>NC_133567.1:15430254-16926504 GCF_048773025.1 Camelus bactrianus
CATCTCTCCAGTGTGGTTTCTCTCCAACCGGATCGTGCCACCTTCTTTTTCTCCTGTTGCACTGTTGGTATCACACTCGTGACATTTTTTCACATTTACATCCACCTCCTTTAAGGGAGAACGGGTCTCTGATTTAGCTTCCCATGGTTAGTAGCTGCCGCAGGGCCTGGGACACAGCAGGTGCTCAAGAGATGTTTGTTGAACAAATGGTTTTGGACTGTTGTGGATAGCAGCGGGGGAAATTTCCTGAATGTTGTGCATTTGGTACACTCTTCACATGTGGTCAGTCTGAGTCCTGAAAGTTTAGTAAAGAAAACTTCAGAGAACAAATGTTTACTGCAGTGTAGAGCTCTTCAGTTTCCAGGATTGGAGGTGGTGAGTGTGTGGTTGGTGTTTTTAGAACCAGGCAATGGCTCAGCCCCGTGGGAGCAGATTGCATGAGACAAGCACCCAGAATTGGGGAAATCATGCCAGCCAATCTGTCAGATTTCATCATCTGCTGGTCTTGGGCTGATGACATTCCTAACACACGCCTCTCAGACTTACATCTTGTGAAGGACTGCCTTCAGTTTTCATCTTTTGCCGCTTGCTTATACAACCCATCTAAAAATAATATTTTAAGAAAGCGTCTTATTTATTTTAAGTTTAGTAGATGAATCTTGATGTATTAAGCACAGAATCTGATCCTTTCTGCTCTGTGATGAAATCTTCAGGCATGGAGAAAAGGCAGATCTCTTTTATAGGTTATTTCTTAGCCAAGAAATAACATTTTTTTTCCTTTTAATTTTACACTCCTAAAATTGCAGTTATATAATTGTGAAAAAGCAGTTTGGGGAGAAGTCCATTTAAGACTCAGGGATAGAGGGAGCTGTTACTGTGGACAAAAAAAAAGTTCGGTTATTTTATTTTATCTGGGAAACCTACTTGCTGGCGGGGTGTGGGCATTGGCAGATAAAATGTGTGGGTTGGTAAGTTGTTTGTATATACTTGCGTGGTTGCAGGGGTGTGTGCGCGCGCGCACACCCGTGTGCTTATGTGCATCAGTAATTATGATAAAACCTTAAGTTGACAGAAACGGTGGGAATGATGTAGTTAACTCATGACCACATATCCATCATATGTAAGTGTATGTACTGCCTTCTTGTACCAATAGCGTACAGATAGGTCTCCTCTAACAGTTAGATAATATTTGACACACATTATGTCTTAAGCAGGTTAGATATCTTTCCTGAACACTGTTTATGTTATTAATTTTCTTTGCACTGTTCCCTTTTCAAATTGCTACAAAAGTAATCTTCAATCAAGTTTTAATTACTGTTATTTTCAAAGCAGTTGGATCTGAAATAATGAGGTTTCACTGAAATTTTCTTACTTTTTAGTCCTAGAAGTTAATGATAGTTCTTTCCATCAAGTTGAAACTAAGCAGAGGATAATGTTAATGTCTGAGGTACTTTCCTAGAAAAATATTGCATCTTCTGGTTCAACTGGTGAAGTAAGCATTTGGTCATTGCTGATGAGTTGGAATTTTTGAGGCGATCTCCCATTTTTGAATCAACAAGACATTGTTCTGATAGGTTGAAGTATAACGTCGCTTCTCCCTTCCCCATACGGGTTTGTATGAGGAGGAAAAAGACACTTCTGAATGGGTGCCTTGGCAGGAATACAGGGATCGGGGATGATTGTACGGGAGACGGAGTGTGTGATCGTGATGAGCCAGTTTGGCCTTGAACGCAGAACTCTGGCCTCTTTGGACTGAATGTTGAGAAAGAACAGCGTGGGTTTCCCAATATTGTTCCAAAGGTGCGGCAGCAATAGTGAAAGCAAAAATCCATTGTTGGAACAATGACTCTCAAGTGGGAGGAGAATGTGGCAAGCCTCCCTTTCTTGTAATGAATTAAGTCCAGGTTTCATGTGAGCGATGGCTTAATTGCTGGTAGGTGACCTTTGATTTTTTTTCTCTTCCACTTAAAAGATTAAGCTTTATTCAGGACCAAGTTGAAGGGAGAACAAAGAGTCAGTAAGTTAGCAGCATAATCTGTTGAGTCATGAGAAAATAAAGGCTTATGCACACACAGAACAGCTCTACTTGGCTGACACACGAGTCGGTCCCTTCAATGCCAAAGGTTCTTACTTCTTCCTCTTTCCCTCCCTGAAGGCTTCATGCCAGGCACTGAGCCCCTTTCCTTTTCTTATCATTGAGGATTTCCTATCCTTTTGGTAGATAAAGAGATTCCTCTCCTCACTCCCCTGAAACTGCTCGCAAAGGTTGCCCGTGGCCTCCACTTTGCTAAATTTAAAGCTCAGCCTCCGCCTGCATCTTACTTGACCTTTCTGCAGTGTTGACCCCCTTCATTCTTCTCTCTTCTAGCAAACACTTTCTTCTCTTGACTTCCAGGATGTCACAGTTGCCTGGTTTTCCTCCTGTGTCCCTGGCCACTTCTTCCCAGACGCTTGCTGCCTCCTCCTTTCTCCGTGGACACATGCAGGCTGGGACCTCAGAACCCCTGTTCTTCTCGACTTGACTCACTCCTCAACTTGACTCACTCCCTTGGAAGCCTCATCTGGGCTCCTGGCTTTCTACACTGACAGCTCCCACCTGGACGTCTCCGGTCCTCATCTGTCCCTGAATTCCAGCCTCACACAGCCAGCCACCTCTTCCGTGTCTCTACGTCTTCACATGTCTGAATCCGTGGATCTTTCCTTCAAGTTCATGTCTCTCAGAGTCTTCTGCGTATCAGTTAAGGACAGCTTCATCCTTCGAAGTGCAGGAAACATCCCTGACTCCTCTCTTCCCCTCCTCTTCTACATCTCACTCTTGGGGAAATCATGAGATCCAGAATTTATTACCACTTCTCACGACCTCACTGTTACCACTTTAGTCTGATCCACCACCAGCCCCTTTGCGTGGGGTAGTGTGGTGGCCTGGTAACTGGTCTCCAGGCTTCTGTCCCCGTTCTCTGCAATCATCCCTCCCGAGAGCAGCCAGCTCAGTTCTTCAGTACATCATCAGATCATGTCACTTCTCTGCTCCAAACCCTCAGTGACTCCCCATTTCCCTCCAAGTCAAGGCAGAAGTTCTTACCAAGGCCTACAGGGCACTGTAAGGCCTGCCCTTTTCCCTACCCATGACCTCTCTGACGTCCTCTCCTACTACTCCTTCACTGCAGTTCCGTGGCCTCTGATTTTCCTCAGACATTCCAGGTGGGATCTGTTTCCACCTGGGTCTTTGTACCTGATGTTTCATCTGCCTGGAACGTTCTTCCCTGGACTTGTGTGTACTTAACGGGCTTCATTTCAAGCCCTTTCTCCAGTATCGCTTCTTCCTGATGACCCTAGTTACTCCTGCAGTCTGCTGCCCCCAGCACTCCCGAGCTCCGTTTTTCCTCTGTAACACTTCTCATCTATTAACATGCTGTATATAATACGCTTATTTATTATGCTTATTTTTTTATTGTCAGCCTCTCCTACTAGAATGTAATCTTGAGGGCAGGGGCTTTTGTGTTTCATGTCCTAACACCTAGTATGGTATGAGGCACAAGTTCTCAGTAGATATGTGTTGAATGAATAAAAGAAAGTTGTGGATGCCAGGAGCCACAGGCTGGCTTCCTCCCACGTACTGTGACTTGTTCTCTCTGAAGCCTCTTTTCCCTCAAGGCCCCACTTTCTCTAGTGCTTCTTGGGGATTCGGGGCAAGAGTGAAGTCTCCCTTGAGATGGTTTTTGGGAGAGGGAAGCAAAAGAGAAGGGAAGACCTTTCCTGCTCTTGCATGAATGAGTTGGCTTGTACTTACTTGAATGATGGGGCCAGGTAATCAGAGGGCCTGGCCTAGGCTGATATATTTTGTATTCTGATATTTTTACTTAATGTTTTATCATGAGCACTTCCATCACTTTTTCTCTCCTAGTTTTTGTGATTATTATTTTAATGGCTACATATTTAAAATACAGTCCTAGGGAACTATATTGAATATCTTGTAATAACCTTTAATGAAAATGAATATGAAAATGAATATATGTATATATATGCATGACTAAGACATTATGCTGCACACTAGAAATTGACACATTGTAACTGACTATACTTCAATTAAAAAATAATAAAGTAAAATAAAATACAGTCCTAATGACTCAGCCCTCAAGGTCAACCTGTATAAGCCCGGGGATGATCTTGGGTTGCTTTTGAGAACCTCAGGGTGAGGGAGTAGTTAAGGGCACAGGCTAGAGTTTGGCCCTCTGGGTGCAGATCCTGGCTGTGGCCCTTCCCCACCATCTGACTCAAGGCAAGTCATTTAACTGCGTCTTAGTTTCCTCCTCTGTCGAATCGCAGTGGTAGCAGTACCTGTACGGTACCTGGACCTGTGACAGTAACGGGCTTATTTTGGGAAATGAGAGTTCATGTTTACAGAGCACTTGGAACCTTGCTGCTCTGTGTCATATTCAGACCAGCATGATCAGCAGGGCCTGGGGGGCTGGTCAGTAATGCAGGCCCCAGCCCAGACCTGCCGAATCCGATTCTGCATTCTGACAAGCCCCCCAGGTGCTTCCTGTGCCCCCTCAGTGTGCAACAGTGACTTCAAACAATGGCTGGGACATACCCCACACTATGTGATGTTGGCTAAGTTTTTTTTTTATTATTATTACTTTTTAATTTAAATAATTAATTTGTGTATTTTTTTTTTAAATAGGGTACTGGGAATTGAACCCAGGACCTTGGGCATGCTAAATAAGCATGTGCTCTACCACTGAGCTACACCCCTCTTGCACCCCTCCGGCTGAATTTTAGAGTAGTTTCAATTTTCACAGGTCGGACCTCTGAAACTTGTGTCTTGTCTGTGTCAAGTAGCATCTCAAATAAGTGCCTCTGGGAGCTCAGGCCCCTCACTGCACATCTCAGGGCTTTAGTGTCCTTGTCTGTGATGTGAAAGAGTCAAAAATGAGTGATTTTAGAAGCACCTTGCCAGCTCCGGCCCTATGGAATTCAGTGTTCCTCATCAGTTCATGTTTTACTGAGCAGGGAGTTTAAAAAGACCACGATTTCTTTTGGAAACTAGATAAGAGTAAGGCCTTGGAAAAATGTTCCCAGATATTCTTGTGGTGCAAGCCAACCATACCAGAGTTATTGGTCGTCTTTTTTTATCTCCCAGGTACGTCTTACTCTGTCTTAATGTCTGATTGACATTAAGAACTACCAGGATCTTGGAGCTCTTGGTGGAAGCTACTCAATCATTAACCTTTTAAGAATAGAAAACAGTGGTCCTTAAAATTATCTATTTTTTGGTGACATAATTGCTTCATAGGCCATATATGAGAGAGAGCAAGACATTCTAAGAGACTAATCTTCTAAAATGCAGTCAGTAATCACCGTCTATTAGTCTGGAAGGGCTCCTAGAAAATAGCTCTTAGTTTATGGACCAGGAAAATGAAAAAGGATGGTGCCTCTCTTGAAAACGTTTTCCATAACCACTTTCAAGATACAGCGTCTTCCTACCATCGTCGGCACAGAGGTCAAATCCCTTGGGCTTGTTAGTAGTCCTGATTCATCTTGATTTGGCCTCAGATCATCTGTTGTGGGCTGAATTGTGTTCCCCTAGATTCATATGTTAAAGCCTTAACCCTCAGTGTATTTGTCTTTGGTTGACAGGGCCTTTAGGGGGATAATTAAGGTTAAGTGAGGTCATACAGATGGGGCCCTAATCCAAGAGAACTCTTGTCCTTATAAGAAGAGGAAGAGACACCAGAGAGCTCTGTGCACACACAGAAGAGAGGCCATGTGAGGATACCTCGAGAGGGTGGCTGTCTGCGAGCCAGGAAGAGCAGTCTCACCAGAAGCCAACCCTGATGGCCCCTTAATCTTGGATGTCTAGATTACAGAACTCTGAGAAAATAAATGTCCCTTGTTGAAGTCACTAGTCTGGCATTTTATTAGGGCAGCCTGAGCAGACCAACACAGCATCCTTCCAACTTCCTTACAGCTCCACTTGGGTGTCTCTCTCCTCTTGGATACCCAGGACTTGCCTTCTTCCATATCTTTGATCCTGAATCCTCTTAGGATATCTTTCCTCTCTGTTGTAGATGTCAAAATCTTAACAGGGGGTCTTTGCATATGTAATTTAGTTAAATAGAGTCTTTGCAGATATATTAGTTAAGGTTTGTTTTTTAAATTGAAGCGTATTCAGCTTACAATGTGTCAATTTCTGGTGTACAACATAATGTTTCAATCATACATGTACATATGTATATTCCTTTTCATATTCTTTTTCATTGTAACCTATTGCAAGATACTGAATATAGTTTCCTGTATACACTGGAAACTTGTCGTTTATCTATTTTGTATATGGTAGTTAGTATCTGCAAATCTTAAACAGTTAAGGGTCTTGAAATGAAATCATGCAGGAGAAAAGGCCATGTGAAGATAGAGGCGGAGATTGGAGTTGTGCTGCCATGAACCAAGGAGAGCCCGGAGCCACCAGGAGAGGGAACAGGCAAGGAAGTCGTCTTCTCTGGAACCTTCAGAGGGAGCACAGCCCTGCTGACACCAATTTTAGCCTTTGGCCTTCAAAACTGAGCGGGGAAGTTTTTGTTATTTGAAACCCCCGAGTCTGTGGAATTTTGTTCCGGCACCCCCGGGAAGCTAATACGCCTTTTCTGATACTCCCAGGGAGGAGTTCCCAGCGGCCCTGTACTTCTTTTCTAGACCCTCTACCTTCTGGTATCAGCTATTTAAGTGCATCCCTTGGTTTCACAAAGACTGGCTTCTGGAGCCTTTGAGCAAGAAAATGCTCATGACAGAGCCTCGGATATTGCAGCCTTTGTGGTCCACAAAAATGTCAGTACTGGACTGTCAGCTTTCCTAAGGGAAATAATGTTAACTTTCCAGGACACAAATCTCAGAATGATGACACCTGCATGTGATACTATCCAGATTAGTTTATAGAGAAGTGTATAGTAGAGAATGAGAATTTCTTAACAATTAATTTAGTGGCAGTTTATAGAAACTTTATGAGGAACATTACTGTGTAGTAGAAAGGGCACCAGACTGGGACTTTAAAACTAGGGTTTTTTTTTTTTTTTTTTTTAAATTGAAGTATAGTCAGTTACAGTGTGACAATTTCTGGTGTACAGCACAATGTCCCAGTCATACATATACGTACATATATTCATTTTCACGTTCTTTTCCATTAAAGGTTATTATGAGATATTGAATATAGTTCCCTGTGCTATATAGAAGAATTTTTAAATCCATTTTTATATATAGTGGCTACCGTTTGCAAATATACTCCCAAATTTATTCCTTCCTACCCCATTTCCCCCTCTAGGTTGGTTTTTGAGTCAAGGTCTTGCTTATTCATGGCTGTGATGCCTTGGGCAAGTCACTCTCTGAGGCTCAGGGCCAATATTAGCAAAGTGAGGATAAAATTGCCAGTGCTGCCTGCCTCATGGGGGTGTTATGAAGCTTCTATGAGGTAGGTTGTAAGAGAAGGCTCTGGAAGCTGCGGAGCCTCTAAGATCATGAGCTGGGTTGATGATTATCAAGGTGTCCTTTTGGAGTCATGGTCACAATCACAGAGATGCAGGATTTAGACCCATGAAGGAAGTAAGGGACCGTGTAGTGAACTCCCTCATTTGCCACGAGGAAATTGATGCCTGAGAAACTGACTTTTCTGTCTGGTTTGAATCAAGGGGATACACAGTGGGAACCTGTGCCCCTCCTCACTAAGCTGAGAAGCTGTGTGTACAGAACCAACGGCCACAGTGAGAGGAAACCTGCAAAACTTTTGCCTTTGCAGAAACTAACCCAGCTGAGCTCACCTGACAGAATGGTTAGTGAGAACAAGTACACAGTTCCCAGAAACACAATGAAAACTTTGTAGATAATGTTCAACTTGTTTCACAAAATGATTCTTTGAAAGTCATTTTGAAGAATGTGATAAAAATTTTAGCAGTCACCATCTGGTAAGGGCACGCTTTACAATGGCATTTATTCAGGGCCTAGGTTGTAGGGTAATGTTGTGTACTAGATTATTTGACAGACAAGGGTGTGGATTTCTAAAGCAAGTGGATTAGATGGAGATGCCCAAAGAAGACACTGTCAAGTCAGCAGCTCTCAACAAAAGAGGAAAATGAATGATTGTGTCAAAGATGTGACGTAGAGATTGACAGTCTAATTCTTGGACCTGACACTTAAAATGCTAATTCTGGTAATCCTACATGCTTGCCGAGGAAGGATAGAAACATGCTATAAGGCACTGTAGTTGCAAGTGATCTGTTAACTTTAAAATATCTTTTACTGTGGGAAGGAAATAACAAAGATCAGAGCATAAATAAATGAAACAGAGATGAAAAGATGAATGAAACTAAGAGCTGGTCTTTTGAAAAGGTAAACAAAATTGGCAGACCTTTAGTTAGAATCACCAAGAAAAAAAGGACACAAATAAAACAAATGAAAGAGGAAATAATACAACAGATACTACAGAAATATAAACAATAATAAGAGAATACTGCAGACAGTCATACACCAACAAATTTGACAACCTAGAAGAAATGGATAAATTTCTAGAAACATACAACCTACCAAGACTGAATCATAAAGAAGTAGAAAATCAGAACAGACGGGTTACTAGTAAGAAGATAGTCAGTAGTCAAAATCTCTGAACAAGCAAAAGTCCAGTACCAGGTGGCTTCACTGGTGAATTCTCCCAAACATTCAAAATATATAAAGTAAAAAAGAGGAAGGAACACTTCAAAACCCATTTTATGAGGCCAGTATTACCTTGACACCAAGATCAGTCAAGGATGCCATAAGAAAATAATAATATAGGCCAATATTCTGATGAACATAGCTGCAAAAATCCTCAACACAATATTAGCAAACTGAATTCAACAATACATTTAAAGGTACCATGCACCACCAAGTGGGCTTTATCCCGGGGAGGTAAGGATGGCTCAACATCTGCAAATCGATCAATGTGATACACATTAACAAAGTGAAAGATTAAAATCATACCATTTCAATAGATGCGGAGAAAGCTTTTGACAAAATTCGCTATCCATTTATGATAAAAACCCTCAGCAAAGTGGGTATAGAGGGAACATATCTGAGCACAATGAGGACCATACAGGTTAAGCCACAGCTAACTTCATATTCAATGGTGAGAAACATTTTCCTCTAAGGAACAAGACAGGGATGTCCACGCTTTTATTCAATATAATATTGGAAGCCCTAGCTGAGCAGTAAGGCAAGAAAAAGAAATAAAAGGCATCCACATTGGAAAGGGAAAAGTAAAACTGTCACTATTTGCAGATGATGTGATATTATATATAGAAAACCCTAAAGATGCCATCAAAAAACTTAGGACTAATAAATAAGTATATTTTCAGGATACAAAACCAACATGCAAAAATCTGTGGGTTTCTATATACTAATAACAGACTATCAGAAATTAAGAACACAATGCCATTTACAGTTGTATCAAAAAGAATAAGATATCCAGGAATAACTTTAACCACTGAAAATTAAAAGACTGATGAAAGAAATTGAAGAAGATATGCATCAATGGAAAAGAAATTCCATGCTCATGGATTGGAAGAATTAATGTTGTTAAAATATCCATACTACCCAAAGCAATCTACAGATTCAATGCAATCCCTATAAAATCTGTATTTTGCAGAAATAGAACAAACAGTTGTAAAATTTGTATGGAAACACAAAAGATCCTAAATAGCCAAAGCAATTTTGAGAAAGAACAAAGCTGGCGACATGCTTCGTGATTTCAAACTATATTGCAAAGCTCTAGTAAAACAACATGGTATTGGCATAAAAAGAGGTACATGGATCAATGGAACAGAATAGAGAACTCAGAAATAAATGCATATATAGTCAATTAATTTGAGACAAAGCAGCCAAGAATACAGAATGAGGAAAGAACAGTTTTTTCAATAAATGGTGTTGGGAGAACTGACAGCCACATGTAAATGCCTGAAATTGGACCACTGTCTTACATCGTACACAAAAATTAACTCAAAATGGGTTAAAGACCTGAACTTAAAACCTTAAACCATAGAACTCCTAGAAGAAAACATAGGTGGTAATCTCCTTGACATTGATTTTTTGTAATGAATTTTTGGATTTCACACCAAAACCAAAGTCAGCAAAAGCAAAAACAAATGGGGCTACATCAAACTAAAAAGCTTTTGCACAGCACAGGAAACCGTCAGTAAAAGAAAAGGCAACCTACAGAGTGGGAGAAAATATTTACAAATCTTATCAGGTAGGGGGCTAATAATCAACATATGTAACTCATACAACTTAATAGCAAAACCAGACAATTTGATTAAAAAATGAGCAGAGGATATAAATATTTTTCCAAAAAAGACATACAGATGACCAACAAGTACATGAAAAGATGTTCTACATTACTGATCATCGGGGAAATGCACATCAAAATCACAATGAGATATCATCTCACATCTGTTAGAATGTTGGTTGTTACCCAAATGACAAATAATGAGTGTGAGAATGTGGAGAAGAGGCAACCTTTATGTCCTCACTGCTGGTAGGAATGCAAATTGATACAGCCATTATGGGAAATATTGGAAGTTCATAAAAAAAAGTGGAACTACTGTATGGCTCAGCAATACTATATCTGGTTATTTCTCTGAAGAAAATGAAAACACTTGAAAAGATAAGTGCATCCCTGTGTTCATTGTAACATTTACAATTGCTAAGATATGGAAATAGCCCTCATCATGAATGAATATATATATCTCTACACACACTTATACATACATAGGCACGTAATAGAATATTCAGTCATTAAAAAAAGTGAAATCCCGCTATTTGCATAGACATGAATGGACCCTGAGGGCATTATGCTGAGTGACAGTGAAGACAGAAAAAGATAATACCTTATGATCTCACGTGTGGAATCTGAAAAAACAATAAAACAAACAAACAAAAGAACAAAAATCAGCTCATGGATATAGAGAACAAGTTGGTGATTGCCTGAGGCAGGGAGTGAGGTGGTGTGCGGGTGGGGGTCAAAAAGGTACAAACTTCCAGTTATAAAATGAATAAGTTGTGGGGATATGACGTAGAGCATGAGAACTATAGTTAATACTATATTGCATGTTTGAGAGTAGCTAGGGAGTGAAGCTTGAAAGTTCTCATCACAAGAAAAAATATTTTGTAACTACGTATGATGGTGGATGTTAACTGGATTTATTGTGATCCTTCTATAATCTGTAGGAGTATTGAATCATGTTGTACATTTGAAACTATATAATGTTATGTCAATTATTAAAAAAAAAACAACCCTTTACTGTTGCAGAAGATTCCATGGCTCATGAGGTGAAAGAATGCTTTATTTGTTAAGGAAATAAATATGAAGGTGAAACATGGGTGATGAGAACATACTCAGAGGGGAGCTTATTTTATTTTTTAAAGAAAACATTCTGTGCAGAGGTTCTGTGACTGTGGCAAGGCATAGGTCCCAAATTAAGGTTATGCTTTGCTAGATGTATGAAGAGCTACGTCTTTAAATGACTTAACAGGACATTTTCAAGCAACTCAGCACTTGGCAGATTGAATTTTGACGAGCAGGAGCAGATGGGTGGCTCAGGCTTCTCAACTTTGAAGAGATGACCCCAAATGACTTTGTTTTTTTTTCCTGATAGTTGCAAGGGAAAATAAGATTTAATTAAGGAATCAGGGAAAGGTGCCTCCATTGTTAAGGTTAAAGGGAGAGGGAGGTGTGACAAACTGAAGGAAGCAGGTGTAAGGAAGGCACAAAATGACGTAAGCCCCGGGGAGCATGCTGGTGGGGAGTCCCTGGGGTTGGTGGTAACTTATGAGAGCAGTTTCTGCTTAGACGAAGAAATGAAACCCAGCCAGCAACAGGGCTCACGCAAGCACGTGTACTTTTATAACTTCTGAGTTTGAAATCCCTTTATTGTTTTTCTGCGGCTGGGTGAGGAGCCTCAAGGCTGGGGGAAAACCCCTCCCTGTAGGCTTGTGCCTTTTCTGAGGTCTGAGGGGCTTTAAATGCTGTGAAAAATATGTTATTTTTCTAAAATGGTTTTAAATCGTAACCATTTTGACTCCATCTTTCATTTTTTCTGATGATTCTATTTTCTTCGTTCGCCCCCCTCCCTCTTCTGCTTCCTCTCATCTCTTTGCCTCTCCATCTGGGTAAAGTTTCTGGCACCTGGCTCGTTTGCCAGGAAAAAAGACAACTGCTTGCGAAGGAGAAAACCCTTTCCTGCGTGCTCCGTGCTTGGAACCGACACCCCTCGCTGGGATGGACAGCTGGGCCATGCAGTGGTTCCGGGCTCTTGCCAAGGGAAATGCCCCAGCTCGTATCCCTCTTTTCCAGAATGTGGGCAAGTCCAGGGGGCTCGTGAAAGTCTTTGAAATTTGTGAAGTCATTAGTCTCCCTGCCTGTCTTTCCAAATAAATGCTTTGGTGGGTTAATCATTAACTTGATGTCTTGTACTTGGGAGCTTGCGATTATGGGGATGGAACATGCTCAGTTTCTTCTCAGAGAAAACTCTGCACTGCAGTTTAGGGACGTACACAGAGCTGTGGTCAGGAACCTGGGAGAATCCCCACGTAGGACTGAACAGGGTTAGAGGGAGGTGTTTGGTTTGGTTTTGTTTATTTGGTATTAAAAAAACCTTTTTCTTATATTCATATCTCCCACTGAATTCATAAAAGTTTTGTAAACCAGGATAAAAGGCATATATTAATATTTGTCCACACTCACATTTGGTTTTAAAAATTATGACTCTTATTCAATTTGTACTGTTCTTTCTTCTTTCACATCACTTTCTGCCATTGAGAAGATATTTCTTCTTAGATATTTCCATGAGTCTGTCTACACCTATGAAATAGAGAATTAACACTAATTACTTGTATAACAGGAATCCCCCAAAGACTTACACATGAAAGATGATTTTTAAATTGTTACTTCAATTCTTACCTTTTATTTCATCTTTATTTTGCTTTCTCCCCTCCTCCTCTTCTTACTGCTCCCCCTCGTTCTTTCTCTTGATATATCTATAAATCTATATCCACACACATATAAATATTATATATAATATTCTTCTAAACCTTGGTCATTGATTTAAGGGGGTGTTTGCTAGGCTTCTCCACTGTAAAGTACTATTTTTCCCTCTTTGCACTGACACAGCTTGTGAGGCGATACTTCATGACTCCATAAAGATCCTGTTTCCTGTGACATTTTCACCCACTCGTGTTAGTGTCCACTGATAATTTCCTGCCTCCATCATGCCAAGTAATACATGTAGAAGAAATGATGGAGATGGAAAATCAAAACTGTTTTTGTAAAAGATAATCTGCAATACTCATTTTACCATTCTGCAATGTGTTTTGTAGATGACAGGACCTATGGACACCTAACTTCCACTGTAATATGCAGGAGAAGTTAAAGGACAATGATTTGTAGTAAAAATTAGTATGTATTTCAGTAGGTGACGGTGTGGGCACTTCTGCAAGAGAGGACATGTTGAAGGAGTCGGATGTGAGAAATCGTGGTGATGGGGCAGCTACACATGCAGAGGTGGCTCACCGATGCTTACGTTCAATCCGTGGCATTTGGTTAGGAACATGGTTTTTGAGAATAGTGAACAACTTTGATGAAATTTGGAAGAAAATAGGGCAAAATGTTCCCTCAATTTATGCCGAAGTAGTAATCCCCCCAAATCCCCAAAACACATTAAAATAGTGCAAAAGTTGAGTTTATATCTAAAACATATGCTGAGGATTTAGACCCAAAGAAATAGGGTTTTCCCCTACATGGGTGCTGGGAAAGACCAGCCCGCCCACCTCAGGACATCTGCCATCTCTGGCCTGCACCCACTGGCTGTCTCTGGCATCTCTCACCATTGAGACAATCAAATAACCCCCACAGACAATCAAAATGTCCCCTGGAAGTGGTAACATTGCTTGAGAAGCACTGTTTTAAGGTTTCTCATAAGCACAAATTGCTGCCCACCCCCGCTTCAAAAAAAAAAGAAGAATGAAAAGAATCAGCACATAGATTAATTTTTCTCTTGGCATTCTGTAGCACTTTCTCATCCCTCACCTGTTTGCTCTAGACTTCTCCATTGCATCTTCTAGGTCTTGGAAACACAAGACTGTTTCTGCAGATGCATAATGAGTTGATACGAGATTTTGGAGAAGAATATCAAATAGCACCATCTATGCAACTGACCACTTTGGGGGGATGAATACACAGATTAACATCCCCTTCAGTTAAGACCAGAGAGACAAGAGACACTTCGAGAACTCAAACCAAGTCTCCAAACATTCCACACATTTCTCCCTCTCACATTCTGCGGGTATCTTTAACTTCACTAGAGAAGTTATTGCCCCTCAGTGTTCCTGATTGTAGATTAACATCTGGAACAGAACAGTGATTAGATAACAGGAGGGTCTGGTTTTAGAAGACTCTTGCCATGTTGGAACAAGCAGCGTTACAAACAAGTGCTTGAGTGACCAGCAGTCCAATCATGGGGAACCAGCCTGTCCCTAATCTTCTAAGTAATTGAGAATGTTCTGACCAAGGAGAGCCTGAACCACCTGATTAATGACTGTTATAAACAGCAGTAGTGTAAACTAGTGAAAGGAATCTTACAGAGAATTCTGTTTGATCCGAGGGGTTTTTGTTGACCAAGTTTGGACGGACATATTAACAAGAATGTACCATGTCATTATTTGTCATCACTGGAGTAGCACATGAGTCCGTTTGCACTCTCTCTCCATCTTTCTATCTCTTTTGCTTTCTCAGACCTCCCATGATTTGCTTTCTTTAACGCTTTCATGTTTCAGCTTTTCAGGCTTGAGTCTGATGTCTAACTGAGGTGACCAAATGGTTTCATGACCTTCACGCTCTGAAATCACATGGACACGTTTTCATAGGTCAGAGAGAAGCTGGAAGTGCCTACCAAGTGGCGATGGGTTTTTAAACTTTGTGGCTTTCTCTTTGTTCTTGCTGATTGTCTTATGCAACCTTCCCTATTGAGAATCTTCTTCCCTGGGGGTGTTCCGGGTGTGTTGGTCCGGGTGGTTACTTCTTTGGCTTGTGGCAGCATGACAAAGTAACATGACAGGACAAAAGGGAGTCGATTATTTCAGCTGTATTTGCTGGGAGCTTCATTCATGATACAAGAGAGGCAGAATGTGTAGAAAACTGGAACACGTAGCTCCTCATTTATCCCTTTGTTGTACCAGCCATTCAGCAATTGTTTACAGAATTCCCTGTATGCTTCGTCATGGGAGATCACGAGGGAGAGTGGCTGGGTTCCCATAGCTACAATAGGAGGCAGGGAGGTGGTGCAAAGAATTCGGGATGAGGAGTTAGATGGCTTAGCTTCTCCTTCTGGTGCTGCCTCTTACCAGCTAATGTGTCTGAACCTTAGACTCCTTAAAAAATACCCATATTGCCCACGTCCTGTGTGATTGTGATGGTCAAGTGAAATGAGAAAATTCCAAGTAAGATTTAAAGCATTTAAAAAAATTATTTATTTTTATTTTTTTTAAGTGGAGGTACTGGGGACTGAACCCAGGACCTCATATATGCTAAGCGTGTGCTTTTACCACTGAGCTATATCCCCACCCCTAAACTTTTTTTTTGTACCAAGACCCAAGGCAGCTTTTTTGAGACCACATAGATGGGAATTACATTTTGGGGAGTGTGGGGTCCAAGTCTAACAGGCACCCAGATGGTAGCTCTGCTCTGCACTTCCCAGGGCTGCTGAGAGGACTGCGTGTTACAGAGCGAACCCTTTGAACGAGGGTGGAGGGGCCAGGGAGCAAGCTCGCTGGCCTGTTGTCTCTTCAACCTCAAAATGTCAGCATTGAACTCATCACATCTTTACCTTGGCTTGAGGCCACCCCTTGCCCTTCCCGGTCTTCTCTGGTCCTAATACCCCAGCCTTTTGAAGTTGATGGCACAGAAGACAGCCATGTCCTCCCCCGGTTTGATCCTTGGCTGCACCAGCAGGGACAGACCCAGGGCCAGAGTGGACGCGGCTCTGACAGCTCACGCCTCTCCCCATTGTAGGCTCACAGTTCTGTTTACCGAGCCTGCCAAGGATGGAGACTACTGAGAGTAGGTTCACTAAATAATTCACAGCTTGTTGAGTAAAATCAACTGGCAAGTGATAAACTTAGAGGAAAAGAACCGGGTTTAGGGTGAGGAGATCCAGCTTCTAGTGTGGGCTCTCTACTTAAGTCTTGTAAAGGTTTTGGGAAAGTTCCTTCATCTTTTTGCACCTTAGGTCCCCAACCTGCAGAGAGAGGTGGTCATGTTCCAGAGTCAGGTGGGCGTGTCCTGCCGCCGACTGCGCTGTCTCCTGTGGCAGAAGGAACCCAAAGCAGACTGGGTGGTTTTGCTGTGAAAGCAAGGAAATCAATTGGGAGGAAACTAAACTTTACTGAACATTTATTATGAACATGACAATGTTAGGCATTTTACACATACAATCACATTTAATCTTTGTAACAATCCTGTGACATAGGTATTATTAGCTCCATTTTTGTCAGAGGTTAAGTAACTTGCCCAAGATCACACACTGCCAAGTGGACTTACTGGAATTCAGAGCCAGGTTAGGCTGACTTCAAAGGGATTGTTCTTCGTGTGACACCTGCTACCTCAGTAGCAGAACAAATGTATATTTTGACCCTGGGCAGTACTTGATGGTTTCTGTGCTTGGATATACAGAGGTAAAAAACCAATCAGAAGAATCCAGTGTTTGTATCTTAATCCTACTAGGACTTTTGTATTTGAGAAAGGAAAGGCCAGGCTAACTGCATGTATTAGAGAGATTAAAAGCTGAGGGTTCTTCAAACACCACACCTAAGTGGGCGTTTAATCTGGGCGTATTCGGAGGAGAAGGCCGATTGAAGGGACTGTCATGAGATCCCACAGGGAGAGTGTGTATCCATTGTGATTTCCTGAAGCCAAAACACATGCTGTCTGCAGGTGGTTGAATTGACAAATCCAACTGAATGTGACTGCTGGCAAGCGTTTCCCATCATGCTTGCTGGCCAGAGCTAAAAATCGCCAGATTTAAATGAAAACCACGGACAGGACATGCAGAGATTTTGTGGAGGAATGTGTGAAGAGGAAACTCAAGTGTAAACCTCTGAATGTTTTGTTTCTGGGGATCTCTGAGGAGGTTTACGAAGCTGGGTGTTTTTGATTTGTGGCCTTAACGTTTAAAGTCACATTTTAAAACTGGGCCCCTGGATTGCAGGAAGGCAGGAAAACAATATAGCCATTTGGTATGACTTGTTATAAAATGTAGCTAGTGCTTTTTAAAAATAGTTTCAAACCAAATTAGCTCTGGGCACCTGCTGGAGCTTAGTGTGTTTTCAGATAGACTTGTTTGCTGTCAGCCAGAAAAAAAAAAATCAGCTCAACAAAACCCTCCACCCACATGGTTTGTTATAAAACCTGACACTCCTAATGCTTTTCCAAGCCGCTTCTCTTGGATCAAATCATTCAAATAAGGAAAAAAGACATTTAACATCTTGAAAGAATGGGGCAAACTATGTGTTGTTAGTCTCAGAAGGGGTCAGGGAAAGAAGAAAGGTGGGTATTAAGTAATGTGATGTATTAATCACACTGTAAAAGTTTTTCTAATGTGAAAAATTTCAACACTGATAGAATATGGCTGGAATTTTGGGATTTACAGTTCTACTGAATAGGCCCCTTAAACCATGTCTGTTTTCATTCTGTTTATACAAGATATATACATGGTTGGCTGTTTCCAGCGATGTGGACATTTTGTTTGTTTATTAGACAGAGGAGATACAGATGATGTCATGATGTCTAAATGAACAATGGCAACAATTATAGCAATAAAAATGGCAAAAATCACTTTGTGGAGATTTTGCATTTTAGGAGATAGCAAAATCTGTCGATTGCTCAGAGGATGCTGAAATCCCGACTAACACTGACAAAAGAAGAACTCATTTCTGAGTTCTGAGTGCTCTGGGAGGGACTTAGGCTTTGCAGACCTCACCTCAGTTTTCACCTGCACTGGTTCTCTGACTGCAGTTGAAAAAAGATTCTGTTTGATTATACGTATGTTTTCTATAGTAGAAAGGCTGGGAGAAGCCTGTCTTACCATCACTAGGTACATATCATTGACTACAATGCAGCTGACTTCCTACTGACTCACCCTGCTTTCCTGAATGATCTTTTGTATCATTTCTCCCCTGAGCACTGCAGGTTCTTGAAGTCGAATTGGTATCTTAGAAGTCCTGATGGGGTAATTATAATAACAACATGGATAATGATGACTGCTCTGCTGCTCCCATTTATTCAATGCCTGATACTGAAATGGATACTTTTGAAAAATTCTTATTTTTTTACTGAAGAGTAGTCGATTTACAATGTTGATTTCATATGTACAGCAAAGCAGTTCAGTTATACATGCATATATATATATTTTTTTCAGATTCTTTTCCATTACAACTCATTACAAAAAATTGAATATAGTTCCCTGTGCTCTACAGTAGGTCCTGATTGTTTATCTATTTTATGTATAGTAATGTGTATCTATTAATCCCAAACTCCTGATCTATCCCTCCCCTTTCTTCCTGCCAGTAACCACAGTCTGTTTTCTATGTCTGTGACTTTAAGAAATGGATACTTTTATATGCATTTTTAATATACTTGATAACAACCCTATAAAACAGTTATTAGCACAATTTTAGAAATAGGGAAACTGAGCATCTTAGAGTCCACACAGTATTAAAAAAATGGGTATATTAGAATTTGAATTGAAGTCAGCATGACTTAAAACAATATTATTTCCATTATATGGGGGAAGGAGAAGGTCAAAGGAGATAATTGCTCCAGGAAGTGGCCCACAAAATAGCAAACTTATTTTACTCCTCTTGATAGGGTTCTGAAACCTGAGACATAAACTATCATGATATAGAAACACACTCCCGTTAACTGTAAATGAGATGCAGGTCTAAACTTGCAGAAGTTCTGTAGATGCCCTTCTAAACAGGTGTGGTTTAAATTAACCCAGTGTAGCAGAGTAACAAAAGCTGCCTAATTTGTTTGCTAAAAGGACTGGTCAGATATACCCACTTAAATATGTGAGTTCTCTACTGAGTAATGCACTTTTGCCATGGAAATCTTAAAATAAATTATTTTTTTTTAATGAATGGGAAGGCTCACCAATTCTCCTTTCACTAATCCCCACGCCCCATAATTTTTACTAAGTGCCTAGTCTCACAAATGCTAACACTGGAACATTTTAGTCTTTCACATAGATTTTATGTAAATTATCACCATAAAATCAGATTTGGTATTTCCTACAACTATTTGAAATGAATCTAGATACGCCAAATAAAGAAAAGTATTTTAGTGAAGTTAGTCTCTCATCTGTCTTACTGATAGCAATTGAGTTGAACCTTTGGCATTGTTAATCTGCACTGTTGTTAAAGGTTAAACGATGGTGCCGAAGCATAGCATTGTTACTTACGTATTTCAATTATTTATCTCACAGTATTTAGATACTGGTTTAGCAACCTGAAAAAAAGTGTTTGGTCTTGGACTTTTTTCTTTTCTTTTTACAGAGAGAACTCAAGTTTTGTGTAAATCCTTGTCTGTACACCTGTGGCCAAATCAGAACACGTGAGAGGCGTGGTGGCTCCATTTGCCAGCACTTACTCACAGGGCTGAGTCGTGTGTTAAGTGTTTGGAAGCGTCTCCCACTACTAACTAGCTCTCAACTAATTGGACCAGAGTTAAAAAAAAATCCTATTATGATTTGTCTGAGGTTACGTAGCCTTGGCTAAAAATACTCCGTTTCACCCTTATTAAAACATTGTAAGTATCATATAGGTAAATAACTGAATGGCAATGCATTTATCTCACGGTACATGTAATCATGAGACATCCCCTAGCTGAAGTCTTTCCTTACTGTCCCCTTTCTTTACTGATACAAACTTTTTCTCTTACTGTCCAGATTGCTTAGGTCATAATCTTTTTCTTACTCAAGACTACCTGCTGGGACATAGCATTTCTTCATGCACATTACCAAAAGTTACCACGTTGGTTGGACTAATTCCATAAAGGTATCACTTGCTCTGGATCAGGCTGAGGCAGCTCAGTGCCGACTCTGTGTAGACTAGATCTCAGCCCCACTTGTCTTCCCTTGTGTATGGTGGCCTATTCTTAGGCAATGTAAAGTCTGTCCTGTATTAGATACTTACATTTTATCATTCACTCAATCAACAAATGTTTAATGGGCATCTATTATGAACCAGGCAATTGTTAAGCTCTGGAGAATATGACAGTGAATAAGACTCTGCCCCTAAGGAACTCATATTTTAGTGGGAGAGAAAGATGCTTGTGTCAGTGTGACAGCAGCAAGCAGGTGGCATATCCACTGGATAAACTCAAGAGGATCTAGTAATGAGATATTCACAGGTCAGGGGGGTGTAGGGCACTTATTAGAGACAGTGTAGGATCTAGAATTTCATCATGCAGGGCTTCGGAAGGGTTGATGGGAGGAAGCAGTTCCTGGAACCTAGAGATAGACAGACAAGACAGAGACAGAGAAAGAGCCAGGGTCCCGGCTGGAGCTGAAATCTTGGAGGGACTGGGGGCTCTACAGTGGGAAACAGGTCAAGAGAATAAATACCCCATCTCACTCTACTTCTGTCCTCTGATCTTCTGAGGTTCCTCAACCAGAGGTCCGGAGGCAAGGGAGTTCACTGATACAGTCCTTAAAGATCGGCTTTCTGAGGGCAGAGAATGGAGTGAAGAAGAGGGAAGAATAGACCTGGAGGAACAGAAGATGGTCAGCATGGTCCATTCCTCTCCCCTCCCTCGATCCACTCTTGTCCTTCACTCTGGTGAATGTGTCCCAGCGCAGGGAATGTAATCCCATTGGCACCATCAGTTCGTCATTGATACTAATGTCATCAACCTGGTCATACTCCCAGCTGAAAACTAAAATGTTAGCAATCACCAGAGTTCTTTACATAAAGTCATGAAGATGTGGGGAGGAAGAGGGGAAATAAAGTATAGCTGCTATGTTTTCTGCTTCTACAGCTCATCACAAGACTTAGCTGGTAATCACTGTTGCCTTGTTCAGCAGCCATTCCGTGTTTCCTCTGCTGACATCTCACCTGTATGGCATTAGGATGACCTAGTGAGGTGATCCAAACCTTCATTCCTGTGAGATCTACATCCTTGGATGTCTGCCTTCATTAGTTGCCACAATTTTCCATTGACCAGGGCAACTGGGCAAAGAGTACCAAGAGATCCTCTAGTGGGTCTCTGTGTTTCAAACATAATACTTCTTACCTCCGTTACGAAGCAACAATCCAATTTCTTCCTGGTAGTTGGGATCAGTCACCCTGGCCAGTAGAGCAACCGTCTTCCTCTCTCTGTTGACTCAGAGGCATGCGAATTTTGAAAAGATGAGAGGACAGCCTCAGAATTCCTCAGAAGAGTACATGTGTTTCTTAGTAAAAGCATGCTTTCCTTAGGCTCTGAGACATCTAAATCCACTGAGCTCAAAGTCACGTGAACAGGACACAAAATTTCTTTGAGACTCAGGGACAGGATGAAAAGATTCACTAGATATAGTAGTGAGAGGAAGTACTTTTACCTCCTCCCTCTGGTTCCTGGACCCATGAATTCTCATTCTGGAAGACATAGAACCACCTAGTGGAAACTGGCTTAAGGCATATACTGCCTCCTGTAGGATGGCGCCCTAGCCTCACAGTGTTTCCCAGTGGTCTCCCAGCTGGTGCAGCAGATGACCTTTAAGCAGCCCATTCTACCATCTGTCAAGCCAGTCACCTTTGGATAGAAAGACCAATCAATGATACATATGCAAAATCATTGCTCTTTTTCCTTTGCCTTAAAATATTTCCTCTGGATGGAGCGTGTGTGTGGAACACCAATGGCAGTGATTAAAGCATTCTGATAGTCCATGTATGGAGGTGCTGGAAAAAGCACTTCAAGCAGGGAAGACAAATCAGTACCCAGAATATGAGTCTAACATGTGAGAGCAAATTTTCACTCCTTCCATCGTGGAGGAAGACCAGTGTAACTTCCGGTGATGGCTGGACCCTGGGAAATCAATTTATATCAGGGGTTCAGTGTTGGCTCCTGCTGTTGGTCAGTTGGGCACTCAGCAGATGTGGTAGCTGGATGAACTTTGGTGAGTCCACATGGCCTTTATCCCTGTTACCATGGCTACTTTTTACATGAGCAAGCACTGAGGATGCCAAGGAAGGAGGCTGCCTGTCAGAAACTGAACAGGCCCTTTTGTTCATCTAATTGAGAGCCTCCCTCAGAGTGATCCTTTTGGTGAATATCTTCATACTTCATGCCCATCCTGAGAGTCCATTTGCATATCTCTTCCCAGTTCACCCTTGCCACCAATTTCCCAATTTATTTTCTAGTCTCTGACCAGTCAGCCAACACTGTTACCCCTGCCCCTGAGTCATTGTAGAGCTAGACCTCAACGGCTTTTCCCTTCTCATGAAGCAGACAACCAGATGTACTTCCCAAAGTTCTGCCTGCTATCTTTACACTAACCACTATCTTTCAGGGATGGCCTGAAAGACATACAGTGTAGACTCCTCTGTTACCAGGACCAAACATTTTCTTACTCTCTTACCTGATCACAGGAAACTCCCGATGACCCCACAGGTGGGTCGGGGGAGAGATGTCCCTTCCAAACATGCTGAGGCTGATCAATACTGTAGCATTTCTAATGTGTAATGAAACACTGCTGTGCATAATTTTATGATTTGGTGGATCAGATAAATACCCAGTCCATGATAGATAATTCAGATTATCATACCACTTGATGCCCCATGGTCTGGCCTTTCACTCTCTACCAGGGCTTGGGAATAAGCTAGAAGCTGCATTTCAGATGGAAAATCATTGCTGGCAAAAAAAGACATAGCTTGATGAAGGCACATTTGTGGCACCAACTAGAGAACCACCTGCAAATTCTTTTACAGAAGAGGAGGTACCTGAGTCAAGTTGTGAAGGATGACTAATACTGGGTGGGTAGAAAAGCTATTGAACAGCATATACGAAGATATGAAAGAGTGAAATAACAGAATACCAATGCAGCTCGGTATTCCGGGGTCATGGGGTATAAGGAGGCATGCTCAGGGTCCTGGTCATGGAGGCTCATTGAATTCTGCAGAGAAAGTTACTGAACTCTTTTAAGCAGAGGAGTTATCTCTTTAAGAAAATGGACTATCCTTTGTACCTATTCTGGTGCCTTGTACAGTCCCTTACAATCATTGATCATACAGATTGTTTTGAATTTTAATTGGAAATATAGTTAGTTATGTATTATATCAATTATTACAGTTAAGTTCACAACTTTTTTTCTACTAGGCCTCTAAATCGCTACCCCCAAACTAAAATTTTTTCTTAATCCTGGCATCCTCTTAAATCAGTTAATTTCACATGTGACTTAGCACGTGCTCGCTCTCTATCTCCTCCCTCTTGCTCTCCATGTAAATGAGACAGCATGGAGGCACTTAAATGAGAATTGGCTCCTATTCTGCTGTTGGAGTCTCATTACAATTTCTAATTTTTTTAGGTTCTTTACCAAGTAACTTCCTAAGAAAAAAGGTTTCACCTCCTCACTTCTGTGAGTAAGATGCTCATGCAGATATATCCCATCTGTTAACCTTTTTGTATTCCCTTCCTGCATGTAAAAGTATTTTGCCTAAGCTACATGAAATATTCTATGGATAATGAGCCTTGTGTTTTCCTAAGTGCATAGTGTTTAAAACATGAGTGAATCCATTGCTAAAATATTTATAGTTTAGTGAACATACACAAACTTGAAGAATGATCAGTTGTAACAGACATCCAAATCTTGGAAATATTTTGAGAAGTATATTACCTTACATAGAGGAATACCATCAATTGTGAAACATTGCTTCCATATTTGGAAATTAAAACCTTTGTTGTTCTCTGACGGCAGTGGGGCATGGCACCAATGAAAAGTGCCATTTGGACCAGGATCCCAGGAGAGAGGGAAGAGAGAACAAATGGCAGATCCAAAGTTTGGATGAGAAACTCATGCAGCAATTAGAGTCGGTCTGGGCATGATGTGCCTTTGATTTCAAAGGCAATTCCGTGCCTGGATAAGTTTTGTGGACTGTGGAACATGATGATAACTGGCCTTAAGGGAACACACGGAACACTGGGTAATAAAAGAGAAGACAGAGATCAGGTCTGCAAAGGAAGAATAAAGTAAGCATTAACTGGTATACCAGGATTTGAACTCCCTTCAGCAAGCATTCTGAAAACGCACAGATGACATTCAGTCATTGAGCAGGGCTTCTAATTTTGTGGCATTGGAGTTGAGTCTCTGGAGAGCTGGGGGTTGATAATATTGTCTCTAAAGAAGAAGGTGAAAATTGAATTCTTTTCACCTTTATTTTATCCCTTCACCCTTTAGAGAATGGCATGGCTCTAAAATGACTCTCAGCCCCACTGAGGTTGTCCAAATGTTGGTATCATTCCTGAAAATATCAACGTAATGACCGCACTTTTATGTTTAAAACAAGATGTTAATTAAGAAATTTTAGTATCCCACAAGGGACATACATTAGAATTTCTGTTTTGAAAACTAAATGGGGTCGTGATAGTGATCAAACATGCGTCATTTTCTTCAAGTATCATCTAGAAATATTTAGCAAGCCTAAAATTACAAAGTCTCTTAAATAGGTGGTATGCAAAGAAATCGCCACAGAATAAGCCCCTCCCTTCTAGTATCTTACACCACTAGTTTGCTGTGAATACTTAGTTACAGAATAAAGAGGGAAAGAAAATAATAATCTTGAATTAAAGATATAGCTGTCTTGGTCAAGACCGTCAGGACGGCTATCCCCGATGGAATAACAGAATTCATCATTGTCATTCATCCCGCTACAATACTTTTATTTTTACTGTACCCAATAGAAATGTGGTTTTTGTTACTGTATCAATTTATTATCTAGCTATAGATTTTTAAAGTTTTAAACTGTTTTTCAAGGGTTACATTTGGAGATTACAAAGCTGCATATAGCTATAACTAAATAAAAACTTGATTTTACATTAAGGTGCTTACATGTCTGGACTAAGAGTGCTTTTAGGATGAAAAGAAAGATGAAGTCCCAGAGAAGAAATTGTGAGACCCCTGTGTAGGAATGAGCAAAAGGCATCTTACTGTCATTTATAGCTTCCAGACACTGCACATTATTCGATATATAGTTTTTAACTTCTTGAATGACTCCAGGTGCCTATAACAATTAGTGGAATAAACAGCTAGAATGTTTCTTTTTTTAAATTTTAAAATTTAATTTAATTTTTTTAACTTTTTTTTTATTGATTTATAATCATTTTACAATGTTCTGTGAAATTCCAGTGTAGAGCACAATTTTTCAGTTATACATGAACATACATATATTCATTGTCACATTTTTTTCTCTGTGAGCTACCATAAGATCTTGTATATATTTCCCTGTGCTTTACAGTATAATCTTGTTTATCTGTTCTACATTTTGAAATTCCAGTCTGTCCCTTCCCACCCCTCCTGCCCCTTAACAGCAAGAATGTTTCTATGTATGGTTTGTAGCAAGATTTGCTCAAGACTGTTTTTCTGTGCTTTTATCCAATAACTACAATGTACACTAGAAAACTCAGGTGTCTGGGAGAGTAAATTTTAGTTTGTCACGTGAATTGAAGAAAATGTGTTGAGCCTACTCCACCTTTCCAACAATTTAGATGCTAAATATTTAATATCTGAGCCATAAGTAATTAAGAAACCAAAATTTAAATCTCTGAAGACTCTATTGACTTTTTCACAGGTAAAGAATAATACATTTATCTTTGAGTCAATTCAGCTAATGAATCTAGCGCTTATAAGTACTTAAAATTAAATCTATAGGTAACAATACAATTTATTTTAGATCATTTACTCCTGGCATTTATGAAATAACGCTATATGCTTGAACTGGGAAAAGATTGTTGAGGCCCATGCGTGTAGACGGGGAGACGGGGCTCTGAACAGGGCATTGCATGATTGGTGCTAAAACTGTTGAAATTTTTTAAATTTTAATTTTTTGATTTGTAATGTGTTAGTTTCTGGTGTACAGCATAGTGATTCAGTTTTACGTATACATAAACACACTCTTTTTCATATTCTTTTCCATTACAGGTTACTACAAGCCATTGTATATAGTTCCCTGTGCTATACAGTAAGATCTTTTTTTTTTTAAATTTTGTTTTATTGAGTTATAGTCAGTTTACCATGTTATGAGGACCTTCTTTAAAACTGGTGAAATTTTTGTTTCTTTAGTTACTTTTTTTTTTTTTTTACAGCAATAAATGCAACTTGAAAGTTTTTAGTTGAATGCTTTGTGTGCACATCGACAGTAGACCACTGTCAATTAAGTACCACTGGAAGTTACTAGGGGCCCTGAGAAGTGAAAAATGTGAAACAATTCACAACTTAAAAAAAAATATATATATATATATATACACACACACACATACTTACTTTTTAAAATTTTAATTATTTATTTATATACTTATCTTACAATATCATATTTTTAAAATTATAGTTGATGTACAATATTATGTTATAGGTATATAATATAGTGATGCACAATTTCTTTTACTTTTTTTATTGAGTAATAGTCATTTTACAGTGTTGTGTCAAATTCTAGTGTAGAGCACAATTTTTCAGTTATACATGAAAATATATATATTCATTGTCACATTTTTTATTCTCTATGAGCTACCACAAGATCTTGTATATATTTCCCTGTGCTATACAGTATAATCTTGTTTATCTGTTCTACGTTTTGAAATCCCAGCCTGTCCCTTCCCACCCCCTGCCCCCTTGGCAACCACAAGTTTGTATTCTACGTCTATGAGTCTGTTTCTGTTTTGTATTTATTTATTTACTTATTTTAGATTCTGCATATGAGCAATCTCATATGGTATTTTTCTTTCTCTTTCTGGCTTACTTCACTTAGAATGACATTCTCCAGAGACATCCATGTTGCTGCAAATGGCGTTATGTTGTCGGTTTTTATGGCTGAATAGTATTCCATTGTATAAATATACCACATCTTCTTTATCCAGTCATCTGTTGATGGACATTTAGGCTGTTTCCATGTCTTGGCTATTGTAAATAGTGCTGCTATATGAACATTGGGGTGCAGGTGTCATTTTGAAGTAGGGTTCCTTCTGGATATATGCTCAGGAGTGGGATTCCTGGGTCATGTGGTAAGTCTATTCCTAGTCTTTTGAGGAATCTCCATACTGTTTTCCACAGTGGCTTTCCTTGCTTCCCTCTCCCACTCTTAATGATCTAGATGTCTTCTTTTACGATTTTGTGTTTATTCTTTTTGTAATTCATGGCAGTTATCTCCTTTCCAGTTACGAGTTTCTCATTTTTGTAGCATCCTGCTTCTTTTCTATTTAGAGTAGACCTGTCAATATTTCTTTTAGCATGGGTTTAGTGTTGCTAAACTCTTTTTAGTTTTTGCTTGTCTGTGAAGTTCTTCTCTCTCCTCCTATTCTAAAGGATAGCCTTGCTGGATAGAGTATCCTAGGCTGCATCTTTTTTTATTCAGGACTTTGAATATATCTTGCCAACTCCCTTCTGGCCTGTAGTGTTTGTGTAGAGAAATCAGCTGAGAGCCTTATGGGGGTTCCCTTGTAACTCACTCTTTGTTGTTCTCTTGCTGCCTTTAGGATCATTTCTTTATCCTTGACTCTGGCCATCTTGATTATGATGTGTCTTGGTATGGGTCTGTTTGGGTTCTTCCTGTCTGAGACCCTCTGAGCCTCTTGTACTTGGATATCTGATTCCTTCTTTAGGTTTGGGAAGTTTTCAGTCATGATTTCTTCAAATACCTTTTCAATCCCCTTTATTCTTTCTTCCCCTTCTGGAACCCCTATTATGTGTAGCTTGGCACACTTTATATTATCCCATAGGTCCCTTATATTGTTTTCATTGATTTTTATTTGTTTTTCTCTCAGCTGTTCTGATTGGGTGCTTTCTGTTGTCCTGTCTTCTAGGTCACTTATTCGTTCCTCTGCATGATCTAGCTGCTTTGTACAGCCTTTAGGTCAGCTCTCATCTCAGCAAATGAGTTTACTAATTCTACTTGGTTCTTCTTTATAGCTTCTATTTCATTTTTGACATATTTTATATCTCTAAACACTATTTCTTTTAGTTCCTTCAGTACTTTGATCACTCCTTTTTTGAAATCTTGATCTAGTAGGCCATCAGTGTCTATTTCCTTGATCGTGCTTTCAGGGGATTTCTCTTGATCTTTTAATTGCGAGTGGTTCCTCTGCTTCTTCATGTTGCTGATATCTCTCTGGCACTGTGGCTTAAGGAGTATCAGTTACCTAGTTCTCCTGGAGACGGTGTGCTCTTAATGATTTTATTGAGAGGTCTTTGTGTCTTCGCCCTGTTTTGCAAACTCAGCTTGCTGTTTCCAGAGGCCCTCTGTTGGTACCCTTGTCTGTGTTGCTCCCAGTGGCTGTTGGCTAGCAGATCGTGCTCCCTCCCACCACTGGGTCAGGTGCTGAGTTCTTACCTGGTGGGTGGGCCAGCGGGTCACTCCCCCTCCCGATGCCGCAGTTGGATGCTGCAAGCTTGGACGAAGCAGGTGGGCATATCGTGCCCCCTCCCAGCACTGTGGTCAGGTGCTGCATTCCTGCCAGGAAGGCGGGTGGCTGCCTGCCCTCTCCTGGTACCGGCACCGGCCACTCAGCTGCTCTGTGCCTCTGCCCGCTCCGCCTCGGATCGGCGCTCCAATGGCAGGCTCGGAGAAGACCACGGAACTCCCCACCCCTGCTCTGTGCCAAATCTCAGCTCCTTGTTTGTCTTGATGGCACAAGTTCTTTGAGGTGCCAGGGCAGAAAGATCCTATCTGCCTCGGGCTATAAACAAGTCTCAGTCCTGCCTAGGAGGTTGCGGAGCCCGCAGATTCAGGAGGAGATGGCAGCTGTGGCTGCGTCCTGCCCCTCTTCTCATGAGAAGTGCTAGTAATGACGCCGCGTGTCTGTGGAGACAAAAGCTATGGCGCCCCTCTCCCCCAGGGCACACCAGCTGTGTTGCTTTGCTTTTTTCGCAATTTATGGGGGACAGAGGTGGTTCTATTCCATATCCCCTCCCAGCCACGGCCCACAGCACCCTGCAGTCCCCTGGGGCTGCCTCAGTGCAGCCACCCCAGTCCTCTTTCTGGCTTGGCTGGCCTGTCCCGGCCCCCAGCTGCCGGCTCATGTCTTGGGGCTGGGTGTCGTGGGACCCTTTGTGCCTGTTTAACTCAGTTCTGTCGGTCAGGGGGTGCTTGGGGCCAATCTGAGCCTCGGAGGCTCCCCCTCCGTCCCGTTGGCCTCTCCATTGGAGTGGGGAGACCCAGCAAACAAGTGCCAGTCATCCTTTGCCGCTCCCTCCCGGCGGGATCGGTCCTGCACTGTTTTGCTTTTTCTTGTTTCTTTTTTCCTTTTCTCCTACCAGATTTTTGGCGTCTTTGTCTTTCGGAGTTCGGCAGGTGCTCTGGTTGGCTGAGTAGGTCTGTAGACGTGAGTTTTGGTGTATTTGTGGGAGAGGGTGAGCTACCAGTGTCCTTCTACTCTGCCATCTTGCTTCTCTCTATGATTCACAATTTTTAAAGATTATACTCCATTTTAGTTATTATAAAACATTGGCTACATTCCCCATGCTGTACAATACATCTTTATAGCTTGTTTTATATCTGGTAGTTTGTACCTCTTAATCCTCCCCCTACATCTTGCCCCTCCCTCTTCCCTCTCCCCACTGATAACCACTAGCTCCTTCTCTACATCTGCCTGTTTCTTTTCTGTGATATTCATTAGTTTGTTCTTTTTTTTTAGACTCCACATGTGATATCTTACAGTATTTGTCTTTCTCTGTGTGACTTATTTCACTTAGCATAATGCCCTCCAAGTCCATCCATGACGTACACCAAATTCACAGTTTTCTATTAGACTTTCCCTTTTGTATCTGATCATGTATGGGGTAGGCTTCTTGGTCTCAAAATTTACTACAAAATAGTAATGAAATTATTCTGTGCGATTCTGTCTCTAGAGGAATAAGAAACCTCTCTAGGTACGTCATCAAGTCCCGTTTTATTTTTTCACCTAAAAATCTATCTCCATGCTGTAAAGAAATCAGTTTCCTATCACATGAGAGACTCACTCCATTAAGCGTGGCAAGTAAATCATAAGCTGATATTATTTCTGGATTTTCATTGAGTACTCAGCAGTGTCTTATGCATATTGATCGATGAACTGATGCTATTTAAACATTTTTCTAAAACCAATTAATTAATGATTAATCCATAATACTGATTAATGATGGATTAATTAAGAATTTCTGGAATTGCATTTTTTAAATAAATTATCATTCAGCATAAGATGGGATGCAATGCAGCCATTGAAAACTGCATTCTAGAGCATTTTTAAGGATATGGGATTAATAAACATGTTATATTACTAAATGAAAATGCTATATTACTGTATGGTACAAGCTGTCTATTCTCAGTTTTGGAAAAAAAGAAATGAATGCATATGTATCAGACTAAAAGGATATATTACAACTTGTTGACAGTATTTCCTCTCGTTTCCAAATATTATATGATGTATCTTTTTACTCTTTTCTCCCCTACTTTAACTCTTGAAAAGCTTTTTGGTTATAGAAGTTTTATATCAAGAGTAGAGAAAACATAATGAATCACCATGTATCCATTTGTTGGCTTTAACAATTACCAATGTTTTGCCAATTTCTTTCAACTATCCCCTGGGTTTTTTGGGAATGTTTTAAAACAAATTTCTGACACTATGTTTTTTTCATGCAAAAATATCTTCCTTTCTTTTCTTTTTTTTTTTTTTTAAACAACATTCTTGCTGACTATAGACATCTGGGCCAACAGTTTCACTTTTCGTTTTTTTAAAATGTCACTTTTCCTTCTGGCTTGTATCATTTCTGATGAGAAGTCTGTTGTGATTTTGGGTTTTTTTTTTTTGTTTGTGTTTGTCTTTTATCTTTGTTTCACTATTAGTGTCATTTCTTTTCTCTGGCTGATTTCAAGTTTTCCCCTTTATCTTAAAAAAATTTTTTTTTTTTCTTACGGAGGTACTGGAGACTGAACCCAGGAACCCCTGGCGTGCGCTCTACCGCTGAGTTATACCCACTCCTCCTCTTTATCTTTTGCTGTGAGAAGTTTGCGGCTTGTCTAGCTGTGGGTGCACGTGCATTTGTGGATGAATGGTTGGGTCTTTGTGCTTGACGTCCATGCAGCTGCTGCCGGTCCTCTCACACCTGCAGGGAGACTCATCTCCTGCCCCGCCCCTAATCTTTCTGTGAGCCCTTGGTGGGACCCGTGGAGAAGAACTTGAGAGTTAAGTGCAAACTCCCTTTTAGTGTGGTGGGCCCCAGCTATTGCAAACTGCCACACTAGCCCACATTTGGCCTTTAGGAGTTCATTAAAGTCTACCTGATTTTTCTCACCTATCGGCATGATGGTCACCTCTTCCTCCTACACTTTGCCAGAGGTGAGACAGTTCATGAAACCGTTTTTCCTCGGACGGGATTGTTTCTCTTTCGCGTTTGGTTTACTTGCTTGTCTTGTGTTCTCAGCTTGTGATGAACTCAAGAAACGGGTTTTGTAGGTTTCTTGGCCTTTTCTCCTTGTTAGAGGAGGAGGAGTAATGTCCTTTGCAGCTTTCTACGTCCTAAGCAACACAAAGGAAGCAAAAGAAGGCTGCTTCAGCCAGAGTCACCTTTAAAATATGTAAATTCAACTGTCCTCTGCTTAAAATCTTCTGATTACTTCCTGTCTCGCTGAGAATATAATCCAAACCCCTTACTTCTGCTTACAAAACCCTGGAGGATGCGGCTCATACCGACCTTGTTGACCTCACCCTCCACTCTCCCTTTTCCCTACTGTGCGCCGGCCTATTTTCAGTTCCTGAAACACACCAAGTTACCCCTGCTTTAGGGAGTTTAGCTTAGTATCAGTCTTCTCTTTGGATGTTTTTCTTTCTGATTTAAATGTCCAGCTTTCTTCTTTTTTAAGTCAGGCAGTGGCTTAAATGACTGTCCCTTCCCAGAGAAACCTTTTCTGACTATCTCCTCAAAGAAGCTGCCCAGTCAGTTGTTTTTCTATTGAGTTATTTTCAATCTTTGCTTTGCATTTAACACAGATTTTCACCTTTATTGATTTATTGTTTTTTTTTTAAACAGCAATAATGCTTTAAACCTGGGTAAGCAATTAAATTAAGATTGTTATCATTTATATATAAGCATATTTTGGAATCGACATCTGTAATTAGTTAATATCTGCATCCTTTCCCTAAACCAGATAAGAATAGAGCCCACTTTTACGTCCACCATCCTTTCCCAAACATTCCTGTCACAGTCCCACTTTCCTCCACTTCCCTAGCCACTGTTTTCCACGTCAACATCATCTGGAATTGTCACTTAGCAGTAAAGTTTTTTAGCTTTTCTTCACCATTTTAGATGTATTACTTCTTTCTCTTGGGTTAGATTTGTTTATTTGGTTTTGCTCGGGGCTGATTTTCCTGTATTCTTTCAGATCATAAAATGTGGATGGAAAACTTCCTGAATCCTTGCATGTTTGCAAGTTTGTTGTTTCTTAATGATACTGTGACCAGATGTAGAATTTCAAAATCATGATTATTTTATCACATAAAACTGAAAATACTTCATTAGTTTTGCATTCATTATTGTCTATGAGAAAACTATAATCTGATTTTTTTTGCTCAATAAGAATATTTTAATGTAGTTTTTTCTCCATCTTGATAATTAAAAAACAACTTGAGTATATTCTGCATAATACAGCATTTGAGTATGTGAAATTGCTAAACAGTCCGCTTGTAGTAGTAAATTCGAATTCTATTGACTTTTTTTAAAATCTATTTTTATGACAATCTGATTGTTATTTCTTTGTAGATACTCTCCACCTCCAGGCATTGAACTTGGTGTATTTGTATACTTTCATTCATCCCTGACATTTGTTCTTTATTTTTATTTTATTTTTTAGTGTCTGTTGTTGTTGTTGTTGTTGTTGTTGAAGTATAGTTGCTGTACAAAATAAGTTACAGGTGTACAATATAGTGGTTCACAATTTTTAAAGGTTATGCTCCATTTATAGTTATTATAAAGCATTGACTATATTCCCTGTGTTGTACAGTATGTCCTTGTAGCTTATTTTATACTGAATAGTTTATACCTCTTAATCCCCTGGCCCTGTCCTGCCTCACCCCCTCCTCTCTCCCTACTGGTAACCACTGGTTTCTTTGTATCTGTGAGCTGCTGGACATTTGTTGAACCTGTTTACTCTGAAGATATTTTTATCTTTTCTGGGAATCTTTTTATTTCTATGAGTATTTCTTCTCTCTGTTTTCTCTTTTTGGAATTCCTATAGGCAGATGTTGGAACTCTTGAATCTTTTTTTTTTTTTTCATATTCACCTTTTGTTTGTCCTCTTTGAGCTGTGTTCTGGGAGGATCCTCAGTTGTATCTTCTAGCTAAGTAATCATCCTTCAGTTACATCTTTTCTGCTATTCAGCACATTTATTGAGTTTTTAAAAATTTTTCAGTAATTGCAATCTTCCTTTCCAAGGCCCCTCATCTTTGTTTATAATAATGTGCTTTTGTTAAAAGGAGACATCACCTTCTTGCTCCTCCGAGGATGTTAACTGCAGGTACCCCACATACTTCTTTTACAGTCTCATTTGTTATCTTTGTTTCTTTGGATATTAGTTTATCTGTATGGTGACCATGGTCCTTTTCATTCAGAGGATTATTTTTCCTTAAATATTTGCCAGGTTTTCATGCTCATTGGAATCTGAGCTCCTAGGTTTGTCTGTCTCTGCCTTATCTGATTACCTGGCCTGTTTCCAGGATTCCAGGCAGAGATGTGGCCGTGGCCTCCTTGGTGATGGAGAATTCCCATTCCTTCTGGGTGGCAGTGAATACTGTCCCAAGTCCTGACTATCAGGAGTGACATCTTCCTGGTTGTACATTGCTCCTGTCTTGGGACAGAAGCCTCTCCTGAACCTACCTGGTACAAGCAGATGGACAAAGGGTTCAGAGTACCTCAGCCAGTCACCCTTCTGGTTGACCCTGGATCCTCTCTTGTTCTTTTCATCTATTGTCTCTCAACTTGGAGCCCAAAGATACTCTCATCAGTTCTCATTCCATCAGTTCTCTCTTTTGTCTCTTTTGGCTATTACTTCTTCCTTCAATATAAACTCATCTGCCTTTAATTTTTTAGGAATTTTAATAATTTCTGTTCTGTTGAGGGCACCGCATCTTATTTTCCAGTACTGTTTTCAATTAAATATTTTTTTCTTGTCATTTATGGGGATTTGAGATGAGAAAAAGGTTTTAGGGTGCTCTTAGTTTGCAGTCTTGATCTGATCTCCTCCTGGTCTATTGTAAAGCATGTTAACCCAGTTTAAAGGAAATACACCCGTGTATCTGGCAAGTGATGTTCATTTCTGTTACCAAACCAATCTTGGATCCGCTTGCCCGTGGGCACAGTAAAGCTGATGTACTGACACTGGGTTGTGGTGAAGGAAAATGAAGCATTTATCATAAAGGCGCCAATACAAAGAGAAGGGGTGGCCCGTGCTCAAAACCTTGACCTCCTTGAAGGGTTTCAGCAAAGCAATTTTAGAAGCCAGAGGACGGACTGGTGTCTCAGGGTATGTGGATCAGCTTGTGCATAGTTCTCTGATGGGTTGATGGTGAGGTAACAGGGCAGTGTCACAGGAGTTAACATTATCAATCCTTAGGTGCCAGTAGTTTTGGGGGCTCGTGGTCATCAAATAGTTAATTTCTTCCATTTGGTGGGTGTTTTAGCATCTGCAGAACAACTCAGGAAGTGTCCATCAGATATCTAGGTATTTCACAGACTCACAGACATAGAAAATAAACTTGTTGTTACAGGGCGGGGGAAGTGGGTGGGAAGGGATGAATTGGGAGTTCGAGATTTGCAGATACTGACTACTATATATAAAATAAACAAGTTTATACTGTACAGCACAGGGAGTGATATTCAATATCTTGTAGTAACCTATAATGAAAAAGCATATGAAAATGAATATATGTATGACTGAGGCATTGTGCTGTACACCAGAGATTGACACATTGTAAACTGACTATACTTCAATTTAAAAAAAAAAGATATCTAGGTATTTCAGAGAGGAGCAGGGGATATGGTGGAGTGGTCTTTCCTAGGAGGGCCCCATACAGTCCTGCTCAGTTACATTTCTACCTCTGAATACTAGTGGAAATTATGCTGTGAGTTTATGTAAAGTATATTAACATTAATTTCCTGCTTGTTAATACCTTTAGTATGGCCCTCTAAAAAAAATCCTGAGAAATACCAGTTCTAAGATAGGAAAATGGAGGCTCAGAGAGGTGAAATAACTTACCCAGAGTCTGCCAGATAGCAAGAGACAGAGGCAGGATTCATACCTGTGTCTTGTCATGATGACAGCTTCCTTCCATTAAAGACAAAAGGTAAGAATAATGAAGGATGTCCTCACTGGGGGGGATGCCAACGAAACGTAATTAGCACTCATTAGAGTGGGTTCTGTTAGAAATCCTGAAATCAAGAATTATTGATTATCATGGATAACTTGTCAACAGATCACTGAGCTGACAGCATTTTTCCATTCCATTTTGTTGCCTTGTCAATAAGATTTAATCTTAGAGGAATTTGTGAACTGCTGGCGCTATTTCAGTGGGCAGCGCACATAAACGGGGTGCACATATCGGTAAACATCTCCACAGTGTTGGCAAGTTAGAGGTGCTATTTCGTATTGATATTTCTCGTAGCTTTCAGCTGAGGTTTATTTTCATATAAGCAGTAATTACAAAGAATGAGTGCCTGCGAGGGTAAATGTAGTTATGCTGGTTAAAGAGCATTATATGTATTGTGTGGCAGGCTGTAATTATTTATTTCACAGGAAGCAAGAAGTCTTTCTCAGCAGTTGTGATACACAGGGTTCAGGTCAATAAAGGCAGAGACTGTAGACGATTTAAGCTTTTTTAAGTCTATGTTGTATTGTTCAAGAGGCATTTTTGGAGAATCTACGATAATAAACATTTGGGAAATTAAAAGATAGATACAGAAATAAAAAATACTTAGTATTTTAGATTTTAGTTTTGTGTGGGACAGGGGAAGTAATTAGGTTTTTAAATAAATTAATTAATTAATTATTTTTTTAAAAAATGGAGGCACTAGGCGTTGAACCTTGTGCATGCCAAACATGTCCTCTACCACTGAGCTATACCCTCCCCACAAAACCTTGTATTTTAGCTGAGAAGTTTTAAAGACATAAGTGCCAGAAGACTGAAAAATAAAAATGTTGTCGGAGTGCAGTGAGGTCCATCAGGAGCTGGGTGGACAGTGGTATTGAGACCCAGTGGAACAACTTTCTTTGCTGTTTGGTTTCCTTGATGTGGAGTGTAGTAAAATGTGACCTACCTCCCAAGGCTGTGAGTTAAAGATGCAAATTCTTTAGCATTCACCTTCAACCAATTGTTTGAGACAAGTTTCTTTTTTTGTTTGTTTTGTTTTGTTTGTGGGGGGTGGTGGTGGTGGTGTAATTAGGTTTATTTTTAGAGGAGGTACTGGGGATTGAATCCAGGACCTTGTGCATGCTAAACATGTGCTCTACCACTTGAGCTATACCCTCCCCGCTGAGACAAGTTTCTTAAATCAAACACACACACTCTTCTCACTCCGCTTTCTGGTTTCCTCCCTGCCCCAAGACCAGCCTCTGTGGCCGATGTCAGGGCAGACCAAAGGAGAAGAGCCGGAAGAGCCATCTCTGAGGGACATCAGAGTCAGTTGTTGCCTTCTTCGGGGCTTTGGTCCAGATGGGACAGGACTCATGTAGATGATGCTGTGCCTAAAATTTGAAGTTCCAAAGTAGTGAGCGTGTGTCACCTTCATGACTGTTCATGCTCTTTTGCGTGGCCTTTCTCTGTTTAGGGAAACCTCTCTTATAATGACTTTTTACCTCCCCAAAATAGAAGATGCAAATTTCAAATCTTTTTGCAGGGAGGATGAAAGTACAGGACCCAGACTCTGCAGTCAGATGCATCTGCATGAGTCTGCAGTTCATATGTGAAAAACATGAGAAAACATGCTGGGAGTGGAGCCTTGATTTTTGGTGGCCCTGGTGGTTGTGGCAGCATTTCCTGCCAGTGCTTAGCGCATGCTGATTTCCTCATTTGGCCTGGTCTGTGGTTTGAAGTTGGGCTTTGTTTTTAAAAGGTGAGCCTTGCATCTCATTCTCCAGACCTCCTAGAAATTTATGTGCTACCCAGTAACTCACGAATATTTCAGAGTCGTCATAGAAAGTGAACCCAGGTGGTTGAGGACAAAGGAAAGCTTGTGTTAAACAGGATATCTCTCTACAGAAGGCACAGTATAAGCTGCTCAACAAAACACCACTATTATGTACCATCTGCAGAATGTGGAGATACTTGTCGGGCAGAGTGATTTACTGTAATGATACCTGGCATTGTGAAATTTCACAATGTTACTCTGTTACTCCGCTGCTTCACTTCGGTGTATCTTCTGTAAAGTTTCCTATTTAGAATCCTCCAAGTAAACGTAGATGATCTAAGGGTTTGACTGAAGAGAGGGTAACATTGTATTGGGCACAGACATGAATCCCTATGGGATGAATCTCATAAACACATTTGGATCGAGTGGTTAAACGTTTCTATCCTGACATTCTTCCCTCCAAAATCATGTGACAGTCTCTTGTCCTCTCTTGTGCTAAGACTTCATTCTTCTTCCTGATTTTTAGGACCCCTAGCAATCCACTCCTCCCTTACTTATTGGTCATCATGCCCCTGCTCTTTATCTCGGCTTCTAAGTTTCCACATGGTCATTTTACTCTTTAACCCAGAGTGAGTCCTGTTGGGATTGATTTGAGAGGAAGCCAATGGGCAGTTAGGAATGCAAAGCAAATTTAAGTGCTGATCTAATCTGTCAGAATTCTGAGTAGCCCAAGAATTTCTTCAGTCACCTCCCAGCTCTTATTTGGTTAAGGTTTTTTCTTGATACCAAATGCCAACAGCCTTCACACTACTGCTCAGCTGGCCTAGAGGCCCACCCCCAGGCGTCCCCTACTTTTCTCTTTCTGACCTCAGTCCCATCCAGAATATCCCCAGTGCATCACTGACTTGATCACTTTGCTCCTGCTTCGGGGTTGCCCAGCTCCGGGGGCACTGCTCACACTGGAGTCCCTGGGAGTGGTGCTGGTCTGTGCACCCGGGGGGGGGGGGGGTGCCGGGGCCCCTGGGCCCTAGGGGTTGCTTTCCTCTCTTACTTGCACGTTCACTTAGGCCTTTTCCACGGAATTGGTCCCACAGAAGGGGTTTTAGGTTTCCTGGCTGATTGTGAAGGAAGTATTTTTTGAACAGGGCCAGTCTTCTCAGAAGCAGCAGGATTCTGCAGTTCGGAAGTATATGGGCTTAGGAGCAAACCTGTGAGTTTAAATCCTGACCACCACTTAAAACTGTGTAACAGGGACAAACGGCCTGCTCTTTGTGTCTCTGTTTCCTTTTCTGGAAAGTGGGGATAGTAATAGTACTTAGCTCACTGGGTTGCTGTGAGGATTAAGTGGTTTAATGTGACAAAGCTTTGAAAACAGTGTCTGTTTATATAGTAAGCACTCAGAAACCTTAGCTGGTATTATTTACTTGGTCCTTTTTATACCACGTGCAGCCTCCTTTCTACACCACGTGTAATTTCCTGCTTTCCAGGAGTTGCTGGCTGTTTCTTGTCCAGGTATTACTATTAATTTGGCTACAAAGAGGAGAATAACTTAGTAGCAACCTTTGGTTTAATTGTGTTCCTGAATTACACACAACTTTGGTAGTAATTCTTTGCTTTGCTCTGTTCTGTTTGGCAGACCCTGAGGAGGTTCACAGGAGGATGAAAATTAATTTCATGGAATCTGTTCCCTTTTGTTATCAGCGTTCTTTGGAACATATTCACTTAGAGGTTATAAAATGATGTTCCTAAAGTCAGTCTAGAATATTGGTGGAAAGACAAGCATCAAACCTTCCCTCTGCCCTGAAACTGGGACCCTAGACTCTAGATTGACATTGTGGGTGACCTTTTATTTTACGGTAAATGCTTTCGTTTAGGCTTGTCCTGATTGATACCTTGCCCGAGCTTAACAGTGCTTCCTTATGCGCTGATGTAAGCAGCATGGATTTGAAGAAGAAATCAGGAGCTTCCTGCACCAGATTAAACCTTAAAACCAATCAGAAGCAGACCTAGTCAGGTCTCTGCAGACTGCATCTTATTGACAGTTTGTTGCCAAGAGATCTGGCTCTGATTTTTAAGCTTATGTTAATTATGGAATGCTGTCTGATGTCAGAGGGCGCAGACCGAATATTTAACCCATTTTTAAAAAGCAGGTCAAATTCAGTATCTGGAGGATAACTTGCAATTTGGTTGAACTTAATTGAACAAGTTTAATGTGAAATTCAATAAAAGGGGTCAGGAATATTCTAAGTTCAAAATTCTGAGATAAATGGCCCAGGGCTCTTGTCAGTTGTCTATTAATGCCACGTCTGAGAAGGTTCCTGGGTTTCCTTTTTTTTTTCCCCCAGAGTGTATCTCTCTTGTTAAAAGAAGATTGTGCCGAATCACTCTTCTTGGTACTTCTTTAGAAAAACATTAAAAAAACAAAAAAACAACCCAGTGGTCTCTCCACTATAAGAAATGAAATTTGCTGAACTGCAGTAGAAAGAATGTAGATTATAGAAGGGGTTCGAATTCACCCCTTCCAGGAAAAGAAAGAAGAGAGGCAGAGGGAGAGTGACTTAAGTCATGTACCCAGAAGCGGACCTGGAGAGAAAGTTAACGTGCAAGTGATGTAGTGAAGTTAGCAGCCAGGGAGACGGGCGAGGAGGTGGGGCATCAGTACATGGAGGGAGCCCGGAGAATAGCCTCCCCCCACCCCCTGACCTAGAGGGAGCTCTAGGGTACAGGTTGCGTTCCAGAGTTCTCCCAACCCAGAGCAAGGCTGCTGAGGCTTTCATGCTCCAGCCCTATTAGCTATTGATAAGGACCACGAGGGGGAGGGGGCTGGGCGTGGGGGACAGAAATTCTCGGACACTTCCACTTTCCAGGTATGCGAGCAAAGCGGGCTCTGGTAGCACTTTCAGAAAAGACCCTTCGTTGCTGGCTGTTGAAAGGAAAAGCCAGGGACCTGGCTTATGCACAAAATGATAGAAAGGGACCCAAGGGGACCTGGGCACAAGCGCTGACCTTGTCCCCTCTGGAGAAGGAAAGGAAAGGTACTGGGGCGCCTGTACTTTCTCCCTGCTTCCTCCCTCCCTGGGCCACGCTTCAGTGGGAGGCGGGGGCTCTAGTAACATCTGGAGATGAGAGAGACCTGCAGGGCAGAGTCAGTGCTAGGGTTCAGTCCTGAGCCTTCTTTGTCTTCTATAGAGCGGGAGAGATGTCTGCACATCCCCACGTGCAGGTGGACTGCAGTGGGTCAGGGCCGACTGGGGGGGCAGCAGACCCCATGGTGCAGCATGGTTCCTAGGGGAGCCATGCTGAAGCAAAGGAGCCAGCCAGGTCATCAGGCCAGGGGTGTGAGATGCCGGTGAAGTTGGTCTTGGGTGGAAGGCATCAGCGGAGTATAGACAAGGCCAGCTGGAGGGGTCCCTTTCCTGTTCTCCTGCTGTTCTTGTTTGGGCTGCTGTTTGAAAGACTCCTCTCTTCCCTGGGCGGTGACAAGCTCCAGGGCAGGGCCTGGAGGAGGTGAGACAGGGAATCAAGTGCTAGTTCTAGACTTGAAATTCAAGGTGAGAGGTGAATGGGGCTTCAGAAATCGTCAGAGGAGGAGGGGCAGGCAGATGCCCAGCTGCGCACAAAGGGTGAAAGAGCTGTAGGCTGCGTCTCCTGCACGCCTTGGGGGCTGGCGGCCAGGGCGGTGAGGAATGAGGTTAGTGCATTGCCTCTCGTGTCCATTTTTGCAAAGCCTTCCTCCTCCTGTTGACCTTGGATGCCTTGATTGTAAAACTCTGGCTCCTTGACCATGGCCCGCTTCACCTGATTTTAGAACCCTTCCCACATCTCCTTTCCATGGGGCTCCGAGGTCTGCTGGCTGGCTTTCTAGCTAATTAACAATAGAGTATTAATCCCTTCGTCTCGCGCCCATAGCTTAGTGGGCTCCCTTTCCCGAGGTTATTTGTGGAGGAGATGGGTACAGGTCCTTTATCTCTGAAAAATCATTTAAACATTTTCTTGCTTGTTATAAAAACACCTCAGGCTTATTTTAGAAAATACGTACGTAGGAAAAGAAAGAAAAGAAACACCAACAATTCTACAACCCAGAGAAAACCACTGTTCACATTTTGGTGTGAGTTCTCATCTTTTTAATCAATAGGTAAATATTGAAGATATATATATCCCAAGATGTATACCAGTTTACTTGCATTTTAACAGAGGATGCTGAGGGAGCAGGCAAAGTTCTCAGCCAAAGGACTGAATGAGTGCCAGTGAGATCTGTGTTAACCCCTCTGCTTCCATCGACTCTGTCACTGAGTGGAGCCGGAGTGAGCCAGGCAACAGTGACTGTACCCCCTAGGCCTCAGCCTTAGACAGGTTAGGTTTTTGGCTCCGAGCCTCAGAAAGCAGGCATTGCAAAATAAAGATGTAGGGAAGGCAGGTGGGAGCTAAGGTTGGAGCAACTCCAGCCTGGGCTCCCAGTAGGTTTTCTTGCCTGGAAAGGAACCCGAGTTAAATTCTGTTCAGCTGGCAACTGAGGCCCTCCGAATTTGCTTTTGTTTGTATACTAAGGTGTCTAAGTCTTAAAGATCCAGAAACCCTTAAGACAATGCTTGAGCCTTTTGTAGACGTCACAATTCACTGTGTTCAAGGAACAGGCAGGTTATGTAGCACAGGCTGGGTCCTCCAGGAAGCAGACTCGGGGTTGGAGTTTAGTGAGCAAAACATTGATTGGGAAGCCCTCCAGACAGTCACACCCGTGGAAGGGAGGGAAGGAAGCAGGATTGGGAAGAAGGTGGTGAGTTGTGATGCGTGCTGACTGCCTCATTGATGCTCACTAGGGCTCTGAGGTTGGGATGGCCCCTTAGTTATCCTGTGTTGGGCCAAGATGGCCTGTCCCCTTCTTACTCCCTGAGTCACTGAATGTGAGCAGCCCCGGAAGAGGTGTGATCTTGGGGGAGGCAGCTCTCTGCAGCTGAGGCAAACCCTGAAGGAGCTGTCCTTTGGGAGCTGGACAGTTCATCTCAGTGTCCATCACCTTATGTAGGTGGAATTAAGACAAAATGGTGTGCCAGGGGAGGGTGGTGAACTTGTGGAGTGGGGTCTGGATTATGGCCAAAGCCATTCAAATTTAATTTATGAAAGTATCATGCTGGTTAAGCAAAACACATTTTTCGGGTAGATTGTAGACTTGTCCTCTTGTTTAGAACCTCTCTGCTCCAGAGACAGGCAGTGTCCCAGCTCCAGCACTTGCTGGTTGCAGGACCTAGGACAAGACAATCTCCATATTGTGCCAGTTGACTCATCTGAAAAAATGAGGATAAAAATTACACCTACTTCAAAGATTTGTTATGAGAATTACATGTAATCCATATAAAACACTATGCAGTGCCAGGCATATTGCTAGCAATAACAAGACATGTTATTTGCTTTTATAGTAGTTATGATACTGGTTGTTACTTTCAGATTATCCCAAAGTTCCTGGTGTTGATGACTCTGTGACCCTCAAGTTTTAATCTTATCGGCCACCCCTCCTGGCCTCACAACTTGTTCTCTTTGCCTAGTGGGTTTTCCCATCTGATTCCAGCTAGTCTGAAAGTCAGTGTCCCCAAACAGAACTGATGACCCGTGTCTCTTTCCTAACCCCTGGCTTTCCACACTCACCGTCTCTCAAATCAGACTCTCCATGTCTTTCCGAGTCACTCAGCTTGGAATCTCTAGAGCTATCCTTCGTGTCTTCCTTCCTCTCCCTTTCTTCCCAGATTCCATTAGTCACCAAGGCCTCCCTGCCAATTCCATCTTTTCCCCAAGAGTTTCTGAAACCCTCCTCTTTTCCGTGCCTGATTTTGGGTCTCATCCTTGTAGCCATTCTTGATGGACTCAGTTCCTTTTTCCAGATGGAGCTAAGGAGATGATTTCAATGTACGACTACAACGACCCCCTCATGGCTTCTAGCAGAAGTGCTAACCTCAGGCTGCTTCTCGGGATCTGGATTTGACCTACACTCCAAGCCTTGTCTTTTGCCACCTCCCATTGCGAGTCCCAGCTGCAGTGCTGATCTGTCTGCAGTTCCATGACTGTGCCTTTGCCTCCATCCTTGTCCATCCTCCTGGGGAATTTTAATGTATCCATGAGTTCTTAGTTCATATATCACCTCCTCTGTGATGTCTCCCCTGACCCAGTTCGGACTTAGGCATTCTCTTTTTTACAACTCTTTATCATTCATCTATTTAAATTTTACTTAAAAAAAATACTGAGTTTCCATCAAATGCCAAGCAAACTGATCAGTGCAGCTTTTATATTGAGTTATTTGTTTCATGTGTAGCTAGTAAACCTTTGAGGGCTGGGCACTGGCTTTCTTGATGTGGTTTTCCTAGGATCTAGGTTAGCCCCCTGCATGTAGTACGTGCTCAATAAATGCTGACTGTATAAATCAGGATAAAATGGTAGTATTTCCTAAACAGAAAATCAGGACAGATGGTCTGGCAAAGCATTCTTTTCTTATGAGTGGATGTATTTATATAGATTCTTATTTAAAAATTACTTTTTCCCCCTTTTGGTTATGTTGAAAACAACGAAAGGACATAGAAGAGGACAATTCCCCCAAAGAGGTGTACTTTCATCATGGAGTCGCTTTCTTTAGGCGGAACTGGGGCTCCCCTGGGACCTTGGGTTTCCACAGTTCATGAGAATTAGGCTTCTTCCTCACTAGCGCCCTGTTCCTTTAAGGTCTGAAGTTCTGTCCTGGTCTGGAAGGAGTAGAGATGCTTTCTCCTGTGGCTTTCCGAGAATCCGCCTTTATGTTACAGCATTTTATCGCAAGCCAGTTCTGTAACAAGAAAGCATGTCTCTATCCTACTTCACCCTTTAATCCTTCTGTCCTTGAACTTGTTTTTTGACATGAAGGCTATTTCCAGATATGCTTTCATCCAAGGTTTGGGTTTGCTGTGGCACACGTACACTGGGCAGCCCTTTGAGGCAGAATGGCTGGAAATGAGCAGTGATGAGCTCTATTTATATTCTGAACCTCTCCGGCCCCAGCCTCAGGACACAGAGCTAGAGCTAAATGGATCCTACCTGTGATCACTTTCAAGACACTATCTCATTCTTCCCTGTGGTCAAAGTCCCAGACTGAGGCCTGGGGGTGGTTTATTTCAACTGTGAGCTCTTGTGTTTCTGGAATGGAGGTGTGGCTGAAGCCGTCCCGCGGGGTAGAGAGTGGTATGCAAGGACCCAGAACTTTTTTTTTTCCCCAACAGAACTATCAGTATGGAAAGATACAGAACTTGGAAGTTGCTATTAATGTGGCATAACTAATTAGTGATTTAAAGAACTTTGAAAGCACAGGGAGTTCCATAACAAGATGATGTTTATAGTAAAAATGATCTTGGGCTGTGGAAATGTACTAGACATGCAGTTTATATAAGGAAAGAACGTCCTTCCCTCCCTGATACAGGCCTCTGCTGCTTTTAGAAAGTAGTTGGGCTTTCTTTGATGGGCAGGTGACCAGTTCATACACTATCCGTGATGCTGTAATCAAGACCCAAAGTCTCTCCTTAACTGATTGCATCGAATCATAGTGTGCACTCATCAGGGAGCTCACACCTCACAGACTAATGCGTTGACAGCTCAGTTGTTCCGGCTGAAAATGAGTAGCTGCGTCACGTGGTGACCTCATCTTTTCCATAGACAGTCACCACCGTCAGTTCATTTCAGACCAAGGTCTACTGACTTTGTCTCTGAGTTTAAAAGTGTCCCCATTTGGAAATTTTATTTCTATGCCATGATTACTATATCTTTATAAATTAAAAAATGTAAGTCATATGTAAATATATACAAATATATAAATATATACATACAATTTTTAAAAGTCTCTTCTGGGCTCACACATTCCTTCTGGGAAACTTACATCCTTTTATTCACGGGGTGGCAAACTCAGATAAATGTCTTATATTGCCCTTTATTTATGGGAGCTGGAAAACTGCCCCGTGTGCCCTGCTGGTGGGGGTCTCTGTTGTGACACTGAGATCCTCCAACTCTTTTGAGAGGGTTGGGAGTCAGAGGTGGAGTTTTGCCAAGTTCTTTCAGCCGCCTCCGACCTGAAATTTGAAGTGTTCTCTCTGAGCTACCACCTTGGGGCCAAGAGAGACGTTTCTACTGTGCAGCATGGATTCCCAGCAGAGAGACCTCTGGGCAGGAGCTGCTGGGTCAATCAAAACTTGCAACTGCTTCTTAGCCTTACAACCGCAAAGTCCACTTTACATGCACACATTTCCTAGCATTTTCAAATGCCTTTCAGCTTTCCACTAAACCTCGAGTTGAAAGCAGCTGCTTAGTTTAATATGCAGATGCATTTATTAAAAAGTTAATTCTATTTGGTCTCTATTAAGTGTGAGATTTGTGATTCACTGCAGAGTCCTGTTCTGCAGGACTACACGAACTGGAAGGCATATTCTTCCTCCAGCGGTGGCATGGCGTCTTCAGTCACAGCATGAGAGGAAGCAAAAATAAGCCCCTACTGTGAGAGCAAGAATGCTGCCTGTAGTACAGCTGAACCACCCTGCCCGGGGAAATGCAGCTACAACTTAATTGAACAGTTGTTTCAGCAACTGGTGTTTTACATTTTCGGAACAAGACCATCAATTACCATAAAAACAGAACATCCTGTGTTTCTCACATTTGAAGCAATATATAGCAATTAGGGGATGGGCTCCATTGTGTGCAGAGCTCAAAGAAAGTGTGAAACCTGAATTCTGATGGACTCTATGGGAACTCAGCTCATTTCCTTGCAAGGATCCTCTTTGAGGAAATTGATCACTGCTTACAGGGCTGCTTTTCTGTGCCTTCAGAGAATTTGAGGAGATGCCTTTGAATTTATGCCCTCTTACCCAGTCCCCTTTATTCTACTTGCCGCTTTTATTTCTGGCTAGCCTCTGTGCTGTCCCACACGGAGACTGCTACCCAAAGCTACGGGCTCGAGATGTTGCGTGCAGAGCCGGTGTGATGTGGATGTGAATGAGTAGATTATGGAGCAGGCGATTCTCTGAGACCAACAGCGATGGAAATCTCAATGGCTTCTAAGTTATCTGGGAATGTCAGTGCTGTCACACTTGTAGCTGGCAGCTCAAATAACATTTAGCTCGCAATTCACCAGTTAATTAAAGTATAAGTTACATGTACATAATTATTTAAGATGAAAGGCGCTGAGTGCATAACTAACCTCAAAAAGAGCTCTGTTGAACTGTCATGATGGATGGAGTTACGTTGGGCTGTTATAAGACAGCCAGATGTTTTGCTCTGTTACCATCATGGATGCCAAAATTGAATCTCACGCAATGTTTCTGTTTCCATGTGTACCATCACCTTCATGCTCAAATGATAGCCAACATGTACTGACTGTTTACTATACACTTGGCACTGGCTAAGTGTTTTACAAGTGTTCGTTTAGTCCTATACCAAATCTGAGAGAGAGATACTGTTACTAACCTCATTTCACAGAAGCTGGGGCAGAGTGCTAAATAACATTCCTGAAGCCAGGCAACCGATCAGTAAGCAGGGAAGCTGGGATCTGAACGCAAGCTGCCAGCTCCAAGGGTTTCCATACTCCACCACGAGAGCACAGCCACCCTCTAGCTGACAAGCATCCCTTTTGCTGACTTTGCCTGAAACTCTTTGCTCATGTTGTTCTGGCACTGAGCTAAAGATGCCGAGGTCATGGGGATAATCCTCCTGTGTGTCTGTCCTGCTTTTCCATAGCCGTTGAGTGCATTGTTAATGCTGGATGTCTTCTCACCCCGAGAGCCCGAGTGAGAGGGTGCGGATGGTTTGAATGACTCCATCTCCATTACTGGAAAAGCAGCTCACATGATTTGCTCAATGAGAGGAGGGAGGGTTGACTTTATCTTTGTGTGGATCTCCTAATTCCCAAATTGAGCAGTCAAGTGAGACCCCCTTAAGCTCAATTCCTTCTGCGTCACAGGAAGAGGATGAACTCACAAAGGTACAATGTGAGATGAGACAGGCATGTGAGACAAATGGGTTTGGATGGAGAACACAGTGAGAGTGGATGCGGGGGCTAATAAAATTCCAGGAATTCGAGTTTTAAGACATTACAATTTAAGACTCTTTTTCACCCCCTGTGCCAGTTCCAAATTGAGTGAAGGATGGAACTAAGAGAAAGGCAGATCCCAAGAGCCACCCTTGAATTAGACAGGCACCTTCACCAGCCACTGGACCAGCAGGACAGGGCTGGCCTCACCTGCTACTTAGGCTCCTTGCCATGCCCCCAAGAGAGCAGCTTCAAGCACACCTGTCTGCGGCCAGGCTGGCTCCGAATGAGAACCCAAAGTGGGTTGAGTGGAGCATGCCCAGTTCATTTCTCCAAACTCACCAGACACACTTCACTTCTTCTCCAGGGTATGGGCTGGGTGGGGTGGGTGAAGAGAACTGTTAGTGCAGTTGACGTCCTTCTCAGGGGGGGCTAAAAGGAGGTGAGCTGTGGGAAACAAGGTCTTTGCTAACCCCAAGCCAAGTTTTATATAAATGTGGACATGTACAATCAAATAGGGATGTGATTACAGATACAATAAAATGCACATGAATGAATGACTGAGGAACAAACACTGGGAGGCTCAGGGCAGCAAGGCTTTTTGATGTCTTCCCCGAGGAGGTCCAGAAGTGACCCTCAGTGTTACATAAAAAGTTATGACAATAGATAGGAAGGTGCAATGGCCCAAAACTATTGCTTTGCTAGAGAAAAGTCGTATCACTTTTTTTCCCTCCTTTCCAATTATTGAAAACTGTGGAGGTACAAGCGAAAGTTTTAAAAGTAAGACCACGTACCAAATGTCCAGTGGAGGACAGGCCGTTAACAAAAAGATCCTGTGGTCCTAGATGGCCTGGCCTGGAGATGATGATCCAACTTAGATCCCGAGGAAGATGCCCCAAGAAGATGTTTGAATTCTTCTGCCTTGCGCGTGAGGTAGAGGACAGATACAGATTCGTTACCTGGGGAATTTGGGGTTCCCTTTGAAAATACTGAGTTTTTAACTGTAATTTCTAAATTCTTATTGCATTTATTTCCCAAAACTATGTAGTAAGGTTGTAGATATTTTAGCTATTCCCAGGGACACTGCAGAAGAGTGAGTGTTGAGAACTGACACATCCCCCAAAGCCAACCGTCTGGAGAATGCAGGTAAACTGAAATCGACACAGCTCTTTACAGCTATGCTGTTCACATGCCATTTTGTTGATCACACCGAGACGGTATAATCTTGTTTATCTATTCTGCATTTTAAAGTCCCAGCCTGTCCCTTCCCACCCCCTGCCCCCTTGGCAACCACAAGTTTGTATTCTACGTCTATGAGTCTGTTTCTGTTTTGTATTTATTTATTTACTTATTTTAGATTCTGCATATGAGCAATCTCATATGGTATTTTTCTTTCTCTTTCTGGCTTACTTCACTTAGAATGACATTCTCCAGAGACATCCATGTTGCTGCAAATGGCGTTATGTTGTCGGTTTTTATGGCTGAATAGTATTCCATTGTATAAATATACCACATCTTCTTTATCCAGTCATCTGTTGATGGACATTTAGGCTGTTTCCATGTCTTGGCTATTGTAAATAGTGCTGCTATATGAACATTGGGGTGCAGGTGTCATTTTGAAGTAGGGTTCCTTCTGGATATATGCTCAGGAGTGGGATTCCTGGGTCATGTGGTAAGTCTATTCCTAGTCTTTTGAGGAATCTCCATACTGTTTTCCACAGTGGCTTTCCTTGCTTCCCTCTCCCACTCTTAATGATCTAGATGTCTTCTTTTACGATTTTGTGTTTATTCTTTTTGTAATTCATGGCAGTTATCTCCTTTCCAGTTACGAGTTTCTCATTTTTGTAGCATCCTGCTTCTTTTCTATTTAGAGTAGACCTGTCAATATTTCTTTTAGCATGGGTTTAGTGTTGCTAAACTCTTTTTAGTTTTTGCTTGTCTGTGAAGTTCTTCTCTCTCCTCCTATTCTAAAGGATAGCCTTGCTGGATAGAGTATCCTAGGCTGCATCTTTTTTTATTCAGGACTTTGAATATATCTTGCCAACTCCCTTCTGGCCTGTAGTGTTTGTGTAGAGAAATCAGCTGAGAGCCTTATGGGGGTTCCCTTGTAACTCACTCTTTGTTGTTCTCTTGCTGCCTTTAGGATCATTTCTTTATCCTTGACTCTGGCCATCTTGATTATGATGTGTCTTGGTATGGGTCTGTTTGGGTTCTTCCTGTCTGAGACCCTCTGAGCCTCTTGTACTTGGATATCTGATTCCTTCTTTAGGTTTGGGAAGTTTTCAGTCATGATTTCTTCAAATACCTTTTCAATCCCCTTTATTCTTTCTTCCCCTTCTGGAACCCCTATTATGTGTAGCTTGGCACACTTTATATTATCCCATAGGTCCCTTATATTGTTTTCATTGATTTTTATTTGTTTTTCTCTCAGCTGTTCTGATTGGGTGCTTTCTGTTGTCCTGTCTTCTAGGTCACTTATTCGTTCCTCTGCATGATCTAGCTGCTTTGTACAGCCTTTAGGTCAGCTCTCATCTCAGCAAATGAGTTTACTAATTCTACTTGGTTCTTCTTTATAGCTTCTATTTCATTTTTGACATATTTTATATCTCTAAACACTATTTCTTTTAGTTCCTTCAGTACTTTGATCACTCCTTTTTTGAAATCTTGATCTAGTAGGCCATCAGTGTCTATTTCCTTGATCGTGCTTTCAGGGGATTTCTCTTGATCTTTTAATTGCGAGTGGTTCCTCTGCTTCTTCATGTTGCTGATATCTCTCTGGCACTGTGGCTTAAGGAGTATCAGTTACCTAGTTCTCCTGGAGACGGTGTGCTCTTAATGATTTTATTGAGAGGTCTTTGTGTCTTCGCCCTGTTTTGCAAACTCAGCTTGCTGTTTCCAGAGGCCCTCTGTTGGTACCCTTGTCTGTGTTGCTCCCAGTGGCTGTTGGCTAGCAGATCGTGCTCCCTCCCACCACTGGGTCAGGTGCTGAGTTCTTACCTGGTGGGTGGGCAGGTCACTCCCCCTCCCGATGCTGCAGTCAGATGTTGCACTCGGGTGAGGCAGGTGGGCATATCGTGCTCCCTCCCAGCACTGTGGTCAGGTGCTGCATTCCTGCCAGGAAGGTGGGTGGCCACCGCCCTCTCTTGGCACAGGTCGCTCCGCTGCTCTGGGCTGCTGCCTGCTCCTCCTTGGGTCGGTGCTCCAAAGGCGGGCTCGGGGAAAACCGTGGAATGGCCCCACCCCTGCTCTGTGCCAAATCTCAGCTCCTTGTTTGTGTTGGTGGCAGTTCTCTGAGGTGCCAGGGCAGAAAGATCCTATCTGCCTCGGGCTGTAAACAAGTCTCAGTCCTGCCTAGGAGGTTGTGGAACCCTCAGTGCGGATTCAGGTCTTGGCCCCACCCCCACCCGGGCGCTGCACACGGGAGGAGATGGCAGCTGTGGCTTCGCCCTGCCTCTCTTCTCACGAGAAGCGCCAGTAATGGCGGCTTTGCGTCTGAGGAGCAGAGGCTACGGTGCCCCTCCCCCTAGGGCAACACCAGCCATGTTGCTTTGTTTTTTTTGCAATTTATGGGGGACCGAGGTGGTTCTACTCCGTATCCCCTTCCAGCCACAGCATGCAGCCCCCTGCAGTCCCCGGGGCTGCCTCAGTGCAGCTGCCCCAGTCCTCCTCCCGGCTTGGGCAGCCCATCCCGGCCCCCAGCTGCTGGCTCGCGTCTCAGGCTGGGTGTCGTGGGCACCCTTTGTGCCCATTTAACTCAGTTCTGTTGGTCAAGGGGTGCTCAGGGAAGATCTGAGCCTCGGAGGCTCCCTCTCCATCCCACTGGCCTCTCTGTTGGAGGGGGGAGACCCAGCGAATGAGTGCCAGTCCTCCTTTGCTGCTCCCTCCCGGCGAGACCAGTCCCACACTGTTTTGCTTTTTCTTGTTTCTTTTTTCCTTTACTCCTACCAGATTTTTGGTGTTTTTGTCTTTTGAAGAGGGCGATGTTCTGTCAGAGTTCAGCAGGTGCTCTGGTTGGCTGAGTAGGTCCGTAGATGTGAGTTTTGGTGTATTTGTGGGAGAGGGTGAGCTACAAGTGTCTTTCTACTCTGCCATCTTGCTTGTCTCTCCTCTTAGTCTCATTTTGATGATTAATAATAATAGTAATAAAAATATTTGTTGGGTTTATGAACCTTTTTTCTTACGTTATTTCATCAGATCCTCTCAATGACTCTAGGAGATATTTATAATTTTGGGGGTGCGTTGGAGAAAATAATTGAGATTTAAAGAAATTAAACATCCTAAACCATATAAGCTGGTGAGTAAAGAAACCAGGACTGGAATTCAGGTTTTCTGATTCCAAATCCTTCCTTCTTTCTATGAAAATCACCCTCTCCCTTGCCAGGATAATTTGAAGTAATCGAAAGTTTTAGGTCATGTTCAGTTTCTGGGAATGGATAATGGATATGTTTTGAGCACATACCATGTGCCTGGCAGTGTGTGCTTGACCTGGATTATTTTGTGGAGTCCCCACACCCACTCTGTGAGTTATGCACCATCACCATCCCCGTCTTTCAGATGAGGAGGTAAATAACTTGGCCATAGTCACAAGGCTTATAAATGCAGAGTGGGGATTTGGACCTGGGTCTTGAGCGCCAAAGACAAGCTCTTAACTCCAGCATTATGTTGCCTCCCTGAGATCTGGTTTAATCTTGATGACATTGAGAGTGGCCTCTGAAGCCAGTAAGTGAGAAATTGGAGGGCCGAGTCCCATAGGTGCCTGGAAAACACAGTAATGGATCCTTGAAGGACGGGCAGGGCTCTCTCGCACCACGTGTAACCTGATCTGCTGATGCAGGAAAGTGTGCGATGTGCTGTCCTGGGGTGAAGCCCAGGGGTTTGGAAAGACTTGGCTTTTACTGTTGGTCCCTTTAAAGGCAATTAGAAGACAGAAGGACTGCTTAGGAAATTATAAACTCATGCACTGAGTTTAAAATGTCCAAGGTCGAACTGCTGTGTCTGAAAGGAGACATAATGTAATTTAGCCCCTCTGGTCAGCTCCTTCTTCTCATGCAGTTGTCATGCTAGAAAAAAATGACACAGTATTTTTTCTTTTTTCTAGGATTCAAAAACTTACAGTATTATCATGGGTTATGTCTTGTGTATGTGTGATTTTTCAAAAGTGAAGTGGCTTCTTCTCCAAATTTAGTCTCATTATGATAGCAACCAAGAGCTCTAGCAGTAAGATATTTTCTTTCTGTCTCTTCCCAGGGACATTGCTTTGGGAAAATTCCTAGGGAGCCCTGATTACAGTGCACCTGGGGAAAGATGATTTGCTGTTTTGTTCACCAACTTGAAAATACTGAGAAAGTGCAAATTCCACTGGTAGTCTGGCCTCTGCCCTTGTGAGTTCCTGACATTAGTGTATCGTGATGCACCTGTTTGATCAAAATTGCTGCTGCAGTGAGGTGTTGGGGTGTCATAGAATGTGGGAGAAGCACTTGGTTTAGAATATTATGTGTACAAATTTCTGTATGGAGGGTAACTATATGATTTATTGTGCAAGCCAGGATGCATTTGAGAGTAAAAGAGGGCACCATGCCTAGTTGTACCAGGACAACAGCCTAGATTACGACTGTCCCAGAGAAATGGGACATATGTTCACCCAGCTTTTCTGAGTCATGCTTTGCAAGGAAGAGGTTTCTATAAGCCGCATGCCATGTGTTGTCAGTGATTCTCCTCCCACCCGCTTTCTTTTTCCCCAGATGAGCCACACAGTTACCCAGGGACCATCTAGACACAGAAATACCACTCACTGTTTTACTAACTTGACATCCTCGCAAAGCTGTCCTGGCTTTTACTTCTTTGACACACAATACGGTGCTACCTTCGGAGTCAGAGCCCCTGGGCAGCAGGCAGCGCTGGCTCTGGGAAGTCAGAAGTCACAGGCTCACCCCTGACACTGTGCCTTTCCAGATGTGCTAGGTTAGAGAATTTACTTTTCTTCTCTGAACCTCAGTGTTCCATTCTGTGGTATGGGAATAATAATACCTATTCCAGTTTATCTTTTGGGTTTGTTACAAGGGTCAAGGAGCAGAAGGGCAAGATAAACAGTTTCACGTTATACAAATGTTGGTTATTCATTAAGTATTGCTTTGACTATTAACTAGCTGGGGAATTGGGCAAGTTATTTCACCTCTCTGAACCTGTCCCCCCCTTTAATCTGTAGAAAGAGAAAGAGGGAAATTGTATCTGCTCCTCCAAGGATGAGTGCAATATATAGAACACCTAAATAAGCATGAATTAGTATCTCTTTAAATTGGGCTGTTCCTGGAACTTTGTAACTAGGTGATAAATGAATTCTTTTCTCAGCATGGTTGTCAAGGCGCTGAGCTCTTGCTGTGTTAAATATCCCCACATCAGGCAAAGGAACCCCAGTAAGCCGTGAGGACCCCTTCATCGGTTCCAAGGCAGGGGTGCAGATGATGACTGGTGCAGGAGATGGAGTGACAGGAGGATTCAGGGGACAGGCTCGGGAGTGGCAGACTGTGAGCCTGCCAAGAAGCAGCACAGGGAGCGCCTTCCCTCACACTGCTAAAAATACTGCCGGGAAAGTAATTTCTCTGGTCCTATTTTAGAAATCAGAGACAGATCTACCATATTCATGTTTGGATCCTGGTCAGACTTCTGGTTTGAGTTTTAAATTTCAAGATTTTTTTTTCTGGGGAGAATTAAAACTGTAGTCTGAGAATTAAAATTTGAAAATCCTGTTAAGGTACATGTTGGGCATTATTTATGTAATTACTAGCGATTTTTAAGAGGGGCTTTGTTGCAAATAATCAAGATGTCTTAGTGACAAAACCCTTTCAGGTGTGACTTGCCCACGTACTGTCAGTGAGTATATAGATATATAATTTCTTTTACTTAAGATAGATTTATGAAAGGATATTTTCCTCTTTCTCTTCCTTTGCTTCTTAATTTTCCCTTCTTGTTTTCTTTCCTTCCTCTTCTGAAAGCTTCCTTCCACCTCCTTCCTTCCTTCCTCCCTTTCTTCCTTTCTCAGTGACTGTATCACCAGGAGAGAGAAACCCTGACTGTCTCTGTATAACAGTATATTCCTGATGGATTCAGTCTGTCTTTGCTTCAGTGTTTCATTGTATCTTTTTTTTTCATTCCACTTTCTTTCACAAACATTTACTGAGTAGCTGTTTGTGCAAAACACTGTGTTGGGCCCTGGCAGAGGGCTGGGGAAAACGCAAAGATGAGAAAGAAGCATGTGATTCTTCCCGGTAGATGATCCTACACTGTAGTGGGACAGACATTCAATTCAAACCAAAACAGCAAGGAAATGCGCATGGGAGGGGGAGTACTGAGGGTGGAAGATCACTTTACCAAAAACCAACTTGCCAAAATTATTGTAGCAAATGACCAATATGCTGAAAGGCCGATTGATTGAAAATCAATTTGCCATTGGCCGCAAGCTGTGGAGTATTGCTTCGCAGAAATAATTCACCCTAAGGTTCTGCAAGTACAACCTCGGTATTAGGAGAGGGGCCCCTTTTATGTTCAGGCCTAGGGATAGAGTCACGGCGGAGATGGTGGGGAGCACCTGTCCGTGGGAGCGTGTTCTGTGTACAGCGTTGCAGTGAGCGAAAGCTTGGTTTGCTTAAATAACAGAGACTTTGTTTTAGTCTTACTCCTGTTCTATCAGTCATGGTTCCAGCAGGAAACAGATGGCAGCTGTGAACTTGGAAATGTGAAGATAGTCTAGAAAAGGGGCATTTTTCAAGGCCTGGGCAGGATTAGGGAGACCACCAAAGACTAGTGCAGTGCCCTGGGGGTAGCAAGAGCAGCTAGAAGCTGGGAAGGGGCCAGGGAGGGCCCAGCCAGCTGGAGAAGGGGTCTGTGGAGGTCAACACTTGCCTCTCACCTCTCTCAGGTGTGTCTCATTGGCCAAATCCCACTGTGAACTGAGAAAGAGGATTTCCAAGCACAAAACAAAGGGGGAGAGTGGGTCTAGGTGGCATTCGGCAGATCAGGTGACAACCCAACAATATGGCACCAAATTACCATTTTGTTCGGTTCAGGAAGAATGTGATTGTCATTGCAGACTTAAAGCTCAGCGCCCTTCCAGAAGGTCCTTAGCGGTACCAAATTTATTAATCTTAAGAGTTGAAATGCAAAACAGGGTGTTTGATACAATTATTTTTAGCAAGAGAAATCCTCAGTAATTCACTCTGTAGGTGGATGTGGCAAACAACCGTGGAATAGATCTTTGTTCAGAAAAGAGTCATTTGAGTGAAACTGTCTAGTATGCTTAATGCAAGTTCTTTTTGAAGGGTGGAACAGAACCTTTTGTTTGGCTTAACAAGGCAGCCTTGTCAGGGAAGCTCACGGAGTCTGGTGGGCCAGTTTGCATTAGGCACTCTGGACTCATCACAGAGGCTCACAGGGAGAAGTTGGAGCACAATGCGTGGCTGAGGCTGGACGCCCACTGGCTTGATTCTGGCTCTGGAGAACTGTGCCTTAATGTGTGAGTCTGAAGCAAGGGGGCTGGTTATAAAGCAGGGTTATAGGGGACCAGTTGAGTCAGAGCAACTCTGCAGTGGCAAACTGTTGTGTGCACCGCACTGCGCGGAGCCAGCATTCAGCAGAGACACCGTGTGGCGGGCGGGAGCCTGGGACCAGTGGGGACCACACTTCTCACTTTCCGCCTGGACTCACTCCCTTGGGATGACGTAAATCCTTGGATTCTTGGGAATCTCAGTGAAGAGGGAAATCTTAGAGTTCCCGGGGGGTGGGAAGGGGGAGATAAATGGGGCTTTGAGGAGTTAGAGTAATAAACAAGTGTGATTACATTTGTATCTTAAGTTGATCAAGCAGATCGTACTTGCTGCAGGAGAATATTTCAATGAACAGAGAGAGGTCTGTTCACTGCTGACTAGATGTTCCAAGTGTCTTTTTTAGGCAGAGGCAGGAGCAGTGGTTCAAGTGGGAGGAGGAAGGAATAATTTGGACTATTTATATTTTCTCCATATTCATGGTTTTTATCCCAGCACAGTCACAGCTTCAACTTAGAAGGTACAGAGATGAAGACAAAGGCAAAGTACCACTTCGGGGGTAATTTGTGGATATAAAAGGTGGCCAAATCAATTTGGGACTTTTAAAGAAATTTCTTATTAAAGTGTTACTGTATTTCCTTCTAATCTTAGCCTTGTACAGCAACTTGAAGCCCTGGAAAGGAGTTCTGAAGAAAGGGGTTAAGTCTGAGGTGTGTTTAAGGGAGAGTATCGCAAATGTAGCTTACTTCTTCATCACTGTGAACTGGGTGGGGAGCAGTTTTCTTCCCCTCCAGTCACTGCCCCACCGTGCAGTCTCTGCTTCTGCCTGGTCCGGAACCCATAGAAACATCTTGGGCAGATTAGATGTCTTCCCAGTCATTTTCGGTTATTTAAACTCAGGGCAGCCTAATCTAATTTAAAGCTACATCTTACAGTCAATTTAAATCTCTGCCTGCCCCATCCAGGGTTTGGTTCAGGACTTGGAGAGGGTGAGGGGTGGGTCATTTTCCATTCTTCCTCTGAATCCTGTACTTTGGAGGGGTGTGTGTGTGTGTGTGTGTGTGTGTGTGTGTGTGTGTGTGTGTGTGTGTGTGTGTGTGTGTGTGTGTATGAGCCATGGGTCTGGTTCTAGTGCCTCCCCCTCTCCCTGCTCTGTTCTAGGGTCTGCCTACTCCCTTGTATTGGGGAGGAGGAATGGAGTGATGGCTGGGCTCAGCTTCCACAGCAGGAGCCCATGTGAGGAGGGAGGCTGCCCTGATCTTGTCTGCTCAGTTGCCTTCCTGTGCTGCTGGTGGCTTCAGTCAACTAGGGTGGTGTGTGCCACGGTCAGTTGCATCCCACTCCCCTCCAATGCTAGGGGGCCAGCTGTGTCTCTCTTTGGTCCCTGACAGTGGTCCACACTCGTAAGCATATTTCCAGGTGGGACATCCCTTCATCCACGTCCTTGGGCACATTCTGTGGCTTGTGCTCTCTCTTCCTCTTTATTTGAAGGCTGCAGGGATCTGGGATGGGGTGTAGGGCCCCTCTTCTTTTTTGCAGGCTCACTAACTCACTACAATTCCACGTCATCCTCTTGTAGGTAACACCTCCAAACCTCTCATCTCCAGAAGTCTCTGGATGAAAGCAGACTTTGTGAAGTTTGGGTGTGTTTTGAAATGCTAAAGACCTCATGTGATGCTCTTCTCCAAATTTATGGTGCTCTGTTTCCCTTTGATGGAAGCAGTAAGTGGTCCTGCTGATTGTCCAGGTCAGCTGATGCTCACCCAGAGAATGAAAAACCACTTTCCCCTTCTTGCAGGCACCCACGACTTTATGGGTGATTTCCCTGGATCCCCTTCCCTTGTCTTGGGGGTGAAGGGGCTTGGGAGGCACAGAGAGCAGCTTGAGATGAGGAGGACCTTTCCTCAGAATTCAGAAATGTCGGGGCACATTGGAAGGTGTCTGTCAGACTGAGGAGCTGAGCCCCTTTGGAAATACATCATCTGAGGGAGGAGAGAATCGTTCAGGCCCAGGCTGTGGTCTGCTGACTGTGCCTCAGGTGCCGAAAAGAAGGGGAGGCTTCAAGCTGGGTTTCTACCCCTCAGAGTCTCCTCATTCAGCCCCCAAAGGACTTGTGCCTTAATTCCGGGGTGGGGGTGGGGGTGGGGGTGGGGAGATCGATTTAAATAACAAAAGAAGAGCTGTTTCTGCACAAACTCTCTTTGAAACATTGGGAGTACAAGGCAGCATTGTTTTGAGAGCCAGGCAACAGAGTAACAAAGTGGGAGAGGCATCCGCACCTGGGCACCACGAGCACCTGCAGAGTGACCTGGGGGTCGGAGCTGTGGTACTTTGGGGGATCCGGCACACCAGCAGGGCCTCCAGCTCTGAGGGTGGCCCCCAGTGCCACTGACTTCTTCCACAGTAGCAGGAGGAGTAGGGAGAGGAGGGGAAAACCTCACCAGTGTCGAGGAAGGGCATCGAAAGCTTTGGAAGCAATGGGAGATGGTACCCTTGGCCCAGGCACCAGTGACTTTGCCCTCAGGTAGGGGCAGAAGTAGCATCCAACGTCAGCTATGTTGGTGACCTGACCCAGTTCCATGGCTTTGGTCCATAGAGGAGGAAAGCTCATTTCTCCTGTATCCTTCGGAGTGCTTAGCTGATACCCCTGTAATAAAAGAGAGATTAACCAGAGAAAACCAAACGGAAGTTTATTGGCATGGATACCTCCTGTATACATGGCAGATACTCAGGGGAAGATGAGTAACTTGTGAGGTGGATTAGAATTCAGGATTCAACGCCATCTTTAAATTTTTTTTTTATTTTATGTTTTAGTTGTGATTTCTTCTTCCAAAGGATTTCTTGAGAGGTAATTGACATACAACCCTGTCTCAGTTGAAGGGGGCAGCATGATGGTTGGATGTGCACATACTGTGAAATGATGACCACAGAATCAGCACCATGTTAACAGGGGAAGGCGGCAGGGGTGTAGGCCTCTTCTGGGAGAGACAGTGATTTTTAGGAAAGATGAAAGGGCCCTGAAAAGAATAGGTGGCAGGCATGACAGTTTGTGATAGAGTTTGCCTGGGTGTGGTGTCAATTTCTGGTCTCCTCCCCCGTGATAGAGATCAGTCTCCCCTGGTTGATGAAACTCCTGTGGAGGGGCTTTATGACACCTGAGTTTCTCTTAGAGGCTCTGTCTTTGGGCAGATAAAGGGAATTCAGAGAAAGCCTTTCTCTGCATCTGCTGGTTTTCAAGTGTCTATAGTCCAAAATAATCAGTATACGAGAGCACTGTATTTTGGGGTGGTGTGTCCTGATCTCCTCTGCTCATGCTTTTGGTGGCATATTCTGCTGTCCTTCGGGTCCATCCCATCAGCACTGATGCCTGGCCAGCTGGTGTCCACTCTCTTGGCTAAGTGGGACACACACCTCAAAAGCGGAGGGGTCATGTTGCCTGAGCAGGGAAAGGGGAAATGGCTGTGAGTTGTTCTTGAAAACTCCAAGACACAGAAATAACTACAGGGAAGAAGAGCTTTGCAGGAAACTGGAGTTCCCAGTTTTTCTTGACTGGGGTTAAGGGGGTCTCATCTACAGAGAACGATGATTAACAGTGGAGTTACCTGTGCACGTGAAGAGAGTAGGTATTTATCTACACATCCGTATGTCTGTGCTTGTGATTTATCAGGAGAAGAGGAGAGAAGAGAAGATAGATAAGGATTTTTTGAAAGGAGAAGTCCTGGAGATTTATCACCAATAAATATCCCAATGGGCAATAAAGGAATGGGGTGACAACTCTTGGTAGAAATTTGACGTCTAAGACACTTTCTAAGGTTATGACGCAGATGAAACCATGAGCAATGTGCCAGTGAGGCTTGTTCCCTTAAGGCAGGAACTCCGTAAGCAAACCATTTTCACCTGCCTTTGTGCGTTGGCTTGGCAAACGTTAACAACCAAAACAAAGCAACAAATCCAGAATTCACAGCTTCTCTCTCTTTTTTCAATTGAAGTATAGTTGATCTATAATGTTGTGTTAGTTTCTGGTGTACAGCACAGTGATTCAGTTACACATATATTTATCTATTCTTTTTTGTAATAGGTTATTATAAGCTATTGAATATAGTTCCCTGTGCTGTACAGTGGGACCTTGTTGTTTTTCTGTTTTTCTTATAGTAGTGTATATCTGCAAATCCCAAACTCCCAATTTATCCCTCCCCCTCCCTTTTTCCCTTTGGACACCGTAAGTTTGTTTTATATGTCTCTGAGTCTTTTTCTGTTTTGTAAATAAATTCATTTGTGTTATTTTTTAGATGCCCACATACAAGTGATATCATATGATATTTGTCTTTCTCTGACTTACTTCGTATGATAATCTCTAGGTCTGTCTGTGTTGCTGCAAATGGCATTATTTCATTCTTTTTTATTGCTGAGTAGTCAGAGTTCATAGCTTTTCTTAATTGCTATAGAAATACTGGCTACTGGAGTTCTTAGCCTGGAGTTTCTTTGGGCCCACAGTGATCCAAATCAGTGGGAAAAAATAGGATTGATCTGCAAGAAAAAAAGAAAAAGAGGTTTTGTAGATGCTTGTAAATACTGTTGTACAGTATCTGAGGAGTTTGGGAGAAATACTGTGAGGCCAGTGAGGAGGAAGAAGGCACTAACCCGGGGAATGAAAAACATGCATATTTCAAGTAGCTTAGAAGGCTGTGGGAGGAGCAATAGACACTTAGAGATGATGGAGACTCCCCTCCCACTTACATTTTCTCTAGAAATATGGGAAAACATGGTGGATATTTTTAAAATAAAGATTAAACAGGAATAAGTGAAATAAGAAAGAAACACTCGTTTCCTGCTGTTGATTGAAAAAGATAAAAAGAAAAAAAAAGACCTAAAAGTTGAGAATTACGTTTTATTCAGTGGACATACTGAGGACTTAAGCCTGGAAGACAGCCTCTCAGAGAGCCCTGAGGGACTGTCCCTAAGGGGTAAGGGAGGAGCCAGGATACATAGGAGTTTCTGCAACATAAACCAGGTAGTTGGAACGTTGAAATGTTACTGTTAGTTAAAGAAAGCCAGACATCTCAGGTTAAGGAATTCAGTGCTTTTCTCTGTATAGGAAGATGCCAGCGTCTAGGCTCATTGAAACCATTCCTTTGATGTGCACCTTAGCTGTCTAGGGCCAGTATCTTGTTCTTTCCCATCCGGATTCCCTCAGGATGCACAGTCAGGGAGGCTGCAGTGGCTGATGGCTTGATGACCACAACATCCTTTGTTTACTGACATGGCAGGTGACTTTCTTCATCCACAGCATTGTGCTGAAAACACATGGGAGTTGTCCATTAGTCTGGGCTGAGAGAATGATAGGGAAAAAGCAGGTTTGAGGACTAATTTCAAATTTGAAGTCCCTCTAAGTCAACAAAAATAACCAGAAAGGATGCTCAAAAACAAACTAGAAGCATACTTAGGAGATCAGATTTGGATTAAGGAAAAAATATTTGATTAAAAAATGTTTTATTTATCTTTCCCTGGTTGTGAGGGTCTTAGAAATATTTTAGAAAAATGCAGCACTAACACTGTTCACTGTACTCCCTTGAAGTCATTTTTCTGCTTGTCTCAATACAGTATCTGCTCTTCTGCAGGTCAAAATATCTTTGATGTTAACTCATACTCTGATATCTCTAGCCATCTGGCTTTTCTAGACTCAATAAAATTGTAATGAAACATAAAGGATGAGAAGTAGTGGTCTCTGGAGATAGTCAAAATTGTCTTATTTGGGTGAAAGTTTGAGACATAAAATGCTGAAAATATTTAAGTTTCCAAACGAACAGGCACCCATCTCTGCATATTGCAAGTTAAACCTGGAACATTTGCTTTCTTCTGGCCAGAAAAAGATCCACGAATGACTATTTATAGATGTAATAGTCTGGTGTGACGGCCATCCACCACGAGATACTCATTCTCCAGCAAGAATGTTCAAGGCGTCCAGTTGCTTCCCAAAATTAGAAAGGTTCTTTGAATTTAGAATGACTGCTACTTACGAAGGAGTCATAAAATCTATAAAAAGCTATCATTCATGTATCTTAATCAACAAACCAGGAAGCCACAGCCGCAGCCTGAGTTCTAAACTTGGAAGCCCTGAGGGTTTGCAGTGTGACTGGCCAGGCTGCCTTCTCAGCATCCCACCATTTCTCTCTGAAATAACTATACTCAGAGGATCATCCAGCTCCGAGGAACATCCAGAACCCAGAGGTGATGAGACAAAGAAGTGTTCTAATTATCAGTGAGCCTAATTCTGACATACCGAAAAGGGACCATGAATGTTTAACCACACGAAAGAATTTGCAGACGCCTGTCCTTTAGGAGCTAAGCATCCCAGCAGCGGATTGTCTGTCCTACAGTTTCACTGTGCTGCCTGTTTTTTTTTTTGTCTGTTTCCCTCAGTGCAGTTTAGAACATGGCCTTCACCTGAGGCACATTTCTTTCTCCTGGCGATGGCTTTCAGGCACCTTTCCCCCTAGTCCGTCTCTGACTGTGACCCCCCACTGATTTCACTCTCTTGCCTCTCCCTGGCTCTTCTTCCTCCTCCCCACAGCCCCCAGGTGAGTGATCCCAAGGGGAAAAGGATCCTCTAGTTACTTGTGCCGGGCTCCCTCCCCATCAGCCCTCACTGACTGCCCCATCATTCTGGCTCAGCTGGTCCTTCCTGGGGTCTCCCTGGAGCCATGCAGCTTTGCTGATCTCTCAGGGAGCCTCATGTTGGTAGCGACACTGGTCTAGACCCCTTTTGGTGCAGTTGAAAAAGTGCAGTAATTCAGAGGGCGTTTTTACTTTAAAAATGATAAAGAGGAAAAGGTTTTAAGAAATCACTGAGTTTCTACATTCTAGATTTTCATCCCGACTTAACCACAGAATTGCTTGGTTGGCAGAATTTCTGGGCACTTCTTCCTGGATCCTTTTCCTTTGTCCATCCCGGCCTGGGGTGGATGCTAGTCTTTGATACCTGACTTTTTAGCCCTTATGGATTCCAGGTGACCCTGCGGCTGGGTCCAGAGATTTAACTATTCTTGATTTTGTTTTTTTGTTTGTTTCATCCCTCAGCTTGATTTTGGTCTGTGTTTCTCAAGAGCTCTATGAGTTTTCTTATTCAAAACAAAACAAACACAACAACTCAACACTTTTCTTGATTACCTACTTTAACCCAGGCGCTGTGCTGCATGGCGTAGGGCATACAAAGAAAAGCAAGATAATTGCTAGAGTAGCTCACAGCTTAGTGAGAAAGAGGGACAAAACCCCACATAGTTGCAAAGGAGTGGGGCAAAAGTTTTGGCAGACATTTGACTCTTTTTTTTTTTTTTTGATACCCAACATCCAGACCTCCTCCCTATTCTTGAGAATCTGCCAAAGATGCATCTTCATGCCCATATGAATTCTTTCATGTCCCCTAGAATAAAGATGCACGCATGTGACTGTAGACTGAAAAAAAAAGGTACAACCTACAAGTTGAGAGGTGTGTTTTATTCAGTAGACTTTCCGAGGACTCGAGCCCGGGAGGCGGCCTCTCAGATCGCTTTAAGAGGCTGCTCGAAAGAGGCAAGGGAGGAGCCGGGATATATAGGAGTTTTTGCAACAAAGACCAGGCAGTTGGAACATCAGAGATTACTGTTAATTAAAGAAAATCAGATATCTCAAGTTAAGGAATTTAGTGCTTTTCTGTTTGGGGAGGTGCAAAAGTCTGGGCTCATTGAAATCATTCCTTTGATATGTACCTTAGCTGTCTAGGGCCAGTATCTTGTTCTTTCCCATCCTGAGTTCCTTCTGGGTGCACCGTTGGGGGTGGCTGCAGAGCCCGGGCTGCCTGCTTGTCTCCATCCTGAGTTCCCTCTCTCCTTTCGGGGCGGCAGTAAGGGCTGATGACCTGATGGCTGCAGCGTCCTTTGTTTACTGATACAGCTGGCAATATTTTTCATTCACATGACTGTGCTCAGCCAATCCAATGCTCCTGCCTAGGATTTTGAATTCTAATGAAAAGAGATAAAGACACAGAGACTATTGAGAAATGTTTTTCAAGTGGTAACCTTGGCGTGGAATCCAGAAACTGCATTTGGTTTCAGCCTATTTACCAATGTCCTCTAGCGTGGCAGGCACCAAGTATTTTCTAATATTTATTTATTTTTGTGTTAAGTCATCCAGAGTTTTGTTTCTTCGTGGGTTTTTTTTTTTGCGTTTTTTTTGTTTTGTTTTATTTTCATTTTTCCTTGAAATCAATTGATAGAGAAACTAGTAGTGAGGAGTGCGATGCAGACATCAGATGGTCAGAGAGATGGGAAGAACTCATGTTGCGGAGCTAGGATGATGTCCCAGGGCAGTTTGGCTCCAGACTCCCTGCTATAGTCCATCGCTTGGAGGCCAGCTATGCCCAGAGGTGGATTTGCCCTGAAGCTATTGAAGCTTAACCCTCAAGGACCCTCTTCTGCATGCCCCCCTCCGCCCCCAGGCCCTGGGAGGGCCGGAGGGATGTGCTCACATGGTCGTATGTTGTAAAATTTGCAAGAGTAACTGCAGTTTGTTACGGCTGCTGTCTTTTTACTCTGACTTCTGGATCTCGCATCCCCAGCTGTCAGGTGACTTTGGAGGGGCTGTGTGCATTTTTGAGATCCAGCTAAGGGAAAGTAGAGTTGGGGATTCATGCAGGTAAGTTTACTGGGACATGTTTCTGTGGTTTACAGATGCTTTGCTGACTACCTGGTATAGTGAAACTGACACCACTGTCCTGGTTGTAAGCCTTAGGGCCAGATGCTCTGAACCTATGAACGTGCACTGCAGACCCCAAAACAGGAAGCATATGCGCTGTAGAGGTATGCGGTCAGGCCACTCTGGGTGGCTGTTCTCCCGCTCTCTGTACATCCCCTGCTGGACCAGTGCCTGCTTCCCCTATACTCTCCTCACAGGCTCTTCCTATGTACTTGCCCCCGGCCCCAGCTAGTGACTGCTGTCAAAAGGGCAGTGAGGGGCGTGCCCCCTCTGCTGGTTTTCCTGGTAACTGTGAGCCAGCCTGAAGTAATTCCCCCCTTAAGTGGCAACGTTCTCTTCCCCCAGGGAGCGAAGACTGCTGCTATCCTGCCTGCCTTCCACCGCCCATGGTAGGGAGTCGCCCAGGACCTTACTTCAGACATGGAAGCCCCTCCATTTGTTAAACCACTGAGGTCTCTGTCACTGACTCTGGGGCTCTTTCTTCGGTCCTGAAGGTGAGTGGGGACAGGCCTCCTGGGCCTGTGGGGTGCAGCCCAGCAAGAGGGAAACAAAGTTTAAGGTGGGGCCAGAGCTCCACAGGGAGTCAAGAGCTAGTCTATGGAAAATTCTTCAATCACCAGATGCATATAATTAGAAGTGGGGACTTCAGTTTTCATAGATGTTTGGTCAAAAATGAAAGTTCACTTTTGTTCAGGCATGTATTTGATGATACAACAGATAGAATTATAAACACACCACTTACCTTTTTCTTTTTGAAGAAAAGAAACAACAAATAGGTTATCAGAATTCCCATGCCATTAGGGCACAACTTGAGAAGTGTGTGTGAAGACATTATGTTTAACGCAGGATCCTCTGCCTGAGACAAGCAAGTGGAGAGGATTGATTTACCAGCCTTCGTCCCGCATCCTCATTTGGTCGAGGGTTGCCGCACAGGCGGTCCCTTCCTCAAAGTTTTAGGGTTTGGTGTGAGGCAGAGAAGTCCAGGCAGAGAGCCCACCCGGTATTCCACATACTGGCCCACAAACTTCAAAGATTATACAAGATTAATCTGTGTGATACAGGAAAAATGGGTGAGAGGATGGCTGTGTCCCACATCTCGGTCAAGTCCCTGTCATGCACCCCACCAAGTGAGGGTCCTTGGCTTCAGGCAGGAAAGAATTCAAGAGTGAGTCATAGTAGAGGGCTCTGGCTGAACTAGTTATGTTTAACTGGAAAATTTGTCAGACAAATAACCACACTCACCTATGAAGCACCTCCTTTCTTATATTTTACGGGGATTAAAATTTCATCTTTTGAAATTAGTAGAGTATGTCATTTGTAAAGGGCCCATTTCTACAGTGTAAGGGAAGTATCTTTTGGCTGCAGTGTGAAAAGAATTAAATATATGTGGTTCAGTTAACAAGTGTGTTTTTAGATGTTTAATAATATGTTTCATTTTTTCAAGGCATTTCTTAAATAGAGATGTAACTGATGTGCATTTGTCATCACTGGAAACCTCTTACAGTCCAGCTCCTTTCTGAATTGCTCCTGTCAGCAATGAGAGGAGCCCTGTGGGTTCAGATGCCCTTTTGGGAGGGTTAGTGTGATGAACTCTGTGTAGATTTAACTTTTTCTATAATAGGATAGTCTGTATGATGTAGATCTGGAATTGGCACAGTTTTTCTATGAAGGGCTAGATCGTAAATATTTTAGGCTTTTCGGGCCTCCTGTGGTCTCTTTTTCTCCCCTTTCCCCCCACTTCCACATACACCCCACCTTTTTCCAATTAAAAATGTACAAATCTTTCTTAGCAACAAGATCATACAAAAATAGTCTGCAGAGTGAATTCGACCAATGGGTCATTGTTTACAACCCCTGGTATAGATTATTACATTTAGTGAGGGTGGGTTGGGCTGTGCTACAGTAACAACTCAAACTCAAAAATCTCAGTGGCTTAACACATTTAATATTTATTTCACCCTTACCTAGGGCAGCTGACCCTCCTCCATTTTATATCATCAGCCATCCTCAGAGTTCCCTCAGAACAGGGCTGGCACTGGGATGAGGCAGGTAAGGTCCCTGGGGGACAGATGTTAAGAGGCCGTCACTCTCAGGTTCGTATGGGTCTGTCTTGGAAGGAAAAAGGAGAGCTGGGGGAATCATGAAAAAAATTTTTAAAAAGATGTTATTTTTTGGAACAGTTTTAGATTTGCAGAAAAATTGAGATGCTACATAGTTCCCATAAACCCTGCACCCAGTTTTCCCTGTTACCGGTATCTTACATGAGTATGGTACGTTTATTACAATTAATGAATGAATAGTGATAGTTCGTCAACTGAAGTCTATAGTCAGATTTCCTTAGTTTTTAACCTAATATCCTTTTACCAAAGAATTTCAGGATCCCACGTTATATTTAGTTTTCATGTCTCTTTAGGCTCCTCTGGGGTTGTAACAATTTCTCAGGCTTTTCCTTTTTCTGATGACCTTGATAGTTTTGAGGAGTACTGGTCACGTATTTTGTACAGTGCCCGTATATTGGATTTGTCTGGTGTTTTTCTTACGGTTAGACTGGGCTTATGTGTGTTGGGGAGGAAAAACCACAGTGGTCAAGGGTCATTGTCATCACATCATATCACACTCCACATGACTTACCACTGTTGATGTGACTTTGATCACTTAGCTGAGGTGTGTTTGTCAGGTGTCTCGACTATGAAGTTACTCTCCCCCCCCCCCCTTTTTTCATGCTGCACTTTGGAGTCACAACGTACAGCTCACACCTAAGGGTGGGGTCTGCTCCTCCTCCCTGGGGGCGGAGCATCTACATAAATGATTTGGAGTTCTGCAGGGGAGGCATCTCTTCTCTCCTGTTTGTTAATTTATTCACTAATTCATTTATGTAAGTATGGACTCTCACATGTTTATTTTATATGATCAATTCTGCCTTACTTATTTTGTGGCTCGAATTGATCCAGCTTTGGCCATTGGGACTCTCTCAGTTGGCTCTTGTGTCCCTGTGACATATGTAAGAACTTCCTTCATTTCTGGTACAACAGTGCCCTTCAGGCTCATATTTTCTGCCCCAGTCTTAGAATCAGCCATTTCCCCAAGGAGCCAGGGTTCCTTTTATTGAAGAAACCAAGATTTGGGTGTTAGGTTTGCTCATGGCTACTGGGGTGTCATTGCTTTTACATGCACAGGTTTTAAAGGGTTGATACTGAAGAGACTTCATAGGTGGGTCCAGAGACTAGAAGCATTATCCTCATTTGAGAGCTTGTTAGAAATACACAATTGCAGGCCCTAGACCTACTGAATTCACATCTGCAGCTTAACAAGAATGCCAGGTGATTTGAAGGGACATTCAAGTTTGAGAAGCACTGGCTAGAGCTCAGTCCAACACCCGCAACTGCAAGAGAAGCTGGAAATGTGAGCTCGGGGAGAGGACATAACGTTGTCAACATATTGCACTCATCTAGGACAACCACGCACTCATCTATTTACTCAGAATTGGTGATTTGTTTGGATAATTTATGCTTAAAGCACCTATTTTATTTTCGTTTTTGCTCTTCCATTGTATTTTTTATGTAAAACATTTGTTTGTTTATTCAAATACTTATTTGTCAAGTACCTACTACTTTTCTGGCACTGTTCTGAGTACTAGGGTTGCAATGTGAACAAAAAGGTAAATATTCCTACCTTCATGCAGCTTACAATTCATGTGAAGGTGAAGGGCACAGAAAAAATATGTGTATGTTAGATGTGGTAACTGTTATAAAGGGAAATAAGGCAAATTAAGGGGTGGGGAGTAATGGAGGGGATGGGGAAGGTTGCTGGTTTAGATAGGATGGACAGGTCTTCTAAGTGGAGATTGGAGTGATGTGAAAAAGTGAGACTGGCTGTTGGGACTAGGCAGTGGTTCTCTTAAAAGCCAAAGGACACATTTAGATTAAAATGTTAAATCTCAGCTCCAGAGTCAGGTATCTAAATATTCAGATGTTGAAAATTATTGGACCATAGACTGATTTTTATTTATTTGTTTATTTTTCCATCAATATTTTTGACAACACACAGATCCTGCTATGTCGTCATCACCTCTTCTGTCATCAGTGTACGTGATGATTTTTTTTAAATGTATGTGATCTGTGGATGCTTATTTTATATGACGTGAAAGATGGTGCTTCAGTTGCTCTTAAGCTTTTTGATCTGAGGACTCTTACACATTCTTACAAATTGTTGGGGACCCCATAGTGCTTTTGTATATATGGGCTACAGCTAGAGGTATTTACTACATTACAAATTAAATTCAAGAAGATATAAACATATTTATTAATTCATTTAAAAATAAGAATAATAAACCCATTAAATATTAACATAAACAATGTAATTTTTTTTGTGAAAATAATTCTGTTTTTCAAAACAAACCCAAAAGTTAGTGAGAAGAGTGGTGCTGCTGCATTTTTGCATACCTCTTGAATGTCTGGCTTGGTAGAAGCTGGCATGTCCACATGTCCGGATGCAGTCTGTTGCAATGTCATGCATCATGTAGCATCTGGAAGACTCTGCTGTATACCTCTGAGAGGGTGAGAGAGAAAAAGGCAAATAGTAGTTTAGCTTTATTACAAAAGAGTTTTTACCTCTTGGACCTCTGCAAAGGGTCACAATTACCTCCAAGGGTCCCCAAATCACAGTTTGAGAACTTTCCCCTTATATTTCCAACCTCCTCACTTCACCTTGGACGAGTCCTTTAACTTTTTTTGCCTGAATTTCTTCATCTTGAAAATGGAATAACAGTGCATATCTCCCTGGGGATCCAGTGACAATTCCTGTGACGCACTCAGAGCCATGCCTGTGCCGAGAAAGCTCAGTAGTCAGTAGTATGATTGTTAAATACAGTTAATTATGACTGTTTCTGATCTGTGATGTTGTTCATATATAGGATTGCATTTTATGCTACTTCCTTGGTCAGAAACCCACCCCCTACTTAAAATCTTCTTGTTATGGAAAAATAAGGCACAGGGGTGAGATGTATTAAAAACTCACACATGGCTGTTTTCTTTTTTGAAAAGGATTTCTCTCTCCCTACATTCTAAGTTCCATTAAATAGTTTTTCATATTAATAATCCCTTTGTGAGCATGTCCCCCACTCCCCAAGATGAAATATGTCCCTATATGACAATTCCACAGATCTAGATCTCATTTGCTATTTACTAGCATCATTGAATTGAATTCCTGAAAAATCCAAGAAGACTGCTTTCAACCACTGTAATCATTCCTTAGGGACCATCAACCTTCAGCACTTCTTACATTTGTAACCATTTTGCATGTTGATCTACTTGTCATAGTAGTGTGAATTAAAACAGCCAATCAAGAACTTGGAATGTTGACTTTGCCCCCCATGTTCAAATTGCATGATTCTCTCTTAATTCAGGATGCATGGCATTCATATTCTGTTGCATTTCACCCCATGAGTTAAAGTAACTTCCCATCACTTAAGCAACAGATGTACTCTGAGTGCAAAGTCGGGCAGTCTGGCAGTAACTCTCTTAAATGTAAAAGAACTTCAAACGACAATAATGCTAGGTTAATCCAAGAAGCATTAGCAGTCTCCTCCTCACCCACCCTTGAAAAGGGAAGCATTTATGCAGCTAATTAGTTTACCATAGTAAATAATCCCCTGACATTTAAAAGAAGCATTCCTATTGGAGCCTGGAGTAAATATTATGTTGCACGTTAAGCTATAAATAGGGTGAATAATGGTGCCAGGCCCAGTTTTTAAATGCTATGGAAAATAAGTGAGCTCCATCTGGGTAGAAAGGGTGTTACCCGCCCTCTATACACAAGTGTCCAGTTGCCTGGCTCGGGTTCCCTATAGCTGCCCTGGAAACTTGATGAATCATCTCACTTTCCAGCATGACTCTAGCAGGTAGCTAAAAAAGTGAGCAAATGTTTCTCTTGGAAAAGCAAACGTAGAAGGGAAAGGAAACAAAATTTGTAACTGCTTTAGGGAGGTGCCATCTCGCTTTAAGGAGGCTTTCTACATAATGGAATTTTGCAGTTCCTTGTGGCTTAGATGATTTGAGGAGTTTAGAGGAGAAAATCTTCGGGTGCTCCAGATCATTGTATTATGGACGATCTTTGCCTCCAGGTCAGTGTGTTGAGTGTTGCCTCCAAACTGCACATCATGGCTAGCAAGCGTGAAGTCCAGAATAGAATGGTGAATGGTGAAACAGAATCGTGACATGTACAAAACATCTCAAGCGCACGGATTTGGAGGGAACAGAAACCAGGGGCTCAGTTTAAGGCCTCATTAAGGTGGGTACGAGGGGGGAGAACCATGATTTTTAGGGCTCATCCAGGCAAAGCCAAAGAAGCAGCTGCCTTTCCAGAATATAAAAGGAGCCCCGAGATTCTCACTTGCCCCATTCCTGAAATTCCACCAACAAGAGCCACACAGTCAAATTAAGTCTCTCTCTGGGGAAGGACCCCATCCTGGGTGTGACAACAGATTCATCCATTCAGTGCATGGATTCAATATTTCCTATGACTGATGGATTGTTCTAGAAATGTGAAGGTGCTGAAACATAAAGAAAAAAGTTACATTTCCTGTCTTGAGAAGTTTATAGTCCGGTGGAGTAGAGAGAGAGAGAACAACAAATGAAGACTGTCATAGTTTGGGCTGCTGTCATAAAATGCCACAGACTGGGTGACTCCAATAGCAGACATTTATTTCTCACAGTTCTGGAGGCTGGAAGACCCGGATCAGCGTGCCAGCCGGTTCAGTTCCTGGCGAGGCTTCTCCTCCTGGCTGGCAAATGGTCTCCTTCATTCTATGTTCTCACCTGGCAGAGAGAGAGCGAGCTTTGATGTCTCCTCCTCTTCTCATAAGGACGCTGATCCCATCCTGAGGGTGCTCAGGAATTAAGGGAAAAAAATCAGATGTTCAATTCAGGACATAATTAAAGGGGGAAAGAGGGCCATGTCAGTGGATGCTAATAGCCAGGGTGCTATGGTCTGCTTGTGTCTCCCCCAGAGTCATGATATCCAAACCTCCAAAGATGATGGTATTAGGAGGTGAGGCCTTTGGGAGTTGCTTAGGTCATGAGGGTGGAGACTTCATGAAAGGGGTTTGTGCCGTTATCACAGAGGCTCCTGAGAGTTCCCTCACCCCTCCCTCATGTCAGGACACGTGGGAAGGCTATGAACCAGGAAGAGGACCCTCACCAGAATGTGACTATGCCTTGATTGTGGACTTCCAGCCCCCAGAACTGTGAGAGATACATTTCAGTGTTTATAAGCCATCCAGTCTGTTGCATTTTGTGACAGCAGACTGAGACACAGGGACACAACAGTTATGAGGCCCTCAGTGGGTGCCAAAGCCCTTCTCCTAAAGCTGGTCAGTGAAATCCCCTGGAGTGAGCAGCTTCCTTTGCCATCTGGCCTCTGTTATCCCTAAAGAGATGGCAGGGAGACTACACCCAATACTGTTGGCCTCAGTTGACATTCCTATCCTATCAAATGGGCTTAGAAGAAGATAAAGAGTGATAAATGCTCTCCTGCTGGAAGACTAGCTCCAAAACTCTTCCCTAGGGCTAACATGCCTCCTGGGCTAAGGCCGCCCCCTGTCTGTTTCTTCCCTCACATGAACCCTCCTGGGGTGTGGAGCCGGCTGAGTGTGGTCAGCGTCGGGACCCCGTTGCGGGATGCCCTTGGCAAGCCCTGCACTGGGCCGTGTGTGTCATCTGCACAGCTGTGATTCACTCCCTGCATTAGGAGTTGATGGGGCGGGGCTGGGCTGGAACTCACTGACCAGAGCATCAGCTTTAATTCTCTGAAGGTGCTTTTGGATGTCACATCTCTCTGAGGTTGTTCAAGGTGGTGGATGTTTAAAAGTTCCATTTCTGTTTTGGTTTCTGTGTTAGGAGGAGTTCTGGGTGGTGGGGGTGGGCGGAGATACAGACTTCCATCAGGAATACACAGGGTACCCAGGGTTATTCTACATCTGGCGGTTTTGATGAATGTCACACACTACCAATGCCAGGGCCCTTGATGACTGAAGCTGGGGCTGGGAAGCCCTCTTAGTGTCCTGCTCCGGGCCTGCCTCTGGTCCTCCAGCCGTTCTGCTCATCACTGCTGGGCCACCACACCAGCCAGGAAGGCGGTGAGGATAGGAGCCCCATTTTCCAGGGAGCCCTGACCCAGTAACCTATGCCTTTGGGATGGATGTTGCAGGACAGCACCTCTTCCCTCCAGAGGTTCCCATCTGGGAATAAAACCCAGATTTCTTGCCGTGGCCTCCGGGGTCCTATGCGCTGCAGCCCCTGTGGGTCTCCCTTCTGTCACTCCCTCCGCTGCTTAAATCATGGCAGCCCAGCTGGCTTCTTTGTCAGTTGTGGATCCTGGATGGAGGCAGGAGTAATCCCACCTCTAGGCATGTGCTTTTGTTCTTCCTCTCCCTTGGATTGTTGGCCAGTCTCCCTCGTTCAAGTGCTTTATTCAAGTGTCTGCTCAAAGTCTTCTCTGAGACCACCTTGCTCGCCAGACGACCTTCCCTCCTCCTGCTTTGCCTCTTACTCGCTGCCACCTCCCAGCTTCATCTCTTTTCCTTGCACTTCCTGCTGTCTGACATATGCTGTGTGTTTGATGTGATGTGCTAAGTAACTTTCTCCCATTGCCTGAACACAAGCTCCCTGAGAACAGTTGCTCGTGACCCCCAGCGCCTAGAACAGTGTGTGGCACATTATAGGGACAGTCAAAAATATTTTGGAGTGTTTGTTGAATGGCGGAGGGCAGTTTTCTCAAAAAAGCTACTGTCCCTTCCCTGTGTCTGCGTTCTCACCCCACCTTCTATTCACGGCACCTCACCACAGGGAAGCCGCACCCTTAGCTGAGTGATGACTGACATTCATTCAGCCCTTTTCAGCCCTATTTGACTTTCTGAAGCAATTTATGCTATAAAAAGAGTCTTACGGACTTTGGAGCCAGATAGGTTTGGCTTTAACCCTGTTTCCCTACTTGGTAGCAGTGTAATCCTGGGCAAGTTACTGCACTTCTCTGGGCCACAATTTCCATTTTAGTTAAATTAGGATACTAATACCTCACTCGTGGGCTGTTTCCAGGAGCGGTAAGTGAGAGAACATGTGTGAGACTCCTGGGCTAGGGCTGGGGGCATCATCAGAGCTCAAGCAGTGTGAGCTCCATTGCTGTCTTCCCTCCCCTTCACACTTCTGTGACTCCACTTTCTTCCTTATTCTCATCTCTAGTCACTTCTCTGTGTCCCTTACACACGTGTCTTCATCCTTCTCTCCATCCCTGGAACTACTGTTGCTCCCCAAGGCTGTCCTGAGCCTCGTTCTGTTTTTCTGATACTGTGTGTCCCCTGGGTAATCACAGCCACATCCATGACCCCAGCTGCCATCGGTATATTGATGATTTCAAAGACTTCAGACCCGTTCCAGTCCTTGTTCCTGGGCCCAAACTCATATTTCCCACTGCCTGCTGACCTCTCCCCTCACCTGGCCTGCTGGCATCTCTAACTCAACATTTATCAGCTCAACCAATGAACTTCTCTGCTCCCCCAGCCTCTCCTCCTCTGTCTTAGACAATGGTACCTTCTTCCCAGCTGCTCACGGGAAATTTGTGAGTCAGTTTTTACTTTTCTCTCTCCTATGTCCTGAATCATTAAGCTCTATCATTTCTAATTCTGAAATATCCTTTACACATTTTTGTGCCCCCTGCGGCCTCTGAAATTCCAACTCTCATCATCTCTCACCTGCTTTGGACTGTCATGTTTTCGACTGTCCCCTCCCCGCCCCCTTCAGAGTCCTCTATTTTCTAAATAATCTTCCAGTGGGAACTTTCCTAAAATAGGAATGTGATCGCATTATGTCCAATGAAAAACAAAATCCTTGGTCGGTTACCTGTTACCTTCAGGTTCAAGTTCAAAGTCTTTGGCACGAGAGCAGAGACTTGTCATGCACTGGCCCATTCTCAGCTACACTTGCAGTGTCCCCACAATGCTGTGTTACTACAAGCCCCCCCGCCTTTGCTCAAGCTCTTCCCTTTGCTAGGAACACCCTCATCTTCCCCTTGTCCATCGGGTAAACCCTGCTTAGCTTTGCAGTATTCAGTTGAACACCACCTCCCCTTTGAAGCTTTGTTGACCTTTCTGAGTTGGGAGAAGTACCAGCCTCTGGAGTCCCTTACGCTGCACAGATACCGTTCTTGTAAGATGTACCACTCTTCACGGTAACTCATTGATTTTCCTGTTTCTCGTGCCATCCTACAGACTGGAATGTGGTGGAGGCTTTCATGTCTGATTCCCTGGCATTTAGTACAGTGCCCCGTCCTCAGTAAATAATAGTTGGGTTAGTACAGTACACTGGTTCATCCTTTATCTATTTAAACTTATTATATATTTATTTATTTTAAACATTGAAATATGGTTGATGTGCACTGTTACGTTAGTTTCAGGCGTGCTACGTAATGACCTGACATTTGTGGGCGCTGGCTCACCCTGTACAGTATTAAAGCTGCTGATGAGTTTGGCTTTGCCTTATTTCATCATTGTCTCCCTACTTCCTGCTGCATGTGAACCGTTTCTACTTACTTTAGGCTTCAGTTTTTGTTTCTGGTTTAAAAAAAAATCTTTTTTTAGAACTAGCTCGATTTTTCTCCTGAATCAAATTTGAAGGAGTACACTGGACTAGTTCATCTGTAAGTTTCTCTCCAATCCTGATGTCACAGTCACCTCCAGTGCAAATAGAAGCTAGGAGTCCCCGAGCCGTGTCCCAGCTCGTCACTAAGAAGCTTGTCCAAGTCACTGAGCTTCCTTCAGCCCCCGTCTGCTCTCCTGTAAAATGGAAGGAGAGTCTTCTAAATATTTGTGACAATGAAAGGTACCGCAGTCATCCAGCTCAAGGCACTTGCTTTAGGGGGCTGTGCCGCACATTTCTACATTTTATACCAGCTTGAAATAAAGGGGGACACGTGCTATGTGGATGCCTGGTCTTGCTATTTTGAATCAGGAGAGGCTGAATCAAAAATTGTGGGTGAAGTCGTGAGGAAATAATGTGGAGTCCTTAAATAACCCAGAGAGAGCATTCAGAACATACCAGAAGACTCTCTCAGAGAAGTGGTCTAAGAATCCCGCTTTTGAAACCTGGACAAGCTGAGATGGAATTCCTGGGGCGGGGTGTGTCCGCCTTGCTGGGTCTCTGAGAGTCCTGTGCTGGCTGAGTTCAGGGCATCGCCCTGGAACATTCTGCTGATGTCCTCTTCTGAGACCACTGACAGTCACAGATGAAGGTGTCTCTGCTGTGATTTAGAAATCCTGGAAGCCCCCAAAGAATTTTCCAAACATAGGGCCCCAGAAGCTGTCTGGTGTAACAGCTCCAGAAGTGGACAGGTGGGCAGGGGACCAGAGTAGGGATGGAGCCTGTCTGTGGATAAACCAGTCTGTATGAAAAGACTTAGTGAGCACCTGGTATGTGTCAGGCTCTGGGAATACAAAGAGGAATAGGAAATGGCTTGTGCCTGTAGTGGAGGAGGCGGGTGAAGGGGTTTGGCAGGGTCTGTAGGAGAGGAACGCCCCAAGGAGGTATGGTCCTTTCCTTAGTAGCTGAACAGCACTGAGCTCTGCAGAGATCAGGGATGAAGTCTGCCCTGGGTTAGGATGTGTGAGGAAGCCAGGCTTGACACCTGCTCCAGCAGCCCCTTCCCAATAACTGTGAGGGTGACAGGACATCATTCTCCCATCTCTACACCAGAGTGGTCTGGCTGCTGCCTAGAGGCTCGAAGGCAGAGCCACGAGTGTGGTTGGAGCTTCAGGCAGCCCAAGAGAATTACTGCCCACACAGATGGTTCAATCTGATAGACGCCGAAGGCCCTCCCACTTACAGATAACTTCCCCCGAAGCCCGTATCATTGGACTTTTCACCATTACAGATTCATTCCTTCAGACAATTGAGGAGCATTTGAAAAGTGAATAATTCTGCAAATACTATTGATAGCTCACACCTACTGACATTTCCTCCATGAGACTCTGGTTTAAGTGCTTTACAACTATTAATGTAGGTAATTCTCACCACAACCTAATGAGGTAGGTATTTTTATTTTCCCTGTTTTACATCTGAGGGAATGGACGCACAGAGCTATTAGGTAACTTGTCCAAAGCAGGTCCCATAACTAGAAAGTGGTAGAGGTGAGTTTTGAATCCAGATAGACTGGCTCCAAATTCATGCTATGAATCACTATGTTACTCTAGAAAGAGCAGCACTGAACCTTATTAGCAGTTAATTCTTTAATTTAATGACATTGGCTTATATTCAGTAAGTATTTATGGTGTTCCGGGCACCAAGCTAAGTGATTTTTGTTTATTATTCTTTTATTGTTAAGAAAACCCAATAGGGTAGGTACCATTATTATGACCATTTACTGGTAAGGAAAATAAAGACTCAACTTGAGGTCACGTAAACAGTATGGAACCAGGAAATACGGAGCCCGGACTTAAAATCAGTCAGTTGAAATCCAAAACCCATGTGTCCAACAGCACACCAGACTATGAAGTACAGCTGTGTGGGAGCAGACACCTAGCAAGAAGAAGGCCCAGTAGGAACGTTTTCTAGGAAGGAGAGCTGGCCCTGTGCAGAAGGCCAGTTTGAGGAGCCTGCAGCGTTGCTGGGGAGAGCGGGATGTGGGGCTGGGTGGAACCCACCTCTCTCCGTCCTCAGTTGCACCTGGGGCTGACCTGCCCTCTGCCCAGCTGAGAATTTGGAGGAATAATTTTATTTACTAAAACTGTACTTAATGGGCCAAACTTTCTATCATTAAACTTTAAAATAATTAATTTAAAAAATTGAAGTATAGCTGATTTAGTGTTGTGTTAGTTTTTGGTATATGGCATAGTGATTCAGTTATACACACACATATATATATATTCTTTTTCATGTTCTTTCTCATTATAGGTTATTACAAGATATTGAGTGTAGTTCCCTGTGCTCTACAGTAGGTCCTTGTGGTTTACCTATTTTATATGTAGTAGTTTGTATCCGGTAATCCCAAACTCCCAATTTATCCCTCCTGCTCCCCTTTGGTAGCCCTAAGTTTGTTTTTTATGTCTTTGAGTTTGTTTCTGTTTTATAAATAAGTTCATTTGTATCATTTTTTAGATTCCACATATAAGTGATACCATGTGGTATTTATCTTTTTCTGTCTGACTTCACTTAGTATGATTATCTCTAGGTCCATCCATGTTGCTGCAAATGATACTATTTCATTACTTTTTTACAGTTGAGTAGTATTCCATTGTATAAATATACATCTTCTTTATCCATTCATCTGTTGATGGACATTTAGGTTGCTTCCATATCTTGGATATTGTAAATAGTGCTGCTATGAATATTGGGGTGCATGTATCTTTTCAAATTAGAGTGCCCTGTGGATGTATGCCGAGGAGTGGGATTGCTTATTTTTTTAAGAAACCTCCATATTGTTTTCCATAGTGGTTGCACCAACCTGCATTCCCACCAGCAGTGTAGGAGGGTTCCTTTTTCTCTACACCCTCTCCAGCATTTATTGTTTGTGGACTTTTTAATGATGGTAATACCTCATTGTAGTTTTTTATTTGCACTTCTCTGATAATTAGCGATGTTGAACATCTTTACACGTGCCTATTGGCTACCTGTATCTATCATTAAACTTTAAAATCAGAACAGTTAAGGATCTTCCATCCCAACATCTCACCTCGTGCCATACATACATTTTCTGATCAATACCAACTCTCTTTCTGCTTGTATATTCTCATTCACAGGAGCTCATTGCTCCTCAAGACAACCAATCCTTTGTGAATGTCATGAGGAAAAATGCAGTCCTTAAATGACCCTAGAAAGACCCTCTCGGAGAAGCGGTCCAAGAATCCCTCTTTTGAAACCTATCTGTTGCCAAATTAATGAACTGGAGTCTGCAGCTCTGTAACTTCTGTCTGTACCCCCTTGGAGCCAGACAGTTTGGGCTCCTCTGTTCCTGAGCCCGACTCTGTGTCTCATCTCACACCCGGCTCCCCTCAACGTGTGGGCTCTTGACAACCAGCTTTCTCTCAGGCAGTTGAGAAAGCCTTCCTTGCTCTCTGCTGCTACAGGTCCTTTGCTCGTGCTGTGTCCTCTGCCGGGGGGCTTTCACCTCTCTTCCAGTTCGTCTTGTTAATTTAGACTCTTCCTTTCTCTTTAGCGCAATCATTCCTGTAGGAAAGCCCCTCTGACTTGGTCAAGTCTCCCAGTTATATACTATTAGAGTATCATTGTCTTAGATGAGGCTCCCCAAAAGCAGAGCCTGAGGCAGGGATGTGTGTACCCATGATTTATCGAGGGCGGGAAGGAGGGGAGTGAGGGAAGCAAGACAGGGAAGGAGAAGTTGCTGCCCAGGAATGTGTTCCTGCTTTGGCCTGATCTGGAGGGGAGCTCTGGAGGGTAAACTGAACTGCAGAGTCTGTCCTGCCTTTAGGAAGATGTCGGGAGCTCCGGTACTCCCCCCCACTGCTGTACTGACTGGCAGGGACTGGTCGTGGGCTGCAGGGGTGGGTTAACTCCCAACCACTTCCTGCAGGAGATGCCCATGGGCAATCCTCAGGAGAAGGTTCCACGTCGAGGCTTTAGGTGAAGACGGTGGGGGTGGACTCACCAACCAAACAGGTAAAAGGCATCTCAGAAGTCTGGGTGGGTTGCCAGCCGTGGGTACTACAGAACCTCCTCTTCACTGAACTTGCCCAAATAGAACTTTTATGTTTACACGCGTGATTATTTGACTGAAATCCTTCTCTTCCATTGGAGCATCATCTCTTTTTACGAAGGACCTGCGTCTTTGTTTTCTCACAAGGTTTCCATGTTCCAAGCACAGGGCTTGTAGGTGGTCAGGATTCAGTCCACACTAGTTGAGTAAACAAATCCATCAACAAAGGAATGAGTGAAGCTGTAGATGATAACCGTTTCTTTTACTTCCTTTTCTATTTATCAGCTTTGGGACACTTCCAATTCCATTCTGTCCTATGGAATCTCTTTCTTTCTCACCTCCTTGAGTTACTTTTTCCATCCTAAGAATCGTACTTCCTGGCAGTTAACCAGCCAGAGTTTACAGAGATGTTCTTCAAGCCCTTGTTCTCAAGCCTGGGGCTCTGCCTGCATCTGTAACAACGCATAATTGTCAAGAGCCTCAAGGAAAGAGAACACAGCAGGTCTCATTTAGATCCAGGTTCCCTTAAGTTGTCTTAATTAGTGTTCCTTTCTGGGTCTCAGGGGAAACAGTGGTGAAATATTTTTTTTATTCTCTTGGGAAGGTCCATGGTCAGCTTCCCACTGACTTTTTGCTGTATCTCACACTATTTAGATTAATGAAGATTTTTATTAATTCTTTTAATCTGTCCATTGGCTTATTTAATTGGCCAGACCCCGCTTGTTGCCATATAAATTGTTGAGGGGTCAGGGCCCAGAAGCAATGCTGAGAGAGAAGACTAAGCTTTTGTCGTAGTGAAACTGGAGCCTAAAAGCTTTCAGAATCTTGAAGGTACTGGGCACTGGACAGAGAGGCTTCTAACAGCTGAGGCGAAGTTCTAAGGCACAACTAGTCTGGCTTAAATCTAGAACTGACTCTGTCTACTGGACTAGGTGGTAGAGTTCTAATGAGTGCTCTGCTTTGCAGAAGTGTGTGTGTGTGTGTGTTTCAGTCAGTCAAAAACATTGGCTAGTCAAAAATACTATCTTGGAAGCAGTATTCTAGGCCCTGGGAATGCAGCAGTGAGAGAGATGAGAAAGCCCCTGCCCTCAAGAAGAATTCTGATGTGTGTGGGTGTGAGCATGCCTCTCTGCGTATATCCAGCCCTGAGATTTGCAGCTCTCTAATCTGCTCCCGAAGCATACTTTCTCCTCTGGACATCCACATCCACTCCTTCCACACATCAGAGCAGCGTTGTGTATGGAACAGCATGAGGCCATGCGTGGAAAGAGCTGGTATGCTTTCTTGGCTCTGTAGGGCCCAGCTGGGTCACCTAGGGAACTATACTTCACCTTTCTGAGTCTCAGTTTCTTCATTTATGAAACGGGTTGGGACAGATGGCCTTCAGGTGTAGAATTCTTTGGATACATTTACTGGGGGTCTGCTATGTGCCAGGCACCTCTGTGATATCTCATTAGAGTTTCTCGTTTAATTCTCTGTGGCACTGGTGACGTCCTTGGTTTATTGATGAGGAAACGGAAGCCAGAGCAGTTGAACTACTTGTCCAAAGTCACTTAGCAAATTAGTGTCAGAGCCAGGATTAGACCCGTTAGACCTGAGTCCACGTTCAGTGCTGTCTGCAGTCACCACAGCTCACCCCGCACCGTTCTTCAGCCCTTGACCCGTCAAATCATTATGTAAGTATGAGCAGTATTAGGATTTAAAGGTTAAGCTATGCACTGGTAGATTTAGAAAAAGAAGACTTGGCCACAAAAGGAAATTCTCTACATTCAACTTTTCCCCCTAAAGTTACTCTCATCTCTTTCCTAATCGTGTGTTCTTGGGCAGGGGTTCATTTAGCTCACTGACCTGTATTTTAATACCTATAAAATGGGCAGAATAATACTATCTCCCGGGTTTCAGAAAAAATTAGGTAATATCTATGGAAACACTTTGTAAATGGCAAAGTGCCAAACGTTAGTTACTGTGGTGGACGTTGTGTTATCCTGGTTGCTAGGACTATAAGGATAAAGAGGATGTAGTCTTGGTCTGTAAGATGCTTTTTCTTGAAGCTCTGGTGGGGGCGGCCAGGCTGCCTTTGACACACGCGTTCTAGTTGCCGCAGGTCACACAGGTTCCCGTTTCTCCCACCTCCCTGGGTTAATGTTACTCAAAGAGCAGACCGAGTTTCCTTAAGGGAGTATCTTCTTTCCTCTCGTGCAGAACTCCAGTCTCCTAGTGTAGATTTTCCTGACAGCAGCGTTGATTTGTCAGTGACTGAAGCACAAGCAGAGAGGATGCTGGCGTGGGCTGCTGAGGGGAGGAGATGTCCCCTCCAAGGGGCCTGGCCCAGCGGAGACGAGAAGCCAGGGACCGTGACTAGCTTTGCCCAGATGTAAGGTGCGTGTAGTGGAGACTTGCCCCTTGTGCATTCATAACAACTGCCCTCCTTCTGTTGTCCAGAGAGCCTTCAGTCTGAATGGAGCAGGTGACCGTCAAGCTCTGTTGCACCTGGGTGTGGCTGTGCCGCTAAGTTCTGTGATGTGAGCAGAAGTGACGCGTGCAACTTCCGGGTTGTGGCCTTAAAGGGACAAGGGCTTTCCTCAGTCCTCTTCCCTGGACTGTTGGCATCATGGCTGCAGCTGTAACAGTGAACTTGGACTATGAGATGGAAGCTGCCTGCTGAGAATGGCAGGACACCAAGATCGACAGAGCCAGTGTTCCCAACACCACAGGGACACCATGATCAGTAATGGAGTAATGCTTGCACTTCGTGTGACACAAGGGAGAAACATGTGCCATCTTGTTTAAGCCTCTGTTACTTTGGCATTTGTTATAGCAGTGGTCTCTTTGTGTGTGTGTGGGGGTGGTGGTGGTGATTAAGTTCATTTATTTAATTTTAAGGGAGGTACTGGGAATTGAACCCAGGACCTTGTGCATGCTAAGCAAGCACTCTACCGCTGAGCTACACCCTCCCCCCAGCAGCGGTCTCTTAAGCAATCCCATGAGAAAGGATGGACACCTGCATACACTGTGGGAACTGTTTGATGAGGTAGCTTTTATTTAGTGGAATGGGCTCAGATGTTGATATTGAAAGACTGTTTTGGCATTGCCACATAGTAATTGTTGGGTTATTAACCTCTATGAGTCTGTTTCCTCATCTGTAAAATCATAATAATGACAGACACAATGGTTTTATTGAGCACATCACTTGGTTCCAGCGCCACACATTGTTTGGGTTAAGTGAAACAGGAGAGTCTTAAGTAAACATAATACAAACATTAGTTATTTGTTACATGAGCATTTGCTATATGTATATAAGCATTATTATTATTTGATTTTTTTTCCCATACTGATTACTTATTTACTTCAACTGCTATTTGGCAGTGACCATTTCTGCGGCTTCAAATCCCCCAAAGGACCCAGTTTAAAACTGAGCACTTAATAGATGCTTAATGCATACGTGTTGAAGGCATGGCTTATTTCTAAGTGGGATACTTCTAGTCACAAGAATGACATTTTCTCTTGATCTAAAACATTTTAATTGTTAAATAAGTAACAAAATGTACCATTGTAATAACTTACAAGGGTGCAATTCAATGGTGTTAAGTACATTCACACTGTGTAATCGCTGTTACCTATTTCCAGCATTCTAAATAGAAACCCACACCCACTAAACAATGACTCCTCACTTTCTCCCTCCTTCAAGCCCCTAGTAAACTGTTTCACTTTCTGTCTCCATGATACTGCCTATTCTTGGCACCCCAATAAGTGGAATTACATAGCATTTGTCCTTTTGTGTCTGGCTTATTTCACTCAGCATAGTATTTTCAAAGTTCATCCATGTTATAGCATGTGTCAGGATTTCATTCCTTTTTAAAGCTGAATAGTGCTCTTTTGCATGTATATAGCACAGTTTGTTTATCCGTTCATACACCGATGGACACTTGGGTGGCTTCCATCACTTGGCTGTTGTCAGTAATGCTGCTGCGAACCTGAGTGTACACGTCTTAATCTGATGTTAAAGCAACAGATTTGACCTCACATCTGGAGTGGACACCTGTGTTTCTCTGTGCAGCACTGGGACCTGGCTCCTGTGTTTCTGTCGCAGGCATGCTTGGAATATTGGAAATGTCTCGTGGATGCCTAGACACAACGTCCAGTCCCTGGCATAGCTGTAAGAATGTGCTGCCATCTTCTCACTTTGCACGGAAAGACACTAAGGGACAGAGAGAACACAGGGAGGGTGACATTGGCGTGTATGGGCCCAACGTGGGTTTGTGCAAGTGAATTTCTCCTTGTCCATTCCTGGATATGACATGTCTAAGCTGATCTTGGCCAGCTGGATGAAGGGGGTACCTCAGTTTGCTGAAGGGTCTGAGGTTGGCGACTTGGAGCTAGAGGTCAAGCTTCTATACCCTGGTCCCGTACGTGCTGTGTGTTTGGCTGATAATCCTTTGGTTGTTGGCTCCCTGCTGCAGAAGCAGAAGCCTATGGCTCTGAAGCTGTGCTGTGGCAGAGGAGTGCCTAGGCAATGTGGCCATTCCTCCGACTTCTGAGAAATGCAAACAGGAGGACTCTAGGTCATCCAGCTCCAAAGACACAGCTTCCCAGACCTGCAGGTTTTATACGGGCTGCCAGTGACTTTTAGAATCCGTGTCAACAGAAAAAGCGCTGCGCGGCCCTGGAGTCGCTCTGTTGATCCTGTGGTCTGCGTGAGATCAGATTCCAGGGTGTTGGGATTTTGAATGTCTCTAAGTCTCAGACAGAGTCAGATGAGGACAGTACAGGCAGGTGTTCTCATATGTCCTTGGTTTTGGGATCTGTCCCTTTGGGTTTCAATCATTCAGTAAAAATGCAGCTCCTTTTATGTGTTGTGGTTTTAAACTTACGGTGTTTACTGCTTGCTAGACTGTGTAAAAATCCTAATAAGATACACTAAGAAAAATAAGGATGTTGGGCTGTTAGAAAAAAAGGGACTTAAATTTCATTTTTTGGTTGACTGTAGAAATACAAGAGTTTATGGACTAATATGCCTCCAAACCCAGCGCCTGGGCTCTGGTCCCCTTACTTGTTTCGCTTGCTGGGTTTCTAAAAAATTAACTAGTTCACTCTCTTCTTTTTTATTCAATTTTAATTGATGTACAATATAGTGATTCACAATTTTTAAAGGTTATGCTCCATTTATAGTTATTATAAAGTATCTTCTATATTCCCCATGTTGTGCAATATATACCTGTAGCTTATTTTATCCCTAATAGTTTGCACCTCTTAATCCCCTACCCCTGTATTGCCCCTCCCCACTTGCCTCTCTCATGTTTCTCTTACTCTTTTAATTGAAAAAGAAATATATGCCTATTGCCTGAGCCTTGGAAGCAGAGCTTGGAGAAAAGCTTAAGTGCTACTGGATAATTGGGAGGTTCAGTGACGAGGCGACTACTGTGAGGGAAGCGGAATCACGGAGGTTGAGAGGAACAGGAAGCAGATAATAAGGTGATGTGTTAAGTGATGTGAAGGTGGCTGCTGCTTCACCACTGGATCTGGCCAGTTTCTCACCCCCGAGTGGTAGCTCTGGACAAGATGTGCAGAAACACCATGCCCTGGGGCAGTCCCTTGGGGGCTGAATGAGGAATAAATATACGTGTTGGCTCTCTCCCATCTCCTGTCCTCCCATCCAGTGAAGTTCACCCCACAGAACATTATTTCCCCTGCACTGCCAGGTTGCATTACCTGACCTCTTAGCAGCTGCTGAAAAGTCAGACCCCAGGGTGTGGTCCTTCATCTGAAGCAGTGGGAGGAGTCAGAGATGCTGGCCATTAACTTCACCTGGTGGAACCAGTGTGTCACAGAGGCAGCAAATGAGAGGAGCAAGCATCAGAGGGTAAGGACAGCTGAAGCTGGAGAGTTGAAGGCAGCCCCTAAGATGTGTCGATACAGACATGGTAAACATTGAAGCAATAGCAGAGAATACGCAATAAATAAGTTTCCTTTCCATTGCAGGCCTTTAAGTCGCTGTCTGTAGTTTGCCACAACTTCCCTCACGTATCAAATTTTCATCTATGTTTATATGATTGTATCAGTTAGGATAAGCTTTGCTGCTTGTAGCAAAACCCCCAAATATATGCCTTAAACAAGTTAAGAGATTTATTGTTCTCTATCGTACAGAAGTCAGAGGAAGGCAGAGGAAAGGTAGCTTCCTGGTTATCATTCTGTTCCATCACAGTAGCATGACTTCTATCCTCAAAGTAGCTCTATGTTTTCAAAATAGATACTGGAGCTCTAGCCAGTACCAGGCCAAGAGAAAACAGAAAGGCCAAAAGGGTGTGCTCTCCTAGCTGAGTTACCCTCATTTAGGCAGTTTTCTCAGAGTCTCTGCCTGACAATTTCCACTTATGTCTCATTGGCCATCCCTAGCTGCAAAGGAGGCTGGGAAGTAAGGCCTTATTGGCAGGTACTCTGCAGCCCGGAATAAAATCGGGGTTCACTGAGTAAGGATGAGGGAAAGAATGAATACTGGGTAGGCAACTAGCAGCTTCATTTTACATAGATTCAACACCATGCTTGTAAAAGTTTCATGCATCTTGGATATTGCTCCAAAGTAAGGCATGGAAACTTACTTTATTAATTTGACTACCTGCATTGCATTCGATTGTGTGGAAATACTAACATTTACCTAACATGTCCTCTGTGGGTAGATATTTAAATTACTTTCAGTATTTTGGCTGTTATAAACAGTGCTACCGTTAACATTCTTATACATATGTATTCGCTCATTATTTGAGTATATGTCTCCAGAATACATTTACAAATAAGGAATGCCTGGGTTAAAAGGGTAACTGTATTTTATATTTTACCATATATTGTCAAATAGCTTTCCAAAGTGTTAGCATTAATTTCTATTCTACCCAACAGTGTATGAGTCCTTATTGCCATCCAGATAAGTACTGTGAAAAAAATACAGGTAACACTGTGTACTATTAACCTTTATGACTTCCCCCAGCTTGATGGGTAAAAATGGTACCCTGTCAATTTGAATTTTATTAATCGTGTCATTAACTTTTTGAGCAGTCATAGAAGTTGTCAGTTCTACTTATTTCCTGGCCCTAAACAAGTTTAGATCAATGGGTATTTATATTACTCTTCAAGATTCAGAAACAAAGATTTAAACTTTTAATTTGTAGTCCATTCTAGTGGATGAAAATTTTTTAAACATTAAAAAAAACATATTTATTGATACATAATTCACATACCATAAAATGCACCCTTTTAAAGTGCACAATTCAATGGGTTTTAGTATAGTCACAGAATTGTGCGACCATCACTATTATATCAGAATATTTTCTTCACCCTGAAAAGAAACTCGGGACCCATTAGCAGTCACTCCTCATTCTCTCCTCCCCACAGTCACTAATCTACTTTCTGTTTCTGTGGCTCTGCCTGTTTGTCTATTCTGGACATTTCATATTCATGGAATCATGCAATACTTGGGGTTTTGTGACTGGATACTTTCACTCAGCATAATATTCTCAAAGCGTATCCATGATGTAGTATGTATCAGTACTTCATTCTTTATTCTATTTTTGGTAAAATATATATAACATAATATTTATCATTTTGATCATTTGTAAGTGTACAGTTAAGTGGCATTAAATACATTTATAATGTTGGTTACTCATCACCACTGTCTATATATACCCAGGGCTTTTTCATCATCCCCAATGTCAATTCTATGCCCATTAAACAGTAACTCCCCTTTCTGCCTCCTCCAACCCCCAGTAACCTCTATGCTACTTTCTGTGTCTGTGAATTGCTCATTTTCGGTGCCCCATATGAGTGGAATCATGCAGTAGTTGTCCCTTTGTGTCTAGCTTATTTCCCTAAGCATGATTTTTCAAGGCTCATCCGTTTCATAGCATATGTTAAAATTTGACTCATTTCTATGGCTGAATAGTGTCCCATGTATGTACAGAACATATTTTCTTTATCCATGAATCTGTTGACAGGCACTTAGATTATTTCCGCTTTTCGGCTCTTGTGAATAATGCTGTCATGAACATGGTAAACAGATGTCTGTTGGAGTTCCTGCCTTCAGTTCTTTTGGGTATATACCCAGGAGTGGAACTGCTAGGTTATAAAGTAGTTCTGTGTTTGACTTTCTCAGAAACTGCAGACTGTTTCCCACAGGGGCCACATCGTTTTCCATTCCCTTCAGCAATGCATGAAGGTTCTGACTTCACATTCTCACCAACACTTGTCCGCTTTCTAAAAAAACCTTTAGCCATCCTAGTGGGTACAGGTGAGGTGTGCATTTGCCTAATAACTAATGACGGTGAGCATCTTTTCATGTGCTTATTGGTCACTTGTATGTCTTCTTTGGAGACGTGAGTTTTCAAATCTGTTGCACATTTTAAAAATTGGTTTGTCCTTTTCTTGTTGGGTTGTAAGCATTCTTTATCTTTCTAGGTAGAAGTCACTTGCAAGATGTATGACTTGCAAATATTTTCTTCCGTCCTGTGGTTGTTTTTCCACTTTCTAGATGGTGTCCTTGAAGCACAAAGTTTTTAATTTTGATGACGTGCAAGTTTGTTGCTTGTGTTTTTGGTGTCATGTGTAAGAAACCATTGCTTAGTCCAAGATTATTAAAACTTATTTCCATGTTTTATTCTAAAAATTGTCTAGTCTTAGCTTTTATTTTTAGGCCTTTAATTCATTTTGAGTTAATTTTTATATATATGATGTGAAGTTGGGGTGAAATGTCTTTAAAACCATTTTTATAAAACAAGTTTTTCATTACACTTACGTGGTATACAACCTCCCTCAGTTTTAGCTCATTTTCCTTCAGTAGAGATTTCTTCATTCACTCACCTATTCAACAAGTATTTACTGAGCAATTGCTTTGTGCCAGGCTCCAGCATAGAAGAATGCACAGGGGACAAAGGGATAGTCTATTTCCAATGAGCCAGCAGTGGAGAAGGAACACAAACAAGGCAATCAACAATTAGTGGATGCTACAGTGATAGAAGGGGCACTTAATCTATCCCGAGGAGGTCCAGGGAATGCTTCTCTGGAAAAATAATGACTGACTTGAGCATCGAATGATGAAGTCAAGTTTGTTGGATGAAGAAGTGCAGTGGGAGAGAGATGACATTCCAGGTAGGGTGAAAGCAAATGTAAAGAAAGTCATGGCGCCCATGAGGAACTGTGGTGCACGTGCAGACGTAACCGTGAGGTTATTGTGTGAAGTACCATACTGGAGGTCTCTATTATAGTTCTGGCAGCAAAGAACAAATGTGAGTAGACCTTGCTCCTGGAGGCCTTTGCTATCACATAGATAAGAAATTATTAGAGGCTCAACTAAATTAGAGGTGATGGAAATGAAGCGAGAAGTAGATTCAAAGAATATTTCAGGAGGTTGAATTGATGGGAGTCGATGGATTAGATTTGGCCAGTGAAAAGAACGAGGTGCCTAGGATTATAGCTTTGGGGACCTTTGGGGACAGGGGTGCAGTTATTAGTTCACTGAAATGATGAATTCATTTAGGGACCTAAATATGGTCTGTAAATAACTACTACATTTTAAGTAAACTTGGACCAGGTTCAAAGCTTCCAGAAAGCGTCAAAGAAGCTGGTTGAAGTGTTCTACTCTTTCTGCAAAGCCTGATTCAGTTTCTTCCATTTGAGTTCTTAAATGAGGAGTTTCTTGTATTAGTGCTGACACATTACTGGATTAAGCCCGTGTTCCTTTCCCTCCCTCCTTCTCTCCATCCATTGTCTCTTTCCTTTTCCAATACTCTTGCAAATTTGTGTTAAACTAGCCCACTGCAGGCTGGGGTGAGTAGGGGTGGGGTGGGGGTGGGCAAAAACCCAGGACTTCCCAGCACTGCTCTTTTGCTTTCTGTGTCATGGTCCCTCTGTATGTTGGAGGGCTCACCAGATCCCAGTGGATGTAAAGGAATTTGCTTTCCTGCTGGTTCCCTTGGTAAGAGCACTGTTTGAAACAAGCAGATGTTTCATAAGGAGGAAAAGCTGTTGTTAGAATAGGAAATGTGGATAATTGGCGTGCCTCCTTCATCTGCCAACGCTGCCCTGAAAACAAGCCTCCACGGAGCTCAGCTTTGCCTCCGTGCAGCTGTGGCTCCCAGCATGCAGAGTCTGTTCTTTGGGAATTAGAAACATGTTGATCTGAGCTGTAAGAGCTGATGGCTAAAAACAGCCCAGTTGCCTCTGTCGTCCGACAGTTCAATCGGCGGGGCTGTCAGGGTGCCAGCCTTTTGCTTTGCTGTGACCCCGCTTTTCCAACAGCCAGATAGTGGGCACGTGTACCTCCTCAAGCTCAGGCAATCCAGGGGAGCGGAGAGTCAGCGCATGTCTGTCTGAGGCCAGGGGAGTGGAATTTAATTTTGTATTTCCCATGGCCCCTAGCAGCGTTCTTCCAGGAGCAAAGGTAGTTCAAATCATTCACTCTCAGGTGAGCTCACGGGGCTTGGAGCAGACCTGTGGGCCACTGCTGTCCCAGGATCTCTAGAGAGAGCCGACACAGGACTGCCTTCCCCTTGGTCTCTGGGGAGGGCAGGGGTGCAGCTGAAGACAGAGAGCCTGCCTCTCCCTGGGTCCTGGGACAGACACTGACATTGTATAGCTGCCCGCGAGGCTGAAGTTCCAGAACTCTTGCCTACAGGACTCTCACCTGGAATTCCTGAGGACGTCAGAGGGAACACCCCTTCCCCGAGCCACAGGCAGGTGGTACTGATTTGCTGGTTTGCTCATCAGAGGCTCACCTTCAACCCAGTATTGGTTTGCTCGGGTGCCGGAGCCCACCGCAGCCTGACCAGTCGGCTTGCAGAGCTGGGGTGGGGGCACGGGACCCGAAATCCCCAACAGGAGAGTAAGAACCACAGCCACTGGACACAAAAAGCCAATGTGACTGGCCCAGGTGACTCCAAAGCAAAGCTCTTTCTGCAGACAAGGTAAGAAAGAACTTTAAACAAAAAAAACATGAAAATTCTTAAGGAGATGAAATGAGAGCTTTTAAAGTCTTTCTGGAACTAAAGAATTATGGTTTTTTTTTTTTTTTTAAAGAAATTCAATCAATAGGTACATTTGGAGCACTTATTACTGTTAAAATGACCTTATGCTGAGTGCTGCGAGGAATACAGTGATGGCTGAGAGTGTCCCTTTGCCCAAGGCCTTTACGCTCTATTAAAGAAAAGACAGCTATACTTAAATGAGATGGTGCAAAGCAGGGTGATGTAAGAGCTCATATGAGAGAGGAATCTGGTGTTTTTGCACATAGAAGGAGCCGTTCATTCTCACCAGCAGATGAGTTTCACAAGGGAGCGCGCTTCCAGCCGGGCTGCGGGGAGGGTCTCCGCTGGGGAGGCCGCTGGACCGATGGGGCGCGGGGTGTTGAGGCCGGAGCGATGTTGTGGAGATGAGGTTGGAAGGTGGTGAGCAGTCAAGTCAGGGCCTTGGCTGCCATGGTATGAAATTTGAGGGCCATGACGGTGGATGAACAAAGCAAAATTTAGCTACCCTGAGGGGTTCTGGAGCAGGAGAAGCCGTGGGAAGGACCCGGACTTCAGCCTCAGGCCCTCTCAGGTTTAAAGGCATGTGCCCCAGGAGGCATCTCACTGGTGGCCCTCCTGTGCTGGTGTTGCTTATGTAAGAAGAGAAATGTCCTAAGGAACAGGAGTAAGATACACATGTGTTCGGCGTGTCAGCGCCTCTCGGTGTAGATCTGCTGCCTGAGTCAACAACTGAGAGGAAAGGCTTGGCTACGCTAGAGTCAGTTTATAGTCGAGGTACTTGGCTGCTGAAAGTGGCTTCTCTAAGCTGCCTGAGCCAGCAGGAATTTTAGTCCTGATTTGAGCCCAGAGCCCACATTCTTCCCCTTGAAATTCACTGCTCCATGGAGAGAGAAGCCAACACAGAGAGGGTTGTGTAACCGGTGCCTTCAAGGAGTTTACCATCTGGCTTCTTTAACACAGGAAGTTGGCCTTCGAAAAGCCAAAGCTGCTGCAGGGCTGTGGTGCTAGTAAAATCAGAGGAAGAGCAGTTCCTGAGAGAGGCTGTGGTCATGGGGGGCTTCCTGGAGGAAGCAGACTTCCCCATGGACTTGGCTGGAGAGAGGGAATTCCAGGCTGGTGGATGCTGGGAGGTGCTGCCCAGAACGCTGTTCAGGAATGAGGGACTTCCTACCCCCCACTGTAGGAAGATGGCCCTCAGTTGTCACGACCCTTTGGGGATTGCCTCAGCTGAGGAGAACTATCTCATTCAAGGTCCCAGAAACTGCTAGAGGAAGTCCACGCCCGGTGACTGACCAAGGTCGGGTGATAGACGTGGTTCTCCTCCCCAGCTTGGGACAACTCGGAAGGTTATGTCAACCCTTGGTCTCTCCCCAAGGTCAGCTGAGGTCCTTCTCAGGGCTGCATCACAGCTGAGCCTCCCCTCTCCTGCTCCTCCTCCTCCTCTCGCCCTTCCCTGGGTCCTGACCCAGGAGCTCTCCCTAACAGACGTCTGCATGCTAATCCTCGTCTCTATTGGCTTCTTGGAGAACCCCACCTGTCACCGCTGGGTTCACACAATGACTTGTTGCTTTGGGCTGCAGCTGAGTCTATCTGATTCAGACCATTCCTGGGGTGCTGTATGGTGGTGGGGGGCAAGAGAGCAACACAGAAGGTTGCTGGGTACCCAAGAGCCCTCCCCCCAGTGTGTTCTCTTATAGGACCTGTGGCCTGTCCCTGTCCCCCTGCCTTCTACCTACTCCCTTAACATTCTTGTCTGGAAGGGACGCATTCTCTAATGCCTGGTGGGACGGAGCTGAGTGTGTGTACATGTCTGTGTGTGGGTGGCGGTGGTGGTCAGGGTGGGAGGAGTTTTGGGAGAGGGGGCACCATCTTCTAAATGCCTTTGCAGCTGCTCTGTTGTGTGGAGAGAGGAGCAGAGCACGGAATGGGAAGTTAGGAGGGACTGGCTGGGAATGAGGTTTAGCACTGAGTGGGAAGGAGAATCCCAGCCTAGGAAGGATGCTTAAGTGGTCTCAATCTTTCTCACCTGTGCCCACTTTCGATGGCTATAAAAATAAATACTTGGCTCTGAAGGATCACTGATACGGAGAACAGAGAGCCCAGTGTCTGCACACCACCAGGGGAGTTCCATGGGGATTTATTTTCTGTAGTTTAGATGATGCAAGCAGCTTTATGCATATAAAATTATAAATTGTAATACTGAGATGCCCTGTCTTTGTGTAAGGCTGTGTCCAAGGGAACCTGGAAAATCTGGTCCGCCAGGGCTCTGGGTGCCCCTTTCATGCTGAGCAGCTCCTGGAACTCGGGGGCCCCAGGAACCCTCTTGCCCACCAATTAACAGGAGGGTGCACGCCTGACAAAATCTCTCCGGGCTGCCTGGCTGGCCTGTGGCTATTCAAACACAGCGCTTAAGTTTCCAGTGAGTTTTCTGATTGGCTCTCTGCCCCTTCCCTGGCTGAGTTCTCATGGCCAAGTGCTAGCCAGTTGGCAAGCCAAGACCCAGCCAGGGGGCTGGCTCCCACTGAGGGGTATACCCACCTTCAGACACTGAGAATCTTGTATTGGAAAGGGTCCTGTGAATGTGTGGGGGCCTGTTTCTTGTAGTTTTTAGAGCTGTGAAGAAGCTGGTATACATTCTTTTAATAAGGAGGTCATAGGCTCAGAGCAAAGTTTTAGACTTGGCTTTGTATCTCTGGCAAGTCCTAGCAGCGCGCTGGAAAAGGCGGACGGGGGGCAGGGAGACCGGTTTGGATCCTCCTGTGATGCATCTGACCAAGCAGTGGTCATGAGGAGGCGAGCTGGGAGGGCGGCAGGGGGACTGGGAAGGAGGGAATCACTTGAGACACCCTGGAGGCAGCTGTGTGGGAGGTAACAATGGCTCCAGCGGTGAGAAGGCCGGTTTCAGCCCTGGGGGAATGGTGGCTGATAATGCCGTGAAAAGACACTAGGAAGTCGGTTCTCATCAACCCTTTGGGACAGTCTTCAAAAATAGATCTGGTTTCAGATTCTCGCTCTGTTACTACTTGCTGTGTGGGTGCCATTTCATAGACATGTCACCTGAAGGAGTCAGATTTTTGCTGCTGTTCTTTAAATGTTTGGTAGAATTTTCCTGTAAAGCCACCTGGTTCTGGACTTTTGTTGGGAGTTTTAAAATTACTGATTGAATTTCGGTACTGGTGATTGGTCTATTGTGGTATTATCTATTTCTTTCTCATTCAATCTTGGGAGAGTGTACTTTTTTAAAGAATTTGTCCATTTCTTATACGTTGTCCATTTTATTGGTGTATAGTTGCCCATAGTAGCCTCTTAGGACCCTGTGTGTTTCTGTGGTGTCAGTTGTAACCTTTTTCATTTCTGATTTTATTGATGTGGGCCCACTGCCTTTTTTTCTTGAGTCTGACTAAAGGTTTATCAATTTTTTTCTTTTCAAATAACCAGCTTTTAGTTTCATTGATCTTTTCTATTGTTTTTTCAGTCTCTGTTTCACTTATTTGTGCTCTGATGTTTATGATTTCTTTCCTTCTACTAACTTTGCCTACTCACTTTGGGTTTTGTTTTTTTCTTTCTCTCATTGCTTTAGGTATAATGTTAGGCTGTTTATTTGAGATTTTTTTCTGTTGCCTTTGCTTTTGGTGCCAAATCAAAAGACTATTGCCAAGACTGATGTCAGGGAGCTTACCACTTATGTTTTCTCCCGGGAGTTTCATGGTTTCAGGTCTTACATTCAAGTCTTTAATCCATTTTAAGTTAATTTTTGTGTATGGTGTAAGATAGTGGTCGTTTCATGCATTTGCATGTGGCTGTCCGGTTTTTCCAATACCATTTATTGAAGAAACTGTTCTTTGCTCATTGTGTGTTCTTGACTGCTTTGTCTCAAATTAATTGACCATATATGCATGGGTTTATTTCTGGGCTCTCTGTTCTGTTACATTGATCTATGTATCTGTTTTTATGCCATAAAATTATACTTTAATTGCTATGGCTTTGTAATATAGTTGAAAATTGGGGAGCATGATGCCTACAGCTTTGTTTTTCTTAAGATTGCTTTGGCTATTTGGGGTATTGTTCCATGCAAATTTTAGGATTGCTTGTTCTATTTCTGTAAAAAAAAAAAAAAATGCCATTGTAATTTTGATAGAGATTGCATTGAATCTGTAGATTGCTTTGATTAGTGTGGCCATTTTAACATTAATTCTCCCGATTCATAAACACAGAATGTCTTTCCATGTATTTGCATCTTCAGTTTCTTTCATCAGTGTTTTATAGTTTTCAGTGTACAGTTCTTTCACCCCCTTGGTTAAATTTATTCTTTTTCATGTAATTGTAAATGAGATTATTTTCTTAATTTCTTTTTCTGAGAGTTCATTATTAGTGTATAAAAATGCAATAGGTTTTTGTATATTGATTTTTGTATCCTGCACCTTTACTGAATTTATTCTAACAGTTTTTTGGTAGAGTCTTTGGGATTTTCTGTGTATAATATTATGTCATCTGCAAACAGTGACAAGTTTTACTTCTTCCTTTCCAATTTGGATACCTTTTATTTCTTTTTCTTGCCTGATTGATTGCTCGGCTAGAACTTGCAATACTATGTTGAATAAAAGTGGCAAAAGTGGGCATTCTTGTCCCTTGATCTTAGAGGAAAGAGTTTCATCTTTCCACCATTGAGTATGATGTTAGCTGTGGGCTTGTCACGTATGGCCTTTCATTAACTGTGACATACATTCCCTCCATACCCACTTGGTTGAGAGTTTTATCATAGGTGGGTGTTGAATTTTGTCATAAGCCTTTTCTGCATCTATTGAGATGAAACATAGTTTTTATTCTGCACTTGGTTAATGTGGTGTATCACATTGATTGATTTATGGATGTTGAATCATCCTTGCATCCCTGGAATAAATCTCACTTGATCATGGTGTATTATCTTTTCAATGTGTCACTGAATTCTGTTTGCTAATATTTTGAATACTTTTGTGTCTATGTTCAGAGATACTGGCCTATAATTTTTTTTTCTTCTGGTATCCTTGTCTGGTTTTGGTATCAGGGTAATTCTGGCCTCCTAAAATGAATTTGGAAGGGTTTCTCTTCTCTACTTTTATTTTTTTGAGAAGGCTTGGTATTAATTCTTCTTTGGATGTTTGATAGAATTCCCCTGTGAAGCTGCCTGATCCTGGACTTTGGTTTCTTGGAAAGTTTTTTGGTTGCTGATTCAGTACTAGTAACCAGTCTATTCAGATTTTCTCATTCTACATGATTCAGTCTTGGTAGGTTGTATGTTTAAGGAATTTATCCATTTCTTCTATGATGCCAAATTTGTTCGTATAAAATTTTCATAGTTGGCACATAAATTGCATCTCTTACAATAATTTCTATGTTTGTGGTATTGGTTGGTCTCTTTTCATTTCTGATTTTGAGTCCTCTTTCTTGATGAGTCTTTGCTTAAAGGTTTGTCAAGCTTGTTTATCTTTTCATATACATACAGTTGAAATTATTTTTGTTACCATTTTAGTAGTAGCCGAGATTTTTAAATGGGTATTTTTTAAATGGGCATTAAATGATAATAACACTTACTGTTCACTCAACAAGAAAAGTTCAACAATGTTAAGGATCCAAGCTCTTTCCAACTTTCTGCTCCCCTAATCTTGTTGGTTTTTTCTCTTATACTTGTTGCCTCATGGTTGCAAAATGGTTGCCATAGCATAAAGCATCACATCTACACTCAAGACAGAACAAAGGGGCATGTTGTAGCACCACTGAGTTCTTTGCTAGGGATCTTTATCAGGAAAGCAAAAAGTTTTCCAGAAGACTCAGCAAAGTTTCACTGACCAGAATAGGATCACATAGTCGCCTCCAGGGATTTAAAAAAGGCCAAGAAAGCAAAAATTCAGCAAAGAGGAGCAAGATCTCCTGATAATCATTCTCTACCCTAGTGGGAACTTTTTAAGCAGCTGAGATTTTGGAATTTTTGGCAACTGAGAATTCTAGTTTATCCAGTGACTTATCATTTAACTGTAGATCAGTAGGTAGTCTCTGTTTTCTCAGGGGTAAGAGAACGGAAAGACCATTTGAGAAGAAGAGATGTTTTGGCCATTTTGGTATCCTAGGGCCTACAGAAGCCTTAATTCCTTTTCTTTTCATTCCTTTTTTCGCTCTCTTTTAAAATTTCAATAAATAGTAGACCTCTCCAATTAGATAATGATGAAAAATGACTGGTGGACTTCAAGATTAAAGTTTTTTGTTACTTTTTAAATTTATCTGTGAGTGCAGCAGTGGGCTTAATTGCTCAGGAAGCTGAAACAACAGGAAGGAGGACAAAGAAGCCAGGGCCACCTCGTGCAGGAAAGGGCTTGTGCAATAGTGATTAGCAGCTGCCCCTTCGCTGCCCTCGGGCCTGATGGCAGGGCCCACGCTCCTCCTTGTGAAGAAAAACTTTTCTTGACTCTTCATGGGAGATACCTTGAGCATTCACAGACATTCGCAGTAGTTTAGTCATCTAATTCCTTGTTATAAAATGAATTTAAAAATTGTACATTTGATGATATTCAGGGACCTCAGACTCAGTGATAAAACAAGTTATTATACTAACTTCAAACACCTCTGTATAAAAAACCTGAAATTAGTAAAATTAATTACAAAATAGCTATTTGGGGGGGTAATTGGGTTTATTTATTTATCATTTATTTTTAATGGAAGTACTGGGGATTGAACCCAGGACCTTGTGCATGCTAAGCATGTACTCTACCACTGAGCTATACCTTCCACCTAAAGTATTGTTTTTTGAAGAGGTGCTAATTTTAAATATCTCAATTTAAAAAAATCTGAAGATGGATAGTGGTGATGGATTTACAACAATGTGAATGTTCTGAATACCAGTAAATTCCATGCTTTAAAATGGTTAAAATGGTGAAGTTATATTATGTATCCTTTACCACAATAAAAAAAAAAATCTGAATGTTGTCTTGTTGAGGGACCTGCTCTAGTGAATAGGTAGAATAATTTGTAAAGAGAAGAGCCAATCATTTCATATCAGTGAGTGTTTTCTTTACGCTAAGTACATATCTTTTTAAATTGAAGTATAGTCAGTTTACAATGTTGTGTTAATTTCTGGTGTACTGCATGCTGAGTCAGTTACACACATACATATATAAATTTCCTTTTGTATTTTTCCTTATAGGCTATTATATGGTATTGAATATAGTTCCCTGTGCATATTTTTTTTTAATTTAAGTATAGTCAGTTATAATGTGTCAATTTCTGGTGCACAGCATAAGGTCTCAGTCATATATATACATATATTCATTTTCATATTTTTTCATTAAAGGTTATTACAAGATATTGAATATAGTTTCCTGTGCTATAGAGAATAAGTGTTTTTTAATCTATTTTGTATATATAGTGTTTAACATTTCTAAATCTCAAACTCCCAAATCTCAAACTCCCAAATTTATACCCTCCCACCCCCTTTCCCCTGGTGACCATGAGCTCCTGTGTGTATCTTGATCACGAAGTGCTCTCTTGAACTTTGGGCCTGTATACCTGATGGCATTCTCTCCATTTGGCCCGTGTCTCTAGCACCTCAGGTCTCAAACAGAATTCTGTGTCTTCACCTGTGCATACCTGCTCCTCCTACCACCTTCCCTGGTCTTAGTTAAGGGCCCTAAAAAGCACCCAGTTAATTGCTCAAGCCTGAACCCCAAGTGTCATTCTTGAATCTTACTTTTCCCTTACCCTCCACCCCAAATCAAACACCACTTCAAGTTAATTCTGTCTTCTCAGTGTTACCCTAATCTGCCCACTTCTCTTCACCTCCACACTTAAGGTAATAAGGAGTCAGGAACTCTTATCTACAAATGAGTTCCTCGCATCCATTCTTCACCCACTCATCCTAAATGCCTGAAAAATACTCAGTGTTAAAACAAATGTTTTAAAAAATTATTTCTTATGGGAAGACCATTTAACATAAGATCTGCCCCTTAATAGATTTTGAGTGTACAGTATTGTTATCTACAGTACAGTGTTGTACAGCAGAGCTCTGAAACTTGTTCATCTTGCTTTACTGAAACTTTATACCTGTTAATTAGAAATCATTTTCTTAACCAAGATGGACGATCTGTTGGCTATCTTGAATACATTATCAAATTGCTTAGTAAATTTTACAAAGGCACTCAGCCATAATTTTTGCCAAATGGAAACAAGTGCTGTCAGAACAGGATTTCTACATATGCCTAACACTTCTTACTCTTCCACAGAATAGCCACCAACACCCCCCCCCACCTCCCCTGCCATTAGCCTAGTAATATTAACACTGTAAGACAGTTAATTGGGTTGGGGGTCATGTCCGCAGGGCAAGTTGCGGAAGCCAGCTGCCTTACATCAGTGTGTGAGCTGCCCAAGTGGACAAGGTTGTTTCAGTTTTATTAACGGGCTCATCAGTCTTACTGGACGTATGTGTGTACCAGGCATTGTTAGGGAAGAGATGTGGGACAAATTCCCTGCCTATGAGGAGTGCACAGCCTAGCAGGAGACACAGATTTGAAAAACAGATGATTTTTACAGTGAGGTGTTAAGAATCAAGCAAGGTGGTCTGGAGTCACTGAGGAGGGACATTCCATGGAGCCCGGGAGAGCTTCCCAGAGCTGGAAAGGAGCTTTGGATCTGAGATCCAGTGCTGACTCCAAATCAAGCCATTTTTCCATTTCAGCTGAGAATGTCATTGGTGTGACAGGCACTGGATTAAAAAAAAAAATCTCCTTATATAATTTGCATTTCCCTGGCTACCAGTCAGGTTGAGCATCTTGTTATGTTTATTGACTGTATTTTCTGTGTATTGTCTGTTTTTGCCACTTGTAGAAAATCTTAATGTTGACAGTAAACGCTGAGACATGTTGGGGACTTGCCTGATGCTGTTTGTAGGACTGGTTTCCTAAGTCCTACACACATCTCCTGATGAAAATAAGGATCAGGATGTTTTCCTAACCACCCCTCTCCCCTCCCAACTTCCTATCAGTATGTGCCTTCGGTCTGGTAATTGGCTTCCTCTTCTAGCCTGGTAGTCACTGAGGAAGGTCAGCTGGATGGGATGGAATCTGTATGTGCAGACACTGATGTCATCTATAACTGCAGTTTTGTTCTGTCAAAACTAGAGGAAAAAGTCTACACAGATGGACAGAGGGAGTTATGTGTAGGCTTGCAAATGTGGGCACTGTCTGATGAAACAGAAGTAATTGAGCGTGCAGATCTTAACAAGGTCCAATTTCATATCTGGTTTGAGAGCAATATCTATACATAAACTACTACATGGATTTGAGAATGACTCCCAGTCATGTAATGGAAAATGCATTGCCCGCAACCTCAGATATCAGTTAACCCTGAGGACTGAGCCTTCATGTTTTACCTGCTGGCAGCCAGGACCCCCCAGCTGTGCCTGTGCTCTAACCTCTTGGGGCCAGAGGACAGAGCTGCTGAGAGGTACGGGAAGGAGTATCTGGGACTTGGAGCCAGAGGCACCTGGGTGGGAGTCTTGGCTCTGCTCTTCATCAGCTGTGTTTTAACAATTCTCTCCACCCCTCTTGGCCTTGGTTTTCTCATGTGCAAAATGGGGAAAGTGCTTCCTAGTTCACTGTTATTTTAAGGATCAAAAAACATGCTTGTGATACACGTGTTAGGTATGTGTGTATTCTTTTTCACTCTTCTTTCTTCTCTTTACCACATTGCACACACAGCGAAGTGAAAGGCCTTGACTGTGGTTGGTGCTTGCCCCTTGTGTACTGCTTGACTGCAGACAGCAGTGGTTCTCAAAGTATGGTCCCCGGCATGAGTGTTGCTTGGGAACATGTGAGAAACAGAAAAACTCGGACCTACTCAATCAGAAACTGCTCTGGGGCTCAGCAGTGTTTTACTTCCAGGTGGTTCTAAATGCTCCTTAAAGTTTAAGAACCGCTGGAAGAGTCTCCTTCCTGTTGTGGTCAATACAGAAAGAGATTTGGTGAGATGGGAAAAAAAGAATGTGTTTGTTTTAATGATATAGAAAGCTATTTAAAGTCCCAGAAGGTGACTTTCATCTAATGTCAGGTTTCCCTTAAAATAGTGAATGAGATGATTCAAACCAGGAGAATTGTTTCCTGTTACCCTCTGAAGACAAGCCACCCAAGTTGAGCTTAATGCAGGACTTGAGATAAGCTCTCTGGACGTGGAGATCCACTGAATTGGAGCAGATAACTTCTTACCTTCTTTTCCGGTGTTTTTTTCCCCCTGTAATGACAGAACTTATAAATAAATGGCTGCTGCATTAACTGTGCAGCTCTGGCAGGTCTGATGTGATGATATTTTGCCATGCTATTATTTCTGATTAAATGTATTTTAATTTAAAGCCAGAGCCATCTGCCTGTGTTCATGACCACAGTGACTAAACATAATAGCCAGGCCCATCAGCACACCTCTGCACATCAGTGGGAGTCCTGAGGCTCTACAAGCATCAGGAAGTTCGCTCCTATCACCAAGAGTGTGATCATCGTGGCAAGCCTCTGTCAGGCTCGTTTCTCATACACTTAATTCTCTCTCTTTATTATATAGTTTTTTTTGGTGAGTAATAGACATTAATTAATAGTTGTACCTAGTGTATATAATGAGTGTTCTGTATTATTAAATATTTTCAACCTGCTTATGAGAAATGCATCAGTACTCACCAGTGTACCTTCTGATGATCATTCTGATCTTTGGTTTTTAATTGCCCTTTGCTTTTGAGAAGCGATTCATTTAATTGTTTAAAGTAGAACTGATTCTGTATGCAAAATACATTCCTTAGGGCAGGACCTGATGCGTACTAATACTTAATTAAAAGAAATTTCATTTCAGTGAATTCATTAAGAATAATGAGAGGAGACAATTGAGGTGATACAAACTTTCGTTTACACTTTATGAAGTAGACAGTATCCTTTTGGAGATTTGCAAAACAAGCAGAAGGCAGGAAGCTTTTATAGGATAAAGAATAAAGAACAAGGACAAGATAAATAGAAAAGGTCTACTAGGCTGGGGCTACCATCAGCCTTGTTCGGGGCAAGAGGGTGTACATCGCATTTCTGGCCAAGCAGAGCCAGGAGTCCTTTGCAGATACCAGAAAGTTATCTATGGTTTGGTTTTGCTAAACTGGCACCCCTGGCAGCAGAGGCTCCATCTTGGGCCTCAAAATTTACTGATGAAGGGATAACCAAAATTGCTAATAAAAGTGAGACTATTAAGTGTAGTAGTACTTACCATACGTTCAGACTCTCCCAGGTGCCAGATAGTTCACTGAAGTTGCCTACTTTGATTCTTACAAGAATACTATGAGGCAGATATCAGTCTTCCCATTTTATAGACACCAGAACTATCCTTAGAGGGTACGGAAATGGACAGGTGATGTTTGGTGCTGGCTGAGCCAATGCATATGGGGATGACTCAAAAGGAAGTGGGTGGCGAGTTTCATAAAACAGCTTCCGAGAAAGGGTCATGCCTGTATGAAGGCTGCCTTATGCTCCTCTACTTGAATTACTATCCTCAGTGAAGCTGATACATTAGTCAAACTGCACTGGTGCACTCTGTGTGTCTAAGTCTGCTCCTGGTGTGCGGAGACAGACAAGGCACCAAGCTCTGGTTGGGTGTGATGGAGAGCTTGGGGTTCTCCAGGGCGCTGGGCATTCAGGAGTGTACTGAACACAAAGGCAATGGTACAGTTCCTGAAAGCTTGGACAGGGTGGCAAATAGATGCCTCCTTTTGAGTGCCTCCTTTATAACTTAGTCAGGTCGTCTTTAGGATATCAACACAAATATAGGTAAATCGTAAAGTTTGAGTGAACCTATGAAAACTAAAAAATACAGTCTGCTAGGATCTTTTCTGCAAATAATACTTTTTTGTAAAAGGGAAAAAGATGGACATGATTATTAGAAAAAAATGGAAAGATTTCTATGCACTAGATTTCATTTCTATGCACAAGAATTCTAATAGAAGAAAACCAAATTGTAAAGGAAATATTGGGAAATATTCTGAGAAATCAAAAAAAATTATGAATTCCTCCCATTACTTACTGTCTCATGACAAACCAACTGGATGTAGATAACACCAAACCTTTTAAGCACAAATACATTTCATTCCTGGGTGCTTTCTTGGGTTGAGATTATTTCCCAAATTCTTGCTTGGGTTTAGTGGACTAATAGGTAACAAGAAACTTAAGTAATCCTTGTTTATCCTTTTGACTGTTGTATGGATTTGGAGGTTTCTGACCTTTCCTAACTTGTACTTGGCCCAATTATCTGATGTAAAACTGCTCTTAAAATGCCAGGTCTAGTTCTCAGGTGGTGGGAACCTGTTAGTTTCACAACAGTGCTATATTTGAGCATCTTCTTGGCCTTTATCAGCTTCAGAAGCAGTTACCTGACCTCTAGGTACTTGCTCTGGTGGTCAGAAGTGATTGAACATGAAAAAATTAGATGGCTTTTGGCTTCTTCTCACCTTTGCTTCTGCTTTTACTGCTAGGGACATGATACTTAACTATCAGATTTTTTTCCAAATATGTGCCACAGGTGGCAGGAATGTGATATGGTCTTGAAACTAAAGCCCTCCCCTCCACTGCTTTCCCTTAAGCAAATGTCACCATGAAATTCCACTAGAATGTTCAATGTTGGTCTTGATATTCACAGATGAGTTTGCTTGGGGAGAGGATGGGGATAAGGAAAGACTTGTATGTCAACATTATAATCATCTTCCACTGAATTTATCTCTGCCTTCAAACCTTTTCTTCAAAATTCTTTTCAATCACTAGCTGACCAAATCTCAGGCCCTCACTTTTTGTGTTAGTTCTACTAATAGTTTACCTAAATCAGACTTGGGATTCAAGAGAATAGTAAGGAAGCTTTATGGAACACTGAGATAAAGTATCAAAAGAACATCACGATGTAGACCTAAAAGATTTAGGCTTTCTAGGCACTATGTAATTTCTGGGTTAATCCTAGTGGTCAGGTTCAAAGACACACATACACACACACCTCCAAGTTCCTTCACAAAGTGCCTCTTACTCCAGTACCAATCAAGACAGCACTTAAAAGCTAAACTTTTGTTAGTAATATTTAGCATTTTTTAAGGTTCAAAAATAAATGCCATACATAAAAACACCTTACCAAAAGCCATGAGACTTTTAAATACATTTAAAATTTGGGATTTTAAGTACATGATTAGACGTTCTGGATAGATTCTGCTACAGTTACATCAACTGAGGAGCCTAGTGACAATTGAGTTCAATCCACACTGTTACCTTGAATTTCATCTTATTTTCTGCCTTTTCATGGCTGATGAGTGTGACAGTGTGGAATAATGCTAGCCACAATCTGAACTGAAAAAGTGTAACATTTAGCCAGCTCTGGGGCTCTGATACAAATATTTATAACTTTTTGGCTACATGGCCGTGGGCAAGTCATTTAAAGGCAGGGAATCTTTCATAGGGATCTTGTAAGACTAATAAGATGAGAAAGTTCTTTGTAAACCAAATGTCTCAAATTCTACACTACAAAATCGTATTTTAGTGCAGGGAAGGAGGTCTGTGAGCGTGGCCTTTGACTTTCTCAGCGAGAGAGGCTGATTACCACTGCAGAAGGAACATCGCATGATCTATGGTGTAATTAACCTTTATTAAAGAGGCTTTTAGTGGGATCTTATTACTATACTTGTTAATGTTTGAGAACACTTATAGGAATTACAATTTTTCCCCTAGTTCCTCCAATTAGTGAAGACTAACACATACTAGGCAGTCCCAGTGCACCAGGTACTGTACTGAGCACTTTGTATAAATAAGCTCATTTCGCCCTCAGAACTGCCCTGTGAGATCAGCGCTCTGGGCACGCCCATTTTACAGATGAGGAGACCAGGAGGCACAGATTAGAGAAGACTCCACAGTCAGTCAGGACCATGGCCAGAATCTCATCTGTATTCACTGCATTCTATCCATTCTGCTCTTTACTTTGGCTCCCATGAATCAGACCCCTAAAGCAACTACAACAAAGTAAAGTGCTTTCCAGTGCTCTGGGATGAGGAAATGTTGGACACAGATAATTCATAAACCTGGGCAATGAAACACAGCCGGATGAGTCGTCACACTGCACTGGCAGAATGTACCACATCCACAGCTGCCTAGTCAGTTGGAAAGAGGCGGCTACACCGCCTTCCGCAGCTGGGGCGAGGGCTGCAAGCGCACGGGGGGGCAGGGGGAGTACTCCTGGGGAGCTTTTTACCACAACTCTTGAAACAGTTTTTGCATTAAAAGGGCACGTAGAATATTTTCCAGATTTCTCAGCCACACGGTCTTCACCCTAGCTCTGGCTTCAGCCATTAAAACGTGTGGTTTGGACACGAATCTGGAGTCAATAATCTTTCTAGCACCCTGTGCTTTTCCCGCCGGCTCCAAAATAGCCTGTTCTGGGTTCTGTTCCATTAGGATTTGCTGGGGGGTTCATCATTCAAGTCGATAAATCTGTTAATACCTAGTGGCCATCACTTTGTGCGTTATTTACGTGGGGGTCTCCAGTACCTTAGCTCCAACAGGACTGAATACTTCGGAAATTTAAAAGCACCGTGGCAGCTCCCTGGGAAGCTGTTTTGGAGAAGGTCCTTTTATTACACCTCGTGGGCTGCTTGCTAGCTGAGGCCAGCGCTGAGGATGGCTCCAAAGGCTGGAAGTTCCAGTGGAAGCAGGTTTATTCAGCTGCACGTTGAGCCTAAGCCGCAGAGGCCACGGCAGCATATGCATTTCTGTGGAACACTAGGGTCAAAAATGTACCCGGGCAGGAGAGAGACCTACTCCAACTTTAAGTTTTCCTTAAAAACAGGAGCAAGACTTAAAACCCTGGATACAGCACTAATACAGTTAAGGAAGCAACTAAGCAGAGCAATGCATCCTATTTTGCAAAATGATTCGAAAGGCCCAGGATGAAAGAAATGTAGAAAAAAATAATGGTGTGATATTAATATGACCTTCTGCCATGCAGATTCTTTGAGTACATCCCCCCAATTTCTACTGTTAATTTTTCAGCAGAGCTTTCAACACCATCACCACCAAAAAAAAATTCCACAGAACTCAAGACAGTAATTTACTCTAAAAAAAAAAACCAAAAAACAAAACACACCAGCTTTATTAATAACCAACTTTTTTATTAGAGCAGATACAGTTGTGAAAACTGTACATTATACATTTTGGTTTCAAGGATTATAAATAAAGGAACTCACAGGTAGGAGTTCTTTTTCACAGCAAGAAACTTTAAATAAACAAAGTCATGTTTTATTAAGTACATTGGCAGACTTCATGTGCTGTCCAAAATGTAGAGTACAGTATAACAACCCATTAGAAAGAGCCTTTCATGTAAAATACAGCTGTGCACATTTTAGAAAAATACCAACAATTTGAGCTTTGTTTTAAAAAAGCTTATAAATCATACATATATTTATAAATGGAACCAACATGCTCACTTTATAAACATATCCTTTTATTATCTGTTACCCATTATTTCCAAAGCGTTACACATTTGAAATAAACACTTGAGATTAAATATTTTATTTTATTTTATTTTTTAAAAAAATCAGCTTTCCCAGCATAAAGAGCTACGGGGTTAGGAAGGAGCAGTGGGAGTACTGGGGCTGACACAGGAACTTAAACATTTCTTGGGTAAAAACGTACTTCCTAAATTTAAAAGTCAAAGCAAAATGTAAAAAATAAATAAATATACAAGTTGTAATTTTCATTTGCTCTCTTTCTTCATTCCATATTGGTCACACCCAGGATTCTCAACATATTGTACTTCTGCAAAAAACACCACTGGGTTACTCCCCTGCAGGTGAGAAGACAGAGTCCACACCTGTGCTAACATGTGAGGTGTCTCTTCCGCATTGAAAGGGTAGCAAATAAGATAAAAAGAACCTGATTAAACCATGCAGATAGTGGAAATATTTAGGAATAGCTCCCTCTCCTCAATGTAATGTTTTACAGAGATTTAACAGATACCGTTCCTCCCCTGATTTCCTTTTTAAATAATTATTTTCATAAAGACTATGTAGTTTCTCTAAATTAGCATGCTTCTGCATAATAATAAGTTACAAAACAGCAAAAAAATCAGATTGTGTCAGAAAAACAAAGGACTGCAAAAGACGGGTACTTAAAACAAAAATGTCTAAGCCTTTAAAATGTGAAATAAAATTACAAAAGGACTTTGAAAAACATGAAAGGCATTAAATCGAGAAGCACTGATTTAACAAAGCTTTATGCTCTACCTGAATGTATTCAACAAAAATTTAAGTTGGAAAAAAAAAAAAGAGAAGAGCAGTTATTAATAGCATCTTGCTTAACTTTCATGGGAATTAACATAGCCACTGACAAGATTTTATTTGGTTGGTGAAGTACGTCAGCAATGAAACTGAATCCTTTAAACACCGATTACTGCAATCCATGCAACGTTTTGACTACACTTCTTAGAATTCTGTTGTCTTTCAGCTTTTAAAATTTAGCACCTCCTAAGTGCATAAATAATTCATCTCAGTAGTGTTAAAAATGTTCAAAATCAAACGATTTCTTAGGAAGGTATAATGCCTTCGCACTGCTAAATTGTAAAGATAAATAGCCTTTTACAGGTTTAGGAAGACTAAACAACATGAAGAATGATGTATTGCTATCAAAATAAACACATTTTCCTCTAGAATTTTGTTACTTCTTTTCCTCGAGATGCAACGTGTGTGCTTCATCCAGCCAGGACGGCACGCCATAGACGACTATACGTCGTATTTAAATAAACAGCAAAAATGAACAGTCGTGCACAAGCAAACGAAACGTTCTCTCCTGGGACATCCCAGGAGATGTGAGAGCAGCAGGTCGTGGCATAAGACTGGTGAGTGATGCTGCTACCTGTTTCTTCTAACGAGACAGGAGTGACTGTTGGAACCACGGCCACAGCAACACAATCCTCCGACTGCATTCCTTGGGCAGTCGTTTGTTTCCCCAGCTCCCTACTAAAAACGTCAGATGGTAAAATAGTAAGGCAGCTGTTGACTTCCATCAAGAAAAAAAAAAAAAAATGCAGCTCCATACATTTCCAGTTTAGTCACACTCTGCTAGGACAGATGGAGTAGCCAATGCCAAGAGCTTCGCCGGATGGGGCTGCTTCAGCAGATTTTAAAAAAGAATGATTATTAAGTTTTGCTCTCCAACACGGCCGCGTGCTTCAGCTCCCAGAGGACCCCAAAGCCACAAAGCATCCCCAGGGGGGACCGCACAGGTCCTCTGGCTGGGTTTTCCAAGTTTCATCTCTCTCAACGATCCCATCCTAATTCCAAGCCTCCTTCCCCGTGTCTGAGTCTGCCTGGGGCGCACCATTTAAAGGGCTGACGACACCACTGCAGAGAACTGTGGGCCAACACCACTAGCGGTCATGACTGCACCGAAGGGTCAAAACAGTTATCTCATTAAGTAACTATGTTGAATCACATTCAGGCACAGCCAAAGTGAAAGTGAAGGACAATACGGAGTTGTTAGGAGAAAAAAAAAAAAAAACGTAAATTTGGACATGGGAAAAGAACGTTATAGATGGTGATTCTATAGAGGAATTAAGGCTGTTCTTACCTTTCTTAATTCCGATCAAGTTAGAAAGTGAACAAAAAGAATGGCCAACCCGATATTCAACAGCATGACAAGGACAATCATGACTGAATTAGGGCCCTGGAAAGGAGACGGAACGGAACGAGTGTCACTTTTCCATGTTAATATCAACAGATACATTAGCTCACAAAACCAATTACCAAAAATATTAAAAAAAAAAAAAAAAACCCCAACACAGTCGCAGTAAATAAGGCATGAATGACGACAGCAGTTCCAAAAGGTATGAACTAAAAATAGCTGTGCTGTATTTAGATGGCGCTGCCTCTGAACTTTCACTTAAAAATGAACCCGGTCTTGATCAAACCTAAAAGATGACTTAAAAAATAACTTCCTTCCTTCACCTCAGAACACTGGGCAACAGTCCGGGTGAGACACATCTCGCCGTAATGGGTGTAAAAGCAAACGGGAATTTGATAGGCATTTTTTGTTAAGGTGTAGTTTGGATGAGCAAGAATCGCTTCTTCATAAAGGCTGTTAGAACAGTGTCTTTAGGATAATGAGGCTGCTCAGGAAAAGTTTAGGAAAAACTCAAAGCGAGGTTCTCTGACTTGCTTTTCCTGGTCTTCTTTATGGATACCACTCCTCCCCTAAAATAAGGACCACAAGTAGGAAACTGAACCTTTTAAGAAATTATCGTGCGGGTCTACTCTTTAATTTCCCTGCTCACAGCCGTGACATTTCAGATATCAAGTTACATTTTAACAAATCACAGAATCCTATTTTGATGAATACCACTACAGTAAATACCATGTAGTCCAACGTACCCAAACTTTCTTGTTTAAAAAAAACCCAGAGAAAAAGAACCTTATATGACCCATCTTTTCAGACCTGCCCATACTTGGCCATCTTTATTACTACAAAGATGCGACCTTGGTATTTACTATTAAAATAGTGTCTAATTCTTTTCTTGTTTTTTTGAGTAAAAGTAGATTTATTTAGATGTACATGGGGTTGGGAGGGAGATGGTGGTGGTTAAAGTAAAGGTACACACTCCGTAGACAGAGTGCAGGCTGTTTAAGAAGGCAAGAGAGAGTGACCAACAGTATCTAATTCTTAAGTGGCATTAAAAGTGTTCTAAACCTTGCCTTATGAGGGAGGGAGGGTAGGTCTCATTTTACAGATGAGGAAACAGCTGGATGATACCTGACTGTCCAGTGAGACTACAGTGACAATGTGTCACCGAGTACTCAAATGCTGTACTGGTGTGATTTTGGTGGTGAGTGGTAAGTGAACAGGGAGATTGGAGCCACTGTTGGTCCAGTTCTCATCTCGCAGGGTCTAGGGCTTGGGTCCCACATTCTTCAAGGAGGTCTCCTTTCTGGATGAGGCCAGCACCCCCTGGTAGAGGTCAGTGTCCTGTTCTTTCTCTAGGCTAATACTTCACACTTGGTTGTCATTTCTTGTTAACTGTCATCTCATCCTTCCTCCCCGCCCCACCCCGGGGCCCTGCCTTGCTCACCACTGTGTACCCACATATAAGGGTTGCCCAATTCATTCAGGCAACCAAGAGTTAATGAAAACCTATCTCCTGGCACTTTTCCCGGTGCTATGGGAGGTCGTGGTTGAACGGATATATTTACTGTGTTAGACAAAGAACAGGGTGATTAATCAAATCAGGGTGCAGGAGAGGAGGAATAAAAATGGGTGCCCTTGACATAGTGACCATTAGGAAGAAGAAAACCCCAAGTAAACGGGAGGAAAACACATACATAATTCTTCACAGTGATGACTGGTTCCGTTCTCCAGAGCCCTGAGAGGGTAAGTGTCTCGCCCAAGGTTACTCAGCTAGTTTGAACAAATCAGAACTGGGATTAAACCTCAGTCTGTTCACTTCAGAGCCCCATATTCTTGCTTCTGTTTCTCTGTTAAAGCCACAGGCCTTAGTTTAATCATTTCCCAACAACTTCTTTAAAATGGTGTTTTTCATCTGTATCCTATGCTTCTGTAGTAACAAGACAACATCAAATCATGATAACGACCAATGGTTCTTTTACAACAGTTCTGTTCTAAATTACCAAGTAGTAACCTATGTAACTCCAACCATGGTTAACTTAGAACATACAAATAATGTAGGAAACTCTTATAACTCAGAAGAGAATTGAGATGATCTTCCAACATTATTATTATTCAGCACAGAAATTAAGGAAGTGCTATTAATATACAAACTTTGATTAGATTTTGCGCATAAATGTGTTAAGAATTCTGGGGGTCATGAACTCTTTCAGGTCAGTGAATTTCATTCATAAGTCCCAAAGCCAGCAATATGAAAGATGAGAAAAGGTAACAACAGGGTCAGAACCACATGGTGTAGCTTTCAGTGACTTGCATTGGACCCTGGGAATGCAGACTGATAAAGTTCCTTCAGTAAAGTTTCCTTCAAAAACACGGTGTGGCTGGACCTTTAACTCCCATTTCATAAGTCCTTGTAAGGTTCCATGAATTTATCCAACCTTTTTGAATTGGTTAGTATTTGAGGTTTGTGTGTTGATGAGTGTGTATGTGTTTTATATATAAATACATATACTTTCTATTGAATGCACATTTAGCCTATATATATACACTAATATACACACTTATGTATATTTATCCTACCAGTACAGCTCCATTTATAAAGCTGTTTTTGAGACTAACCCAGTGAAGATGAGGGTAAACCAGCAAAAAAAAAAAAAGGCTCAAACAGCAACCAGGTAAAAAATAAATTCTGGGACACTATGTTTAATAAGGCAGAGAGCAAGACGTGACCTCTGTGTTCTTCAGATACCTAGGCTGGGTACAGGGTGGAGAGCTTTAAGATGAAGTCTCATAAATATGACTGTGGTGGCCAGTTGTAGCTTAAAATAGCAAAATGAAAAAAATTCAGTCTTGCTTTTCAAGACTGACTGGGACAGGTGTCATAAAAGAAGCTGTGCATGGCGAAGTGCAGGTCTTGATGGGAAGAAGCTTCCCGGCAGTGAGAAAATAAAGGTGCAGGAAGTACACATACAGAACAAGTTGTAGATTTTTTTTTTCTTCAAGAAAAAGATCTAGCACTCATTTAAACCTGTGAAGAATTTGCTGAAAAGTTAGTACAGTTTCTTTATGTTAAACCTAAAACTTCTCCAAAGACATGAAAAGAGCAAAGTATAATTATGGGTACTTATTGTATGTGTGCATGGGGTTCAAACCTGATCTAGCAGGGCTGCCTTAGGTCTTACAGTGATTCAGAAGAAAGGTAGGGTACGTCTCCAAGTAAACTTGGCAGGTGATCACAATAATGGCTAAGAAAAAAGCGCAGGTGGTTTTCAGGAGTTGTGATGCTGAAACAGAAGACCGCTCGCTGGTCTATTTGTTGCTATTTGTTGATAAGGTTCTAGGATACCTCTACTGCCACCACCCAAGCTGCCCTATCGCAAAATCCTGCAGAAATGTTGGTATCTCACAGAATGCGCGTCTCCTGGAACATGAGCCCACGTGCAACCACTGCCCGCAGGAGCCCGAGATTTGAGGAAGGCTGCAGGATAATCCTTGCTGTCGCTTCCCTTCCCCCACCTCTTGAATACAGGTAATTAACTTGCTGTAGTGTCCACTTATGTCCCAGAAGACTCTCTGTGTTTCTAGGAGATCAGTATCCAGGGTGATCCTGAGGATAGGTCAGAACCTCCTGGAATATTCAGTGTTGAACTTAAACTTAGTAACAGCCAATGTTTCTGGAAGACTTACTCTGGGCCAGGCACTGTGCTAAGAACTTTCTAAGTATCAACTCCCAACAATCTTACCCTACAGGTACAGATGAAGAAACCAAGGCCCAGAGCAGTCAGGAAACCTGCCCAAGGTCACACAGCTGGTGAACACCACAGCTGGGATTTGAACCTAAATCTGGTGTCAGAGGTCATTAGCCTCTACTGTCCCAATGAGCTGGCCGACTAAAACTGCAGATGACTGGGCCAGCCACCCTACAAGTGGTGATTCTGACTCAAAAGTAGATCTCTCACAGCTGCCCACCGAGAGCACTCACAGATTCAGTCTGGTGTTCCCTCTAATACCTGCTTTGGTGGGAATGTTTCTGTGACCTTCCAGGTTGCTGTTGGTACACCTCTAACTTACAGTGTCTTTTTATTTCAAAATTGTATGTAGTGCGCTTTTGTTTGTTTGAAAGGTCATTCGCTGCCTTTATAATGATTCTGTCACGTCCTAACTCTAAAGAAAACAGTTACCAGGGGTGTGAAAGGCAGCTTTCTGTTACTCTTAGGAAGAGGAGGTTAATTGTTAAACTAACTCAGCCTCGACTTAGTTTAACTTAGTTGTTAAACTAACTGAGGTGCCCACTCAGCCTCGACTCCCAGTTCCTGACAGAGGTACAGAGCTGCCTGGCCTCCCTTCTCCCTCGGGGTGTGTAAGGGAACCCGAGAGACCAACCTACCGAGCTGGAGGATGCTGGGCTAATTCTAAGAAGCCAGCGGTTGTGCACATCAGTGAGACAGATGCTGTTGCTAAACACGAAGGCTGTGAACTTACCAAGAATACCTATTACAGAAAAGAGCTCGGTAACACCTAATATGTGGGACATGGGGCATGCACTTTCCCCTGGGGAGTACTGGAAGTCAACTGAACCCCACTACTGGGTACCCAAAGGTATACACAACATGGCCTTGCATTGTTTGAAGGTCCCCCTTGTAAGTCAGGCAAACTAATACTAATATTTATGTGAAGTTTCATTAACCTATGGATATAAATGCTGAAAGCCAAATGAGAAGTGAGTTACTACATTTAACAAATTCAATAGTGATATTATCATCATATATATTACAGTTATAATATCAGGATGCTGATAGATCAATGTTAATTTTTTTTAAAAGAATGCTTACTGAACAGCCTCATGTTCTGCTTTGAAAACCATTAACTGTCAAACAGTTAATCATGCTAATCTGATTAATTTATATTTAGATAATTAAAAAGATGAGAATTTTTTAAAAAGGTGGGAACCAGTGTTAGATTTATCTAAATTTCAAACATAATTTAATCCACAAAATGAATTTCAATGCTTAGCCTACGTGTAGTTTGAACAGACAGAAGAAACTGATGCCAAGTCACTAATCTGTGCACCAGAAATTAACACATCTTAAACTGACGATAATGTCAGTTAAAAAATAAAAGAAACTGGTTGTATTATATTCTTGTTGGCTAGAAATACTAGTCCACACCTTTATGCAAATATGTCTCTGAAATTACTAGTAAATATTTGGGCTGGCTCTGGCTTCCTTACAGTCTGTTCCAGGTCAAGAGACAAGTCATTTTTTTTTAAATAAAAAACTAGGTAGCTTCAGATTTTATAAATTATACGGAATTAGTACTTTATCAAATTCTGTAGATCACTAACAAGTATCACTGAATGAGGACGTAGACATTTACCAATAACTGAAAACTTTCTGGTTGACTACTAAAAACCTTAAATGCTCAAGACTGATAATAAAAACCAGCATCTACCAGAAAACTGAAATTTTAGGAGCATTTATACCCTGAGGAGTTAGAAGACCAAGGGAATTTTCTTAAGCAGTTGAAAAATTTCAGTTCTCTTTTGGGAAAGAAAAATGTTCTGGCTGTAAAATCTGGCTATCAAGTAAAATCCAAACTAAATATTTATGAGAGTAATTCACAATAGCTAGAAAAGATGTTCTTTGGTCTAAAGATGCTGGCTGTTGTTGGGGTGGAGTCAAAGGACAGGTTAAGAACTGAGCAAGCAGCAGCCGCGCTGTCTCCCCAGCAAGACCTCAGAGAGTGGCTGGCCCTCCACAGGGGCCGAGATTCCTTTCTAGCCATCAGTCAGCTACTTCTGTGGGCTGCGTGTGTGTGTCCCCTGCTCCCACCTTCACACACTGAAGCCCCGACACCAGATGCCATGGTATTTGGAGGAGGGGCCTCTGGGAGGTAATGAGGTCATGAGGATGGAGCCCCCATGATGGCATTACCGCCCTTGGGAGGAGACAGCCTGCTGCTTTCCTCTATCCGCCCTGTGTGGCCACAGTGGGAAGGGGGCCTGCATTCTAGGAACCATGGAGTGGGTTCTCATCAGACACCAAATCTGCTGGTGCCCTGATCTTGGGAATCTTCAGTCTCTAAAACTGTGAGAAATACACGTTTGCTGTTTAAGCCACCCAGTCTGTGGAATTTTTGTTACAGCCATCAGAGCTAAGACAGCCACGATGAAGCTCAGCCCCAGGTGCTGGTAAAGCCATGCTCAGTGTGATGCTGTAACCTACAGGTCAGGTCAGCCTGCCTGCATGAAGCCAGTAGGGAGGAACTTCTGCCCCGAGGGCCCTGTGCTGGCCAAGCTGCAAGGGCTAAGCGCTGCTCTAGCCCGTGCTCAGCAGGACTCTGCTAGCCTGGGTGCCACCCCGGTGCAGGTCACCTGAGCAGCCACCCCAAAGCCCAACCCCAGGAAGGGGAGGGCGGGCGCATCGTGCACAACTTACTGAATTGGCTTCTTTTTCCAAAGGAGGACACGGGTCGTTGCTCGCTGGGTTCTTTGGTATGGCAAGTTCAGACGTCTTAGATTTGGGCTCAGCTTTGCTTTCTTTGGCAACTGGTTTTGTCACAGATTTCGGGGGGCTCCACTTGTTGGGCGATGGCTTGTGCGCCAGCACGGCAGGAGGGTGGCCGGGCCCCTCGTCGTCCTCCACGGGCGGGTGCTGTGGGGCGTTCAGTTTCACGTAGTAGCCGTGGTACTGAGAGTGCAGCTCCCCGTTACTGGGGTTGGGGACGTGGTGGCGGCCAGAGTACTTGGAGTGGGGCACGACTGCCCCCACCTCCCTGGAGGGAGCCTTGGATGCCAAGGGCTGGTTGACGACGGCCGTCACCTGCTCATTGACCGTGCTCCTGCCGTCCAGGTTGAGTCTGGCCCCCGAGCTGGGGTTCTGCTTCCTTGCTGGCTTGGGGGAGGGAGGGCGGCCTTGTCTGGGGCTCGGCTCTGGGGACCCTGGCGGTGTTGTGCCTTTGCGATAAAAGTGAGGCGACTCCTTTGGCGTGGGTGGCTTTTCCGGTACCTTTTCTTCAGGCTTCTCTTTAGCATCCACACCTTCCTGTGATCTCTGTTTGATATAATCTGGGCCTGGGGAGAAGATGGACACAGAAGGGGAGGTGACAAAACAAAAATAAGGCACAAAGGCTTGTTCCTCGTGGTCGCTACTGACATATTTTTGCTCAATCAGCTTAGCCTTTCCTCTTTCTCTCTTAAATGTATTTACGAGGCTTTGACTAAGCACCAGGGCGTTTCCTTCCCCGGGAGAAAAGATTATTTATTGCTGAAAAAGTTGTACGTTAATATATGCCATTACTTATACTATTTTGGTAGCTGTAAAAGTTACAGTTCTGACTTCCCTGATAATTACACTGTTTCTTCCTGCCAGCAGAATTCACATGGATGGAGTGCTGGTGACAACACTGTAATTAATCTGCACGTTTAAATTGCATGGTATAACATAAACACATAATGTATACACTCATATACAAAAAAACTGACTCGTATATTTGATGTTTAATATATTAGAACATTTAAGTGTATTAAATCAATGTTTAGTAAAGTATCTACACTGTAAGAGGATGTGCAGATAACTTTTTTGGTGGGACAGATAACATTTTTAATGACAATTCATCAAAGGATCATTTAAACTTCCTAGTTAGGAATAACCTCTGACACTTAGGTTACACTTTACAGAGTAATTTACTCGGACTCCCTTCACCGCCTGGATTTGCATCAGCAGTGTTTCTGAGGGCCTCAAAGTCAAGCCAAGGCAGTTGTCTTTGGCTCTGTAGTCTCAGGATTTTCCCCCCTTTTCTGAATACTTTAGAATTGTATAACAATCATATGTTATTTTTATAAACGGAAAAAAATTCATTTAAAAACCAGGACCTTGGTGCAGTTATTTTATGGGCAGATTTTGGGAGGAATGAGGTGTAAAGAGAATGTGCACCACAAGCTGGTATTGGCAGTGACAGCTTAAGGAGGGCCTCTCCAGGGCTCTGACACATGCTCCCCGGCAGTGCCCTCCCCGCTTGGCACTGCCTCCCAGCCCCTCCCCAGGAACCAGGTCCTGCACCAGCTTCAGCTATCACTCCACCCATCAGCCACTTTTCATCTCAGGAAGGTGAAGTCAAAGTTACACAGTCCAGTTGGCGCTCTTCTCTGCAAATGGGCAGCAGCTGAAACGTCATCTCTGGAGCAGAAATCACCCACTAACTGCCTTACAGGAGGCTGCACCTTTGGTCAACTCCATGGCATCGCATCCGCTGACTTCCCTTCCTGCCCCGCCTCCAAGCCCTAGCTCAGAGGGGCTGGAGAGCAATTATCCTTAACTGTTTAAAATGTAAACTGCCTGCTTGTAATTGCTCTTCCTGGGGTGGTCTGAGCGATGGAGCAGTCACTGCTGTGAGCCTGCTATTTATCACAAAACATATTTTCCAAAATTTAAAGCCTCACCAAAATCTTAGGACGCAGGCATTTTCTAGTTTGCGTTGATGTGGGAATAGCTGGAGCAGCTGAAAAAAACCAAAAGTCACATAGCTCCTGTGTATCCTTAAGATAAAACAGAACGTGACATGTAATATAGTAAGCCTAGAAATAAGAATTCCCGAGAACCCACATTTGTAGGTTGTACTCGGGGCCAGAAGCGTAATAGCCAAAGCATAGCAGCATTATCTCCCATGCCATCCTCCAAAAGCCACATCCACCTCTCGGGGTTCCGACTTCCCCAACAGGTCAAGATTGCATGCTAACAAGTGAGATTTCCTTTCCGGTCTTGGTGAAGTGCTGCCTTTTAAATGGTTGGCAATTTTCTTTTAAATGCTCCATCAAAAATGGCAGTATGAATTCTTGGAACAGAAGGATCTCACTTGAGTAGCGAAAAAGAGGAAATGGCAATTATTCAAAAGCTGCTTTCTGCTTCTGAATTCTTTCTTGGTGCGCTGACGGGACCACACCGCCCAAAGACGCATCAGCAGGAGCGCAGGAGAGCGATGCTCCTCATCGGCAGGCGTGCCCCTGCCTGTAAAAACCCATTTATGGACATTTACACTGGTCTTGCATGGAGAAGCCCCTCATCTACTGCAAGTATGTTTTTATACAACCCCAACTCTGCCGTGCCTTGTTTACATATTTTTCTCTCTCCCCTCTACCCCAAATTTCCTCAGCCTTGGTTTTATTTGTGCTTTACTGTATCCAGTGTTCCATCATCACTGAAACACCTGTCTAGGCATGGGAGTAAATGTTCTGTGCAAAGGTAACAGTCAAGAGCCAATGGATTTTTTAACCTAAGCAACATAGCTCTGAAACACAAGTTACAAGAACTTTTAATGTCTTCAATCTATGGGGTAAGTGCAAAAGGTATTTTGCGAATCTTTCTATTTTAGGATTAAGGCATATTAAAAACTAACGTTTAACTTAAGCACATGCACAGAAACGAATGGGAGAACAGACTCTGGCAAACAGGACCAGTTCTACATTCTTAAAGTTAGAAGGAAATGACAGTCACTGAACCATGAGAAATAAAGCTGTCACACAGCCCAAGCGCTTCATTTTGAAAAAGTGAGACCCTAACAGTGACGCTTACAAGTTTAGGATTTATCCGGGTGACTGCTGGTCTCACCTGCATTTCCTGCAGAAAGCAGATTAGAAGCTGAAACGGGAGCTGCTCTGACAGATCCCAGAAGTGACAGCGGCCAGCAAAGGCTGACACTGCATAGCTACGAAAGAGCGTTGATTTGGGAGGAGACTCCAGGCAATTCAGTAATAGTGGGGCCAAGAAAAAGAATTTTTAAAAAAGTGATAGGCTTTAGTTATCACTGGAAACCCCTATAGTACTTGGACACAAAGCACAGTTTCAAACACTTTTTGTAAAGGACAAAGCTCTTCCTACCTCTTCATTTATACGGTCGTGATCAGGCTAAGCAGAGAACGATGTAGCCACTGGAGGAATTTTTATTAATGGACTTTCATGAAGCTACTTTGTATTCCAATGAATGTATTCATTATGTTTATTAACTCTCAAATACTCCTCTAATCACTCCTTTTAGATCTTTAGAAACCTCATGTATTGCTCTTCTGGACAGTTTTCCTGTCCTAAGTGTCCTAGGAAAGGCATTTCTTACATGAGTACTTGTGCCCGCCTCCGAAGACCAGATTTTCAGGCATAATGGTTCAGATTTATCTACAGAGCTTCTGATGATATTTGAAATCTGTTGAGGTCAAAGCATTTACCAGAACAGTGGAAGCATATTCCAGCACCACCTTTCAGATTACAAAAAGAAAATTCCTAGCTTTATTATAAAGACTGGCTGGATAAGGGAATAAACGTACTTCCAAAGCAGTGGCTCTGTATTTGCTGCCTAGCAGAGGCACCTGGGGTGCAAGTCCCAGAGACTTCAGTAAGTAGGCATGGAAGTCTAGAAATACTGATGGGTAACAGTTGCTCCAGGTGTAACGCTGGTGTACCCAGTACAGACACTGAACAGCACGCCAGAAAGCATGCTGCCTAGAGGCAGACCGAACTCCGGCCCTGCCCAGCTGCGTCCAGTGGGAAATGGTTCCACCATGGCGGAGTTGGCTGAGGACTGGCCAGTTAAACGAAGACAGATTTTCCAGGGGAAGATAAAGTGCTTTTTAAACAAGATATTTAATATAATGCAGAGGACAGAAGTTTTTCCTGGACAACATTCCTGGAAGGCACACGTTGTGCCTGCTACTTGTTCTGTGTAGTAACGCGTGTCAGCACCGCAATGCCAGCAGCAGAGGCTTGATGCGACGCAGCAGTTCATTAAAAAGGCGAGTCAGGATGTTGCCAGGGAGGGAAATTATGACAAGTGTTGATAGTTGTTGCAGTCAGCATTTTTCACTGTTTTGTAGACAGTATTTATGAATCCTAAGGGATTTTTCTTCCCCTCTGGGGATTCATATTGGGAAGAAGTCAGATACAGGTCAGCTGCTCACTGACATGCCACACAACACGGAACAACAACATTCAGCACATGTCATCCACCCACACGGAAAGGTTACTCGTTCCAGTTGGCACGAAGGCTCTGAACAGAGACAGCAGATGGTAACAGCCGGGTATCCAGCTAGTTCTTCATAGGTGAGCCTCAGTGACATGGCTGGACCCAGAAGGAACACCAGGGGGACACCCCAGGACAAATGTCTACAAGGGCAGTGCTGCTAGCAAATGCCTTGTAGCAATACCAGAAGTCATTACATAGAAATTAGATATTTTTGAGGGAGCCTGCCAATCAGTAAAAGAGGACCAGACTGAAAGTTTTTGTGTATAGTTGCAGGATCACTTTCATATGCTATGTGGAAAGAATGCCACTTTCCTGTAGGACTTTAGAGTCCTGTCTGTAATAATACTGCAACTTCTGTGAACACAGCCATAGCACTCTCGTCTGCAAGCCATGGGGACGGCCACCCAGAGCACTACCCACGGCAGACGTTCAATCCACATGTGTGCGGAACTGAATCCACCGGAATGAGTAAGTGGCAGGGATAACCAGCAAACCTATGAATTACTGATTTCATGTCAACTGGTGGATTATTCCATTTCCCTTTTTCTATGAAAAAAATTTACTCAGAATTTTGGGTTTGGAAAGTGAGTTTAGAAAATCATCTATTGACAGGATGCTTGTCTTTTCTTAACCAAAAATATTACATAGTAATGGTTAGCACAATTATATAATGAAAATGAAAATATAAATTCTTAAGATGTCTAGTTCATACCAGAAGTGTGAGCTTAGTCATCTACCGACTCAAAATAACCTATACTAAGACTTCAAGTAATCGACATACTGTGTGTATGGACATACATGCTGTTACACACTGAGTGTCTGGTGCTGGCAGGGTGGGATCACATTCATGTGCTGAAGCCCCAACCCCAAGGTGATGTTATTTGCAGGTGAGGCCTTTGGGAGATAATTTACATTAGTTCATGATGGGCTTAATGCTCTTACAAAAAGAGGAAGAGACACGAGAATTCTCACTCTTCGGGTACATGTACTGGGGAGATACCACGTGAGAACATGGTGAGACAGCCATCTGTGAGCCAGAAAGATGGACATGACCAGAACCCTACCATGCTGGCACCCTGATCTTGGACCTCCAGCCTTCAGAACTGGGAGAAATAAACAGCTACTGTGTAAGCCAACCAGTTTAAAGTACTTTGTTATAGCAGCCAGTGCTGACTAATACACACATACTGCAACACAGGAAGACAAGCTTGTTGGGGGGGTGGTGGTTGTCTCCCCAGAGGGCTCCAAATGATACACTTACCACATTCTCAGTCTTTTTAAACCCATGGACCAGTCATCCCCACAACTGATAAGTAGCACTTGGAATTAAAAACAAAAGCATCTCGATGGAAAGGAAACTCAAAACAGTGGAGCAGCACTTGGAATTAAAAACAAAAGCGTCTCGATGGAAAGGAAACCCAAAACAGTGGAGCAAAGAGCCATACATATGGTTTCCCAATCCTCTTCCCCCCACGTCCCACTCCCCCTACCTCCTTAGTGATCATCCAGTCTCACCTCATCCTCCCTGGCTCAGACACCCAATTGCATCAGCACTTTGAAGCACAGCCATCCCTCAGGGCAGACGCACATCACCCACACTCACAAGACTGATGTATGACACCAGAAGGCCAAGTCATTGGCTTACAATGGGCAATGTAAATGTCACCGAGGCCAGAGACTTGCCCTGATACCACCACTGCATGCTTTCCCAGCTGGCAGACCTCCACGAGGAGCTCAACCAAAATTAGAAGGTTACTGGCCAATGTGGAATCGGGACAGGAGCACGAGATGAATCAAGTATCTGATGGCATCGGGCTGAGCAAGCCTGATGAGTCCATTGCCTCAGTCGGGTGATCCTGCCAATAAAGCCATACATGGCTGGCTACGGCTCCCTGCACCCTTCTCCATAACAGAAATGCCCTTGCCAGTGCTACTGCACCACTCCAAGGTTTTGGCCATAGCTTCACCCTCCTCTGCAGAGTGGGTGGATGGGCACTGCCAAGTTGTTCGTCTGTGACTTTTTTCTATACTGCTTTGGGTGACCAAGTCTTTAGAAGTTTTAATACACGCAATCAGGTCACAAGGAGATCTTGCTGTACTACAGCTCTGCTGTCACTTATGATCACTTGCTACACCTTGGTGCAGTCTCATGGGCTCTTTTTAAAGTTTAACTCTCATTTTAAAGTTTAACTCAGAATATTTCCTGGGGGACAACGCACTGTGTCACTCATACTCTTGGCAATTCAGGTTTCGGTGTACGTATACAGTTACCTACGTGCATTCACATACATCCATTTGTCTGCTTTTTATTATATTAGAACTCGGCCCTTTGACTGATAAAGCCATCACACGTATTTTTCCCCTTAGTTTTTAATTGAACTGTAGAATAATACAGTTTTAAACCAAAAGTGTAAGACTGAACTAAGATGGTAAATATCTGAAAATTCTGCCAGCTCCGGAACAGAGATAACTTATACTTTGAGCACTTTCATGGTAAACTGTGACAGACATCCCTTTTCCCAGGATTAACAACTTCTATGCACGGCACATCCATTACAAACAAAGGCAACATTGATATCTGAGATACGTAAATTAAACAAGCAGCCTGACTCGGAAAAAGTACTTGAAAGCCCTTTTAGAAATGTCTCTCTGATTTGATCACCCTGTAAATGCAGAGTGGAAAGCATGAGTTATGCTCCCTTGAGAAGATCAATAATACTCTGTACAGAAAGGGCTTTCTATACTGTTGCTGAAGGAATTGTTGGCTGTGGGTCAAAGGGGACTGCAGCCGTCCCTCTTAGCTCTTGTCTCAAATAGATCCCTTGTCATCTCCTGCAACTGTGATGTATTCATTACAGATGGACAACTTGCTTATGTGAAACTGTCTTAGCTAGGAAAGGGTGGAATTACATTTTCCCACAATACTTTCCCCCCCTCAAATGCTTTCGCACCATAAAAGGCTTTTAAAACCATTTAGTCTGGAAAATTGAGATGACCTCCCGTATCATTTACCTCTCGTTAACACCTAATGGAAATCTCCCGGGGGACCCTATATCCCAACAGAATTAACAACAGAATCAAGGAAATACCATCTGCAGACAATAGTAAATTTGTCTGCTTCCAAATCAGCTCTGGCCCAGGGCTGCTCGGTGAAGCTGCGCACTGTCTCCTGACCACTGAGCTGCCCCCAGCGGCAGTGCTACTGGGGAGACATCCCTCCCCGCTGGCTGAACCCTCTCCCCAGCTCTCACCCCCTAGAACACGTAGTTGCCCTAGACTTACGTCCAGGGAAGCATGGGTTTCCAGGAGACCGTTTATTTCTACTGCAAAAACTGGAAATTTCCCCTTTCCTGAGAAAATACACGTATGTAGTCAATGATTTAATCCCTCCTAGAGGTTTAAAAGAGAGATGTGCGTGCCCGCGCACACACACACACAACCCACCGTTCATCACGCTGGTTACCTCCCTTGAACTATTAGAGCAGTCACTCTGTGACAACTCAGCAACTAGACTGGGCCCCTCCCCAGACTCTCATAAAACTGAGTCTTGTTAACATGACCTTTTACTGTCTTCATTCTCTGCAGGAAAGACGACAACAAAACCGAACAACCCGTATCATTTCCTTCTCATTCTCCTATCCTTTATCTCACCAAGTTTCTAGCTTTACACGGATTCTTGCTCTTCTGTTCACCTTGACTTACCCTGTTCATGTAGTCACACTAATGCCCAAATATACCTCCACCACTGGGACCCAACAGGTATTGGATACATACGTTATGCAGGGAGCTGGCTATCCAGCTTGATTTAATAGAAACCAATGTGGGAAAACTCTTTACCAAGAAAATGTAAATTTCTATATTTATAAATTTAGAACATTTCTTTTGGCCTCTGCCTAAAAATCTGTTGATCCCTCAATCAATGGGAAGATGTTGTTTCTAAAACAACAGAGAAACATACATAAAAAGGTAGGGACTGCCATTTCATTAACACCAGTATATTATAGAGAGGGATGGAAACAGTCTACTAGGAAATCACTAAGAAGTGAGTTAAATATTTAAACTTACTGTAAATATTTGTTTGTCGCTGTTTTATAACATTAGAGAGGCAGATGATCTGGACTGATTTTGTGTGTATTGGTTGTTACTTTCATTTCTTTTATCATGACATACATTTTCGATCTGTGCAGGCTCACCTGTTGTTTAAGTGGTATATACTTCCTTACATCCTAACCGAGACAGGAGGGAAGGGGCAGGGCATAGCCACTGAAGGAATAACAGGGCAACTGAAGACAGGACAAACTAGTTAAAACCAACTTCCAGTAGACCTTGAGCCTCATGGCACACCCACAGGCACCAGGACAGCTCCTGGGCTGACCATAAAAGGTCCAAAAGTGGGTGAGGAGGCCCAGTTCCTGGAAATCCCTGCCCCTTCCCCAACATAGCTGGAGTAATCCTCTTACTCATTAGCGTATGAACTTACCCAGCCCCTAAAAACAAACAGCCCTGCACCTGTGGTCACTTGTTCTCTTGCCTCCTGAGACCCCCGCACTCTATGGAGTGTGTTATTTCTCTAAACTTGCTTCCACTTTGCTGTGCCTCACTCCTGAATTCTCTCCTTTTCAAGCCAAGAACCTACTCTCGGGCAACACAACCACATCCCTTTGAGATATATTTAAAGGAAGGTCAGAGCACTAATTGGCTCTTCTTTTACTGCTAATGGGGTTGTTTACAGGTGCCTCTGATTTTGAGGTATTTGTTTTAGCATCTGCAGTGGTTCCCCGACACTCCAATACGATTTCTGAGATACTTTTAGATTCTCGTCTCCTTTACTGCTATCACAGTTGCTGCTGTGGTGACTGGTTGAGGGGTGAGAGGTTTGAGGACGGTTGGGAGAGTGGGGGAGGTGGGGGTTGGAGAGGGTTGGGGGGAGTGGAGGAGGTGGGGGCTGGGGAGTTGGGAAGGGTTGGGGGAGTGGAGGAGGCGGGGGCTGGGGAGTTGGGAAGGATTGGGGGTTGGGGGGAGTAGGGGGAGGTGGGAAGGGAAAAGAAGGTCACTGGGGAACCAGCCAAATATCACTTAAGATGTGATGACTCTATGCTCCCACTTGTTTTGTAGTGTTCCTGAAATTCACCAGGCACAGGCCTTGGGGTTAAACAAAGGAGAGCGGGAACCGGAGGCAACGATCCCACCTCCCCCATCACAGGACAACGGCCCTACCTGGCTGGTAGAAGTCAGGCGACAGCTCCCGGGCCACGGCTCTCGCGATGTCGCACTCCTGGCGGGCCGCCAGCGCAGCCTGGTCGGCGGCGTCGGCCTTGGCTCTGGCGTGCGCGGTCCTGCAGGGGCACAAAGGGTGGTCAGCACGCGGGGCTCCTTGCTAATTACGCAGGCCCAGCGAACAGTCTCCCCGGCGGGCGGGGGGCGGGGAGAGAAATGCTAATTGTGATCCTGGCCCCACACCTGCAGCAGGAAGTGTTAACAGCCTCACAGCTGTGAGACATCAGTGATAATCACACAGATGAAACCACCTGTGAATTGACTCAACCGTTCTCTCCAGGTTCATGAAAGTGAAAGTAAGTTCGGTGCGGCTTACTGCAAAGCTTGGTGTTCAAAACTTCGGATCAAATTCCCTGTTTACTTTGGTTGGCATTCCCCCTTGCCTACCACAACCATGGAGAGTAGAATTAGAGCCTGTGAATTAATACAGAGTTCATGGGTTTAATTCCTATGGTGGAGTCAGTACAAGAATTTGAATAAGAAAGCTCTGCCCTGGTGTGCTGGTAAAGTAGCTGTCTGGGGGAAACAGTAAAACTGATCTGTAGCACTGACTGGTTTCCATGGTGTATATACAGTCCCGTCAAGGCCAATTCAAACTACCAGCGTGACACTGCAGAATGTGTCGCTGGGACGAGATGCCCGCGGTGGGCTCTCCCCAGCCTGCAGGGGCAGACCACTGGGTCTGCTTGGAGAATGTGCAGAAGAGGGTTCCAAGGAATCTACGGAGTTGCTCTGTAAGCACGTTTCTGTTGGGAAACAAAAAGGGGGCAAGGCTGGAGAGGAGGAAATGGTTCTCTTCTCCCTGACCCCTCCTCACTCACTGAAACCACCTACCTTTCTAGGGGACCAAGGCCAGGGAGAAAGCGGCAGGGTTAAGAATGGGGCTTCTCATGGGAAGACAGGGGAACCGATGTCTGTCTGCCCAAGGAGAGGGGATTGGAGAGTAAGACCCTGGGTCATCCACTTCCAAAGATCTTGTCCAGTTAGTATTTAGATGATGATCTTGGGCACGTATTTCTTGTAATTCTGTGAACTTTTTATTTTCTTTTTGTACCACTAGGCAGGGCTACAGATAACTAGTAGTAAAAGCTTAAGAAAAGTCTTAAGAGGTGCTGGCATAAATTTCAGAGTCAGCAGGAGACGAAAAGGTGCAAAATGGCATTACACCGCAGCTGGACTCAGGAGAGAAAACCCAGGTGGCACCTAGAGGCGGCCAGCAGATGGGATTCCTGGGACCAGACTGCACGAAGGAAAAATGGGGAGGATGGGGTCTGGCCTGAGACCACAGCTAACTGGTAGGAGGCTCCATTCTCAAATTACATTCTCCAGCTACCTCCTCTCATCCTGTGCTCTCTGGGGCCCACTTCACTCCTACTGAGGACCCAGCTGAGCCTGGCGGCTTAATGTACTGGAATGTGAATGTCATGGAGTTTTTTTTTTTTTATTCTTGGGATTTTTAACTTCTTATCCTCTACTGTATTCCCAAGGCAAAGGACACTGCCTGGCACATAATATTTGTTGAGGACCTACTTTATAAATAAAGGAATGAGTGATAACTTCCTTAGTCAACAGCTGTGTAGTTACTTAAAAATGAACAGATTGACAAAACTAGAGAGAGACGACCAGTGATTGCCGAGGGTTTGGGGTGAAAGTGGTGAGGGACGAACAGGCAGGTCACCGGGAATGCTTAGGGAAGCGAAACTATTCTGTACAGTCCTTCAATGGGGGGATACGTGGCATCATACATTTGTCAAAACCCACTGAACTTTACAATGCAAAGAGTGAACCCTAATGTAAAGTATGGACTTCAGTTAACACCACTGTATCCACGCTGGTTCACCAGTTGTACCAAATGTACCCACTGATGCAGATGTTAGTAACGGGGGAAACTGCGCGTGGGGGCGGGGGAAGAGGTGTACTGAGACTCTGTACTTTCTGCTCAATTTACCATAAACTTAAAACTGCACTAAAAAGTCTATTAATTAACAATAAATGAATCAAATTCCAATAATCAAATTTGTTGTTTCTGAATCATGGAGGATGTTTTAGATGATCTCTGTCTATAGGGTATGGAGACAAAATCAAGAGGGTAAGAACATATTCCTAAAGACTCAGCTGTAGCAAGCCCCCCCAACCCCCCGCAGGGGGCCATCACTGATGGTGCTCTAGTCCCACGTGTTGTACCTGCAACTCAATGGATGCCCTCCGATATGTTCTTTCAGTTTCTCAGAATCTCAACTCTTTTTCCCAGAACTGTTTTCCATTTTACCTGCTATTCTTAGCTAGAGCCTAATTATGTAGGGGTACCATAATTAATGAAGCCACAAGAGAACAGTTATCTTGCCTTCTAATAAGATCTGCTAGCCCTTCAATGATAAATTTACAAAACTCAAAATACCATTTATTCTGACACCATCAGAACCCACCACCCCAGAGTCAAATAAAACGGTAGTAGGATTTCCACCACTTTTACAGCATGCTCAACTGGAGACCAAAGACAGCTTGACCTTTCTGCAAATGTATTTTGGAAGCACAGCATCAGTGAAGCCTTAACTCTTTGCTTTTTCACTTGCTCCTTCCTGTAAGACCATATAAGGGGGGCAGCTTTCTGTCTAGATCCCTTCCCTGTGTTGATGCTCCTGCACGGCGGGCAAGATGAGTCCAAACCACATTCAAACCTGAAGCCAGGTGTCTGCTCAGGAGCCCTGGTCCTGACAACAGGGAGTAGAAGAGGACCCATCTGAGTTTGCTGTCACAAGCTCTGTGCAGCCCAGCCACTGACACATCTCGATTTTGCCCAGGGAAAAATCTGGGCTTGACCCAGATTTTGTTATTTGTGTGTTCAAATCCCAGGCTCGGTTCTAGAGCAACACACGACCCCTTTCATCAGCCAACTGGTAAGACATGACACTGTTCATGGGTTGGGCGGATGGGGGCTCGGGCTAGGCGTTCTCGGGAGATTGGCGGAAACAACTAAGAGTGGATGCCCCGCTGCGGTGGCTGGTCACATGGAGGACCTACATCCGTGCAAGGAGCATGCGCGCCTGAGAAGCCTTTCATTTATTCAGAAGACTGCTGACTTCCATAATCTTCAGACCCTCATGAATCTCCAAATGCCATTATTATCACCTATACTTTCTCCCACAAAATGTAGAAAAAAACTAATGAAAAACATCTTTCAGTTAGGCACCAGCTGTTCACTTTCTTTTAGGGTCTTTTTTTTTTTTTTTTTTTTTACAAATAAACCCAAGTTTTGACTCGAAAGAGTTACTACACGTGGGTGAAGAGACGCAGAGAGACCCAGGCAGCTGGCAGAGCTCACCCAGCAGCCAGCGACGCCCTCTGGCAAAGAAGCCCTGCAAAGATCACTCATGAGGAGTCGAAACAATGTGGAATTTCTGAATGTAAAGCATCACCTGTACTTAAGAACTTAATTACGACATCTTTTTCCAATCAGTAGTTTGATGAGAATCTGAGATTTTTGTTTTCCTTAGCGACTAAAAATAGTGTTTCATGAACTCTCAAATCACCTTACTCAGAATGTAACAATCTGGCTTTCTCAATTTTTCTTAAACATAATAATGCTTTTACCAAAAAAGCATATGAACAGTCCACACTGAACATGCCCAGCATATACTACTAAGGTACATGCTGGCCCCTTAGATATCTGTCCCAACTTCTAACTTCTTTTATACACTTACTCACTCACATAGCTGATAAAGATTTTACTCTAGAGTGGACAGAAACTTTGCTAAAGGTAAGACTGTTTACAATATTTATAATTTTCTATTTCTACTTTTTAGAGATTTTCTTCCCAACGATAAACTGCTTCAAGAAACATGCTAATTCTGATGTCTCAAAATTTGTTATATATCAAGTCAGTCAGTTTACTGATGTGACTCTGAAAATTGGATGGTAGAGGCTATCACCTAATTGGTTCAGGAGTTGGACATGTGATTTACTTTGACATCCAAGTATGCAAAAAAAAAAAAAAAAAGCAACATTTAAAAGTAAGAGCAATTGTCCATAAGAATCCAAATCTCTGTCAATGGCAACCCCCTGCTTCCAGCTGCTGAAGCCGAAACACTTTAAGTCATCCTTAATCCCTCCCCTCTCTTTCACACGCCACATCCATGGGCAGCAAAGGCAGCTGACACCACCTTCAAAATACACCTGCAACCCAAACACGTCCCGTTCTCATCACCGCGCCTGCCCTGGTCACACCTCGTCACCTCTCACGGGGTTACTGCAACAGAACTGACCTCCCTGCTTTTATCCTCACAAGATGACCATTCTATTTCCCTTTCGGTTCTCTTGAAATTGCCTGACAATAACCAAAACTTCCCTGCGTTATGGCAACGTGTAAGAAAATGCAAAAAAGACCTGTTAGCCTCCCTTTTGGACGATGACACTATTCACTTATGAGAGACCTAGCTATGCAAAACCCACTTATCTCGTGCATACAGTTGTAGCCCTTTTGGAGAAGAAATCAGTCTGTTAAGTGAACACTATTCTTGGCAGGAACAAGAACCAGGTAGCTCCCCAGGTCTCAGCCAAGAAGCAAAGGCATGATTTCCAAGTCACTGTACCTGTAAGAAACCGGGTCTTTCAATACTGATTTGGTTCTCTGGTAAGACCAACTCGACAAGGCTCAGCATATATACCCCTCCTGCTTAGGTACGTGTGGGCCCCTGAGATGTCTCTCCCAGCTTCTAACTTTCCATCTTTTATACGTCTGTTCACTGCCATAGCTGACAAAGATTTTAATCTGCAACGGGCAGTGATTTGGTTTGGGAAGACTGCTTCTTATGGGTCCAAGCTTTACATTGATTAGTTCTTGAATGTTAATTTCCTTCCTAAGTTGCTGCTTTTGTTGTTTAAAAGACAGAACTTGGAATAGTAACTTTGAGACTGCATTCTTAGGTCCTGGCTAAAACAAGTTACATCATCAGCAAACAGTTGTCTTTTTTTGCCAGAGCAGTTCTTTGCTTCCTTTCCGAAAAGCATGAGCAAGTTATCCAGATATAAAGTGTAAACTAAGGGGTATGGTATCCCCATGAAACTTCGGTATGTGCTCGTTCAAGGGCCCAGGCTTTGCCGAGGTAGGATGATACACAGTCTGAAAGTACAGGTGGCCAGAGACCAGGCTGAGGCCAGTCTAGTCACAGGTGACCCCGTCCCTGAGATCAGAAGGCTAACCCTGTCACTTTAGCTGTCTTAGAGATGCCTTCTTGGACTCATAATTCCTAGCATACCCTTGGCTTTTTATCAGAGGGGAGGTAGGAGGAACCAGGACTCGTACAAAGAATGTTTCCTTCCCTTTTATGAAGTGCTGTCCATTGAAGATCTAGGTGATACGTTCCTCTGAAAAGTTTAGTGCCAGGAAAAATTTGGCCTCGGATGACACACTGGTGTGCTTCCTTGCATCATACAATGAGACCTGCATTGTCTGCTGTCTCTATGTCACAGCTACCCGGAAAACAAGTAAATTACCCTCCATCTATGTGTGTGCTGATCCTCTAACGACATGGCTTTAACGTTCCCTGGTGTCAGGAATGCTATTATGTATGTGACTTATGATGCCCTGTAAAGCCTGTTTGGAAACTGGCAGGATATTGGGGGAAAAAAAAAAGGCCGCAACAATAAGCTCTTGTTACACTGAGTTTTCTGAACGTTAGCCCCTTGACAGTGTGTGATGCTTAGGGACGTATGTGACATCCTGGGGACAGCAGAGATGACTGAGCATCTTTTATAGAATTTTTTTTCCCCTACATCCAGAACATTTTCAAGCTTGGAAAATAAGTCCTTGTTCTCAAGTACTTTACAGGCTTTATTCCCTAATATTTGGTCAAACTTAATAAGCTTAAAGGCTGTGTTCTCTGGACAGGCCAGGTCAAAAGCACACTTCTAATCCTTGGCAGGAGTACACTAAATCATTGGCTACCTTCTACTTTATTCTGAATTTTATAAAATTTATCTAAAATTTACCTTCTTATGTAATTTATGCATTGAGAACAATCTGACATAAAAAACAAATTTAAGGGATGTCTTATTCTTGAAATAATTTTTAGAGAAAAGGCCTTTTTAATGAGGGCTCTTCTACAGTTCAAAAACATGACCACTAAGTACGATCAAAACTTTACTTTGAAATATCACCTGCAACTCACTGAATGGGAGAAATTATTTGCTGATCATGTATCTGATAATGGTATCCAGAATATATAAAGAACTCTTACAACTCAATAAGAACAAAAATAAGAACTGAAAAAATGGGAAAAGGACTTGAATAGACAGTTCTGCAAAGAAGATATACAAATGGCCAATAAGCACATGAAAAAGTGTTCAACATCACTCATCGTAAGGGAAATACAAATCAAAATCACAATGAGATCAGCCACCTCTTTCTCTCCCTCTTCGGAGACGGACGGCCTGCACTCTGTCTATGGAGTGTGTACCTAGTTTTAATCTGAGCACCCAACCCCCACACTTAGTGGCCTTTCTCTTGCTTTTCAATGTATCTCTCTGAATAAATCTACCTTCACTCAAAAAAAAAAAAAAAATCACAATGAGATGCTACCTCACACTCATTAGGATGGCTACTATTAAACAAAACAAAACAAAACCCAGAAAAGCACAAGCGTTGACAAGGATGTGGAAAAATTACAAACCTTGTGCACTGTTGGTGGGAATGCAAAATGGTGCAGCTGCTGTAGAAAACAGTATGGTTGTTCCCTCCAAAATTAAAAACAGAATTACCACATGATCCACCAATTCAACTCTAGGGTATGTAACCAAAAAATTGAAACAGAATCTCAAGAGATACCTGTACACCCATGTTCACAGCAGCATCATTCGCAATAGCCAGAAGGTAGAAACCACCCAAGTGTCCATCAGTGAATGAATGGAAAAAGAAAATGTGGCACATACATACATGGAATATTATTCAACCCTAACAAGGGAGGAAATTCTGACACATGCTACATCATGGATGAACTTGGAGGACCTTATGCCAAGTGAAACAAGCCTGTCACAGAAGGACAAGTTTCCTATAACTCCATTCATAGGCGGGTCCTATAGAACAGTCATATTCATAGAGTCAGAAAGCAGAGGGGTGGTTACCAGCGGCTGGGAGGAGGGAGAATGGGGAGCTGTTATTCGATGGGTATAGAGTTTTAGTTCTGCAAGATAAGAAAATTCTGGAGACTGGCTGCAGAGCAATGTGAAATCACTTAACACTACTGGACTGTATGCTAAAGATGGTTAGGATGGTAAATTAATTAAACTTAATTAATTAATTAAACTCAATTAAACTTCTAAAAAAAAATCACCCATGAACAAGTAATTCTAGAACATCTCGTGTCCAGAGGAAGTGAGGAGAAAACCACAGGTTGGGCTCTGAGAGGAGAAGCTGCTTCACTAACCCCAGCCAGGGCAAGCCAAGTCTGAGGAGGGGAAAGGCGGTAAGAAAAGGACCGCCTGAGGGACATTTTAAGGGAGAAGTGTCAGGACTTTGAAACCTGAGGGCAGCTTCCAAATCTGTTCTGCCAGCCCTTAACCTGCAGCCTAGCACAGAGACTGTCCTTGACAGATACTAGTGGTGGGATAAGTACATAGGAAAGAAGGAGAGAAACATAAAAGATAACCGCAAGGTTTCCAACATGGTATCCAGATGAATGACTTTTCTACAGAGGGAGACTGTGCAGGTGGGAAGGGAGACGGTTTGAAAGTGATGACAAGTTCAGTCTTAGGAAAGTAGGATTTTACATGACACGGGCGTTTCTAGTTGGACTTATAGGGCTGCAGTGTAGGTCAGGGTCAAGGTCCACATCAGGAACAGGGGCAACTTGATCACAGATGATGAGTTCACAGAAGGTGGATGAACCCATCAAGTACGTGAGTTGAAAAAGCAAAGAACTAAGGATGGAGACAAAAACGTCCCAGGGACCTGCAGAAGGAAGGCAGTAAAGCGAGAGGCAGGCGCGTGCAGGTGGAAGGTGAACTTGCAACAGAACTGCTCAAAGTTCTTGTTCTTGGATGACTTCCACGCGCCTCTTAGGAGTCAGGTGGGTCGGAGCTGAATGTATCGCTTCTCTGGGGCAGCTGTACTGATTGGCTGAGTTTTGGTCAGTGAGAAGGAACAAGCTCAGTTAGCATCTGAGAAAGGGACGAGGGTGAGGGTTGAGGGGAGGCGGCTGAATTTGATAAGAATCAACAAGAAGGCCACTGTGGAAGCCAGACCGAAAGGGGTCGGTGAGGAAGGAGCACAGGAAGTAGAGGAAGCAGGTGTGGGCCACATGCTGGTGACTTGTGACCCAGAAAGGAAGGAGGAAATTTGGACAGTAACCAGAGGGATCAGCTGCGCCAAGGGAAAAGATGTTTTACTTGTATCAGTGAGAGCTGATCCTTTTGGAAGGTGGGAAGAAAGATGCTCAGAGAACAGAAGAGAAGGAAGAAGCTTTGAGAAGGTGCCATATTCTAGATAAAGCAAAATAAAGGAAACGGGAAAAAACCTGAGAACCAGTGCCGGGCTGCTCCAATGTTTTCAATTTGAAGGCTCCTCAGCTTGAAAGAGACAGGCAGTTCTGTGAGCTCTGGAACCAGACAGACCTGGGTTTAAACATCCTGGCTGTCACTTTAGCTTCAGTTTCTTTACATGTAAAATGGGGGTGACATTACCTTGTGGAGATGTTCTGGATCAGAACTGAATACGAAGTACTTAGTACTAATGTAAAGAGGGTATTTAGTTGATAAATGGCCAATATTAGTCTTCTGCTGAGATTTAGGGCTGGCAGGGAAAATCTAGGGGCTTAAAGAGGTGAAGATTTGGAATCAGCACTGTACAAAAGCTCTAAGGAATGGAAGAAAGGAAAACTGGAATTGCTGAACAGGACTGGACCGGGAGAACCTGATTTTAGGTCAGCATGATTCTGCATCTTCATCTGGCAGGGATCTCTTTTCTGGGAGAAGTAGAGAAGAAAGAAGGGGGCCTTGAAGCAGGATAGAGACTCAGCCAAGAAGGATGGAGATGTACCCATCACAGAGCTTTGGGGAGGGAGGGAGGGCACACAGCCAGTGGTGGGCATTGGACCGGATGAAATACAAAAAGGTCAGGACCCAGGGAACAATGTGGAGGCAATCTGATAACTGTAAAGTCATATAAATGCAGACTATTATGAGTTTCATGTGCTTTTTAACTGGAATAAGGCGTTTGTCTTTCCTACAGCAAATTTCATAGAAACTGCCTTATTCTGATTAAACGTGGCTTACTACTAAAGGGTGTACTAAAAGATGTATCTTTAGTTCTGGTTCCCAGACAGATTATTTTAAAATGGATGCATATTCTATAAAATGAAACCACATCTAATCATGACTACATTTCTTTCTCGTGCTGTAATAGAACCATCTGGGTGTATCCTAAAAACACTTTGCAACCTTCAGGATCTGGGAAGACCCTCTGGGTAGTCATGAGATCTGTCATGTCAATGCTGTTTTTATTTCCACACTAATGTGGTTACGCTTCTTGTCCTTTGCCAGTGGCCACTGTGGGTATAGATTCAAGTATGAGTAAGAGTTAGAGCAACTGAAGACAATCTAATGGTCGAGACACAAGTGGCAGCTAGCAGGGTCCAGCTGAGTGACAAAGTGGCCCAGGGCCTGGGACACAGGCAGGCCTGCCTTCGCTGACGGCGGCAAGTGCCCACTGGATGTGCGCTCGGTGGTGCTGAAGCGATTCCATTTCATAAACGCTCGGACATTAAAAAACGAAGCAAACGTTATTCATGCCCTTAAAGTGGTGTAAACTATTCAGAACTCCTTCTTGAACTCACAGTTGAAACACAGTCTCTTGGGTAGTAAAAGATCCACTTTGTGAATTTTTGTGTATTACCTAAAGAGGCTCTCTACAAATCCCAAATCTAGTGATCCAGACCTGCCACGACAGTGAACAATGAAGGCGTCCATTCCTCTACTGGGCATTTGATACTGAACAGTACGAACGAGATCTTGCTGGGGACTGGCCCTGCAAAACCATTCTGTGTCTTAAGCTCTGTTACAGTCAGCGGAGCTTGTGGAGTGGGGGAGTTTTCAACAGGACTGCTTCGCAAGAAATGCCAGAACAGGAGGGAAACAGTCATTCTCCCAGCAGACCAGCTTCACTCACTCGCTTCACGTTTCCTGTAACTCCGTTTTCCCAACTGCTTCACACCTGGTCCATGACAAGGAGTCATTCAAGAGTTCAATTAAGAAGTCCCTGACTATTTTTACTTTAAATCTTTAGTCTTTTGCTACAACAGCACAAAGGATTTTCTCTGATTTACGTTAACCTTCTGGTTCTGAGGAAGTAGCTCCTGAAAAGTTCTGCTTTACCAGACAGATTCAAAGCCACAATTAGAACTGGAAGGGCCTCTGAGAGACCACAGGGTCTGTCCTCTGTGGTCAAATATGTAGTCTCCCTTCTGTAGGGATTTAAGACTCAGAGAGACCAATGAACATATTCCAAGTCACACAGCAATTCAGTGGTGCAAACAGGCAAAGCCCAGGTCTCCTAAGCTTTAGGGCAAAGCTAGATGGCTGTGCTGTGGAAAGAGATTTCTGTACCACTGTCTTCTAGATTTTGTTTTAGCAAACATGCTGTTATTTATTTCATCTTCTAGTTATTTTTCTTTATTATTTTTCTAGTTAAATTTTTCTTTCTGCTATAAATATTCTTTCATACCCACAGTCCTATCCTCCTATATTCATGCTTTCTCTTTGAGACTGTTGCCTTCCTTATTTTTCTATTCAATTATCTTTAATATTAATAGACTTTCAATTTCCACTGAAAAAATGCAAATTTTGAGCTCTTTCCCTATGTATTTTTTAAACCAGTTTTGGCTGACTTTCAAATGAAATCCAGCTTAGAAAACATCTCACTAAAGACTATGGGAAAGATGTGATTTTTATCAAGGTTATTCTTTACTAGGAACATTTTAGGTGGTGTTAAAAATACTGCAGATTCATCTAGCTCATAGTTGCCGTCCCCAAATCACCAAATTAGTAATTAACGCCTCCAAGTTTAAAAGGAAATATCAGAAGATTATCCAGTTCTTCCTGAATTCTTAAAAAGTTTTCTTTTTTCCTCATGAGGATCTTAAAAAATTTGTTGTGATTTTACCTGTTTTACGCATTTGCTATGTTAAGCTTGAGAACAGAAATTTTTCATTCCAGTCCTCAATGGATACAACAATAGCTTGCCCAAGGACACTGAGAAAAACAGAGGCAGAAACAGATGACTGGCTTTCTGTTTAGTACCTTTGAATAAAAGTAACACTTGGTACAGTCTGGGGTGGGGAGTGAGCAAAGGCAGTTTCAAGATGAATACACGTAGGCTGAGATGAAAATGTGTGCCCCTCTTTCATGAGAGATGAAATAAGTCAAAGACTCATGTTAAATTCTGGCTTAAATAATAATACGTTTGTCTCCTCTCAGTCCTGATAGGTGGGCAACGATCTGCTTCAATACTGCATCCTTGTGGGACTTACAATACTCAGGATATTCTTGACCGGGAGGCTGCTGCCAGCCTGGGTGACTACTCTAGACACACTTTGATGAGCTTTTAAGCTTTTTCTTCTTGGTGGGATTAACTGACTCGGGGCCTGGGATGCCACTGCTGTTGTGTGATGGATGGACTCCCGCACCAGCCCCTGGGGAACGCGGGGTAGGCCTTCCCGGACTCCATTCCTCAGTGACAGATGCACTGACCCGGACGGAACTACCCTCACCCATCTGAGATTCAGACTGAGTCCAAGGAATGTCAAGAAGCATTCCAGCCACAGAGGGCGTGCCGCACATCCCAGGAACAAGGTGGAAATTTTTAGGTTGTGATGGGCACTCAGGGAGGGATTGCCTTTGAGATCCAAGAATTCAAAGTCTGCTGACCGTCACTGTGTCACCGGGCATCAGACTCAACTCTGGAGAAGTGGGAAGAGTTACCTGCCAAACCCCAAAGCCCACTGCCCCCTGGCTGAGAGCTGTCCGCTGTCGGCATAAAGGCCCAGGGCCTCACCTGGTGCTGGCTGGCCCCTCACAGCTGCTCTGCAGGCCTCCGGGTTGACCTCGCAGCCTGGGCTGTACTTTCCGAGTTAGCCTGCCTGAACATGCTAAGTTTTTAGACAGTGGGAGGAGTACTGGAAATAGGTCTTTTTTCCCTTTCAATAGAATCATAATATCCACTGGAATGACAATAGGCTTGGTGACCAAAAGGACGTGCCCTCACCGTAAGGCTACTTGGAAAGAAGAATGTGAAAAATCCACTTGCGCTTAGGGTAGAGAATCCCGGAGCCATGAGAGGCTCTGGCAGGTTCTGGTGGACACCTGGGAAATGTATGCATAATTCTGGACCCAAATAACGCTGCGGTGGACACACTGGAGTATGAAACTTCACACTCTTCCCCTGCTCTGCATGCATGAGGTGGGGCACAGACAGCCCTCTCATAAGCTTCATGGGGAGTCCCTGTGGGTGGACCAGCCACCCTGAAGTCGGCAGGGGCATCCAGGAAAGGAGAGGCCTGTGACAGCCAGTCATCGCATCCAGAACGAGCCTAGCCTGAAGAGGCCACCATTCCTCTGGGAGGACGTGGGGACTCCTGCAGATCAGGCTCCTCCCAAGGAGGAACTGGAACGCCCTGGAAGATGACATCTGTTCCTCAGCGTTAAGGAGACTTAAGCCTCTTTCCAAGCAAGACAAGGCACAACTCTGCTGCAAGGAGCGTTTACAAACATTACTCACATCCTGCTATCTGTCCCTTGTCTTTCTACTGACACGTCTCCAGGTTTCAGACCACTTGAGTTTGTTCTAAAATAACCTCCCCTGGCCCATCCCCTTTCATTGCTGTCCAAATCCTCATTTCATGATCAACTAATGTCTGCTGCCTCCAACCAAACCTCAACGTGCGGAGTGATTCACAAATATCTAGAAATGCTTTCAAATTGTTTACTACTTTGGGCAGGACACATAATCCTCCTTAATTCTAAATGCCATGCTCATTTTTCTTCCCCTACTGACTATTATTTGTCTTGCCCACATCACCATTCTGCTCTGACCCCTCTGCAATTCTGGTGGTGAAATTAAAGCTTCTTTCCCCTTGAATTTCTCTCTGGCAGAGGATCACTGTTGGCAAGAGTTAACTGTAAATACGGAACTTCTCTGCAACGTGCTTCTGAGATGTTGCAGGGACAGCAGCTCAGAATCGTGAGCCTGCACGGCGAAGTGAAATGAAAAAGGTTCCCATGCTGGTCTAAGAGAGGCCTCTGTCATACCCTGAGCTCTGAAACACTGCAATTAAAGTCACCAGAAGTGACATATTTTAATATGATAAATAACGTCTTGCAATTTAATTGTTAAAATATCTTTTTCGTGGTGCCGGCATAATTCTACAAAACAGCTGATCGACTCTGGGTCTCAGAGTCTGAAATTTAAACGCTATAAGATGATGAATCCCTCACATTGTATTCAAATTTTCTAAAGTAATATTAAATGTTTGTTTGTAGGTCTAATATAACAGTGAATTTGGAGGGAATACATAAATATATAATATCCACACATTTTAGTATGTGTAATTATATGTGACTGAAATATTTATCTGCACCAACAAACATTAACCACTGTTATGAGTGTCCAAAGGTTTTTTTTTGTTGGTGTTCTAGTTTGGGGCAAATACATAACTATACTTACTAGCCTAGAATAAAATGTTTTTTAGTTTTGTTGAATCCAAGGGAACATGACAGAATTACGAAAAACCAAAAATCAATCAAATAAAAAGATTTCAGGAATGAATAATTTAACTGAAATATTAGCTGAAACTCTTGCACTGATATTGATCACTGCACTGGCAATTAGGTAAGTCAGGGCCGCTCGTATTTTAAATTATAATTTCATTAGGTGTGGCACCAGGCTCAAATATGGCTTTACTACAGGGATATTATGTAATTCAATTCACGGGTTAAAAATGTCTCCTGTGCCTGGAAAACCTAATGGCAATGCTATTGTCCTTCCGATGAGAAGTCACAGAAGTGTAACTCAGTGACTGGACTTTAATTTTAAAATATTAATCGAGCGCATCTGAAGTCACCTTCTAAGCGGCTGTGCGTTTTAAACCAGTCTTCTCTTTTGCACTCTGGGCATTCACGTTGGCCTGAAATCTAAGTTATGAAGCAGGATCCCAGGGTGTCCTACCTGCCGCTGCTATCTGAGCCGGGACAATCCATCTCAAAAGCCCATTTTCCCATCCCTTAGCCATCTGTTGGCAGTGAGCCCTGCTCCCCGCCATTTGCCACTTGTTCTGGGCTATTTTAATTCTGGACAAGCTGTGGTAGTAGGCTATATTTAAATTGGCCTGCCCTGTGAAGAAACACGGCAAATTCATGTGGCACCTTTTCCCTTTTCGACATAATCCAACTGTGCTTTGGCTCTGAACAAGCTGCCTGGGTTTCTACATCACACACACTGGCTTAGCTCCCACTCCCGGCTCCCCAGGTGTTTGCCACCCAGAAGGTGGGTGGGGGTGGGCTTCTGGGAGGGATGAGCCAGGGCAGGGACCCAAGGAGCAGTCACCGAAAATTCTAATGGAGACACAGGAACAATAATGAAAGGAAAAGGAAAGCCGCCTCTAGCTCCAGGCTGTGTGCGACTGGGATATTCACAGAATCTTTTCTCAAGGGCTGATCTGCAGATAGGAATTTTCGTAAAGCAGGATGCATCTCCTAAGAGAGCCTTACGAGAAACTGCATGCCCATAAAGGGCCAGCTCTGTCCAGTTTCTGAGCTTTGAGAAGAGGACATTCGCAGAAACACCCAGATCTAATCTGTCCTTCCCGACTGGCTCCACCCCTGTGCACCACCATCCGTTTACACACTCCTGTGCCAGACAGAACTACACGTGCTTGCTGGGGTCACGCTACTGCTTCAGAGAATAAGAACAGGCCGGAAATGCCCCCTAAAATCACTCAGAGCTAAATGGAATGTAAAGACCACCTTTCTGGAGAACTGCTGCTGAGGTCTTGTGAACGCTAACAGTTCAAAGCTAGCCGAAAGCCAGAATCTACTATGAAGACTCTAAAGACAGTTGACTTTTAAGAAAATAATTGTACAAGTCCAGGACTTTTGCCTTGAGACCCTAATACACAAATGCTGGTAAGGACGCGCTCGTTTTGCTGGCAGTGGAATTAAAACCCAGACCAGTTACATGATCCTCTTCGTCTAGCCGGTCTAGGGAGCTGAAGCACAGACACCAGGATTTCTGCCTATTTACTTTTGAGATATTTACTTTGACTACTTGGGCCATTAGACTTTACCTGTGGTCGGCCAGGATTCTACTTGATTTTCTGGTGAATAAACCTGACCACCCAAGCAGGGAGCAAATAACAGACTGGGCTTTTGTTTTCTGCAACGAGCAAGAAAACCATCTTAGAAAAGGTGTTCACCCGCACGGACTCGTGAATTAATATGAAACCATTTTAAAACGTCCCTAACAAAGGAGGGGCTGTAGCAGACTATTTGGTTACGTGTAGTCAAGGCTACAAGCTTTCAAGATTATCTACACAGTAGTGAAACGGAGACGAAGAAAATGGATCAAAACAGAGATGCCTGTTTTTACTAGAAGGCACACAAGTGTTACTGAATATCATTATTATGCTCTGACTATCTTGAAAACACAACTCAAAATAAATCCCATTTTATCCTTAGTGCTCTAAACTTTTGGAGAGCTAATTCCAAATTTCAACAGATAAAATGCCATTTTCTTTCCCAAATACAATTCCCCCAGGCTCCCTGGTATTCTTTTAGGCAGGAAAATCACCTATGATCTTCTCAGTTTTTCTTTTCCTAAAATACTGTCCACGCTCATTCTTAAAGACAACATGGCGATGAAAAAAATGTGAGGGACTTTTCCACAAAAACTACGCACAACCATTTGGACTAAATCATGCATTTACAAGTCAAGAACCTGCCGTGGAAATGCTGCCAATGGAGTATAATTTTGGCTACATCACAACAGATAACCAGAGCACAGCGTCCCTAAAGGAACTTCAAATCCTTTAATGCGACTGCTCTCACAGTCCTCAGGACTGTCCTCACATAGCAAGGAGATGAAGGGGCTCTTCTGCACCCCCTGCTCTGAGAACAGAGGGACAGAAGGGTCCTTATGAGATGCATCTTCTTAGGTCAGAATCAAGGCAGGAGAGACCAATTCTGGCCTTAAAAAAATTTGATTATCAGCTGTTTTGAAGACCTATTTTTAATAACTTGCTGATTATTAGTTCAACATTATATCATGTGCTTCTGTGTGATTATTACCAACTAAAACACACATATAAATCACCCACACTCCGAGATTACAAAAAACCCAAGGGCTTAAGTGTCATTATTTCTAGGAATGACAGAGTAAAGAAGTGAAGGAAAACTATATCACATTTCTTAAGGAGCCTGGGAGAGGAACTAACATTAAACAGACAAGTAAAACCACAGGTGGTACAAGCTGGAGGTAAAGGGGCAGAGGCCCAACATCTGGGTTTTGGGGGATAAAGAGGGGTGACTGCATGGGACAGTCCATCCCAGAGCTGACAGGCCCTGGGCATGCTTCACACAGCCTGAGCAACAAGCTGAAACACTGAGGCTGGGAAGGGGTGAGCAGGGAGGTGACCTGTGAACTCTGCCCTCTGTGGCCTAGAGGTCAGCCCCTGCCTCTGGTCATTCCATGGCTTGACAGGACAACATACAAAGGAGGGGTGCAGGCTCCTCCTAGTCGATTCAATGACTCAGTCTACAGAGCATCACCACTGGGCAATATAAACATCTGGGATATACTTACTTCCTCAGTTAAGCTAGCAAGTACTGATGATAATGATGATGATAATTGCTCTTAACATTTACTAAGTGATTTTTTACATGTCAGGTTCAACCTGCATGATCTGTTCCAAGAACATGACATGCAGCACCTCCATCATCCAGACTGAGTCACCAGCTAGTGAGTGGTGGGAGCTGATGTGAACTGACGGCAAGAACTGTGCACGCACACCCGCCCCCAGGTCCTCGCCAGGCTGTGGGCTGCTCCTCTGGCGGGCTTTCAGTTCATTCTCTCCGGGAATTCCTGGTGTTCCTCGTCATCTGCATTACCGAAAAATGAACGTTCTCTTCCAGATATGACTTATGTTAACACATACGTTTCTCTTTTGCATGAGTTGATTCTTGTATACAGTAACGTTTTAGGGATAAACAATTCTTGGTTTAAATAAAAGTATAATCGACACTATCAAGTCATGTGATTTTCAGCTGCCCTAGCTTTCCCCATGATTTTACTCCAAGATAATGGATTTTTTTTTTTAATCGGGTTGCAACATCTCCCTTAGACCTTGGTAAGACATGGAGGTGTTGCTGTCTTTCACTGGGGTTTCAGTGACACACACCAAACCCTGTAAAGTGGACGCTTCATGCCTGTGGTGGTGGCACGGGAAGCCCTCTGCCGGGCGGGCCCCCCTGAGGCCACCTTGCCACCCATCTTGGTCTCTGCTGTCTCCAGCCATCTGGGGGCTCAGACTGTTCCCTCCCTACCACTGCCCTCGACATGTCCTTAGGTGTCCCAGCATTTGTGACATTTGTTGGCTCTGAAAACCTGATACTTCAATCTACAACGTATTGTTACAACCACAGCATAAATGTAATCCTTGGATTAGGCTGGCATAATGGAAACTGCCTGGTCTCCCTGGACGTGCTCTATAAACGTAGACACATTATTCAGGATTCACAGACTTCGAAAGTGCCAAACTAAAAATATCTCTGACATCACACTGGAACACACTCAAAGTTGAGCTTCTTGCTGTTTGTCTAATCCCTTCCTATAGCGGTTACCAGCATGAGTTCTAGAATCAGAGCGCCTGGACGTGAACTAGCTCTCGCTGCGCGCCAGCCTGTAACCCAGGGCAAGTTACCGAGCCTCGTGACACCTCGGTTTCTTCACATGTAAATCCAGACCAGCGGTGGAACCTGCCTTGCAGAGTTATTATGAGGGTTACAGGTGATACATGGAAAGCCCTAAGAGCAGATAATGCAGACAAAGCTGCGCACAGAATACCCAGCATCACTACAGATAATATCTATCCATTTAATTAACTGAATAATTTAAAAATATATTGTTTCTAAATAAGCAATCTATTCAAATGGTTCAATAAAATATAAAAAAAAAAGCAAGGAACGTCTCCCTCTTCCCTTGTCTCTCACTCACCCTGGTACTAACCCAGCACAGCTAACCAGTGTTGCTGGTTTTTAAAAAGATTTTTTTCCAGAATTTCTTTAAGGATATAACAGGAATGTAAGTTCCGGTTTTCTCCTCTTCTACACAAAAGGCAGCCATACGGACACGATTTCTGTACCTTCAAGAAAGGCAACCAGGTAACAGTGACCAGACAAAGCACTGGGCATCATATTGCGCCAAACTCTTGCACCTCCTGACCTTTGTGGGAGATGACAGTTGAGTGTCGCTACCCAGGTGATGCAGGGGCAGCAGAGAGTTGCTGGGGGTTCCACTCAGAAGACCTATATTTGTGTCCTGGTCCCAGCACTTGTAGGCTGTGCAACCCTGAGCAGCTTACTTCAAAGTCTTGGAGGCATGGAATTGGTGGTCAGCATGTTTGTTGGGGGAGCTGAAATGGGATGTGAAGGTTTGGAGACACACACATGGTGTGACGACCAATTAGAAGCTACCACAGCCCACAAAGGCCTCTCCTTCTACTCCGGAAAGACCAGCAGGTAGACACGGAGAATATGGCATCTCTATTTCTGACCTGGTACCTGGCCAGCCAGAGGACGTTCCTTGTCTCGGGTCACAAAGGCCAACTTTTCCTGGAGGAACACAGAGCTGGTATGGGGTGTGCTCTGGGCCGTAGATCTACCTGGTCCAACTTGCCCCACCTGGATCTGGCTTCTTTGAGAGCTGTTCTAAAATTATGTCAACAATATGTTTTTACCTGACACTAGGCCTAAGGTCTGCAAATCGTTGAGAGGTAAACCAGGAAGGACAATGGAAGGTGATACTGAAGACTCCAGTGGTTCCCACATCCTCAGTAGCAGCCAAACGCGCTCAGTCCTCTAGAAGCACGGTGACAGGCCTGTCCCTCTGTGCTCCCAACACGGGCTGCAGCCGGTCCCGTCCCTCCCCAGGGGTCTGGGCCCCGGTCGAGGAGAAGCCCTGCCCAGGGTTTCAGGGCTGTGGCTTCTACTGCTGATTCCTCACTGCTGGTACCCGGAGGCCTCCCACCTCCCAGGGGCAGTCTGGCTTCCTCATCCTTACAATGGATTAGGAGGAGAATTCTGATCCACTCTTCTAACAAAACTGAGCATACCTACCCCCACTCCTATCAAATCAGACCTCTCTCCACCTCCTCTGCTTTCTCCTGCCTCTTGTCTGTCCTAAAACCTGAGACCTCCAGGTCTGAAACGCTAACCTGAAGACCCCGGGAAAGTAACGGGTCCTAAAGTTCCCTTCAACTCGAACATTCAGTAACTGTGGTAGCGGCACTTCCACTGCAAGGGAAATCCGCTTATTATGTGTAAGTAAAACCCAGGCCTCTCTTGATTAATTTTTAATTATTTTAGAGTGATAATAGTCTTCCTATTGAACCTGATGAATTTTTTCCTTTGGTAAATAAAGTTAGAGGTATCAGGTTCAAGCAAGAGAGGTGAAAACACCTTCTAACAAACTTTCCTATAACTTGAATGATAACCCTGAGTAGTGGTCTGCACACAGCAATCCCTTCATCTGTGGGCAGTAAAAAATGAAGTTGTATGTCTTTTGCAACAAATAGATCAAAAAGTCTAGCAACAAACGTTCACACATGAGCTTATATAAAGCCCGAACACCCTCAAGGATTCACGGCTGATTATTTTTATAAGTGAACCTCTAACACAAGCCGCAGTCTTCAAATGCCCTGTAATCTCCTAATTAGCCCTGGAGTTATTAATCATTATATCAACATACTTCACAAAATCTGGAAACTAAGAAAGACCTCAGAGATCATTTATTTCTAACTAATTTATGCAGATCAGGAAGCTCAGGCCCAGAGCTGTTAAGGTTACACCACGCCCACACCTGCATGCACACCCACGCTCCTGTGCACACCCTCATGTGCACACCCACACTCCTGTGCACACCCACGCTCCTGTGCACACACTCCTGTGCACACCCACGCTCCTGTGCACACACTTATGTGCACATCTATGCTCAAGTGCACACACACTCATGTCCACAGTGGTGGTGTCTGCATTATATGACCCCAGCCTCCCCACTGCCAGCACTCATGGTGACAGCATGGTGGGAGGCACAAGAACAGAGCCATACAGGATGCAAAGTTCTAACAGTCCTAACGACTTGGGCAAAAGGGATCACGTCACCAGCCATAAGGCGGTGAAACTCGGGGGGCGTGCTGTCCTCCTGGGACCGGCAGAGCGCGGCCTGTTGGATGGCTGCTTTAAATCTGATTGCAGAGAACTGGGCTACTCTTCAGCAAAGCAGAATGTCAGATGATGTTCTCGATATAGATATATTTTTTTCATGAATCATACTACTATGGCACTCACTTCCCTATTAATGATGAAATGTATGGGAGGAAGGAGAGGGAGGGAAGCAACAGCCCCGACAGAGGCGGGTGGACAGGGAAGCGAGGGGGAGAAATACAGCGATGCCTGGACTACTCCGTGGGTGCAACACACAAAGGGCGACAAAGCAGTAAACGTTCCAGGGTTACATTTAACATGGACGAACTGCCTTAAGTCCCTAAGAGGAACATGAAAGTTAAAATCTTAATATTTATATACTACTGTAGTGTGAGTATAGACACACACAAATACATTCTAATAAAAATAAAAAACGTACAGCACCACCCTGCAACTACTGAACATCTATATTCCAGGAGTTCGGTGAAACACTCTACAAACAAAATTATTGTGCTGTATTGTGCTCCCTACAACCCTTCAAGGTTATTATTCTGTTACGTACAAGGACTCATACTCTGATAGGTGGTGGCCAGTCCAAAGTACGCAGCAGAATCAGAAGTGGCCCTGAGTATGTTTTATGAAAAAGCCTGTGCTCTTTCCTCCACATTATGCTGCAAATAATTAAAATGTTGTGGGGGGAAATCTGCGAACTTGTGGTAACTATTTGCTTGTTACACTGGTTTTTGTATTTAAGTCACACATAATCCTGATAAAATGAACTTTCACTAAGTTGATCATTCACATGAAGATTCTTACCAAATCTGTGGGCTACAGATAAAACTAAAACTGCAAACGAAGTAGCAACCCTAAACCCACTCTGCCTACCGCCGTCCTCCCCAGAGCAGAATGTTACCAGTGGCCACGTGGGCAGTTAAGTCTTGCCTTAATATAGTAGGAGCAAAACCCTACTGATCCCTCAGTGAGCCAATCTGGTTAAGAGAGTCGAAAATACTAAGTGGACAGATGTGTTTACCCAATTATTTCAGGCCAACAGACCCAGCCTTAGTCTCCAACACACTGAAATAACCCCATTCTTCTTTGGATACAATTGTCTATGGACAAGTTTCTAACTGAAGTTTAATAAGAACATTCTATTTTCAAGAGACTTTGCATAGGATGCTCAGCGTTCTTCTGGTCGCCAGAATCCAAGTGTCCAGCCAAGATCCGCTTTCTTCTGTCCCGTGTGGTCAGCGGGAGCCACCCCAACCCTGACTTAACACAGCCCACAATTATCCCCTCACATTCATACTTCGATGATCTTCGGTCATGGGATAAATCTTAAACACAGTCAGATTTCTCCCTCCTACACCCTGCCCTTTTCTTACAACCCCTGATGCTGCCCCTGGCGGCCTCAGCCTACCAGGAGTGTCCAGGGGCAGTAGCCATCTCTGACACGACAACGGCCTGGAAGACAGAAGAGGCTACACAGAAATGACCAGGCTCTCAGGAACCCTCAGAAACATGTCTGCGAAGCTGTCTAACCCAAGCAGAGGTGAGGACACTTTCCTGGTGTCCCCAGTTCTCCCTCACAGAAGGCTCACTCTGTCAGGCATCACACAAGCTCCTTCTCATACATCAGATCACTTAATTCTTGTGCGTTCCTGCTGGGGAGGTCTCCATAATTAACCCCGTTTTTCCTGATGAAGAAACCAAGGCTAAGAGAGGGTAAATAACTTGCTCAAGGTGGAGTAGAGACTTTGCCTGACTCCAAAGCACGTGCTCTTCCCACATGGCACGACCTCAGATTACAGAGTAAATAAGATCGGGCCCCTCTTACTAGTCTAGAACCTTCCTCCAAGTTTCGTCAGTCAAAGACCCAAGCTATTATTGGGGAAGATGTGTGAATATCTGATTCTAAAACAGAAGACCCAGAGGCCACCTGCCCAGCCAGCCACAGACTGTACTTCACTCTCTATCAGAAAGTCTCACTTTTTTTGTGCCAAGAGGATGCAGACACCAAGAGTATTCATGCTGTGGTGGGTACCGACAGTATTCTAAACTGTAGGAAACCATCTGGAATGAAAAACTTTAGAACGTATACAACATTGGAATTTAAACAGGTACCACAAGCATTTACTAAGGGCACTTAACTGAACTGCATCTTGGTTTTTAAAAGACAGTTGAACACAATGTTGATTACAGTGCCACGGGTGATGTGGGGTGTTATAGGCAACCTAAGTGTCCATCACTAAGAGAATGGTAAGTAAAATGGGGGGCATGCACCCCTTGGAATACTGTGCACCCCTGAAAGCCAACAGACCAGGGGCACATACAGTAGCCTGGATAAGTCTTCACACGCTGCCCTGAGGGGCAAACAATGTACACACAACTAAAAAAATTACATAGAACTGTTACCAATCTATTAAGTATAATTCTAAATAAAAGAAAATGAGCTGTGGGGGGAGGGTGTAGCTCAGTGGTAGAGCGCATGCTTAGCATGCACGAGGTCCTGGGTTTAATCCCCAGTACCTCCAGTAAATAAATAAACTTAATTACCTCCTGCTCCCCTCCCCCAAAAAAATTTTAAAAAAAATGAGCTGTGCAACTTGGTGCCATGCATATAAACTAAAAAGAGAAAGAAAATGACACTTCATTTATACAGAATCAGTGACATATAATAAACATCTATTACTGAGTGCTTCTAGCGGGAAGGGGCTAGGCCTGGGAAAACAGAAAGGGGAAGAGGCAAAGAGGAGAGCGGGCCTTGCACATACAGGCCAGGCCCTGAGGAATGCAGCTACTTCAACCTTCCACACTAAGCGGTTAGAAAAGGTGAGAGGGGGAGAGGGAGGGAGGGCAGGTGGGGGAAGGAGGGAGGGCAGAGAAGAAGTCAGAGGATGGGCAAGAGTCATGAACCCAGCTCAGGGCTTTGTCTCCATGCTCATTTAACCTTGCAGTCCTATTTCATAGTGGTATAAACTCCACCACCAGTTTTGGGGGCCTCTAATGTGCACATGTGCAGTCATCCACCCCGCCCCCTGTACAACCAAGCCTGGATCAGACTGTAGGCTTGACTACGAACGTAAACTGAAAATGGCATTTGTTGGCATCAGACCTGAACCCTTGGATTGATTCATATAAAAACTGCTCCACTTTCTTTTTATAAATACACAGACTGGCAGAGTCTAAACACCACAGAACACAGAGACCAAGGAAATGAAAAGAGATGTGAGCTCGTGACTGGACATGATGAAAAGCTCCCTTCTCTCCCCTCCACCTGTGCCCATTGAATCCAAGGTTGGCAGTGACCGCACCTCTTCTTCCCTGGGGCCCCAGCCCCGGGGAGTCCACCTGTCTCCTAGCCTCAGGCCGGCTGGGGAGGCGCAGGGGTGGTGGGGGAAAAAGCCTTCGGGAGCCAAGAGTGGTGAATGAACTCCTAAACAAACTCTCCACTGACACATCACTAAAAATAAGTATGCTTACATGCATAACACATTTCTGGAACAGCACACTGAACTCTCTTTTCTCCTCTCTAGAGACTTAACGTCTTCCACTCAGCTTTATAGGAAATAAAACGCAGGTGCAGCAAGTCTGAGAGCAGTCGGGAGGAACTTCTGATGTCTGTGATCCGTGCACATCTGCCAAGACGGGAAGGAATCGCGGAGAGCGGACGGGCAGCGTGTATCAGCCGCTCGTCCGTCCGCATTCCGGGCGGACGCTGATAAGGTTCACTTGGGCATTGCCTTATTTAGTCAGACTTCTCTGCCCGAGCACCGGTGCACGGTGACAACTGCGCATGCTGCCACCAGCCTCTCCCCTCAGGCATTGGTGCTGACACACCAAATACAAAAAGTGTCTCCATTATTTAAAACAGCCTCTTGCCTTTCCCAGTAGCCACCTTCTACAAAGAAAAATGGTAATGATGTTACAAATACACCTGACCATGTTTACTTGGCAAAGAACTCCCATAAAGAGCACTGAAAGTTAAATTCTAATTCTTAAGGCTCCCCACACCTCCCCCAACACTGAACAAGTTACACTGCTGTACATTAATACTCTATTGGCTAAACTGCTTAGTTTTTTCTAGTGCCATCTGTTACTCTGCTTGGCCAAACTGCGTGTTTTTTCATAAACCAGTATTATTTCTATTTTTAACTATATTAGATTTTAAATTTTACAGGCATAGTATTGTAAAAAGCCTTAGATTAGATGTCAATTTGATCTAGACCCGATTCTGCTCTTACCATATCAATATATATGAATCTTGTATATCTATATACACACACCCTTATGTATATGTACAGAAACCACTGTTAAGTATTTAAATTATTTTCTGCAAGAAGTCTAGCTTATGAGTACTTTTCATTGCTTATAGGATGAGGGAGCTCTTTCTGTACTAATATGGAATGAATTTCAATACATACTGTTAATTTTTAAAAAGCACAGGGAACTGACAGAATAGCGTGGATCCCACTTACAATTATTGTCAATTCCAAGACCTAAAAACCTTTAAAACTCATAATTTTCCTTTTGTTAAGTTTAGTACCAAAACTTATCTGATAGTAACACCTGAATGCAACTGACAGGAAGCTATTTATGGTTCTTATTTATCCTACTTGGTGTGAACATTCAGTTTCCCTGGAGAATTAATTTCTTTTCTTACTCAGTGTTGCTCAGACCCCCTGGAGGTATTATGTAGTTTATGCTATATGCACCAGATTGCTTTTCTAAAATCCAATCAATGCTAATTTCTAAAACAAATCTGGACCCAAAAGGTCTGGGAAAGCAGTTATGAACTTGTGGTATGTAGCCATCTGCATCAAAGAGAATTAAACGCATATCTACATGTATAAGTATCAGAGAAAATTTATAATGTACGAATCACACTGGCTGTCTCCAGGCAGAGGAGCTGATTAGCTGGAGCCAGGAGTGAGAGGGAGACATCACTCAGTCAATACAATTTTCTAACTTTAAGAGTTTGAACCATGAACATGTATCATGTATTCAAAAAATAAAGAAAATTTAAAAAATTTACAATCACCAATTATAAGCGTACAGCAAGACCCTGATCTATTTAAAACACATCCTGTTAACAAGTCCTTGGAAAGCAATGTTTTACACCCACGGTCAGTGGGTCCCTTTGACCAAACTTCCTCTGTCACCGTGAATGCTGGCTTCTTTTGACTCTCATCTTAAGCATGCCCAGGCCTTCCCAATGCTCTCCTCTCTTCCTTCAAAATACCGTTTGCAATCTATTTCTTAACTGGTGCTTTTGTCTCCCCAACCCACCTGTGGTTACTTAAGTTACATCTGTAACTCTCTCAAACTCATGTAGTTGGCCCGATGCCTACTTATTTGTCCTAACTTTTCTATGGCACTGGAATCTCACGAAAGGAGGGATAAAACATCTAGCTTTAAGAATTTTACTTGGCACAGTTTTTCTTACATGGATGGTTAATTACATTGTGTGTGTATCGGGTCTTCCTAACGAGCCTTCCGGGCCCTGGCCAAATAGTAAGCGATAAATATTAGCTAAACTGAATTAAGCCAAGAAAACAAAAATTGTTTTCCAGGAAAGCTTCGTAATGAAAATGAAATGGGAAAAGCAATCAAGGAAGGCTTCTGAAGACTCAAATACCACCTGCACTGACAATCAGAGGCAGAGCCCCGGGCTGACAGGGAGCTATTCTGAATTTACAGTTTCTAAGCGCTGATAACACATGCTGATGGAGGAGAAACTCAGTTACGTTTTGGTGGCTCTTGCAGATGTAAGAAATGGTCTAATAAGAATATTTCAACGTGAGTTAAAAATTGTGTTTGTTTCCTGTAACATCAAAGAAAAAAAGTTTCTTTGACCAGGATGAGTCCTGAGGACCCAAGAGTCAAAATCTTTAAAAACAACGGGCTACCAAATTTAGAAACAAACCAAATCCTTATCTTTCTCAGACTCCTTGAAATCACTTCAAAATGATTTTCGAAAAGGTCAATACACTGCATTAGTACACATATACAATTCAACAATTTGTCCAGTTTCTCTTTTTTTAAATGAAAAGCATAGACTTTTGAAGAAGGACAAAATTCCACCCAGCGGAGTAAGATTTCCCTCTAATACATTTCATCCAAGTCCACTGTTTGGCATCAGTAACAAACCTTTGCATTCAAAACCATTAAAAAATAAACCCATCCAAAATAAAACCTATATTTTCTTTTATTTTTCATCCTCAGAAATTAATCCTACTGAAGAAATTCACATTTTAAAATTTTTAATAAATTCACTTCTAAACCATGTCTGTGTAATCAGAAAATAAAGTCAGAATGTCCATCCAAATATGTACTTAACTGACAATCACCAATTTCTTTTAAGCCAGAAAACCATGGTAAGAATTCTAAGTCACTGTTCTCAGATTACACATGAAAAAAATCAAGTCCAGAGAAGTCACAGTTCATTGGATGTGTTCTAACTGCTATGCACTGTGAGGTGTGCAATTATTAAGAAGAACTGGCTGGACTTACTTAAAGAAACAAGTACATCCTTACAGCCTATTAAGTTCTGAAACAGAGGTCTGGACCCAAGGCCAAGGGAGGAGAGAGGCAGACAGAAGGAGCTGGAGAAGGCAGCTTGGGCTGGGGGGGGAGCTTCGCTAAGAACAGGTTTCATTACCCCCCGCCCCCCGCCTCCTTTGTGGGTCGCTAAGCCTCCTGCGACCTTCTGGGCAGAATTTCAGCTGCACCCGCACTTCTGCCCTGTAATCAGCTGTTTACTTGTTTGTCTCACCCAGAGGGTGAGGGCTGCTTTGGAAGACCCATTTCTCAGTTGTGCATAAGGCTGGCATGGAACAGGCGCTCAGTTAGCATCCACCAGATGAACTAGATCGACAAAGGACTTTAGGGTAAAAACGGGCTAATCCAGAAAGGCAGTGGATGGTAAGTCTTTTAGTGGGAAAGCAGAAAAAGCGGGGGAGAGGGGAAGGCAGATCTGAGCAGATGGCAAGAAAAAAGCAAGAGGCAGAAGGCAAGAGAGGTAAGGGGCCCATGAGCACCCAAGGAGATGCTTTCTGGGGAAGGTGAAGCAGAAGGAAAGTTAAGCTCGTGGACAATTTCTCAACACAGGTGAATGTGTGCCATTTGCAGCCAATACTAAATAATCAGGTCATGAAAGGAAAGACGTCTTGGTTATTTCAATAGTCTTTTGTTCCCACATTTCTGATGAAGAGCTAGTAAATATTTTAACTGTGTACAGCTGGCTCGGCCTTAAAACTGACTTTCAAACTATGCACTTCTTTTGTACATGGAATGAGGATGTTACCTAAAAGTCTGCTGCTTGGCAAACACTGACTCACTCATATGTGGCGGGAGTGGATGAGCTCCCGGAAAGGAGGCTGCTGAAACTCTGAAAGATACCAACAAACCAACCCAAAGAAATCCACCTACACTAAGACCACAGGGCCCACTAAATGAAGACACCGGCAATAAAGGGGACATACATTTTCTATAGAAACCGTATTTGAGAAGATGGTGCAACAGTTCAGTTAAATCTGATTTTCATTTCTTTCCAGGATTGAAAGGAAATAAGTGACCATCAGGGACTAACATCACTGCAGTCATGGCAATGGGTGTCTGACTCCAGCATAAACATGGCGCCAGGCACAGCACGGTCCTCTTTAGAGAAAGATGCTCACACACCTCTGCTTACAAGAACAATCAGACAACCTAGCAGATTTATAAGGTAATTAAAGCTTTGATTTTTTTTTTAAAAGGATATAACCTCAAAGGTATTTAACTGAAAAATGCACAACAATCACAAACCTTCAATAGCACACCAGGCACTGGGTATGTTCCAGGATGTTCATCATCGTGCCACGTCTGCTTCTGTGCCCTTTTCTCTTGCTCTGTGCTCTGCTTAGGACACCTTGCCCACTCCCATTTCTACTGCCCAAATCCTTCTCAAGGTTCAAGACCCAACTCTAACCCCCTCCCCATCAGGCCCTTCCTGATGATCCCAGAAGGGTAAATCCCTCCGCTCTTTCAAACTTTATACAGAGCTGAAAAGATTCTGAAAGCAACAGACTCTAACAGGGCCCTCCCCCTCCGCCCTGCAGCGCAGGGATCTGTTCTGCTCCACCTCCTGCAGCATCAGCGGCCTCAGCGCCGGGATTATCTCATGTTCACTTCTGAGCCCCTTACTCGTGGAAGCATCAGCAGTCTTCTCTGAGACAAAGAGGTCTTCCACCAATTGTCACAGTACGAGTGGCACATGGGTCTGTACTGACTTCTCCCTACTTTTCTTCTGATGTCATTTTGCAAATGGCAAATCTACCCAACTTTATACAGGGAGAAAGCTGGTTTTGGTCGTTTCCCTAAAGACTAAGCAGACACACTTAGGAAAGGATTTGATGAAGATGTCTTAATAATCTTAGGATAGACGTTTTCATATTCTTTTTTCCCCCTGATTAAACAGGTAAGTCATATAGGGAGAATTTTCTATCTAACTGTAATGTTACTTTCTCATCCTTTCAAGCCTCGCTGTTTCTTCTGAAGCAGGTGACTGGGACAGCACGAGGCAGGAATGCAGAAATGCAGGCACGTAGGTGGGCAACTGCATTGAACAGAGAAGTCCAATCGAATCCTGCTTAGCAAGGCAAGCCCAGGACAAAGACACAGGTGTTCAGCTCAAAGCTGTTTAAACTTCCACAGCAGACAAAACACAATGGGGAATCAGGCTGGTCTGAGTCTCAAAAAAGAAACCTGCCTCACAAAAATCTGTTTTTACAGCCACAGTTTGCACACACCCTGGGGCGGCCTCCAGGCGCCTCACGCAGAGGCCTGGCCACATTCCCCACAGGCTGGCGTTTCTCTCCACAGTTCTTTGTACTGATGTATGAGGAGAAAATCACTCATCCTGTGCTAGAATTTGGGTGAACATCTCCACAGTCCTCTTTCTCAGAGACCTAGGACTGCCAATGAGCTTCCATAAACCCAATAACTGAATATGCCTACTACCTGAACTTCACTAAGACCTTGGATAGTGCCTCAAAGGCATCATATCCTCAGATATGCCCCACAGGGCAGCAAGAGAACAACTCTACCAAAAACCTCTCTATGAGCCCATAAAGAGTCGTAGCTCAGTGGTAGAGCACATGCTTAGCATGCACAAGGTCCTGGGTTCAATCCCCAGCACCTCCACTAGAAAAAAAAAAAAAAAAAGAAAAAAGGGTAAGAACTCACTCCTGCACAGGGCCTGCTGGGGCCGGGCACTGTTCCCAGAGCTTAACGCACAGCAGCTCCTGGGAGCACCTGTTCCATTCCTGTGAGGAGGCACTACTGGTCATCACACCCATTTCACAGATGAGGGAACTGAGGCTGAGAGGTAAAGTATTTGCTTGAGGCCACTCAGCTGAAAAGCAAAAAAGCCAAGACCTGCAGTTGCTTTGGCTCTGATGTCTGGGCTCTTACCTACTGTTCCACATGACAGAACAATTTCAGAACAATAAAAACTCAGGATGTCGTGTTAAAGATTTATGGGAAGTGCTTCCCCCTTTCTTGCCTTCTGAAATTCTCTGCGATGTGGCCAGCTCACATTCACCTCTTCTTGGACTTTCCACCAAGGAGAATTGAATTAGTTGACTCACAAGCCTCTCTTTCCAGAACCAGACTGACCAAAAAGAGGAGACAGCACTTTCTCTGAGCTCTAACTGTGGGACAGAGCCAGGCTCACGCCACCAGCCACAAGATATTTCTGCCAGAAATAGAATTTGCTGGAAGACACTGGGGGGCCAGGAGACACCTACCCCCACCGGTGATGGCAGCCCCCGAGAGACACCGGGACTCTTGCAGAGAACAGAGAGGTCCCCCACCACAGGCAGGGCTGCACCTACCCCTCTGCCTTCTCAGATCAGGCTTCCCACAATGTAGGCCTCACTCTGGTCTGACTGGGGGAGCACTGGGGGCGGCAACCTGCAAATCTGACAGATCTCCTTCGAATGTGGGAGTCAGTGGAGCCACCAGAACAAGAACAACAGAACAGGTGCAGCTGAAGGGCTGGGATGAGGATTCCATGAATGGGCGCGAGAGCCCAGGGCCTGGGGCTCACCTGTAACCCGGCTTCTCCCCTTGGAAGATCAAGTCCTCGGCCCTGGCTCTTTCTGTACCCCTTTCAGGCTGATCACAGAAACCTGCCTTATGCAACTCTCCCGCTTCGGTTCTAAGGGGAGCATCTGAACGCCGTCCAGGTGGACGGGAGAGGAGCCAAGGTGAAGTCGGCCACAGGAAAGGAAATCGGACCAAGAGTGGGCCTGGACTGACCTGCCCTGATTCACACACGACTGAGCCCAAGTAAGCCAAAATAAGCAGTGGTCAAAAATTCTACACCAACCTCTCTTCTCCCAAGAATTTGTCTTCTTTGTTGGAACAAACCTCTTTAAAAGGAGACTTTTTAAAAAAATTATTTAATGGAGGTACTGGGGATTGAACCCAGGACCTCGTGCATGCTAAGCATGGACTCTACCACTGAGCTCGACACCCCTCCCTGCCCCTAACCTCCCTGCTGGTGACGCTCCCACACACTGCCTCAGCCTCCACGTAGCTCCTAGTTAATTTCCGGCTGCACTGCTGGTTGTTTACACAGCCATCTCTGTCACTCGGTTACAAATTTCCGGGAGGATGGAGCCATATCGTTCTCACTTTGATTTCTCTGAGGGAACCAACTCTCCTTGCTTTACACAGAGCACGTTTTCGGGAGATGGTCAAAATGATTACAACACTGACTCTAACATGAAACAGTTCTCATTCACTTTCCAATTACCTCGTCAAACCCTCCCAACAACCCAGTGAGGCACTAGGACATTCCCGACATGCAGCTGAAGGAGCCCGAGGCGTGGACAGGTCAAGCCACTCACCCGGGACACAGCACTGGACTGGGGCTGCAGTGTGTGTCCTTAGCCACGAACAGCCTGGACTGCCCCACTGCGCCCTGGAACCACATGATATAAGTGATGACAGTGTTTTTTCAGGGAAGAAACGAGAGCTCTTAATTCTCCACGCCTTCGCCCATGCTGTTCCCTCTGCTTAGAAAGCCTTTCTCCCCCTTTCTATTCCTGGAGACTCCAGCCAGTCTTCTCAAGAGCTGCCCCTTGAAGTCTCTCTGGGTTCCCTCCCAGGGTCCGAGGACCCTCTGTCGGGCTCTTACACGTACTGTCACAGCATGACCACCTGCAGGTTTTCTCAAGCTCCTGCCCCAGCCCATGAGCTCTCTGAGAACAAGATCTTTTCAAAACACCCACCATGGGCACATTCGACAGCTGTTGGCTGTGTCAGTTCATTCAGCTGGGTCCCAGGAAATCAGTGTCACTGACCATGAAGGACTCTTAGTAACAAACGGTCATTTCCATTAAATGGAACTACTTTTATGCAGTAATCTCAGTACAGGGATTTAAAAAAATACATGTAATACACGTAGTCGTTAGCTGATTTAGGAACTGTCAGAAATCTGACTAGCTCTTAGCCTTGTACTGCGGATTCTAAACCTTCAAGGAAGAACACCAACCCAAAGATGACAAATCAATCAAAATCAAGTATTTCAAGTGCCTACAATGTCTTGGCACCTGTGCTAGGTTCCATGCAAGGTATAAAAATAGAATTTGTTATATAGTATATATTAGTAAGTATGAAGTAGGCCACTGAAGTCCAAAAAGGACTTACTCATGATGGTCATTTTCTTTCCAGGTGTGTAGTATAAGTAAACATTTTATTCTGGAACAACACTCAGAATTCTTATTGAAAATGGCTCTAGCTAGCTTTTTTCTTTTTTCAACTGAAGTTTTAGCTAATTTACAATGTTTTGTTAGTTTCTGGTATACAGCATAGCGATTCAGTTACATACATATTCTTTTTCATTATAGGTTATTACAAATTACTGAATATAATTCCCTGTGCTATATGGTAGGACCTTGCTGTTTATCTATTTTATACATAGTAGTTTGTATCTGCTAATCCCAAACTCCCAATTTATTCCTCCCTGCTCCTTTCCCCTTTGGTAACCGTAAGTTTGTTTTCCATGTCTGTCAGTCCCTTTCTGTTCTGTAAATAAGTTTAGCTAGCTTTAGATTGGTGCTTAATTAGTAGAAAAAACTTTCAGTAGTCCTGTGTGGCTTTCGAGCTCATTAGTTCAGTGTTTATTAACTCAGACTTCTAAAGATTATTTAGAATTTAAGTGAGCAAAACTGTATACTCATTAGAGATACAATGGATAGGAGACAGGAGGAACAGAAAAATTCAGAGAAAAAAATCCCAAAAATGTCATGAGAAAATTCAGTTCCGCACAGACTATCTCAAGTTCCTAAAGGTCTTTACACCTACTTAGTGTAGGGATTGTAAATATATCAATTTGCCTAAAAATTTTATTTTTATCCTACAAAGAGATCCCTTCTTAACCTCCATGGCTTGAAAGCTTAAACTTTCACATCTCTGGCTAATTCAGAGTCCTCATAGAGACAAACTGATCATGCGTGATTCAACGTGATCCACGATTTACTTATACCTGAAGAGTTGATGATATAAACAACTTTATACTTTGATTCACCTAAGAAGTACTTATCATTTAGTTAAAAATATTTATTCTTTTCACACTTTCCTGTTTAAGAGCAGTAAGAAAACCTGATGACGGAAGAGAACCAGTAACCAGTTTCTTCTTAATGGAAAAATCAGACTGTTCAAGAGACCCCTGTACCTCAAGCACCCGCACACCTGCTGGTGTTCTATCAGGAAGGGTCACTTCTCAAGTGGTTGGTCAGACCCCGCTGAGCAGAAGGCCCTTTCAAGCAGGGACTTGCCACTGTGAAGGATGTGCAGGAAGCTTGGACGTTGCTCTCGGACACGCTCGCTCTTGGAGAGCAGACGGATTCTCTACTACAAGTCAGAGAGGAGATCAAACAAAACAAACCTGCAACGAGTCAGAGTAGGGACCAGAGAAGGAAAGGATGTAGATGGTATCATGGAACACCATAAACTCAAAGCAGACCCCCAGAATCAAAAACCTTAGGTTCTGATCCTAATGTGAACCCAAGTGCTCCTCCCGGGACAGCTAACTCACTCACTGTTCTGTGTCCTACCTACTCCACGTGGGTAAGATGCCTACTCATGTTCTTCCAGAGGCCCCCCTGGGACGATGAATTTGGGGGCCTGAAAGGAGCCACTGTGACATTTCCACTCTCTTTAACTAGTAAGTGGGACATATCTTCATGACAGTCATGGGCTTATTCTCTTCATTCTGTACACATGATCATGAATAAAAAGTGAAAGATTCCTTTTCTAAGCAACTTAGACAAAGAAAGTCATGGATGCTAATTTCATTCTTTTACATGGACTCAGTCAAAGATGCCAGGCGGCATGAAGAGGTCATGAAAGCTATGACTATGGCTCATCACCCAGATACTGTGATGACTATTCTCTTAGTAGAGTAATAAATAAATAAATAAAAAGGATTTGCTAATTTGATTTTAGACAGTGGAATTGTGCAAATAGAGATGTCAGCTATAACCACAATCAAACCTTGTTCAGCACCTTGTCTTAGTTTATCGTATCTTTGTATAAAATAATTCCCTGCTTCTTCCTACATGTGGCTGTCTCTGACTCAGAAATTTCTCTATCCCAGCCCTCTCTAGTCTTTTTTCTAACAACTCTTTATTATAAATGGCAATGCAAATCTTTGATTTTGATGTTTACATTTCCTCTGGAGGCTCTTAAATGCACAAGGCTTCAAAGTGCCCTTCTTACAGGAATCTCATCGGCTTTGTTTTGTTCCTCCTCTAATGTCCATGATTTGAAAGCTCCTCCCCAAAGTATCTCCATCATCCTTCACGGTCCGCTTGTGCTCTTAGCTAACTATGCTCAGACCCTTAGAGCTTTAACTTCCTTGTGCACAACCACTTGTACACAAGATGAGTTCTCCTCCACAAATTTTGAGGATCTAATTCTTCATGCCTGGAATGATTTATTCACGACCTGATGGTTCTGTCCCAACTTCTGCTGCTTGCAATCCACCTTGTGAATGGCAGCTACAAACATTCTCCTCAGATGTTGTTTTGCTCATGCCAGTAACTCCTCAGAACTCTGAAACAGTTTCCACTTGTGTGCTGTTGCCTCACACCTGATTAGTACTTTTAAGACCCTTTAATAGTCGGCACCCATTATCTAACTGTCCTCTTCCCACACCATGATGCAGCTGTGCTCCAAACCACTGCGAAGCAAAACACTGAGTCTTAGATTCATACATACCAGAGCGGGGTGCAAAATCCAGAAGGGGTGCGAGTATATTTTTGTACACACATTTGTAGGATTTCTCAAAGGGGATGAAGCTCTGGAATCTGAGTCTGACAGCAGGGGGTCTAACCAGCGTCTCTAGCCTCCCTCTTTCCTATTGTTTTTATTCTTTCCTACAGACCAACGGCATTAATTTTCAGGAATTTCAGAGCAGCACCATGACTGTCCCCCTCAAATTTACTGTCTTTCTGGATCATGTGTCCTGGCGGTAGGACGAGACTGAAAGGGAGGCGTCTGCCCATGAAAGAGCCTTGTTTTCAGGTTTTGTTGGCAATGGAGTCATTAGGGAACATCCATACAGAACATCCGATGATTAATAAGGATGTGAAACTAAAAGCAAGATCTACTCCAGCAAACCACAAGGACAGCACTGCCCACAGGTAAAGGTCACTAGTGACCCTTACTGCCATTAAGCATTTTTATTTCCTCTTTGGGCTGTGAGTCATCAGATACACTACTCTTCCCCCACCTGGCAAAATCTCCGTTTGCCTCTGGGACAATTCATGCTTTTGCTTCCATTTAAAATGTGGCTCAAGGCTCTAATTCTTTATGAAATCACCCCAGAACCCTTCCACCTGGCACCAGACACGCCAGTTACACCAAGAACCCCTCTTTATTCATGCCATCTAATTTTCTCCTTTTTTTCATTACTGGGCATTTCTTTAGGGCCAGCATTCATATGCATACACGTTTACACAGTCACTGTTTATGAGGGGGGACGCTTCAGACATTTTATTTTCTTTCCTTTGTTGGCTTACGCCTTCTGCTTCTCTTGAAATATCTTTAAGGTCTTAATACTGGGCGCCAAATACAGAGGAGCTCAGTAAAGATTACAAATATAGCAACTGTAATTTGAAGAAAACTTTTAAACGGTGAAGTTTAGTAACTGAACCTCAATACCACAAAATTAACACATTACTGAAGATTCCAAAGCAAGGAAAAAAAGGAAAACTTTCTTCTCTTTTCATTTATGAAAATAAACATCAGTTTCTGCTCATGGTATAATCATATTTTAATCATTCCAACAATGAGTTGAAAGTCATTCTGATCTAATGAGGAGTAAGAGGAACAACAATTTTGAAAAATATTTTCACTGTCAAGCTTATACAGTAACATTAAAAAAAAAAAAAAACCCAACACATTAGTAGGATATGTGTGGCCAAGTAAAAAGTCCTTGTAACTGCTTTTGAAGAATCAATTTACTCCTTTTTAATACCTGTAAGACTGACCATTTAGACATTTTAAACTACTTCAAAGCCTGTATAGAATGAGTGCTAACACTGGGCTGGATGAGTTACTCTGTGCTTTATTTAACTACTTCCTATGAGTACATGTTACCACCCACCAACCCGAAGCTGGAGGAGGGCCAGACTCACGCCTCTTCTCTTCCCTATAGGTCGAGCGCTGTGCTAAGTGCACAAGCATCTCACAGTGCGTCTAAGATGATCAAGCATGACCAGTGTGCGACCTGTGCTTCTGGAATGCGCAGGGAGCTTCAAGGCAGCTTCGATCCTGGTGAGACGTTCCTAACAGTGAACACTGGTAGGATGTTCTCCCTCCCGGCCCACCACCTTCTGATTGAGGACAAGTCTGGAGTTGGAAAAACAAAACGTCAGTGACGTTTCTTCACGGGGTAATTTCCACAAGAAACATCGTTGGTCCACTTATGTGAAGGCAAGACTCAAAAACAGGCAAAGGAAGTGAATTCACATGACAGCAGAGACCCAGATTGGGGCTTTCTGTGACCATCTGTGTCCAGTTTCCCACTTCCTTGCTCCCATTTTATTGATAAGAAAGAGAGACTGACTTTAGTAAGTTTGAAATAAGTCACCCATATTCCGGGAATGAACGAACCTTGCTGCTAACCTTACCGAGGGGCATCAGAACATCAGACACACAAACATCTTAGATTTTTGGTTCCTCACCTACCATGTCCAGCCCATCAATTCCTGCTAGGTTTATCCTCTGTTTCTTTCCTACTCTGGCCCTAGACTGGGTCTTTGTCATCCCCAAAGACCTGGCGGCCAGTCTTGGCCCCATTCAAATCCATCCCAAAGGTAGAAGGTTCCTTGCTCAAATTCCTTCAAAGACCCCCAAGGCCAACAGTAGGAAATCCAGCCCCCAAGCCTTCACAATCTGTGTCCTATTATATCTCAATGTACTAAACTTTAGTGAGCCTGAGAGTAACCTGGGAAGTTTGCAAAGTGCAGACTTCCAGGCCTTTGAATTAACAAAGATGTGTCAGTTCAACATTGGGTGGAGGACCAGGAATTGTTCAGCATCCCTTGCGATCTGCTGTGGGGGCAGATGGGCACACCTGGAGGAGCACTGCTCTTCCATATGACCACCTGTAGGAAACCACCCGGGCACTTTTACCCCACCCTGTCTTCTTCAGGATGTCCCTTTCATCTGGAACCTCCCTGCCACTGTTTGTCTCCTGCCTAATCTCGACTCACTCTCCACAGCTCACCTGCATTTGGTGTTTCTCCTTCTCTTGCGTGTCTACTCAGAATTTATGATATTAAACTGAGATTATCTGTTTATGTTTGTCTCTTGTGCAAGACTTGTGGCTGCTGAATGAATAATGTCTGTTAAATGAATCAGTGGCAAAATGCAGCATATGACTCAGTAATCCTGCTCCCAGACAGATCTTCCTAAAGGAGCCTGTGTATGCAGGTTAAAGGAAAAAAGTCCTACCCCAAACCTCAGAATCTAGTGGAGGTTAAACACTTGAGCCCTGATGGTTGCAATTCACCTTGCACGGCAGATGACAAGTTCACAGCACACGTTCAGGCACCGGTAACCCTTCAAGACGTGTCAGCTCTGTTTGCATTGGATCCAAAGGTAGCGCCCCAATTCTATCCTCAGGATGAAAGAAGGGCGCTTGCACTAATGCATAATCAACATGAGGGAAACCTTTAGCAGGGTCCACCCTGCTTCCATATCTGCAAACAGCGCCAAAAAATTAAACAATAGCCAAACAGCCAACTTTGCTGTCTCTGTTCCCAAATGGTGCTGAGATTCCCGCTACCAACAAAAATCCTATCTTACAGACTCTATGCAGAAATTTTAATTAGAATTAGAAAACAATTTAAATTCAAATTATTTAAGTATTAAAAAAATTTTTTTTAATGAAAGCATAGTCATCTTCCCTTCAGCATTATGAAATTCTTATGCACTTGACATTTTATTGTTAGCATTCCTATTGTCAGGGGTAAAATTACATATTTAACGAGACATTTTATTTAAGTTTTCTTAATTTAGTCTGGGCCTGCTATGGATCTTGGGAGTGATCACAAAAGACTAACCGTATCAGGCAAAGGAAAGGGGCCCGGGAAGGAGGGCGTTCCAGGCAGAGGGAGCTGCCTGTGCAAAGAGCACAGGAAATCATCGGCAACAGCCCCGCCCCACTCACCGCACTGGTCCTGTTGCACAGGACCTGCAGCCCATCTGATCTTAACGACAGGTTTCGTTTCTTATGCATCTCTGTACTCCCGGGGCCTAGTGCCATGTTTGGACAGAGTTGGCACTAGGTAAATGTTTGCCAAATGACGTTTCTTTAGCACAATAATTTGTGAGAGTGATATTTTGTTCCAGTGTGTTGCCAAGAAAGAAAACGGGCTGACTGAGCCTACTCACCAGGGTAGGTCCCACAAACCTTAGCATATTTTCACAATTTCGAGAGCAGACATTCTGATACATTTTCATAAGGCAACAGATTCCCAGGCACTTAAGGTGAGAATTGCTTTGTTTGTCATTAAAAAACAGCTGCGTCCAGTATCACGTACATATAATTCCTCTTTTGTGGCATGCCTCATCAATGTCTCTGCTCCTCGGAGTCTGTGTCTAACCCCTCTTGACATATGGTACAAATCTTTCTGATTTCCAGGCCTATGGTCCCTTTTGTCTTTTAGGCCAGTATCTCAAAATTCAACAAGTCAGAAGTCCAAACTCACCTTCCTCTCTAAACCTGTATCTTCCTCCCCTGTCCCTGTCTGGATAAACAGGCCCGCATCCATCCGGTTGGCCAAGCCAGAAACTCGAGTCACTCTGACGCTTCCCTTCCCAGGTTCACAGCACCATCAACCATCCATCAGGTCCTACGGAGTCTAGCTGGGGGCTCTCACCCCTACACTTACTGCTTCCCACGTCCCCTGCCGCAGCTCAGCTCAGTCCATGGGCTCTTACCTAGATTACAGGTTAGCCAATTCCTACTAATCTGTCTCCAGTCCTGTGGCCTGCCCCTTCCACTTGCCATTCTTTATACCACCTGCAAATAGAGTGATCTTTCTAAAATTTAATCATATAAGTATCATGCCTAAAACTCTCAATAGCTCTTCCCTGTCTGCAGGAAAATGTCCAAATTCCCCGTTTTGGTCTGTGAGCCCCTGCCTGCTTCTCCACCTCATCTCTCAACAACCCCTGCCTAGCACTCTCTTTTCCAACCAACCCAAACATTCTGCAGTGCCCCAAATACACATGGGCCATTGTTTTTTGCACCCTTCTCCACCTTCTTCTGGAAAACATCTACACATCCTTTGGATCCCAGCTGGATACCGCCTGCAGAATCTCTCCTCCAGCCCCAGAATATGACTAAACATCTCCTATGCGGTACGTAAGCTCACAGCAAGGTGCCACTCATCCGATAGGTCACTGCTTTTTTATCTGCCCCAACCAGATGCTGATGGAAAGAATTGGGTCCCAATCATAATTTTACATTTTCATAGTATGCAATTAACTAACATTACAAAGAGTGATTAAAATTAACATTTCACAGATGTAAGAATCAAATCTTATTAAATTGGGCTGGTAACCAAGTGTTTTTTTCTGAGAATCCAGGCCAGAGTGTTAACTGATGACGAATAAGGGTTAAAGGTACCACTCTTTGGGGCACTGGCATCTTAGCAAGGAAACCTGTCAGTTCACAGCTCAATGGACTTGCAAATCCCAGGATGAGCGAGAGTGGGTGGGAACAAGTGCCTAGGGCTGGTAGAGGGGGGGTGAAGCCCCATTCCGGGACACCTCGCCATCCTCGCTCTTGAATCGTGAGTTCTAGCTTCTGTGGGGTATCTCCTCAATGTGTTTTGACTAAAGGCTCCCTCATGTGAATTTCAAACTTTTCCCTTAACAGATGGAAGTAAATTATGAAATCTTGAAGTATTAATTCAAAAAAGCTCCTACACCAATATAAAAAAATCAGACAGGGGCATCTGGATTAAGCAATTTAGATGAAAAATTTGACTTGATATTGTAAAAATCAGCAAAAATTTAAAAAATCATTTAGAAGTTTTTAAAAACTAAATACTAAAAGTTATTTGTTAATCGCGGGCATAACTGATTATTGTAAAAAGAAAAAAAAGCTGGAAGGTGAATTAATTGTATTTTACTTGGCTTGAATCAGTTTCTGCTGGTGCTCAGGGAAATCCTAAGACAATCTGACTTCCAAGAGCTGCACCACTTTGGAGGCAATCTTGATTCCTTCCACATTAATTAAATTTCTGATAAAGCAGCTTATTCTGAATCGAGCATATTATACAAATAAATGTGGAACACCCACTGAAACAGAAGGGCAGAATTATTAAACGCTCATTTGGTTTTATTCTTGACAGGCTGTTGTACGCAAGCTGAGTGACTTACATAAATACCTTTGGCATTTGTTGGATCCTGTTCCTAAACACAATGTTCATATTTCATCTATAATAAGAAAAGCATCTCAAAGATTTGCAAGGCACCAGTCTTGCGAGCGTCCAGTTCGGTGTCTTGAGTAAAGTGAGATTGGCAGAGTCAGCTTAATCCATAATGGAAAGTTGCGAGCGGGGTGCCGGGGCAGCCGGGCAGCTGCACTGGGGCGCCTCCCCGCTCCCCAGCAAGCACACAGCGCTCGGCCACCTGCCCAGAAGCAGCTTCCTCGGGGCAGGGCGAAGGTTCACACGTGGCACAGGGGAGGGAACTCCAGTGCAACCACAGCTTTGGTTTCCCGGAAAACATGACAGGGAGGGTGGTTTTCGTTACAATGCAGCTATACTGAAAAATGCATAACGGCTGCCTTAACTCCGCATATCCACAGAATGAGGAAAAGGCCACAGCTAAATGAGATGGAATCTGCTGAAAGCCGCACTGTCTAAAGCCAACTCAGACTTCTACAGGGAAGAGCAAGGCCAACGTGCATCCCCAAAACCTAGCTCATCGTCACCCTGGGTTGTTCCTTCCCTCCAGTCTTTGCGGCTAGTGTCCACCACATGGGTCTCTGCAGGACTTAATGAACCCCCTTGTCCCGCACGCACCTTCTCCTTGCCCTCGTTGTTCAAAGCGGAGAGCCAGGCCTCCACGACGCAAGGTTACAGAGGAATGTTCTCAGCGGCCCAAGAGTCTGGGTAACCGTGTGGCCCTTCCATGACTCCGGCCTAAGACTTGGGGTTCATTAAATCTGCATGGCTTGGACCTACCGGTTAATCATTAAAACACAGGCTCACCTCCATGCCTCCTGGTTTCTTGGGAAGGCTGGGGGAAGAATTTTTTTACAGGAAGATCTTTAGAAACGATACAGCCTAAGAACCTTTTACAAGGTTGTCAATATACAACGTGTTCCCATGTTGTGTCTAATGACCTGTTCAACCAGGAGGGGACGGAACAGCAGAGTGTGATGAGGGCTCCCTGGTCTAGCCTCGGGAGCCACCTTCTACCCAAGCCATGCCCCATGCTTGTGGGCAGGACAGAGCTGACACCTAGGTCATCTCTGTGGTGTTAGCTGCTCCCTCCACACACCCACAGGATTCTCAGTGATTGCTCGGCCCATTAAGAAGTCCTGGGCCTCATGATATGAAGAAGCGAGTCTTTCTTTCATCATCCTGGAGAAGAACATGAGGAAACAGGTGTCTCACTTTCCCCCACGGGAAATGGGCATCCTTTGGTAAAGAGGAGGGATGTGCATTTAGAACTGTTGTGTGCAATACAAAAACTGTAGCATACGTAAAGGATAGTGGTGACCTGCACTAATATATCCAAACAATATGAAGTTTTACTATCTTATATTGTCCCCAAGATCACACCCCAGCCAAGCTTAATGTCAACACAGGTGCCACTTCCTTGCTCCGTAACTGCCCGCTGACAGTACAATGACTCCATACAGACTGAGGCTGAGGCCTGGACACACAACCATGTCGGCACACAGGTGGTCAAGCTCGGTGGACTTAACTCCTTTCCCTTTGTTTACCCCATTTCTGCTTCCCAAGCCTGCCTGCCTTCCCTTCCTCCCTCCATCTGTACCTCCATCCCTGTCTGGCATCTTGGGCACAGTACTTGTAAGATGGACATATTTTCTAAAACATTAACTCTACATGGTGATTTACATTTTAAAGTCTCATGACAACCACTCTCTCCAACCCCTAAAACAACCTTCCTATGAAGAAAAAAGCAAATATCAGTCTCCATTCATAGTAAATTTTCTGCACCTCAGGGCCACAGTATTTGCACTGAGCCTCTGGAATCTGTTCATAGAAGGGCCGGTGACAGGCAGCAAAGGCAGATGTGGAGAACACAGAGGGCAAAATGAAAGCGTATAACTAATGCTCTTCTCAGCCGTAAATTCCCACATTTTAGGTGATTTCCCCCAACATTTCTTATATAACAGCCTTTTCATGAAAATGACTTACAAGACATTACAAGGAAGTCACCCTCCTGTGAAAAATCACTTATACCAAACTAATAGTTGAAAATTAACCAGAACCCCAGTAGAACAAAATAAAAATTCATGGAAAAGGTAACCTAAAATTGTTTTTAAAGATATGATACGGCCACTAACATTAAAGAAATACAGATAGAATATAAACTATAATGATATTGACTTTCAAAAGAGAAAGAGAACCCTTTTGTCCAGGAGAATTTAAGAATCTCAAATTCCCTGCCCTCCACAATTCCTTGGCAGAGAATGAGCTTCTTCCTAAAACTGGTGGTAATAGGTTTAGTTGGGATCCACCATGTGCCCTCACTCACGGTTGACTTTGGGCTTTGATCACTAATAAGTGAAGTGTGAATCAAGTCAATCAATCTTGTGAGGAACTGTTCTACTGAATATTATTTGAACCAAAGGAAAATGACCCCCTCCCCCCCAAAAAAAAGGCTGGACAAGAAAAACTTTCAAAAGGAAATAGACAGCTGACTGTTGAGCAAACTTAGATTTTTTTTTTAAAAGATAGTAAGCTCTTATGTTATGCCTTATTACAGATTTTGGTGATGTCAAATATAAAGGAGGAGCCAATGTTATCACAGTCAGTAAAAGTGACTTCCTGGAGATTCCACATCTGGGAGCACTCACACGTACCACTGGACCAGCTCAGGCCTCTGAAGAACGGAATTAACAGTTCGCCTTAACCAGAAGCTCTTCTTCCCTGGCTGTGCTTTAAGTTCTGACACTTTAATGATGCTGACTTAATCAGGGGAAAGGGTACCTGTAACCCATCCTCTGGCATTTTCTGTACTTCCTTGACTATTGGCCGGATTACAGGATGATGAATTGCGAGAGCTATGTTTCCTGCCTGAGAACTGTGGTTTAAAAAGGTCCGGCCAAACAGAATTAGAAGCACTGGCAGTGTTCATACCCAAAGTAGTGAGGATTTAATTCACTCATTCATCAAATATTTACTAGAGCTCTTAAGAAAGTGCCCTGATCTAAACGAGCTGCTGGGAACACAAAAGTGAGCACAGCTGCCATCAGGGCCTGGTGCTCCGAACAGGTTGAAGATGTTAAACAAATACACTGCAAGACAACGACAACGTACACTAATGGGGGCGTCTGCGCTGAGGGGGTGGCAGTGGGGCAGGAGGCGGTGAGGTCAGGGAAGCCCTCTGTGAAGAAGAGACGTTATGCCTAAACCAGAGGGGGCAGCCGCCTGCGGGGGAGGGAAGAACAAAGACTTTCCCAAAGGAAAGCTGTCCTGGCTGAGTCATGCTGGACACGGAAGAAAGAGGGAGTGTGGTATGAAACTGTAATATATCCTTTTGAAAGAAAAGTCTGGGAAATAGATTTTTCCTGTACGATTTTTAAAAAAATGATGTCACTTTCAATATGTAAGTCCCAAACTGGCAAACATGGCCTCCACTCTCTAGTTGTGCAAACGGACATAGCAAGCTCACCAGATCCCTTGACCCTGAGGTCCTCCCCAGGCTACCAGGCTGCTCCCCCACCCGGTCTGGCTATCCCTGTGACAAGTACAGCAAAGCGGGGCTGGGTCGGGGACAGCATGGGGCTCCCTCCTGACACGCCCTGTCCAGGGGCTGCTGTTACCACCTGAGGCAGCACTGAGGGCTGGGGAGAGCCTGGGAGACAGCAGCCCAACACCACTGGCTGGCCCGTCCCATCCCATCACTGACCCTTCGCAGTGGTACCAGGAGCCCGCCCAGCCAAGCACCCTCCTGGCTGCAGCGAGGCTGGCCACAGAGTCAGGCAGCAGTGATCACCACCCACCTCCATGCCATCTTCCCTTCCCAGCTTGCTTTCTTCTAATCTGTCTGATACAACAAAACCGGCAAAAGCAAATGCCCCAGGTGCTCACAACTGCTTTCAGCCAGAGGTCTCCTGTCCTTTTCCCCAGACCTCTTCCATCCTTTAGCATGACAACCACTTCCTCTGAGGCCCAGATTTGACAAAGCTCTTCCTTTGCCTGCACTCCTACCTGAATTGTCCATTTGTATCTATGGAAGTATGGTTCTCTGAGGGCCACTTATTTGCTGTCTCAACCAAATGCCTCACCTTAAAATTCTTCCCTAAAATAGTTTTCTCAAGGAACAGTTAAACATCTCTCTCAAGGAATTATGGGAGACAAGAGTTAATGAAGTAAAAAGTGACCAAGTGAGAAAAGCCCCTAAAACAACAGGGACAGCGGGGTGACCCTGGGCAGAGCCTAAGCCCCTGCTTCTGAAAATGAGGATCTTGAAATGTTCAGAGCTGCGCCCCTTTTTCTCTTGAACAATTCTTAAAAAACAAGGTTGAGACACTTTCTCAATTCCATGGGATGATTTTCACCCTCAGGACTAAGACAAGAGGGGAACCATATGTTTTGTTAAATCTTATAAACGTGGTACTTCTGGAATTAGGACAGACACCTAAAGAAAAGCTTTATGGGTTGGCAAATTATTAACTTCCCTTAAAGTTTTAACTCATTATGTACTGACTGGCTAGTAAACTGGCAGTATCTACCGAGTCTGCTGTGTTATTTCTACCATCTACCTACTGTTATAACATCCTCATCTTCCTTGATCTGTAAGAATTAAGCAGGGCCCCATAATAAGCTTTCAGAAATAAGCCTCCTGTGTTTACTGGTAAGATACACCACACTCCGTGTTCAAAGAAGCAAAGGAAAAATCCACAGATCTAACATGCTTTCCTCAATCCTTGGGCTGAAGATGGTTGGTTCCCTGTTACCTGATTTTCCTGAGGCGCCATTATTGGAGAATACAATATTTTCCCTCAAAGCTAACTTGAAGCTTTGCTTCAAGATAAAGTAAAAGCAGACCCATTCCCCTGGGACTTTAGAAACAAAAATCTCTGTAGCATCACAAATAGTGATAGAACAATAATGCACATTATCAGGGAAGTGAACTGAAATGGTCAATAACTATTAACTCCCTTTGTTGCTAAGGGTGATTTCAACAGTGGCCACTGCCAGGAGTCTTACTCTTTAGTTCTTATTCTGCCATTACAGGGGCAGGAGGTGGGGAAGAGTGTCATTTTATGTTCTCAAACTTCTGATACTTTTAAAAACCAAAACATTAATAACAACCACTAGAGGGGCCAGGGAGGATGGAGCAGATAGGCATTATAAGAGCCATGCTTTAAGATACTGATAGAGCCAGAAGCTCCCCGCACCCTCAGACACCAATCTCCAAAACCTTACTAGCATCTTTTTTTCTCTTTATTTTTTAAAAGTTTTAAAAAGCATGTTGAACTCTAAACTCAGAGCTGTTGTAAGTCCATCCTTCAGCTACTGTCTACAGAAACTAGTTGCAAAACTATCTGAAGTCACTGAAGCAGGGAAATCTGGAAAGAGACCAATGAAGTGGAAGTAAAATATATAAGGAGAATTGAGAACTGAAACATTTTTTTGCCTACTGTGTCATCTAAACAGTATTTTTTTTTTTTATTGTGCTATGAACACAATGTGAGATCTACCCTGTTAAGTGCACAGTACAGCCCTGGTAACTACAGGCACAATGTCAGTGAGCAGATCTCTACAACTTACTCATCTTGCTTAACAGAAACTTTATACCTGTTGAACAGCAACTTACAATTTCTCGCTCCCTCCAGCCCCTGGCAAACACTATGTTACTTTCTGTTTCTAGGAGTTTGATAGATATAAATATCTCCTATACGTGGAATCCTGCAGTATTTGCCCTATGGCTGGCTTCTTTTATTTAGCATAACGAACCGGACATTTTTCAAATAGCTATGAGAAATCTTTATGAGGTAGCTAACAAGCTAAAAATAACAAGCCTCTAAGTTAAATATTTGTTGATTATAAACTCTTATAACAGAGTAGTGCCAAACTACCTAACACTACCCCAAAAGGATTTTGACAGAGAGGAGGTGGCTAGGACTGGGAGAAGAGCTTTACAATGCTAGTATAATCAGAGATCTTGGCATCACAAGCACTTCCCTTTCATCATGGAGTTCGTCCAATTCAAAGTAATCATAAAAGTCAATAATTAAAGCAAGAGGAAGAAAGTCATTTGCTAGAATGTCCCACACATAGGCTTATTTTCCATCTGCCAAGAATGAATTACCTCTAGTATATCACCAGGTGAAAATAAAGCGGAAGTATTCAAGAGTGCATTTCAAGTTAGAGGCTAGGGGCCTAAGGAAAAGTAGCTCATTAGCTCTAAAAGTTCACTGAGGGCCAGGACGCTGGCAAGACTGGACGTGCCACAGATCCTATCTACAAGTAGAGTGAAAAGCAAGCAGTTGCAACTCTTGGTGATCAGAGAACATCATGACTTAAAATAAAAGGTGCTCAGTAGAGAAGAGAGGGGAGACCCTTCTTGAAAGTTTGTGCCAATTAACAAAAACATTAACTTTAAAACAGGGTTAGTTTGGGATAGGGATGGAAATCCTGAAGACTTCTGTGTCCAAAAATAATGTGAAAACCAAGACTGCTTCCATTTTCCAATTAGTGTTTCAGACACTCAGAAGTAAACAGCAGGCATAAAATAGGGGCAGTTTTTAAAAAAGAAATTTCAGAAACCTGTAAGTATTAAGTTGAACCACATGCAATCGCCATTTTTTTGTACCTCAAAAAAGTTCAAAGAGCAGAAATTTCACATGGTTCCACCAAAGACAAGGAAGGGCTCAGTAATTCAATGCTAAGGATAAAAACCTGAAGACACGCTCATCTTTGTGGTTTGAAAAGTATTTTGAAATATTCAAAAATATTTCAATGGGACATTACTGAAACAGGAAAAGGATTTTTAATATTCTATGCTAAACATATGCCTCAAATCACACAAAACTGGGGCCAGTTAGTACCTGCTTAAATAAAATAAATAATACGTATTTCATATTAAAAAATTGAAAAAAATAAATAAAGCCTAAGAATAAAATCTTCCATGTACAACCATCCCTTTTTCTTTTTTGTCTCTCATATGACAACTACCCCTAGTAAAATTCTATTCCTAGCAGATTTCACTGGTCCCCTGGCTAGATGCTGGAACCCAGCTACAGTGGTAAAACTTCAGGCCTGTAGTCCTCTGGGCCCACATACACCCCACTTCTCAATCTATTATTCACTGCTTTCTCCTACTCACTCCAGCCCTTCTCTTTCAACCTTGGCACCCTGACAGTCCCATCTGTCCGTGGCAGGTTCTCCCCACCACTTTCCTTTTAATACACCAGTCATCTAATCTTTCCTGCACAGAATGTAGTGGGGAGGGTTCTCCTGAGCCTAGGACCCTCTGCCTTTCCCATGTAGATGAGCTCCATTGTTTAAAGAATGCATGGTAGATTCTGCCGTGAACCTTACCACTTCTGCCATATCTAGATCTTGACTTAAAACCAACTTTACCTATAAGGCATCACCAAACAGATTGTGAATTTTATAAATTAGGATAATTTTCTAGCAGGAGTTTGTGAATATCTCTAACTTTAGCATTAGAATAAAGGGTCTCATCCACACTAGGTAGGTTTCCCTGTGGATAGGCTATTTTTTTTCCCCGCACACAAAGCACCATGCTTTCTGGGGCAGTTTTTCAGAGGTACTTTTAAAAAGAAGGTAACTTTCTGGACTCTGCAAAATGTACACAGGGTCTGGGTGAACAACATCACGTTTCGTATTAGGGAAGTAATTTATAAGAGGAATGAGACCTCAGTGTGCCTTCAACATTTTTTGATGATGGACAGTTTCAGAAGGCTACAGGTATGTTTCTGACTCATTCTAGTGGTCTTAATCGTTTTCCACCTTCGATTCCGTAAATTGTAAAACCTATTTGGATGACGTCACCAAAGGACCGATAAACATCCGATATTCCACCGTTCCGACGGACCCGGGCAGAACCGCCACCCAGCCTGTATTTACATACCTTGAATTGGCTATTTCCACTTTGGTTCTGGCCATGGCGGCTGCCCGTTGCGCGCCTTCAATCGCTCTGTCCACCTTCTCCCTAGTTTTTGTATTTCTTATTGGTATAAGCTGCTTCCTTATTCCACGGACCAGAATATTATTTTTGTATTTTCCCTCTTCCTTGGAGCCGTCGGGAAACACGGTGCAGCCGTATCCGTGCCTCTTGTTATTTGCCCACTCGCCTTCGTACTTCATGCCATTGGAGCGCTCGCTGATGCCGAAGCCGGTGCGCTTGTCGTTCTTCCACTCGCCCATGTAGGTCTCCGTGGTGGTGGCGTCCACGTGGTCTTCCACGGGGCAAAAGTCGCAGTCGACGTCGCCGAAGCTGATGGTGGAGTTGGCGTCGCTGGAACTAATTCTGCTCATGGCTGCGTCGCTGCGGACCGAGCTGCGCTTGCTGGAGATGGAAGACTTGGATTCGGACTTGCGCAACTTCATGCTCCCCAGGAGGGAGCCCCGGCGGAAGAGGCCGCCCTTCTTCTTGCCCACCAGCTCGGCGTCGGCGTGGAAGTTGAGCACGAAGCCGCCGCGGGTGCCGGCCGGGCTGTCGGCGGCGGCCGCGGCGTCGTGGAGCACGCTGCCGTTGCTCTGCTCGCTGCGCAGCGAGGCCAGCGACGTGCGCAGCGGCGAGCGGATCACCGTGGCCATGCCGTAGGGCACGCTCTGGCGCACGCCGTAGCCGTGCCGCATGCCGCCGGCCCACTGCCCCTGGTAGGTACCTTCGAGAGACCGCAAGAGAGCACAGCGTGAGTCCGGGAACGCAGGGGGCGCAGGCCGGGCGGCACCCCAGGGTCCAACCCCACACATTTCCTAGCCCACTCTAAGGGATGCTTTCCATCCATTTGTGAATTCCCACCCTGAAATGTCCTGTCTCTGCCTTTTATGGAACTAGATAGGCTTTACCAATAGTCTGGCAATTTTCACTTAAAAACTGATACGACTGACTTTCTAGTACAGAGAGAGTGATCATTAGAAAATGACTTCTTTAATGAAATGCACCTATCAAAAACCCCTCTAGGGGAAGGCAGTGCCACAGGATGAAATGAGTTCTATTTGTGAATTGCATTTTAATTTTACCAATTCGGCTGAAAAACCAAAGACTAAGTCTGGAACTACAACATTCTAAGAAGCTCAAAGACTTAAAATTATTAGCGCTCTGAATACTTGCGACATGGGTTGGCAAACAAATTATCTTCCACTTTCTTTCTACCACGTTCACCATCTTCTTTTAAGGCAGGAAAAACTGTTTAATATTTAAGATTATTATTTAGATTTGGGTGAAACTTTTTGAGCTAAGAGGGATTAAGCTGAATATATATTCTGAATATAGTGAACCATTATGAAAAAAAAATGGGCAATCTGCTTTAACATTTTGTACTTCAAATGAAAAGGTCAAGATCTGCCCCATATCACTTGCTAAATTTCTGCATCCTGGCCATTCTCTTCATGGTTTCCATAGCTTCTGCCACTGCACTGGGAATTATGAACTAAAAGCACCCTGAAGGCAGGCACAACCTCACAAGAGAACACATTTCCAGACTCCTGTCTGTGTGTCCTGTGGTCTGTAGGTGTTTGATGACTTTATAGTAAACAGCTGTGGTGGCTAAGAAGTGTGTCTTATTTACTTTCAGGAAAACTGAGATAGAGCCAAAGGAAAACTTCCACTCTAAACATTATGGAATTCATTTCAGAGCAAAGGTGTGTTTGACAGTATCCGTTAAAACTTTGTTGACACCTGATCACTTTTTCAACGAATATTATGTCTTGTCAGGGATAGGATAATCTCTAATCATCTCTAATCTAAAGCATTTGTTTTCAGTAAGCTTTTCTACTCAATAAATTAGCAAAATGTTTAAGAAAAAAAACCTGGAGCAGCTTTCTAAATAATCTTAGGGGGAACTGAAGGTTAAGATTAGGGAATTTAGATTTTCTTTTTAAATCAAATCCACTTCCTTTTGATGAAAGGCAAAATTTTAAATTAAAATATTCCCCTAAAGAAGCTATGTGGAAATTTTAAGATGTAATTACTTCTCTATTATTCTTAACTCACAATATCATAGAAAATAAATCATGATTACAATCTGTCTTGACTTCTTTCAGTTTCTGATTATATAGAGCTACCCTGCAGTCACATTTCATTTTATATTACCACGAAAAGATTTCCATTGCATGGCATACATTAATTTTTTAAAATACTGAGCAATTTTGCTCATGGTTTATGTCTATCACTGAATTAACGACTGATTATTTCATTCACTTAAAAGTTAAAAACCATAATGGGTCCAAAATCAAAAGTTTAGACTAGTTTCAAGACTACCATCTCTTTCTATTCATCCTGATATATTTACGGTATATAAATAGACAGTAGCAGGGAACCAACAAAATACTAAGTAGGTCTGGTATTGTGAATGTCAGATTCTGGGTAGCTTTTAACATCTTAACCTGACATTTATGAACTTCTGAGGAAGTGGGTGGGTCATGGCTTTCTGAAAAGGATAAACCCAAAAGGATAAGATGGTCAAATAAAACATTTCAGATCAAGAAGCATTCTGCTGAATATTAGCCATCTCCAAAAACCACCATTTTAACAGGGAAGGAAACTGAATTATTAGGAAATTGCAACTGACTTTCCCTTTGCCTGGACAGATAAAAATATAAGTCTCAAAGTTATACAAACCGACTAATGTGCACTAAAACAAACCACCTTATTTTTAAATATTTTGTTTGTTGATAGAAACAAGGAATGCTGTAATCATATCCTTCTAGCGTTTCTACATAATGACAAATTAATTTTGCTAGAACAATTCCCAAGCATACTGTTTGATATCAGTAAGTATTTACACATTTAAAACACAACCATCCTGTCTTAGGAACTGTTTAACACTGAGGGGAAATCAACAGCTAGTTTCCTTAAACTGCTATCTCCAAAAGTAAGACGAGTATTTAGAACTTCCAAAGATGTATTGCTTGAAAATCTAAGTGGTTTAAGGCAACAGCAATAATTAGAAAGTTTAAGTTGTTGTTTAACTGTTGAGTAACGAAGGCAGAACAATGGCATTGGCTAAATTCCCATTCTATTTTGTTAAGGAACAGTCTATAGAAGAATTCCTCCAGAGAATTGCTAGAAACCAATTTACAAAGTGTTAGTAGTTCATCTGAAATTTAAAATAAGTTTAGTGTAGTCAATGAACCTAGAAAAAAGGGCCTCTATTTCTTTATGAAGCAGGTGGGTTCCACCTTCTCCCTGCTGCTCAAGTAAAGTTCTTATTAGTTCCTCTCAATGCCTGAAATATGGATGCCTAGTTCACAAGTTTAAACACTATGTTTACAGATCTTAAGTTATGTGCCGTGATTTTTCATTTGGGAGCTGATTTTCTAGATACAGCCATTTTCACTACACAATCTTGTAGCAGAAGGCATCCAGTTCAGAAAGAATTCTAGTCAAATTTAGACTTCATTATGTCAAACATATCTACATGCTATGAATGCAGGTCTTCAGATAGTTAACAAAACAATGTGTCTTCCTAGATATTTTCAATAGTTTCATGACAGGTGAAAAAAGGGACTACAGCACCCATCAGAATTTGCACAAAATCTGGGTTTCCTGAGTTCAGTACTAATGTATTCTTAATATTCGGGGGTTTCTATTTCAGCAACACTTCATGTACAAATCCCTAATAAAATAAACCAAGTGATACTTCTCAATGAATATTACGACTTTTTTTCTCCTCTAGTCTCTAATATCACCACAAAATACATCGAATCAGATGTTCCTTAAGTCCGACAGAAGGTGGATAGGGATGGACATGTGGGGGTGCAGAGGCAAAAAGGAAAAATAGGGGAAGTGATATTTCTTATCTTGGCCGAAATCTTTGTATGAAATAAGTTATAGCAATATACTTCCACTGAGATGCCCATTTTATGATTAAGGACTTTCTAATTAACTGATTGACATATGAAGGAAAGCAGAAAATAACAGCAGGAATTCAAAAGTGATTTTTAAGAGTTTTTTTTTTTTTTTTTTCCCTTCCTAGTTGGTAGCATATTAGGGTTTTTTTGTTTGTTTATTTTGGTAGAAAAAGAAAACCACAGTCCTATGGTGATGCCAAATTTTGAGGTTTTTAAAAAAATTCTTTTAAAAGTTACTTTTAAAGCATAAGGCAGAATATCCATAAAGTCATCCTGGACACTTAGTGGAGCTTCTACAACACATAGACGCCCTTTACTGTGCTATATATATTTTTTGATTGCTAGATATAATGAATACTCTAAACCAAGAGATTTTGTTTAATGAGTAGTAAGAAGTGGAAAGAAGACTAATTTATTTTTAGCCTTCCAAATACTGAAGTCAAAGAACTACCCAATGGCCTGCTTAAAAGTTTATAAAATAATGCACACATTTGAAAAATAAATTTTGATTCCACTTTTGAGCATGGAATTAATTATACTGTAGACCTGGGGCCTCCATAAAATCCAATCACAGGCTAACATGTTTATAGGGCTGTCATCCCAGGCACTCTATGCCCGTTCAGAACATTTAAGGGCCCTAATTAACGACTGTGGAACTTGAAACTCCTACAGCCTATATACAAGTATTAAAGTTTTGTTCCCCCCTTTTAATCCATGAGAACCATATCCTTTATTTATACTGTAAGACGAAAAGATGTCTTTTTAGCAAATCCTACCATTCTGCTGTTTTGCATTTGAAACATGGCCCAAGTGTTCTGAGTAAGTGAAGTGTACAGGCTTTTACATAAGCAATGGCCTGACAGGGTTGCAGTGGGCTGCCGAAACTTTTAATTGGATCCCTTTAATATCCTCCAACTCTGAGATGCATTAATTCTGAAATGTGACATTGCTTCCTACAACCCTTTTCAATTAACTATGATTATCTTTCTTATCAGAAAATGTATTTTGCCAAAGCATTAGCCATTCATCCTTCTCAGTTTATTACACACGGAAATTCATCAGGTTTTGACACCTGTTTCAGTAATATATACTTCTCCCGATTGAAAAAGAAGGGGAACTCTGCCCTATCATATACACAGTTTCTTTTGCAAATATTGTTAAATATTAAAATAAGGTGAATTTTGCTCGCAGACAGCACAATGTTTAGGTCATACACCTTAGAGCAAACCAGTGAATCCGTAGCGCCATTCTCAGGAGTAAAGTAGCTGTTAACTTAGCAACTATAAGAATATAGCTTTCAATTGTATTTTTTAAAAAGCAAACTTCATTGTTCACTTCTAAAATGTTTCCTAATAATTAGTCCAAAGACTTCCAGATCAACCATGGCTACCTTCTTTGGATAGAAAACCAATACATTAAGAAATCTAATGAAAAATAGTAAGAAACCCCCACATTCTCTGAACCCCACCTGCATCAGGTGGCCTCTCCACGCCTCTAACTAGGATGTTTCCAAAAAGCACCTCAAGTAAGTAACAATTCTCCAACATCCTAGTTATAGGGTTCTGGCTTCTATCTTTAGGCTACTAGAGGACCAGAGGCGAAATACGACTCCACGTGAAACCAATCCGGGGAGCGGTAGGCAGCGACCGCCAGCCTCACAAGCCCAGGGCGCTCGCTCTAACTCCACGGGAGTGGCGATTGCAAACCCGACCTGGAGAGGGAGGGATCAGGAACGTAATGTGACAGGCTCAAGTGACAGCGCCCTCTCTCCAGCCCAACCCTCCCGGTGGCAGTGCGGCGCTGGCGCCGGCCAGGTATAGTCACGCCTGGTTCCCTCGGGTGTAGACACACCGCCCTCTCCGAGAACCGGGTCAGATCAAACCCTCGCGCCCCAGTCGCGGCCCAGCGCATCGTCCGGGGGAGGGCGGGCGCGGGAGGTGGGTGGGAGGCTTCCCCAGGTGTTTTGGCGGGTTTCCGGACACGTGCGCCTCGCGTCCTCCCCGCTTCCCCGCAATCTGGGCAAAGCCCACAGCACCAGCTCGCGGAGCAGCCGAGCCGCCTGCGACGCCGCTCACCTCCGTCCCCGTAGGTCTCCACGCCGTACCCGTCCTGCAGCCCGTTACTCCAGGTACCCTCGTAGCGAGCAGGGGTGCACAGGCTCTGCCGGACCCCGTAGCGCCCCTTGAAACCATGTGACCACTCCCCCCGGTACATCCACTTGCCCTTCGTCTCCACCCCCAGCCCGTGCCGCTTGCCCTGCGCCCAGTAGCCCTGGTAGGTGTTGCCGCTGGGCCAGGTGTAGCCTCCGACCACCTCGAAGCCGTGCGACCAGGAGCCCGAGTACTCGCCCTGGCCCTTGGGCCCCGTGCAGATGCCATGCCCGTGCGCCTTGCCCTCCTCCCAGCCGCCGCAGTAGGTGCCGCCATCGTCGAAGTCGAACCTTCCGCCCGTCATTCGGGGGGCAGCCCCGGCGCGCTCCCCGCGGGGGCACGGACGCGGGCAAAGCTGGGCACGGCAGGGTGTAGCTCGGGGGTGGGGGCCCGGCGGGCGAGCTCACGACAGCGCCCCGGGCAGCTCGCGCCGCCGCTCGGCTCCAGTCCGACGCCGCCCCCGTCCTCCCCTCTTCTTTCGCCGCCGCCGCTGCCGCCGCCGCCACCGCCGCCGCCGCCGCCGCCGCCGCCGCCGCCGCCGCCGCCTTCCTCCTCCTCCTCCTCCTCCTCCTCCTCCTCCTCCTCCTCCTCCTCCTCCTCCTCCTCCTCCTCCTCCTCCTCCTCCTCCTCCTTCGCCGCCGCCGCCCCGGCCAGCGCCGCGCGCGAGAGGACAGCCCAGGCTCCGGAGCGGACCTTCAGCTGCTCCCGCCCGCCCACGTGAGCTGGGCGCCGCCCCGCGCCCGCCCCTCGTCCCCTCCCCAGGCGCCGAGGCCCGGCCCCGCGGCGCTCCCGCCCCACCGGGCCCTGCCCCCCTCCTCGGGAGCCGCCGCTTCTGCGGCGGGCGGCGGGCGGCGGGCGGCAGGCGGGCGCGGGAGCGGCCGGCGCGCGAGTGTTCGCGCAGCGGGAGGCGGGTGGGAGAGCGAGTGCGCCCAGGGACGCGCGCGAGGCCCCGCCTGGACGTGAAGGCGCGGCTGCACGTGTGGGGGCAGCTCGCGGGCGGCGGAGGCTCCGGTGTTTGTGTTTGGGGTTTATCACTGTGGTGAAGCGTCTTGTAAGTGTGGCCACGTGTGTGTGTGGAGGAAAAACTCATTTGCGTGTTTGCGGTTGCATTTTTTTCCCGGCATTCCAACTTGTGTACCGTTGGGTTTGCCATGATCAGCTGTCATCGTGAATTCATGTCCCCCAGATATATGTATGCATGTGATATAAATCTGCGGCAGCCTAGATAGAATTGTGCAGAATGTTCTTTTACACCTACCCATTTCGAAGCACATGTGTTTGCATTTATTTAGTGAAGATACAGGGGAGAGAAATGCAGTTTGAAAAAAAGCACAGGATAAATTGGGTAGTTTTTTGTTTGTGATAATGAAGAGGATGTTTTTAATCTACGTTTGCAGGAATATAGGATATTGCTTTTACATCAGAGCTTGCTCCCTCCAATGCCTCATTTGTTCTAACAACCCTAGAAATTCTTCAGCCCAGAGCTGTGTACCCAACAGGCAGACGGCTCCGTCTGTGTATATTGTGTAAGTGTCTGGAATGTACACCTGGTACCTCTCCACTGGCATCCACAGTTTAAGAAAGTAAATAGACGCTTTCAAGGAGGAACATGGTAAGTAAAACACTGCTCTAAACTTACAGAGTCCGTGACCTACAAAACCGGCGACAGGTGTCAGCTGATCTGCTTTCCAGCTACCACACTGCTTTGCTGAATTCACTTTAGATAACTCTTTTAAATGTTTGAACCTCTTTTTCACCATCTTCCAAATGGGAATAACAAGATTTACCTTTCACTTTCTATATTAAGTAACAACTGAGTACACTGGGAGTGCAGTAGAAAGCCCACCATTAGAGATTTGTTAACAGGCAAGTTGAAAAGTCAGTATTGCCTCTGGTGAAAGCAGGCATCAGTCTCAATTTCGCCCTTAAAATACCCATGGGAGACCCTTCTCTGTGGTTCATAGCCAGGGGTCTTAGGTTGGCCTCTTAAGGACACTGCTTTGCAAGGTACTCACTGCATTCCTTAGGCTAAGAGGCTTTTGGCTGAGAGTGTGCACCAGAGGCTGCCAAAGGGTCTCTCACTGGGTTTGGAAAATCAGAGAAAATATATGTGGACAGGTATCAGGGAAGGCAGCAGGCAAAAAGTAGACTAAACTGCACAGAAAAAGAACTGAAACTGACTTTCATTGGCTCTTGATTGGCTCTGCTTATCTGGCTGAAATACTGAAAGAAAAATCTCAGTTTACACAGAACCAAATCACCAAAGAGAATTAGAAACCCTCATCCATGGCGCTGCCCGCAGAGTGGCCAGGAATAGTGCTTACCCTAGTGGCCTGAAATAATTACACACCTTGCTCAGCATCTTGTCCTGGACTGGGGATTGATTTAGGCCACTGGGAAAATGAGGGCCCAGGATTTTGCCGCTGAACCATAATTCCATTTTTCTGGTACGAGATACAGCAAGATCAGGAGCTAGTGTAGCTAGACACATTTCCATCTAATTTAGGGTTCTGTTTGATACGAGAAAGTGTGGTTGCTCAGGCTAACATTTTTTTCTCATTTTGAACTAGCTTTCTTTACAGAATAACCTCTGTTTTCTTTGCTGTTTTTTTTTTTTTTTTGACCCACCCCTATGGGTTAGGATCCATAGATAAGAACATTTAAGGGCTAAGCTTTTGTTTGCAAGCATAGTGGAAACATTTAAAGCTTTTTACTTTTTCTAATTAGGCAAATGATAGATTTTCTGAAATGCACAGCACAGAGCAAGTTTCCGGTGTCTGTAATGGATGTGTAGTCTGTCTGTGATAGATGGACCAAGGGTGGAGGTGCGCACACATCTGAGTAGAATATGGAGATTTGGGGAGGATAAAAGATAATGGTAGTTTATCTCTTAATCTTTTCCTCTTTCTATCCCTAGTAGCTGTCTTTCTTGGAAGGACCCTTCAGTGAAAGAAATGATCCACCACCACCTACTATGAAATTGCAGCTCACCCATCCTAACCCGACTCTGCCACTGACTTTCTTCAAGGATGGAAGTTAGTATTGAATTTTTGGTAGTTCACTGAGCAAGTTTTGGCAAAGTAACCATACAAGCCATGCTTCCATTTACCTGCTGTCATCATTGTGGAATGTTTCCCCAGTCACTGATGTGTTTATTGACGTAAGCGTTCAGGTTTAACGGTAAGCTTGGAGAAGACAGGGCAGGAGAACTCGGAAGAGTACGAGGTGCTGAGAATGATGGCACAGGAGGTGGGAGGCAGTGGAATAATGCTGCAGTTCACTAGTTGGGGTTAGTAATGTCCTTATTTTCCCTCTTACTCTGAACATTTGCCCTGGATAAGGGGGAGTTGAATTAAGCTTTAAGAAGGGATTAGTAAGAAGAGAATGTGAATGTTGGTTTGACAGGTGGGGTTGAGGAGGCCATTAAAGCCCAGGGGCCAACAGCCATGCAAGCACTTGGTTTTCCTCCACGTTCAAAACCAGGCACTTATAGATTTGCATTCTGAAAAAATCTGTAACAAAAGATAAGCCATTTGAGCATGAATGTCTGGTAACAACATGCTGGAGAGGCTATTTAGCTTAGAATTTTATCTTTTTTTCTTTAATGAAGGTGTGTTTAAAAAATTACTGATGATTTCACTTTTATTTACATGTTAGAATTAGTTATGGAGACAGAAACAGACTCAGACATAGAATACAAACTTGTGGTTGCCAAGGGGGAGGAGGGTAGGAAGGGATAGACTGGGAATTCAAAATTTGTAGAAACTGACAGGCATATGTAGAATAGATAAACAAGATTATACTGTATAGCACAGGGAAATATATACAAGATCTTGTGGTAACTCATAGCGAAAAAAAAATGTGACAATGAATATATGTATGTTCATGTATAACTGAAAAATTGTGCTCTACACTGGAATTTGACACAACATTGTAAAATGACTATAACTCAATAAAGTTAAAAAAAAGAATTAGTTATTGAGGGTTTTTAATAAAAATATCTACAAATGACAAAAATCTAATCTGGGGGTGTTTATTGTCTAAAGTGTGTTTATTGATTCAAAGTGTGTAAGAGAGCAAATAGAGTTAAAATTACTTGATTGACTATTTAAGTCAAAACAAGTTTTACTAGCACATTTGTAATAAAGCATTCATAATTTAAGAAATTTATCCTCATTAAATGCAAAAGTTAAGAAATATGGTCAGAAGCCTTGCAGACAACATAAAGTCAGAAGAGGAAGTGAATTACAGAACTAATGGCCTTCAAAACTTTGAAGGAAATTACGGTATGCCAGGTTGTGTGCTAAGTTCTCTACATGCATTAATTCATTCAGATCTTGTAATAACACATGTGATTAGTACTGGTACTGTATCCATTTTACAGAAGGAGAAAATAAGATTTAAGACATTTATGTGCCCAAGATCATTTAAGGTGGAAATGGTTGAACTGGGATTTAAACCAAGGCTGCCTGACTCTCCTCATTACCACTCTTTATGAGAGTGAAGGCGAGACCTTTCAAATGGGGGAAGGAAGCAGGCTGGATGGGGAGCAAGAGGATGACTTTTATTATTTTTTAGAATAGCTGCACACAGATGATGGTGATGCCACTGTCTGGAACTAAAGAAACAGAAGAAGAAGAAGAAGAAATTATAGAGGTTGGGAGGATAGATTCTTATAGGAAAAGGTGATACAGAAATATGTCCCAGAGAAGGTGTTCAGTAGGCAGCTGGTAATGCAGAGCAAGAACTAAAAATAACTCAGTTGACAAATAAATAAATACAGTTGACCTTGTTATCTGTAGAAGATTGGTTCCAGGACCGCCTCTTCCAATACCCAAATCCACGGATGTTCAAGTGCCTTATATAAAATGGCATCGTATTTGCACGTAACCTACGTACCTCCTCCCATACTCTTTAAATCCTATCTAGATTACTCATAATAACTAACACAATGCAAATGCTGTGTAAATAGTTGCCAACATGTGGCAATGTCAAGCTTTGCTTTTTGAAACTTTTTGGAATTGTTTTTTTCCCAACTATTTTCGATCTGCGGTTGGTTGAATCGGTGGATGTTGAATCCGAGCGTGGAGGGGCCCCCTTAATCATTGAGTTTCAACTCTGACAGCCGTTTTTTTGGTAGCCCCTCCTTTTGAGACTTGAATGCTTCAGGCCATCAGTGGCCCACTCTTTAGGAACCCAGAAACTTGCTCTGTGCTGTGTATTTCAGGAAATGCATCTTCTCTAGGTTACTGCCCTTGTTCATCCAGGACTAATGGCTTATCTTCTTTTTCCCCACCCACTGTCATCTGCTGTTGTCCCAGGCAGTTCATCCTGGCCTCACAGGCCATTGCCTTTTCTTAAAGTCCTGGCTCTTACTTTGACCCATATGTAGGCCAACTCTGAAAACTGGAACTTTTCAGTCTCACTTTTTGACAACACTTGCTAGTCTTTCCCATTCACTGGACAAGCCGTCAACTCATCAAAGTCTTCACTCCTTTGATGCCACTCATGTCCTCCTGGCCCTTCCCTGGTCTAATGCATCCTCTGCACCACATGGTCCTTTCCATACTGACCTCCTTGTTCATCTGCTTGCCCAGTCCCCCGTCCTAAGCCACAATTTCTCATCCCCTGCTCCTAAGAAGCTACTTTTGGAGATAATCACATTTACCAGTTGCCATTGCAAATCATGGGTGGAAACCCGCAAGCTAATCCCTCCACACTGCCCAGCAGATCTCTTTCCAGGCAGCTTCCAGAAGCCTATGACTGTCCCCGAGTCCCTCTCAGCCCCAGTTCTTTCCTACTTGTCTTCTCCCTTGTGGAGGAAAGGAGCTACCCCAGGAGAACACCGCTTCTCTCTTCTCTCCAGAACTTCCCATTTGTTCCCACGTTCTTCCTCTCCCTACCACCTCATCCCAAAGGAAAAGATGTCTTTTTTCCTCTCCAAGTTCTGAGCCAGTTCCCTCTCTTGAATATGTTTTGATTTCTTTTCTTCCACCCAACAGATCTGCTCATGTGTCCTCTGTGTGAAAGCAGTCCTCATTTCTGGGTCCTGCTTTCACCTCAAGTCTTCTGTCTGTTCTTGGAGCTGCAGAGCCCCCAGAAAGAGTGTGTTACGTTCACATCTTCCCCCACCACCTCTCATTCTCATACCACTCGGTTTGGGTTCTGTCCTCACCAGTCTAGTGAAGTTGTTTGGCTACTAGGGACCTCCTGGTTGACAGATACAATGGCATCTCTTCAGTTCCTATCCTGCTGGGAGTGGCAGCTGCGAATTTGATACTTGTGAACACTTACACCTCCCTCAGCTTCTGTAAAACCTGCGCCTCTCGCCTCTCCTCTCCCTCTTCCTCTCCCACCGCTCCAGCTGTCTCATTTCTTATGTATTTTCCTTCTTATACCTTTCTAGGCTCCTCGATTTAGGCTATCCTTTTGTTCCCAAAACATTGGCTTCATGGTGTCCACATTTTGTGCTAATTACTGGATACTTGTTGGCTTATTGTATACAACTAGACAATCCTGCCCTAGGGGCTGAGAGTCTGATTGAGAAATAGTCTAATTCTGATGTACGAACACCAGCTGAGCCTTATTTAAGTCTCAGGTGCAGTTTGATTTGTTTGATTTCTTCTCATGACTCGCCCCTTGTGGCTCTCTGCCTCCTCCTCTTAATGGGCAGAGGTCTGCTAGTCTTAGACAGCTTATGTGTCCAATGATGAGGCTCACAAGGGGTTTCAGGAAAGTTCTAACAATGAAAAAGGGAATGCCATATAAAAGGGAGATTTAAAAGAGGTAGTAAGACACAGAGTGAATTGCTTTAGGTACTAGGTCTGTGCGTTGAAGACCTCATACCCAAAGCAAACCATAAAATATATATGTATGTGTGTGTACATGTATATATATGTACTTATATATATATACATGATTACTGGGTTAGGTTTGGAGACAGAAATAAAGCTCAGACCTTGCTTTTAAGGGTATAAAACATATCTAGGAGGTAGGAGATAAAAACTTAAAAATAATAAAAGTGCAAGGAAGATGACTACAAGTAGCAAACAAGCACCGAGTGCGATGAGGGTTCAGAGGGCAGGACGGTTCGTGGGCTGCTGTGGTTGAAGTGATTCCCAGGAATCGTGGGCACACTGTGTAACTTCATCGATAAAGTGGAACAGGCATCTGTCCTTCCAGATCTCTCTAAAGCGATGATCTTCTCACGTTGAGATACTGCACAAGAGGGAAGGAGCCAGGGGGAGTCCATGCCTGTGACTGGGAGAGCAGAGGAGACCTTCTGGAAAAGAACAGGTCCCTGGAATTGGAGGAGACAAGAAGGATGAATCCATCTCTCTCATGCTATGATGAAAATCATACACTTTATTCTGAAGACATGGCTGAAAGGCAACTCAGAATTTGAAGGAGCACAAATTGAGGGTGGCAAGGGACTATAAAAACACACCTGAGACTGTTGTTATTAAGATGGTAAAAGTTGTGAAAATTCATGGGATAACCCTTTCCTAAAGAGGCTGAATAAAAAGAGGTGGCCAGTGTTGCTGAAAGCACAATTAAAGAGTGAGTGGTTGCTGAATGGCTGATCGCTGAAGTAGAGAAAAAGAGATCAATGATTAGGCAAGAAAAACATGTAAATTATAATTGGGGAATGAACAGTTCCAAGAGCTCTGGAATGGGACTGAAACAATGACCAGTAACAGAAAAGGTTCCCCTCTGAGTGACACTGGGGAATGTTGTGTCCTTGCCAAGTGCTGCAGTCCCACACCACATGTCACCTCAACATGCACACCTCAGGGGCCTTGTTGGATTCTTCAGATACTGATTGCATTGAAAATAAAGCTTACATTCCTCTTCCTTTCCTTACACATGCTCTAGAATGTTTGTCATCTCTTGCATTTCACTTATTACTTTCACATGCAAGCACTTTTTAAAGCTTACTGAGAAGGAGGAACACTCCATGGCATGGCCGGGGAAGTGCTCTGCTCGGAATTCCCCCAGGGAACCTGCAGTGAGGAGGGTGCTGGACAGACAGCCTCCAGCTGCCGCTACTTCATATGTGTTGGGGTGTTCACATCAAGGTCGTGCCCTGCCCAGGACATCCCCTGCACCACCCCTCCACCCTGGAATAAAAAACAAATCACTGCATCCTGTGGCCTCTGATATCAAAGTGAGAAAAGAAAAAGAAGAAAAAAAAATCAGAGCACCTGGTAGGCATCTTGGGTTTTGGAAGCAACACATACCACACTTGGAAACTGCTCCAGCCTATGTGCTGAGTGACATGGAAGGAAGGCTGCTAGCTTTTAGAAGGTTCAGAGCAAGAAAGAGTTTTGCAGCGGCCCAGGCTGTGGTGCAAGCAGCCCTGCCTCTTGGGCCACATGATCGGACAGATCCTTTGGTGTTGGTATTTGGTGTCATTGGTGAGAAAAGATACATAGAATGAAGGTTACGGCAAGCCCCAGGGGAAGAATCCCAGTGCAGATCTACCAGGAGCTGAAGAAGGCCATAGCGTCTGCAGAAGAGAATTACAGATCTTTTGGGAAACAGTTCCTGGTAAGTTACTTGACCTTGGCAGAAAAGGAATGCTTGACTGTGGGACACCAAATGACCGTTACTTTAGAATTTCCCGTGATGAGCCGGGTCCTGTTGAACCTGCCCAAACCAAGTCAGACAGACCCAGAAGCAGTCTATTCTAAGAAGTAAAGCTGGACCAAGCTGAGCAGAACCAGAGGACAGAAGTCAGCTGGAAGAGCAGGTTCCCCAGGGCCCCATGTCCCCTAGTGATGCACCAGTACCCCTTCCCCAGCTTCCCTATGGGAATCTTCAGGTTCCTGCAGGGACAATTGACCCAGATGAGCAGAAACAGGCTTTTAGACAGCAGGGACAGACAGGAATATGTACAGAACCCAGGTGCTTCCTGGTACTCCACTGAAACCCTGGCAGCAACAAATTCACGTGTGCAGCAACACCGGTCTGAGAACGGCCTGACTGACCAAGGATTCAGACCCTCCACGAAGGAAAGTTTGGGTCACACCACTAGGTGAACCACCAGAAGCTGCTACTATGCTAGCTCAGGGTGAAGGGAACTTAGAATGGACAGAGAGAGAGGTGAGAACCATTGTTAGCCCCCAAACCAACTGCAGAGACAGATCCTATTTGTCCCATGAATTTTCCTTTTCTAAGCTTTCCCTCAAGAAGAGAGACCCCTGGGAGCTGCTCCCCGAGCATGTGTGAAGACGATCTTTGTAATGTAAGGGGAGACTGTGTCGGCCGGGGCTATGCATGGCTCAGCAATTCCTGCAGGAGAGCTTGCTGCAAGCAGGCAGACTGGCCAAGAGCCTCAGGCTTTGGATGCTGGCAGGGTGGTTTGTGTTGAGGTCTCACTCTCCCTAGACTGTCTCCCGCCAATGGCTGAGCACCATGGGGCTGTTAGAGCTGGACCATCCATTCTCAACACAGGCTTCCTGTGACAGGCTCAAATTCTCCCCAGTGACCTGGCTGCAACTTTCTTAGGGTTACACTGCAGTATAAATTTCCCAGTCCTCCTTCCTTCCCTCCTTCCTTTCACAGGTTTCAGACCTTCATTGTGAACCAAAAGCTCTGCCCACCTACTCCTGCTTCCTTTGGCCTTTATCCCTCACATGTGTTCATCCCAGTAAATCTCTTGTATGTCTAATTCTGTCCTGACATCTGCTTGTTGGAGGCCCTGAACTGACACAGCCATGGGGCCATGGTCAAAGAGAGATAAAAGTCTGCTTTGAGACTTAATAAAATTGAATTGAAAATCAGATTTTGTGGTCCTTAAGAAAGAAGGAAGAAGCTCTCTGTGTACTGATCCCCAAGATCTATTAGGTGGGAAAAAAGCAATGTATAGAATAGTGTATGTAATATGCTGAATGTTTCTGTACTTGTATGTACATTAAAAACCTGTAAAGATACAAAGGAAAGTAAAGAGGGTTGGGGTGGTAATGCTCACTAAAGAACATTTTGATTTGTTTTTATTTTGCACATTGAAATTGTGCTACCTATTAATAATTAAATCTTCAGCATCTTTGCATATCATTACTTAAAAGATCAATCCTTTCTATGTGATGGAATAGAGCTGCCAGTTGGCATATGATATAGTAACATGTGTAAAGCGGTGAGTGGACCTGGTAAACTTAGGGACCCTCAAACTTAGTCTCCCAAATGGAAAAAGACTGCTTGGGTAATCCAGATGGCATGAGTGATTTCTGACTCAACTGATTGAATAATACATAGACTGTCTGCCTGAGTGTGACGGAGCGGACATTTAGAAGCTTCCAGCTGTGTACTGTTGTGCCAGTCCTGCTGAGTTTGCTGGTCTCAAAGTTTTGCAACTTTTAGAAAGAAGTATGCATCACCACTTCCTCCTTGAATGTTACAGCCTAGGCTAAATTATGCCTCATTTCAACACCTCAGTCCACATTAAATATTCCTTTAGTATAGATACTCCATCCAAGTGCAGGTAGCAATCCCTTGGCGAGCATTTCCAAAAGATGTTGGTCCAGCCTCCACCCTCCCCTGGCAAAATCTCTGACAGAAGCCCCATCGCATACCTTCTGAGAGCTTTCCCAGTGATCCTAATGCATTGCTGATGAAAAATCATCTCTGTAGGGCAATTGCCAAAACTCCCCTGTTGACAATCACCAGGGGACATGTTAAATATACGCATGCCCAGGTCTCTTCCTTGGTGAATTCTGATTCAGTGAGTTTGAGTTGGGGCTCAGAAATCTGTGTTTTTAATAAACGTTCTGGGTCTTCAGGGAAACATTACTGTAGTGTCATCCCCTCGTGTGGGCTCCATTAGATGCCATAAACTGACGAAATAAATCCAAAGGTTCCTGATACTAGTGATCCTAATGTTAGTCCATCTTTCTTGCATAAATTCTCTCTCAAAGTGCTTTGATGATTATAAAAAAAATCCTCCTCATCATTTAAAAGGCAAAATTCAAAAGTACCATGTAAGGGCATGCTACCTTAGGATAAATGCGCAACAGACAGTGAAAACTTCCATAAAAGAATAATATGCATAATAGACATAAGAATAATAAAAAATAAAATGCAATAACAGAAGCCATTCATGAGGTGGACTGGAAACCCAGAACTTAACAAAAGTCTGATAACTCTAGACCAGATCACTTGGCAGACTTGTAAAATCTCCATTCCCTGCCCATTGTCTCTGGAGTGTGGACTCAGGGAGCTGTGCTGTCTTCAGGGAATACTAGCCTTGAGAGGTCTGTCTCCCTCACTCATCTTGGAGAAGTGGCAGAGCATAGGGCCTGGACTAAGCCGGGAAGAGACTGGGGTCACTATGCAGCAAGGTACCCCTAGCCCCAGCTCCTGAGGTTTCCAGTAGTTTTGAATTGTAGCCTTGATCCTGCTGGCAGGTTTTGCATGATCCTGGACTAGTCGAGCACCGTGGTAGCTGGGCACACTGGCCTGCCCCTTGCTCCTGATTAGGGGCACCTGGATCAGCTGGTTTTCCTGTCCATCACTCCTGGGCATTTAGAGCAGTGTTGAGATAAGAGGGGCTTAGAGTTGAACACACAGCAGGAGATTGTGTCCAAGAAATCCTGGGGCTCTCTCTTTCAGATTTTAAAAAATAATGTCAGATAAATGAAAAAAATACATCTTTCTTTTCTATCTTTATGAGCAAATGGTTCATTGACTGCTGAATCATACATTTGTTAAGAGCTATTCTGTCCAAGAAGTAACTAAATTTTGCTTAAAAATCTGTAGACTTTAGAGTCACTTTCATATTGATAATGACATATTTTGTCTTTGATTAGTGTCTGAGGAAACTATATGCAAGTGCATTTTCATTTCATGATTCTCTTTCATCTCAAAGGCCACATTACTTTTCCTGAAATGTATCATTCCTTTAGAATGTACCAGGTTAATGTAATCCATTAATGAAAAGACTTTAAAATGTTAGGAAAGGTCTTTTCCCTCTTTATAGCTATCTCAGTGACATGAATGTAGTCTTCAGCATTTCCTTTTGTCCTTTTACTGAACATATATACAATGAGTGTCTTCTAACTGGAATGTCCTATAGTGAGTATGAAGTCATGAATGGCCTGCCCTCAAGGAATGTATAGTCTATTGTGGGGGGTAGATATTACATCAATATGTAATTGCAATTTGCTGTGCTATAGAAGAAAAATTAGTGCTATTAATAAAGAATGTCAATGGACATTTTCATTTAGATTGCAAGGTCAGGAAAGACCTCCCCATCCATCCATCCATCCATCCATCCATCACTACAGCAGATATTGCTCAGAAGCTTCTCCAACAATGTGACATTTTAAAAAATTAAACTGTAGTTGATTTTCAATATTATATTAGTTTCAGGTATATAACATAGTGATTCAATATTTTTATAGATTATACATCATTCAACATTATTACAAAACAATGGCTATATTTCCCTGTGCTGTACAATATATCCTTGTTGCTTATCTATTTTATACATAGTAATTTGTATCTCTTAATCTCATTCCCCTATCTTGCCCCTCCCCTATTCCCTCTCCGCACTGGTAACCACTAGTTTGTTCTCTATATCTGTGAGTCTGTTTGTGTTTTGTTATTTTAATTCGTTTTATTTTTTTAGGTTCCACATATAAGTGATAACATATAGTATCTCTGTTTGACTTATTTTATACTAAGCATAATAAGCTCTAGGTCCATCCATATTGTTGCAAATGGCAGAATTCCACTCTTTTTTATGGCTGAGTAAGATTCCAGTGTGTGTGTGTGTGTGTGTTTGTGTGTGTGTGTGTGTGTGTGTGTAAGACGCTTTATCCTTTCATCTGTTGACGGACACTTAGGTTTCTTGCTTCCATGTCTTTGCTATTCTAAATAATGCTGCTATGAACACTAGGGTGCATATATCTTTTAGAATTAATGTTCTCATTTTCTTTGGATATATACCTAGGAGTAGAATTGCTGGGTCACATGGTAGTTCTACTTTTAGTTTTTTGAGAAACCTCCATACTGTTTTCCATAGTGGCTGCACCAATTTACATTCCCATCAACAGTATAGGAGGGTTCTCTTTGGTCAGCAGAATTTATTTGTGGTCTTTTTGTTAATAGCAATTCTGACAGGTGTGAGGTGGCTTCTTATTGTGGTTTTGATTTGCATTTCTCTAGTGGTTAGCCATGTTGAGCATCTTTTCACGTGCCTCTTAGCCATCTGCATGTCTTCTTTGGAAAAAGGTCTCTTCAAGTCTTCTGCCCACTTTGTTCTCTTCTAGAAGTTTTATGGTTGCAGGTCTTACATTTAGGTATTTAACCCATTTTGAGTTTATTTTTGTAAATGGTGTGAGGAAATGTTCTAATCTCATTCTTCTACATGCAGCTGTCCAGTTTTCACAGTGCCACTTATTTGAGACTGTCTTTTCTCCATTGTATATTCTTGCCTCCTTTGTCATAGAATAATTGACCATAGGTGTGTGGGTTTCTCTCTGGCTCTCTATTCTCGTGCATTGATCTATGTGTCTGTTTTTGTGCCAGTGCCATGCTGTTTTAATTACTGTAGCTTTGGCATATAGTCTGAAGTCAGGGAGAGTGAGACGTCTAGGTTTGCTCTTTTTTCTCAGGATTGCTTTGGCAATTTGGAGTCTTTCACGGTTCCGTACAAATTTTAGAATTATTTCCAGAAAAATTTAAGCTAAGTTCTGAAGGATGAGTAGTAGCTGGTCTGGACTGTAAGTAGGATATCAGCTGGAGAAGAGGGAACAACTCTGAGGTAGAAAGAGCTTGGCACATAGAAGTAACTGTAAACAGGACACTGTGCTTGGATTCATTGAACAAGGAGGAGGATTTTGGTAAGAGCTGATCGGCAGGGAGAGAGGCAGGCACCAGGGCCTGGTTGTGATCTTATTCTAAGAGCTCAGTAAGAAAGGCTGACTGTCCAATCACTTCCCCCATAGCTGGGGGTCGGGCAGAGAAAGGAAAAGAGGAAGAAGGGTAGCACTGGAAAGAAACTATGAAAAAGGTGTTAAAGACCAGCCCGTCCTTCCTGATTCGAATACATACCCTGAAGCAAGATGCAACCCCACCCCCCTACTACAAAACAGTGTTTTTCAAACTAGAGAAATGCACAAATAGTATTTGAAGGAAAACAAAAATTTATTCAGACCTCTTGCCCATGGTGGTTTCAATAATTTCATTTCTCTTTAAGTATACAACTGTTGTATATATATATATGTACCTATATACATAAGCCCTAAGGTAAGGCATACCTCTGCATGCTTGTAGTTTATTTACAATATAAAACCCAAAACTTTAATAATTGGAAACAAGTAATTTTGAAATTAACAAGCTGCATTTAATGTGACAGATGATGAAATAAAAACCACTGCCTGAATTTTTTAAAGTTACAGCACTACACTGTCCACAGAGGCACAGCTTCTCCCAATTCGGCACATGCGTCCTGCTTCATGCTGTTGAGGACGCCTCTGAGGGATTTCATAGGAAGTCTTTCTCTGTGTGGAGTACAAAGAAGTGTGTGAGCGTATCACTGGGCTGTTGCTTGGTGAACGTACATCATTTACATATTCGGTCTGCCTCTCTTCTCATTAGTCAGAAACAATGAAAGTAGAAAGACTCAGTGGCAAAGTCTGCCTAAACAGAAACACAAGATGAGCCACTGAAACCAAGCAACAGTCTGCAGAGATGAAAAATCCAGAGAAAATTACCAGACCTCTTAGAGTACATGGGTGAACTCCCTTAGGTGTGAGGACTTTTGTTTGGGAAACAGTTCTAAATGCGGAGAGTGGATTATTCCCAGAGACTTCCTAGAGGAAAAAAGGGAAATGTTCCTTCTCACACAGAGCCATGGAGACAGGATAAATTGTTCCTTCCAACATTCTAAAAAGGGATTGCTGGAATCCAAGGTTCGGTAGGGTCAAGAGAGAGCAGTAAGATTTGAGTGTAAGGAGAGACCAACTTGGGTGTGGTCACAAGTCCCTGTGGTTCCTACTTGGGGTACTCAGGACAGACAAGATTAGAAAGAGGCGACTGAGATGTCCCTGCTTTCCTGGCCAGTTGGCTGAAAAAGGCTTACAGCACTAGCCTCCCAAGTCAGGTGCGCAAACCTATCCATTGGAGTCTGGGAAGAAAATATTAAGAGCCCTGGGAAATGTGAGCCTCACTCTCAGGCGTATGGAGAGCAGCTCTCAAAGAAATTTGAGTGGTGGCTCTATCAAACTGAGAGCTCTCAACAGTTTGTTTAATTTATTAAATGCAAAGAGTAGCCAGTAAAAGAAACGTGTATTTTCTGATAAGGTAGAAAATGGCGCAGTCTACAATTGTTAAGTTGATCAGGTTGATTTGTATATAAAGTTAAGTTTTACTGTTCCAAGGTGTCACAAGTCTTCCATCCATCAATAAAGTCCATTACTTCAGGGAGAGGGGTGGGCAAGGTACAAACGACTAAACTTGAGACTTTTGGCTCAAAAACAAGTTTTAACTTTAGAAGAAAAGATATATGAGATGCGAAGGCCAATATTTGTAAGATTCAGTTTTTGCTAAGAGAAAGAAATGATTTGTGGGTTTCCCGAAAAGCATCAGCTGGAGACTTGGACACAGGGGTCTTACTGTGGAAGATGGATTCGAGAGGATATAGGAAATTATACTAGCAGTCTGAAGAGGTCTGGGAGAGGATGAGTGGGAACAAAAATTCCCCGACGTATTCCTAGGTATACAGAGAATCTGAGGGCGGAAGGGTTGCACAGTCTACTTCCCTCCTGGGCATCTGGGGAGAGGGGTGGCAGTGCCTCATCCAATAGTTGGAACCAACACAGGACAGCCATGTTAGGACAGAGGGGATGGGGTGGGGACTGAGGCAGACAGCCTGAGATGGCTGGGCAGTGGACCTGAAGCACTGCCTGGATCCCCCTCCTGGACCAGGAACTTGTCCTGGCTGCTGTGAGTGCTGCCAGCTGATGCCTTGCGGCTGAGTCCTTCTCCAAGTACTGCCTTGAGCCAAGGAAGGCCTCCTAGCCCAAGGTTGTGTGAAGTCCTGGGGCAGCACATGTCCAGTGATGGGTCCTTTCTAGGGAATATAAAAGTGCCTCAACTGGAACAACTCTAAAATGCACCCCCAAACCCACCCTGCCCAGTCAGCTTCTCTGCAACTGCCTGGCTGTTCTAACTTCTCTCTCCTCAACCCAGCTGCCCTCACTTCTTTACAAGCGTTGTTCAGGAGAGCATTTGCCAATAAACCTTTTATAGGCAAATCTCAAAGTCTGTTTCCTGGGGAACACTAGCTGCAACAGGTCTCCTAGTTCTCAGGCACTTGGGGGGTTGAAATATGGAGGAAACCAGAGATAAGTTCCCCTAAGTTGATATTGATGAGAATCATGAGCAGGTTGGCTGCTTGTGGGTTTCTGTGGTGTGGTGAGAGTTAAGGCTTTGGCTGGATGTCACCAAGACAGGGACTGGATGGAAGATGTGCATGAATTTCAAAGGATAAGTTAGAGCAAAGATTGAGTCAGCATTACTGGGATGGGGGTGGATGGCCACCCCCTGCCTGTGCCTGACAGTGCTGGAGGGACTGGCCAGGCAGGAACCCTTCAGCACATGCAGCAAAGCCAGAGGTCAAGCTTCAAAGATTCAGCTGGACAAGACACTGCAGGGAGGCCAATGAGGACCAGGGGGTTGTTTTCAAACCGGGTGCCCCTCTCTTGAGGTCAGGTGAACTGAAGCCACCAGAAAATCAGATCCATTCCCCACCCTCCCTGCCACCCCCAGAGGGAGGGAGAAGAGTGACTATTTCCCTAAAGAGATTTGTATTCGATTAGTGTAGCTGAGTTATCCTGAGAGGGACAAAATTAAGAGTTTTTCCATCATCAATGGAAATGGGTCTCTAGAGCTGTTAATTGTGGTCCTAGAGAAATAAAACAGTTCCATTTTTATACATCTGAGGTGGAATGTGCAGAAACACGTGAATAAAAAGAGAGAAGAAAGATGAAAACAAAATCAAGGCAAAAAGCCATATATGTGATATGTATTTTTTTATATATCACTGTCTTAACACGAAGAACCAGACCTTGTTGTAAGTGCTTTTACTGAAATACTTCTTTGGTTTACGGACATTTCAGGTGAAAATTAGCCGAGCTGCCAGTGGATAGTGCACTTTAAATACTACCCTGGATATTGGAAAGGTATTTCCCAGGCAGGCAGCCAGAAAGCTCCGAATCTGGAACACAATTGCATATTGTCATTTTGAGAATGAACAGACAGCTTGAAGATGAACTACAGCTGATCCAAAGGAAACAGGCTAATTCCCCTGCTCTAAAATGACAACAAGGCTCCTGTTCTCAGCCTCTTAGTTTGTCTGTCTTTACACATATTTTTTTCCACTGAATTCTCACAACAGGTCTATGAAGAAGTTACCATTATCATCCTAATTTCACAGAAGAAATGGAGGCTGAATGAGGTTCACTGGCTCTCAGTATTCAAACTCAGGCAGCTGGCTCAGGGCCCATGCACGCCACCTCTGTAACCCACCGCCTCCCCTAAAATGTCCTGCTGTCTTGTATGTTACAAAGAGGATCTGCAGCAGGTTCCAGGACATCTGAAGAGTCATTTTAGCAAAGCTAGAAACACAACTATTGCCAAGTGCAGACGATCAGCCAGGTGAGCCCGAACGCGGAGGAGTGATAAGCCAAGGTGGAGGATTTGACCAATTGGTAATGAATAGGGGTCAGTGGTAAAGTCAGAACCACTCTCATTCAGTGCGTCGTGACCTGCATGCGGTAATTAGTTATTTATATGTATCTAAGTTCTTCATTTAGAAAGTCTGTATATAGTTACTTTCTAGGAGCCGGGTCACCTGTGCCCTGCACCATTGTATCCTTAATAGGAGTTTCTGAGCTTGTCAGTTAGTCCCTTTCGCGTCACTGAAGAGGAGTGTCTCAGTAAGGAGAGTCTGAGGCAAGTGAAAAGCTTCAAGTGTCCTGGTAACATTTGGACATGCCCAACACTCAACAGTGGAAAACTCAATATTTGCCAAATTTCCAAGCCGTGTTTATCAGCCAGATTGTCCCGCCACCCTTTCCCCATGTTTTCTTTCCTTAGCAAAGTCACCACCAATAGCAGTGGGTGAGAATAGTGGAATGCCACCCAGTACCCAGAAAATGTAGGGCTGCAGAATTTATAGCTTCTCATGCCATACAGCAGATAGATTTGGGAATACTTCAGAACTTCTCATTTTAACTTTCCTCCTGATGGCATCTATTTGTATCATCGGTTTCAGTCTTGCAGACTTGGAGGGAGTGGTGAAAGATGAACGGGCAGTGCTCAGCCACAAGGGGAGAAGAAACGTCATCCAGCCCCCAGAATAGCAACAGCAATAAATATGGTCATGTTGCTCTTCTGCTGAGACCGAAACGACAGAGAGGATCACATTTGCAGCACCCAACAGGCCTCCTGGCTACATGGGGCTGGCTCGGGGGTTTGGAGGAAGCATGCATCAGAGCTGATATGGATGGAGAGGCTGGATTTTGGAGCTGTGACTCAGCACACAGAGAAAGGGGGCAGAGACCCCACCGCAGAGCTAGCGGGGACTCGGCACCCTTCTGGCCACGGGGAGTCCGTTCTAAATCGGCTTTCCGGACAGCTGGCTCGGGGCTCATGAGAGCTGAGCCCAGAACTTCCCTGCATGTCTGCCTGAGAACTTGCTGCTGTCTGCAGCTGCCACGGCCATCAAGGCACATGCGTAATGAGGAAGGTGAAAAAAAGGGCTCTCGTTGGTCACCAGTTATTTAAAGTGGACCCATCGGATTTCAGCTACCTCATTGCACAGAATCAGCACCTTTACTCTGGGAGGTCTTGGAGGAAGCGGCTTCTTCAGAATTCCTGACGTCTCCCTTTGCAGACCATGACTCCTGGTGCTTCATCTAACTGTGCCCCTTTTCACATATATTTCAATTTCCTATAATGTATGGCTGTGTCTCTGGGTGGGGTTGTGATTTCTCCAATCTTTACATTCTTTTGCCATTCAACTGGCAAAGCTGGGCTTTTGCATTTTCATAACTTGCATACAGCAGTAGTTTTTTAGGCTGAAAACATGTTCGGTTAATAGATGTGCCTGATTTTTCCCGTGTGTTTTGAAAACCAAAGCATCACCTGAATTTGACCAGTTTTTCTTTTTCTGTTAAACCTCCCTGCTCTAAAAGGATCATTTCTTACAAAGCCCAGCTCCTTCTCTCTGGATCTTTGTGGTTCACTTGGTCTCTCTGATCAGTCCCCAATGTCACGGAGGGAGTCACTGGAAACAGGTTCACTGTGGCCACATGTCACCTGTCTCCCTCACATGGCTTTAACAGGCACAGATTCAATTCCATGCTTTCATCTGTTTTCGGTTACGTACTTAGGATTTAAATGAATCTTTCCTCCATGCATTACGATATTGCTTTCATTTGGACAGTACAGCATGTAAGAAATGCTTTAGGCTTTGAGACCTCAGTGTAAAATTCAGCACTGTGTTTCCATGTCATTATTATCTTATGCTTCTTCAGAATAGTACTAAGACCAGCAAGATAAATGAAGTAGTTTTTATAGCCCTAGCTCTTATGTTTGTTCTCTCAATGTCCCTGCTGACGTTGGGTGGTTAAGAAAAAAGACTATGCCAGTGTGTTGAAGTTGGTGCCAAAGGAACATAGATGACTATTTGGTGCTTGGGATCCGCTGCTGCCCAGAACCTTATCTTGTCCTATTTATACATTCACAAAGCAAACTCTTACTTAGAGCAATCCTTGCAACATTAACATTTTCTTTTGTTAAAGCTTATGCCTCTGAGTTTTAATGCCATTTTTCTCATGTGGCCAGGGACAATGCAGGCATAAATTAACTTCTCTGCTTATTATTTAGTGACTAAAAGAATGCAAAAGCAAGGACATTGGAAAAATAAATTCCAATATATTACTAAATATTCTAATTTGAATTACCAGGATAAATGCCAAATGATCTTAAACCCCTGGAAAGAGTCCTTTAAAACTAAAACAAAAGTGATAAAAGATGGTGTCCTGGAAGACTACTTGAGTCATCTACTGGGAAAAAGGAAGAAAAAGGTATCTTCTGCTGAGAGGATGGCAATTCTGTGGTTACGATAAAGGCTGAATGGTAGGTACATATGTACATTGTAAATTAGTAAGACTATATTAACCTTAGGAAATGTTAACTAATAAAAAGCTTCAATTTCAGACATAAGCAATAAATATCCTGGGTGCTTTTTTCATATATAAATATCCTAGGGGTTTCATAGTTGCAAACATTTATAAGTAGATCTTTTTATTATTGTACCGTTAAGGAAAGAAATGTTAGTGATACTATTCAAATACAAGTAGGGCTGGGAAGTGACTCCTTTTCTTTCTTCTTTGATTTCTCTTACTCTCATATTATAAGTGATATTTGCACATTAATGTAATCACCAAAGTGTTCTTTTAATGAACTACTCCAGTGAGTACAGTGTGAAGTCCCGAAATGAACCTGTGGGGTTAAGTCCTAGTTTCGACAGTTACTAATAGTGTGAGTTTGGGAAATTTCCTGACCTTTCTGTGCTTCAGTATCCTCACCTATAAAACAGAGATGATATTTCTTCCTGACTTAGGGATTTTGCAAGTGTTAAATACAATTCACTTACAAAGTCTTCAAAATAGTTCCTGGTGCACAGTAAACCCTTCAAAAAATATTAGCAACCACGTAGTGCAAATGAATCTTTGTTTTAATTGAATACTGGTCCATATTCATGTATTTATTCTAAAATCTGTACCATTCATCAAAATAGAGACGGGTGAGAGAGGATGGACAGATATGTCAAATCCTTTGCACCAGAAATACGGCTCAAAGTGAATTCTCTACCAAAAAAATAAAGAATTCAGTGTACTGTTAACATTAGTAGTGATCCTTTGAGAAACTAGGAAATTAACCAAATATAATAATTTAATAATTTGATATGTAAGTATACAATAACCTCACAGCAAGAGCCTCCTGAATTAATAAATTGCATTTAGTATTAAACATGACTCTTTGCTCTGGGATGCAAGAAAGACCAGAAGAAAGATTTTAGAATTTCAAAAGCAAATCTGGGCTATTATTCTAAGGTTGTTGAGGCTTTTGCCTAGAAGCCCGCCGTGGGTAATCTACATTTTTTGAGGGGGAAGTGAAGGAGTTTTGGTGTCCTGAGCCTGTAAACTCTGACTGGTGGCTTGGCACCAGGGGGTTTTTACCAGGCTGTTTTGTGGAAGTGGTTCCAAGTTATGTAGCCTTTTCTTCCAGATACCATGAGTTAGCCTTTGACTTTCATGCACTGTTCTGCTCTACAAATTTTACAGATGGGGCGGACTGGGGACTGGGAATTGAGATGGCTCATTAGTTATACACTAAATTGGTTGTTCTCAGACTTAATGTGCTTCGGAAAAACCTGGAGGGTTTTTAAAAACATCATTGCTGGGTTCCACCTTAGAGTTCCTGATTAAGTAAACTGTGCATTTTAAACAAGTTCCCAGGTGATGATGGTCTGTTAGGGGATTACACTTCGAGAACCGTGGTGATAAATATAGGAGTCAAGATGATCAGAGCGCTGGTAAAGCAGTTGGAACCATGGAAATTACTTCATCAAATCAATGTATTTGAGGAGCCATCTTTCATCTCATTAATTAGATAATTAGTTTTGTAGATGTCTGAGAATATTAGAGAACAGGAATTTTTAACATTTGAGATAAAAATTCTCAAAAATGATTTCTAAATAAGGACCTTCCCCCACCCTTTTCTCTTATGTGTATACCAGTTACAAATCTTATGCAATTCACATGGGTCAGATAACTGGCCTGGGTCAGGTAAAGCAGGCAAGACAGCTTCTTGGTGCTTAGTATTAATGTTGCTGTTATTAGCAGATTCTATTTTTTTTTACATATGCATAAAAGATTTTTTCCCCTAATTTTGGAAAATTTGATTTTTTAACCAGATAGCTTAATTAGTTAAATACATTCTCTGGAGCACATTACCATTTCTGTTTTCTAATTTGTCAAAGGAAAAAAAAAATCGCAGGGGATTTCTTATTCTTAAAAAAATAGGGACCTCTTGTGGTCATTTGTAAAAGTACTTAAAAAAACAAAAGCCGAGTATTTCAATTTGTCAAAAGTTTTCAAGATCTCTGGGTTAGCTGACATACATTAAAAAATATTATATATATGTACATATATATATGAATTACCCATTACTCATCAAAATAGGTAATATCAGTAATAGAACTTTAGACAATGATAATTTTTATAAATATATACATCATTCAGCTATAAAAGTTCTATATGATAAATTAAAAGTTGACTGAAGCATAAGACATAAAGAAAAGTGCACAAATTATAATTGTTTAGCTCAAGGTATTTTCCCAAACTGGATATACCTGTGTATCCAGCATATCTGGTAGATTTTTATCATAACTGTAGGTAAACTGATCCAGGCTGATCTATTATTTTAGCATCAATCAGATCCATTTTAACTTCATTCACTCACAAATATTCAAATGAATAAAGAATTTCAAAAAAATTAAGATAAAAATAATCAATTTACTAAGCCATGATACACAGTCCAGATTTGTAAGTATTTAATTTGTCAAATGAAATTGCCTTTACACATTGAATTTCTAGAGCAGTAGATGAAATAGGCTATAATTTGTTATTATTGTTGTTTTTCTGTCACTTTTTGTTGTCGCTGCTGTTGGTGGCGGTTATCTACCCTTTTTTCTCCATTATTAATAAGCAGTTTTGGAGCATCTTTTACGTACCAAGCACTATTTTGGATTCTCGGGGATACTAAAATGAACAGTATTAGGTCTTCGACCTTAAGAGGCTCAGAGTCTAATTCACAAGAAAGACATATAAACAGTAGTTTGTTACGGTAGTTTGTGTTCTGATAGAAGTATACATATCCATGTGGACTGCTTTTCAAGAGGGTGGCTATATTTTTCCTAAAGTGTACCCCAGTCTGTATAAAGCTTGAAAGTCCACAACTTTCTGTTTTTGGTTTAAAACTAGTGTAGTGTTGTAGAAAATAATACTCGACCAAGAGTTAGAAAAGTCGTGTTGGAGTTATAGCTCTTTTGCTGACCAGCTCTGGGACTTTGGACCAATTGCTCAGGTATTATGGATGGTAGCTACCTTACAGGCTATCATGAGGATGAGATGAGAGTGTAAGAAAGTGGTCTGTGATTTTCATACACCAAAATTCCACACTATTCCTTTTGTTTATAAGGTATTATTAATGTTAAACACCAATGCAATGATCAGTTCTTTCAGTGTTTACTGGTTCATGGTTTTGTTGCTGGGGAGATGTGCTAGAGAAAGTGCTCGGTGTTTAACGGTGGGCAGACAAATGTGTGCACATTTATTTTCTTCCTAAAAAGAATGTAGAGGCTGAAAAGGAAATAAGGATAGTGGGGTCTGAGAAATGGAGAAGGAAGCAGAACTAAAGCTGGGTGGGACAAGAAAAGGTGCCCAAAGCAGATGAACATACAAACATACTCATTCACAAATTGACCCACAGTTCTCCTGATCATCATTGTCATCAAAACCATCTATTAAATACTAAATAAAATACATGCATTCGTGGTGTGCTGGTAAATATTTAACAACCAACTCTCCAGGAAAAAAACCCCAAACACATGGCAGATAGCACTTACAGATTTCTGTAGTGTAAATACTCCTACCACGGCCAGTTTTAAGCTACTAATATGATGTGGCTGAACAGGGAGTTAAAAGAGAGGCACACAGCCCACCCCTATTATGATTTCCATCACCCAAACATAATAGACATAAAAAAATAAACTCTAGAGTATATTATAGATAATGATAAACACAGCAAAATAATTTGAAAGGCTGTTTTGAGTATTTGCTAGCTTTATTTTAAAAATAATTTACTTAAATACAATTTAATCTTATTTAATCTTTAATACTGGCTGTGTTGAACATCCAGCTTGCCAAATTCCTGAAAATTAAACAATCAGCTCTGTCGAGGCGGTATGAACAGGTGAAAGCACAGCACTGGGAAGACTGGTAATTGCATTAGTGGTACCAGTTGGAATAAAGAGCATCACCTCTTCTGGAAAACCTGTCTATATTAGGTGCCTTTCTCTATATTCCCATCATAATCTCTCAGATATCAGAGCAATTACGGCACTGTGTTGAAGTTTCATTTTTCTCTCTCCACACTTGAGTCCCAGTGACTGTGACTTTTAACTTCATATCTTCTAAATCTGGCACTGTTCCCAGGACAGGTAGAGCTCAACAAATGCATATTGAAGAAGTACATTAACCTGGATCTGGCTCCTGTTTGCCTGGAGCCCACAATCTAATGTAATGATGTACAAAAACTCATAGCTGCAGAACACACACACACAGTTTAGTAGAAGCTCTGAATAATGATGTGAATAGACAATAAGGTTTTTATATTACCTCAGAGTGGCTTTTATGAGGATGGAAAATAACAGAGATTATGGATCAATGGAAGTAGATGGAACAGTTCTTTTTCTACCCCTATCGTGATTTCGAAACCAAACCAAATCAAACCATCATGCTTCCTTACCTCATCTGTTTAATGACATTCTTGTAATATTCAAGTCTTTAAGAAGTAAAAGTAGCACATATTTAGTATAGAAAAATTACAGTATATCGATGCACAAAGAAATAAAAGCCACTTATATTTCACAAGGTTGATGTAGTAGTGAGGGTAGGTTAAGACAATAGCACCCAGAAAAAGGACCAAATAACAGTGTCTTAAACAAGATGCTTTATCTCTCCCGTTTGGAGGTTTGCAGACAGGTTCACGTGGTCATTCTGCTTCCCAATGCCCTAAGATTCTCAAGGTCAGCTCAGGGCTCGCCATCCATAGGGTATGGCCCCATTCTTCATGGTTCCAGCCAGTATTCACTCTCCTGGTAGCAGGAGGGAGGGATGGGATGAAGAAGAGGCACAGGACCAACCATCTCCTTTAGGAGGATTCCCAGAACTGGCCCTTTGGCATGTCTATTATATCCCATTTGTTAGAAACTAGTCACATGCCACGTTTATCTGCAGTGGAGCCTGGGAAATGCAGTTTTTCTTCTCAGCAGTCATGTGCTTAGCTAGAATTTCTACCATCATCAAAGAAGGGGGAAATAGATTTTTAGGACCAGAATTTGCTCCAGTTATTTCCTTGGTTAAATTGCAAATAGAGGAACTGTTGGAAGTTACACCCGCTTTCAAGGTTATTGATGTGGACTGATAAATTTCCTTTCAGAAGCTCTATATACACTTACACTTCCAAGGACATATTCAATACTTAATATTTAACACCAACACGGTAATCAGTCAATCCACTGATTAACATGTGGCTTTGCTGCTGGGAATATGTGACAGAGAAAGTGCTCAGTGTTTGACAGACTGGGGCTTTAATGTCAGGACTCTTTCAGCTGCAAGTGACAAAGGACTTAACAAGAATGTTGTTTATTCAGATATTGAGGGGACTTGGGCACATTAAGGAAGGGGAACCGACAGTATACATTAGAGTCTGAAGTTGGAGAATTAAAAATGAATCTTCTGAAGAGGAATGGGAGAGGAGGATTATACAGCAGTAGTAAACATTTTAAGGCCCAAAGAGAGACAAGCAAGAGTCATATGACGTCCTCTTAACATCACAGAGGGGCTTTTCCACGCATGCTTTCATCAACTGCTATTGCACAGGCACTGTGCTAAGTGCCTTGTGCACAGCCTCTCATTGAATTCCTGTGCAGTCATATATTCTTATACACCCATATTTTGCACACAATGAAGTGAAGGTTCAAGAGAGGTCAGGTTAAGGGTGGAGCTAGAATCTAAACCCCACTCTGTCTGATGTCAAAATTTTGCTTTTTCCTTTATTTCTCTGAAGAGTGAATTGATAAAAAACAAATTTGGTAAGGATCACTTTTGCTGTAGCATTTGAATTCATTGAAGGGTATAAAAAGATATAAAAATCCTGAAAAATTATAAAAGAATCATAGAGAACAACAAACGAAGTGTTATAAAGGGCAGGAAGGACCTCATGAGATTTTGTTTCTTCCGGGGGGCACATTTTGACCTGAGTTGGGTACCTGCCTCTCTTTTCTCTGAGTACCTGTGTTCACCCTAAGATTGACAGTTCTCATCTCCACTTGGTTGCCTACTTATTTTGTTGTCTCTGCCACCAGACATATCTTGGGTGCCAGGTATCAGGTCTTATACATCTTCATATTGGTGGGGCCCAGTACAATGCTTGGAACATGGTAGGTACTCAATAAATATTTGCTGAATGAATTATACAAGCAGTCATTTCATGGTCATATTAATACATATTTCCTGAAAGAGAAATTTTATTTATTTACTATTTATGCTAAGTTTGAGAGGTGTACAATAATAACTAGATTAGCATAAAATTATGATCTTGACTATGGTTATAAAAAGAATGTTTGTAAGGCAACTGAACTTGTACATAATATTTAGTGTCTAGAACATTTTAGGTTGTTTTGAGTGTTTAATACTGTATTTAGTTACTTATTTCTCACAAAAAAACCTTAGGAAGGAAATAGAATTATCTCCACCTCAAAAATTGGGAAAATTGAAAAACCAGGAAATGAACCCAGGTAGTTCTGCTCTAAAAATTCTGTGTTTAACAACTAAGCTATTTTATGGCTATACTGCCCAAGGCAATTTACAGATTTAATTCAATCCCTATCAAATTACTCAGGGCACTTTTCACAGAACTAGAACAAACAATCCTAAAATTTATATGGAATCACTAAAGACCCAGAATTGCCAAAGCAATATTGAAGAAAAAGAATGAAGCTGGAGGCATAACCCTCTCAGATTTCAGACAATACTACAGAGCCACGGTAATCAAAACAGCATGGTATTGGCATAAAAACAGACATATGGTTCAATGGAACAGAATAGAGAGCCCAGAAATATACTCACAGACCTATGGTCAATTAATCTTCAACAAAGGAAGTAAGAATATACAGTGGAGAAAAGAGAATCTCTTCAGCAAATGGTGTTGGGAAAACTGGATAGCAGCATGTAAATCAATGAAGTTAGAACACTCCCTTACACCATACACAAAAATAAAGTCAAAGTGGCTTGAAGACTTAAATATAAGACAAGACATGATATATCTCCTAGAAGAAAACATAGGCAAAACATTCTCTGACACAAATCTTAGCAATGTTCTCCTAGGGCAGTCTACCCAGGCAATAGAAATAAGAGCAAAAAATAAACAAATGAGGCCTAATTAAACTCATAAGCATTTGCACAGCAAAAGAAACCATAAGCAAAATGAAATGACAGCCTATGGAATGGAAGAAAGTATTTGCAAATGATGCGACTGACAAAGGCTTAATTTCCAGAATATATGAACAACTTATACAACTTAATAACAACAACAAAAAAAACAACCCAATCCAAAAATGGGCAGAAGACCTAAATAAGCAATTCTCTAATGAAGACATACGAGTGGCCAGTAGGCACATGAAAAAATGTTCAATATTACTAATTATCAGAGAAGTGCAAATCAAAACTATAATGAGGTATCACCTCACACCAGTCAGAATGGCCATCATTCAAAAGTCCATGGACAATAAATGCTGGAGGGGCTGTGGAGAAAAGGGAACCCTCCTGCACTGCTGGTGGGAATGTAGTTTGGTGCAGTCATTATGGAAAACAGTATGGAGATTCCTCAAAAGATTAAAAATAGACTTATATTATGATCCAGCAATCCCATTTCTGGGTATATATTCAGAGGGAATGCTAATTCAAAAAGATACATGCACCCCAATGTTCATAGCAGCACTATATGCAATAGCCAAGACATGTAAACAACCCAAATATCCATCGACAGACGACTGCATAAAGAAGCTGTGGTATATTTATACAATGGAATACTACTCAGCCATAAAAAAGAATAAAATAATGCTGTTTGCAACAACATGGATGGACCTAGAGATCATCATTCCAAATGAAGTAAGTCAGAAAGAGAAAGAAAAATACCATATGATATCACTCATATGTAGAATCTAAAAAAAAAAGGACACTATGACCTCATCTGCAAAACAGAAACAGACTTGCAGACTTAGTAAACACTCTTATGGTTACTCGGGAAAAGGAGTTTGAGATTTATAAATGTTAGCCACTATAGGTAAAAATAGATTTAAAAAGTTTCTGCTGTATAGCACAGGGAACTATGTTCAGTATCTTGTAATAACCTTTAATGAAAAAAATATGAAAATGAATATATGTATGTATATGCATGACTGGGACGTTGTGCTGTACACCAGAAATTGACAGTACTTCAATAAAAAAAAAAAACAAACCTAGGCTATTTTAACTCAGCATTGTTAATGAGATTTATTATTATTAATTATTAATAATAATAATTACTACTACTACTACTACTATTATTATTACATGACGCCATAGTAGCATCTTCTAATGAAAACTCTTAAATCCTTAACCTGTTTGTCTATCAACCGGACTTTCCCTTTCGCCAAAGGCACAGGCTCTAAATATCCTGGGAAAGTGATGCTTTTGTACCTAAGCAACCTCTACCTGCAAAACCGATGAGTAATTTGCAATCAGCATTATTCATTATTCACTTTAATAATCAGGGACTCATATTTTAGATTGTTTTCCCTAACAAACGTCCACTTGCACCTTCCAGGGGACTTGCGTACCCCAGAGGCTTTCTGGAACGCAGACGCCCCCGCGTCTTTGCAGACTCGGCCCCGGCGCTTTCTCCCCCGCGAAACTACATTTCCCAGTGTTCCATTCGTCCGCGCGAACTTTCCCAGCTCCGGGTGGCATCGCGGGAAAGCTAAGGATACTCTGCAGGGCAGTGTGGGTGGGGGAAGTAAAGGGCGGACAATCGAGGCCCTCCCGCGCTCACGCAGCCCGAAATGGCTCGGAGGCAGGACGAGCAGAAAGGGGGCACGCCTTTGATGGCGGAAGGCAAGTCGGACGCAGAGGTTAAGCTCATTCTGTACCACTGGACGCATTCCTTCAGCTCTCAAAAGGTAAAGGCCTCGGCCCGGCAGGCGGCGCAGATCAGGTTTCAGCACCGGGACAGCTCCCTCTGGGTGTCGCCCGGGTAAGCCAGAGCACCTAGAAACCGGCCTCCACGCCCTAAGCCCGGGGGGCGCTCCCTTGTGGGGCAAGGATGCGCCTTGTGCAGGAGAAAGGAGAACCAGGCTGAGCTGGCAAGGGATGAGTCAGGCACTGCCACTCATGAAATGCGACAAAACTCCCCATCACTTTCGGTATTTGGGCTGGAGGCCTTGTCTCGGGGCCTTGGAAGAGGGAGGCAGGGAGGGAAGCGCCTTCCTGCAGCCGCATAATCTACAGTTCCTTCTTTTGCTCTGGGTCGCATTCGCTCTCTTCCACAGGCCTGGCGTATCTGTTTCAAGGCCTTGTCAGGAGAAGGCACATAAATAAGGTTTAGGACACAAAGAAAGTAGTAGTGATGGAGAGGATGACTGTGGAATGAATATAGCCAGAATCATTTTCATTACTTATTTTATTATCTTTTCTAACATATAAAAGCAAGATCCTAGAATACGTTTCACTTGTCAATACCAGGTATAGGAATAATTAAAAAGAATGTTGAAAATATTAATAACTCAGGGTAGCACCAAAAAAACTGCTTAGTGGTATCCAGGGATGCCATTCAATTAAAAGCCTGCACATGTTGTGGTAACCAGTGTGAACTCTTCCAGGTGCGCTTGGTAATTGCTGAAAAGGCATTGAAGTGCGAGGAACATGATGTAAGTCTGCCCCTGAGTGAGCACAATGAGCCTTGGTTTATGCGTTTGAACTCAACTGGAGAAGTGCCTGTCCTTATCCACGGGGAAAACATTATTTGTGAGGCCACTCAGATCATTGATTATCTTGAACAGACTTTCCTGGATGGTAATGTTAAGGCTATTTGTGATTTCTTGGATTTACTTTCAACACAAATATATGTATTTCCTCCCCCACCTTCCTTCCCTCCTTCCCTTCCTTCCTTTTTCCTCCCTTCCTTCCTTCCTTCTTTTTGGTTTCATGATGATGGTTTAGTGCCAAAAACCTTTTCCATTTCCATAAGCACACAAATATAAAATGGAAAAAATTGCGTAAATTTTGTATAAGCCAGTATAACTCTATTTAAAAGATTTAATGTAAACTACCAATTTTAATGTTGGAAACTCCCTTTTAAATTCACTTGCAATAAACCCTGCAGGTGTATGGCTTGTGGGGGTGATCTATTAGCCTTGAAGTCAAATTCATAATGTTGATTCTAAAGGTATAATGTGAAGATCAGTTTCATCTAGTCTATCAAATGGTTCCACCTTAAAAAACAGTAGGAGGGAAAAAGAGGAATAAATTCTAGGCAAGGGAGATTAGAATGTTGGTACACTCAGAGATCTTTGCCCTTGGTTACTTCTGTATTGTTTGAATTTTATATCCTTTGTGAGGAATTACAGGGCTTAAATTTGTACAATGCTTTTAAGTAATAACTATTTATTGACAGCCTGTTTTATGTCAGGTATTTTATAATCTGTTTTAGTCCACCTTCAAAAAATCCCACCTGAGATAGCATGGTAGACGAGTTATTCCCATTTTGTACATGAGGAAAGAGAAACAGAGGGGTTGCCTAAGGTAAATGTTGCAGTTTTATGGCAGAATGGGGCTGGAATGCAAGCCTTTCAAATCGAAACCTTCATGTAACATTGACTGTCTCCCACAGTCATTGCTGCTTATACCTTGTCTCACTTCTTCCTAACAACAAGGCTTTGAGATGAGCTGCAGCTTCAATATTTGCCCAAGATTACACAGCTGATCACTGGCAGAATTGAGAGCAGAACAGAGACTCCTAGCTTTCAGCTAAGTGCTGCTCTGAAAAAGAGGCTGTACGAGATCCAGTTACTCTTCATCTGCCACCAGTTATGTTGATGTTAACTGAGCAGGATAAAGCCAGAATGTGACCCCCAGTTATTGGAAGCTGAGAAAGGAAATTATGAGGTTCCCTCCCAGAAAAGTCTGAGACTTAGAAGGAAAATAGGTATAAGACCTAAATAGTGGGATGGGGGTGGTGGTGGTTTACACTAGGGAACTGGATCAGCAGTGGGCTACCCTTGTTCTTAATCCAAGTGTTTAGTTCCCTAGGATTCTTACTGGAGGTGGCCATCAATCTAAACCAAAGAGTTTAATGAACTGCTTTTACATCTGTCATTACTTGCAATTCCTGATAAGTCTAAATTCTGGGGACTGTACAGAAAATGGTGGCTAATTGACTTAAGACAATTTTTCTCAATCTTGAGCTTTTTGGAAATGGACAAATCTGTTAAATAATAATTTGTATTTCTTGGGAGAAGTGATTATAATACTGTGAATAAGACAAAGTAATTGCATAAGAATTCTACTTTAAGTAATCAAAACTTTAAAAAGATACAGTAAGTGGGAAATCATATTTAAATGTTTTGTTAGCATCTCTTGAACTACTACTGCTACCACCATTCTCCTCCTCCTCCTCTTCCTTGCTTTGTTTCTCCTCCAAGTTGTTCAATAACATAAAATGTTACTTTACAATGTAACAATCATAATAATAATGTTAGTGAATATTAGGCTTTATTACATTTTTCTTTAAGCTTCTTTTGCTTTGACTATATACTACACAAGACTGAAATGCATTCTGAGTTGTGTTCAAGGCAAATACTAAGTTCTTATTACTATTTATTGAATCAGAGGAGAAGGCACTGTGGGCTAAACGTTAAGATTAAAATAGGGAAACTAAGGACTTTAATTCTAGTTGTACCAATAGAATAAGTAAATAATCAAGAATCTGAGCTCTAAGTCTGAAACTGTTGCACATCCTTGGTAACGACTTTTTTGTTTGTCTTCTTGGACTAGGTGATAGCATTTTATCAGTTGCAGAGATAAAGCAAGTTCAGTCAACTCTTATTTCACTCTTCCTGTTTCCCAAGGAGAGTAATCATTCAGTCAGAAAGAGTTAAGAGATTAAGAGAACTAAAACCCATAGTAGATATGAAGACAGCAAGAAAACAATTATATAAATGAAGGTTAGTCTAGTCTCCAAAGTTTCCCTCAAATGTGAGCATTATCAAAATTATTATTATGATAATTTATATTTATCATTAAGAACTCATGGAGATTAGGAAAAGAGCCAGACAAGAAATCGACAAATGTTATCCCAATTGTCAGAGAAGGGGAAAGGTGAATTCTACTTTCTTACTTAATCTGTATTCTAGTGATCAGCAGCATTAGGAGCTTGTCAGAACTACAGGCTCCTAAACTCTCCTGCAGATCTCTTGAATCAGAATCTGCATTTTAACAAGATTCCCAAGCAAATCATATATGCACTAAAGTTTGAGAATCACTACTACAAATTACTGTGCATTAAGTATTTGCTTAAACTTTAAGCATTTATAAAATACTGTCTTTCATAAGTGTGGCAGAGTTGTAGAATGGATTGTTAAAAATTAAAAAAAAATATTTTGAGTATCTCAATTAAAAGGAACTGGCCTAAATTTTACATTACTGGAGAATGTCTGTAACACTTAAAAAATGAGCATTATGTGCTGGGCAGGGTTCTAGATATTGTGTATCTTGGTTTAATGAGAGCATTTGAGATTATTTCATATAATACTCCTGTGGAATGAAGGAGCAAATGTGGCTAGATGAGAGTAATGCACATTTTCCAATGAATAAACAACATGTTGAAGAATATTCATGAATTAATTTCTTATGCCAGTTTGCTTGTTTAGCCATGGACTCTCATTTACTTATCCAATGATAATTTTATGACACTTTAATTATTTCAATTGTAGACCACAGTAAGCACAGTGAGGTTAGAGACAGTATCTGTCTCATTACCAACTGTATTCCCAATGCCTCATGTGTGAATGTTCTCTAACAGGAGTTAATAAATACTTCCGAATGATTAAGATGAATGAGTTATTGAAATAGATGTCTGCCTGGACAGGGATCTCTACTAGCATCCCTTTAGGCTTCTATTTTCTGACTTGAGCCTAACAATTCTATAAATGATTTGAATAAAGACAGTAGAAATACTATTACACTTGTGGATGTCAAGCTGTGATAGATAAAGTGATGACTAGCTTATGAAATGCTTCTCATGGAGCAATAAAATGGAAAAAAAAACACGATTAAATTTAACAAAGCTAAAAGTAGTATATGACTTTTGCATTAATGAAGGATGGGAGACCTGGCTTGTTAGTAAGTTACCAACAAAAGCCAATAATGAAATAAAAAATGAGTGTGATCTCAAGTTGCTTCAAAAGTATAGGTTCTATCTAGAACATGACAAACTGTGACCTGCTACATTTGAAATGTTTGGAACATGCAGCATTTTGTCCAATAATGCATGGAACTTTCAGGAAAGTTGACAAATTAGAATGATAATAAATGAATGGATTTATGAGGTGTATAGTGGCCCATGGTTATAATAAGAGGCTTTAAGTGTATCCATTCATCTAAAGACCAGAGTGCAGTCAACTGGCATCTCCTTTGCTGTTATTTGCTATCCTTTATTAGCCTATTGATTAGGGATTGTACTAAAAATGATGCTTGCTGACCTGTTCTTCTTTCTCAAACTTTCTATTTGATCAGGATTTACATATTTACATCCTTATGCTTTTGGGATATCACAGTCTCTTTTAGTGAACTTTAATTTGGCTGCTAGATAATAAAAAAAATGAGCATGAAATAACTATAAAATACTAGAATACATACTATTTATTACTGCCAAATAACTCAGTGATGACCTAGAATCAAGGATGTCATATGGTGAATGTTGAACTTCGGTAATTTAAAACATTCTGTAACAGTTCTCTGAAGCTCATGTCCCATGTCTTATATCTATATATATCATTTTAAGTATTCTTAGGAAATAGAATGTTGTTTGGAAGTAATCCAGGTTATCTGGTATATTAATGTAACATATGTAAGTCTGATTAGGAAATATAAAGTTATTTTATAGATACAATTTTATCAATATATATATAGAAAATCAACTCAGATTTTAAAAAGAACATTAATTCTAAAATTACTGTTATATTAAAATACATACAGTTATTTATGGAAGGAATTTCTGATTATTGTTAAGGTCGTAGAATAATCAATTTTGTGTCTATTAATAAAAGGCTTTCATATATAGTTGAATAACATTACCTGCTTTTTAGTACATCTACTGAAATTGCAGATTAGCACAAAGATTGTAACTTGAGTGCAGAGAAAATATGGTATATGGTAAGGAAAAGAAAATGAGTCTTTAAGACTCATGATTGTGCCAATAAAAGTGGTTTTAAAAAGTAACTTTCAAAAAAACTTTCTGTGATTTGTTAAATTTTAGTGGAAGGAGGGGGTGTTAAAATGCAGAAGTCCTGATTATACAGGATGTGTATACAATAATTGAAACAAACTGTCTGATAAAGGAGTTTTTGCCCCCCAATTATAAATGTTTCTGTAAAAGTCTTAAATATAGTACCGATTCAATAAAAAGTAGTTAAACATCTAAGGTATAAAATTTATTGAATATAATGCTATAAATTTGCTGTCTCAGAAAATTCTGGATGCATATGCTAAACATATAATTTGACACCATGTGTTTTTTCTCATCTGCATTTAGATATGTTCTTTCTAGTTCTAAAGTTATGACAACCTTGAATTGTAGTCAGTTTGTAACCATATCTTTTGCTTTAGGTAACTTAATTGCTTATCATTATTATTATATTGTAATAGCCTGGTGTATGACTAGTTGAAAGGTACAATTTTGTTCAGCTTCATGCTACATATTATCTTCTATTCCAACGTCATCACTGAGTGATCTAAGTAAAATAAAAAATCGGCAAAGGGCTAGAGATAGGACTGAAGTCTAATCTGTTATCATTGAGCTAATAAGGGAGACCTGAAAATTACTCAAATAGAACTATGGGGAGTCTTTCTTGAAAACAGGCATAATAATGTCTCCTTTATCTGCCATCACTGGGGAGTGTAAGCAGTTAATTTAGGAAAATTATAAAATTATCATCTTTTCATTTTTTGCTCTTGGGGACATGGAATGTGATTTTTTTTTTTTTTTTTGATGGCTCAGGGCCACTGTTATTCTACCCAGCAATACAGGGATTTGAGACTATATGGAACTACTTGTCCTCATTAAATGGTTGCAGAATGCTTTTATTGTTTCTTTCTGATTAAAAAAAATTTTTTTCTTTCGTTTTCTCTGGATGTTCTTTATCATATTTTTCTGCTTTATGTCTGTTTCTAATTTGCTGCCTCAGTTTAGGTTCAACACATGACCTGCCTTTGTCTCTACTCAGTTCCTCAATGAAATCAGGTCTTATGCCAATGTATTCATTTATTCTTGTTTATTCTTCCAGCTTAGTCACTAGTCCTGGCTTCCACTCCTGTAACCCTGCTCCCCAGTGCTGGGAACGCCTCTCACTGCCTGCTTCTTAAAAGTCCTCTGATTCCTTGTCCTGCCCCCGTAAGCCTCCTAGTGCTTTCCCACCCCTGACTGAGGTAGAACACCGAGAAAAGGTTTTCCTTCTTCAGTATCATAACAAAAATGCTTTATGGAAGGATTAGAAAATAAGATAAGCATGAGAGGGAAGATTTTCTGTATAATTCAAAGGAAATTCCCAATTGTCTTTTGAAAAGCTCTCTCTCTAGAGGCAGTGGACAGTGTTGTGCGCTGCTGTCAGGAGGATGCTGGCAGCACTTGGATGTGTGACCCTGGACAGGGTGTCCTTGAAGGGGGAGAGTCAGCTTGGAAAAGAACATGGGTTCAGTGGGTACATTAAGCTGTGTCTGACAAAGTGTTTTAGGAGACAGTTATATACTAATGATGCCTTGAGTAGAAGAAGATCCTTTTCATGCATTTAAACATTTGGATTCAGACTTGGCCAGATGCACCTTCCCCAGGAAGCAATTAGACGTTGTTTTTCCCACTCTCATTTACTTTTCCAGGAAGGAAGTGGTGTGGTCTTCTGAAGGCAAGCCCCAGGCCTGGCACCAGAAAGCAGCCTGAGCCAGTAGCCATAAATTTAACCACTTGGGAAGCATTTTAAAATGCTGTATCATTGATGGTTGTTAACCTGTGGTTCTTGGACCTCCAGAGCAGCAGTTCTTAAACTTTTTGGTTTCAGGGCCCCTTTCTCTTAAAAATTAATGAGGACATTTGAGAGCTTTTGTTTATGTGGGCTACCTATCAATATTTATCAAATGAGAAATTAAAACTGAGAAAAGTTGAAAACAGAAGAATAGTCAAGCCCCCATTCCATTAACTGTCAGAGTGATGGAGTGATCATGTGTCGTGTAGCCTCCGGAAAATACCAGCGGACACTCGAGAGAATGAGGGTGAAAAAGCAATTAACATCTTGGGATGAGTATAAAAGTAGCTTTGGCTTGTGGACTCCCTGAGTGTGTCTTTGAGAAGCCCTGGGATTCTCAGACTATACTTTCAGAACTGTTGCCCATCGTGGTCTGTGAATAGAGTTCAGGAGATTTGATATCTTAGAGGGGAAAAATTACATCCTTATTTTCACTCATTTCCAATAGAAATCTATCATTTCCTTTCATTTTGAATGTAGCCATAATCCACCACCATCTCAGCAGTGCCTGTGACTTTGCTCATGTGTTCATGTGATGGTGATGTGTTCACAGCATACCAAGGTATTGCAGATATCTTAAAATATCACTTATGGCCATCACTACTTTGAACTTATGCTCGCTATTACATCTGCTTCTAGATATTGTTAATGTATTAATAAAAGGCACCCATCTTAGTATTTTATAGTTTAAAATTACTTTGATAACATATTTTTAATATAATAAATTTTCCTTTGCAAACTTATGTCTTGTGTTTTACACATTTAAGGACATTATACTGAGAAGAGGCCAGTGTCACACCAAAGGTTAAGAATTCTTTAGAATATCTGGGACCTTAGAATGCCTCCAGTCTGTTATCCTCATGGAAATGCCTAGCATGCATTGGTTAGGAACCTGGTAATATTCTGAGATCCTGGAAGTTCAGCAAGGAGGTGTGCTGTACTTGGGCAGACCCACTGTTGATGAACAGTGTGTAGCTGACATTTCATTCTTGGTTATTCTAATGCAGGTCTCAGAATTGGACTCCCCAGCAGGGAATTAGATATTTGCCCTCTGGTTTGAGGAGTAATCCATCTTTTTAATTAGAGAGTCAAAAATAGCCCATTGGCTTAAAAAGCTTGTTGGTCTGGCATTAGGAGATTTTGCCTGAAATTCTCTGCAACCAGCTTTGAATTGTCAATGCTTATGAGTGAGTGTGGGATGCTTAAAAGGATTCCAAATTAAATAAATAACCCAAGCTGAATGAATAAATTAATAAGCACACATAAATGAATCAAGTTAAGGCTGTTCTTTTCACCTGTTGGATCAGCAAGTTCGTTGGCATTTCTCAGGGGCAGTTTGGGAGTCAGAAGTGGGAACTGATTTTGTAGGAACCTTTGGATCACCTAGTTCATCTTTATTCTTCTTGGATGGTCTCAAAATATGAACCCTTTGAAGATGTTAGGGTGATGTAATGAAACAGAGCACTGCATTAGGACTTAATGACTTTGGTCCTTGTTCTGCCTCTAATTAGCTGTGGGATCTTGGAAGAATGTCTCAATGTCCTCATTCACTACTGCAGAGCTCAAATATTCTCTAATAACTAGCACTTTGAGACTATATTCATTAATTCACTCATTAATTGGAATTTACCAAACACCTACGATGAGCCAAACATTGTATCAGGCACTTAGGATTCACAAAGAACAGTACATGGCCCCTGCCCTTAACAAGTCTATAGTCTAGAGTTTAACCAGCAAATGAGGATTATGCAGAACTCACTTTCCACAGATAGAATGTTAGGAATTCCTGGTGAATTCCATGAAGACGGTCAGTGCACATTCAGGCTCACTCTTGGCATTAATTGGAACCTAGGAAGGAGAGGTCCCTGCTCAACTTCTCATAATGAGTGTTCATTCACTTAACCAACGTTTACCAAGGGCCTAACGTGTATGAGACACTATGCTAGACCCTGGATCATAGTTTCCTTGCCCCGAAGAGGTTCGTGGGGCAAAAAGATACAAATAGCTAATTAAAGTGATAAGGGCTATAATGAAGTATGTACAGAGTATTTTGTATGTACAGAAGAAGAAGGCACCCTTGACCTGGTCAGATGTCAGTAGTTGTAGGAGTTTGGGGAGGGTTCCACAGAGGAGTTGGCATAAGTAACAACCTTGAGGCTGAGTAGTGATTTGCAGAGTGGAAAAGTGTGATCGTGGTTTGGCATCTGGTCTAGTACATCAGTCCACTTCAAACTTTCAGAATCTGGGCTGGGGAGAGAGCATCCTTTACATGCCTTCGTATAATATTGAAAGTGTTAGTGATGAGGTTAGGGTTTTTGTTTTTTCACCTTTGGATATACTATCTCATTGGTAACTTTTTTCTCTAATGTTTGTGTGTGTGTTTTAGAAAAAACACCCAGGTTAATGCCTGATAAAGGAAGCATGTATTACCCACGGGTACAACATTATCGAGAACTACTTGACTCCTTGCCAATGGATGCCTACACACACGGCTGCATCCTACATCCTGAGCTAACTGTGGACTCCATGATCCCAGCTTATGCAACAACAAGGATTCGCAGTATGTAAAGATCTTAAAGACCTAGAATGCTGTCTAGAGCTTCTTTTAATTTATTTTTGAGATCTAGCACATCTCATGAAGACTTGGGACAGGGTTGTTGAGTTTGCTTCATGGACAGGCACGTTATACATTGATCCATGCACCAGTCAGACTAATGTGTGTTTCAGCTGTTCACCTGGACATCTGTTGTCTACAGGACCTGATTTTTCCAGCTCTTGGCCTTGAAGGCCAAGCTTAGATAAAGCTCAGAAGAGTGGCCTGTAGAAAAGTAAAGAACGTAACATGTTCTCATGGACAGATGGACTAGGAGTTAGGAAAGCTGGGGTCTTCTGGGAGTCATGGACAACTAGGTTCACATTTCTGGTCCTTAATTTTTATTTCATTGTGTGAGGGAGCGGGACTACAGGCTGTCTCACCGTTACTCCACCTCTAAACTCAGTGACTAGAGATTCACTAAGGTTGAGTTGTGATCTCCAGCTGTCCTGTCCTCCTGTCCCGTGGACAGAGAAGGGTCAGTGCAAGGGATGAGGAGCCGGAGGCAGTGTGCACTGTGGCCCAGGAGGCTGGGAAGGAAGGGAGGTACCTGTGGTCAGACCCTGTGGCTGTTTGACCAGAACACTCACACCCAAGTCTCCTAATCCCACAAAGTGCGTCCTTTCCGTCACACCAAGCCTCACCTGTGTGGTTCTCTGACTTAGGCTGTTTACCTCATTTCTGATACTCCGCTCCCCTCCCCTCGCCTCCTCCTTCCCGTCGCTGCTCCTCTCCTCTCCGCTTTCCTCCCTGCTCTTCCAGCTTCTCACCTTCCTCTTGCTCCTCCACCTTCTCCCCATCCATACTCATTATATGACTTGACACAAGTATTGTGACTATACTTCTATCACCTAGAGTAAATATTTCTTTAAATAAGGCTTTTCCCTCCCCTTCACGTAAAAGTTCATTACAGAAAGCATGAAAGGTACTGGAAGGTAGAATGACTGCTCTGCGCTGAGCATTTCCGATGCGCTGGGCTGGGCTTTGCCCTAAATGCTTCCCATTTCATCCTCCGCCTGTGCGGCAGATACTCTGATGGCTGCATTTTAAAACTGAGCTCACAGAGACAATAATGTGACAGTGAATATATACATGTTCACGTATAACTGAAAAATCGTGCTCTACACTAGAATTTGACACAGCATTTTAAAATGATTATAAATCAATAAAAAAGTTAAAAAAAAAAAAAAACTGAGGACACTAAGGCACAGAGAGGGCAAGTCTGAGGCAGACCCAGGGTGTGGCCTGCAGGGCTCAGACTCTCACCATCCAGTTTCCCTGCTTCTCCTTGTTTCTTGTGTGGAAGGGAGGAAATAATTTTCTAATTCCAAAATGATTTTATTATCAGGCCAAATCGGTAACACAGAGTCGGAACTGAAAAAACTTGCTGAAGAAAACCCAGATTTACAAGAAGCGTACATTGCAAAGCAGAAGCGACTTAAAGTAAGTAAACTGGGCTATCCTCCACTGACATCTGCTGTTTGTATTAAATGCACTACTTTTTGTAAAGTATCACTGTTTCTTAGAACATCTTCTATTAAATATTGCAAGTCACCAGTACTCATGTGACCTTTGGCTTATGCTCTGCTTTTAGAAAGAATTTTTCTTTATTAGATTTGCTATTCAGGCCAAATGACTGTTGTTTAAAAAGCAGGTATCGCTCAGGCTTGTTGTCAAGGAAAGTTATAAAATGTAAAAGCAAGTTAATAAAATATTCTAGGAACCTGTCATTTCAGGTATTTTGCCCCTTTAAGGCAGCTAGACCTCTGTCTGTGACTTTTGTTTTATACCAGTAAGGTAATTGGTTAGTTTGCTTTTTTGATATATACTCTCTTGGCTCTTCTCAATTTTTTTCCTTTTTACCTTTTGACCATCTTCATCCATTTCTCCACTTCCTCACCTCCTGCCTCTGGTAGCCACCAGTCCATTCTCTGCACCTATGAGCTTTTTTGGGCATTTGTTTTTGGATTCCATGTGTAAGAGAGATTATACAGTATTTGTCTTTCTCTGTCTGACATTTCACTTAGCATAATGCCCTCAAGGTCTATTCATGTTGTCACAAAAGGCAAAATTTCACTCTTTTTTTTTGTAGTTTAATAATATTCCACTCTCTCTATATATACATCACAATTTCTTGATTGATTCATCTGTTAATGGACACAAGCTGTTTCCATGTCTTGGCTGTCATGAATAATGCCCCAGTGAACATGGGAATGCAGGTATCTTTTTGAATTTGTGTTTTTGTTTTCTCTGGATAAACACCCAGAAGTAGAATTGCTGGATTGTATGGCAGTTCTATTTTTAGTTTTCTGAGGACCCTCCATACTGTTTTGCCTAGTGGCTACACCAGTTTACATTCCCACCAACAGAACACAAGGGTGCCCTTTTCTCCACATCCTTGTCAACACTTGTGATTTCTTATCTTTCTGATAAGAGCCATTCTAACAGGGGCAACATACCTTATTGTGGTTTTAATTTTCTTTTTCCTGGTGATTGACAGCACTGAGCATCCTTTCACGTACCTGTTGGCCGTTGTATGTCTTCTTTGGAAAAACGTCTGTTCAGAACTTCTGCTCATATTTTAATTGTATTGTTTGTTTTGCTATTGAGTTGTGTGAATTCTTTATATATTTTAGCTATTAGGCTCTTATCAGGTGTATGATTTGCAAATATTTTCTCCCACTTAGTAGGTTGCCTTTTCATTTTGTTGATGGTTTCCTTTGCTGTAAAGAAGCTTATTAGTTTAATGTCGTCCCTCCTGCGTATTTTTGCTTTTGTTACTTTTGCTTTTGGTTTAAGATTTAAAAAATCATCGCCAAGACTAATGTCAGCGAGCTTCCCACCTATGCTTTCTTTTAGGAGTTTTATGGTTTCAGGTTTTACATTCAAGTCTTGAATCCATATAGAGTTTATCTATTTTGTCTGCCTTCTGAAGAGCAAGGCTTTGCCTTATCAGCTAAAGTCAGCCTTTTCTTTCTGCTGATTCTTTCCTGGTGTTCCAACAACACGTGTAAGTTTCTCCCACATTAAAAATGTAGCAAACGTCAACACTCCACCGCCCCTCTATGCCCCATCTCCCTTTATCTTGCGTTAGCTAAATGAGCTTCTCAAAAGAAACATCTGCACACCCACGGTCCTTACTTTCTTCTTGTCCTTTAACACTGCATTCAGATTTCTGTCTCATTCCTGACCCTTCAGTTATTCACTCACTCACTGAAGGCTGCTGAAAGCCCATTCCTGATCTGGGTGTGACAGGAGTCTCTCCGTGCCCCTCACACTCTGCCCTCTCTGGTCATCCGGTCCCACTGAGTTGCCGTGAGCAGTGGGTCTGGCCCCTGGGATGTTTCCACAGCCACAGCATTTCCCCTCTGCTTTGCTTCTGCTTTCGCAAAGTAATTCTGTTTCTTCTCATTGCCTGGAATAAACAGGCTCCAACTCTGTAAGACCTTATATCTGCTTTCCTTTACATCGATTGTTTTTACAGGCATGAGTAACTTACTTAGTTATTTTTGTTGATTAGTCAAAGCTCCTTGACCATGACAATGTCAAGTATTTGAAGAAGATTCTTGATGAATTGGAGAAAGTCTTGGATCAGGTTGAAACTGAGCTGCAGAGGAGAAATGAAGAAACTCCAGGTAGGTTCTCATTTGTATTCTCTTTCTCTTCTCCTGGACACCAGGAGTATTTATGGGAATTCTCTTCAATTTCACCGAAAACATTCTGTAATCTGCTTTTAATTGTTAGTACTCATGGGCAGTTTAAATTATGATAGCCACAATAACCTTGAATTCAGCAAAATCCAGGTGCCTAATTGTAACTCCATCTGCATCTGTGTAAAATGTGACTCGTGAAGGATTTTTCTGCACAATTTAAGTTATGGTTGAGCGATTCCTACCCAGCCTGTTCCACAGGTTTTAATTACAGTAGTTAGTTTGGTTGAATAACCTGAGTAATTTCTTGAACACTCCGTCTAGTTTTTCCCTTAGGCAGGGAGAGAACGTCCAGTCCGCAGTGCAGTGCACAGTGGGAGCCAGCTGGGTCTGCACAGGCTCACTGCTGAGCACCCACCATCGTGCCCGTGAACCTGGCCTCATGGTGAAGCCACTGCCCAGCTGCACACACACGGACCATTCGCACTCTTCTCACTGGCAGCAAAGTTGACCATGTCCCTTGAAACTTGCTTCACCATAGGGACTCTCTTCCGTTTTAAAGAAGTAACTAAAAGCAGCAACCACTGAGTGACACTGCAGGCCCAGCTTTAGGGATTTTCCTACAGCACACCTGCCGTTTTCTGAACCCAGAAGGAAATATCTGTTAACTCCTTTGGCTTGGAGGCTCCCAACTCCTTGAAATGATAGATGCCTTGAGCTCAAGTGGTCAAGTGCCCCAGCTGCACCTAGGGGCTCAGGTACCGACAGATGTCAAGCAAGTCTCCCTTAGCCTGGGATACACTTGCAAGGGTTTTTTTTTTTTTGTTTTTTTTGTTTTTTTGTTTTTTTTAAAGCATAAAACTACTCACTGAGTGTGATTGCCAAGAAAATGTAGCGCGGCCTTTGTCTCTTGCTACACTCACACTTGCCCTCAAGACTGAGACAAAAGATGCCAACTAGGGTGTGTACGGCGCTTGCTCCTAACCCTCCATGTCCCTATCTCTGATTAGAAGAGGGCCGCCAGCCGTGGCTCTGCGGAGATTCCTTCACCTTGGCGGATGTCTCGCTGGCTGTCACGCTGCATCGACTGAAGTTCCTGGGGTTTGCGAGGAGAAACTGGGGAAATGGAAAGCGACCGAACTTGGAAACCTACTACGAGCGTGTCTTGAAGAGAAAAACATTTAACAAGGTTTTAGGACATGTCAACAATATATTAATCTCCGCGGTGCTGCCAACTGCGTTCCGGGTGGCCAAGAAGAGGGCCCCCAAGGTTCTTGGCACCACCCTTGTGGTTGGTTTGCTTGCAGGAATGGGATATTTTGCATTTATGCTTTTCAGAAAGAGACTTGGCAGCATGATGTTAGCACTTAGACCCAGACCAAATTACTTCTAGGCTTGTGGGGAACTAAGGGTGGCAACTCATCCAACCATTCAGCTAGACACTTCTCCACTCTGCCAGGCCCGGTGAAGAATGACCCTGGGCAACTAGTAAAAAGCATAACTTACTTTACTCTTTGGCTACTTTATGTGTGGAGAGGAGGGCATGAAGATGTTTTTGTGGGCTGGTAACTTTGAGATTACTTATTTGCAAGCCTGAACTAACTTTGAGATTACTCATCTGCAAACCTGAACTAATTCATCCTTAACACATGGATGAGGTCAAGATACGTGTGAATGCTGACAGGTAGAGGAGAACAGAACTTTAACTCAAAATGCCAGTTCAAGTTCTGGCTTCTTTTTTGGGAGAAGGTTATTATTATGAGCAGACCATAATAATAACCTGTGATTGCCCAGAACCCTTCATCTGAGACTACCTGGATGTGTTGAGTGTTGAGTAGTTAGCAGTATTGTCTCCTGGCATTCAGAATTCATCTCTGTTACACAACACGGGGTCCTGACAGCAGCAAGGCACCGCGGTGCTTCGTACTTCCACTGTTAGCTCCAGGCAGAAATAAGGTGGGGCAGAGGGACAAAGGCAGGGGACCAAAGGGAGAATTAAGTCTTTATAATGATGGGCAATAGAATGCAGCCTCCAGGTGCCACCAGTACCACTTGTGGCTGCCTGTCCCCTTAGTAAACATCACCTTTGACTGCTAGTGGCCACAGCCCTCGCATTCTCCTGTAACTGAGGACCTTTGGGAAAGAGAACTAGGGAGTTACTATGGGGAGTGGGCTAGAGAAAACCCCGGGCTTTGTACTTAGTATTAATGTTATGGTTATTATTATTAACACTAATGTCAAGGTTATTGACCTTAGTGTTAATATTAGATGCATGGAAATCACAGTCAATAATTTAATAAGATTAACTGCTTATGTACTTGGGCATGAGATGCACACTGGATCATGTCTGACAGTGTATTTACATGAAAGTCTTATGTGATATTAAAGCAGTTCCTTTCTTTTTCTCATGGTGCCCCAGTTTGAAGGTCCTGTGAGATACCACTCCTGTGGACTGTCGTGGACAGTCACGGGGGGTCTTGGCCGCTGCAGCCCTTCTGTGCACATGAGTGGTCTTTAGGTGAATGTCTGAGGTCATCACTAGTGTGGCACATGGCTGGGCAGTGGGTGTTTTGATGACCTGGGAGTATTAAATAGGCTTATTTGCATTTGGGGAGGCTGGTGTATTAACACAAGACTGTTGTCTAGGCCTCGTATCTGTTTACTGTCATCCGCAAAACCTTACAGGGTTACAGGGGAAGAGAAAGCCTAGTCTTAGTCCTTGGCAGTGAGTTTAGGGGAGATGAAGGAAGTCGGCAGATAGTGATGTCCACCTATGTTCATTCACCTTTGAGCACTCCGGGGGGCTGCCCCTGTCCATCTGGAGCCGACAGCCAGTGTGTTCCGTGAACAACCATGACACTGCATGATACAGTTTGTGTTCAGGAAGAATCTCTCCTGGTGACAGGAGGGTAGGGTTTCTGTGGAGTTGGCTGGAAAAGTCTTGGGAGCAGTTTTAGGTCTCTGACGGGAAGTAAGTATAGGGAACGATGAGCTAAGGTTCCAGTGAACAGCAAATGCTTGCTTGGAGTGCCTCTGATGGGCTCTGCAAAATGGCCAAAGAATGGCCCAACCTTTTCGTGAATAGGGAACAGTCATACCTGCTAAACGATGATTTTTTTTGATGGTAAAATAATTCTATAATTCACAAATCAGTTGTTTTAGAAAATCTCGATGAACTGGATATTCCTTGTTTATAAAAATTTAATAACATTTCCAGTGTAAACTCAATCCAACAATAATTAGCAGACTGGCAGCTTTTACACTGTCTTCGTTTGGCACCCCAGTGCATTGTTGTATGGTATACAGTGTCTGAATTTGTTGCTGGGACATTCCAATCCATGTATTCATAAAAGAGCCACAAAACTGATTATTCAGAGTGTTTCAGAGTTCCTTCTATCACCCTGTTATAATCAAGAACTCAGACACGAAGAAATCAAAATTGGATTTTTATAAAAATCTACAAAGGATATTTACCTATGTAAGTGTTGTTGATTAAGAATAAAGGTTTGAAGACCAGTGCTGGATTTTCCTCAAATTTATATTATTACTGAATTAAGAGAAAATTTACTATAAGTGTTTGTGATTTTCAGATACAGTTTCATTGGAAATAAGCTTCTGTCCATATTAAAGGTGATGCATGCTGGCAATTTCACTTATTTCATGGGTGCCCGTGAGCTTGTACTTTTGAGATGTTTGTTTAGGGGTTTAATGACCACAAGATGTCGCTGTTCATCCAGTAGTCTGAGATGGGGCTTTCTGTAGGTTCAGCAAGCCTTCTGCAATGTTTCAAGTGAAGATAAACATTGATGACCTTAGTTTCTGAAATGAGGGCATCTTCATCAGATCGTTCATCCGTAAAAGAGCTTGAGGCACATGTAGTATTGATTTCTAATGCTTGGAAGGGATAACTGTACCACACAATGTCAAGCTAAAGAGCTGAACATAATACACTGTTAGCAAGAGAGGTACTTCTTTTGTATTTTCTTTTTCACGATCATTGGTGGACTGTCAAGTGTACTCCTCAGTTTCCAAAGTTTGTATAAATATCACAGTTAGAAAAATGCCTGAGGTACTACATTTATGTTGGCTATTTATGTCTTATCACAAATACTATTTTACTGTTATCGCTATTCTATGCCTTTTGGATCCAATTTTCCTAATCGCAGATAGTAACAAATTGCTTGCTCGAGTTTTAGTAATTATTGATTTTGACACCGGAGTTATAGCTATTTTGGTGTTGTTGAATGTCATAGAGAGATAAAGATACTATTCTGCCTGTAAGATCAATAAAATTAATTGGAAAATAAATATGTGCCCTGAAAGTACTAATTTTGTAATCTTGTTTGAGAAATCAGATGTATTTTTTTCATTTAACATCACAGCATAATGTCGTAATTGGAGTAAAATAAGAAGTTATATATTCAAAATACTTAGCTCTAGGGTATCATATTTTCCTTATAATGTAAAAATTACTGACTTATGATTTACTGAAATACATATAATTTTATGGTTAAAATGAATCGTAGCTTAAAGAAGAGCATACTGATTCTGATCGTTAAAGGAGTTCTTTCTCAGGCTGCCACCTAACAGGGTATACAGCATGAAAATGATAAACACTTTTTTTTTGTAAATATTTTTGTTCCATGTTTATTGGGCTTCAAATATTATTCTTTTTATGATACTTATGTATATTTTTGATAGAGCTGATTCTCTTCCCTTTATTGAGTCATGGATTATGAATATTCAAATTCCCAACCATATTTCTAGCCTTGGTGAACTTAGCCATGATTCTAATCATCAAATAGAAATTGAATACTACTTTTGTTTTACATTGAACAAAGCCAGTTAAGTAAGAACCAAATTGACCTCATTTCCCCTGAGTTTGCAAACAAAAGGCAACAAGTTTGAATACCATGGAAAGTCAGGTGCACATACAAGAGAAAAGCACCATGGTAAGGACAGAAAAGTCAAATCAATACAATGAATAAAGTAGTATTTAGACATCACCTTCATATTTTTTATGCCAAATATTTGGCCCACTTATATTGTTATTCTCTACTTAGTCATGCCAGAATATCTTGATTTTCTAATTTTCCAGAACTCCCATGTTTTACTAGGTAGAGTAGTAGATTCCAAACTGAGTCAAGAGGTGTAATTTCTAGAGTAGGCAAAATAGTTTTATTTTAATTATGTACTTACATTATGAAAATGAAGAGAGGGAGAGAGAAGGAGAACTCACTTTCTGGGTTAGAAACGCAGTGCATCGATGAAAACAATACTCTGTATTACTTGTGCCTGAGTTGAGCCTAAGATTTTGTCCAAGGAGGAACACTGACATGTGGGTCAGGAGGCAGCTGGGTGGGGCAGGCTGTGAGGTACAGGCCAACACCACCACTTGGAGTTTGAGACAACTCATGCTTATGATGGGCCTTAATATACGCTTTCTTTTCTTTCTTTCTTTTTTTTGGTGGTGGTGGGGGATATAATTCAGTTTGTTTGCTTGTTTGTTCGTTTATTTATAGAGGACGTACTGGGGATTGAACCCAGGACCTTGTGCTAATAAGCAAGTGCTCTACCACTTAGCTATACCTTACACCCCACCCCACCCCACCCTAATATACTCTCTGATTCAAGTCAGGTGGCGTATCTCATCCACAGTACCTTGTCATAAAACTCCTTTGAGAAGGTTAGAATTTTTTTTATCTTAAGCCTTTACTCTCTATTTATATATTGGCTACTTAATTACAATGTGCTGTCATTAAGCTCCCTTACTAGGAGAAACCAAGATTATGTGTGAAAATGTAAAGATGTTAATGAAATGTAATTCAAAGGGTCAGGTAATTTTTCAGGCATATGGCCAGTACGTATAACTTTTTGTATCATCAGATTAAGCTATCTTTTGAATTTAAGAATCTGATATTCAACAAAGTCACACATACACATCATCAGATACATATCATACTAAAAATGTAATATGATATACTTTCAGAGGTTCTATATTTATTAAGTTTAATACTCAAAAGAAAGGAAAGGTTTGCATTAAGAAAATTACATGAACTAGAAATTACTAGCACTAAAAGCAAGGGTGGCTATGTTGTAAAAATGGCCATAAATTCTTCTCATTTCTCCACTCATTTCCTTGAGATGTGATGTTACAAATCTTCCCTTCAAGAGAGAGCTTCTTAGAGCATGACCGTAGTAAGCTCACCATAGAGGAACTTGCCAGAAATGTTTGACATTAAGTAGTGATGAATGTCATTGGAGGTCCATTCCAGGCAGAGTGGAGGGCCTCCTGAGCACCTACTTCACCAAACCCACCCCTCCCCTGGCAGAACCAGGCCCTGGTGCAAGTCCTAAGTTAGACCAGGGGCTTTCAATCTTGGCATTATTGATACTGTGGGTCAGATCATTCTTGCTATGTAGCGCTGTTTCTTGTGCTGTAGGATGTTATTGGCATCCCTGACCTCTACCCACTAAATGCCAGTAACTCCCCTTTGCTCCCCTGTTGTGACAACCAAAAGTGTCTTCAGATATTGCCAAATGTCACCTGGGGAGAAAAGCATCTCCAGTCAAAGATCATTGCTCTATACTCACCCCAACATAGCCTAAAACTAAGCCTGGACAAGATCTGCAGGGGACACAGATTTTGGAGGTTGGGTCCTGCCAAGTTAGAGGTGCCTAGGAGAGATCTTTGGTTTCCACATGTCCTCTATAACAAAGCATAAAACCAAACCTACCCAGTATAAAGGATATAGCCAGTAAATGAACTGCCTTCTAGAATAAGAATGTCCTTTAGAGGAAAGGTAACAGAATCCAGACACTATAATGCATCACTAACAATGTCCAGTGCACAGTAAAATAATTATATCAAACATGCAAAAAGCAGGGAAATAGGGCCTATAGTCAGACAAAAAAGTAATAGTAAACAGAAATAGAATGTGATAGGACTCAAATGTTGGATTTACCAAGGATTTTAAAGCAAGTAAAGGACAATGTATGTTAAGAGAATTAAAAGAAAAGGTAGTCTGATTGAGTCAACAGATAAGGAATCACAGCAGAGAAATCAAAACCAAAAAAAAAGAACCAAATGGAAAATCTAAAATAGAAAAGTATTGTAACCGAGGTGAAAAATTCATTGGATAGGCTTCACAGCAGATGGGAGATGATAAAGGAAAGATAAAGGAACAGAACTTCAGGAACCCATGGATAATATCAACTGGTCTAATATATGTGTTATAGGAGTCCCAGAAAGAGAAGAAAGTGAGGATGAGGCAGGAAAAATATATAATTAAATAATACCAAATTTCCATCTCTTTGGAAATGTAATCATCAAGAAAGACAGGGCTTGGAAAACAGTATGGAGATTCCTCAAAAAACTGAAAATAAACTTACCATATGATCCAGGAATCCCACTCCTGGGCATATATCCAGAGGGAACTCTAATTTGAAAAGATACATTCACCCAGTGTTCAAAGCAGCACTATATATAATAGCCAAGACATGGAAGCAACCTCAATGTCCATTGACAGATGACTGCATAAAGAAGTTGTGGTATATTTATACAATGGAATACTACTCAGCCATTAAAATGATAAAATAATGCCATTTGCAGCAACATGGATGTACCTGGAGATCATTATTCTAAGTGAAGTAAGCCAGCTAGAGAAACAAAAATACCATATTATATCATTTAAATGTGGAATCTAAAAAAAAGAAAAAAGAAGACACTAATGAACTTATCTACAAAACAGAAACAGCCTCACAGACATAGTAAACAATCTTGTGGTTCCTGGAGGAAAGTGGGTGGGAAGGGATAAATTTGGGAGTTTGAGGTTTGCAAAGATTAACTACTATATATAAAAATAGATAAAACCCAAATTTCTTCTGTATAGCACAGTGAAGTATATACAATATCTTGTTATATAAAGAATATGAAAGCAAATATGTGTATGTATATGTATGACTGGGACATTATGCTGTACACCAGAAATTGACACTGTAACTGACTATACTTTAGTTAAAAAAAAAGTTGAAAAAGAAAGAAAGACAGAGCTTTTATCTCCCAGCCAGTCTTTATAGGAGGGTAGGAGCCTAACTTCGATAAGCACCAATTAACCAACACAGATGACCTAATCCCATTAACCAGACTTCCTCCATCTTCCTCTAGTACTTTTCCACTCACTCACTCCAGGGCTTTAAAACTCTCCTGGCTTCTGTTTCAGCGAAGTTGAGTTCTTCCCTATCGAGATAGTCTTTACCTCTATTGCAATAGTCTTGAATAAAGTCTTTCTAGCTTGTTTAACTCAGTCCAGTGCAATTTTCTTTGACAAATGACAGAAAGGAGATAGCGATTGCTTGGGGATTGGGGAAGGTATGAGAGAGAAAGATTAGAAGGGGCTTGAGAAAACATCACATGGGGGTGATGGCTATTTTTTCATGTGTGTGTGGGTGGTGATGACTTCATAAGTGGATTCATATGTCAAAAATTTTCAATTGTTCATTTATATTAATTACACCCCAATAAAGCTGTAAAAGTTGCATATAACATCTGACCCAATAATTTGACTTTCAAGACTTCATTTTATTAAAACAATTGCATATGAATACAGAGACATGTGAATAAGAATGTGTATGGTAGCAGAGTCTGGAACAAAAAAACTGGAGGCTATTTTGTTTATCAATAAGAAAACTAATAAATAAATTATGGTACATCCATAATACTATGTAGCTACTAAGAGAGTAAGCGAAACAATCATATCAAGAGCAAACTGGAGATTAATTTGTGTCTATTACCATGTGTGATTCCATACATGTACAGTAATACGTAAGCACACATGGAAAGATTTAATACTAAAGCTCTTAATGGTGGTTGAATCTGGAGAGGCAATTTGGAATTGTGAAGGGGTACGTGAAGGAGAGGACTTGAAATTTTTACTTTATTTTCTATATGTTACATCAATAGCTTGCTTATTTTTGAGAGCTCCATCCTGTGCTTTCTCCTTCATGTCCTCTAATATTGGCTACCATGCTGGGGTGTACATTAAGGACTAAAAGCTTGGTCCTTTTCTACATTTTTCAAAATGGTGGATTCGTTGCCTAGTATTCTCCAAGAGTGACCAGTGAGGGATTTGGGGGTAATATTCTGCAGGTATTTAAACATATTACATATGTTTCAACCCATTGCCCATATTATCTTACTGTTGCTCATATTATTCTGTCTTTGGCCACTATAAGCCCATTCAAGTTGGCTTCTGAGTTCTTGTGTTCATGACATAATTTGACAGCTTCCTTGATTTCTGGTGTGATAAAGTGCTTCAAGTACATGTTTTACATTTCCTGCCCCAGATTTGGAATCAGCTTTTTTTTTTTTTTCAAAGAACCTTGACTCCAGTTAATGGGAAATTGATGTGAGGGTTGGTTATTGCTATTGGGATAATATATATTTTTTCTAGATCATTTCAGTGGATAGAACTTAGTATGTTCTAAAAGCATGAAACCCTAATAGGACCTACTCTCTAGCTAACACCTTGAGTACTTTAAAAAGAGTATAGAAAATACTGTCACTGGACTTCGGTGAGTTTACAGTTTATCTGGAGTTTCCTGATTATGCCTAAGAATAAAAAAAAGTTGAGTAATATGCTTTGAATTAGTCCTGAGTCTGTCATCCTTTTTTCTATAGTTGAATACTACTTTCTGAGTTCTCTTTATCAGTGCTGGTTCAGATGATTGTACTAAGTAAATGATTGGGACCTTAAAATAGTTCATTGAGAAGAATAATTAATGAGGAGAAAACGGCAGATTGGAGTTTTTGTGTCATCAATAATCTAGATAAAATTGTAACAAATATTTGCTGTTTAGAATTTCTTTTTCCTTCTGTGTATGTGTCTGCTTGGGAGTTTGAATGAACCAAGTGGAGGATTTTTGGATTATTAATTCTGTTTACCTTTTATTTCAATTACTCTCTGGAATCTCTTCTTTCCAGCAGTTCTAAGCTGTTCACCCCCAATATTGAATTAAAATCTGAATTCATGGAATCTGAATTACATTTAAACTAAAAAACAAAACCAAAAAACCAAAAAATAAGCTTCTTCCTCAGTTTGCTTACAAATCAATCAGCTTACAAAATGTAACATTTTCCAGTGCTATTTATAAACCTGGGTTAACTCTGGGTCTTTTGAAAGCAGGATATAGCTTTCAAATTAAGCAAAGTTTCACAAAACATGACACTTTGTTTCCTTAGGTGTTTGCATACAGACTTATTTAAACAAATTCAAATCCAGAACAACAATTCAACACTTATGTTGGTCCCTCCAAAATTGGTTCAGGGGAAATCTTAAAAATCAATTCAAATTAGCTTGCTTTGATAAATTTCACCTGTTCGCAGGTTTCTGATGGCTTTTATCCCAACCTTCAACCAGTCTAGGTTTATTTGAAGACCAGATTGCATTGGCTTTAAAATTGACTGGGCTTGTTCCAAATGTATCCCACTCAAATTGCAGCCCTGGTTAGTCCAAAACTTATCTCTAGCAATCTCATTTTTTCCCTTGGGAGGGAAGAATCTGGCTGTCTTTTGAGGAGTAGAACTGATTTCAAAAATTTTAGATTTAATAGTCTGTTTTTGAATTTTTACAACTATTTCCATCCGTAATTTAAAAATGTGTTTTTCTTGCAAAAGAGAATCCAAAACTGTGTATAAACCTTGACAGAAGTCTTTGCTTTTTTAAGTCTCTCTCTTCATCTTCCCCAGGTCTGGGGCTTAATGACCCCTTTAACTACATCCTCAGACATTCATGATTCCTACCTCTTTTCCACACTCTCTCCACATAATTGGAAGAAGTTATTTTTTCTCTTAGTTTTCCAATTTACCATATATTTTTTAAAGCTATATCTCTGGCAGATTCACTGCTTCCATGAAGTTTCCCAATAAAAATCTATAAAAGTCCAAAATGAAAAGCATAAGCTCACAAATATAACAAGTTTTCTTCAACCTTGAGAATCAACCCTGGTCTTGGTTGTAGGTGGTGTCTGAGCAGTAAGGTTCTAAGACTCATATTATCATCACATAGCACACATGAATCCAATGCTTAACACCAAATTGCAGATTTCCTGCCTCTGAAATGATGAGAATAATGATTTCATTTATTAACCTCCCAGGAACTTCTTATTTGGGCCACAATTCGCTGAATTCAGAAAATGCACTGATAATAGTAGTTTGCTTTTTAAAAACATTCTGTTGTTTATTTTAAAAGCAACTTGTTGAATTTTGTCCACTAGTATATGACTTAACGTTAACATTTCTTGCCTAAGATTATGTGCGTTGACACCTCTTACAGCTTCTGGGAATTCACTTCAGTAGGAGGAATAACAACCAGCGTTAACATACTGTATTACACAATTTCTTTAAATTCCTCTCAGGCGACCTCTTTTCAACCACTATGTTTTGTTCCAGAGCCCATTCATGAACAATTTTTATATTTTTCCAAAGTAAAAGTTGTTTTCTTCAAGTCATTCCACTAGGAAGTCATGTTTTTCCCTGTGAAAGGAACTTAGACCCCAATTGTTCAATTCTAAATTCAAAACCCACAGAATTTGGTCTAAAGTAAACAAAGCACATTCATTCTCTTGTTTCTAATTGCTTGAAATTCTATCCAGGTTTTCTAAAAGTTGATTGAGTCTTACCAACATTTTCTATGAACCACACATGGATTTGGAGTTTATAGACAAACCCAAACCTCTAGAAATAAACCCCACATCAAGAAAGTTTCATTTGGTTTCAAGTTTCACTACAAAAATTTAATATTACCTTATTAAAAAAGCACCAAGCAACCCTGGATGGAGATGATCTCTGTTGCCAGCAAAATGTCATGCTTAATTACTATCGTATACTGGTCCTAATTTATGTCTTTAAGTCTTGAATGAAGTCCATGCTATGTTTTGCAGTAAATACAACTATGCACATCTTATTTGTAGGTAAAATTTGAATATTGGCTTTGTGTCTTGAAATTACACAAAACAGTGTACAAAAGAACAACATTATATGGATGTGGATCTATTCTAAAGCAGAGCTGAATGACAAGACTAGCAAGACAAGTGACAGGGAGGCTAATTAGCTAAATGTTAACCTATCAGCTTCCAAGAGACCTAGAATCACAGAAGTGAAAGGGATTTAGGGATTTTTTTTTTTTTTTAACCACAGAACTTCTTCTGCAGGTAGGAATTAGATATTACCAAATCCAACTGATTTGTGCCATAAAGAGAACTGGCCCTTACAAATCATCCCTGATCCTTCCCGTGTAATTTCTCCTCCCATTGGAACAGACACAGATGTCAAGCTCCGAGGATGGCAGAGTCAAAAGACAGAAGGAACTACAAGGCCTGGAAGAAATTTGCTGCTGAATCAGGAACACCCATGCTGAGCTTATTAAAGCAAGAAAAAGCGACCGGGTTAAGATGTGGATATTTTGTCGTCCATTTGTTGCCAATGCCATCATTCTTACTAATACAGAATGCATTTTGCACTCAGTCTCTGTGTGTTAGTTTTATCATACCAAAAAATATTAAGGTATTAAAAGGAACTTTAAATTTACAGGAAGAAAATTTAATATATTCAGAATGTCTTAGAATCGCATCATGTAAGGTAGTACTCTTAATAACCTCGAGAATTATAGCACATAAACCATCTTTAGATTTCCTAGTTGAGGTTATATAATTTAAATGATTTAGATAATTGTTCCTTTCTCATAAAAAGACTAACCAAAAACACAGAAGAAAACCTGAAAATTTCTGGCTAAAGACAAAAAAAGAGAAAAACACCTATTTTTAATCCCTGCTCTCCACTTCCTCCACCACTGGCTTTGAAATCTTGCCACATTGCTTTTCTCTTTTTTTGCTGTGAGCTGAGTAACTTTGGATAAGGAATGATGGACATAAGATGTGAATAAAAGCCCTTAGGGAATTTTAGATGATGAAAAAGCTTGGCCCCCAATTTTTGTTTAATGTGCATAAACTATGCAAGCTACCCTCGATTAAAATATCCTGAACAGCCTAGAAAGATGATAAGGACTATTTTATGTCTTTTTATTGATACCAAGGAAAGAAAAAAATATGGAGGCAGAAACAAAAAAAAATTCCATGTATTTTGACTACTGAAGTGTCTCATACTGATCTGGGAAATAAAATACATGTTTGGTTAAAAATGCAAATTCCTGTCAACAAAAGGCAGATTATTAAATATCACCATAAGCTCTAGTTTAGAAACTACTATAAACCTCTCTGTTAACACGTAAGTGCAATGAAATGGGGGCAAATGTCAGCCAACAAGACACGTGTATTTATGAATACTTTTAAGTGCGAAATAACTCTTTAGCTTCTGAGAGGTGTAGTGAGGAGAGCAGAACCAGCAAGTGGTGGTCACACTATTGGATAGTTTCTGAAGCCTATTTTTCCCTTCTTGTCCATCCCCACCACCACCCCATTCTTCTATAATCCGGCTCTTTCCATAGCAAATTTTGGTAAAATCCAAAATTGGTGAATCTGTGCCTTATGTGATGTGAGGTAATCAACCCATTTGGACAGAATCTTCTAGGAGTTGCGCCTCCAGTGTATCTTCTCATAGGTCCTCAGCTTCTCAGGCTCAGTGTTCAGGTTAATTGCACTCTTTCTCTTCCCCAGAAAAAGAATATGAAAGCAAATACATGTATGTATATGTATGACTGCGACATTATGCTGTTCAACAGAGATTGACACATTGTAACTGACTACACTTCAACTGAGAAAAAAACCTACTAAGGCTGAAAAAGGCAGATTAAAATTTGGGTTTCATAATAAAAAAAAAAAACCTTTCTTTGCTCACAATTTTGAAATTAACTAGAAATAAATTGGTAAAAAGAAAAGTTAATGGAAAAGAGTTAACAGATATGTAGAAATTAATAGAAACTAATATGAATAGAGAAACCTCTATAATAACAGTAATAGACCTATTTCATTACAAATACATATTTGACTGTAATGGCCAAAGAATGTATTAAAATGTAAGTTAAGTTTATACCTTGAAATCATGGAAGAAAGAGTCATTAGTGGATGTGTTTTATTTTTTAAAAACATTTGAATATTTTAAGTTTGATTACATTCAGGTGTTTTTTTAATGATACAGATGACTCATCTTAATTATTTATGTTTTATTAGTATTGAATTTTTCATCCTACCATTTTTGTGATAGTATTGACTACATTTTATTGTTTCATTTGAATAAAATTTAAAAGAATTTTAAATTAAATTTAAAAGAACATTTAAAAGAAGAGGGCCTTACAAAGCGGTTTAAAAATTTAATTTCCCATCCCGTTAGAGAAAAGCACAGGGCATGTTTACATGTTTTATTTGGGTGACTGTCTTAGTCTACCATTCTACACAGGAGAGGGATAGAATTGCAAATGGACCCAGATGGTGGAATTTTCCTTCTAAACAAGGCTGCCAAATATTTATAAGTTTTACATGATTACATTGTTGCTTTTGCTGATGAAGCACATCTACTGAATTTCACCAGAACTTCCAGGCAGAGTGTACGGATGATGGTCAGGAGTATTTGGGTAAGACATTTGGGCGCGTTTCTCACGTTGCAGCTCTCTGTTGTGTATGCTTCAGTAACTTTTAGAGACCACTTGATAGAATGATTTGCCAGGAGGACTGAAATCTGCTGACTGTACTGCCTATGTTTGAATGGGAAACTTGAAGGAGCTGCTTTTTTGTTTAGATTCAGTTGAGATTTAAAACTCAATACCTGGTCTAGTTGGGTGCTGTGTACAAAATTTTAAGAGCTGTGGTATCTGGAAGGCTTTAGTTTTTAGTCTCTTTCCTAAAAATTTGCAATGACCAATCTTTACATTTACAATGAACCATTAAAAAAATAGGATAGTGTTTTGGGTTTGTACAGCACAAATTACTCAGAATGTAAGAAATCTCTATGATAATAAGGAGATTGTGAGACATTAATTTCTGATTAATACATGTATAATAAGGGCCATTTCTTTTTTTTAAATTGAAGTATAACTGATTTACAATGTTGTATTAATCTCAAGTGTAGAGCAAAGAGATTCAGTTTCATATTTATATATTCAGATTATTATATATTATAGGCTATTAAAATATTAAATGTAATTCCCTGTGTTACATTAAATCCCTGTTGCTTATCTGTTTTATGTATAGTAGTTTCTATCTGTTAATCCCATATTCCTAACTTACCCTTTTCCTCTTTGGTAGATATAAGTTTGTTTTCTAAGTCTGTGAGTCTGTTTCTGTTTTGTATACAGATGCATTTATATTTCTTTTTTGGATCCCATGTATAAGCAATATAATGTAATATTTGTCTTTCTCTGTCTGACTTACTTCACTTAGTGTGATGTTCTCTAGGTCCATCTGTGTTGCTGCAAATGATAATGGTCATTTCTTGAGTGCTTACCATGCACTAGGAGATACATTTAGTGATATGTACATACTCTCATTTGATTGTTAAGTGAGAATTATTTACACTGTGCGTTAACTAAAAAGAAATTCTCTTAGGCTTATTGATGGCATCACTCTAATAACAATAGCAAGGAGCCATCATTGTCTAGATAATGACCATGTGCCAGGCTGTTTATATGAATTAACATATTTAATCATGAAAAAAACCTCTCCAAGGTATAAGTTATTATTGTCATTCCTATTTTTACAAGTGAACGTACTGGTACGTAGTGAGGTGGAGTCACTCACCTAAGAGATTTGAGGCAAGACTCTAACTAATCTGTCTGACTTCAGAGATTTCATTTTTGAAATTTTTATTAGTATTTTCTTATTGAAGTAGAGTTGATTTGCAATGTATTCATCTCTGATGTACAGCATAGTGAATAAGTTATACATACATATATATTTTTTTCATTACAGATTATTACAAGATATTGAATATAGTGCCCTGTGCTATACAGTAGGACCTTGTTCTTCTATTTTGTATTTAGTAGTTTTTACCTGCTAATTCCAAACTCCTAATTTATCCCTCCCCCTTTTTCCCTTTAAAGGTAACCATAAGTTTGTTTTCTATGTCTGTCTCTTCCTGTTTTTTAAACAGTTCATTTGTATCATTTTTTTTAAGATTCAACATATAAGTGCTATCATATGATATTTGTCTTTCTCTGTCTGACTTACTTCACTTAGTATAATTTCTAAGTCCATCCATGTTACTGCAAATGGCATTATTTCATTCTTTTTTATGGCTGAGTAGTCTTCCATTGTATCTATCCACCCCAACTTCTTTATCCAATCATCTGTCAGTAGACATTTAAGTTGCTTCCATGTCTTGGCTATTGTAAACAGTGCTGCTATGAACACTGGGGTGGCATGTATTTTTTTGAATTAGAACTTTCTCTAGATATATGCCAGAGAGGGATTGCTGAATCATATAGTAACTCTATTTTTAGTTTTTTAAAGGAATCTCAAAGATTCCATTCTTCACCACTGACTCCAGTGCTTCTCAAAGCTCTCTATTCCTCTGAAGTCCATGCATATTGGTATTGTCAACTGATCTCCAGGGAGAACTTGTTCTTCCCTCAATGACTTCTGAACCTATATCAGAGTTATCTCTCTTCCCCATCCTCCTCCCTCATCCTTTTAAGATATTCTTGAGATACTGAGGGTGTAGAGTGTTTGTTAAACTGAATCAAATTAAAGTTTACTGTTGCCCATGATGGCCTAGGGGCCCTCCTTTATGATTTGCTAGTGTCCTCTTCACGTCTCTATACTTGCATTATCAAAGATTGCTATTGCAATGGTGGACTTCATTTTTTTCGGATTTACAAATAATATGCCTTTTAAGTAAATAGTCACTCACATTATTTTCAAAATTGCTATACCATTATCGACGTAACAGAGTTGCAGACTTTTAGTAAATCCTGACATTAAGCAAGGGAGAGGTTGAGGGACTAAAACATGACTGAGCTTCTTAAGGGTGAAATCTACCCAAAGGAGTAGAATTTCAGTATTTCAGCACTGGAGGCCAGTCACAAATATGCCATTGAGAATATTAAGGGGAGCTGAGCTGCTGGGGTACAAGATGGTGTGTTCTGGCAAAGGATAGATATCTGAGGAGAAACTCCGAATTGTGAAAGTTTCCACGTGGGACATTTCCCAAGGAGCCAAAAATATATTGGAATCAATAAATGTCAGTTGCTTGCATAGGCTTTTAAGCCACTTTAATGTAGGAATATAAAGCCCTTGGCATAAACAAAAGCTAACTGCTCAGCCAGACCCACATGCCTGGGATCTTCCAAGACACTCACCTGACCCTGTCTTTGTTTCAATCCTGTTTCTAATCACTGCTGAGCTGCAGTTCTTAGATGCTGAAAGGCAGATGGGGTAAAAATGTGTGGAGCACACGTCTGCTCCGCAACATGGCAATACATGGAGAATATTTGTGGCTCAAATTAAAGTTTAGGATGGTCAGTGCCATTTAATGAATTCTGGGTTAGTCATGAGAAATAAACAGTGACTCAACAACACTGTTTATTTTCTGTGCTTGAGACTTTACTTTGGAGTGGGCCCTATAAACACACATGCACTTCTAACAGGACTGACATTAACATAACACTCTGTGATACCAAGAAAATCTGGTCTGAAACAGCTCCACCTTAAATGAACAGCTCCCTTCACTTCTTACTGCGGGAAACCATGGAAAATCATACTTACAGCAGCAGTCTCATTTAAAGAGCTTCTATGCCAGGGACAACTTTAAGATGGCTTAATAAATTTTACAACTATTACTCCTACTTTGAAACCAGCAGATGGGAGATAGAATGTGTTGTCTGTCTCCTAATTGTTTTTCTACTTGGCGAAGCTTATAAACGGTGGAGAACTCTGCATAATAATTCAATACTGCTTCATCCTTTAGCTCTACCATTGATTCCCATAGTGAACCGTGACTTTTGACTAATAATTGTTCAAACTGGTACCAGTGAAGTTGCAGAAATTAACTCACATGAGATAATTGATATTTCAAAGCTATAGTGGGGCCTTCATAAAGTACCTGTTGGTAGCTGTGTACAGTTAACTCATGAGAAGTTTGGCTTAGAATAATGGCTGTAAATCAGGCCCACCAGGTATATCTTAACTGCCTATACTTAGAAAATTTATCATAATTAAATTTTGTCTGCTGATGTAATGTTTCATTGCAGCTGTCATAAGTGAAAAAAATTCTGTATCAGTTCCCCTTGTGTCACATTTTTAGGCTTTAACAATAGAAAATATCAAAGAAAAGTGTATATGTTCCATCAGTCAGAGAGAAATTGTGGCTCTCAGAGAGAAACAGCTTTCTAGAGCAACTACACTGGTTATACCTTGACCGAGGCAGGCTTTATCCCCGGGAAAAACTTCTGTCCTCATTCCCTGCTCCTTTATTCTACTGGCAAACTGGTCTAGACAACAAGAAAAGTACTTATCTCTTTATCTCTCTTCTTAAAATCAGATCTGATTGTACACCCGAAAGATTCTCATTTCTCCTGAAGACTTAAGCCTTCTCAACTCTGTCAACTTTCCAGAATTAAATGGAGTTCCCCAAACTAAAATACTCGGAATCCAAATTACACCTCCACTCAGACACAGCCTGCTACGTATCTTTGATTTTTTGAAATCTTCTACACTTCTAAGCAACCCAAATCACTCACAGGCCTGTAATGTTTCAAAATAAGAGGAGGAGGGAGAGAATACACCTACTTCTTTCTCTTTTTTTTAATTGAAATATAATTAACTTACAATAGTATGTTAGTTTCAGGTGTACAACATAGTGATTTGGTATTTTTATAGATTATGTTCCATATAAAGTTATAAAATGTTGGCTATATTCCCTGTGCTGTACATTACATCCTTGTATCTTATTTATTTTATACCTAGTAGTTTGTACCTCTTAATCCCATACCCACATCTGGCCCATCACCCTTTCTGTCTCCCCTCTGGTAACCACTATTTTGTTCTTTGTATCTGTGAGTCTGTTTTTGTTTTATTATATTCATTTATTTGTTTTATTTTTTAGATTCCACATATAAGTGAAAACACATATTATTTGTCTTTCTCTATCTGACCTATTTCACTAAGCATAATATCCTCCAGGTCTACCCATTTAGTTGCAAATGGCAAAATTTCATTCTTTTTTAATGGCTGAGTAATATTCTATTGTATTCCATATTCCATTGTGTATATGTATACACACACACACACACACACACGTACCACATATTCTCTATCCATTATCTGCTGATGGACTTAGGGTGCTTCCATATCTTGGCTATTGTAAATAATGCTGCTAGGAACATTGGGGTGCATGTATCTTTTCAAATTTGTGTTTTCATTTCTTTATATAAATACCCAGAAGTAGAATTGCTGGATCATATGGTAGTTCTAGTTCTAGTTTTTGGGGAACCTTCCTACTGTTTCCATAGTGGCTGCACCCATTTACATTCACCAGCAGTGCACTAGGGTTCCTTATTTTTTCCACCTCCTTGTCAACCCTTGTTATTTCTTGTTTTTGTCTCTTTCATTTCTTGGAAGATAAACTTAAAAAGAATTCTTCTTTACATCTGGACAATGTCATTTTACATTTTGATGGTGGTTTGTTATGCCCTCTCCACTGAATGCTGTGGAATTCTCTCAGGGTGTCTCCTGGTGGAAGTGGGTGAAAGGGTAGAATGTGGCATCATTCTCTTAGTTCTCTGCCTTGCATTGATTTCAGGACTTTCTTGTTAGTGGTATCATTAACAAGAGGGCCAACCTGGACCCCAAATACTTGAATCCTTCTAATGTGCCATGGGTATCTCCAGTAGGATCATGAGGGATATACAGCAAGGCACTAAGCAAATGCACCCTTTTCTTTTTGGCTAGAAATTTGGTCCCTAATTCCTGTGATGCTCTTCCCAGGTGAAATGAGAAAGATCCCTTGTAGAGCTTCAAGGTCAATGTCTGGTCTCAGGCTACTTGCATCAGAGTCATCTGGGGTCCTTGTAAATATGAAGATTTCTGGACTTCATCCTAGACTTACTTAACCTTCAGCACAGGAATTTAGGAAATATAAGCTAAAAAAAAGGTCTCACAGGCAATTCTGATGGGCAATAAGAATTTTGAAGCTTGTGTAGGAGCCAAAATTAGAAGCAGATATGATTAGCTACTATAATTAAGCAGCAACAAGAGACAAACAGAAATCTAAAGCTCCGAGGGCAGGACTCTTCCTCCCTGATTAGAGACTGGAGAAGTGGTAATTCCAGAGGGTAGGACAAACCCTTGTTGCATTTTTTCCCTCTTTCTATTCTCCCACCATTTGGCCCCAAAGCAGGTGCAGTCACGGGAAGTATACAGCAGAGCAGTATAAATAAAGCCCCAGTTTTCTGGCCAGAGGACCAGAGAAGGGGAGCATTAGGGAACAGCAAAGTACTAGGAAGATTGCAGAGAAGGACATCATTGAGAAAGGGACCCTTTAAGTCATTTATGAATTTCCTGGGCTCACCCTTGAGTTGTGCTAGCCCAGATCTAAAACAGCATACATAGACTTTGAGAACTGGACCATGGGATAGACCACTACCCAAATCCCAGTCTAGTCAATGGCAAACACACATGCAGGAGAGATCAGAATAGCACTGCTTTGGAAAGGCTTTGGAAACTGAACTGATCCTGGAGCCACAGCTGAATATCTGAATCCAATTGGTGGACTGAACCCAATTGGTCAACTGCCTGCCTAAATAAAACTTTCAGTATTATCCCATAGGGTCCTAATGTATCATTCAAAATGTCTAGGATACAAACCAAACTACTTGGTGGATGAAGAACTGGGAAAATCTTAATTCACATAGGAAAATATAATCAACAGATGCATAGGTTGAGATAACAAAGATGTTGGAATTATCTGACAAAGACTTTAAAGCAGATATTATGAAAATGCTCAGATAAGTAAGGATAAAGATCCTAGAAATGAAATGAAAGATATAAATTCACAGCAAAGTAATGCAAGACATAAAAAACAACCAAATGGAAATTTTAGGACTAATTAACATCTAAAAAATCCAATAATAAAACAAACAAAAAAGGCCAACAAACAAACCCATATATTTATCTTTTTCTTTTTTTTTGGTGGGGGAGAAGAACATTTAAGTTTTACTCTCTTAGCAAATTTCAATTATGCAATACACACAATACAGTGTTGTCAACTATAGTCACCATGTTTTACATGAGATACTCAGACCTTATTCATCTCATACCTGGAAGGTTATACCCTTATACCAATCTTTCCCTACACCCCTAGCCCCTGGAAACCACTTTTCTAATCTCTGTTTCTATGAGTTTTATCTTTTTTTTTTTTTTTTAACATTCCACATATAAGTGATACCACACAGTATTTTTCTTTCTCTGTCTGTCTTATTTCACTTAGCATAATGGCCTCAAGGGCCATCCATGTTGTCACAGCCATTGCATGAGGTATGGCCTCACAGCCAGTGGGGCTGGGGCCAGCCCCACCTACCAGTGTACCCATGGTCAGCCCTGACACTACAGAAGGCACGCACAGCCCATACAGGGGACACCTCTAGAGCATTACAGAGGGGAGCCTGTTGCTGGGCCCCAGAGGACACCTCCTATGTAAGGCCACTTCTCCAAGACTGGGAAACATAATGGACCTAACTAACACATAGAAATAAACACAGAGACTTGGGCAAAATAAGCAGGCAGAATAATATGTTTCAAGTGAAGGTACAAGACTTAACCTCAAAAAAGAACTAAACCAAGTAGAGATAAGCAATCTATCCAATAAAGAGTTCAAGGTAATGATTACAAAGACAATCACTGAATTTGGGAGAATGGATGAATACAACAAGGATTTCAACAAAGAGTTAGAAAATATTAAGAACAATCAAACAGAGCTGAGGAATACAATAACTGAAATAAAAAATGCACTAGAAAGAATCATCAGAGGATTAGATGATATAGAGGTATGGATTGGTGATCTGGAAGACAGAGTAATGATAATCACCCAAGCTGAATAGAAATAAGAAAAAAGATTTTTAGAGGGGGAAGGTATAGCTCAAAGTAGTAGAGCACATGCTTAGCAAGCAAGAGGTCCTGGGTTCAATCCCTAGTAGCTCCTCTAAAAAGTAAAAAAAACAAAACAAAACAAAAAAAACGTAAGTACCTCCCCCCAAACAAAACAGAGAAATAAACTTAATTAAAAAAAAGAAAAAAAATTTTAAAAATGAGGATAGTTTGAGACTTCTGGGACAACAGTAAGCGTACTGACATTCACATTACACAAGTCACAGAATAAGAGAGAGAGAAAAGACAGAGAACTTCTTTCAAGGCATAATGGCTGAAAACTTTCCTAACCTGGTATAGGAAGCACAGAGAGTTCAAACAAGATGAACCCAAAGAAGTCCAAACAGAGACATTATAATTAAAATAGCAAAAGTTAAAGCTAAAGAGAGAAACTTAAAAGCAGCAAGAAAAAAGCAACTAATTATGTATAAGGGAACTCCCATAAGACAATCAACTGACTTCTCAGTAGACACTTTACAGGAGTGGCACAATATAGTCAAAATTATGAAAGGGACAGACCTACAACCAAGAACATTCTACCTGGCAAGACTACCTTTCAGAATTGAAGGAGAGAGAGATTTTTACGACAAGCAACGCTAAAAGAGTTCAGCAGCACTAAATTGGCTTTGTAAGAAATGTCAAAGAAACTTCTCTAACTAGAAAAGAGAAAGGAGCAATTCCCATCTCATTCCCTGAGGACAGCATAACTCTGATACAAAAACCAGATAAAGTGAAACCAAGAATGTCAACAAAACCACAGACCAACATCCCTCATTAATACAGATGAAAACTCCTGAATAAAAGGTTATTATCTGAATAAAACCAAATCTAGCAATATATGAAAAGAATCATATACTATTACCAAGCGGGTTTAATCTGTGACTACAAAGCCTACTCGATATTTGAAAATCAATCAATGTAAAGCAATATACTAACAGTGTAAAGAAGAAACACCACATCATTAAATGAAATGATGCAGAAAAAAAATTTGACAAAATTCAATACCCATTCATGACAAAACTCTCAGCATACTTAGAAAGGAAATTCTTCAGCCTGATGAAGGGCATCTCCAAAAAAACTAATGAGCTATGTCACATTTAATGGTGAAAGACAACACTTCTTCCCCAAGATTAGGAACAAGGCAATAACTCCTATTTAATATTGTACCATAAGTTTATATGAATGTAAGAAGGAAAAAATAAAAAGGAAATGTATACTGATTGGCTATGAAAAAATAACACTCCTCCTATTCAGAGATGACATGATTGTCTACATAGAAAATCCCAAAGGAGTAAATAAAAACTCCTAAAACTTACAAATGAGTTTATCAAGGTTACAAAATATAAGATAAATACTCAAATATCAATCCTATTTTTATATAAGAGCAATAAATAATTACAAACCAAAAATTTAAAACTACAATTTACAAAAGCTTTGAAATATTTAGGTGTAAATCTACTAAAATAAGTACTGGATCTGTATATTGGAAATGACAAATTGCTGATAAAAGAAATGTGACCAAAATAAATGGAGAGAGATTGTTTCCATGAATTTAAAAACTTAGTGTAGTAAAGATGTTAATTGTCTCAACTTGATCAATAGATTTAATGCAACTTGAATCAAAACCCTGGAAGGACTTTTCATAGATAAAAATAAACTTTTCTACAATTTGTATGGAAAAGCAAAGAGACTAGAACAGCCAAAAACATTTTGAAAAAGAATAACAAAATTGGGGAGATCATATTACCCAATTTTAAGACTTACTATAAAGCTAAAGTATTCAAGACAGCATTGGCAAAGGGATAAGCACATGGGTCAATGTAACAGAATAGAGAATCCAAAAATAGAACCACAGACATATGGCCAATTGATTTTTGGCAAAGTTGCAAAGCAAGTCAGCAGAGACATGATAGTGTTTTCAACAAATAGTGTAGCAACAATTAGAAATCTTTATTAAAGAAAAACTCAGCCTAAATCTCATGCCCTTTGAAAAGCTAATTCAAAACAGTTTACATATGTAAATAAAAACAAAATTATACAGCTTTTCAGAAAAAAACAGGAAAAAAATCTTCATGTCCTGGGATTAAGCAAAGAAATCTTAGACATGACACCAAAAGCATGATCATAAAAGAAAAACAATAAATTGAACATCGTCTAAAGTAAAAGCTTTTGCTCTGTGAATGACACTGCTAAAAGGAGGAAAAGACAAGGTACAGACCAGTAAAAAATATTTATGAACACATATCCAACAAAAGACTTAAATCCAGTCTATATAAAGAACTCTCAAAACTCAACAATAAGAAACAAACCATTCCAATTCAAAAATGGAGAAAAGACTTGAATAGGCATTTTATCAAGGAGGATATACAGATAGTAAAATAGCCAAATTATAGTTGCTTTATACCACTAACCACTAGAGAAATTAAAATAAAACCATAGTGAAATACTGCTACACACCATTATTGTAATGGCTAAAATTAAACACACCAAGTGTGGCAATGCAGAACAACTGGAAGTCTCATAAATTGCTCATGGGAATGCAAAATGGTATAGCCACTCAGAACTTCTTTGACAGTTTCTTATGAAGTTAAACGTGTACTTACCCACGTGACTCAAAAATTCCACTTCTAGATATTTACTTTAGAGAAACAAAAACTTGTGTTCACGTAAAAACCTGTATATAAATGCTCATAGCAGCTTTCTTTATTATTACTCCTAAATAGAAATAACCCAAGTTTCTTTCAACAAGTGAATGATAAATTGTGGAATACTCATAAAATGGAATAATTCTCAGCAATCAAAAGGAATAATCTACTGATACATGCAACAACTTGGCTGGATCTCAAAGGCATTCAGAAGGAGAGAAGCCAATCTCAAAAGATTACATTCCATTTATATGACATTCTCAATAGACAAACCTATAGTGATGGAGAAGAGAACAGGGATTAGGGACCTGCCCAATTTTAACTGGTTTGCTTATCTTTTATAAGAGTTATGAGTTCCTTGTATATTCTGGATACTAGCCTCTTATCAGTACATGATTTGCACGTGTTTTCTCTCATTCTATTGGTTGTCTTTTCACTTTCTTGGTAATATCCTTGGATGCATCAACATTTTTAATTTGATGAAGTCCTAATTTATTTTTCTTTTGTTGCTTGTGCTTTTGGTGCCATATCTAAGAATTTGTTACCAATCCAAGGTTATTAAGACTTATGCCAATATTTTAAGGTTTTTAAAAATTTCTTATATTTAGGTCATCAATTCATTTTCAGTTAATTTTCATTTATGTTCTGAGGTGGGGAGGCCAACTTCATTCTTTTGCATGTGGAAGCCCAGTTGTTCCAGCACCATTTCTTGAAGAGACTACTTTTTTTTCCCATTGAATGTTCTTGGCCATAGATGTATGGGTTTATTTCTGGACTCTCAGTTCTTATCCAATGGTCTGCTTCTCTATCCTTATGCCAGTGCCACACTCTTTTGATCACTGTAGCTTTTTGGTAATTTTTGAAATTAGGAAGTGTGTGTCCTCCAACTTTCTTCTTCCTTTTTAAGATTAATTGAATGTAATCAAGTGCCCAAGTGTATGGTACAGGAAATACTGTACTATGTCCTGTTATTACACAGTAAGATCAATATCAGAAAAGATGGCACTTGAAATGGGTCTAGGTATGAAATGTGGCACAAATTCTCATTCTCCTTGGTCTTTATCTAAAGCACATGGGTAAAATGGCCAAAACTTTTCAAGATAACTTTGCTCATGGATGGAATCAGGTCTTATACAGTGCCCTCCCCATATACCTTCCCAGTGATAACCAGAATCTTACCAATTGCTCTCATCATCTCTAATTCCACAAGGAATTTTGGTCATCTCATGACATTTCTTCAAAGGTATGGCTAACTTCACCAGCGATGCTTAGATAGCTTCACACAGAGAGTAGAAGGTGACTTCACACAATTGTGAAGCATTCATCTTCCAATGGGTTTGAGCTTAAACATGGATATTCCAAGTTTTTACCTTTTCTATAATATATCCAAACTTCCATTCTGCTGTTGGCAGACAATGAAGACTTTTTTTTTCTACTTTTACATTTCTTCTCAACCATTAGTAACCTCTCCTAAAATCAGATGTTTTTAAAACAATTTAAATGGCAGTCAATTTTTTTTTTATAAGACACAACTCCTATTCTTCTGACATGAAAGTAATATGAGTCAAAATTCCTTGGAAATAAAATAAATAGGAACACCACTTATTAGAAATTATTTCTTGGAAATCTCTTCCTTCAAAGTGTTATGGTATGATACAGTATGGAATCCAAGACTGAGAGATACTAAGTAAGGAAAATACATAATCTGTAGTCCTAAGGAGCTTACAAGTTGAAGCAGGAGAGAGGAGTGATGTGTGAAATATTACAAATACGAATCTTGACACAGGTAGACTAATACTCAAGAGCTGACCCTGCTATTTCCCAAGAGAACTAAGGAACAACCCATTAGAAAACACAGGAGTGTATTTTCAGTGGCAATTCAGAGTCAATATACTGAGTGATGAAAGGGCTGAAATCATTTCAACATGGTCTGTGCCCGTCTTTGCTTCTTACTCCATCCAATTCAAATGAGGAACTTGAATTATAAAGAGTATAATTTGCATGGTTGTAAAAATTCCTGGAACACATCTGGATTTTAAACCATACAATTAAAGCAGGTTGCATGAAAGCAGAAGAATTCTGGGACTCTAGAAAAGTAAGCAAACTCATTAGCTTTCAAACTGAAGAGTAAAAATCTTCAGTGGCATATAAACGTTAAATTTGGTTGCTATGATTTCTATGTTGAGTCTCAAAAAGAGGCCTTTAGAAACATTTCTACTTTGCTTCCCCTACATATCATAAATCAATTCTTTGATTTCACTGCATATTTTCTCCAATTAGGCTGGAAGGTTAAAAGTGTGTTGTAATCTTTTAAAGTAATCGTCAAATGTTCCTAGACCCTAAAAGTAACAAGTGTATTATGAGACCAGTGGGAGAAAATACTTAAACTTGTGGCTTAATATGAGCACATAAATATTAATGAGTTCCAGTCATCCCCAGGGTGTCAAGAATAGGAGAAATATTTGGAAATATTTTCAAAATGCATCCCATTGTGCTGATTCCAGGGTGAAACTCTTTAAGCTGTTAATGAAAAGCAGGCCGACACCCTCTCTGCATCTGACTCATGCGAGGGCACAGACTGTTCATAGGAAACTGCTTCTGGTGTTGCCTTCTTACCCCTAATGACTGCTTTCTGGAAACTGGCATTACTACTCAGTGGTAGACCCCCAATGCTCTTGTCTGTAATACATGTCTCTGTCCACACAACCAGTTAAACAAATAGTATATATTTGACCCAAGCTGGACCAATCAGAGTCTGTATCTGGAATTAAAGAATTGGAAAAGAGAGACTAGAAGACTGAAGGTATTTGGAATTGAGTTTTTTAAATGGTAGAGTTCTTGGGAGAAAGCCAATGGCTTGACGCAGAAATCCTTGAAAGTTCCCCTTTTTAAATTTTCTCTTCCTTTGATTCCAAGAGTCATTCCAATAACTGTCTTTCTCCTGGCCCCTAGTCTCCAGGATCCAGCCAGGATCGGTTGCTGTTTCTTGCACTAAAAGAACCTACATGTTAGACTATGATTAAATCAGGACTCAGCCATTTCACAAAAAGTAAGATTATTTAAATATCCCTCATAACACAGGAAAAGATGAGTCTGCCCAGGCTGGGAATAATTGGTGTGACAACAGAAAGAGAGGTGATTTTCTGCTAATAACCAGGTTAGAATACAAGGTGGATATGGTTGAAATGGAGGAAAAACTGGACACTGACACAATAATGGCCAAGAACATAGGGGTGAACAAGTTAACAGTAGAAGAAGTCATGAAATATCCAAGTATAAGTTTATGTTTTTCAGTTCAAATTATACTTTAAAATCCAAATTATTATTTATCTTCCCTTACTGTACCATCAAAGTGTACAACATTGTCCAGATTTAAGAAAGAATTTTTTTAAAAAAGTTTTAAGTGATTTGCTTATTAAAGCTTTACAGCCATCAATCATAATGAAGCTAGGGGTCCAGTGTTTTTATTTACTTAGTTGTGAATTATATGTTTTTCATGCTAAGTTGACTGGTTTTAATTAGAACTCACTTTGTAATTTGTTTTAAATTCTTATTAATTTATTATTTATTTTTGTGTTTTAAAATTTTTTAAAGAAAAATAAACCATTACAAATATACTTGAGTCTCCTGTATGTGGCTTCCCAGTTTTATTTACATCTTTTCTTCCCAGGATGAATTTTCTTGTTTATCATTTCTGATACGTACTTTTTTTCTACATATGTATACTGTATGTCAATAAAATGCTATTTAAACATGTAGCTTATTTTTACCTTTTGATTATGGCTTTGTATATATAATTTTTTGTTCAGTAATCTTACATTTTAATGTCATCAAATTTATCAGTCTTTTCATTTGTGGATTCTTCCTTTTTTCTGATCTAAGATATTCTCTACAAAAAATGGCATAAAATAGTTTCTTCCAAAATGTTTAGTGCTTCTTTTTCATAAATGGGTCTTTAATCCACTTGAAATCTTTTGTTTGCTGTGTTTGTCTATCTGCATAAACAAGGAAAGTTGTAAGTTCATTTCTTATATCCTGTGGAAGAACAATTATTTTAGCACCATTTCATATTTCATCCTTTACCCACTGGTTTTCCATGGTATCTCTGGAATACGTCAGGTTTTCCTATGTGTGTATGTCTATTCATGTGCTTTCTATTCTGTTTCATTGGCCCATTTTCTAGCTCTGAGCCAATACTACAGTATCATAATTACTGCATTTTGTAATAGGTCTTGGTATCTGATAGGGCAAATCCTTGCAACATTGTATTTCTTCAAATTTATTTTGGATCCTAGACCTTTAAATCCATTTTTTTTCATTCATTAATGCCATTTCATTTTTTTTTTTTTTTGCCCTAAGCCAATAGTTAGAGGTTTTTCCTTTTTAGTTATCTTTTCAAAGGATCAACTTATGGATGTAGTGATATTATTAGTACATTGTTTCTTTAAAGAAAATAATTTGCACTCTTCTCTCCAACTTTATCTGGTTCAGTTCTGATTTTTTCCTAATTTCTTGAATTGAATTAGTTCATTAACTTTTTTCTTAACATTTTGAAATATTTAAAGCTATAAAGTGACATTTAACTGCACCCCATAAGTTTTGAAGAGTATCTTATTTAGGATTTTTGGGGGTAGATGGGTAGGTAATTAGATTTATTTATTTATTTTTAGATGAGGTGCTGGGAATTGAACCCAGGACCTTGTGCATGCTAAGCATTTTTTCCATCTTTTCTTTTTAATCTTTCCTTGTTTTCATGTTTAGGCATGTTTCAAATATCCTATTACTGTCTCTTTCCCACTCAATCTATCATTAATCACAATAAAAAGTGAATTTATAGGTTAAAAGATAGAGGTCTAAATTACATGTAGAGATTTTGATTTCTTTGAATTTCTATCATCTTATTCTATACTTTCTCTTTATCCTGCTTTTTCTGTTTCTTTTCCCTTGTCCTTTTATGGCTTTATCTGGATTGATTAAATTTTTAAAAATTTCATGCCCCTCTTCTGTTTTGGAAGTTATATATTCAGTTTTTGTTAATTTTCAGCTTACCCTTAAAATTTTAAAAACATAGTTGAATTAGCAAAGTTAATGTCTCTTCTGTCTACACAAATTAAAAAAAAAAAAAGACTTCAGATGTTTTAACATTGATCATCTTTCCTGTTTTACTTCCCTGTGTTTTTCATGCCCTGCATTTTAGTCTTATTTCACTTTTATACACCTGTTTACTAATTTTATACACTTCCATTAATGTTGATATTGCAATTCTGCTTGATCAGTTTTTTAGGATTACCCACATGCTTGCCAATATTTTTATCAATTTCTTTGCCTGGTCATTTCTCTTTGCATTATCCTCTTTCTCGTGGGTTTGACTTTCTTCTTCTTTAATTAGATTACTGAATAAATGAGTAGTTAATACTTCCATCTTCTGTCTCTGGGAAAATATGTTTATATTGCCCCTACTCTTTAATGACATTCCAGCTGATTATGTGATTCTAGAATGCCAATGATTTTCTTTCATTGATTTAAATTATTTATTCCTTTGTGTTTTGGCTTCTATTGTTTTGAAGAAGTCTGATTTCACCTTAACTGTTGTTGACGTCCAAGGTGAGAAACAGTCAATTTTAATGAAGGTTAAAAGTCAAGTGACTTTAGATAATTTTACATTTCCATGTAGTCCCTGTGGCAGTGTCTATGGAGAAAGCCCTGCCCTCGGCACCAGCAAGTGTTCTGAGGTTATCTATAACACTATTAGAGCACGTGACCTACAAGAGCCCTTTAAGAGTGAGTCGAACCCTTTTGTATTTCAATGGAGAGATTAAAGTCCATATATTTAAGGGTTCATTAGGGGACTGGACATTGAATTGATCAAGATTAAATTTCCTCTGTCTTGGTAAAGGGACCTTAAAAAAGAAAGAAAATTTAATTACAAAAAAAGAAAGAAATTTATGCTTCTTGCATTCTTGAATTTATAGCCAGGGATTTTTACCTAATACCCTTACACATCTAGTAATATCCTTCCTCTCTCTGCTGACACAAGGCTATTTTCCCCTTTAAGTGAAGATACATTAAGCATAGAGAGAATGTGTGACATTTAGCATAGCCCAGTCCTTGCATAAAATTACCAGACGATTTCTTGATATTAAGGATGAAGTCTACATGAAAACCCTGGGGTTTTCATTAAACTTCTCTTTAAACTTCTCTTTGAGTTCTAGGGTATTACAAGTCCAGAAGTTCTTAGAGAGCCAATACCAATAGCTGTGCTCAGTTGATTGGGTAAGAATTAAACAGAAGAATTACAGAATGATGATTATACAACTAAATAACTTCAGACTTGAATTTTGGTCACATTTATTTCAATTAAAGATTTGTAAACTTTCCAGCTCTACACAATGTGAGAAAAACTCAGCCCTAATTTAAGGGAAAAAAGAACAAGAAACAAAACATACATTGGGCTATGGTTTTGTATAAAGTGTTTTGAAAGTAAAAGTGCTAAACAATCTATTTTAGATGAATAGCATTTCTTCTTTAGGACTCGAAGTAGGAAAATACTTAAATTAGACTGCAAATTAAACTAGTGCTAAGGATTGGAAATCTTTGAGAACATCCTTAAAAGATAAATATATATTCCATATCCTCTATTTAAAAAAAAAATCTTCTATTGCTCACTCTTTTTAGAAAGCATAACTTGCTATTTCTAGGCAGGCAATAATTAGAATAGTTTGATTCTGGGACTCCAGGTTTCCAGAAAACTGACTTTGGCAAATTTCTCTTCCGTGTCATAACAAAATTTCCTTTGTTTTTCTTTGTGTGTTTTGGGAGTGTCAAGTTCAATGCCTTAGTCAACAAGTAAGTCTTTTGGGGATCTACATTAAGCTGCAATGAATCATAGAATCATAGAGTTGGTATGGCATCCATAATCAAATCCTATCCTCAATTCCCAGGCCAGATGTCAGAATTATGTTTTATCCTGTTTGTAGAATCTGAAAGAAGGAAATAAAGTAATCTAGAATAGATGATTGAAATATTCACCATCAGGTTAATTGTTGCTTCTCCTGTAACCTTTCCTGGACCAAGACCAGTAAGTAAAAACAGGCGAGACTGTTTGCTTTGTTTCTTTTGCAAATTGTGTAAGTCTATGTAAGAATTAACATATTTAGCTTGGGTCCTTTTTAGCAGTCCATTAGCAAAACAATGTCCTAGTGTTATTATAGCCAGAGACACTACTAGCCTCCTAAAAATACATACTATCATTGCTGTAGTGGAGTAGTCCACATTCTCATCTATACATAACCAGCTGTCCTTTAAACCAGTTATAACTTCTTTTAGGTACTGATCCTATACACACATGCTAATTTATACACCATTTAAAAAACACTAGCAAAATTTTCTCTATCATTCCAGTTATTAGAGAATTTATCTTTTTATTTTCACTTTCTCTAAATTGACTGAAAAAAAGTATCTAAGGAAATATGCCATTTGATATAACCCCTGGAAATTGAACATTATTCAGTAGATTAAGACACTTTGCAGTCACTACAGATTACATTTTAAGAAGACATTAGATCAGATACTATTCTGAATCAGAGAGAGTCCTGAGCTGTCAGTCTTCTCAGCGTGGCACCTAAATATGAGGAGTGCCGCATTCATTCACGTTGTGTGAAACAGAAGTATTAGGGTTAGTTTTAAAAGAGATTTTCAACCAGTTGCCCCTTAGAGGAAACTTGCTGGTCTTTAGATTCAAGAAAACCTCAAATTTCAAATATATCTGTCCAACAAAATGCAACCCCCCTCCACCCGCCTTTAATGATGGAAATAAGCCTCCTGCTGTCCCCACCCTGGACAGCTCAGTTACTACTGGAAGACTGTGATCCAAATTGTTGATTATGAGAGATGATTGCAACACCAATGTCTTGGACACTTTCAAAAAAGTAATTCCTTTTTCTTTATGCTTTAACATGGAAATAGCATGGAAAAAGCCCTCACCAGAATTTCCTAGGGTAACATGATCAACAGAGAAATAATAAAACAATGGAAAAATAAATCCATTTTTTTCCCCTATTGTGATGCACTTTTTGGCTGCTAGAAATGTCCTGGGATCTGGAATTTGTAATACAAAAATGCTGAATTATCTGTGATGGGTGTTGGAGACCAGGCCAGAGAACATGAAGTATCTACTTGTACAGACCACAAAGCATCCTTTGAGAGAAACTATTCAGAGGACTCTTCTCTTAGAAACAGTTTAGCTTGTAACATAAAACCTCCTGAAATTGACATTAAAGCACCTGCTTTAAAGGTCAGAGTGAAATCTTCATCAAAAATACATCTATGTGTGGAAGAATTCTCACTAAAAACTAACTGGAGACTGGCAGGAAGACTCCTGTACAACCAAGGCTCTAAGAAAGACCCACACAGAATCAGGCGAGAAGGGACGGGAAGCAGTCAGGTCAGGACTTGTGTCCCTGGGAGAGGACTCAGAGGAAAAGGGAGATTACACGGGTAGAGATCCTCCCTGGAGAGCGAGTGGTTCAAGTCACATATTGGGTGCCCCAGACCTGGGCTCCAACACAGGGAAGACTAGTCCCCTTGGCTGATTGGAGGGCCTCTGGGACCAACAGGAGGGCTGTGGGAAACTTGGACTCTGCTCATGAGGAGCACATGCATGCTTGCTTGCTTGCTTCTGAAGCAGGGTGGAGAGGGAAGATTGAAAACTGCACAAGTGGCTTGTTGGTTTCCTCTGTTTGCTTCAGTGTGTGTCCCAGTCTGAGCCAAGTGAATGCTCCAGCCCCATGTGGGAGCTCGATAGTGAGACAAAGAGACAGCTCAGACCAAAGCAGCACCTGAGCAGGCTGGGAGCAGCCATTACTGGTGCTTGCAGAGGCAGCACATTAGAAGCAACCCCATGTCTGTCCGTGGCCAGACGACCACAGCCCCAGCACATGCCAAGAGCACATACAGGACCCACCTGCTCTGCAGCGCAGCTCCAGCCCAGAGCAAGTGTGGCAGAGGTTCAGCGCAGACCCCAGCTTTGAGGGAAAAAGCAGGCTCAGACCTGAAGTGGCTCCTAAGCAGTGCAGGGGCAGCCATTACTGGCACGTACACAGGTGCCAATGTGCATGAGAAGCAGTCTTGATTGCTGACTCACACAGCAACACCACAGCCTGCTCCCTGCTCCCATAGCAGTCCATCTGGTTCCAGCACTGTTCTTCTGTGGCAAGGATGCTGGTCAAGGAGTGGGGAGAGTACACACTTAAAGGGGATGAAGCCAGCTCAGAGCTGATTCTCAGGACATCTGCTCTAGCAGCTTGGGACTTGCCTCTGTCCCTGACAGAGCAGTGACTGCCACAGAGCAGAAGGCAAGCCCTGGTTCATATCTGGCTCCAGCAATAACCCCTCCATTTCCATCCTCACCTCCTATGAAGGTGACAGCTGTCAACAAAGCTTGACTGAGAAAAACTGACTTGTGTTCATGTCAAATTTAGCTCCCACCAAAGCCACTGGGCGCAGGCAGACTGTATAGGGACGTTCCCACACAAGGACACCCATTTAAGACCACAATAGGTAGCCGTTTCACCTAACTTTATAAAGATAGAGAAAGTTATGCAAAAAGAAAAGACAGGAATTTGTCTCAATTGGAAGAGCAAGAGAAAACCTCTGAAAAAATAATGAAGCAGAAATAATTTACAAGATAAACAATTCAAAGCGTTCGTAATAAGAATACTGAGATAGGGAAAAGAATAGATGAACACAGTGAGAATTTTAACAAGGACTAGAAAATATAAAAAAAGAACCAATCAGAACTGAAAAATACAACTGAAATGAAAGACACACTAGAAGGAATGATACAGAAAAACACATAAGTGATCTGAAAGACAGAATAATGGAAATCATTCAATCAGAACCACAAAAATAAAAATAAATAAGAAATGAGAACAGTTTAAGGGAACTTAGAATAACATTAAGTGTACCAACATTTGCATTATAGGGGTCCCAGAAGCAGAAGAGAGAGAGAAAGAGATCAAAAATGTATTTGAAGAAATTGTGGCTAAAAACTACCCAAAGGAAGGGGATGGAAAAAGGTCTTCTATGCAAATGAATTAAAAGAACGCCTGAGTAGCAATGCTTATATCAGACAAAATAGACTTTAAAATAAAGACTGTTGTCAGAGATAAAGATGGACACTACTTAATGATCAAGGGATCAAGCTAGGAAGAAGATAGAGCAATTATAAACATATATGCACCCAACTTAGGAGCACCTAAGTATTTAAGATAAATATTAACAGACATAAAAGGATAAATCGACAGTAACACAGTAACAGTAAGACATCAGTGAAGCGCACAGATCCTGAAACTACAGTTCAATGAGTTTTGATAAATGTAACCACTAATCCAATGTATAAAATCAGTCCCTCGTACTAGAAATTTTCCAATCAGTCATTATCTCTCATAAGCAACTATTGTTCTGCTTTGTCACTATCACATTATTTTGCCTATTTTTGGATGTTGCATTAGTGGATATACAGTATGTCTTCTCTTATGGCTGGCTTATTTTGCTCCACACAATAATTTTGAGGTTTTCCCAAGTTGTTCTGTGTATCAGTAGTTCATTATTATTTTTTTTTTATTGCTAAAGGGTATTTTATTAAGTGAATATGTCACAATTTGCTAATCTGTTTTCCTATTGATGGACATTTGGACAAGTTTTAACCAGCTTGAAAAGAACTGCTATGTTATATTCCAGTACAAGTCTTTCTTGTGGACACATATTTTCATTTCTCTTGGTATTTAAAATGAAACTGCTAATACTTTTGCAAAGTGTTGTATCAATTTACAATCTCACCAACAGAGTGAATGAGTGTTCTATTTACTCCATATCCTCACTGACATTTTGTTTTGTTAGTCTTACTTATTTTAGCCATCTAGCAGGTAAGAAATGGTACTTCATTATGGTTTTACTTGGCATTTCCCTGATGACTAATGATTGTTAGTAGCTTTTAATATACTTATTTGCCACTTGAGTATCTTATGTGCAGTGGTTTTTCATATGCTTTGCTCCTTTTAACAATTAAATTTGTCTGCTATTTATTTATTTATAGGCATTCTTTATACAGTCTAGATTAATTTCTTTGTCAGGTATATGTTTGTAAGTATTTTCTTCAATGTGTGGCTTGCCTTTCATATTTTTAATTACATTTTTTGATGAGTGGAAACTTTTTATGAAGTTCAAATTAGCAATTAAAAAAATGTTCAGTGTTAACTAATCTTTGCCTAACCTATGGTGACAAAGATTTTTGCTTTGTTTTGTTTGCTTCTAGAAGCTTTATAGTTTAAGTTTTCCACTGGGGGTCGAGGTAATTTCAAATTATGTTTGTAGATTGTATTTACTTTCCTCTAGCCAGCTAAATTGAAGTCAAGAGATGTTTTAGTTCCAGATTGGCCACTTTTTCCTCTCTTCAATATATTTTGTGACAAATCACTTTCTCTCTTTAGTTCTCAGTTTCCCGTCTGTAAAATGAGAGCATTACAATAGGTGAATAGAGTCTGATTATTTTCTAAAAGTTGAGGAAGTCCCACATATCTAGAAACAATTTTACCTCCACAGACTTACCAGGATGTTATTTGAGGAGTTAGATAAAAAATATTACGGTTATCCTCATGTAGACAGTCACTGCTGTCTTACTATCTACTCACATAAAGAAAACACATCCATGAGAAAGTATTCTAAAGATTTAAGAGAAAATTCCTTCTATAGCCAAACCCATGAATCAAGATATTTATTAGGTATAGTATGTGAGTAAGAATTACTGGGGCTAACCAGCTAATTCTGTTTTTTGTCCTGTTATTTAACAAATATTTACTTGGTATTTGGGCCTATGGTTAAACTTGTTTTTTAAGAAATAAGAGTTGGACCAGGGAAAAGGTTTGCCAAAGCATAAACTACAGAAATGCATCTAAACACTTTCCAAATGTGCTTACCTGGGGGAGGTCAGAGTAGTGAAAAAGAAAGATGGGGGTGAGTGAATCAGAGATGGAAGTAGACTCACTGGACCAGAAGTGTGCATAACTTGGGTTTGGCTTCCACTGACTGTGGAAGACAGGGGTCAGGTTGAGAAGAATGAGCCAAAGTGTGAAGATTTAAAGCCAGAAGCAAGCTAAGTTTAGATGGTAGACATTAGAGACGGTAAAGATCCACAGGATAATGTTACCAAACTCATTCCCTGCCAGCCCAGGATACATTTGAATAGAGAGATCAGATATGGAAGTGATCGTGACCAAAGGCCAGTGCTCAGCCAGTGCTCTGTGATGTGACTGAAGTTCAGATACCATTCAGATTGAATCAAACACTTCTGCCTTATAAAAAGAAGCTAGGATACAGTGGGAAAAAAAAAAGTGACAATGAATATATGTATGTTCACGTATAACTGAAAAATTGTGCTCTACACTAGAATTTGACACAACATTGTAAAATGACTGTAACTCAACAAAAATTGTTTAAAAAAATAAAATAAATATAAAGAAGCTAGGATAGAATTTTTTTTTTTAATTTTTGAAATCAAGGAAAAGGGTTCTGGAAATGTCTCCACATTCTCTAGATAGCATAATTGCCATGTTTTTGCTCTGAATCTTCCTCATCTACAGGAGTGGGCTGTGAATGAGTGTGCAACAATATCCTAGAAGAGTGATTCCAAAATTCCAGATCATAGATTGATACAAATCCACATGGTAAAAGGGGGAAAAACAAGGACAATGTGAGTTTTTTATATAGCTAACTTTACTAAAAGTAAAAGATTTACCTTAATTCTGAGATTAAGATCTTCCTATGTTTTTGCTTTTAGAATGTCCTTTTTGAAAAAGAAAAGATAATATTGGTACATGTATTTTTAATCACTTAAATGAAAATTGATAAATAACCCTATATAAATCCCTCCATTAAAAAAAGTGAACACTGGAATTTGACACAACATTGTAAAATGATTATAAATCAATAAAAAATGTTTAAAAAAAAAGTGAGTCTATGGTATTTAAATTCAAAGTACAACTTTTACAGAACAGCATGAAAGCATTTTAAAAATGAAACAGGTGTGTCATCATCAAAACTAGGCCTCTGCTGACCATAAGACAACCCATTGTTTTAGGTACAACTAAGCTAGAAAACATACCACCGAGTATGCCATCAGTAATAATGTGCATCCTGATATCAGAATTGTTAATATATATGAAAAGATGTGACTCTAAGAATCTGATTTAGTAAAAGATTTGCATAAATAACAGTAATTCTCTTAGCATATAAATAATGATGATCAGTGTTTTCCCTGAGTATTTATTCATTGCACAATGAACCTGAGTCCAGGCTCTGAGTGATATATAAAATTGTCTCATATTCTTCACTCTTTTCTCAGTGCAAAATTTTCTTAACATTTTGAAGATATTCCAAGTTATCACTTTTACACATTTCTTATTGGATAACTATGTATTTGGCTATGCCAATTACTATAGCTGTGCGAACACTGTTCTATAGCCTGAAACATTCATAGCTCAGTGGACAAATAGCCAAGCAAAAAATACCATAACATATGTGATGTGATTCTTAACATTGGCAAGAGGGCCCTGGTGCTGCTCTATGCTTTCACAAGGATGGTGTTCTTTCCAATGAGCTAAATAAAGGGTAACAGGGGCTATACTTAGGGGTCATATATAGGAAAGATAAATTCAAATTTCTCCACACTCTAAATATCTTCCGAAGCATTTCTCAAAAACAGGTGCTGAAATTACTCTGTCACATTCTTCAGAAAGCAAGGTGATCTCTTTCCCAAGATTAATCCTTAAACTTGTCTCATTAGTGTTTTACCAGTGACTTCACTGTTTCATCCCAGTGACAGACACTTTTATAGATTTCAATGCTCTAATTCCCTAGTTAGTACAATGACAATTTTTGGCATTGCAAATGCAAAGAAACCCTCAAAGTGCATCATAATTCTGTCACCGGGAGAGAGTAGGAGGGGCTGGCTGATAAAGAGTCAATTTTGGAATTTTTTGTAAAGCTGTTTCCCTTATCCCTAAAAAGCCTGTATGCTAGTAAATTGTTTTAGTGAGGTTTCATTGAATTAAGAAAATTTCTCTGCCAGAAACATAAGTTAGTTTTTTTAATCAATTTTTGGATTTCCCTACAGCTTAGTATCCATTGTACATATACAGAGAAGCAGAGCAGTACATCTTAGGGCAAATGAAACGAAGATCTGGATTGAGAAAACTGGGTTATGACCCACACTAGAAAAACTCACTTTGGCCCCTTTGTTTCTAAATGTCTTCTTTGGATGGTGCTGACACTTCATCAGAGATAGAAGAGAAACACTTAAAATGTTTTGTGGAAATGTTAATAGATATAAACAGGAAACAGAGCCTTAGCTGTTTCTTGGAGAGAGTTATAATTACTAGTGTATTTGTTCTCAACTGTGCACATCAACACTGAAAAACAACTGATAGGAAAACCATGAGGCAATTATAAAATAATCACGATACTGAAATAGCAGTCTTGTTTGTACCACAGGTTCAGGGGTTGGAAAGAATTTTAATATGCTTAGGAAGGGGGTTTGACTTAACGTTCTGATGTGTGATGAAGTTGAAAATATGTAACTTGGGGTAAGAAAGCGGTCTGTAAGGAGAGTGAAAGGAAATTTGTGGCTTTTTTCCATTGGAAAATAATTATGGTTTCCTTTAGCCAACTCCAGGAGAGTTAATCACTTTTTGTACTGGAGAAGGGTGGCCTCTGCCAGATGGCTACCCCCCTGCTTCTGTGTTCAAACTACAAATAGCACAATTTTGGGGCCCAGGACAGTTTGTTCATTGTAAATTTATGCTGTAATTCTTCTTTATGTCTTAAAATTACATTCAAGACCCCTTTCTGGCTCTTGAATTGCCTCAAAAAAAAAAAAAAAAAGTCAACTGGCAAGTGTCTGAGGGAATAATTTCTAAGTAAGTGACAGAACACTGTGCCCTTTCCGCAGACCATTTCAAAACAGCCTTCGATGAGTCTGCAATCCATTTTAATTACCTGTGCAAATATCCCATTTCTAATATTGGGAGCAATGAATGTCCTTGTAACTCTGTGCAGTTGCTTGGAATATTGCTACATAGATATAGAATGCTTTATAAGAGACATCTATTCAACCACAAAATTTAAGGCCATAGCATTTTGAATTTTGAACTAAAATTCAGCCATTCAGTCTTGTATAATTCCAGTTTTCCTTTTAAATCCTTTCTTTCTTTGTATAGAGAGAAATAAATATACAATTTAGAATTTTGTCATATTGTTTCAAGCGATTTATCACATTATCCAATTTGTTAATGCAGAATAAACATCGATTTCAACAGATTTAATAATTAAGGAAGTGGTTATAATATTCTGCTTGATATAAACAGGGAGATATGTAAATATATGTTACACACCTTTTTTTTTTAAACAAAGAATATTTAAGGAATTGTATAGAGATTTCTATTTTGTCTCTTTTCCAGAGTAGACTCAGGGGAAATTTATGGCTACTTGGTAATTTACAAAAATGTTTAGAGAATGACCACAAGTACTCAGATTCACTTTGATACTGAGTAGTGTTTTAGCTGCTGGGCTAAACTATAACTCAGTAATCAGAAACAAGTATCTTAAGTTATCAGTCTTTTAATATTTGTTTTTCCAAACATGTTATAATGATTACCACTAGACTATCTGTAAAGCCTTTGTAGTCCTTGGAAGTAGTGTACTACTTATTTGAATTATGATAATTTCTTCTTCAAATGACAACATCCATTTTTATTTAAAAAAAATTAACTGTTTACTGTCCCTAAATGAACTGCTATTGTTACCTCGAAAACATGTAGCTGAGAACACCCCTACAGTTTTAAGTGGAGATGATAAACACAATAGTGATGTCTTATGCTCCTATTTTTCCTAAAGAATTCTATTAACTCATTGCAAACTGTCTACTGAGATAGTGAATTTAAATGAATGATTATATCTTGGCAATTGAATCCATAATCCAGATTAAATTATTTCATAACACTGAAATATTCATGTGCTTTATGTTAGGAGTAAATGACCGTGCCCAAATCATTTCAAAACCACAGCACTCAGTCTAATTTTGAGAAGCCATTACAAAGGACACACGCAAAACGAGGACAGTGTTTACAGCGGTTGGCCCAACAACACAGTAACACATACACACTGTGTCATTAGGGTACAATGAGTGTCCTGGTTTGATCTGACCATGCTGGGATAGCCAGGGTCTAAATGAGGAAGAAGTACGATGTTCATTCACTACTTAAGAGGTTGTTTAATAGTGTGTATTGAAAGATAGTTTGATGAATTGAGTTGGTTCATTTGAATTTAATAAGATATTGGTACATTTCAAAGTATTAGTTCTTGAGTTGTAGGGAACAGTTTGCACAGAGGTGACACTAATATGATTTGGGGGACCTTCTCTAAGAAAAAGAATATAAAATTATAAATACAAAATTAGGAACAAAGGGGATATTTATTTAGAATAAGAAAAGAAACAACTAATTACATATTTTAAATATTGTAATTATCTCAAACTTTAAAGACACTTGGAAGTTTCTGCTTGTTTTCTTTATTTCAGCTTACATGTTTGGCTTTCTACTGGTATACTTCAAAAAGTATTTGGTTTTTCATATTATCAATGATTCTGAAAAATGTACAAAATTAATCTGAAATTAAGGAAGCTCAGGAGACTTTAATGCATTTAAATTGTCACTACATCTTATCGAGTCACACAATTGTGAATAAATTGCTCTAATGCTACCATTGGATGACCTCCCTATGAACATGTGTAGGAGTTTTGTCATTGGAAGTTTTTAAATCAATTTCTCTGCACTGGTGGCAATTATATTCATAGCTTTGAGTGGAATATCTAGTCTTTTATCAGGAAAAGATGTATCAGATATGCTAAGATCCTGCCTAATAATTTGGGATAGATAAATCATATTAATTTAAACACAGACACATCGACTATTTGTCTGCTACAGATGCGTGCCCTACAGATGGGAATTCTGATTAACTTCATTCATTATGACCTCCATTAAAAAGGAAAAAGATATATAGTGTATTTTATTGTATTTCTTATAGTCATCAAGAACTTTCCGACAAAAGAGAACATCCATTCTAAGTATCAGTGAGAATTGACTCTATCTTCCATTTGTAAATTTCCACAGACTAGCCAGCTTCTGGCTCTGTGCCTTCCAAATCTTGATTCTCCCGCATATCAACGTATTCTGGTGTCAGTGCCACAGTGCAGTACAACCTCTGGTCCTGCAACTTCATGCCATGTTGCAAATTTTACCAAAACTTATGTCAGTATGAATACGCTGCTAGGGCCACTCCCAGGGTTACTCCCTAAGAGTCATTAGCCTAATGGAAGATCTAACACTGAATAACAGGTACAGAGCTGGCCTGTAGGGAGCAAAGCAGTGGCTGGTGGATAGACACTGGAATGCTTATAGGAGCCTGAGAGTTCGGAGACACTTAGCCGGGAAGAAAGAAGAGATGGAGTGGTGGTTAGAAACAGGCATAGTGTTGCACAAAAAGGTTCTGTTTGTGGAATTGTGGATTGCATTTTTAAGTTTGGGGATGTGAATATACAGAGAAAGTGAGGAAGGGAGGGAAGAAGGGAGAGAAAACAGAAAGAGGAAGAAAAGGAGGGGGAGAAGGAGGGAAAAGAAAAGGAAGAAAATTAGAGTAGCCATTTAAATTTCTAGTCACAGATGCTAGTCTCTTCTTCCTTCTTTAAAATTGATCTAGATTCCCAAGGGCTTCCCAACATGACTTCCATGCTGTCCTTGTACTGAGGGAGGGTATCTCCATCCTCCCCAACAGCCCCTAAAGAGCATCTCCTGCCAGCACGTTGCTGTCATTTATTTTCCTTCCGTGTCTCAGGTTGTTGCCAAAGCTTTATTCCATTTTGGCCTCTGGGTGTCAGACTTTGTCATTTTTCTTCTCCCCATCACTGTTGCTCCTGGAGAAACCTCTCAGACAGTGAGGGAGGGATCACAGGAGGCACAGTAACAAGATGAGTTAAAAATGGGGCACATGGGAAGCTTAGCGCAGATTATCTCAATATAGATATATTTTCCGCTGGAAAGTAGACCATTACTGCTCTGCTTTCTAAAATCTATTGAATAAACATACCGATTCATGTAATGGGCCAAAGTTTTGCCATTATAAGTGTTCAATATAAGTTCTTCATCAAAATGAATCGTAAAAAATGGTGCTCTAAACAGGTTTTCTTTGGAAATTGAAGGGCTAGGACTCTTAAGACATTTGGGAAACGCATGACTGAAAGTAACAACATGATCAAAAGTGCCACACTTGGCTATGTGCATATGTTGCCAAAAAATTCAGAAGAAAGGTGAAAAATTCACTCACTTATCTGGACATGTCCAAATACCCAGATATTTGGCATCGTGTGGATTGTCAGGTGGCTGATTGATGGGGTTGTCCATATTCCACATGTTCGGTACCGTATGGACAGGTTCTGGTTATGCTTTCAGGTAGGGAAATACGTGTTTCATGTGCTCTCTTGGGACCCCAAAGCTAATGGTGTCAAATGGATTTTTCCCATTTGATCCCTATGAACACTTTAGTTTCACTTATATTTTTTAGTCCCACAAAAATGCAGGTGCAGATATTTTATTGCTTTTAAATCTCATAAAGTATTAAAAGATTTGAATAAGAAAAATAATTCTGTTCCAACAGAAAGCATTTCATCCCAGGGAATAAAAATTTCCTCTCTTTATTCCAGCAAACGAACAATAAAAATACATGAAATCATAACATTACTAAGTCTGAGAACAAACATCAACACTTGACAGTTTTCTTTCTTTTAAGGCAGAACTAGAAGATGAGATTAAAAAAAAAGACTTTTAGTTATATTGTCTCTGAACACACTTTATTACCTTAACATATCAGAATTTAGAAGAATGGCTGGCTAATTTTCACTATAAATAGTGACTCTTTGAGTTCTGTCTGCCTAGAGTTAATTTTTTGTCAAGTATGTCCCAGCTGAATTATGCCATTCTTTTTAAATTGATTGTGTGTTCTGTATAGAGCTCAAATAGAAAACTGGAAAAACAGATCAATTTAGGGACTGAAGACCTACCATGGAAGAGATACTTACATTAATTTAAAAGACTTGGGCTTGTAAGCCTTTTCTTCAATATGTCTAATGACTTAATTTAACAAATATTGACAGAGTTTTTTCCATTTGAAGAACACTTGCCTTAGTGCCATGAGACCACGGACTAGAAGAGGTTTAAAAACCTTCCATTTCAATTGACTCTAAATTAGGGAATATAGGGCTGAAGCAAGAAATGTGATTAAAAAATACTTATTCATAATAACCCACACTTGAACTAACCCAAATGTCCATTATTAAGAGAATGGATTAATAATTTGTGATATAATCTTATGGTTGCTATCACAATTACAGGAAAATTCTTCAGTAATTCTAATATTAAAACATGTCTTGGCTTTATTTGCTTATACAAATAGAATCTGGTGTGTATACATATAAATCAATGCAAATGGCTAAATGTGGAAGTTTGATTCAGTCAGTAGAGACCAAATTACTGAAAGATCTAGGGTAAAGGGAAAAATCCATAAATATGCATGCATACTACTACAGCAAGAGAAACACCACAAAATAACTAAAGGCAACTTGTAGCAAATATTCAGTTCTAGTGCAGAGCTTAACTCTTCCAGGGAGGAAGAGGATAAATCTGGTACAAAGACACGGAGAGTCTGATCAACAAAACAGGCTTGGCTGAGGCATTCTGGAAACCCATGTGTGGGATGACAAGTGAAAGCAGAGAAAACTGGGACCCATAAAGTGGTAGGTAGTATGAAATATAGTGACAATAGAGGAGGGTACAACTTCAGAATAAGCTGCTGAGATCCAAGTTTGATTTGGTAAGTTGTACCAGTATAGTAGAAGGACCCAGGCTACAGTACAATTCAAAGTCAGGGAATGGTCTTCCTATTATGGTGGTTTGCTTAGTTTGCTATACGATCTGCAACACTGGCTATTGTAAAAAGGACAGTGCAAAACCCTAAGGGAGAAGCAATTGGAAGAGGCTAGGAAGGCTGCCAACAGCCAAGCGAAGCAAGTTTGTTTTCAAGGAAGTCAGGAGACCAAAAAGCACATGGTTGTCTTTGCTTCCATCTAAGCACCTGAATACTGGTTTTATGATAGTAGAACTAAATTTTGTGCACACTGACAGATGGAGACCCTAATGTGCTGCCTGCCTTGGCAGGATACATTTGAGTTGAGTTTGGATGAGATTGTATATGCTAAGGGTATTGAGTGTCTGCAGTTAAGATCTTAGTAAAATGAGGAATGAATAATCAGGCCATTTTTAGGGAAAGGGATATTGATGTCATGTTCAAATCCAAACATCAGCCTACTGTCATTTGTTGCTTGCTTTGTAGATATCTTAAGTTTAAAATGTCTAAACCTAAGTTTCAATATTCTCCTCCAATAGTTCCTTTCTATCTTCATTTCAGGTACAGGCACCTCGTTGTTCAAGCCAGACATTTCAAAGCCATCTTTGATGCTTCTATCTCCTTTAATCCTTGCATTCAATCCATCACCAATTCTTGTTAATTTTACCTACAAAATGCTCCTGGTCTCCAAGCACTTCTCTCTCTGCCTGCCAGGTTCCTCGTGTCTCCTCCTTTACCAACCCATTCCCCATGGAGCAGCTTTATCATGTAAAATTGTAAAGCAAATCTAATTACTCATCTGTTTCAAATAACTTCAAAGATTTTTCATTGCTCTTACTATAAAGTTAAGTTTCTCAGTATAGCCTATGATGTTTTGCAGGACCTGAGCCTTTTCTGCCTCCCTGGAGTGTTTCTTGATCATGTTCCCCGACGCTTACCATGCTTCAGGCTTACTGATATTTTTCAGTTTTCTAATCACACCAATTTTTTTCTCTTAACTTAAGGCTACTGTATCCTCTGTGTAATTTTTGCATCATACTTCTAGGCCAAAAGCAAGACCTGAAAATTTCATTTATTAAGTAGTTATGGCCAAAGACCTTGATAAGTATTTATGTCCTAACAACTTAGTAGAATTTTTTTAAAGCACATTGATAGAAAAAAGAAGACAGAAAAAGAATAGAATTCTTAATCACAATTATGAACAGGATGTGTGCACTATCTGCACACACAAATTCTCAAACTTTTGAATCAGATTAGAGACTGCTACAACTTGTTTTCTGTTCCATGTTGGTTTTACAGCGATACTTGCTTTTTATTATAGCAAGTGTTGAAACTTATGAAAATCTGCTTTACAAAGATATCACATCATGAAAAGAAATGTAGCATGGCTTAATATTGAAATTATCAACTAAGAATTAGTAGTTCACCTTGTGTCCCTCACACTGGAGGTTAGTGACCATGACTTAAAATAAGAACAATGGCACGATTGTATCATTTTCTGAGCCAGGTTCAGTTTCCCGGACGCAAGCTTGGAATAGGTAGACAGCTAGAGTTAACAAGTGTTTTTTGTTTTTTAAGTATGATGATGAGAAAGAGGTCAAGGAAATTGAGGGTTTATATAAAGCAGCAATTATAATGACTGATTCTAGATTTTAAGCTGGTTAATGAGGACAGTGAAGATATTAGGGAGGTAAGGATCAATGAAGAGATAGTAGAATCAATAGTTTGTAGGACCTGGTGAGTTCAAAGGATTGTTGGGATAAGGGTAGTAGAGATACTGCTGGTCAGATAGTAGGTTCTCGAAATTGAGATTTTGGAGAGGCTACAACTATTGGAAGTTACAGGTAGAGATGTATCCATGGAGTGAGTGGCTAAGTTAGGGTGTTAATAAGATATCTGGAGGAGCGGAGGTCACAAAACTGTAAACTAAGGATTGGAATGATCACTAATCAGCGTTGCTTTTATGATTTCTGGCTTTTAAGTCATTCTTAGAAAGGCCTTTTGCACTCCACTGTTATAAAACAATCCTATGTTTTCTTCTGCTACTTTTAGCATTTCATAGTCTACATTTAATTTTTCCATCTCTTAGGATTTTTTTCTTGGAAACTGATTTGAGATCACTTATTGAATAGCCTTTTTACCACTGAGATAACACCTTTATCATATATGAAAATTACATAATTTTTTTGACCATTTTGAACCTACTATTCTATTTTTTTTGTCAATTTATATACTACTATCACACTATTTAAATTATTGAGGTATTATGTTGAATATATTTTGAGGCTAATCCACCCACTCATTGCTCTTCTCTTTCAATGATTTCTTGTCTATTCTTACATGTATTTTCCCATATACTTTGGAACCTGATTTTCTATTAAAAACTATTAATATTTTACTTGCAGTTGTGTTATGCTTATAAATTAAGAATAATTGACAACATTATGATTTTGAGTGTTCTGATTCGAGACGCCTATTTGTGCCCCTTGGAGGTGCATTAGTTTTATTCTATAGGCCTAATAAATTTCTTGTTAAATTTATTTATTTATTTATTTTTAAGCTTTTTTTTATTGAGTTACAGTCATTTTACAATGTTGTGTCTTGTTAAATTTATATTAAGTACTTTTATATATTTTGTTGCTAATGTGAATGTGGTCTTTTCCCCCATTATATAATTCAATTGGCTGGCTTTTGCATATGTGAAAACCACTGATTCCCGTATACTAAGTTTTTACCCTGTGACTTTAATCAGTTTCTTTATTGTTTGTAATAATTTTTAAAATTTAATTTCTGTGTGTTTTAAGGTATATACTAATATCATTTGAGAAAAGTAAGTTTATCTTCTCTTTTTCAAATTCTGTATCTCTAAATTTTGTTCTTATATCTAATTGCATTGGCTGCAAATTCAAGTATAATGTTAAAAAATAGACATACTGATTGTTTTTCTCTTGCTCATGTCTTTAGTGGGAATGCTTCAGTTAAGCATAATGCTAGGTTTAGGCAAAGAATATATTCTCATCTATACTTATGCTATTAATTATTAAAAATCAGTTTTGAATAGTTTTGAATTTTGTCTTTTTAGCACCTAAGGAGGTGATATTTTTTTCTCCCCAGATATATTATGTATAATGATGAATTATATTAAGAGGTGAATTATATTAACAGATTCTGTAATTCAGGATCATTCTTGCATTATTGGAATTAGCCTCTTGGTTTATCATTCTTTTAAATGTACTGTGTTGGTAATATATTACATAGGTAATTTTACTACAGTCACAAGGAAGATTGGTCTTTTTAAGTGTCTTCCAGGTTTTGATACCAATGTTATATTTACTTCATTGAAAAAAACCTGAAATTTTCTTCCTTTTTAATGCTCTGGAACAGTTGTACGTCATTAGAATTATTTGGTCTTAATGAGTTGTTAGAATTCCCCTGGGAAACCATTTGAGCCTGACGCTCTATTTGGGAGGTTTGGAAGATAGCTCTTAAATTTATTTGTTCTACAGACATTACTCTACTTAGGTTTTCCTTAAGTTGTGAAGAAATTATGCTTTCCTAGAAAATTACTCATTTCATTCAAGTTTCCAAATTTGTTTGCCTAGTGTTGAGTAAAGCAGCTTCTTATGAGTCATTTAATTTCTTCTGTTTTCAATGGTTTTATGGTTTAGCTCTTTGTAATAATTTCATTTAAAAATATTTTCAGTTCATCTCTTTTTTCCTGATTATCTTTGTTAGTGGTTTATTTATTTTATTGATATTTAAAAGATTAATTATTTTAAGTCATTTTTATGTTTTCTTAGAGTAAATCCCTTTATTTTTATTAATTTCTTCCTTTTGCTTTCTGTTGTTTATTTTGATATTCTTTTTCTGAACTTTTGAGTCAGATTTTTAATTTATTTTTCACTGGCACAAATTTTTGATGCCAAAAATTTCTTCTAAACAATGTTTTAGATGAATTTATAGACTTGATTTGTAGTGTTTTCATTATTATTGCTTTCTAGAAATTATGACTATGTTTTAAAATTTCCAAGCAGAAAAACCTTACATTACTTTATTTTGTATTGAGTTTCTACTTTTATTGCATTTGAAACAAGGTGTATTCTCTATTTTTAAGATGGAGAGTTCACTATGTGTTAATCAAGTCTACCTGATAATTATGCTATTTAGATATTTTATATCCTTATTTTTTTCCCCACTTGGCTTTCATGGACTGAGAAGGGGAAATTAAAATCTCCTATTTATAATGGTTTCTATTTATCTTTGTAATCTTTATGATTTCTCCTTAATGAATGTTACTTCTATGTTAATTGATATTATTATCTGCAAATTTTAAAGCATTAAATGGAATCTCTATCTGTACTCTCTTGCCTCATAGCAAATTACCTCAAAAGCTAGTGCCTCAAAACAACCACTATTGAATTTTCTATGCTGTGGGTCCGCTGGCTGATTCTTCCTGTCTGGGCCAGTTGAGGTAATCCTGCTGGGTTCTCCCCTAATTGTGCAGCCAGCTGGTAGACTGAGTGGCAGCTGAAGCATCTAGGGTGACTGGCTCCCAGCCAGGGTGTCGGGGTGACTGGGCTGGGTATCCTTCATTGTGCAGCAGGCTGGCCTGGGGTTCTTCACATGGTAGGCACAGGACTTTAAGAGCAATAAGAGTTGCAAAACTCCTTGAAGCCTAGGCTTGGAACTCACGCAGTATCACTTCCACTGCTCTCTGCTGGTCAGAGCAATTCACTGGGATATCCCAGATTCACACAACTATCCAACAGTGGAGAAACAGACTCCATCCCTTGATGGGAGGAAGTGCGAAGTATTGTGGCCATTTTTGCAATAAACACATTAAGTGCAGTTACTCAAGAGGTTGGATTGGAGAATAGAGATTCTTTCCCCCAGGAAGACTAGTCAGATGTTCAGGAAATGGATACTAAAGGCCTGAATAGCAGCAGCATTAGCCAGAGAAGTATTATCTGTTAAATGTGGGAAGTGAGGGAGAGTGAGGAACTGAAGACTCCAATCCGTGATTTCTTGTTTGGATGGTGTGTGAATGATAAAGCCATTGCTGGCCATGAAAAGGAGTATGTTGTCCTGCAGAAGCTAATAGCTCCCCAACTCTCTTCTTCTGTTGTTAAGGAACAGAGTATATCTGTGGATTGTTCAAATTTGAAATTACTTAATTGACTCACATTTCAAGAGCTGGGCTCTTTAGTGAGAATTACAAAAACAGTCCTGGACTAGAGGATTACATTGTCTATTGCTTACTGTGGTCATTCCTCACATTGGAAAAGTAGATTTGGGCTTTGTGGTGGAAATTTGCAAAACAGAATTTTTGCCCTACATTTGTTTTAAGTCTTTCAGGAAATAGAATTATCCTGGACCCAGCAGAGCTCTCTGGGACTCTGAGACTGAGTACCTTGATTGCAAATAAAGCATATTTTTGTGATAACTTGGTCCTGGGAAGAGACTAGCAGTTGATATTCATTGAGTACATAAATGTGTCTGGCACCATTCTAAGTGCTCTTTGCATTTGAAGTAATTTAATCCTCATAATAGTCTATTTAGGAAGCTGATGGATTATCATTACCATTTTCATTTAACATTTGAGGAAATGGAAACACTAAGAGTTTAGCAAGCTGGTGAGCCCTGGAGTCAGAATGCCTGCATTTGAGTTTTCGTTCTGTCGCTGCCTAAGTTACCTTTCCCTTGGGGGCATCCAGTGGCAATAAAGCAGAAGAAGTTCCTGTTCTCAGGCCGGTACTGTCAGTCAAGGGTGGAACTAAACCAAGTGAGCTCTACCTCCCCTCTAGAGTGGCACCAGGAGTAGCTCCAGTGTTGGACCTATAAAATGTTATCACTAGTATAGAGAATCTGATATATCATTTCCGATATTCTAATCCCCAAATCTACTCTTTGACTATGTCAACCTTCCCTGGTGAAGTTCATACCTTATTATAGTTATTTTTCGTCTTTTAGCTAAATTTAAAAATGATTATTCACCTGCATCAGTTTAATACATTTCTGTCTTCTTATCTGTAGTTTTTTTCGTGTGTGTTGCTGCTCTCCAAACAAATATTCATTCTGGGCAATAACACCTCCCTTTCTGATGAGTTGCTCACCCCTGTGGCTTTGTTTTGGTCTGACTAGATTTAGGCCATGGTTCAGATTTGATCATTATTCTGGAGGCAGAAACCAGAAACTGGCTCTTTAGGGTACTATTAAATAAAATAAGCTTTTCTTCTCCTGAATAATTTTCCTCTCAATAATATAAAACATGAATGCACAATAAGGAGAAGAGGAAAAAGAAAGCATGAAACTGCTGGGAAAACACCCAGACTTTTGTTTGTTATGTTTGGGGAGGGAAACCGATTATATAACTTGCCATCATTTGTTTCAAACAGACTATAAAAAGGAACAAAACAATAGGGATTTAAACACAGCGGTTGTTCTTTACCAGGAAAGCTTAGACAAGGAACGTGGTGGAATGGAGGTCATATTTTGTGTGTTTGGAAGTGAAAGAGGAATTAAGAAGCAGGAAAGGGATGGAGGTGGAAGGACTTTTCATTAGATTTTTCAGTTTCTCAAACTAAACTGAGTTTTATTGGGGATGCCCTTTCTTCCAGGATCAGGTTACCTAATATTGATACTACTTAACTCCTTGCATTTTTATGTTGATCTCAGCAGCCAGCACCAAACTTGTGGAGTCAGGATCCCTTTACCTGGAATCCAGGTAAAAGCAGCTGGGCCCCCCAATAAGGAATGCTTCCTTGATATTTGGCCTCTATGAAATGCTAGCAAATTATCCATTGGCAGCAATCCAGTGGGCTTTCCAGAGGCAGCTCCCCCTCATTCCCTCTTCTGTTCCTGCAGAGTCACTGGGGGTTTGTTTCATTTACTCAGTTTTCACCGTATTCCAGATTCTGTGTCTGCAGATGGGTGGGTAGGGCATCAGATGCTTGAGTGAGAAAATGTATGTGGCATGGTTGGAAAATGGAAAAAGGTAATTTCGATGAATGAATATTTCTTCAATATGTCCACATCCAAAAATACTGCCTGGACTAATTTTTCTCTCTTCTTTGAGGAGGTGCTCATTTGCAAGTATTGTCTCAAGATTTCTTTTTCTACAACACATGCATGTGATGGCCTTCCTGCCATCATCCTAAATGAGAAAGAGGACCTCACAGGGTGGAGTGAAAGCTTCGGGCCTGCTTTTATCAGAAATTTGGTGTGAGATGGCCTGGTTTCCATCACCATTAGTTGTCCTTCCACACTCTGTGACTGTAAGTACCCCATTCTTTTGTGTTCCTTCCACTGGTTTCACAAATGCTCCCAAAGGCAGGAGAGTGTGGTACTTATGAGCATGGACTTTGGAGTCAGAATGCCTGGGCTTGATTCTGGCTGTGCCATTTGCTGGCTGTGTGACCTGAACAAGTTCCTTACCTGCCCTCAGCCTCAGCATCTGAACCTCAAAGTGAAAGTAAAAATAGTCCTATTTCATGAGATCGTTACTGATAGCAATAAATAAATGAGACCATGGAACTGGCATCCCGCTGGACAGACAGTTAAAGTTCTGTTAATGTGAATATTTATTATGGGGCACTAACTAGGTCTATAAGACACGGATCCAGGGCTCTGGAGAATACAAAGAATTATAATGTTCCATCAAATACTCAAAGTTAATATTATTACAGGGGAGAGAAGAATAAACACACAATAGCAGCAAAAAGTATATGATGAGAGTGGACATTTGAATGACAGATTTTCAGGAGAATGCTTTACATAGAATCTAGACTTAGTACTGAGTATTGAAGCATGAGTACTCTTTAGGTAAAAAAAGCCATTCCCTTTTCCTCTTTGCCAAAGTGCACTTTCCAGAAAGAGTATTATATAAAAATCTATATTGCTATGCATTTCTTGGAAATCATCTTTATAGACTCATACACATTTAAAATACTGTCCTTACTTACGTTGTAAGAAACTTCATACCGTTGCAGGCATTACTGAGCAGTGAATGGGGACACTGTTTTTGGGCAGAAGGATTTCTAGAATTCCTAAAATGATGTTATATATTGGTAATGTATAATGTACATATATACAATGTATGTAATATATAAAATATATTATATGTAAATATATAATATGTCCAGTGACAAGGGACATGATTAACTCCAGTCATATTGGAAAAATAGTTTCCACTTAGGAGAAATTGGCAAGCTAATTCTTTCCTTTTGCTGAACCAGCGCCGGGGTCCTCTTGAAATGTAGTGGTTGCTCTTTCTGCTGAGGGGTGTTTGTCTTGAGGCCACGGTCGGGAAAAGTAGGAGTCATAGATTTCAATAGGATCAAGTGACTTTAGGACTAATATTATGAGGAGTACATGACTTCCCTCACAAATGCTCAGGCATATCTATGTTGTCCCTTTTTCTTAGGAGGGAAGAGAAAATTGAGGTCAATACGCAACTGTGCAAAATGATACTTGGAATATACACCAATGTTCATTTTAAAATTACTAATTAAAATGATAATTTGATATGGAAAACTTCTATAGAAGTAGCTTTACAAACACTGGAAGATTCTAAAATGTGAAGTCAGGTGACCCAAAATTATACCAAAAGCTGAATATTTCAACTAAATTCAGGTTGAATTTTGGATACTATTTCTCACTGGGAGACCTTGGCAAGTTGTACTGGCATCAGTCAGCATAGACATCTATGTTAGTTGCTCTTTGTGGGACTGAGCGTGCATTTATGTATTCATTCATGGCCACGCAGTAAAATAGGCACTATGCATACAGAAGGATTCTATTGTGTGTACTTTCTTTCTTTTAAGGACATTAGAAAAGAATACCCACTTAACACTACAAAGCACATTAATGATTCTGCGATAGTCTTAACGATGCGTAGGTATGAAAGAGGGAGATTTCTGCGTAGCTTAGATAAGCAAAGCTAGCCATGATGTGAGCCTGAACCATGAAATGAGAATATACTTCTCCCACCCGAGAAGAACGGTATCTGTCAGTGGATAGTGGTTAGGAGATACCTGATACTAGATGCACATTCCTGCTCCTAGTTTTTTTGGACCAGGGTTAGGAATCTCTAGCCCTGCCCCCAAATACTAGGAACTGGCAAAAATGAGCTTGCTAAGCAGACACACGTGGAGGAGCAGTAGAGATGTCTAGTTCCTCTGAATTCTGCTTGTTATTCTGTGAGGCAAACGTTGTCATTCTGAATATATCCATTGACTTTCCTGGTAAGTCCAGAAACCTAGCCATCTTGATCCTCTTTCAACACCCATGCAGTAAGTCTAAAAATCTATGAAATCTCTGTCATCTCCCATTGCCACTGACCAAGTTCAAGCCCTCATCAGTTATTAGACTATTGTAGCAATTGACTAATGTCTCCTTGAATTTATCTTCAGACATTTCAGGTTTGTGCTTTACCACTTCAAAAACACACATTCAGATACAAGCTGCCCAAATCACCACACTACTTCAAAGCTATTGGTGATACTCCACCACATGCTGAACAAAGTTAAACTCTTTAATATGCAATGCTCTTTATAATTCCTTCCTTTTGGAAGGAATTCCATCTCCCTCTTACTTTCCGTGTTTCAGCTCTATAAAACTGACAGCAATCCTTGTGCAAACAAACAAAAAAATTGACTCCAAAGATCTACAGATAAAGTTCTATTTGTCCTTTGGAGAACAGTACAGCAACTCAAATCAAGAGGTAATTATCAACTACCTGAGTTCTATGCTAGGGACTGCGACAAAGACACATGATACAGGGTGACCATTACTCCTGGTTTGCCCGGAACACACTCTGTTTCTGTCTGAAATCCCAGAAGAATTATTAATACCCTCTTTTCACTCTCAGTTTGAATGGTAAGTTAGGTGGACCCCCACCATAAAAGGCTCAAATCTTGCTGTTACAGAGGTCCCATTTGGACATGCACACCAGAAATTACTGGAGGGTAATACAAGATTTAATGCAATCAAGCATTTAATTTTCTGATGAAGCCTAAAGTATTATGCTCAGGAGGGACAGTGAGGGAGCTGACATCATTAGGAAAGGCTTTAAATGGGAAGAATCTGAAGGCTGTATAGACCAGGAGGGAGGATTGACACTCCAAGTGAAGGAAAAAGTCATAGGAGTGGGAGTATGTGCCCCACTAAGGAGACCAACTTGAACTGAGTGGGGAAAATGGTTTGTTGGATAAGGTCTGCCATCTGATGGGGAAGCGTAGCCTCTGCCTGGACTATAGACATTGTCATGGCATCCCGTACACAGGAATGAGAAAACATGGCAAAAGGCCTGGTTCTGGAAAACTGGCCTGAGAGTAGTGAGTGGGAGACAGGCACTTGTCCTGGGCAGGGAGAGAAAGTTGAAGCACTGAGCTCAGCGGCAGAAATTCTCCTGATACAGAGCCTCACTTGTGTGAATTCACTGAAGGGGAAATCCAGGTAAGTAAGCTGTGCTCAGGGCAGGCTTCCGTCACCCCACAGCACACAGTTACCTGGTACAGACTGATCGTGCTCTTGTCACAGCGCTAACTGGACAGGAAGTAATTTCCTGAAGAAAGTAATTTCTTACTTTTGTGTAAGATTTTGTGAAATCTTGTCTCTTCTCTGGGTCAAGAAATCTATTGAGTTATTAATACATTTTTTGGGTGAGGAAGAATAGAAATAGAAATGCAGCGATGAGTCCATGTGGTTTACTGCCACGTTCTGTGACGCGCTCACAGGCTGTCAGTCTATTCTCTTGCCCCTGCTGTACTTTGCATGCTTACCACACACAAGGCAAACGTTTCTTTTACTCTTCCAGCTATCCTGCTGATTCTGTGTAGTCAGGATCTCCTTTTAATAATATTTTATCCCTAGTGTTTTGCATAATGTGTTCATGAATAAATTAGTGAATAGTCAGATGATGCTAGAATTTCTGTTTCTGATGATTCAGTTTTCACTCAACGAAGCTGAGAAATGAACGCGATGTGTTCTTGGGGGCTAAACACAGTCGGGAAGTGTGAATGGCTCCTCTGCTTAGTGTGGGCTGTGTGATTTTTATCTGGATTTAACTATACATAAAATTATTATCTGAAGGGCGACAACCACAAGACATCTTTCTTCTCAACTGGAAAGGACACATGCTGTTCCCTGTTTGAATATTAATGTATTTTACTCTTTCTGCTCTTTCTTTTACTCCTTTTCATAATATTAGTTTTTAATATTACCTAAATCCACAGTCAATAAATATTAACGTTTAGGCATATAATTGGTAGTTCACTGCAGCTCTGCCCAACGGCTAGGCACAGCCTCCACTCCTACCTGAATAAAAAGCCCTGCCATAGAATCTGAATGGTTGCAGAGCTGATCCCACAGCCGTGCTCAGGCAGAGAGCCAGGCCAGAAGCCCTAACTGTCGAGCTTGGATTCTGACCCTGCATAACAAGGGAGCCTAAGCGGTTACCTGGGGCAGCCTCACATCTCAGGTACCGCCTGGCTGTGGAGCTCAGGCTACAGCGGTGCCCACCACAGAAGCCTGACCTAAAACCTGCTTGATTGTTGAACACAGCCTGTGGCTTTACCCAACCAGGGAACCCGGGCTGATCCTGCCCACCTGTGGAGCAAAGTCTCCAGCCCCACCCAACTGTGGGATACAGCTGGAGGCCTTATCTGAACAGAGAGCCCGGCCATTGACTTTGCCTAACAGCAGCACACAGCTAGTGGCTTACCTGATCACAAAGCATAGCCTGTGGCCCCAACCAAATCTGGGTCACATTCTGCGACACTGCCTGATCACAGAGCACAGCCTGCAGCTCTGTCTGATGAAGCCCTGACTATGGTCCTGCCTGAACACAGACTCCAGCTAGTGGCACCATCCAATTGGGCAGCAGAGCCTAAGACCTCACCTGACCAGGAGCAACTCTGGAGTTCCACCTGCATCTCTGTTGAATTGTGGCTTCCAGCCAGTGGCACTTCCCTGCCAGGGAACACAGCCTGCAACCTCGCCCAACCAGAGGTGCATGTGGAGCCCAGCTAGTGGCCCTACTTGACTAGAGCACAGCCAGCTGCCCAGGCAAATCAGAGTCCAACCAGTGGTCCTGCTTGAACACAGAGCCCAGCCATCATGCCCACCCAACCGTGGAGCCCAGCCGGCAGCACTGCTCTCCACCCTCAACCTCAGAGCACAAGCAGCAGCCTCACCTAAGTGGAGACCCCTATATAAAGCCACACCTACCTGTGGATGCTACCCGTTGGCCCAACCATATCCCAAGCTGAGCTGACTGGTGAAGGTCTTTCCTTGCTGTAGCAAATCTGCAAGTCAGGAAGAAGAGATAGTTTACATAAATATGCAGATCATTACCAGCATACAAGGATCATGAAGAATCAGGTAAACATGATGCCATCAAAGGAAACTAATAAAGTCCAATAAACTGATCTTAAAGGACTGGAAATCTATGAAATACTTGAATTCAGAATAATCCTCTTAAAGAAGTTCAGTGAATTACAGGAATACACATATAGGAAACTAAACAAAACTAGGAGAATAACCCATGAACAAAATTGGAAGTTCAACAAAGACATTGAAACCATAAAATAATAAAAAAGAAATACAAGAGCTGAAGAACATAATGACAGCAGATTCAACCAAGCAGAAGAAAAATTAATGAACTTGAAGATAGGTCATTTGAAATTATCCAGAGGTACAAAAAAAAAAAAGAAAGAAAAGAAAGAAAAAGTGAAAAAAGACTACAGGAATCATGGGACACCATAAATGACATATCATTGGAATCCTAGAGGGAGAAGAGAAAGAGAAAAAGACAGAAAGTCTAAAGCAATAATGGCTGAAAACTTCCAGAAACTGGGGAGAGCCATGGACATCCAGATTCATGAACCCAAACTCCCCAAATATATTGAACCCCAAAAGGCTACACTGAGACACATAATTAAATGGCTGTAACCAGAACATTTCACATAAATGACCCAGGATACCTGTTTGGTCATCTTTGCAAAGTTTTCTAAATCCTTTCTATCTAGTAAGAAGTTTTCATTAGCTACTCTGCTAAGACCGTCTATTCTCTACTTACTTATTTAAGAGGCACTCTCTGAGGGGAGAACAAATATTTCCCTTACCAATTCAGGAAACTGCACATAATGTAAGTGAAAGGAAAAAGGCAGATTTTATCAAACCTGTTTTGTTTCTCAAAGGGCCACTGCATCAAATAAAAAGACATATGTTTTATTCTATTTTCCCTTCCTTTCACTCCCCCTCTCTCATTTCCTCACGTGCAGTCTCCTGTTTGTTTCTGAATAGGATTTATGGTGGCTTACCATGGCACACAAAATACAGCAAAGTGACATATTTAGGAGTGAAGAAGAAGAGGACATTAATCATAGGAAGAAAGGAAAATACCTCACGGATTAAATACTTCAGAGGAGAAGCCTAGGACCAATTTACAAACTGCTTGATAAATACTCGAACAATACTAGCTATGATAGCAGCATGCTCATTTTAAAATGAATACGGAGTATTGATATTCAAAACGTATCTTGGAAAATTGAACTTCCGAGCACATATGCACATGTATCATTATCCACATGGTGGTGTGTTTATTTTCTAACTTCTCCTTGCTGAACTGTAAGCTGTGCTAGGGTATGACTTTGACATATTTATAAATGAAACCATGCTGGTGTTCCATTCATATTTCAGAGGACTTATTCCTTCATGGCACACCAGTTGATTTCAATTGCTTTGCCTAAGAATTTTTTTAAGCTGAGGAAAGCCACTTTGCTCATGCAGGGGAATTAGTGCCACTTCAAATCTCCCAGCACTCCTCCACCAAAACTAACCATAGTTGATGTATAAATATCTCAGCTCCCTCACCCCTCAGGCAGCATAATTCCATGGTGTGTGTTTTCCAGAGTCTCCTCTGGAGCCTAAGCTCCAGTCACCCACAGTAGTAGTTGGTGTGCTTTTACTGGCTGCCTTCTTCTCTCACTTTCCCACTCCTTAACCAAATAAATGGCTCAAATATGAACTCTTGTTAAGCATCTGCTTTTGGGGGAACCTAATTAAAACACCAGTTTTATCCTCAGAGTCTTCATATCAGGACCTAACACAAATTGATCGATTGAATGATATAATTTAAGACAAGTTTATTGTTTTATATTATAAAATCGTATTTATTGCTATCCTCTAAAAAGATGTTTTTAATGCAGGGGATTAGGATATTGAACTCCTAAGCTGATTTCCAAACATCCTGTGGGGAAGGGGGCTGAGGCAGTGGTCTGTCTGAGGTCCTGTGTGATGAGGTAGGGCACTCCAGCCTCTGAGGTTGGAAGTGCCCTTTACTCACTGTCTTTACTAACAAAGGAGGCAATGAAATCTTGCATTTTTGAGGTCTGCTCCATTTTTGAGTTAAGGGAAAATCTTTCCAGCAGTTAAGGTCCCTTTTTAGCATTCTAATGAACTTACTCTTATTTTCAAGGCACACCGTATGAGGATACTTTGATCAATCACCCACTCCAGAGTACTGGTTGGAGTTTTTCCTTCTTCTGCCCTGGAGGGCTGTGATAAATAGCCAAGTTAGCAGCTTAGAAAACTAATTTCTCATCACCTCTGCCTGCAGCTTAGTGCTTGAAGCAAATCCTCAGCACCCAGCTGCCTGCTTCCCTTTTCTGGTGCTACATCTGGATGTTTAGGTCCTCAGTGGTACCAGGCACATAAAAATGCAGATTCCTGGCTTCTCCTGAAAATAATCAGGGGACAGTAATTCTAAGCCTGCAATCCTGTGTGGCACTAGTTGGCTGGAACTGTGTAACTACTGTTGTTTAGTTGGGGCTCTTATTCTCCAGTTTCCTAACTTGCCTGCTTCTTTCATTTTTGTCTCCTGCCTGTCATTTAAACTTGTGATTCCTGGTGGCTTCTTCAAGCTCTCTTGTTCTGTTGTGTATCTTTTGTGCTGAAGACTAGGGAGCCTGGGGGAAAGGATGAGCCATCCCCTGCCTACTGCCTTCCTCCTCTCTAATGAAGATCACTCTCCGCGGTTAAACATGATCTCAACTTGAGACCTATGCCAAGGCTTAGAGTTTCAATGTAAAGATGTAGGGGCCGTGGGAGTCAACTAAAAGACTGGATGACACAGAATATGAGACATTCGAAAGATAGGTCACACTCTTTTAATTACAGAAAGATGTCATAGTTTGAAGGCCACTCCCACACTTGCCTATGTGGAACACAAAGCACTCTTTGAGAACTGGCAAACTCTTGCCTTTCTTGATAAAAACTCCAAATTCAGGTCAACTGTATCTTTTAAGTAAAAGAAAAGCCAGCTGTCTCCAAGTCCACCCAGGGGACTGCATGCTAGTCAAACCACAGGTTCAACTGAGTTGATTCATGAATACCTCATTTCTCTTTGTTTCATTTTAATGAAACAAGTTTATGCTCTATCTTATAATTTTAAGATACTCTCAAATCTTATTTGAGCTCCTTCTTCAGCTTAGTGAAGGACTGTGTTTTTCTACAAGCTAGAAACACATATTTTCACCAATGTTGCCAGTTCACTGGATCAAAGAATGTCGTAGACTCAGAGTAGCTGGATTTTGCAACGCTCTGCCAGCATCTCCCATGATGAATTTTAGGACAAGAAACAACTGGATGATGGGATAGGGAGGCACATTAGTACTTACTGAATAGCTGCTCTGGAAACGTGTTGATAAACTTATATTAACTAAGAGGAAGATCTTAGTAGATGTTTCCTTAGCATTGTCATATTTATTATGTTTTTCATAACATCATTGTGACGTATTTTACATATCATGATCATTATTTTTCATTAGTGAATTAACAGAGCACCAGTGTTTGCTGCAGGGAAGCTTATACACACATTTGGTGCCCAAGTGTTTTTCACACCTGGTGACCTGGTTTTTGTAGCTGCAACCCAGGGGATGCCCCTTAATTGCTTGGCTCTAGAGGCCAGGGGGGTTTATATCCCTGGGTCCCATGGTGTAACTGAGCAGGACCCTTCCTGGGACAGACCCCTCCCCCATATTGTCTGCTTTAGCTCCTCCTGAAGTACCTAGATAATAGTATCTGATGCATATTTCCCAAGTTTTTCAGATGCTAAAACACCCATGAAATGGAAGAAATTAACTACTTGATGGTCATGAGCATGTAGCCATCAGACTTCCTGACACCTAAGGACTGAGCACCATCAGTCAGTTGGAGAACTGTGCACAGCTGATCACAGCCCCTGGGATTCCCCTCCCTCACCTTGCCTTTGAAAATGTTTGGCTGAAACCCTTTGGGGAGTTTGAGGTTTTAGAGCATGAGCCATCCGTGCTCCTTGTATCAGTGCCTTTACGATAAATGCTGCACTTTCCTTCACCACAACCCAGTGCCAGTGGATTGGTTTTGCTGTGCATGGGCAAGCAGACCCAGGTCTGGTTTGATAACAATGGGACTGTAACAATCAAAGAGATAATTCTTGGCAGACTCCCGCTCCCAGGGCACTGCAGACTGCTTCTGTTTCATGAAGAGGACACTTCTATGAGGCTCCCAGCTTAGAGTGCTTTGTTCAAAAATATCCAGTCCAGAGGCCCCATTTCCTATGTCCAGAGGGTTATTAAAATCCCATCCACCAGAGAGTGAGGTCAACATCATTGTGGTGTGAGACACTCCCTTTGCCTCTCCCTTTCAATCTACAACCAGTAAAATGTCCATAACTCAACAAAGGTGCTTGTGCCCAGCACACCAGGACACCGGAGGACTCCATATACTTGTACATCTAAAGGTAGGTGACCTGGAACACAGAGGTGGCGGAACAGGGGGAACATCAGAGGCAGTACCTGCCATCCCAGAACCCCAGCCACAGCAGCCGAGCCTGCACCCACAGAGAACCTGGTAGCATGAGGGGAGACAGTGCATGTAACACTGGCCTCCTGGCCGCAGTAGCATCCATGGCCACAGGGAAGTGGATGGCAGTGGTAGTGAGGCTGCAACACTTCTTCAGCTGCAGAGATGCCTGTGTGTCTGGCACGTCCCCCTGCCCATCCCTGCTCAGCAGTGGTGCCCGTGAACCTGACAACTCCAGCCGTGGCAAAAACACCCATGAGCCCAGTTTCCCTGCACCCCCCTTCCCTTGCACAACAGAGTCTGCCACCCAGGAGGCCCTGGACGCAGTGGAATTTCCCCCAATCCCGGTACCCCAGACAGTGATGGCAGCAAGGCACCAATGACCCTGGAGTCACCAGCAGTGACATCTAGGACACTGGGTGACACCTCTGGCTTAGGCAGTGGAGGGTAGAAAGTGCTGCTTCTCAAATATAACCAGAAGTAGCTCAGCTAAGGGAAACCAGAAGGTTTCTAGCCACTGCCATTGTGAAATGTCCAACTTGCCAGCAATAAGAGACCTTCCTCAACTCCCAAAATGGCAGCATTCCTTAAGGGGACCAGTTGAACCCTGACAACAAATGGACTACAATGGAGCCTTTCATTCTGGAAGAGTTAATGATTTGTCCTCATAGAAATAGGCACACATCCAGGTGTGGCATTCTCTTTCCTGCGCCATTAACTGAAGATTTACAGAGCGTTTTACCCACCAGCATGGGATCCCACATAACATTTCTTTGGACCAGGGGACCCACTTTACAAAAAAGCAGGTACAGGGATGGAGTGGACTCACAACCACAAGATTCACTTGTTACTTCACGTACCACACCACCCAGTGGTTGTCGGCAGTAGAGAGGTTTGTCATGGTTTTCTGAAAGCACGGCTGGAGCGCCAGCTTGAGGCATGCTATGTGGAGGTGGGGCAACTTCCTCCAGGACACCAGACAGACATTGTGTTAGAATGTGTTAGAATTAAGATCTTTATCTGAATGCATAATTCTTGTTGGTATTCCTTTCCTTTTCTTGGTTTTGGGTAAGGTTAGAGATGAACTTCATAGTATACTTCATAGGAAAGCACAGAGTTATGCCAAACGTAACAAGTGGAACAGTTACAGTCTACAAATCAGTCCATTCACTGGAAATTCATTTTCTACTTTGATTTGTATAAAAAGAATGGTTGGAAAAGAACCTAGCCCTGGACAATATAGCTGTGGACAACATAATTATTTTTACCAACCTACTGCTCTTGCTGATTCAATGGTAGGTACCTGGTAGAACTGAAAGTATGTCTATGGCTTCCTGGTTCCCTTAAAGTCTTCTGTTGCTCCCCTGGCCTTTGGAGGGTTTCCAGATAACATGCTATTAACTGATGCTAATGATCTAAATCTGTCTACAGTGCAATTTACTAGCTGGATCAAAAACAATAAAGGTGTCTTGTGTTAAGATATAAAGTTTTATTTGGAAACAATGCATCAACTTTTCTCTTACCACACTTGTTAAGGCTGTGTTGAAAATACATTGTTTTGCCAAGGTCTCCCTAAAGACAAGTGAGCTCTTCATTCACTGATTTTATTACTTTTGATTAAACTTGAGGCTCTGTCAAAAACTTCTTGTCTGTAAACTGTATTTTTTTTAAAATCCAGATTTCACATTGGGAAAATCGCTTACTCTATGTAACTACTTTTTAAAATGCTTCTGTTTCATTTCATATTGAAATTCTACTTTAATTACGGGAAGAGACTTGCTTTCCAAAACTCCGCTTGCCTGACAGGACTATAGTCTCTATGCTTTTTTGTTATTTATGTACAAACTGCTCCCATACACTAGTGGCTGACTGTGCATAGTAAAAGTTAAATAATGAATTAGTGCAATTATCCAGCACATTTACATTAACTATTGGGATAAAAGCCCAGACAGTTTGGCCTGAATACTTAACAATGATCTCCTGAACTGCCCAAATCCAGGGGACATTTCCTCAGTTTTCCGTATCATAGAGGCAAAAATTCTAATATTAAAGATCAAGATGTTTAGAGACAGGCAATGACTAGTTGAAAACGATCGCGTACCCAGGTTGGGGTGAAGTCCCCTTCAGATCCTGAGCCAGCCCTCCTGACTACTTTATTACTTCTTTGCGGAGGAATCACCCCACTTTTCTCTCTCTGCACTGCCATAACCTGATGGCTGGCAGTGGATAGGGGGCCAACTCTATATCCCCCGATGCCCTCTCACAATCTCTCTCCATTACTAGGCCTTCTAAACCTTAGATTTTTGGAGAATACATTTATATTGAGTACTTAAATCCTCAGGAGTGCTAGACAATTTGATTTATTTAGATTGGAAATATATAGTACTATACATTTAAAAAGAAAAGGCAATTGCTTTAACTGTATATGCACTAAATGGTTTTAACTACAAATTTGTTTTTTTTTTCTTTTCTGCAGTTTGAATGAGGTAAAAGTATTTGAAGGTGTTGGTGAGAAATAGTTAACATGGGTGAAGTGGCAGTGAATTCTATTGTGTGTCTAACGTATGTCCAATTTTTGTTTCAGAAAATAAGTTATTTTTGATTAGCTGCAGTGCAATTTTATTTAGTTATTGATACTGCTACCAAGAAGAGACACAGTGATTCTTGTCATCTCCCAGTGACTGGTAGTGAGTTATTTCGCATGGGAAGACTTTGAGGCTGTATCTGGATTTAGGGGGTTGGGGAAGTGTTGTTAATGACTAGTCATGCTTTAAAAAAGGCATAGAATAGAGAGATTATTTGTGACACTTATTTACAATCTCTGGCTTAGATCAACCATGCACTCCATTCTTTCCTTATCATTTCAATTTCTGTGTTACAGCAACTAACTAGTGCTTCTGTATGTCTGAAATCTAGTGGCTTTAATAGCATTCTATGCTGTAGTGGGAAGAACAGGTAGTTTGGATTTGAATTTCAGCTTCCCTAAGGACTAGCATGAGCATGAACAAGTTATTTAACTTTCACGAGTCTCAGTTTAAACATCTACAAGAAGGGCGTAACTATACCTACGTTCTATGGATTTGTGAGAATTAAAAATTCATAACTGAAAATTACAAGTAAAAAGCTAGCACTTCATCTGAAATCATTTAGATTCTTTCTTCCCAGCCAGTTCCTATGCGTACTGAGGGAATATAATGGCATTAATAATGAATAGGGAATATAATGACATTAATACTGGTTTTAAATGGAATTTTCTTGGGAAAATAAATCTGTTAGACACCCATCCACTTATATCATCATCCATTCTAAAGAATAATATACATGAGGTTTAAATATTGGCCCAACTCTTCACCTGCATTAAGCTAGACAACTGAGAACGCTCTATTTAATTTGTATGCAACACTTATGTGACTTTGCAAAATTGATGTACAAGGATATCTTATATATTCACTCATGTTGTGAAAACATCTTGAGAGATAAAAGTACAGACTCCGTTTAAACGGGTTAAAAGAAAATAAAGCATATAATATATAATATAAGCATATAATATTATAGATTTATTTTAGCAGTTCTACTCAATATGAGTTTTAGCCAAGACAATGCAGAGCTGATCTTGGTCACATATGCAGCTTTTTGTTTTGCTGGTCACACAAATGAGTTCTATTCTCAGAACTGCAGCCTGAAAACAAAACAAAACAAAACAAAAGCAAAAACAGAACTGCAGCCTGTCCTAGCTCGCCCTCTACTGGTTCATGGCTTTGGTGCACCAGCACTAGGTTGGAAGGGAAGACCTAACAGAAGGGAGGGTCTCTCACTGTTTGTGGATTTCATTAGAAGGAAAGCACACAAAGAAATGCACACAGATTATATTTTAGATGCCTGTCTTCTAGGGTCTTGTCTCACAGACACGCTTTGCTCTGTGAATTGATTGTTCCAAAATTTTGTACTACTTGTAAACACTCACAGCCAGGAAATCCTCATTTTGTTCCTACAGTTAACACACACATCCATGGAGTCTGCACGGTGCTTAGGTACAGCTTGAGAAAAGGAAGACAGGCAGACAAAACCTCTGCCTTCGTGGAGGATATGGCTTATATTCTGCTTATGGAGCCAAACAAGAAAGCGAGCTTAACTTCAGACAGAGACAGCTGAAGAGAACAGAGTTGTGAGACAGCAGCTTTCTGGGTGGGTGGCCTGGGTGCTGTGATAGGTGGTCAAGGAAGACCTCTCCAAAGAGGTGAATGCAGGAGAAGAGGCTGGAATTAAGTTGGAAGAGGTTGACAGGGGTCAGGTGGCTACAGGGCCGGCAGATCATTGTGAGGATTTTTTTCCCCTAGTGTATTGGGAAGTCACTTGAAGTTTTAAATAGAGGAATGCCGCTATTCAATTTATATTTTAAAAATGTGATGCTGTTTTGTGGGGAACAGACTTTGGGGCAGCAAGAGTGGAAGTCTAGCACTCACAGCAATCCAGGCTGGAGGCGATAATGGGATGGTCGTGGTGGAGATGGTGAACAAGGTTGCCGTTCCACGTAGCTTTTCTTCTCCCTTTGGCAGTCTGGTGAAGCTTATAATAACTTTTTAGGAGTAATGGTTTAAAATACGTAACATGCAATACAAGAGAAATCAACTGTATTAAAATGTAGTTATCAAAACATTAAAAATCAAATTTGTGAAATATTAATATATGTGCAGCTTTAGTCAGCCATTAAATAAGAATTAGTAGTGAGTCTGATAACTACTGTAATTTCAAGGTAGTGATAAACATAAACATCAATACAACAGCTGAAATAACAGTAGTTAAGATATGAAAATACTTGTAAGATGTCTTTGGATGATGACATCAAAAGCATTGATGTTATGCTGACTACATTCATAATGGAAGGAACGTTAAATTTCAGTTAGAGGATACTGAAAATAAAGATGTAATATTTGCCCCTTCAAGTTTACTAACCTGTTGCTTTAATGGTAGAGGTGACAGGAATGGATTGTGAATTAACTTTGGAAAATAAAGAGGTGAGAAGAGAAAGGACCTAGGAATAGAGGATGGCATAATTGAGGTGTGTAAACTCTGTGCAGACGTGACTGATAATAAAAGTGACCGTGGCTGGGCTCAGGATGGAAACCTGTTTGTCCAGTTATGTGAGTGTGTGGAAATTCCATTCCTTGAACTGAACATAGGTAAAGAGGCAAGTTTAAAAGAAAGTTATTTTAAAATGTGCTTCCGCCATACCATAACAGGTCTTTCTGCATGGCAAGTGCTAATTTTTGTGCACAGTTTAATTCATAAGGATTATTACCCCAATTGGAAAGGCATAAAATAACACTGTGTAGTTTGGCAAGTAGATCAAAGGCTGCCAAGAAATTGAAACATAAGAAGTCACTAAGCAAAACAAAGAACAATGACAAAAAAGCAAATCAATAAGTCTTTTGTTATTTATCTTTAAATTGTAGATACTTGGGAAGAGAGAGATGGTATAATAAAGTTCATGATTACAGTAATTAAAATGAAAGCTGTTGCTTGTGCAGTTCAGGGAATACTGTCCTCTCATATTTGGGCTGCCTCGTGTCAAGACATAGCAAGGATACAATAAATGAATTGCAATTTTCCTTAAAATCTCTTCAGCTGGTTCAGTTAGCTTAAATTACTTCTTCCTTGTCTCAAGATAAAGAAACCAAAGAATGCCACTAGAAAATAGACATGTCCCCTTGTTCAACATGACTAGGAGGGTTAAATAATTAGAACACTAAAGGACAGAGACAATTTTCCTAGAAAAATGAACTACTGTTTCCACAAGAGGAGAGATTGTTCTTATTTTTGGAAATTATGCTTGCAAGGTTAATGACTCTGGCAAAAGGATATTTAAACTAACCTTTGCTTTCTAAATTAATGATGAATTAAAATTTCACATGGGTTGAAGGTTTCTGGGTTAATATAATTAGAAGATAATATAAAATCTTGACCTAAAAGTATTCCTTGTAATCTCCATTTAAAAGTCATTTAGGCTGTCTTTGTGGTTGGATGAAAAGTTATTGCAACAGGAATTACATATGCTCAGCCAAAAGCAATGTACCTTTAATGTCTTCAGAGCCCAGTGAGTTCAAAACGTATTAAGTTGGGACAATGATGAAGTATCTCTATGGTAAGCAGTTGCGAGAGGCAAAGCTATGTTAATTTTTTTTTGAATCAGTTAGTGCATCTTACTTCATAGAGATGTTGTTGAAGGATGAAGTATTGTAAAAAGAACAAGAATAGTCATGTTCTGTCCTTTAGCCATTTGAAGGTAAGATTTTATAGGATTTTTCTCTTTTCCACATGAAATTTTATACTCTAGCCAACTTGTGAATACATGCTACAATGTGTTCATTATTTTTTTTTTACATCTAACAAGAACTGTCAAAAAAACTTTTCATTATTCAATGAACTGTATTTTTTCAATGAGATGTTTTCCTTCCTTTCTTCAAATATACTGCCTGTAAGCACAAAGCAAAAGATCAACTCACCAAAAAAAGTGCTTGCAATGATGATATTGAAAATGATGTTTTACTTTTGGAGAATGAGTTTTGGGTCTATATACGGGAATACGAGTTCTTTTAAGTCTGTAAGTTTGTTCCTACCCCAGGTGCCTTCTAGCTGCTCAATCTAACTCTTTATTCTTTTTCTTTACTCTCCTAAACTTTAACCAGTGTGTGTTTTATTTTCTTAAAGTATTCTAACATAGTAGTTAAGAGTATGGGTCTAAAAGATACCATATTTAGACACAGACCTGGATGCAAATTTTAGTTTCATCATTTAAAAAGTTCCAGGATGTTAGGCAAGTTACTCAACTTCTCTAATCCTCAACTCATTTAACTATAAAGTGGAGATTATACCTATATCTTAGGGGTTTTGGGAGGAGTAAGCAAGAAAAAAATATGAATTAAGAGTGACTGATACTTAGTAATTTCTCAACAAATGGTAGGTTATATCGAGCACCTATTCTCCATTAGATAACAGGTAATTGCAGTGGGTATTCCTGATGCTAATGTGTTAGAGGAAAATTACTGCTCCCACCATGGTTCCTGAAGAAACTGCCGAGGTCCCCAGTTTTGGTTTCTCCCTAATAGGTAATACTTATAACATGTTGGTTTGTAGCATATTTCAGTCAATTGTTCTATGACACATATTCTCTCACTTGATCTTGTTTAAATTTAAAGCACACGGGCTCCCTTCGCACTGGAAGTTAAATCATAGGTTGAGAAGGAACATTTTAGTATCTTATCACCTTTTTCTAAGTGATCAGAAAAAGTAAAGGAAGTTTGAAAGAGGAACAGGCCTCACAGAATAGTTACAGGTAAGAAAAAAAGATTGCATACCATATCAGGGACTGCTCCCTTGCCAAAAGAGATGCATAGGGGATGGCTTCAGATGAGATGAGGCAGGTGTCAGGAATAAAGTAAATGATATAAACTCTAAGAGTGGGGCAATGGATGCTGTGTATGGAAAAAATGTGGAATAGAATTGAGAACAGATGGCTTACTTTGAAAGAATACCTCTGTGCAGGCCAAGGGAGGAAACTGCGCCTCATCCAGAAATTCAAAGGCTGTTTGAGATGGCTTAGCTAAAAGGAGAATTCAGTGTCACAATTGAGTTGAGTAATATATTGGCAAATTTTAGGTGTGAAGGTAAATGTGAGAGAGTTAGAGGGACTAGGTCCAAATCTTCTGTTATTTCCTAGGATATTTTTCTGGGGCAGTAAGGCAGACATATACCTGTTATTAATGAAAAAAATATTATTCATTCAACAAATATTGATTGAGAAACTCAAAAGTTGTTACTTTGTTGGCCCTAGAAGTCATCTAGTGAGAAGTGGGCGTGGGTAGAGTTTAAATATGCTGGGAGATTTTGTAAGGGAGGCAATCTTTTCTCTGATTGCCCAGGTTTAGAACGGTAAAGGTAGGAGAAAAGATTCAGAAAGCAGAAATAATCAGAATAGTTTCTGATTATCTGTATAAATCCTTTGCAAGGGAAGATAGCTGGTGGACTATAGGTACAATGGGAAAAAGACTCATCACATTAGGAAAGGATGAAAGTGTGAATTTAAAAGAGTGACGGTATGAGATGAAAGACACAATAAGAAAGCAACTTAAAATGGTGGCAGAAGAAATGGAGAAAAAGAATTGCGTGCAGGAGGAGGAGAAAGTACATGTGAGAATAGGTCAGGCCGTCCCCTGAAAGGGTCTTTAAAAGGGATGGGAAAGAGCTCCAGGTGACAGTTTTCTAGTCCTGGCTGTTTGCCTAAAGTCAAAAAGTCCAAGGAAGTGGCCCATTTCACTCTCCCTTCACAATGGGTATTGTGTAGATGAAAGGGTGAATGGAATGAGAAACCCTAAATGTAGAAAAACTGATGTTTACACTAAGGGAATTTGCAGATATAAGACAAAACTGGGGAAAAAAACTAAGAGGAAGTTTGATGATGGAGATTAAATGAAACAAATAAAGAAGTTATGGTATATTTTATACAATGAAATACTACTCAGCCATAAAAATAATAAAATAATGCCATTTGCAGCAACATGGATGAAATTGGAGATCATCATTCTAAGTGAAGTGAGCCAGAAAGAGAAAGAAAAATACCATATGATATCACTTATATGTGGAATCTAAGAAAAAAAAAGACAAATGAACTTATTTACAAAACAGAAATAGACTCACAGACGTAGAAAACAAACTTTTGGTTACCAGGGGCGGGAAGCGGTGGGAATGGATAAATTGGGAGCTCTAGATTTGCAGATACTAATTAATACACATAAAATAGATAAAAACCAAATTTATACTGTATGGCACAGGGAACTATATTTAATATATTATAGTAATCTATGGTGAAAAAGAATATGAAAATGAATATATGTATGTTCCTATATGACTGAAGTATTGTGCTGTACACCAGAAACTGACACAACATTATAAACTGACTATACTTCAATTAAAAAAAAGAAAACAAATGAGACAGAAGAGGACTGGTTTATAAGGAACTTTGTCCTCACATGGATGGTATGTCATGGCTATTGACCTTGATATTCAGTGATAGTCCCTATTTGTATTGTATTCTTTGATTTTCCCAGTAATTTTTAAAAAGCAAAGGTAAGTTTTTTTAAAGAGGAAAGGTAATTACTTGTAGGAAATCAGATTAGGCACTATTAAGTAGACTTCATATGCTGAAGGGATTGGATTAGAGAACTTTGTCTTTTCCTCCAGGAAAGATTCTTTATATGTTATCTGTATTTTTCAAATGATAAAAAAGTAAGATCTCTAAATCTTATAATAATTCACATAAGAGGACAACTAAATAATTAAGGACAATTAAAATTTCCATTTCCAAAGTGAACATCTACCTTAAAACTAACTTTAGGTCTTTTTCTGTGCACTATAATGCTAGGGATGTTCAAAGGGTAGATATATATTTGTATTTGTGAAGAAAAGAATGATGGAGTAGAGTCTAGAATAAAAAATTAGACAGATCATTTAGAAACATATATAAGATGGTAGCAAATAATGCTGAGGTAAAGTCTGAAAGTAAAGTTTGCAAAGCATTTGCTCTGCTCCACCCCCAGTTATTGTAATAAGAACATAAACTGGAGAGGATACATTTACTAGATGTATTCTGTTCACTTTGATAGACCTTTCCAGACTAATAAGATAGAGAAATTATATAAAAGTATGCTTTGAAAATAGGGATTAAGCTCTTCTAAAATGAACTAATTTGGTTGTGAATAAAATTCTAACCCATATCATCTTGAAGATAATATATCTAGCCTCAGACACAGAGCCAGAAACTCAAGTGAATTACATGATTATATAGAAAGACAAGATATAATTCAAAACTCAGAAAAAAATTACTCCTAATAAAAACAGACTTATAAGACAAATGGATGATAGTTAACAGACCTGGACTTTAAAATTACTATGCTTGATATATTCAAGGAAATACACAAAAAACAAAATTGGAAATTTCAGAAAAAGATTGAAAAGTATTTTTTTAAAGCTAATGAAACTCTAGAATGAAAAAAATACAGTAACTGAAACTAGATCTCATAGGATGAGTGTAGCAGCATATTAGAGACAGTTGAATAGGGAATTAGGGAATCAGAAGATAAATCAGAATAAACGTTTAGACTGAAGAGGAGATAGAAAAAAAGGATGGAAAATATGAAAAAGAGCACTAGATACTATGGAAATATTGAGAAAAATTCTTACATACATGAAATAAGATTTATGGGAGTTGCAGAAGTTAAAATGAGAGAAAAAATAAGGTGGACACAATATGTGAGAAGGTAATGAATGAGGGTTACCAAAACTAATAAAAGACAAAATCTACAAAATTAAGAAGAGTTAGGAGGCTATATCTGGATAGTTAAACAAAAAACAAACAAATTACACCTAAGTACAGTATACTACACTGTCTAAAATATAAAGGGAAGAAACCTAAAAGCAGGTATAGGAAAGGGCAGGCCACCTTCAAAGGAACAACTTTTAGACCTGAGAGTTAACCTCAACAGGAAACAAATGGAAGACAGAAGACTGCAATATCTTCAAAGTACCGAAAGAAAACAATTGCCAACCTAGAGTTCTATACCTAGCAAAAATATCCCTTAAAGAGATGACATAAAGACACTTCCAAGCAAACAAAGCTAAGAGAATTTCTTAGCAACACACCCACGCTAATGGCAATGCTTAGGGCATTCTTCAGGTGGAAGGGAAATAGATGAAAGCTCAGAGATAGTGAAAAAAAAGAGTAATGGAAAAGGTGAATGTACTGGTAAATCTGAACATATTTTGGCTGTATAAAATTATAAAAAGGGGCTTAAAATATATATTGAATTAAAATTAACAACAATAATTTAGAAGAGGGTAAATGATATAAAGTAATAAAACTAACTTATCTTACTCAAGAATGGTGTTGTAATCTGTGTACTGCTGCCAACAGAACATTTTGAGATTTAAATTTAAATAGCCACACTTGGCTAGTGACTGTCATTTGACAGGGCAGTTTCAGAGTAAAACACACACACACACACACACACACACAAAGAGTAAAGTAACTACAAAGCTTATAGAAAATATATTAAAAATAATGAAATATGACAAGAAATAAATAATAAAATATTATATATAAGATAATAAACTATAAGGCAAGAGATAAAGGAAACTGGAAAGGGGAGGGACAAAAAGAAACAAAGAGTAGGGTGGTATATATATATATATGTATATATATACATATGTATATACATACCAGTAATTGTACTAAACAAACAAATTAAAGTTAAAGATTTCAAATTTAAAAACTATACCTAAGTAGAGTTGCATACCATTAAACATAAGAATACAGAAATATTTAAAAGTAAAAGGACAGAAATAACACTGACTATGCAAAGACTGACTAAAGAAAAAACCTGACAGACCTAAATTAATACCAGGCAAGAAGACATTAAGCCAAACATAGTACCAGAGTTTATGAAAAGCATTTCATAATGTAAAATATTTACTCCACTAGGAAGCATAGCAATTCTAAATTTGTATATACCCAATACCATAGCTTTAAAATATACGTAGCAAAAGCTGGCAGCACTGAAAAGAGTAGACAAATCCAGAATTATAGCAGCTGATTTTAACATATGTGTTTTCATTAACTCCTAGAACACACAGAAAAGTGCCAAGAATTGGAACATTTATACAGCAAAGACAGAGCAGTTAGTCACTGTGGGTGGTAGGACTAGCTTAGAAGTCTTTCCTCTCCTTCATGGGCACACGTGGGAAAACTTAAGTGGCACCTCCCATTTGTAACTGTGAGATAGAAATGGCTCTTAGGCCATGCTCAGCCCCAAGAGCTGATAATGGTGTTGCAGCTAAATTTTTATAGTTGTTTATTTTTTTCAAAGCACTTTTTATAAAATTTCCGTATCTGTGATGGTTATCTCCCTTTTGTAAATTGGAAAATGTCAGCTTAGGTAGACTAAATTACTAATGAGATCCATAAACAATGTGTTTGTATAATACTATGATCTAGGTCTTTGGATGCCAGTCTTCTGCTCTTTCTACCAAGACATTGTATAAAAAAATGGCTTTTTAAGAAGATTTAATTATAAACCCTCTGTGTCCAATAAGCATCTGTGGCTCTTCATTGGACACGTGCTCTGTGCCTTCTTTTGGAGGGCTGCCGTGTAACAGAATGAAGTGGATGTGGAGACTGAAGACCAGGGTCTGGGAGTTACCTGGTTGGTATCATCAAGACACATCAATATCCTTGATTCTCAGTTTCCTCATTTTAAAAGTGGGAGTGAAATTGCCTTTATATAGAGTTTTTAAGAGCCTTAAGGAGATGACATATGCATTTCCCAGGTTACAAAAGGGGATGATAAGAATAGCACCACAAATATCAACATTACTCTGGCTCCAACATGACTTGCTCTGTGAGAATCCTGGCATCTTCAATTCTGGATGCCACCAGTGATGTCTCAGACTTTTTGCTACTTTGTCCTTTTGAAAAATAGTAGTAAGTACCAGAAAGAGGAAGTAACCTTGGAAAGAATATAAAATAATATAAATAAATAAATAATTTGAAAGGCACTATATATGAAAATAATTTAATTCTAAATCAGTGTACTAAGAAAATATTGAGGTCCTCTGTAGTGTCTAGATGCCAGAAGGATGCAAAGATAGATAATACCTGGGTCCCACTTGCAAGAATATTATAATATTGTTTCATTTTCCTAGAGCTCTAGGAATGCTATTGAGCCAAAACAAATTTTTGAGGCAGTAATATCTGATGGAGTGATAATCTATAATTCAGTATGTGTTTGCTGAACTTAGCTTTATGCTTCAAATAGAAACATAAACATTAGGTTAATGCTTCTCAAACATTAATGTACGCGTGAATCATCTGGGGATCTTGTTAAAATGCAGATTCTGATCCAGTAGGTCTGGGGCAGGGCCTGAGACCCTGCATTTATAACCAGCTCCCAGGTGATTGATGCCAGTGTTGCCGGCCCAAGGACCACACTCTGAAAAGCAGGGTCCTATATACCTTCTCAAGAAAATAATTTGTCCTGGCAAAGGTTCATTTATCCTGGTTAGGGTATTTCATTACAAACAGTACCCACCTAACTCTGGTCTTGTGAAGTGAAGAAAGGAAATCCTTAGAAAGATATCATGTAGTTAAAGCATTAATGGAGTTGGGGAACCATATTCAAGAAAGTGAGCAGAATGAAAAAGAAGGCATGAACAAGATCATCTCAGGAACAGTCTGCTAGACTCTCCCCTACAGCAGTGTTGGATTCTTGGTTGCCATAAATATGGCACTTAATCTTTGGCTTTGAAACTTTGCCTTAGTCTCTTAATAGGTTCAGAGTTGTAGGCTTGAGACACTGATTGACTATGCTGAGATAGAATCCTTCCTCTAATTCCCTGGAGCCACCCTTCCTTCAAGGTATGCCTCCCACATGTCTTGGAATTCCCCATGATTAAGAGAGGTATTTGGATGTTGGTTTGGACGGTTCAAATGTCATTACACTCTTAAATCTTACAGAGGTGCAGGCAACAGGAAACCATGCAGTCCAAATGCATCCTTTTGATAAATCAAAAATACGATTTTGAGAAATGTTATGAAACTTGCTAAAGTTTTCATATAAAGTTAGCAGGGCGAGACAAGGCTAGAATGTTCAAATTATTTCCAATTTCCATCCTGTTCCATCTCCTGAATCCCTTGAAGACTTTCCTTTCATTGACTTAATTCATACCTTTTACAGATGTTTAAGTGGAAAGATGAACAGATGGTAGATTTCAAAAGCCAGTGCCATTTTATGGTTTTATGTTATGGATACTATTGGATAAAAAGAGTGGGTTTGTGTTACACAAAAGATGAATTGTGGTACTACAGTAGTGAAACTGGATTTATTTAACTACACAGAAATTAGCAATCTCTTTTAATAAGTGCACTTATTAAGAGGTTGGAAGTGAGATAAATTGGTAAAGGAAAAGATACCTCCGTATTACACTGAATAGGTGAAGCGTTTTGAACGAGTTCATCTTTAATGGGGGTTGCAGATGAACTCTTGCATTAAAAACTAAACACTTAAATCGGTGGGAAGATATTTTACAATGTCTCTTTAAGAATGCTCAAATGAATTTCTTTTTAAAGGTACATAAACACACACTCACACACAACTATTTCCTTCATGGCTGAGGCTGAGAGATTCCAAGTTATTTTTGGTGCCAGATTTTAACCCAGAGGAAGTTTTATGGCTGAGTTAAAACCCCCTAAAAGCAAAGGTTACAATGGAAATGCTGACAGAGTCCGTGCCATGGCAACATTTGTGAGTCTAGTTTTATTAAAACAATAAACAACTTTTGTTCAAGTGCAAGTGAATGTAAAAACAACAGAAAAGAGCCCCTTCCTGTGTCTAATGCCTAATCGCTCTCTGTTATTTCCTTGCCAGGGCTCTGATTCTGAGCTTGCTGGGTCACACATGCAACTATTGGTCTGAAATCAATCCTTGCACCCCAGATCCTTATAAAAAGAGCCAACAAAACACCAGGAGACAGAGTTTACCTCTGCACTTTTTAAAGTGGATACCCAGTGTCTACTGAAGCAAGGCATTAGATACATTCATAAGGGGCACTAGAATCAGACTTTTAATTTCCTAGTTGACTTTGTACATACTTCTGTGACAGATTATTATCTAACAAATTACATGTGTTTCCTCCTTTATTGCCAAGTAACACATCAAGCTCTAAGTAATACCTCATGTGGCACACACTGTGCACGCTCAGTGGACAGACAGGAGGAAAAAGGGGAACCAGAGGCTCACTGCCTCTCACAATGCTGTCTGCAGACCGGGTGGAGCTGGTTAATGCTTTTCACATTTGAAATCTTGTGACCCTGGTAGGTGTATAGCCATGGGGAAAATGAACGTGCTCTGCTCCCTCTGCCCTCTGTTTCCCCAAAGTGGTACTGTGCAGGGTGTTTGCAAATGATGTGAGTCTAGCAGGAGAATAAGGACCATCTGAGAAACACTTTTCAAAGAATGAACACAAGGAATAAATATCAATGAAGCCAAGCTGTGAAGGAAGTCAGATCAAATATGATGAAATTTCCCCCAAAAGACATTAAAAAGAAACTTCACATTTACAGAAAGGTACTGGACATAACAAAAGGGAATGAGATGTTTGAAAAGTAACAGTGGGCTGGAGGCAAAAAGGCAGTGGACTGGTGACAAATTTTCCATTGCTCAGAGAACTGCTTGAGAACTCACCAGAACAAATGAGCCCAAATTTGCTCTGCTAATTAAATTATAGCAGGGAGGCTCTGTGTTCACATCTTCCAGCTACTGAGTGCTATCAGTTTAGAACAGGCTTTCTCAAACCAGATGAAGACTAGAACCACCTGGGGGCGAGGAGGGGTTGTTAAAAATCGTGATGGCCAGTGCACACCCCAGAAGAATTAAATGCGAGTTTCTGGGGGCTGGGGGTTGAGATGTACATTTGTTAATTTCTAAAGCTCCCGGGTGATTCCAGAGTATGGCTGAGGCTGTGTACAACTGACTTAGCAGGACCCAGCAGCCCCAGAAGTATTGACCTTTCAGCTGAAGAAAAACTACAGATGTTTATGGCAGGACATTACCCCTAGGCAATTTATTGGGCCCTTTTGACTGTTACCAGCATTCACAACTTGGTTCTCTGGCTTATAGCCCAATTGGTAGAATGTCTCTAGCAGACATTTGAATGACATTAACATTAAATGGAAGTTTCCAACCTTTTCCTTGTTTAATAAGTAACAGCAGGACCTTATTAAAATAGTGATCAGTGCTGATCAAGTTTAATCCTTTTAAGATTGCTATTTCTTCCTCTCTTTAATAAGCTAGCTGACCTTTAGATGCACAAAGACACACTGTAGATGGCAGCAGACTGGGTTCAGAACTAACTGAGCTGTCAATTGAATTGCTGTGCACCCCATCTCATTGAGTTATTAAGACTGAAATTATGGAAGGTGGTTGATTATTTCAGCCATTGGAGGGACTGTTCTGAATGCACTCAATTCTTTCTTCATCAGCTATTCTCAGGGCCAAAACACTGAAGAGAACGGATAACACTTGGAACGTGGAAAGGCCAAAGTCAAGCCCAACTGGGACTCGGCACAGCCTGTGGAAATAAGTCTTTTCTCATGTGCTTTTAATGTTTCATGTTTTAGTCACATTTTCATGATTATAAACTGTTACTTTGGGCAAAGAGTTGTTTCTAAGTAGCCAATGAATTGCATATATGTACACCAGCTGGATTACTGACTCATTTATAGGGAAACGTCTTGCAGCCCCCTTGCCTTTTGCCCCCACTGCTGCTCCATATTAGTACACGTGCAGAAGAAGCATGCGCAGTGGCCCCTCTGAGCCAGCCGCTCCCAGCCCTGGCTGCGCCCTCAGTAGCTCTTGGAAGAATCTGAAGCAGAACCAGAGCTTTTGAGGGGTGTTGATCATTATCTACCTGCAGCTGGACCATGATATATTGATCAGTAAATGCTAGTGACTAGAGACAAAGTTGTCCCTTCTCTGCACTCCGGTCTAGACCCAGGGCTAATGCAGCAGAATGCATAACCCTTTTAGTTTTTATTCTTGGCGACATCTCATAAAACTCCACAAACAACTCCCCCTCCCCCACCCCTTCAATCCCTTTGAGAGGAATCCATTTGATATTTTTTGGTGGGGGGTTATTTTTTAAAAAGTGAAAATCATGGCTTCCCTTTTGAACTACCTTAATCTTTGAGGCATGATTTAAGTGAGGTGATGGATGTGACAAGTTTATGTTCATCATGATTTATTGTTCACAAATAATTTTTATATATGTAATCTTATTTATTTCTCACAACTTCCTTTGTGAATTTTTTGGAGCAGACATTGCTGATCATGCTAGACACGTAGAAAACTGATTCTTAGTGATATTAAGAGACTTGCCTCTGCTGTAAAATGTGTTTTAAATGTGTTTTTATCAATTGTATGGGAATTTTGTTGTGTTTTGTTTTTAACAATGGAAAGTGGCTAGCCACTGGGGATGTTAGAACACATTATTTTGTGCAAAAGAAACCCAGGTAAAATGTGACCTCATAACATTTAAATTCTTTATAAAGTAATTTTTGAAGTTGATACTTCTTATTGAGAAGCCTGATTGTAGCTCCTTGGCTAGCATTTTTGACTGTCACTTGTGTTCTGCTATTCCATGGTCCCAAATTGGCCTCAGTCTCCAAAGATGTTATAGACTTCCTGCTTCTTTACAATGAGGCACCTGTTCCTTAAGGCAAACTCAACGGAACAGCCCAGTTTACACAGGAGTCCTAAGTGACTTCACTCTCTTAAGCAAAGGGAAGCCAAGATGGCAAACAGACAGTGTTCACTGACTTGTGAATGGGTAGTGACCATTGGCTAGTGGGTCTCCCCAAAAGCATGTGGTCAAGTCAATCCTGCTGAAAAGAAGCAAGCAGCTGTGCTAACATGGCAGAGAGAGAAGGTTCAGGCGAGAGGGTCTGAGAGGGTTTTTTGCTTGTTTGCAAGCCTGCAGTATGTGGGAGTACAAGAACTCATCCAGGGACTAAGTACCATGTGTTCATCTGAAGAGAGGCAGGCACTGTCTGTCTTAGAAGGAGGAAGGTCCACTGCAAAGGAATTCTAGAGAAAGTTGGGATGTGAACAGTAGTGGGTGCCAGGTCTACTGTGTCATCTGGAACATGCAGTTTCCATGACAGGAAGGAGGTTGGTATTCTCAAAGTTCCTCCCCAGGCTCTATTTGTAGCTGTCTACCTTAACTTATTTTGAACTTACCTACCTTAAAATGTTTTATATTAATTAAATTTATCCCCAGAGTTCCAGGAAAGGGATAAAAAACATATTTTCATATTATCTGGGAATTAAGTACAGTACGTTGTTGGAGGTGACATGCCAAGGATCCATAAGCATAATATTTTTGATAATTATAACACAAATAGAGGATGATAACTATATTTTATGAGAAATAATATTTTGGGTTAGCATTTTGGTGATAATGGTGTTAAAAAGTGTTTACCTTGATGGGTTCTAGTCCTCCCATATGTTTTATTTATTATAGTATAAAGTTTTTTTTCCTAATTCTTACATAACAATTTCCTTTATTTAAATGAGAGAGAGAGAGAGAGATGACTGAATATTAGAACCAGGAGGGTCATAATAACTTATTTAGCCCAAACTCCAACTTTTCAGAGAGCAAACTAAGGATCGTAAAATTTATGTGATTTGCCCAAAGTCACATATCTAGTTAGAGGCAGACCTAGGACTTAAACCAAGGACAATATGCAGTGAATTTTTACTCCTGTTTTTTCTTTTTTATTGAGTATTTCCAAATAAACATGTTGAGTGGAAACCACTCACGAAGCAGGTGAAAAATAAGACAGAAAATGGTGTTTAAGTACAGGATTTTCTCAGAATGCTACACTCAAAATCAGCAGTGGCCACCTTTGGCTGTCCTTGGTCTTCTCCAGATTTTCTCTTGGACATCTGTTATAATCCTGGCTATCATCTCACTTATTGTTTTCTGGTGCCCCTTAATTGTCAGTGTAGAAATTTATGGAGTACCAATATTTAATCACTCATTCTTTTCCAGTAAAATTAAAACAGGAAATACAGGGATTTAAGAATTCTGTTTACTTATTTTTGTTCCCACCATTAAAACCTCATGAAGACAGAGTGAATTATCTTGTTCACTGTTATACTCCTGGTGCTTGGCACACCAGACGTGCTCAGTAAATGTTGGTGCATTTTGCACGCCTTTCTCTAACTACCTGCCTTGAAAGCCAGTAAATACTTAGGCATGCATTTGAAATATCTGACCACATAAAATGTTTTTCAGGACTAGGATAAAAAATATACTTTTAATAATCTCTCTAGGGACCTAGCAAAAGCATTTCCTTTCTACATTTGTGTTAAAAATTTGAGAGCAACTTTTCTAGTGGTGAGAAAATGTTCACTTGTAGGCGTGGTTTCATGTAGGACTGAGTTGTGTTTTTGTATTCATTCAGTAAACAATCATTGGTTATGCTTTCCAAAGTGATTTTGCATGCAGCCTCTTTTGATTTTTATAAAACCCTTATGAGATAGGTGAGACTGGTATTATTATCATCATTGTTAGTTTATGTGGGTGGGAGACACAATGACAGACTATTTCCTGCCAAAGAAGATTAAAAAAGAAATCCAAAGTCATTGGGAATGTGGATGCAGACCTTCTGACTCTAAACCCCACATAATTCCCCCAAACCCCATGCTTCCGTCCAGAGAGAAACTGTGGCTTACAGCTTTGGTAAATTACTCATAATAGTATGTCCCCTCATTTGTGCACTGGGGAGTGTAGTCCTGCTTCTGTGTCTCTGGGACCATAGAGGTTACTCAGTAGAGAAGGTCACATTAGTGGCTTCCTGGGAGTTTCCCCCTTTCCTATGCAGTCTCCTCCTTTAGCATAAAAATTGGTGGCCTCCATTATGTCTTGATGTCAGATAGGCTCATCCAGAATTTCATGTCCTAAAATCTCTAGATAACAAGCTATATGTTGTTTTTGGGGAAAATTAATTACAACCAAGTGCTGATATGACAGTAGAGTTTGGACAGTTCCCTTGAGTTTAGAGTCATAAGATTTCAAGTCAACTTCACAAATAATTGCTGAGTACTGTCTGTGATGGAGGTAGACTTTGCATTTACAAACATAAGTAAGGCACACTCTTTAGGAAGTGTGCCATTTTGTGGAAGAGAATACCTAAGTAATTAACTGTATGATTCAACACTGGTTGAACACTAACGAAAGTGCTATAAGGCACAGAGGAAGGATTAATTTTACTCGACCTGATCGAGTTCATTTTACAGGTGATATATAATGTGGCTCTTAGAAGAAGAATTAGATTTTGCCAAACAATAAACATCATTCCAAGCGATGGATATAGTAAGAACAAAGGCTCAGTGGCATAATAATGCAAGACTTTTAAAGGAAATGGTAGAAAACTGTTGTAGGTAGATGATAAAACTCTTAAGAGGAAATATGAGAAATGAACATGGGAAAGCATATTGGACCAGAGTTTTGAGTCCTTGAATATCAGATCCTATTTGTGCCTATGGCTCTTTGTGATGGGAAATCTGGTGGGCAGATGTAGGTGGTAGGACTTAAGCATCTTACAAATAGTGGTTAAAAACTGAAGCCCCAGTCTTGTGGACCATGTGTGATCAAGATGCACCCATGTCATGCTGATAATGTGATTTCAGCAGACTTTCATAGGAGCCCAATCTATGATACAAAGACCATGTGGACACCTACCAAGTCATACACGATGCAACAAATGGCCTACTGAAGGGTTTCAAGACTTGAATCCATGCAGATCACCTGGGGAGCTTGGCAAAATGCAGATTCTGACTTACTAAGTCTGGGCTGGGGCCTGAGGTTCTGCATTTCTAATAAGCTTCCAAGTCAAGCTTCTGGTCCATGGGCTGTGCTTTGAGTAACAAGGACCTTCTTCACTAAACTAAGGCCCAAGCTTTTGTAAGTTTGCACTTGAGTCCTAGTGGTTTTTAGATTTTTGTGATGCAGGGAAAATTATTTAACCTTGCTGAATATCCCAGGTTTTAGGAAATTGTCATTTTAAGAACATTGATGTTAATACTAAAGGCTTGCTTAACTTCAGATTATGGAAATTAACTCTACCAAGATCTTCCAGCAAATGATGATAAGGCACCAGACTAAATGTAAGACAAGTGACATCATTCAAAATAAGACATTTTCTTTGGAAGTAAACTTTTAGGCACTGAAACAACAAAGGAACTGTTTTCAAGCTATGTTCTATGTAGGCTGAGGCCACCAGCCTAGTTCTCATTAAAAGGGTCAGAAAATGAACACTTTCAGTCTAAGATATTTAGATTTTGCCTTGGCAACCAGAGTTTTAATTTTATAATGGCTTTTAATTGTGTCATTATTGGAAAAAGGTGTGGAACATCCCAGTCTGATCACATTACTTCAGTCTCTATAAACACCTCAAGTTCTCTTGTATCACCGGCCAGCTGGTGTCCTCATAGTCCCTGGACATCTCCAACTTACATTTCCTAAATTAGCTACAGGACAATGACTGGCTTTACTTATCCACACCACCATAATGCTTTGTTGTCCCACTTTTTGCTCTCTTAAAAGGAGTACACAATATTCCATTGTGGATTGAATTACTCAGAGAGACTGAGACTTTTGGAAATTCAAAAACAAGTTAAAGTTTTGTATCTGAAAAATATTTCTGGAAAAAAAGAATCTCCACTGAATCTCACAAAAACAAGATAATTATATCTTTAAAATATTTCTTGCTGCAGGGTACCTGCTAGAGAAGATTGTTCACTTCTGATTCTAATCCTTGAACTAAGAATTTAAGGCCAGACCATTTTGCTGTTGTACTGTTGAGATTAATTTCTACTTTTTAAAAGCTGTTATTTTGTTAAGGTACTTTCTCCTAATAGATACTGTAAAATGACTATAAAGAACAAAACAAAAACCCCAAATAAACCAAGAAAACCTCTAAGTCATTTAGATCCTTAAAGGAATTTGAAGAAATAAAAAGACTGATTGATTCTTTTCTCTAAAGAAAATTGTGTGTGTGTGTCAGATACAGATTAGGACAGGGTTTATATGGTTAAGGTAGCAAGTATGAGATTACTTGAAGGGCAAGTAATCCTACGTACAAGTTTAGAGCTTGTTCTAATCTTTCACAAAGTGAAAAATAAATATTCATTTCCATTTTTTTCATTTTAGAAACACATACGATATGTGCCAAGCTCTTTATTATGGGTAAGGATTGGTCAGGAAATAAAACAATTCCAAGATTTTCCAACAACAAAAAATCATGGAAGGTAATCACCTTCAACCATAGAACACTTATTCCCAATTCAAGTATCTTGATATTTCAGGATGTTGGCAGATATCATAAGAGTTTTGAGATATTTTTAAATTGTCCTAAAATTGTCCATGGGTGAATCATTAAATACTAGTTACATAGGATAAGAACAGCAAACATACAAGTTTTCATGGGGAAGAATAGTGAATAGCAGGAAGGCCTGGATGAGAAATCAGAATATTAAGATCAGATTCCAAGTTTGCCACTAACTGAATGATTGACTATCTCCCTACCCACCAACCTACTTATATACTGAAGTTACTCCAGGTAAGGTTTTCAACTTTTCTGACCTTCAAGTCCTCATATTTAATATGGGAGTGGCACCATACACCCTGCCTTCTATCAAGGTTGTTTGAGAGGCCACACTAGAGAGGGCTCTTATAGGAACTGGAGGTGGAAGACAGGAGACAATAAAGATTTCTAGAATGTTCTAATTTTTTTTTCTGAGAATTAAACAAAACCTCCAAATAGCTAGCTGCATTATCTGTTGTAATTCAGAGAGTGAATGTCTTCCACATTATTATCTTGAGAACATTTCTGCCCTTAAGTTTCAATTTACAGTTTGAGAAACTCTCATTTTTAGTACCTGAACGATGACATGGAATAATGATTACATAACCAAAATGCAGGGAGGCTCTGGAGAGGGCTAAAAAATTACTATTGATTAACTGAAATATTATCTCTGAGTAGTTTGAAAGTGAACACATTCTCAATGTCTATTTATTTTGGAATTACATTTAGAAGTTGCCAAAAAAAAAAAAAAAGTGTCAAGTAGAGCCACTGGTGCCAGCTGTCATCACTAAAGCTGGACAAGGCCACTGACTTTGACTAAAGTAAGGATTGGTGAGGGAGCCCGGCTGCTAACAGTCAACTGAAATTCTGTTTGCTTCATAGTGACAGAGCCCAGACACTGAGGTATATTCATTTCCTGTGTGTTGCTGGCTTTTACATCAGTAATCAGGTGTTGACTCTTCTGGTCAAAGGCTATTAAAATGGCTTTACATGAACTAGGCTGCCTAAATGATCCTGTTTTGATCTAATGCTTTTATATTTGGCAGACTGGCTTTGGACTGCTAGTAAAATGCCAACAGATAGGGTATTAGGTTTTTCTTTTTAAGAATCAAGTGTACTATTCATTAAAGATGTCATCTTTTTTCTTTACTGCTCTACCTTTTATTTCAACTGAATATACTTAGCTTAGAAGTATAAATTTTTGAGATGAATAGTAAAAGGCATGTAGATGTTGATGTAAATTTTTCCCAGATACAACTTAATTATCAGAATGAACTTTTATACCATTGTGTATTCTAAAGATGTTACAAGATAATCTTATAAATTAAACAGTATGATTTCTCATTCCTGAAATAACCAGTAGATCCAAACTTATATAAATTAATAAGCACTTTTTATTGTCATATCTCTAAAAGCAGGTAGCATTGACTTAGCCATGCTTTATCATTCTTTATCATTCACATGCACAACTTCCTTTGTGGTGACCATAGTTCTGTTTGGAATAAAATTGACTTCTGTTGTTATTGGCTTGAGTAACTCAGGCCTTAGACCACTAAGTTACATTGATGTGACTGTTTTAGTATATGGGTTTGAACTGTGGGAGGAAAAAAAATTATATTGGATGTATCTATCAAAAATGTTATATTATTTAAAACTTGTCCATCCCCTGAGATTAGATTTTAGATTTTAGACAAATTCTATATTTGCTGGCTATAAGTCAGTTTATATTTTAAATAATCAGAAAAGATAGTATTAAGAAGAGTTAAAAAAAAAGCTTTTCCTTTTTTTTCTAAGCAAATCTTTTGGAAGTTATTACTATTGGACTCTTTCATGGAGAAATTAGGTCATTTTTGGCCCATTTTGTTGTATTAAGAGAATAACCTGTTCTAGTTTTGTTTCTTCAAGGGGCTAGATTTTCTCCAAAGAGTCTACACGCTGTAAACAAGAAGCATACTTCTATCTGCAACACTAGCTTCAGATATACAGAAAGATGAGGCCAGATCTTACAAAAGAATTAAGGTTACTGTTTAACCACCAACTTTTCAAAATGTTTTGTATCTTTTAGAACAAAAAATTTTGAACACTACCATTTCTCCTCTCCCCAAAATAGTGTAAATTATTCAATAGTTTAAAAATTAACTGATTATTTGGTTAATAATGAACAAAGAACTTATTTTCAGAGGCAAGGGAAATGTCATGGGCTTCAACTTAAGTAACTCGATTAAATAAACATCTGTACTTCCCCTGTTCTATTACTCCCACGTTCCTGATAAGTATTTGTGAATTTATTTAACAGGATGAGATAACTGTTGATAATAGAACTAATTAAAAATAACAGTCTGATTGGTTTATTTACCAACCAATTCACAATTGTAGATTGAAAAGGGGTACAAAATCAGGATGCTGGGTGGCGCTCAAATCACTGGGTATGACATCTTGTAGGATCTTATTGCCTCCACCTTCTGGGCTGAAATAGCAGTTCAAAGAAACCAAATATCTGGGAGGTTTTCAATGAAATATGCGAATTTGTTTCGTGTTAGCAAAATGCCTGTACAATGCTCTTGAGTTATGTATGAAGTGGTGGGTAGGAAGAAGGATGCAAAGCTATTGCCCCTGAATGAAGAATGGGGTAGGGAGATGTTTTCTGATGCTAACTGGAACTATTAAACCAAAACTCCATGAGGTTGGGTTCATGTATTACTTTTTTTTTTACCAACACATCACCAAATACAAGGCTTGATTCCTAGGTACTCAATAGATATTTGTTATAAGATTATATATGTGAAGGGTATTAGGAAGAAAGAAAGGGAGAGAATTAAAGAAATGATATACTTTCTGAAGAGCCTGAAACCTCGAGATCTTCAAGTGTTTACTCTCCATGACCTATGGTTCTTAATTTCTCTGAATCTCAGTTTCCTCAGTTGGCAAACAGCTGATAAGATAATCTGCTTCATAAAACAGTCATAGGGAATAATGAGATTATATGTAGCAAAGCTCTTCGTAAAACAGAAAGTGCTATTCAGGCGTAAGATACAAGTGACACTATGAAAGTTATGGCAGTTGAGAAAATCCTGGTAGATGCTTCCTTTCCTAATATGCACAAAATAGAGCTGTTTTGGAAGATTGTTTTAAAAGCACCACCTGATGTAAGTATCATGTCAGACCACATCAGTTATGACCCTGGTTCTCTTAGGAAGAGAGGTACTTTGTATTCTCATTCACTTAGGCAAAGTTAGGTAGACACATAAGCTTCTGCTGAATATTGGAGATTATTTGGTTTGCTACCTACCTGGTTTAAATTCACTGTATTCAGCTTCATTTTGACCTGCACCAACCCCAAAACAATTCTGTTTTTCCCCTACTCCCAAATTTGGCTTATTTAGATAACAGGTTATTAACTTGAGATAATTACTTACATTTTTATCTTCAGCAGGGTATCAAGAAATCCCAAAGAGAGCAAACCCTAGACCATCTGAGCTGTGGGGATTTTGTAAATAAACTAACCTACTCATTCATCATGTGGATGAGATGGTTGTAGAGAGGTCAAGTTACTTACACACATTTACACAGTTACTCAACAGAACTTGGAATAGAATCTAGGTGCACAGACTCCTAATGCATCATTTCATTAAATCAAGTTAATTCCCAAAAGGATAGAAACCTTGAAATCCTGCACTGGAAAAAATTAGATCGTTGCTAGATATTTGGAAGAATATAATAGTATCACATTTATCCTTTTTTTTGTTCCAAGATAAGTGATGAAGTTCATCAAATTAAAAAAACCCTGTGTGCTTCCCTGGAAAGAGATTATGTACTTGCACCTTGATTTTAGTTTGTATTATGAATATAATTTTACTCCTCTTGCTATTTCTTTTTTTTAAATTTTGTATTTTTTTTAAAGTGTCAGTTTCTTTTTATTTATTTATTTGGGGGCATGGTAATTAGGCTTATTTATTATTTTTTTAAATGGAGGCACTGAAGATTGAACCCAGGACCTTGTGCATGCTAAGCACGCACTCTACCATGGAGCATACCCTCCCCCCCGCTATTTCTAATTATAGGACTAAATCATGATTGGTCACCCTTGCCACTTGAGAGGGTATGAATTAATGTAATTGGGTATTTGGTTGATGTTGATGCACAGTATACTCTCAAACTGCATTTTATTCTGCACCTTTCAACTGGAAGATGAAACGCTTGTTTAACTTTGGGGTCTGAGGTCATCCATTTCCCCTGATATTCAAATATGGCTCTCTCCAATTAACAGATAAACCAGACAACAGTATATTAGAAATAACTGGCAAGCAGTCTGGGCACTGGAAACAGCAGAAAAAGAGTTGGAATTTGCTGGATAAAGTATATGCAAAGATCTTGCATCACTGTCTTGGCATCCATTGCTGGCTCAATAGCTTGTCTTAGTATGAACAAACTAATATCAGGGCCCCATTCCTTTTTTGAAAAGCTACTCCAGTCTGGAAAACATTAAAGAAGCAAGGTAATTCTAAGGGAAAGAGGAAAAAGCAGAATAGCTTCAAGTCAGCACTGTGTCTGAGACCTGATCTTTTATGAGCACATAATAAAACATCAAAGCCAAGACTGAATAAATGGAAAAATGTGGTACTTATTGGTTATAGAAAAATAAATTCTACAATGTAAATTCTTCACATGCACATGATGATATTAAACTATTGTTCTTTTTTGTAGCAATTGATAAGCTACGGTGAAATAAAGATTTTTTAGCAATAGGCAGAATTAAGAAATAGATTCTGAATGATTTATAGGGAAAAAATCATTTATACAAGGTTTTAATTAATGCCTGGAATCATGTTACTTGATGTTTTAAGATGTTTGGTTTCAACTAAGCTGAAGAAACCCATTTTTCTCTGGAATATAAGTTTAATGAAGGCAGAATGGTTTCGATTTCCCAATTAGGAGTTTTGAGACTAATTTTGGATAGTTATTTAAAATATGAGTAATTTATTGCATCTTTTCAAAAGTAATGCAGGATACTTCACATACATTGTCTCATCAAATCCTCTCTTAAGAATAAAGTTAGGCAGACATTGTTATTGTTATTTTTACATGAGGAACTTGAGTTTTGTAAAACGACACAACATATAATTAACAAATTCAGTACACCTCTTCTCATGCAGAAAGTCACTTTCCTGTAATTTTCTGGAAAATGTAGGCTCGTCGAGTCTTATGCATGAGGTTATCAAAACCAAATCCCTACCTGGTATGTGACATCCTTTCACAACAGAGCACAGATACATGACAATCTCAGTCAAGTTGTTTGCATGACAGCCCATTTTATTAAACATCTGTACTTTTTAGAAAGTTTGTTCTTAAACAAAGTAAAATGTACCTCTTAGTAATCCCTGATTACTTCTAGTTCTGCTCTCTGGGTCAGTTTGAGCAAAGTTTACTTACTCGTCCACATTATCATCCTTAAAATCCTTTAGGACAATAGTAAGTCCCTTACTCTTTTCAGCCTTTTATGGGCTAATATCCCTAGTTCTCCAACTCTTTTTTAAATATCATATAATTTTTCACAACTTTCATCTTTCTCACTCTTCCCTTTATATTGCTTGTTTGCCAGTTTCTCTTTAAAATTTAGTATCTAAAATTCAGTAAACTACTCAGATGTGTCCTGACCAGTAAAAAGTAGAATGGATTTTTTTTCTGCCAAGATTTTGAAGTTCAACTTTTATTAACGTGGCCCAGGTTTAGACATTGGCTTTTATTAAATTTAGGGTTCAATGAAAACCTCAGGGTCTATTTTTCATAAGAAATATTACCAAACCAAGTTTCCAATCATTTATCATTTAACAATATCTCTTGGGTTCCTGTTACTTTGGTTGCTTGAGATAATTTTGGATTCTGATTATGCCAACCCTCCCTCACTCTACCAAACTAAGGAACTCTATATTCGCTCCATATTTGAAAAACTCTGCTCAATGCCTTTATCCTAGGCATTGATAACAAAGCTGAACAGAAGTGAGATAGGGTCAGGGCACTTTGACATCATGAGAAGGCTGGAGAGTTAAGTAACTCAGAGCCCTTCTTCATTCTCTGGTACTTCTGTTCTCTAGATTTCCTAATGGAGATACCAAGAATGATGGAAATCAATTAATGCTCATTCTTCTCAGTTCTCAACATCACCTTTAGCAATTACCATAAACATCAGCTTGTGTCGGTTTTCCTCATAGACCATAAGTACCTAACAGTGGACTGACACAGAGCGGGCATTAAACAAATATTTGCAGCTTTCATTGTTCCAATTTTTCCTTTCTCTCCTGCTGGAATAAGAGATGGTATATTGGTGAATGACCTAGTGTTCTCCACTATAATCCACTGGATGTTCTTCATACTTTAAATAAAAAGTGTTCAGAATTGAACTCATTATCTTTTGATCCCTTCCTTCCTGGTCATGCTGGTTTATGGCCTTGCATTCTCTATACCCTTGCCATCATTGTAGCCTACTTTCTATTTCTCACATCTAACTAGCAGCTGAATTCTTCAGTTTTATTTCTAAGCATCTCCCATGCTGAACCCTTCTTCTTCACTTTTTTCTTTTAAAAAATATTTATTTGTTTGTGATTTTTTAAAAACATTTTTTATTGAGTTATAGTCATTTTACAATGTTGTGTCAAATTCCAGTGCAGAGCACAATTTTTCAGTTATGCATGAACATACATATATTCATTGTCACATTTTTTTTCACTGTGAGGTACCACAAGATCTTGTAAATATTTCCCTGTGCTATACAGTATAATCTTGTTTACCTATTCTACATATGCCTGTTATTCTTCACTCTTAATGTCTTTATCTTGCTCAGTTCTGAATTTCCTTCTGGATCATGGCAAAACTAACTCTTATCTGCACCTGGTATCTCTTCTACTTTATTCCCCACTGCCTCTTCTTGAAGGACTATTCTGATCACATCATGTTATAATCACAGTCCATAATAACTGCCCACCAATATATTCCTTAGTATACCATGGTCTCTATTACCTGAGTAGAACCTGCCTTTCCAGTCTCCTTCTCCATCATTCCCTCCATTTGTCCTTTGTTCTGGTTATTATCTGTCCTCTCCAGTACTTTCTCATTTCTCTATTTGTCTTTATCTTTTTTTTTTTTTTTTCTATTCCTTGAATGGCTTTTCACTTTCATAAAGGATCTATGCAGGACATGATACTTGGTTTTAAACATGAATTTGTGTAAGTGAAGATTTGTTTATTTAATTTATATTTGTTATGGCTTGCAGCAGTATGGCAAAGGGCTTAGAGCATGGTCTTCAGAGTCAGATCTGACTCCACCCAGGCAGGGAAACTAATTTGTAGTTCTGCTCACTGAGTATAATCCTCAGCCTGCCTGAACAGGGAACCTGATCAGAGACATGGGAAGCTGTGTACCCCATTCTACAGCCCCACTCACAGTGGTGCCTGAGCAGAGAGCAAAGCTAGTTGGTACTCCCCACCTGCAGAACAAGACCAGTGGCCCCATCAGGCTAGGAAATCCAGGGTGCAGTTGTACCTGATTTGAGTCCACACACATGAGCTGTTCTGGCTTTGGGGATGGTTCTGCTGCCTCACTCAGTTAGAGATGCTGGTACATAGCCCTGCCTACTGCTGAGGATAGTATTCCACCCTGTTCATCTGTGAAGCCTGACCAGAGAATCTGGGCAACTGTTGAGCCCATCCTGCAGCCTTGCTTAGGCAGGGAATGAAGCCAACACTCTCATACAACTGTGTTCAGCTAGTAGCACCCCCACCACATTTCAGAGCCCAGGCAGAGGCCTCACTCATAAACAGACCCTGATAGTAAGCTCCTCCTACCCAGGACACTGCCTGCTGACCTTCAGGACCCTGAGTTGATCTGATTGGTAAAGGACTGTTTTTACCAAAACAAGCCTGTGAAGTCTGGAAGAGGCAACTGCTTGCTCAGATACACAGATACCAATGTAAGGAATCAAGGATTATGAAAAATCAGGTAAACATGACACCACCAAAGGAAACTAATGAATCTCCAATAATTGACATTAAAGACATGAAGATGTTAAATTTTAGACAAAGAATTTAGAATAATCATCTTAAAGAAGTCTAGTGAACTATAAGAATACACAGACAACTAAACAAAATTGGGAAAACAATGTATGAAAAAGGTGAACAAGTGAGAAGTTCAAGAAAGAAATGGAAACCATCAAAAACAAGCAAACAGGAGTCCTGCAGCTGAAGAATACAATGACCAAACTGAAGGATTCAACAGATAACTTTAATAGCAGACTCGACCGTGCAGAGAAAAGAACTAGTGACCTGGAAGACAAAGCATTGAAGTTATCTAGTCAGAGGAGCAAAAAGAAAAAAAGAATGGAAAACAGTGAAAAAAATCTACAGACTTATGGGTACCATCAAAAAATCAATATACATATTCTAGGATTACTAAACGGTGACGAGAAAAAGGACAGCAAGTCTATTTAAAGCAATAATGGCTAAAAGGTCCCAAACCTGGGAAGATGAATGGACCTCCAAATCCATGAGACCTGCAGGACCCCAAATAGGTTGAACCTAAAAAATGGTACACTGAGACATAAAATAACAAAGCTGTCAAAAGTCAAATACAAGGAAAAAGTATTGAAAGCAGCAAGAGAAAGTCAACTAGTTACATACAAAGGAACTCCTATAAGACTACAGGCAGATTTCTCAACAAAAAAAGTTCTCAAGCCAGGAGAGAAAGGGATAACAGATATTGAAAGAAAAAACTATCAAGAACACTACACTCAGCAAACCTGTTTTTCAGAACAGTTTTATTATGTTCTGAGTAAACAAAAGCTGAGGGAATTCAAAACCACTAGACTTCCCTTACAGGCTGTGTGAAGGGGAGCTCTTCAAATGGAAGTAAAAGGATGCTAATGGATATTATGAAAACACATGAAGGCAGTGTAAAACTCACTGGTAAGGGTAAGTATAGTCAAAGTCAGATCCTCCTGTATGATAATGGTGGTGTGTAATCCACTTACAACTCTAGTTTAAAAGTTAAAAAAATGTATATTTTATTTTTAAACAAAGCATAGCACCATAAAATGTCATCAAATCACAAAGGAAGACAGAGTATGAGAGGAAGCATGGATCTGCAAAACAGGCAAAAAATAATGAACAAAATGGCAATAGGAAATCCTAATCTACCCATAATTACTTTAAACTTAAATGTATTAAATTCTCCAATCAAAAGACATAAAATGGTAAATAGATAACAAAAACCAGCAGGATCCAACAATATGTTGCCTACCAGAGACTCCCTTTAGCTTTAAGCACACGCATAGACTGAGTAAAGAGATGGAAAAAGATATTTTAAACAAATGGTAACCAAAAGAAAGCAGGAGTAGCTATAATTATAGCAGACAAAATAGAATTCAAGTTAAAAATGGTTACAAGAGACAGAGAAAGGTATTACATAGTGATAAAGGGGTCAGTCCTCCCAGAAGATAAAACAATTATAAATAGTTATTCATCAGCATCCGAGCACCTAAATGTATAAAGCAAATGCTAATATAACTAAAAGGAGAAATACGCAGCAATACAATAATAGTTGGGAACTTTAATACTCCACTCTCAACAATGAACAGGTTATCTAGACAGGATCAATAAGGAAACAGTGGATTTGAACAACCATCTAGGCCAAATAGACCTAACAGATACATGCAAACCTTTCTATCTGACAACAGCAGAATACATGTTTTTCTCAAGTGCACACAGAATATTTCCTAGGATAGATCATATGTTAGGACACAAAATAAACTTAGCAAATTTAAGAAGATAAAATCATACTGAGTATATTTACTGAATACAATGGTATGAAACTAGGATTCAACAATAGGAGGAACACTGGAAAATTCATAAATATATGAAAATTAAACAATGCTTTCCTGAAAAACCAATGGCTCAGAAAAGAAATTAAAGGGAAAATCAAAAGTATCTTGAGACAAGGGAAAATGGAAACATGACCTACCCAAACTTATGCTGCAAAAACCGTCCTGGTGGGAAGTGTATAGCTCTAAATGCATACATTAAGAAGAATGGGAAGAATATAAACCTAATTTTACACCTCAGATAAGTACAAAACTAACCTCAGATTTAGCAGAAAGGAAGAAAATAATAAAGACTAGAGCAGAAATAAATGAAATAGGGAACAGGAAAACAACAGAAAATATTAACAAAATTAAGAGTTGTTTCTTTGAAAAGATAAATATTGACAAACAATAAGCTAGGCTAACAAAGAAAAAAGGACTCAAATCAATAAAACTATAAATGAAAGAGATGACATTGCAACTGGTACCACAGCAATAAAAGTATCATTGAAAACTACTATGGACAACTGTATGCCAAAAAACCACAAGAAATGGATACATTCTTATAAATGTATAATCTATCAAAATGGAATCGGCAGAAATAGAAAATCTGAACAGATCAATTACTAGTAAGAAGACTGAGTCACTAATCAAAAATACCCCAACAAGGAAAAGCCCAGGACCAGATGGCTTCACTGGTAAATTTTACCAAATATTTAAAGATAAATTAATGCCAATCTTTCTCAAACTCTTCCAAAAAATCAAAGAGGAAGGAACATTCCCAAACTCATTTTTACAAGGATAACATTACCCTAAATAACAAATCCAGATAAGGACACTACAAGGAAAGAAAATTACAGACTGACATCCCTGGTGAATATAGAAGTAAAAATTCTCAGCAAATACTAGCACACTGAATTCAGCAGCACATTAAGAGGATCATACATCATGGAGAAATTCCTGTTCAACTCTGAGTAGTGTTTATCTCAGAGGGGACTAGTGGTGGTTGTGGTAGGATTATTAAAACTTTTAACATGAAAGGTTTATATATGTTTATACATACACATGTGCTTTTAAAGACTGAAGTGTATAAAGTGTATAAACAGAAATAATTATGACAATTGTTTAAACTATAATAAAATACAGTATTCTAATGCAAGCGTATCTGGTGTACAATAGGGGCACAATGCAGAGAAAATATTAACCATAAATAGAAGAAAGGTATTGTTCTAGTTACCAAGTCCTTAGTTTCTTCATACATTTTCATCTCTGGGCATTTGCCCTCCTTATTCCTCTGTTCCCCAACTTCTCTGAAGGACTGCCTATGACTCTGGCTGCTCTATGATAGAAGATATCTTCAATTTGCATTGCTTTCCCCTAAGACACTGACATTCTAGCTGAGGTCCTTCCCCTGCATCCAGATATTTCCAAATATAACCTCCTGTCAGGACCTCAGACTTTTGGGATCATTAAACTCCACTTCATGGCTTTGGCCATTCATCAGGACCTTTACCTTATCCCTTAGGCTGAAAATTCAGACACTACCACCTGCTCCAGAAGCTGCCCCTTTCCTCACTTGTCCAGGGGGGTTCCTATTCCCAGTGCTGAAGACTGGTCTACTTCTGATAGCTAGTCCCAGTGGGTTGATTGACTGATTTCAATAATATGGTACAGTGACAAACAGCATGGGCTTTGGGACAAACAGACCTGAGTTTGAATGACAAGGCACTTTATGAGTTATATGAACTTGGACAATTTTTTCTATTTTGTCATCCATCATTGATTCTTTCAACAAATACTATTAAGAGCATTGCTAGGCTCTACAGATTTAATGGTGAAATACAGATCACCTTTCCCCCCATGTAACTCACAATCTATTGCAAGAGGAAGTGAACAGAGAAGTGAACATTGAAAATATAAAGTGTGCCATGATCATAGACATTTGGGATATCTTGGGAACACAGAAGAGGGCCAATGAACCCAGACCTGAGATGGTCTGGAGAAAGTGAAAACCCAGCTGAACCCTAAAGGCAGAGTAGAGATTAACTATCAGGAGGGATGACTAGAGTGGAGTAGGGAGAAGACGGTCTAGGTAGAGGGAGTTACTTGGACAGTGACCTGGAGACAAAAGGAAGCATGGAATTTTTCAGGAACTGATGGCCCTTGGACCCTGTACGAAGGCAGTGGGACCAATAACTGGGGACTAGATCATCCAGGGTCTTGCCAGTTATTTGAAGGGTTTAGAATTATCTTAAGGAAAAACAAACAAACAAAAAGCAGAAAGCCTTTGAAGGGATTTAAGTAAGGGAGTGACAGGGTCAGGATTTCATCTTAGAAATATTTCTCTGGTTGCAATATAGAGAATGGTTTAGAAGGTGCAAGACTAGAAAGAGCAAGAATATGTTCCAGGTGGCTGCAAGAGATGATGGTGGTGTGAATTAGGAAAGAGATAGTGAGAACCAAAAAAGCAGTTGAATTCACGGAGGCAGAATCTGTAAGAACTCAGAGAAAGTGATATTTCCATTCATAGAGCTTTCATTGGTGTACTTGGAAATAATGACCTAACCAGTAGCCTTGCTGCATCTTAATTATTTTCAGGCACTTCTGGGGGTGCATGTGCATCAGGTCTAAGAATAACTAGTCAAAATGAATTGAATTTTCAAAGATTGTTACATAAATGTATTATGTTGACTCAATTCAGGATTCAGCACAAATATCGGAACTTTTATTGTAATTAGATTACCAATAATTTGTGTGCCACTGAGTATGAAACGAAAAATTGTGGCATAGAAAAAAATGGAGGAATGCAAACATGGTCTACAAGGTTGGCAAAAAAAGATCAGTCTAGATCTGCTTTAATGAGAGGATATTTAGCATTAGTACATTTTGGGGAAATACTTCTCTGACAGTGTCCCTCTGTTCTAATTAATGACCAGTCTCTTTCCCTAACATCTTTTTAATTGGTTAATTTGCATGAAGACCCCCCACTTTGTCAGCCAGCACACAGAGTGAAGCTACACTCTTTTTGTGCCCAGCATGTGCTGAAGTTATTTAAAGTGGTGGGTGGCATAGTAAAACATTTCTTTCTTTTAGTTTGCCCACAGGAGGAATCCATGATGTGTAGAAGGTGACAGATACTTTCTGGTTTTAATTTTGATCAGCACTCTTAAAGAAAGATGGTGGCAAATTGTCTTGCCATTAGAAAGGGAAGATGATTATTAGTTTTCCTTAAAACAATGTTATGAAATACTTAGTTTAGACAAGGAAGGGCTGTTATCTTTTGAGACTTTGGGAGTGGAGTTAGAGTTCTTGCCATATGACTGATATCTTGTCACATAATCATGTGCATAAAGAAAGTGGATTAACCTTACATGCTATAGGGAGTAGGACCAGTAAGAATTCATGGAAGTTGAAGGGGCAAAGAATGTTTATTTATAAAGCATCTAACAATCCTAGTACAAGGAGGATGTAACTTAGGGTAACTGTTTTAAGTTATTCCACACGTGCGGTCATTGTATATTTGACTGTGTAGGTGTACTCTTCACAGGAGAACCTGACCAAGGCAGGATGCTCCACTGACCAAACAAGGTACCTTGGTTGAGAACTATGATTGTCACTCACTGTTACAGATGCTCAGGATACATCAAGGAACAAAGGAGACTAAATTCCTCTGCTATAGTGTAGGAAGATTGACAATAAGTGCAAAAAGTAAATTATATAGTATCTTAGAAGGTGATCGGTGCTATGGAATAAAATAAAACAGGATTACAGGGTGAGGAAATGCAATTTTAAGTAGGATCGTGAGGTTGAGATGCAGTTTTAAATGGGGTTGAGAAAGTGACTTCTGAGCAGAAATTTGGAGATGGCACATGAAAGGACTCCCAGCTAACTAGAGGGTGGGGGGAGAGTGGTCCAGGCAGAGGAACTAAACAGTGCAAATTCTCTAGAGCAAGAGAAAGTCTTGAAGGTTCACAACAGAAAACATCAAGGTTGAGGATGATGATACATTTATAGCATAAAGATCAGGAGCTTTGGAATCAGACCACCTGGCTTCAAACCTTGCTGCACCTGTTACCAATTTCAAGTAGAGTCTTAGTCCTTTTGTGTTGCTATAAAAAAGTACCACATACTGGATGGCTTATTTCTCTCAGTTCTGGAGACTGGAAGTCTAAGATACGGGTGCCAAGCTTGGTGAGGGCCCTCTTCCAGGTTGCAGACTTCCCACAGCATCCACAGGTAATAGGAGGAGCAAGGGAGCTCTGTGGATTCTCTTTTGTAATGGTGCTAATCCCATTCATGTGGGCTCCACCTTCATAACCTTTATCACATCCCAAAGGGCCCACTCTCTCATACCATTACTTTGGAGGGTAAGATTTCAATATATAAATTTTGGGGGGACACAAACATTCAGACCAGAGCAAGTGTTGTTTAGCTAAGTTACTTCACCTCTCTGAGCTTTGGAGTCTTTATCTGGATTGAGCACAGAGGCGGTTTTGAAGTTCTGCTCATGACAATGTGGGTTCTTTTCACACAATGGAGTTATTATCTCGTAGTAAAAAAATAGATGGATTTTATATGGCACGGAGGAGCAGACTTTGAAACTAGTATGGGAGTGAAGGGGAGTTAAGTGCTCCAGTGGATGGCAGTGTGAGTCAACAATCATAGCTGTCTGAGGCTATCTGAGTGGTGTAATGAAGAGCAATTGAGAACTGATAATAAGGCATTTGTAGTCTGTACTATTTATTGAGTGTCTAACATGTACAAGAACCTGTGACATCCATTTTATATAGTTACACAGTTTCTTATTTAACCCAGACTTAAGAATGTCAATTCGATCTCTTCTCTCTCTGCCTTTCCCTCCCCGCCCGGAGAAGGTTTTCTGCCGTAGCTCAGTTCTCATCTGCCCTTTTGCAGCTGCTTCACCCTATTGTTGCTTTCTTTATTCTTTTGGTTGTCTGTGTGGTTGTTTAGTTGATGAAAGCAAAAACACCACATTTACATTTGTCCTTTTAATTCCAAAACTATTTCATAGTTTTCTCCTTTGGGGAAAACTGAACCTTCATTTTCCATTTTAACTCTCCCTGTTTCTTAGTACAGTGAATTCACTTTTGTTTGTTTTCATTTATTTTTCATTGAAGTATAGTTGATTTACAATGTTGTATTAGTTTCAGGTGTCCAGAAAAGTGATTCAATTATACATACACACATATATATATTCTTTTTCAGATTCTTTTCCATTATAGGTTATTATAAGATACTGAATATAGTTCCCTGTGCTATACAGTAGGTCCTGGCCATTTATCTATTTTACATATAGTAGTATGTATATGTTAATCCCAAATTCCTACTTTATCCCTTCCCTAAACCCCTTTCCTTTATGGTAACCATAGTTTGTTTTCTATGTCTGTGAATCTATTTATAGTTTGTAAGTAAGTTCATTTGTATCAGATTTTTTTTTTTAAGATTCCACGTATAAATGATATCATATGGTATTAGTCTTTCTCTGTCTGACTTCACTAAATAAGTTAGTGAATTCTTAAATGGTTGACTGGCTGAATGAAACTTAATGGGGATCAAAAGAAGAGGGAACAGAGAATTCTTTTTCTTCTAAATTATGTGTCTTGTTTTTAAGCAAATGTGTTTGATTGAGGACCTAGGTACCAGGTAATAGGCAACATGAACATAAATCGCTCTTCTCTGGTTTTGCAAAGTGTCAGAGGCATTATTTCACTACAGATAATATCCTACAACTTACAAAAACATACATTTATGTCCTGCCTTGTTTGGTGGTATAGAAATGTGCTTCTTTCATTTTTTTACATTGTTAGATAATGGCCTGGTGGTCTTTGCATTCTGTCTCTGGTCCATTAGCTTGATGCCTTCAGAAATTTAATTATTAAATCACATACACTTGTTGAATAACTGCATCATATCTATTTAAGCCTGTATATAGATATTCTATTTCCCTCTTTTCTGTGTTATTTTTTCATTGTTAATAACAGAAATAATCAGCACATCATCAATAACTTACTAAGCTGAGTTTCAACACCTCCTGACCCTAAAAATTCCTAATAAGGTGAAAATTCTTTCTTAGGGTTCAGAGAACAAGTGAAAATGCGTAGCCAAAGGTGAAAAGGTTCAAAATTATGATGAAAGGGAAAGCGTATTTGACTTGGTTCTCCCTTTTGTGCCACTATCTCAACTGAGTCTTCCATCCCCTTCATTCCATATAACTTTCTTAAGGCTGTTTTCTTGGGTTGATTTAAGAAAGAGATGGAGATGCTTCATTACCAGTGGCCCCAGAGGTTTCTGGCTTCAGATTAGTTCTTCATCTATTCACTTATTTTCTAAGCCAGCTGTCTTCCTAATTCCAGGAGAAGAAAGGGCATGGTGCTGAGAGAGGACATTTTCCTCTCTGTACTCAGAAGGTGAAAGGAGTAGAACCCTGTGGGGGCCTCTCAGGAACAAGCCTCTCTCTGTCTCCCACCTCTTATTTATGAAAAAAGCTTCAGTCTCCTAGGCCTCCCTGAGTTCCAAAGAACAGGCTCAAGCAATTAATCATTTAAGAAGGGGCAGAAATAGGAAAAAAGAAGAGGCAGTTGAACAAGGAAAGAGATAATAAACAATAAGTGCAACTGTGGGATGGGGTTATAAGACCCTAGTTCTCCTTGAGGAAAGCAGATAACATCTGACACTCATTGTTGTTTTTACAGAAACCAGACTCCCACCAGGTAAAAACTGCTGACCTCAAACATGTAGACCCTGGACTGGTTGGAGTCACAAGACTGATGATCAAGATTCCTGAAACAGCTACCTCACCACCAACTAATCATAAAATTCTCCATGAGCTGATCGTGTATCCTGCAACTCTCTCCCTTAACAGTGTTATTAAAAACCCTTGTTTGGAAGCCATTGGGGAGCTCAGGTCTCTTGAGTATGAGCTACCCATTCTCCTTGCTTGACAACCTGCAATAAACACTGTACCTTCTTTTACCACAAACTGGTGTCAGTAGATTGGCCTTGCTACACATCGAGTCAGAGAATCTGAGTTCATTTAGTAACAAAGGTCTCTTTGTTTGCATTCTTTTAACTCCAAAGGGAAATTATTCTCTTTTGAACATGATAAACATGAATCCTAAAATTCTCCACCCAACGGATAGCCTAGGGCACTCTATTCTAATTGAAAAAGGCCTGTGTTATTCCATTTTGTTGACCCAAATTACAGAACAATAAATATAAACTTCCTATGACATTTCTGCCAGTAGGTCCTAGGCTGCCCTTGGGTTGATGAGCCAGAAAGTTACTCTGGAGTCCTTTCCAAGCTGTTTTTAGTTAATTTAGGAGGAAAAAACATTTGAAGCAATAAATTTATGCTGACTGGGCTTCATAGAATAAGACCCTGTTACTAAAATATTTTAAAATCACTGCTTGTACATTGGAAATGACAACTGTGCACAACTCTACAGATATCTACAATATATTGAGTAATCAAAGTAAACAAAGCAGATACTTTTCATCTGCAATAAACAGCAGAGCCATTTGCTTACTCTCCTCTGTCCATTTGATGTGTGGTTCTTATTAATCGGTCCCCAGATGCAACAATTATCAGACTGGTTCATGAGAAACAAATCAAGTGTATAAGCAGACTCAAAGTAATTTTCCAAATGTCATTTAAAATTTATAGTCAACAAAATGGATCCATTTGAAAGTAAAAAAGAGAGAAGTGTTTTTTGGCTTGGATTAAACAAAGATTGACTGATGAACTTATAAATAAATGACACCACTTCACTGCATCTTGTCTTGCACACCCACCACCATTTCCTTCTTCATATGAATGACTACTTTGAAAATCAAATATCTTCTTTTTAAATTCAAGTTGGACACTTCCTTTCCTACAATTCAGTATTTCAAAGGATGCATATAGTTTCATTTTTAGGGAAGGGTAAAGCATAAGCAAGGAATTGAAGCTTTTTTTTTTTTTGCCATCATTTGGAAATAGTCATAGTTATCTTCACATGCATTTTATATCTAGCTCTTTAGAAGCAATTGTTCACCCATTCATTGTTAGTAAGTGAATATATATGTACTAGTCTGCTCAGGCTGCTAAAACAAAATACCATAGCTAGTGGGCTTAAACATCAGACAGTGACTTCTCACCGTTCTAGAGGCTGAGAACTCTAAGATCAAGATACCAACTGGAGTTCTGATAAGGGTTCTTTTCCTGGCTTATAGATAGCTGTCTTCTTACTGTGTCCTCAGATGGTGGAAAGAGGGAGAGAGAGGGAGGGAGGGAGGGAGAGAGAGAGAGAGGAAGAACTGAAGTCTCATCTTCTTATAAGGGCACTAATCCTATGATGAGGACCTCACCCTCATGACCTCATAACACAAAAATTCAGTCTGTAACCACATGTTTACTGAGCGCTCACTAGACGCTGAGTACTGTGCTAAAACTAGTGCTCAGTGATGAACGGGCTCCCTACTTAAGGGTTTAGTGGGAAACAAAAGGAATAACAGAAGGCACAGGGTATGTGAAGTGTGAGTGGTCATAGAAACGTGCAGGAATGGGATAGGACCTAGCCTACTTCATGAATAACCTCACCTGTTATTTCAATCTTATCTTAGTTGTAAAAATATGATAGTTCCCAAATAGTTTCTTCCACTTGTGTCTTTTGATTTTCAAATTTATTTATTTCCCAATCCTATCAGAGCAGGTGGCTTCTGACATAAGGTATCACATTATATCCATGCTCTTGTGACCTGAATTTTCTTAATTCAGGTTTGTGTTTTTAGCTTCTAAAGACATAGACATGCATGACCTCCTTTCTGTGTGGAAATACAATGTAGCATTTCCTCAAACAACAGAACTGCCTTCAGTCTCTGTCTGCCCTCTCCTTTAAGAATCAGTGATCAAAACCCTCCAAACAAAAGTCCAGAACCAAGAATCTTCAATGGTGAATCCTACCAAAGATTAAAAGAATTAATAACTATCTTTCTCAAACTCTTCCAAAAAATAGAAGAGGAGAGAACCCTTCCATACTCATTTTATAAGGCCAGCATTACCCTGAAACCAAACCCAAATATGTCAAAAGAAAACAGAATTACAGGCCAATATCCTGGATGAACATAGATGCAAACATCTTCAACAAAATATTAACAAACCAAATTCAACAATACATAAAAAGTATCATACACCATCATCAAGTGGGATTTATTTCAGGTGTGCAAGAACGGTTGACTAAGTCCAAACCAGTCAGTGTGACACACCACATTAACAAAATGAAGGACAATCATATGATCATCTCAGTAGATACAGAAAAAGCATATGGCCAAATTTAACATCCACTTATGATAAAAACTCTCAACCAAGCAGATATAATGGGAATATAATATAATAAAGGCCAGTATCTGGCACATAACAAGCATGCCACAAAACAATTTGAAAATAATTCCTAATAATTTTGGATCATAATATGATAATACTTTTTCTAGGACTGTTTTAGGATTTCATGCAGTATCACATTATGCACTTACATCCAAACAAAGCACCCACTCCTCCTGCCTCTCTCACATGTGATGGAGCTCATAAAGAATGAGATGAGAGAGTGAAGCCTGTTTGGGGTCTTCATCACCCCTCCTGGGAGATAAACTTTTGTTGGTGAAGGCCAATTCCAAGAGGAACTCTGTGGACAGATGCTGGGGGAAAACAATATCCCTTCACTGTTTTGCTGGGGGTGGTGGGGTTCTTGGGGGATGATCCTGTCAGCATATGTAAGAGGCATACGCTGCCCTGATTCCATCCCCAGTCTGATTTTGAACCTGAGGGGTTAAAGATATCTTGCTATAGGGATTATGACTTTTAGATATTGCTGAAAGAAGTTATATGTGTTTTTCATATTAAGAAAACAGCAGTTATGACTGGGTGCTATAATTAACATCGACAGTTTATAAATTTTTGCTGAAAATAAAACCATGGCTATTGGTTTCTCCTATTTCAGGACCCATGGCATTCACTGATTGGACTCTGGAAATAATCTGGATTCACTACTATTATCATTTCTAAATACAGTGGGTTATCTTTGGTCTGAGGGAAGAAAAATCTATGCCATCTGGTATCTCCACCATTAGCAGAGGGAGTAATGTGAAAGTTGATGTGATGAGCAGATGGTTGGCTTAGTTAAGTGAGCTAACTGTTGACTCAGTCTTTCTGTAATTCAAATCCTGATTCCACATTTGCTAAGTATGTCAGTTGGCCCCTTACATAACCCTGTTTCTCAGTTTTCTCATCTGTAAAATGGGACAATGGCAGTACCTACCCATTAGAGTGGCTATGGTAACTTAAGAGGATTTTGTGAGGATTAAATGAGGTAATGCATGTGACACATGTAGAACAATGTCTAGCAGATGATAAACACTCAATAAATACTAGTTATTATACAAAGGTGTTTGAGAATCTCTATAAACACTTACCAGGGAATTCAGCTAAATCTGGTTTATTGAGGAGCCCTTGTCATCTTCTTTTATTAATTGGAGAGCATTACAGTCTTTCTCATACCATGTTAACTAAGCTAAGTATTTATCTGGGGCTCTCTCTAAACTTACAGAGAGCCCTAACCCAGTGTACTAAGCAGGGAATATATCCAGAACTTCTTTAAGTTACTTTCCAAAAACAACAAAAATCTCTGGACATGTAATACTATTTGAGGCAGCATTTAATCTCTGGGAGGATTGTGGACTGTCAGTTTGGAACTACAAAAGCCATCGAGATATATATTTTGTGTCCAAGTGCCTCTGAGTGACCTCAGTGAATTCAAGTCCTGCACTATGCACTTGGTATATCAGATCATAGGTGAATTTGTGAGAGATCACATGCATTCATTCAAAGCACAGGGAGTTCCCCTGTTCTGACAGAGCAACACTTGACAGCGGTGAACCTAAGGCTGAGCAGTAAGGTAGGAAAGAAAAAAGAAAGTTTGCGATAGATAGAATTGCTTGAAACAATGTTAACAATATAGATCACAATAAAATATGTTCTTTATGTCATTAAAATGGAAGAGTTCACTTCCCTGAGGGTGAGGCCTTTACATTTTCAGACATTTGCCATCACTTGCAGGCATTGCCTCAGGTGACTGGTAAGTGGTGGTGAGGACACCTGCACTGCCCTCTACTTTCCTGAGAATTATAGCACAGAGTTCATGTCAGTGAGAGACAGAGTTATCTTGTCTCTGAAGCTGAAATCCTGGATGTTCTCAGGAGGGCAATAATTGTGAAAAACAAGCTAGCAGCAAGTACATATCTGGCTCCCTGGGGTAATTCCTCAAAGCCTACTGATGAGGCAAGTTTACAGATCCACTCTCCCCGAGCCAGCGTCTGACACCAGCACCTCTGGCAGAGAGAAGCCTGGCTGTAACTTACAAGTGTAGGCCAAAAGGGCGGGTCAGGAAGGCTTGATGTGGTTTATCTCATTAGGGAAACAGAAGAGAGTTATGACCTCACCCTTAGCTCGGAGGCTTTACAGTGTTTTGGCAGAAAGACATTGGCCTTGGGGTTAAGTTTGCAGAAAGCCCACGTCAATAGAGGGAAACTCTGGCCACCTGTGTACTTTGGCTGTGATTGTGAGTATGCAATAAGTAACAAGTGCATACGGAGGCCTGGGAAAAGTATAGGGAAGCAGAAGTTGGGGTAGGTGAGGCTGAATAAGATCAGTTTTCTCATGATACCCATGGGCGTCACTTAGCAATACCATGCATATAGCTTGACTGACCTACTCAGGTTCATTTCAAAGTTCACTGTGAAGCTGGGAGGAAGGCAGCTGCCAGTTGGCACGTGCTATGGAGGGATCCTGAGGTCAGAATTGATCTGGACAGGCGACCTAGGTACAAAATAGGGGAAAGACCCTGAAGCACAATTGAGGATTGGTTCCAAGGAGGAGTGAAGATCAAGCTGAAAGTGAAACTCTGAAGATGAGCAATGAGCTTGAATCAGGGAGGTCCCAGGGGGCTGATGGTTTCAGACTGATGCTGTGTATACAGAAGGGGAACCTGATTCTAGTCCCTTCTAATGTGGGGGTTGTTTATGTGGCAAGTGTGGGGGCTGGGAGGCAGGAATGGAGACTTAAAGAAGGTGTGCAGGCAACATCAACTCAGAAACCAAAATTTCCTATCTGCACATTTAAGAGTGTTATTACAACTGACCTCAGTTAGGCAGCAACTTAAAAACAAAGTATGGCTTAGAAGAGTAATTACTCCATTGCCATTTAACTCAGCTATACTTTGAAGGAGTGGAAAGGAAATTTGACTTAAAAAAGCTTTTCCACTGATGTGAAAAAACAAACTTGCCCAGCCATAAGTACTCCAGTCTTGTGTTGTTTTTGGTTTTGCAGTCCTTGCCTTTTGACAGGTACATAAATTATATTGCTTTTGATTAACCAATAATAATAATAATGCCATTCATTTGTAGAGTGTTCCACGGAGGCTTAAAATGTTCTCACTTCTATGACCTCATTTTCTCCTAATAAGTCTGTGAACTATTATTATCAATCTATTTTAATAGAGAAGTCTTATTTTATGGGTGGGATCAGAAGTAATAGGTACAGGGCTAGAATCTAGTTCTTCATTCTGCTTACAATGAAGAATATGTACTGTTTTCTGAATTTTAAGTTAAAACAACCTCCATTACAATGTTTTGGCTTGTCTTATATACGTATTTTATTTTAGTTGTTTTATTCCCCACATTTAAAACTATACTTCAAAAAGATGTTTTTGTGTGTGTGTGAGTATAACTTAAATATTATAATTTTATATTGAGGACAGTTGATCAAAACCCTCAGCCTGTAGTTATTCAGGCCCATTTCCTACAGAATTGGTGACTTTATTTAGAGTCAAGCGGTCAGTTAGCATCCATTGCCTTTGAAAGTATTTGGTTAACATTAAATTCACTGGACAACATATTGTGATATACCAAGTGGTCATCTGAAGTTTTGAAAGAATTAATGTACTTACACAAGTTTACTTCCATGGTTTGCTGATTTTGCTTCCTGCATTTTTAACACTACTTTCCACCAATATTGGTTTCACTTGATTATGTTCCTTGAGGCACAGCACTCACTTGAGACATGAAGCCAGAGCCCAAGGATCCTAAGCCATCAAGAGGCTTCTGTTACCAGGGAGGATGTACATTCTTTCTTTTGGCAGTGGAGATGAGCATGTGGGAGGCACTGGTTGAAGGCCAGAAGAAAAAGCCATTACCTCACTGCATTTATCACAGTGGCATATCTGAGTTCTGAGAAAATAATTTGAACCACATCTCAGGTCAAGCAATTTCATTCTGAAAAACTGGATCTATGCTTTTAGGCTTGATACCAGAGTAAGAGAAGAGAGGGCAGAGATGTCTCTGGAACTACAAGTGGAAAAAGTTATTTCAAACCTTTATTATCAGGTGGCAATAGAGATGAGTTTGGGTTTAACTTATCTCAGCATTCCTCATAGCGGCAGCCACAAGATTAAGGTTAGTTTAGATCCCTATTTTTAGTGAGGACATTTTGCAGATGGAGAAACAGTTCTTGGGATCTGGGCACATCTGAAGCATAATTCCAAGCTCTGGAGTGCTCAGTCTTGCTGGGCTGTTGGATAAGGCAAGGTATAAATCTCTGAAGTCTGGTTTGAGGAACAAATACTAAGAATTCTTTGTCTTCCCCAAATCATCTCCACTTTGTTAAAACAGCATCACTTCTCTGTCTTCAAGATTTTTATAAGAAGCCTGCATTTTTTCATTTGCTTAAGGTGCAGCTAATCTGGAGAATGGTAGCTGGTTATTATTTTTGAAGAAATCAGTTTATCTGATTGTTTCACAGGTACCTACCTAATAGAGATTAAGGATCTAAAGTTTGAAGATATATCCTGGAAAAATTATTCTGTGGAAGTTTTGAAGTGGGCTATCATTTGGGAGTAAGAGCAGAACAGGTACTGAGAAAAAAGTAAGAATCATGAAAACATAGGAAATCTATGGATTCAAGGAGTGGGTGGTGGGGAATGATGTGAGATGAAGGCTGAGAGAGTCAAGTTTGAGGTGGATGACAAGTACTTACATTTTGGATATCTTGGACATGCTGTGTTTGGAGTGAAACATCAAATTATGTTTGTCTAAACTGCTAGCTGGAAAAGTGGGTCCTGAATTCTGGAGAGAAGGACATGCTAGTTGGATGTCACAGGCACACAGATGGCAGCTAAGGTCAGGAAAGAAGCTGAGGCCATTCAAGGAATTCCTGTACCATGAGAAGCCTGCGGACTAAACATGAGTAACAACCACACTTATCAGGTGAGTGAGGGAAATGGTGTCAGGCATGAAGCATTTCCATGGGCATGAGGACACCCAAATTGGTAGAGTTTTAAAGAGAAGTAAGTGATAAACAACCCTAAATGTCACGAGGAACTTAAGATAATGGATGAGGAGGAGTATTTGGATTTGAAAATGAATGAGATACTATGTTTCTGCCAGAGAAGTTTCAGTAGACTTTTGAGGGCAGAATCAACCACCTGGCAGTACAAGCATAAATGGTAACTGGGGAAGCTGGGGAGTGGAATACAATGGTTTCAAGTGTAGGTTAAAAAACTAGAATGCCTTGGCCTGAATCCCTCCTCTCCATTTCGTAGCTGTGGCCTTGGGCAAGTTATGAGCCTCTTTGCAATTCAAATTTCACATCTGGAAAATGCCAGTAGTGATGGTCGTGAGGATCAAATGTGTTATTTAGCATGTAAAACACTTAGAATTGTACCTGGCCTACAATAAATGCATAAAAATGTTAGCAGTTCCCATTATTATGCTTTGAAGAAGCTCATCTGAGAGGGAAAGTTGAGAGCTGTATCAGTTTTTCATTGCCTCATGACAAATTATCACCAATTTTAGGCTTAAAACAAACACCACACTTATTATCTCATAGTTCTGTAGGTCAGGAGGCCAGGCAGAGCTTGACTGAGTTCTCTGTTTCTTGCAAGTGTGAAATCAGGGTATTGGCTGGGATGCATTTTTTTCTGGATGCTCTGGAGAAAGATCTGCTTCTAAGCTCATTCAGGCCATTGTCAGGATTCAATTCCTTGTGGTTGTAGGACTGAGGTTCTTATTTCCTTGCTGGCTATCAGATAGGGGCCACTCTCAGCAACTTGCCATGTGGCCTTCTCCATCTTCAGAGCCAGCATTAGAGAACTCATGCATTAGATCTCTCTCACTTCAAGTCCTTTTTTCGCAAAAGAGCTCCATTCCTTTTAGGGGTTCACTAGATTAGGTCATGTCCATTGAGGATAATCTTCCGTTCTTAAAATCAACTTTACTACATACATAAGTAGATCTCAAGAGTGATATTCTGTTATATTCACAAGTCTCTTCCACACTCAGATGGGAGATTATATGAAAGCATGGGCCGTTAGAGTTCATCTTAGAAAGTCTGCCTATCACAGTTCAGAAGGTTAAATTTTGTGTGTGTTAGGTTGCTACATTTGCAGATAGAGGGAAAATAACCAATGGAGAAGGAGATGTTAAAGACAATAGATAAAAAGGTAATTTTTTTTCTAGTGTAACATCTTGAAAAGTGGTTAGACATGGGATTGAGGACAGAGGTGGACAGGTAACCCTGGGGAGGAGCAGAGACATTTCTGAATCAGTAGAGAAGGTGATTAGAACATACATTATCATTGTATTTCTTGATGTTTAGCAAACAACATTAAAACTTGTGGTGTATAAAAATGACCAATTATTTTTCATGCATCCTCATGGTCCAGCTGATTTTGGCTGGGCTCACTCATGCATCGGTAGTTCAGTTGGCCCAATCACATGTCTGCATGTTGGCTCTGCTCCACATTTGTCTCATTCTCTTTCTGGTACCAGCAGAAAGCCTTGGCAAGTCCTTCTCAAGAAGCACAAGAGCACAAACAAATACACAGGCACTGGTACACTGTCACTTCTGCCTTATTGCCCCAAACTAGTCAACATCTAGCCTACTGTCGGAACACAAAGGCACCACAGAGATATGGGGGCAGTGAAGAACTGATATCATCAATACCATCTAGCAGAGTGATAGGCAAGTTTGGAAGCAGAACTGTTAGGTGGTGATGAAATTCACACTAATGGCATCTAAGTTTTTGGTGATATGAGAAGTCTATGGAATTCAATTTTTAAATTTGAACTTAAGGAGAAAAGTCATAATGGAAAAAAATTTCAATGTTTGGACAAGGTAGTAGTTTGGCTTGATTAAAGGAAGTATAAAGGGGATTTGTGGTAGATAAAGCACAATGGTGTCCAGAGGCTAGATCAGAAAGCCATTTAATATTAAGATAATGTGCTGAATATTTCTCCTCTAGATGTACTTTCTTCTTTTCTCTATTCTTTGCCCCAGAAAGCTGCCCTATATGGATTGTTCTCCATTGGTCTCTGGGTTCTATTCGGGTTCAGCCAACAGGAAGCCCTGGGGTGATCAGTACTGGGTAGGAGTTGATATCTGGGGTATGTTTTCTGGGTTCCTTCCCTGCTGGTTGAGTCACTCTGCAGAAGGCCACGGCTCCAGTAAGGCAGGCCTTCCCATATGTTACCACCTCTGGGTTCTGGTAATTTCTCCTTCCTCTTGCCTTTTCAGGATTAGGGAGAGTGAGGCTTTCCATTCCTGCTAGGCTTAAAGTGCTATGTTAAACTTGGTTGGTTTACATTCTTCCCACATTTAGTAAAATGTTTCTTCCCACATTTAGTAAAACTTTCCTCAGTGGTCCAGTCTGAATGTGTCATCTGTTTCCTGATGGGACTCTGACTAATACAGCTAAGGTCTTAGGACTTCATCTAGTAGGCAGCTAGGAGAGGGCTATTAACTAAGCCATACTGTGGGAAGACTAATATGGAAGCCACATATAGAATGTATTAGAGGAGGCAGGAGACCATATAGGAGACCAAACTACTGTCCAGGGGAAAGGGTGTGAGGGTCTAAGCTGGAAATAGGGATGTGGGAACGGAAAGGAGGAATGAGAGTAAAAGTAACTGTGGATTCAGAATAGAACAGTGTCATGGTGTTTGGTAAGCATTTAGATGCTCAGAATGAAAGACTATAATAGTTCCATAATTTCCAGCCTTGGGAAAAAGGATCTTAGTAATACCTGTAAGAAGAACTATGGATTACAAGAGAACACAGGCTTCTGTTTTTGACATTTGGAATTTTCCATGTGATGTTCAGTGTCCTGTTAACTCAACCAAGGTTGAGTTTGGGAGACTGATCAGGGCTGAGAGTAATTGGGAAAGTCCATTTAGACTCAACACTTGAAGCCATTAAAGTAGGTAAGATTGCTTAGAACTAGAATACACAGAGAGAAGAGAGCAAAAGAAAAAACAAAAACAAACCCAGAAAATAATGACATTGAGGAATGAGAAGAATAAGAGCTGCCAGTGATAAAAGAATGCACAGAATTTAGGTTGAGAAGCAAGAGGGTTTATTGTTTTGGAGAGCTTCAAAAAGGAGGGTGTTGATAAGTTTTTAATGTAGTGTCACTTCAGAAGGGTTGTGGGGGAAGCCAGGGCACAGTGCACTGAAAACTGATGAGAGGTAAAGAAGCAGAGCATCACGTGTATACTATTCTTTCAGATGCTTGATTCCTAAGGTCTCAAGCCTTTTCTGTGAAGGACCAGATAGAAAATATTTTACACCTTGTGGGCTGCAAGATCCCTGTTAAAACCACCCGACTCTGCCACTGTGTGAAATCAGCCATAGAAAATCCATAAACAAAGGGCTTAAGCTGTCTTACAATTAAAGTTTATTTGTAAAAACAGATGGAAGGTAGAATTTAGACTATCGGTTATAGTTTACTAATCTCTGGATAAAGGTAAGAAGAATGTTCAGCAATTGTAAAAAAAAGTGCAGGAGTTATGAAGATAAATCAGGGTTTAGGGAAGAGTTTTATTATTTTACATATGAGAGAGGGTAATTAAGTTGAGGTATGGGGGAAGAATCTTATAGAAAGACAAAGGGCAAAAAATACATGGTCGAGGCTTCATTTGGAAATATAATTTCTGAGACTGGAAGGGAAAGAGGGAGGAGAGAAGCAGATACACTACTAATTTTAGTTCAGTTTAGTATTTATTTCAGCATTTTTTGGGAAATATTTTGCAATAAACTCAGGTTTTAGGGGTAAGGAAGTTTTTGTTATTTTTTTCTTTGTTTTTGTTTTATTTTAAAGGCCAAGTATCCTAGCATGGGTTTTGTTTTCTCTCATTAAGACTATGGGTCTGGGGTGCCACTTACTTAAGGACATTCTTAAGTACAAACATCTTCTTATTTTGTTTTCATATTTCTTTATACTATAATCTATTTCAACTGAAAGATCATTTGAGTTGTATGTTTTTTTTTTAATAATATACTTTCACACTTGGGGGCAAATAAACTACAGAAACATGGGAGAGTATTAGTAACTCATGTCCATAAAATTTATAATGTCTTCTGAATTGTTGCTCTTCATCTTGCTTCTTTGTCCATATTCTCTATGGCTTTCATGTCATTCAATAAATATATTCCTATATAAAAAAACTTGGTCAATGGAACTTTGTGTTTACATCTATTGGAGGAATAGTTGTTTGAAGATAAATTATTTAGAAAATTCAGCAAGTCCTCTAATTTACCTGTTTTGAATGCTTTTCTATCTACAGACTTTTTTGAATTGGCTTCTCTTCAGTTGAGGCACACTATCCAAATTTTTGCTTATTTCATTTTTTTCTTTTCTATTACCAGTTGCACATCTCAGGATGGGGTTAAAGTAGAGAAAAATTTAAAAAGAGAAAATAAGGAATGAGCCCATTCATACTAAATTTTTCAGTTTGTGCTAAAGAATAACTTCTAGCCTTGAATTTCAGACAACTAAATACTTATGGTGATCTTGGGATGTTAGTTGGGAATTTGCCTTCAAAACAGATCTACAGTATATTATCTGGATCAGCAAATCTAAGATTTGCTCTTTATCTCTTTAGTTCATCCTCAAGGGGCAAACTACTCCAAGGAGAGAAGTGTCATACAGAACTTTTGCTAATGGTTTTTTCACATGGGTGCCCAGCACAATCAATAAAAGTCACTATGACACACGTTTGTTTGACCGAAGCACAGTTTAACTTCCATCTCTATAATGAAATGGTTTTCATATGTGGAGATATTTCTTTTCTAAACTATTACTTGCTAAAACCAATCTTCATTACTTAAGACAAAATCTTTGGTCAAAGCTTAAGCTCTCATTCAGGAACATGAGCCCCTTTGCCATTTTGTATGGTGTCTGTTAGTAAATCTGAACTCTGTATCTTGGAATCACTTTTCTCCTATATGGCACATTCCTATATGGAATTCAACTTAGAGTGGAAACAAAGACTCACTAAATCATCTGTTGAAAATTCTAAATAATCCAAAAGTTAAAAAAAAGTTGAGGAATTCTGGACTGGAGCACACATCTTTCTGTGAGATAATATAATGTGCGATACTATGTGGAGACTAATTCAAGCTCATGTGACTGGTTGGATCTGGCAAGACTTACTTTAAATGTAGGGTTAAAAATATGTTTCCAGGTCCAAATATATGTAGGAGATAATATATAGCTAGCCATGCCAAAACCATTTGCAATGAAAAAAGTACAGTTTCAGAAAATGTATGTAACCCTCCAATGAGAAGTGGTTTAGAACAATGAGAAGCAATTTTTTTTCTGTGTGAGAGCAATGAGGTAATTGTGAAATGCTCCATGTTAACTCTGGGATCTTTGACAGGAGACAACACTATGAGACTTCATAACTGTCTACAGGAAAAATAATGTCTTCTGTAGTTACCAGTGTAACAGAAAGATAAAATCTGCTGATATGTTTGATAAATTATGTTTTTATCTATCTATCTATCTATCTATCTATCTATCTATCTATCTATCTATCTATCTATCTATCAATCATCTGTCATCTATCTATCTACCCAGGGACATTTACAGAGCATCTATGAAGCACTGTGCTAGGATTCATAGGCTTAGTATAAACAGAAAAATAATATATCTTACTTTCAAGAATTTATGATTTCATATGGTCAGTGTGTGTGGGAAATAAATTTGTAAACAAATAAATACAACCTATTAAATGTATGTAAAAAGGATACAGTATAGAGATTTTAAGTGGTCATTCAGTTGTAGAAGCCAAGAAAGGATTTCTACAGAAAATGATCTGAGTAGGTGTTACCAGAAAGAGGAAAATAAGGGTGGTGCTGGTAGAGATTCCCTCAGTGAGAGGCCAGTATAAACAAAGGTGTATATGCAGGAGATAACATGGCTCAGTAGAAGAAGTACAAAACTGCACAAGTAGGTTTTCTGTTCTTGACTAAAAATTTGTATCAGATACTTAAATAGATATAATGGTGATATTGTGAAGTCAAATACCATTAAAACCAAGGGGTGATGAAATCTTTATGAGAGCATATAGAATATATCCAGAGAAGGTGACTTTTATAGTCACCTTCTCTGGATATATTCTAAATGGAAACCAATAGTGCAAAGAGTGAGATTGGGAATACATTTTATGATACGGTAAGGAGTTATGGGTAGGGTCTCTTAAGAATGATTTGGTGTATAAAAGATGCCATTTGTTATATTTGTATGGGGAAGAAAATATATTTAGAAAGAATTTAAAATTACTTTTAAGGCATTCATTGCTGCAACTACATATGTGAAAAAAATTATGGATTTTTCAGAAAAAATACTTAAATTACCAAAATAGTTTAAACTACTGTGATGAATATTTTCTCCTTCTTGTGCAGCTGCTCATGGTGGCTCCCATGAAACAGTTCAGTAGAATGTCTTTACTTGATGCCTGAAAAAATGTCCTATGAAATCTTGTTAAATTGCATCATGTACCTAACAGATGGCAGACATTTTTACTTAAAATCCCTTCCTGCATTGACTATTGTATTTCCAATTCTAATAATTTCCCCCCAAGTCTCAGGAGATTCTATATATTAAACTAGAGTCCATTTCTCAAAGAAAAAGGACTGTATTGTCTACCACGTGTGTTTCTAATCTTCTTTTCCAGAAAAATATTCATTTTAATTTGTCCCCTGAGTTTTGAGTATTCTCCAAGATTTCTCCATTCCCTCCTTATGACCACATGTCCACCTACTTATACTTCTATTCTATTATTGCTAGTTCTTTAAGCTCATCCTTTCTGGTTCTTTCCCATGGCTTCCTACTTGTTTGGGTCATTTTTTCTTGTGCCCAGTTTTCATCTAACTTGGACCTTGGTCATTTACAACTGAGTCACTAAGTTACTTCCTTTTCTTAAACATCATATTTAAAACAGACCCATCATGGGAAAGATTAGTTCAAAGAGGAAGCATGTCATTTTCTAAATTGGTAAGGTCAAGTTCCCCCTTAGGATTTAAAGTCCTTCAAATTCTATTTTCTTATTTTCTTAACCTTTTGGAGATAAAGATAGAGGTAAAGTGCACCTTAAAAAATGAGAATTTTGTTAAGTGGTAATCACAGTTCCTCTAACATTTTTAATTAAGGTCCATTTCTACTCTTCTTTCCAAATTAATTTGTAAAAGCTATTTTGGAATAGTTTGCTTATGTTATTAAAAAGCTGTATCATTTTGATGTATTTGCCACATTGAACTTTGTAAATCACAGAAATTCATTCAGGTTAGCTTAATGTTTTTTAAATTGAGGGGTAAGACAGAGATTAAACAAGGGAGCTATCTTATTAAACTCAAGAAGATCATCTCAGTTTCACAAGAGAGTAAAGTCAGGAACTGGAGGATGTCAAGAATCAAAGTTACTTTCTCTGTGTGACATGATTATTCATAATTGCTCCTCTCTGCTTTTCTCATCTCAGTTTCCTTTCATCCTTCAGACTGGGTTGTTGGTTGTTTTTTTTGTTTTAATTACCTGTGTACATTACAGAAAATATCTGCTTCACCCTTTCATGATTTCCCATGCCAGGAGTACAACAGAAGCTAATAAGTCATTATGTGAAAAATCCCAATAATAAAATGTTGTAAATAATTTAGAATTTGAGTATAAAAGAGAAAGCTTCATAAGGGCAGAATTGAAAATAGGCTGGGGAAATTTAACATAGGAGGCAGCAGTAATATGGAATAAACTACACATTTACAGAAAGGACATACTTCTAAACTGTGATGAGAGGGTTGGAAGCCCTAGTCAATTTAGGTTTGTTGAGAGTAGGGTTCACTTGAGATATTGGTGTTTTGATTACTTACAGCCATGCTTACAGTGGCATGTGAATAGAGAGGCCAGCTGACCCTCTGTCATCAGAGCATCATTTGTGGCCCCAATTGGGGTGTGTTGTGTCCTTCCTGGGTAATGAAGCTAATTCATAGCCCTGCCTACTGCTGAGAGTAGTACCCAGTCTTGACCATCTAGGAAGCCTAGAGAGAATCTAGACAACTGTGGAACCCGATGTATAGTTTTTTTGGGTAGGAAACCAAGCCAGCAGTCCTATCCAGCTGTTCCCAGCAGATGGGAACCTCAGCTTGTGCAGTGTCCTTGCCTAAAATAGACTCCAATAGCGAGCCCTACCTGCCCAAGGATACTATCAGCTGACATGTTCAGAAACCCAAGCTGAGTTGACAGGTGAAGGACTTTACACTAAATGTGTAAAGTCTGGAAGAGGAGACCACTTACTCAAATATACAAATACTAACATAAGGAATCAGGGATCACAGAAAATCAGGTTAAACATAAAACCACCAAAGGAAACTAACAAAGCTTAAATAAATAGCCCTAAAGAGGTGGAGATCTATGAATTAGCTGACAAAGAATTCTGAATAATCCTCTTGAAGAAAATTTTAAACTACAAGAACACACAGAGAGACATCTGTAAAAAATAAAGAAAACAATGCATGAACTAAATGATACAAAAAAGGTTATTATATAACAATGAAGGGGTCAATCCACCAAGAAGTTACGATTATAAATATTTATGTGCCTGACATTGGACCATCTTAATCTTAATAAAGCTAATACTAACAGAATTAAAGCAGAAATAAACAGCAATAAAATAATGATTGTGGATTAATATTCTACTCTCAACAATGGATAGATCGTCTAGCCAGAAAATCAACAATGGATAGATCATCTAGCCAGTAAGGAAACAATGGTTTGAACAATACTATAAAGAAAATGACCCTAACAGACATATACAGAACATTCAATAAGAGCAATAGCAGAAAACACATACTTCTCGAGAGCCCATAGGACACTTTCTAGAATAGATCAAATGTTAGGCCACAAAACTAGTCTTGGAAAATTTAACAGAACTGAAATCATACCTTATATATTTTCTGATCACAACAGTATGAAACTAGAAATTAATAATAGGAGGAAAGCTGGAAAATTCACAAATCTATGGAAACTAAAGAACATACTCCTGAACAACCAATGGATAAAGAAAAATGAAAAGGAAAATAAAAAAGTATTTTAAGACAAAGGAAAATGGAAACACAACATACCAAAACTTACAGGATTCAGCAAAAGCAGTTGTAAGAGGGACTTTTACAGATATAAATGCATATATCAAGAATATAGAAAGAACTCAACCTAAATTTACATGAAAGGAACTAGGAGAAGAACATATAAGCCAAAATCAGCAAAAGTAAGGAAATAATAAATATTAGAGCAGAAATATATGAAGTAGAAAACAGGAAAACAATAGAAAAGATGAACAAAACTGAGTCGGTTCTTTTAAAAGATAAACAAAATTGACAAATCATCAGTTAGACTAATGAAGGAAAAAGAGAAAAGACACAAATCAATACAGTTATAAATGAAAGAGAAGATACAACTGATACCACAGAAATACAAGGATAATAAGAGACTATGATGAGTAACCATACACCAACACACTGGATAGCCTAAAAGAAATGGACACATTCCTAGAAGCATACAACTTACCAAGACTGAATCAGGAAGAAATAGAAAATCTGAGATAACCAATAACACACAGGATATTGAACACAAAACCTTCTAACAAACAAAAGCTCTTGACCATATGACTTCACTGGTAAATTTTACCAAACACTTAAAGAAGAATTAATGCCAGTGCTTCTCAAACTTTCAAAAAATTTAAGAGGAGAGTATACTTCCAAACTCATTGTATATGAGACCACCATTACCCTGATACCAAAGCCAGATAAAGACAATACAAGAAAAGAAAACTATGAGTACTGACCTGTAGGATGAATACTGATGCAAAAATTCTCAGTAAAATACTGGCACAACAAATTCAGCAGCACGTTAAAAGAGTCATATGCTATGATGAAGTGGTTTCATCCCTTGGATGCAAGAAGGGTTCAACATTATACAAATAAATAAATATGATACATCACATGAACAGAATGAAAGAGAAAAATCATATGATCATGTCAAAAGATGCAGAAGAGTATGTGACAAGATTCAACATCCACCTGCAATAAAAACTTTCAACAAATTAGGTATAGAAGGGATGTACTTCAATATTAAAAAGGCCATTTATGACAAATTCACCCCTAACATCATATTCAATGGTGAAAGTTTGAAAGACTTTCCTCCAAGAATGGGAACAAGACAATTGTATGTACTCTCACCACTCCTATTCAATATTTGATTTGGAATTCCTAGCCAGAGCACTCAGGCAAAAATAAGAAATAAAAGGCATTAGAATTGGAAAGGGAAAAGGGAAAATTGTCTCTATTTGCAGATGATATAAATTTATATATGATAAGTTCTAAAAACTCCACTAAAAAACTGCTAGATTTAGTCAATAAATTTTGTAAAGTTCCATGACACCAAATCAACAACCAAAATTCAATTGCATTTCTAAACATTAACAACAAATTATCTGAAAAACAAATAAACAATCCCATTTACAAGAATATATATAAAAAAAAAAACAACTAAATACTTAGGAATAGATTTAACCAATGAGGTAAAGATCTCTACACTGAAAACTATAAGACATTGATGGAAGAAACTGAAGAAGGAAATAAGTGGAAAGATATCCTGTGTTCATGGACTGGAAGAATTAATATTGTTAAAAGGCCCTTACTTTCCAAGACATTTTTAGATTCAATGCAATCTGTTAAAATTCCAATGGCATTTTTCAAGAAATTAAAAAAAATAATTTGTATGGAACAACAAAGAATCCTGAATAGTCAAAGTAGGCTTGAGAAAGAAGAGCAAAGCTGTGGACCCTCATTTCCTGATTTCTACATTATAAAGTTATAGTAATCAAAACAGTATGGCAATAGCATTAAAATGGACTCACATACCAATAGAACAGTATCCAGAGCCCAGAAATAAACCCATGCATTTATGGTAACTAATATTTGGTGAGGGAATCAAGAAAACTCAATGGAGAACAACATTTCCTCTGGGTGAAAATATTTGTTTCTTTACAAGATTTTTTTTTTCCTGTTCTCAACATAGCCACTGCCATCAATTTAAATTCTTGTTGATATAAAGTTCAAAATGAAGAATTGTTTTAACTTGACTCTAGTAAGAGTTTTAACTTTGATTTCAGCAAGTATAACACAAATGGGAAAAATAATTTGGTCAAAGGTAGGAGAGAAGAAATAAAAGGAGCAGAAGCCAGAGAATAGGTTAACTTTTACACTAACAACCTATTACTAAAATGTAAGTTTTCCATATATGTTGACTTTCTAAAATTCTGCTGAATTTGATTTGAAGTTTTCAACAAAATTATAGACCCTCTCGACCAAATATATTAGGAATCTTAATTGCTGAAATAGAATTTTTCAGGAAATATATAATTTATATATCATCCATGTAAATATTATTTTATATATAACAAAATAACATTGAAAAGACCCATTCTTCAAGAGTTTCCTAGTATACTTATTTTATGTGTTGACTGCTTTCATTTTGGTGTTTCTCAGTTTTCACACTGATAGTATTTTTTACTGCAAAGTTTTATATTTGTTAAATTATTTGAATAGGTTTTTAAATTTTCCTAATTAGTCAGATAGTGTAACAACAGTTTTAGTTTCATCAACTAGGAAAAGCCTATTATATTACCAGGGTTCATTTGGCTTAAATCACAGTCCTATTAATTCATCCTGTATAGTTAATTTCAAACTTTTAGCTTATATCTGAAGTTCAAAATTAGCATCACTGTATTTTTTTACATATTTTACAGTAGCTAAAGTTTTGCATACATATGTTTAATTAACAAATATATGTACTGCATATTTTATAAAAAAAATTTTTTTTCCAGGTATTTTAAGAACCATGAAGATAAATTAGACGTGGATCCTGCTCTCCAAAGGCACACAACATTTAGGGAAAATAAGGTTTGTATAAATAAAATTAATGCAAAGTGGATACTGAAATGTACCATAGAATATAAGGTGATATCAGAACAGAGAGGATTTTAATTTGCCTGGAAGCATAAAACAATGCACTTGAAAGACATCTCCTATGAGCACATCCTTAAAAGTGTAGTTAGGATTGTAATTGGTGATGAGGCAAGTGCTTTCCAGTTGAGTAAACAGAATGGGCAAAGAGAATTGGTGAAAGAATTCCACGGTATTCTCTGGGGAAAAAAAAATGAACAATTCTTCAAACAAATATGGGAAGATAAGGTAGGACACTGGATTAGGTTAACACAGTGGTGTGCTAGAGTTGGCTGGTATTGCCTTGAGAGAGCTAACTGTTAAATTTGAGAAAGTTTTGTGAGACAACTGACATCATTTTGGTAGCTTAAAACCAGCCATGATGGTGGGAGTATTTACACCACAGAAATTGTCAGATGCTACCAATCAGAGCTGGGATTGTTTGGTCCAAAGAGGTGGTTGTTGGAACGTTTGCCAGCATACCACTAGATCTATCTGGTCTTGAATACAGATGTTCAATATACTTCATTTTATACTATTATGTTTTGATATATGTTTTATTATTTTCAAGAAGGCACCTTTGGAGAAGTAAAATAATTAGGCACAAGCAAGAATTATACATAGAAAGTTGCTTGAAAACAGGAATATTTTCTTAGGTGAGAAAAAGCCATAACATTGTCTCCTATTGCACTAAAAACTTCTAAGAATAAAAGAGGTTAAGCTTGGTGGTAAAGCACTCATTGACATGATAGAAAAATCTAACTAAATAGCATATATGAATCTGACTAATTCGATCGATGAGCAAAGAGCAATAGTTACTGCAGTGAGTGAGCAGCTTGTCATAAAAGCGTACAGGTCTGCCAACACATGGTTCACATTGCTACTAGTCTGGGGGGAGAGGGAATGAGCTACTGTTAGTTGTTTCTTTTGAAAGAACTGCCTGCATGGTGTCCTTTTTCCCTAATGACTGGGGAAGGCAGAGGGCAAGCCTCTGTATGATGAATAGCCTTCTCTCCTCACTGATTCGAGCTCTGCTTAAAACAGAGCTCAAATCACAACACTAGAGCTTGACAGAATCCCTAGAAGCAAAGTGCTGTGTTCCATAGATCATTTCCTGGTCCCTTGGAGAAGAAGGAATGCTTTATTAATTGTTTTCATCAGGAATGAGCTTGTTTACCAAGGAGGGAGGCATTCTATAAATAGCTTAGTTTTAGTGACATTCCAATAAACATAAAATAGGCATGTAAAAAATTCCCTGAAGTCTTAACATTTGGCTTCAGGCATTCGGGTATTTTAGGAAACAACAAGAACAAAACAAGAATTGCTATCACCACTCTGGAATCCGGGGTAGAGATTTTTGATCTGGATCACAGTCGGGATTCAGGGCATATGTGAATACCCAGGAAACTTAGGCCAAGGTTTGTTGTGTGTATCCATGTATTTTTCTTGAAAGAGAATCCATAGTTTTTCTCAGATTCTCAACTGGATCTCTGCTGTCCAATCTTCTTACTGCTCCTGCAATCTCTCAATTTCCCTGCCACCATTCTTGACTCAAAGGTCAAGAATCCCTAGTTTGGCCATTTCTGGATATACTTGAATGTTTTTAGGAGACAGTGTCCCTTTATCAAACAAAGGATCGACTTACTCCCCGAAGTTGTTTTTTTTTTTTTTTTTAAGAAACAACATGAGAAAGGGTTTTAAGTGTTTTGAAGCATGATATATTTTCATGTATTCTGTCTTTTGATGCTAATGAGATAAGTGAACAAGATATTATCTCTCTTAATATCCTGAATTGAGAATTAGAGAAGTTAGGGCTTAGTGGTTCTTAAACTGGACTGGACTTCACGTCAGAGCTTTTAAAAAATATGATTACCCCCACCCCCAAATATTCTGCTTTAACTGATCTGTGGCAGTTGGGGTATCTGCATCTTACAAGAAGTTCTCCAGGTGATTCTAGTGTGCAGTCTAGTTTGAGAACTACTGTGTTGGGTTAATTGCTCTGACAATGGAATTTGTGTTTGATGTGATCATGAGACTATTATAACTTTTACATGATTCTGTCAGTAATAACAAGTCACCATCTAAAATTAGTAAGACAGGCAGTGTTAGTGACAGGAACGAATTCTTAAAAAAAAAAAAAAAACACTTGAGAAATAATGAAATATCCTAAAAAGGAAGTTTTGGACAAAAGAACTAGAGCAATGAATGACAACATAAAGGAAAGGAGGAATGAGGATTGCTAATAAGAACTGTTCCTAATTCCAGAAAAATTTAGGATATCAAACACATTTTAAAAGGAAGTCTGCCCAAATTAAAATTCTATATGAATGGTAATTGTCAAAAACAGCAACTTCGTTCAAAACTTTTAAAATACGCATAATAATCTTTGATTTTGTTCACACAATGAATGTTACCTTGTTGGGTGCTGAATATTTTTGTATTTTTCTGTATATCCTGAGCTTCCTGCTAGGATGTAGTTAAGCCACTGAAAGCAGCTTTTGGCAGGAAAGAGCTCTTTGCAGGAAAGAGCTCTCTGCAGGAGGCCCTTTGCCTTGTCACTTTAGCAAAGCTATATTGGAACTAACCTTAATCCAGGCACCCCAGGCTCTACTCATCTCCAGCCTATGCACACCTTTCAAATCTTGATCACACAATACTTTGCCTAACATGTTGGTTCTTTCTGTAGATCAAAGAAGTAGAAATGAAGAATAAGTAATTAACAGATGACCAGATCTCTTACCTAGCTTCCCCTGCAGTAATCTCATGAGCAAACTGTGTGAGCAAACTGTATGAACAAGATAGCATCTAAAGAAAGATCACAAGAAGACGACAAGCCAGCACACAGTGGGGGTTGGTGATGACTCTGACCCCCTATCTCAGTGAATCACTTCCCTTTTCCCTTTAAAAGCTTTCATGGCCAACCACAATCTTGGGGGTTGGTTTTTGAGGGATATGAGTCCACTGTCTTCCCAGACTGCTGGCATTCTAATTAAAAGCAGTTTTCCTTTCTGCCAGCAGTTGCCTCTTGGGTATTGATTTTCCATCAGCAAGCAGCCAGATCTGAGTTCAGTAACACTGCTTCAAAATGATTTGATCCCTGTGGGTCTCCCTTTTAAAATTTGATAACAAGAGCCAGAGCAGCCTTTAGCCTAGACCTAATTGTTTTCTGCTAGGGAGGCAAGAATCTTCTGCATCCTCTAGCCGATGTCCCATGAATTATGAACTTCTGTCCTGTTTGGTTGGAGGGAACAAATGCTATTCCCAGTCCAACATGAACACCTGTATGGTTACTTCTAACAACTCAGCCCTGTTTTCTTCTTTTCCATTTATTTCATCTTTTTTTTTCTTTTTTGTATTTATACAAGCTTCTTTACAGTAGAGTCTCAATCTTTTAATCTTAAATTCATTCAGTGGTAATCAGTCATTCAAGTGTTATTAACTTTACTATGTCTCAAAGTATTCCTACAGGGATCTTCCCATTCCTGGAAACTGTTCTTCCTGTTCTCATTTTGGTGTCTTTGTTCTCGCTATTCTATACAAGAGAGTCTGCCTGCAACACAACGAGTAGGCTGTGGATGGTAGGCATTTGCCTTTCTCCTAGAGACTGACCTACTACTGCCTCATCTGTATATATTGAAGTCATACTGCATGTCAAGATCCCTCAGGAAGTTTTCTTCAGTGCCTTCAATTGCTGTAAATCTCTATCAGTTCCTTTCCCGATAGATGTTTTGATATAATATTGATCAAAATTTATGTTGCACTAAAATTGACTAATGTTTTTGACAAATTTTAACTCCTACTATGTGCATAAAACTTTCCTTGTTTTATACACTAAGCCATACTATATTTTAGGATAGGAATAGGTAATACTAATTTTTGTATCCTTTGGGATACAGCAAAACACACAGGAAAGCAAATGTTTAATAAATATGTGAATTGGTCGTGAGCTGGTATTAGCTGCCTGAAAGTACTCTTACCAGATTCTGACTTCTCTTGCATTATGCATGAGCACTATTAATCACATTTAAATGAATAAATCCGAGCATTTCCTCATTGAGAAGCATACTTCATGAACTATGTGAAAAGCAGATTGAGCACAACTCAATACCTATATTTTTGAAACTTCTGCTTTAGTAACTTTTAATCAGTGTTCACATTTGGGATTACTGTTTATTTTTTTTGGTCACCATGACTTAATACCCACATTCTGCCTCACCTACAACCTAATTTTATTCTTCTAGAGGAAAGCTCTTCTTTTGGGTTCCTTAGGTCCCTTACCTCCCCACTCTCTAATGTTGCATAGTCTATATTTTAGGTTACCATGACTTATATACCATTTTTATCTGACCAGGTACTAGACAATCAGACAGAATTTTAGTATTAATTAGCTATGATACAACACAGACACAGCAAAGTCTGCCCAGGGAAGAAACTCGTAATCTGACACAAGAAGGTCACTTCAAAAACATGGGCAAAGTACAGACCCAGAAGAAAGATGGGAGCTAAACTGGAGCTAAGCAGGGGAACACATAACATCACTGCTTACTGATTTGATACCTTAGGGCATTTCACAATGAATCATTGAAGTTTCCCACTTGTTGTGGTCTTGTGACATTTAGTGGGGAACTAGAAATAAGCTTGTATGTTTCCTATTTAAGAATTTCCCTCTGATTTTATGATTTCCCTCACAAATTTTATAAGGAAATCTAAAGTGGGGCTGGTTGAGAAGAAAATACTTGGAAATAAGACCCTGAAAATAATGCCTGTGTTTTGGGGAGTCATGATGAAGAAAATAGCTGCAAGATGACTTTGGAAGAAAATATTTTAGCACTTTGTGAATAATTTATACTAATTTATAAAGCGAGTTCCAACAAAGAAGGAAATATTTTTAACAGTAAAAAATGAAGAGAAATGAAGAGCTCTGTAACAGTAAGGGTAAATAGAAAAGTTGTTTTCTTAATATTTGTATTTCTTTAAAAGACAATCACCATTTAAATAAATTTTATCAATGCATTGTGACATGTATAACATATATAGAAATAAATGTGTGATAACAAAAGCATAGAGGCCAGGAGACGAGCAGTGAAGGTATGCTATTATAAGGTTCTTATGTGAATTAATGTATCACTTGAAGGTAGACTGATAAGTTAAAAATTTATACCATCAATCCTAAAGCAACCATTAAAATTACACAGCAAAGAATAGTAAGAATAAAAAAAAGAGTCAATGAAATCATTAAAAAGAAAGCCCTCAATTAATCCTAAAGAGAGCAGAAAAATAGGAAAAATTAACAAAGCACAGATGGGACAATTAGAAAACAAATTGTGAGATGGTAGATTTACGCTCAACCATATCAATAATCATATGAAATGTAACAGACCTAAAAAATCCGTGTTAAGGGCAAAAAATTGCAGATTGATATGAAAGCTAAATCCAATTATATATAGTCTATCATGATCATTTTAAATATCATGACCCAAATAGATTAAAAGGTGAAACACGGGAAGAGCTTTATCCTGCTAACACTAAAGAAAAGAAAGCTGGAATGGCAATATTAATATTAGACAAAGAGCACTCAGAGCATAAAAACAATACCAGGGAAAAGGTCACTATTTCACAACAACAAAGGGAGTGAATTCTTCAAGAATTACAACCCTAAATGTTTATGCACCTAATAACAACTTTGAAATTCACAAAACCAAAATTGCCAGAGTAGCAAAGAGATATAGGTAAATTCACAATTTTACTCAGGGATTCAATTCCTCTGCTTTGTGTTTCATAGGATAAAGAGCAAAAGAAAACTTGTAAGACTACTGAAGTCTTAATGACACTGTCAACCAGGTCAATCGAATTGACTTTTATAGATCTCTCCATGCAAAAAAATCAGCATACACATTATTATCAAGAGTATTAGTCAAGACTAGGTAAGTTTAGAAGGATTAAAGTCATACAGCATGTGCTATCAGACCACAATTAGACATCAACAGTAAAAAAAAAAAATCTCTGGAAAATCTTTGACTATTAGGAAATTATAAACGAAGTTCTCAAAAAACCATCTGTCAAAGAAAAAGGCAAGTGGAAATTAGAAAGTATTATTAACTGAATGAAAATGAAAATATAGCATGTCATATCTTGTGGAATGCAATTAAAACAATACTGAATGGGAAATTTATGGCACTAATTACCTATATCAGAAAAAATAAAGGACACAAATCAATGGCCTCAGGTTTCTTAAGAAAATAGAAGAATAAGAATAAATAAAACCTGATTTAGGTATTATTTATGTTTTATAACATAAATAATAAAGACCAGGGCAAAAATTAATGAATTAAAAAAATAGAGCAATTAAAACCAAAGGCTGATTATTTGAGATCAATCAAACTAAACTTTTATCCAGCCTGATCAGGACAATAAGAATAAGGATACAAACTACCAGTATCAAGATGAGAGAGGTGACATTACTACAGAATTTATCAATTTTAAAAGAATAATAAAGGAATATTACCTTAAAAATGTCAATAAATTTAACAACTTATAGGAAATGAATAAATATCTTAAAAGACAAAACTACTAAAGTTTACTCAGGAAGAAATAGGTAACCTGAATAGTCTCATGTTGAGTAAAGTAATTGAAACTAAAGTTAAAATGTTTCCCACACAGGAAACTCCAAACTCAGATAGCTTCACTATGGAATCCTGTCAAATATTTAAGCAAGAAATAATACCAGTACTGTATACACTCTTTTAGAAAATTTAATAAAGAGAGAAAGTTTCCCAATAAATTCTACAATGCCAGTATTTCTGACACTGAAACCAGACAAAGATATTACAAGGAAAAAATTGCATACCAATATTTCTCATGGATAAAAGAATTCTTGACAAAAATTTAATCAAAGTCAACAATGCATTACAATGATAATACATCAAGACCACATATAATTTATCTCAAAAATGCAGGGTTGGTTTAATATTTGAAAATCAATCTAATTCATCAAATTATCAGACAAAAAAAGAAACAATATGATCATCTCACTAGATGTCTTTATTTGTAGACAAAATAATCTTCTACAATGAAAATTCTATTCAGTCTACAAAAGATACTAGAATTAATAAGCAAGTTTAGCAAGTTTTCAGGATTAATATACAAAATTCAACTGAATTTCTAGATGCTCATAATCAACACTTGTAAATTGATACTAAAATTCAATACCATCTCAGTAACACCCTGAAATATGAAATCCTTTGAGAATAATCTTAAAAAATACATATGATCTGTACAATAAAAATTATAAAACATTGCTGAAATTTTAAAAAACCTAAAAAATGGAGAATCACATCATGCTTATACTTTGGAAGAAAATGTTTTTCAGATGTCAAGTCTCTCCAAAGTGATGAATAAATTCATTGTGATCACTATCAAAATCCCAGGAGGTTTTTTCTTTTTTTAATAAAAATTGACAAGCTTATTCTACAATTCATATGAAAATGCAAACAACCTGGAATGGCCAAAGCAACTTTGAAAGAGAGAAGCAAAGTTGGAGGACTTACACTACCTGAATTCAATAATTTTTATAAAACTATAGTAATCAAAATAGTGTGATACTGGCATCAAAATAAAAAAATAATGAGTCCAGAAATAGTTACATATATATAATTAATTGATTTTGACAAAGATGCAAAGGCAATTCAATGAGTGGATAGACTTTTCAATAAATATTGCCTAACAGTTGGGCTATCTTTACGCAAACAAACAAAAAACAAATACTTCAACAATGTCTACCTCATACTATGTATAAAAATTAACTTAAAATGGAGAAAAACCCAAAATATAAAGCCTAAAATTATATAACTTCTAGAAGAAAACATAGGAGACATTGGGTTAGGTGAAGATGTCTTAGACACAACACCAAAGACGTGACCTATAAAAGGAAACCTTGATAAAGTGAATTTCATCACAATGAAGAATGACAGCTCTTAGAAAGACACTTTTAAGAGAATCAAAGGACGAGTCACAGGGAGGTTAAAAGTCTTTGCAAATCACATATCTGATATAAAAACACACAAAAAACTTCCAAAACTCAACAAAAAAAAAATTTAAAAGGGGGAAATATTTGAACATCCATGTCACCAAAGAGGATGGCAAATAAATACATTAAAATACCAAACATCAATATTCATTAGATAAACATAATAAAACCCCTATGAGATACCACTATACAACTATTACAAATATCCAGTATTAAGATTGACCATGCCAAGTACCCCATGGAAGTAAAAGCTCATTATCATGAAAAGAATTGTATGTGAAAGTTCACAGCAGCTTTACTTGTAAGAGCAAAAAGCTGTAAACAAACAAAATGTCCATTAGCTGGTGAATTGCTAAGCACATATGGCTTATCTGTACAATGGAATGCTCTTCAGAAATAAAAAAAAAAAAATCTTATGTATGCAATAACATGGATCATTCTGAAAATAATCATGTTGAGTGAAAGAAGCCAGAACAAAAAAAGAGTACATACTGTGTGATTCCATTTATATAAAATTCAAGAAAATGCAAACCAATATATATTGACAAAAATCAGGTTAGAAGTTGCCTGGGAAGACATTGGCAGTAGAAAGGTCTGGGCAGAAAGGGGCAGGAGAGAGAGATTATAAAAGGGCACTAGGAAATTTTGGGGGATAAATGATATATTCATTATATTGATTTTATGTTAACTACTTTGATCATAGTAATGATTTCATGGGATATATCTATATATGTACATGTATATTTGTATGTAAATCTATACACATACATGTCTATACACATACATGTCTATACACATACAGGTATAATTGCACACTTTAGACATGTGCAATTTATTGCTTGTCAATTATACCTCAATAGAAGTGTTAAAAAAAAAAAAAAAAGAATTCTTCCAGGTAAGTCTGATGCCTGCTAAAATTTGAACCAAAAATCATTTCACCAATCTTGGGTTCCTCAAATCAGTAAAATTCAAAATTATATATATAGATATTTTCATACTTGCCATTTTGATAGAGTCATCAAAAATTAGGACTAAAATTTAGGAAGTGATTGATGGGAATTTGAACTATTTTTGAAAGCCAGTAGGAGAAATATTTTGAGGTGTCTATTTCAGCACTTCTCATATGATTACATTTTATTGCCTGTGGCTCTGCCATTTCTATCTAAGCTCACTCTGAGGTGAGAGTGCCAGGGTTTTAATGGAGGGTTGACACATCTTAGCTTGGGTTGAAAGAACAGTTGTAGCTGGGCAGATGAGCGGTTTCCCCTAACTACCTTCTGCTTGGACACGGGTCATGCTCACTACTAGGAAATTTACATACTGTATACAATCTAGAAAAACCAAGGTGCAGTTATAAGCATGAATGTAAAGAAAGAATCCAATCTGAAGAAAAATTACCCAAGGAATAGAAGATAACTTGCCCTTGAGAAATTCAAGCAAAGAAAAATGACATAGAAGAAAAGAGAAGTATTTCTTCTAACTTCTTTGCCCCTTAGAAAGTTTGGAAAATAAACTATTTGTCTAAATGACCTAATTACTAGTTCTACTGAAGTCTTAAGGGTCATTTTTATGGTATCAAACATATTTCTTTTTATTATGTTTCAGTTATTTTTTTCTCAAGTGATGGAATAAAAGGAGCAGGAAAATAATCTAAGATGTATCTATTAAAAATAAAATGTTCCTCTCCAATTCCTGTGAGATCCCAAGGTCCAAAGACACAGGTGCAGACTTTGGAGCAAGTGGAGAGCCAAGGGAAAGATTCAGAGCTGCTGCAGAAGGCTGGAAAGACCTGGGAGTACAGCTGAGCTATGTGGGAAGACAAATCTCATAAAGGATAAACAGCTGTTTGAATCAGACAGTGAAACCTCCAAAAAGGGAGAAAAAGGAGATCATTGTTGATGCAAGAGGCTATGGCTAATTTCTGGGGTAAAAGTTCAGTTCACAGGACTGCAAAAGCTTAGACTGAAATCTCTCATTTAAGATCTGAAGATTGGAGACTGGGGACTACAAATATAACAACTGTGTTTCTCCTGGTTCTCAAAATATACTTCAGCAACTTTACGATGACTGGTACTATATGAACACTACACAATATTGCAGAAAGCCATTAATCTCAGTTTAGGATTCAAAAGTGTTGAGGAATAAAATCATGATTAATTAAAATATTTTGATATTCATTTATTTTAAGCACAAAATAATTTTATATCATTTGTGAAGAGAAAGTACATGTGTTTAAGGTAGCAGCAATGACTATGTTTCTCTCATCTGCATGGGACACTAGACTGGGAAAGAGATAAGGGATAGCTTAGGGGCTTGACAGCAGGGATCTGGTTTTTAAGCCATTAACAGGATTCGGTGATCTGGTTTTGAAGTTTTTGTTTTGTTTTGTTTTGTTTTTTAGAATATCAGTCAGATCTAGTCAGCAGTTACAGGCTGTGAATTAGGTACATACTGCTTATTTACTGAATTTTAGATATTTATGTGAATTTAGTTGATGGAGAGAATAGTTTTAGATACTTAATTAGTCCTTCAAATCATTATCAGGGACTTTCTTCTTTAACATGTCCTAACAAATAATTTCATACCTTCCTCAAGTAAAATAGAGGGCTGAAATAGTTGTTCAGAGGGTTTAAATGCTGTGCTTTTACTGAACTGCCTAATATTTTAAATCATTAAATTATTGTTTTCTCTCTTGTGGCTTCAAAACTGGCACATGTAACTTTAAGAGAATTTTATATTGTTGAATTTTTTATCTAGCTTCTGGGCTCTGTATAGTAAAAATACCAATTTTACTGTTAGATAATCTTTGCTGGCATTTTACAGCTATCATTTTTTCTTTAATTACTTTGATTACTTTTCTTTTTTCTCTGCATTCACAATTATCATCTTACATTTGTTCTCCAAGGCGGTAATTTTAGTTTTGACTGGATAGCTTGTTCTTTGCTTTTCTAATTGATTTACTTGGACTATAATGGTGCTCTTAAGTGCTCAATTTATCACCTTATCCTTTTAAAAATAATATGTCTAATTCTAATTTCACAGAATTCACTCTCATTAAATTTATTTATAGCTTGAATTTCTCAAGGACAAGTTATCTTCTATTCCTTGGGTAATTTTTCTTCAGATTCGGTTCTTTCTATGTTATTTGTCTTTATTTCTATTTTTCCCTTATTCCTATTTGGATTCCTACTTCTTTCCTTTCCTTTCTTTTCTTTTCCATAAAAAAATATATGCCACTTAAAAAAATCTACCATATTTAATAACAGGTCTCCAGATGAACTATTTGTTTCAATATGGTGTGGGTGACTATTTCTTGACACTGTCATCACAGGGGTGATGTTCAACAGTATTTAACTGGATACAAGTACAGCAAGCAGCAAAGACAATATCTCTGCCCCCAAGGAAATCAAGGTATATCAAGGGGCACAGCAGAGGCAGAGACTGGTACATGCTACTACCTCTAGGGGTGTGAGGTGAACCCACTACAGAGACCCCTTGTCTGTTCATTCATGAGTTCCCTTTAAATGTCTTGTAGCGTAGACCACCCCATGTAGGTGGGGTATAACCCACTCCCGGTGGCTTTGATGAATTCTCTCAGCTTAATACAGCACCCTGGAAAATGAAACCCAGGCTCTGGTACCCTTCCTCCCTCCCTGACTTTCAGATCTTCCTATTCTCGTGATGTTTTCCAGCCTTTGTTTCTACTCCTGCTGCCTACTCAAACCGCTAGTCTTCTTTCTTTCAAATTAAGGGTATTAGTAAACACTCTCATGATCTTGTCAATTCCCTTTCTTTCCTCAGTATTTCTTCCCAGTGGTTGGGGCCTGGCAAGGAGCTGACACTCCCTCATCTCTTTTTCAAAGGCTCTGGCCTATGGCCTTTCCTCTCACTGTTTAAAAACTGCTTGTGAATTTTGACAGTTTTGTTTGTTTTAGTTTTCAGTAGCTATTGGGAGAAGGAGTTTCCATGACCCAGATTCACTCTGCCATTTTTCACCAGAAGTCAATCTTCAGTTCTTAAATGAATCTACAGGTGCTCAGATTTTCCTTCCGTGTTCAAAGAGGACTGAGTGAGAAAACCACCCAGTGGTTGTCTGTCTTCCTCTAGGACTTCTCCCTTCCATCTTAGGGATATTTATTGAGGGTTCTACTCAATATAAGTACCAAATTTTATTTCCTTAGTGTAGAATGTGTATCTTGCTTATCTTTGTAACCTCAGCACCTCGCCAGAGGTTAGAGCTTAATAAACGCTTAATAAACGTTTGCTGAATAAAGAGAGAAGTTGAGGTGAATTATCATCTTCCCTTATTCTCTCTTATCCTGATAACTTTGTTTTTCATAAATACCTTAGTCTCTCAGGGCTCTCTCTAATCCTGTTTCTGTGTTTTTCAAATTTTCTCTTGAGCCTTAATCACCATTTGAATTTTAATCCTCATACTGTTATAATAGTTTTGCAGTTGTAGGCTATTAATCTGGCATAATAAAAGTTACCATAGAGAGAGTTCCTGTCTTTTCATCTTGTACAGTAATCTCATCGCAAGTGACTGTTTCCAGTCACGTATATATGCAGGTGATGTTTGGGACTAAGTCTGTTATATTCTTGCCCATAGCACATTTCACAGGCCTTTCATACAGCAGACACTCATTAGATTTTTCCTAAAAGAATCAGTGGCATGACACGGTTCCCAGAGAAACTTCCTATTCCTTTGAATTTCTACTAGTCCTGCTTCTCTGAATATGGAATATTAAAGCATTATATATGCCATATATAAAAAATATACCACTTTATTAAAAATATTTTTAGTGAATAGTGACAATTCTCTAATCAGCTATTATTTTTTATTTTAAATACATAAACATTCCTAATGGAACATGGTGAACTGGAGAACAGGAACTGTATGGAGTCATGTAACGCAGGCAATTCTGTTACTTGAGGTCTATTGGTTTAGTGGATTCTACACCTCCCCCTTCTCTCTCTTTGTTACCGTCCTTATTTCCTTTGGTCATTTTGCTGCTCACTTTACTTACTAGCTGGATTTTAATTATTCATGGCAAACAAGGCTGCTACAACCTGAAAAAATTTTCTAATCTCTATATGTGCTCACCATATACCAACATGCCTTCTTGTTAGTTACAGAAATGTGCATAAAACCCAAGTCCATGTGTCCTCCACAATAGAAAATTCTATGGATTTCTCAAGGACACACATAGAGAAAAGATATTTTTATGGGTTTTTTTGAACAGATTGAATAGGATTTTTTTTTTTTTGCCATGAGGCTAAATATTATTAAGTTCTTCTTAAGAAGGTTTAAAAATTCTTCTACAGCTCAGAGCATTCAAGGGAGAAAATTTTCAGCTTTACCCCTTTTTAAAAAGGTGTGGTGTCCGTTTCCCTACTCCTTTATTTTCTTCAGTCAGTTGCAGTGGCCTTCCCACCCCTCCTGAAAACAGCTGCTCTCTAACTGTGGCTCCCTCATCATCAGCACTGGCCAAGGGAACAGGTCAGGGAACAGCGGGAAGGAAGCCATGGGTGTGGTTAGATCTCCATGTGGAGCCAGTTAATGACACATGGAGCTCCAGCCTCCATCCAAGCTCAGTCTCTGAACTCCAGCTTTTACCTTCCTGATAATTATACCCACATTTACGACTCTCACACTAGCTTTTCCTGAGAGTAGGCCATCTCACAAATAAACTTTTTAAATAGAATCAAAGATGACTGCATCCAGAAGAAGCTGAGTGCCCTCTGCCTCACCCCGTCCTATAGATGATGAAAACTGAGAGTTGGCAGAATGTTTGTCCTAAAGCCGCACAGCTAGTCAATGACAGGGCTGGGCCTGGAGTCCAGGCCACTTTCCTCCTCGTTCTGTGCTCTTTTTATTGCATCAAGTGCATCCACTCTCTAAACTCAACAGTTCAACACGTAATTTATATTTTCCCTCTTAACAAGCTCCTCATTTCAGCTTTTTCGTGCTATTGGCATCTTAATTCTCATCTGTTCTCTATTATTTTCATTCTTCTCATATGTATTTATCTACCATGTCTGCTAAGTTGTATGCTTCTGTTATATTTCACCTTCCTCTCTTTTTTCAGTGCCACCTTCCCGTGTGCTCTGAGTACTTTGTGCTTATGTAACTGCAGAGTTGTCTTATTTTCTGTCCCTGTTTCTGGTTTTTGTATTTTATTCACATAAAAATGGTAATCTAATGTCTCTTATGTGCCAGGTACTGTGAATATATGGCAAACCTTCGTGTAATTAAAGAAGGAAACATGCATTAAAGAACACAAATGAAGGCAGTTTGTCTGTTTTCTCCCCTCCTACTGTGTCTTCAACTCACTCCATTCAGACTGTTGGCTCTACGACACCTCACAAAATGCTCTTGACCTGGTCACCCATGACCTGTCTGCCACTTTGCTATATCCAATGGCCAAGTCTTGGTCCTCATCCTATTGACTGGTTATCATTTAACAAATATTACTGAGCAAATTCCACGTGCTGGCTCTATTTCAGGTACTGGGGTTACAAAAGTAAATAAAAGAAAAAATAATTCCTGCCCTTATGGAGTTTGCCTTCCTTAAGAGTCATTTGAAAAAGTTGATTATTCTGTCTTATCCTTTTTTTTTTTTTTCCAGTAGCTCCTGGGATATGACTTTGTTTCTCTTAACTTTCTGACTGTTTCTTGTCAGTCTCATTTGCTGCTCAAGACTCATCTTCTCAAATTCTAAAAAGTGGAGTGCCATAGCTTTCATTCCTTGGGCTTCTTCTCTGTCCCTCCATCTGCATCTGTTTTCTAAGTAACATGACACTGTCCCATAGCTTCAAGTACTGTCTAGAGCCTTCTGTCAGAGCTCTCAAGTGTTTCTTTATCATAAGCAGCTATTCCTTGACCACCTATCCAAGAGTGCACCTGTCCATTGTTTTCCACCCTCTGGTCCTATTTTTTCCATAGTGCTTACTACTATCTGTTCTTACACAATGATTTTCCTATTTATTGCTTTCTTTCTCCCATCAGAATAAAAACTCCATGGGGACAGGGACTTTGTTTTGTTCACTGTTATGTCCCAGGTACCCAGAATTGTACCTGGCACATATTAGAAACTCTGTGAAGATCTGTTGAATGAATGAATACTACGAAGGACCAGAAGGGAGAGGCTTATGGTACAGTAAGAATATATTTGATTTAGAATGGTCAGTGAAATATCCCCAGGGGTGACAACTAAATTGAAGATAGGTAGGCAATAATCAGGCAAACTGGGGACATTCTACACGGAGGGAAGATGAGCAAAGGCCACAGGGCAGGAAGGAGAGTGATCAAAATGAGTAACAGAAGACAGGCTTGTGTGGCTGGAGCACACACAGTGTGGGAGGGAGAAGTACAAGATGAGACCTAAGAGATAGGCAAGAAGATACACTACTCAGGGCTTTGTAGAGGATGTTAAAATTTGCTCTTTAATTGTAGAATGTACTCTAAAGGAAATGCAAAGGTATTTAAACATTCTAAGCATCTGAGTGACACAGTTAGGGTTGGATTAAATAATCACTCTAACTGACGTATACAGAACAGACTAGAGATGGCTAGAAATAAACATAGGGAAACCATCTAAGTGGACACTGAAGAAAAGTGGGTACTTCTAGAAGCAAAAATATGATCATCTAGACCGAGATGTGTGATGAAGGCGAGAAATAAGATATATCTGAGAGCTATTTAAGAGGTACACTTAGTAAAGAATTAGATACATGCAATGAAGGAGGGAGAAATACCAATGGTGACTCAAGTTTTTTTGGCTTACCTTTCATTGAGACAAGTAATTCTACAAAGGACCAAGCTTACGAAGTAATGGAGGGAATTATTCATGAATTCAGTTTTGGACATTCTTGTCTCTTTTTTGGGATATGTGATAAAATATCTCCCAATCCCTCTTTTCTTCTCTTCCTCCAAAAGAGTCACTCCAACACTTCCCACTTACCTGCTATCTCCTCAAATACTGCCCTATCCCTATATCTTCCCCTTCTCAAACTTCTGCAAGGAGAAATCTCTATCTGGGATTTCCAGATATGACTGTCTGGTACACACCTAAGCTTGGCCCCATGCTGTCTGGCTTTTTCACCACTCAATCCATTGTGTCTTATCTTGAGTTTGGAGATGTTGCTACAATTAATTCTGCTTCTTTTCTGACTTCTCTAATCACAGTGTCTATGTCATGTTCTATAACTCTTTCTTTTCCTGATCCAAATAGGCATTTTTCAAGGTTGTGTCCTTCAGTGATCCCTTCACCTTCAAATCAACAACTGTCACTTTAATGCAACAGAATCACTTTTCTGAGCTACAAGGATAAATTTCTAACTGCCCCTGTTAAGCCCCTTCGTATAACAACACCTTCAACTTTGAGTCTCAGAGTCATCATCTTATCTCCCAAACCAGATCTCTTGATTTTCCTTTTTTTGTATTAATGGTTTAACCAACTTCTCAGCTACTTAGGCTGAAGATTTATTATGCTTTACTCTCTGTGTCTTCATCTTATCCAATTAGTTGCTACATCTTGTTGATTTTCTTACTTCGAATCTCTTTTGCATCCAGTGTGTGTTCTCTAGTGTTCATACTGCTCTCATTTAGGCTCATTATGTCACATTAGGATTTTAAAAGAATACACCTCAACTTATATTCTTGCTTCTAGTTTATCCCTTTATCTACTCTACGTATTTCTGCCAAATTAGCCTTTCAAAATATGATTTGATCATTGTTATTTTTCTATGTAAAAATATTTGATGGTCTCTCCTAGCATAAAGAATGAGGTTCAGATTCCTCAGTCTGTAATTTCAGAGCCTAGTCCAGCATAGCTTTCTCTTGCTTTTCCAGCCTGACTTCTTAATTTTGCATTTGCAAAGATAAAGCCTTCCCTTCCAATCCAGCAGAACCAAGACAACTGGTTCTCTTTTCACAATCCATGTTCGTAAGCTTCAAAGCTTACCCCTTTCTTCAAGAATAGCTTTCCTCTACATCTCTGCATGTCAGAATCTTCCTCATCTTTTAGGACCTTTGAAACATGACATCCTTCATGAAGTTAGGTACCACCATAAGTCCTGTCTTATCTTTCCAGGATTGTGGTCAACATACTCTAAACATGTTAAGTAATCAAAGACTTGGGGAGGTCAGGGATTTTTTCCAGCATCACAAAGATATGAAAAGAAATGAACTGGGTCTGTGACTCATTTCTCCTGGGTCTCAGAATAGAGTTTTTTATATTAGGCATTTATCTCAACTGCTAAATGAACTGCTTGCTGATCTGTATGATCTATATGAACATTGATCAGGCCAAGGAAAGAGAAATCTTGTTTAAGGTTGTTTGACTTATCAAAATTAGAAAGGCAAACTTTCCAATTGTAAAATTGGAAAAGCACTTCCTTTCACCCATCTCAGAAGGACTGGAGCCAAGCACTGCCTGCTCTGGTTATACTCTGCATTATGTTTGGCATCCCGGCTGTACTACCTTTCCAAAAACTATTTACAGCACCACCAAAAAGAGCCAGCTTGTGACTAATTGGCAATGTTTTGTAGGGAACTAATATATACTCGAACTTTGGCAAAGATGAATCTCGTGGACATTTTGGTCCAACTGATTTTCCATTTTGTTCTGGGACCAATTAGCCATGAACACGTTATATAGTTTCTAGGGCACCACCCAATGGCCAAATGTTTCTCTTCAAATTGAAAGCATATCATTCTTTTTAACATCATTGTTGCCACGGCCAAATTCCTGGGCTTATGTCACTTTGCCCAAAGTTCCAAGAGCTGTTGATTTCACTTCAGGCACGTTCTTGATCTTTCTTCCGGGCAACCAGTGTGGTGTGATTAGACTGGCTCACTTTGAATACAATGGAGTACTTTTGTGGATCCTATCTGTTATTGAAATGAAGCATTTGCTACTAATCAGTACTATTAAGTACAGAAATGGCTCTTCACTTATTTATTTTTTAAAAAATCTAAATCTCCAACTGAACATTTGCCAAAGTGATGAGTTTTCTGGAGTTTGACAATGTATTGAAAATCACTATTTACCCATTCACAAAAATGCTTGTAAATGCATCTGATTAATCTGTTGATGTTTCTGTATTTAGTCTCCTATTTATAAGGCATTTTCCCTTAACACTTCCTTTGTTGGCATCATGGAAATTTTGCATTTGGGTTGCATTTATGTTACGTATTCCTGACTTAAATACTTTGAGGCTTGTTCTTTCTGATCATAACTGCCAGTGGGATTCCATACACTTTTCTCAGTCACTAAAATAATTCAACTAGAAGTGTGAAGGAAGAAGGAAATAGAATTCTTTGTTTTGGAGTTTTAGCTGCCAAAGACCTATGGAAGTAGATCAAGGAAAATTGGGTGGGCACAGATGAAAGTAGCAAAGGACAAATAAATGTTTTCCCAAACTATCTGGGCCCAGGAGTGAAAAACATTTCTTTAATTGTATTGTCCACCACTCTGGAATCTGAGCACCTTTTTGGAAGTACACAAAAATGATAAGAGCATACTGAGGTAAGCTGAAAGAGATTTGAGGACATCGATATAGTGTTTTGTGGCATGTAATTATAAAAATAAATTATAAAAATTTAAGAAACATATGGCTATTGGATTTTGATAAACTGTCACAAATTTAGGAGAAAACTGAGCTTTCTTCCGTCCATATTTTAGATAGGTTACACATAGGTCCTGTTTCTGTGATTCTCTCTCCAGTGATTACGTGGAGAGGTTCTTTCTCCAGATTACACCATCAATGAGAAACAGTTTGCATAAGCAGTTAATAAATTAAAAATTTTTTCTTGAAACCATTTAAAAAATTTAAACAACTGACACTATCTTTTACATTTTATTATGACTTCTTTTTCTTTTCAAGTGCAATGTTAGATTCAAGAGTACAAAGATTCTTGTAATGATACAAATTGATTTTGGATCCAACTGACCTCCTTCAAGCATTCAGATCAAGCATTTCAAATTAGTGATGAATTTATACTTTTCATGCAGACATTATAGAAGCTGTCACCCTACATTAGCATTGGATGTCTTTGAATGCTCATCATTCTGTCTCTAGAACTGGCATTTAGTAAGAACCTGACCAGTGGCTGATGAATGTTTGTTCCTTGTATGAGTCTGTTTCTGTTTTGTTATACTTGTTCATTTGTTTTGTCTTTTAGATTCCACACTTAAGTGAAATTATAAAGTATTTGTCTTTCTCTGTCTGACTTACTTCACTTAGCATAATACCCTCTAAATCCATTCATATTGTTGCGAATGGCAAGATTTGATCCTTTTTAATGGTTGAGAAAAAATATACATACACACACACACACACACACGTACACACACATCACATCTTCTTTAACCATCTACTGATGGGCACTTATGACACTATTTCCACATCTTGGCTGTTGGGAATAATGTTGCAATGAACATAGGGGTGCATATATCTCTTCTAATTAGTGTTTTTATTTTCTTCAGAAAAATACTTAGAAGAGAATTGCTGGATCATATGTTTTTATTTTCTTCAGAAAAATACTTAGAAGAGAATTGCTGGATCATATGTTTTTATTTTCTTCAGAAAAACACTTAGAAGAGAATTGCTGGATCATATGGTACTATTATTTTTAATTTTTTGAGGAACCTCTATAGTGTTTTCCTTAGAGGCTGTATCAACTTACATTCCCAACAAAAGTGCATGAGGGTTCCCTTTTCTCTACATTCTCACCAACACTTGTTACTTGTTGTCTTTTGATAATAGCCATTCTGACAGTGTGAGGTAATATCTCATTGTGGTTTGATTTGCATTTTTCTGATAAGTAGTGATACTGAACATCTTTTCCTGTACCTGTTGGCCAGGTATATCTTCTTTGAAAAAATGTCTATTCAGGTCCTCTGCCTATTTAAAAAAATTTTTTTTTTGATATTGAATTGCATGAGGGTTCTTTGTATATTTTGGGTATTAACCCCTTATCAGGTATATCATTTGCAATTATCTTCTCTCATTCAATAGGCTGTCTTTTTGTTTTGTTGATAGTTTTCTTTGCTGTGCAAAATCTTTTTAGTTTGATACAGCCCATTTTAAAACCTTTTGTTTTTGTTTCCCTTGCCTGAGAAGACATATCCAAAAAGATATTACTAATACTGATGTCAAAGAACATACTGCTTATGTTTTCTTCTAGGATGCTTATGGTTTCACGTCTTACATTTAGATCTTTAATCAGTTTTGAGTTAATTTTTGTATATGATGTGAGAAAGTAGTGCCATTAGATTATTCTGCATGTGTTTTTTCAGCTTTCCCAAGATTATTTAAGAGGCTCTATCTTCCCTATTATATATTCTTGCCTCCTTTGTCATAGATTAATTGACCAAGCAAATATGGATTCAATTCTAGGGTCTCTATTCTTTTCCATTGATCTATTTGACTGTTTTTTTTGTGCTAGTACCATACTGTTTTGATTATTGTATCTTTGTAGTATAGTTTGAAATCAAGGAGCATGCTACTTCCAGCTTTGTTTTTCTTTCTCAAGATTGTTTTGGCTATTTTGAGTCTCTTGTGTTTCCATACAAATTTTAGAATTATTTGTTCTAGTTGTGTGAAAAATGCCATTGGGATTGCATTGAATCTATAGATTGCCTTGCATAATAAGTTCATTTTAACAATATTAATTCTTTCAATACATGAGCACTGCATATCTTTCCATTTGTTCGTGTCATCTTTATTTTCTCTCAACAATATCTTATAGTTTTCCCAGTATAGGTCTTTTACCTCCTTGGTTAATGTATTCCGAGATAGCTAATTCTTTTTGATGTAACTGTAAATGGTATTATATTCTTAATTTCTTTTGCTAATAATTTTTTGTTAGTGTATAGAAGTGTAACAGATTTCTGTTTATTAATTTTATATCCTGTAAGTTTACTGAATTCATTGATTAGTTCTAATAGCTTTTTGGTGGCATCTTTAGGACTTTTCTATGTACAGCATCATGTCAACTATAAACAGTGACAGCTTAACTTCTTTTTTTCAACTTGTATTCCTTTTATTTCTTTTTATGTCTGATTTCTGTCTGGTATCAGCCTACTGGTGTGTGGGGCTGGGTCTCAGGGCAGGTGGCTGTTGTGGGGATCCAGGGTTGGGTGGAGTAGGGGTCAGGGTTGATGACATCAGCAAACTTTTATTAAACAACTGTTATGAACCAAGAAGTATTCCTGATTTAGGAATTTCAAAGTGAATCAGACATTTCTGCGATTAAGGAACATCCAGGTTAGTGTGGAAACAAATCCATGATCAGGCAATTACAACATAGTGACTTGATTAAAAAAAAAGGAGAGAGGGTCAGGGAACAGAGCAGAGGGCACTCAACCTGGCTGGGTAGTTATTTTCCAGAAGGTTTTCTATAGAAGTGCTAGCTAGGGTGGGGGAGTGGTGAAGGTGGTCTAGGAAGATGAAAAAGCAAAAAGTGGCCTAGAAACACTGAATAGTAAGGGGCCAGCCTTTTGCACCCCAGTGTAGTGTCAGTCATAGGATGTAGGCATCTTCTTGAAGGTGTCAGTTTAAACCCCAGAGAGCAAAGTGAGTCCTGTCAGCTGAGGGCAATTCCTTGGAGAAGAGGAGCAGCTGTGAACTTTTAGCAGCCAATGCACACAGAAGCCAGGGATGATGCACTGGCCTAGTGGACAGGGTCTGGCTAGTGCGCCAAATCAGCATCGGTCAACCACAAGGGTGCTGGGAAATGAGTAATAGAGATATCAAATGTTGATCCTTCTTTCAAGAAGCTTAAATACGGGTGTTTCCCAGGAAACATCCTTGGTCTCATTCTCACAATTGACATTTCTCTCTAGACAATGTCTACTCCTCTCATCTGCAACTCATCACCACCTTCTATGTCCTGGTGACTCCCACACCCACACATCCAGCCAGGCATTTCCCTAAGTAAATACTTGTTGAGTGAATAAATGTACTAGGATTTCTCCATCTGAGGAAGAAGGAAAGGTGTATTCTAGGCAGAGAAGAAAGTGGTTCAGAGGCATGGAGAAGTTGAGGACCCATTAGGACAATGAATTTATAGTGGCAGTTGAGATTTGATCAGGATAATAAACAGGTGAAATGTTCTGGCTGTATCTGATAATAATACTAAACATCTTAATTTTTGGTTTAAATCAAAACAGTTACTTTTTTTCTGTGCCACCAAAATAGACCCTCTAGATAGGCTCCCCCAAAATCCTCTCCTCCCTACCCATTTTGTTTCCAAGAGAGAAAATCTGACACAATTAATAGACTGAAAATCACGTTCCTCTTTTCTTCCCTGGGCAGTAGGCTGCTGCTGGCTCTTGCTGGTGGGGGCAGAGACAAGTTAGGATACGGTTGGTGTCTTGACATCTGCAAAGGTCCATCCTTCTGTCCAAGCACAGAGAAGGGGAGGAGTCAAGAGGACATGGTTAAGGAAACTTGGGCAAGTCTTTGGTTCAAGAAAGGGGAAGGAATCTTTAGAGAAAGAACAAAAGTGTAAAAAAATATTTCTTAGGGAAAAAGAGAGGACACTTTAGCTTACAAACTTTTGATGATAAGGGATTCTCTAGGGATAGATAGTTGGAGAAAACATGCCTCTTAGCTTTCAGAAACAAGCTGTCTGGAAATGGAAGGAGAAAATATTGGCTGGAAATTCCTGGCAATGAGCTACAGAGAACATATCATAGCATCTGTATCTTCTTAGCAATCTGCTCTATTTTGTCCTACACTAACAGCTGACAAATAAAATGGGTAGAAAGTGTTGAGGTATTACCATTTGGTGTCTCTTACAAGTCAGCCACTGTGTGAGATGTTTTGTATATACGCCACTTCACTTGATCCTTTGACCAACCATCTTGCTATCTTCATTATAAAGATGAGGAAACGGGCTCAGAGATTCAGTAATTTCCCCAAGTTCATACAGTAACTCAGTGACATATTCTTTCATCTATATTTAAAAGTAATCAAGTGCACCTGAAGCAAAATATACTCCTCCACTTCTACATTTGAGAGTCAAGATTTCAAGGGATGATCAGATTTTTCTGAATTGTGATTGGTAATGAAAAAGAAACTTTCATATTAGGGTAATTTGAGGACAGTGCAATGATCATACAAGGAACATGGCTCATAGCCCACGCCTGCCCCAGTCAAGACACTTTCAAAATAAATACACATCTTTGGTATTTCATGGGCTGGTTAGTCACAGCTTCCAGCTAGTCCTCTTCATTTGATCATGTGGAGTAGGAGGGAAATTAAATATGCATCTGCCTCTTTGCTTCCCAACAACAAATCCTGGGAAAACACTACTGGTTACAACAATGGTTTTGGTAGAAGAATAGATGGAAAAGAAAGTTTGATACATTTGAGCACAGATCTTCCTCAACCTATGATGGGATTAAGTTCTGATAAACACATTGTGAGTTGAAAACATTACAAGCTGAAAACACATTAAATACACCTAACCTACCGAACATCATAGCTTAGCCTCACGTACCTTAAATGTTCTTGGAGCACTTACATTATCCTACAAAGTCATCTAACACAAAGCCTATTTTATAATAAAGTGTCAACTATGACATGTAGTTTATTGAATATTGCCCTGAATGTGGAAACCACTCTGTCTGGGTCCAGAACGGTTCTAAGTGTACTCTTGCAATGGTGTGGTTGCCCAGGACCCGTGGCTCCACTCTTACTGCCCAGCATCGTGAAAGAATCATACCGCATATTGCTAGCCTGGGAAAATATCAACTTGAATATATGAAGTATGGTTTCTACTGAATGTGTATTGCCTTTGCACCATTGAAAAGTCAAAAAATCATAAATCCAGTCATAAGCTGGGGACCCTCTGCAGTCAGTTCCATTTTTTTCTGAAAGTTTTGAGAGTTACTAGATTTGTTTTTATTCTTTTGACACACATTAGGGAGAGATATTTCTACTTATTTTGACTTTCTAACTATCTAAAATCCTTACACCTGCTCTTCCATACAAGATCCAACATTTCATCATCTAATTACCTAAACACGTTTTTGCCTGTTTAAGATACTTCAGCAGCTGTTGGTGTAAATGGCCCCTGTGAAATAACTTCTCAGAAAGCCTCCTGATTCTCTACAGGAGTATACTGAGCACGTGCGACAAGGGGACTTAAGAGGGTGAGCATCCTGGATGATAGATAATGTAGCACCACTAGGAGGCTGTTTTCCCACCATGGTTCCATAGCAGCCAATCCTGGTCTAGGCCTGTCTCATCTTGAGAAGACTGGCTTCTCGGTCGTGGTGCAGCTTCACAGGATACTCCCAAGACTCTTCTGGGGAGATCTAGAGGAGTAGGTCTGGACTCGGGATGTCACCAGCAGGGTGGTTACAGTGACCACCAGAGCCCGGGTTTGTGGCTGGGGCTTATGCCCCTGTAGTGCCCCCTGCAGTTTCTGTCTTCCAGGGCGGTGCCTGCTGTGCCTGCATGCCCCTCCCCGAGGGTGTCATGGAGGAAGCAGTGGCAGACCTCCTGCTGGCTCACGGAGTCCTGTCTGAGGAGCTGGGGATGGGTGTTATCTTATCAGGAGTAAAAACTTACTTAGGGAGACAAAGCTATGCTGATTCTGGAAATCAAAGCTTTTAATCATCGGGTCTCAAAATCTTCTCTAATTTATTACACATTTTAAAGCAAAACATGCATATCTAAATGGATATATATTTGGTAGGACTTCAGTGTTTTTCTTCACCTATAGTCTGTATGAAATTCTGAATTTAAAATAAATTAATTAATTAGTTTTTATTTTGGGGGGTAGGTTTTTTTTTTTTTTTTTTTTTTTACTTATTTATTTTTAACAGAGGTGCTGAGGTTTGAACCTAGGACCTTGTGCATGCTAAGCATGTACTCTACCACTGAGCTATACCCTCCCCTGAAATTCTGAATGTTTAGGTTGTTATATGCCTGTGTCTCCTTATTCACCTGGGTGAGATAATTATGATGGGGACTGGAAGAAATATTCCTCGTGGCTCTTCTCTAAAGTCAAACTTCTTATCTTGGCATTCTGAGTTCTTGATAATCAGACCACCGTCTCACTCTGTTTTCAAAATAGTCTCTGTTTTATGATGCAGCCAATTAGTCTCCAGCTCTCTGTCTGTTGCCTGGCTCTCACCTTCTAGCCAAACTTACCCATCTGACCTTCAGGGCTCAACTCTGATATTTCTTCTTCCATGGCCATATGTATGTTTCTATTCATTGGGACCCCTCTGGTGGTGTTACTTAGGTATTCTGACTTCACAGGCACAGAAAAGAAAACGTGAATTCTCTGGTCCCAGGAATACACAGGCTCCTTTTGTCATTTTTGCTGTTGCTGCTATGTTGCTCTGGTCTAGTCTCCTCTTTTTCTAACAAGTCTCTCCGCAGAATGCCACTCCATCTTTCTCAGTGACAGGAGGGATTGGTTTCTACGTTGCCACGCCCCTTGCATAAACTGCACTTCCCTGCCCTGGTGTTTCCTGGGCCCAGAGTATGCTAATTCTATTGTCTCGCCTTAGGGATCTGTTTGCACATGTCTCTCCTTAGGGATCTGTTTGCACTGGGGCTCTACTTACAAATGATAGTAGCTTAGTTTCAGATTTTTATTGTTGATGGTCTTTATAGACCTATTGGAAATATAAAAAAATATGCAAGATCATAAAGAAATCACATGGAGATGTGAGTACAAACCTTTGGCTGCTTGAAGAATGAAGAACATAATGGAGATATCTGTAAACTTATAAATCATTTGTGCATTAATAAGCTGATTAATGTAGCCATTCATTAACTCATCCAACAAACAATCAGAATCCAGAACTAGTAGTACTTGGAATTAGTATTCAGGTAAAGGACTTCAGTTTTGAGAGGAGGCAGGGATTGACAAAATGGCAATAGAAAGCCCTCAGCTATCAATCATTACTTCAAATGTAAGTGGACTAAATTCTCCAATCAAAAGACATAGTAGAAGAAATGGCTATATTTACATCAGATAAAAGAGATGTTCTGATAAAATCAGTCCTAAGAGATTTAGAAGGTTATTATACAGTGAGAAAGGGGTCAATTCATGAAAAGATTGTAACAATTGTAAATGCATAAGCATTCAACACTGGAATGCCTATATATTTAAAGCAAATACTAACAGAACTGATTTGAGAAATAGACAGCAATACAGTAACAGTAGGAGACTACAATAACCCACTTTCAACATTGGATAGATGCTGAATCCAGACAGAAAATCATCAAGGAAACGGTGGATCTGAATAACACTGTAGAACAAATGGACCTAAGAGAAATATATAAAGCATTTCCTCCAGCAGCACAAGAATACACATCATTCTCAAGTATACATGGAACATTCTCCAGGATAGAGCATATGTTGGGCCAAAAAGCAAGCCTTAACAAGCTTGAGAAGAATAAAACCTTAAGATGAATGGATAAGGAAAAAAAAAACACACACGTACACATATACATACACACACGTACATACAATGGAATACTACTCACTCATAGAAGGAATGAAATCTTGCCATTTATGACAACATGGATGGACAGTGAGGGCATTATCTAATAAAATAAGTCAGACAAAGAAGGACAAATACCATGTGATTTCACTTATATATGAAGTCTAAAAACAAAAACAAAACAAAAAACCCTCTAAGCTCGTTGATACAGAGAACAGATTGGTGATTGCCAGAGACAGAGTGTGGGTGTGGGTGAAATGGGTGAAAGGAATCCAAGTTAGAAACTTCCAGTTATAAAATCAAGAAGTCATGGGAATGTAATGTGCAGCACGGTGACTATGGTTCATAACACTGTAATAAGAAAGTTGCTAAGAGAATAGATTTTAAAAATCCTCATCACAAGAAAATAAATTGTAAATATGTATGGTGACAGATGTTATCTAGACTTTATTGTGGTGATCCTCTCACAATATATAAAAACACTGAATCATTACGTTGTATACCTGAAACTAATATAATGTTACAGGTCAATTATAATACTCAATTAAGAAAAAGAAACTATCTATGCAAAGCTTGCTACATAATGCACAATTCTCTTTGTTCTTCATCTGGGTTAAAATAGCAAAATTTTTAACACAAGACAAATTAAAAACAAAGATAAACTAATTTAAAAAAACCCACTGCAATAAAAGATATTTTTCACATCCTTACTCAAAAAAAAAAAAAAAAAGAGATTGAAATCATATCAAGTATCTTTTCTGATCACAATAGTATGAAATTAGAAAGCAGTAACAAGAGGAAAATAAAAAAATGCACAGACATGTGGAAATTAACACACTCCTGAGCAACCAATGGGTCAAAGAAGAAATAAAAAGGGAAACACTAAATATCTTGACAAAAACAAAAACAAAAATAGAACATAAGAAAACTTATGTGATGCAGCAAAAGCAGCTTTAAGAGGGATATTTATAGTGATGAATGCACACATTAAGGAAAAAGAAAGATCTCACATAAAGAACTAACTTTATGCTTCATGGAATTAGAATAGAAAAATCTAAGCACAAAGTTAGCAGAAAGAAGGGAATAATAAAGAAAAGAGCCTAGGAAGACAATAAAAAATAAATCAATCAATCAAAGTTGGTTTCATGAAGATTTAAAATAACTTGAAGAATCTTCAATTATAAAGCAAGAAAAAGAAAGAGGACTCAACTGAATAAAATTACGAATGAAAAGGAAACGCTACAAGCAATACCACAGCAATCCAGAGGATCATAAGAACCTAATATAAACAGTTGCTCAACGTCAAACCAGAAAATAATCCCAGGGGATCAATCCAGATGATGAAGTAGGAGGATGTGGAATTTACTCCCCTTCCCAAATACATCAAAAATACATCTACATGTGAAATAATTCTCACTGAAGACTAACTGGAAATAGGCCAGAAAGACTCCTGTACAGTGAAGGCTGGAGGAAAGATCCACATGTAATCAGGCAGGTAGGAAAGAGAAGTGATCAGCTTAGGGCCTGTGTCCCTAGGAGGGGAATCAGAGGGAAAGGGTGATTACAAGGGCAGACACCCACACTTGGGTGTGAGGGGTTTGAGTCGCAAATTGGGTGCCCCAGTCCTGGGGTCCTACACAGGTGAGATGAGACCCTGTGGCTGGTGGAAGGGCTGCTGGGACCAAAAAGAGGGCTGTGGGAAACCTAGGCTCTGCTCCTGAGGGGCAGGTGTGTGCATGCAATGGCTTGCTCCTGAGGCAGGTGGAGAGGGTGGGCTGAAGACTGCTCTAGTGAGTGGCTCCCCGGTTTCCTGTGACTGCCTTGGTACACACGTAGCCTGAGCTCAGCAAAGGCTCTGGCCCTGCTTACTCCACATTTGTGATGCAGATCTAGATCTTGCATGGGTCCTTATGCTTCAGCACTCCCTCACTCTGAGGCAAGAATATATGATACACACACACACACACACACACAGGAATATTACTCAGCCAGAAAAAAGAATGGAATAATGCCATTTGCAGCAACATGGATCGACTGAGAGATGATCACACTAAGTGAAGGGAGGCAGACAGAGAAAGACAAATATTATATGATATCACTTACATGTGGAACCTAAAATATAGTACAAATGAACTTACTTATAAAACAGAAAAAGATTCATAGACATAGAAAACAAACTTATGGTTATCAAAGAGGAAGGGGGAGGGATAAGTTGGGAGTACGGGATTGACAGATGCACGCTACCATATATAACATAGATAAGCCACAGGATTTACTGTGTAGCACAGGGAATCATATCCAATATCTTGTAACAAACTGTAATGGGAAAGAATTGAAAAAAAGCATATGTACATGTATATGTATAACCCAATCAGTTTGTTGTACACCTGAAACTAACAGAATATTCTAAATGAACTATATTTAAATAAATTTTAAAAGGCCAATAGTATCATCTAGAGACACTGGCTACTTCATAGGTGCCACAAGTCAGAGCTGGCCAACAAAATCCCAGAGTTGCTCCATAACTTTATGGTAATCATACTAGACTTATACTTTGGCAGGATAGTCAATAAATTGATTCATTCATCAAATATCTATTGAATGCCAACTAAGTTTCAGGTATTGTCATTGTCCCAGGAATATGGTCTAATTTTATTCAAAGGGAGAAAATTACACTATGCATTAGCTCAGTTTCATCTAAGAATTCCATGAGGAACCAGACAAGTTACAGGAATCATGACTGACTCTTGAACAACACAGGGGGTTAGAGGCACCTGCTCTTCGTACAGTGGAAAATCTGGGTATAACTTACAGTCTGCCTTGCTTGTATGGGTTCTTCCACATACACAGTCCCACAACTACAGGTTCGAACAACAATGGGTCATGTAGTACTATAGTATGTATTAATGAAAAAAATCCATGTATAAGTGGACCCACACAGTTCAAACCCATCTTGTTCAAGGGTCAATTGTATCAGGATTTTAGAGAACTGGGGAGATAAAAACATATACATGAGGATAATGGATAATGACACACCAAAATGTTCTAATTGTCTCATTGCTTGGCTGAATACTTATAATCATTTCACTTTTGCGAGTCACTATATCAGTTACAAACAAGAATACAAAGATGTATAATTTCCCACTATGAGGAATCTTCCAGTATAGTGAGTTACGATCAACATGCCCATAAATAAACAGAAAATGAGATGAAGCTTACAGCATCTCTGAGATATTTGAAAGAGCACATTTTCATCTGCTGGACTGCTGGGGATCTTTGGAGGCTCACTGGACGTGTCATTTGCACTGGGTCTTAACCACTGGGTAGGTTTGGATCAAGAGATATGGGAAGAAAGAATTTTAAGTGAAAAGAGCAGTAAGCAAAATCACAAACACAGTCAATTAAAGACTATGTACAGAACACAATTTATTCTGCTTAGCTAGAGTGCAGGAACACTGTAGACATGATTGGAAATTCAAACCGGGGCCACATTATAAAGACCCTTAATGCCAGGTTGGGGATTTGGCCTTTATTTAATAGGCAATGAAAAGTGTTACCCATCAGTGTCAACATATAATTTATGGCTGGAATACGCAGCTGGATTTTATGAGTCTGTGTCATCATAACCTCTAGAATTAAACCTTTGGTCAGGGGTATGTAACTAATGTCTAAGGACTTCAGGATCAATTTCCCAAGGGAAATTTATAGTAAAGTTTCAGATTTGATTCTTTTGAGAGTTTTCCTTTGAGAGAATATAAAAATCCAATGCATTGTGTGCTAACTACCAATTTTAAAATAAATGGTGGAATGCTTTCTGTTTGCCAACTGCTGAAAAGTAAAATAATGACACATTAAGTAATGGAAATGTGGGAATTAAAGCTTTCACAGAAAAAGAAAACAAACTCATCATTTCTTTCCTTATCTCCTTCTCTGTGACAAGCCCCCTTGCTTGCTCATGTCTTGTCCTTTGAAATGTCCTCAGTTGCCTCTTTTTCAGAGCTTTTTTATTTCCATGAGGGATGAGGTATCACTTTGGAACTTTCCTGGCCTCAGTGAGTGAAAGTAATTGGAGTAATTTGATTTTTTCTCTAGGAAGCACCTGGAAGGCTTACAGGTTGACTTCTGTTCTTCTCCCTCCTTTCCGTGGTCCTGACCTTGTTCCAAGTCCTGCTGGAGCTGCAGCTCTTACTGTGCTTCTGACTGTGTGCCGCCCCAATAAATCCAACCATCCTGCAAATTCTTGTCCTTGAATTTAATGTACTTTCACATTTTTCTCTGAAGACAGTTTTACCAGCTGACAGCCTAAGTTAACTAAGTTCCATATATAAATTTATGCAGGAAGGAGAGGCAGAAGAAAATATGCAGGAATGAAAATAAATAGTTGAATGCAGTGAAGTAGTTCTAATCCAAAATATGTCAAGGTATAGTGATTTTTTTTAAAAGGTCTTCAATTTTCAAAATACTTTATAACATATTCTGCCAAAAACTCCAGGTATGCATAGGTGTCTTATATCATTTTATGGCTCTTACTGGTACTTTGTGACACATAAATTTAATACATTATCCAGATTATCTATTGTGTACCCTGAGATAAATTCCTAAACCACAACTGTACACTGATAGTGCATTAAATGCCTCCCTCTGATTTTCTATGCTTTATCCATCTATCAAGCAACCCTGTACTGAACATCTTTTATGTATTAACCATATTAGATACTATGGTACGACTTTTAGAACTTTACTGTGATAAAAATAAACTGGAAATATGTTATGACACAGATTCAGAGGTCTGGATTGGGGTCTGAACGTCTGCATTTTTAACAAGCTCACAAGTACGCTGGTTGGGTGAATCACGCTTTGAATAGCAAGTCTCTTTGGGATTCCCTGTACTAAAGTAACTCACAGTATAATGGGGGCATTAGGCTCACAAAAAGCAAATATAAAGCAGTTTGAATATAGTGATACACATATTTCATTGAGAACGTAGACAAGGGAGGGCTCATTCTGTGGAGAGTAGAAGTTCGGGAAGGATTCAGAGAAGAGGAGACTTAATTAAACTGGGTCTAGGAAGATGGGAAGGATTGCAGCAGGTATGAAAGATACTCCAGACAGAAGGAATACATGTGAGAATTCATGGGACTCCACAGACTCCTGGGGCTGGGACTTAGGTTGCACATTGAAAAGAGGTTGGAGATAGGACTGGAAAGGGAGCAAGTGTAGTTCAGTTCTACCAGCACACATATGCAAATACATTCAGATATTTTGTAGGTTAGGAGACAGGGAATAAAAATTAAACACACAACACTCTCACACACACATACACACAAGTGAATGGTCCTGATCAAAGTTGCCATTTTGCTTGCTTACAAATCAGTTTTATCTTCAGAAGAAACTTAGTTTTTAATAGTGAATTTTTGTTTTTAAGCCATGTTTTAACTTTATAACTTGGAGTCTCTAAGGGGAATATAAATAGCACTTTTTGAAGAACTTTCATGAATATCACTTTGTAAAACACACATAAGCTTTTCGAGAGTCTTCTAAGCAGATTGCTTCAAATCTGTCACATTCTCCTGCCTCATTAGAATTTAGTTTCTTTGTCATTTCCATTAAGATGTACATTTGCAGTATGGCATTAATGGTCCTTTATGATTTGGCTTCAACTTGTCTTTCTAGCATATCTCTTAATGTATTTTCCCCCAATGCTCTATTTATCATCTAACTAAAATATTTATTCTTTATTATTGAACAAGAAATGCATGGAATCCCTACTGTGCACCAGAATATGTGCTAGACTCTGAGGGTACAGTTTGGAACAAAGCAGACCTGGAACATGACTTAAAGGAACTTATAATATTTTGGGGCTGACTGATATTTACAAGCAAGCATAATAAACTGTCAAGAGTGTTACAAAATAATGTAAACTCACAGGGATCTTATACTGGGAATAAGTACAGATGTTTCTGAAGAAGGGATGTTTGAGATGAGACATGAAGAAATGAAAGAAGTTAGCCAGAGGGAGGGTGGTGGGCATGGGGAGGGATGGAAAAAAGATGGAGGGAGAACAGCATATACAAAGTGGAACATCATAGACTCGTGAAAAAGCAGAGGGTTTTCAAAAAGCTGTTGGGAATTCACCATGCTTGATCCTAGAATACGAGAGGGAGAATAGTAGAAATGAGAGCTAGGCAGGGGCCAGTTGCAGAAGGATTTGTATACTCTGTTAGTAAACATAAACTTGCTACATGTAGTGGAAAAACCCCTGAAGGGTTGTATGCAGGGAAATGATACAAATAACTTTACATTTTACATTTTAATGTTATCTCCCTGGCTGCAGGATGGAGGATGAAAACTAGAGATGGGAGACCAGCTCTTGAAACTGCTCAGGTGAAGTATGATGGTGCTTTGGGTGAGAATGCTGGCAGTGCAAACAGAGAGAAGAAGATAATTTCATATTTGAGGATTTCTTGTGGGTAATGATAACGCATGAAACAAAGAGGTCAATGGTGACACCAAAATTTCAGTCTTGGGAAGATGTTGTTTATTAAAATTAGAAACATTGGAGAAATAGCACAGACTTTGAGGGAGGAAGATATTTTATATTTGGATATGTGTTTGAGGGGCTTTTGAAATATCCAAATAAAGATGCAGAGTAAGGAATATATGTTTGGAGCTCAGTGGGGAGATCTGGCTTAATTTATAAATAAAAGTCATCATCATATGGATGGAAATGAAAGCCATGGACACTGATACAATTGCTTTGGGAGAGCACACAGAGGGAAAAGATTGAAGGGCTGAGGACCAAGTTCTGAAGAACATCAACATTAGAATATGAACAAAGGGAAAAAGCCCTAATAGGTAATCCAAAAATGAGCCACCTGTAGTAAAAGGAAAATTAGGAGAGAATGATGCCTTGAAAGACAAAAGAAGAGAGTATTTCAAGGAGAAAAATTATTTCTATGAGTCAAAAATTTTGAAAAGCCCTGAGACACACATCTGAAAAGTGTCTTTTCTCTTGAGGGCTCTGTCTGGAATGGTGACCTTGGTCAGTGGCAAAGGACTATTCCTCCTGCTTTCCAGCCATGTTTCTATTGTATTCTCCATTCTTCCACAGAATTTTTTATCCATTTACTAAGATCTCGTTAAAGTAGAATCTGCTTCATAAAAATCTTTTTCACCTTTCAGTTGCAGACACGTTCTCTCACTTTGAGGTACATCCATGACTCCGTGTACCGTATGTGATTTTGTAACAGGCTGCCTTTCTTTTCTATCACCTGGGCATATATCTCCTAATAATCTGGATAGTTCCCTGAGGACAGGAACTCTGCCTTGAATGAGAGGATGTTAGTTCAAATGATCAGGATTATACAACTGGTCACATAAAACTTTTTAATCTTTGCAGGATTTTGAGACAGCCACCCTGATGTAGTCCTAGGGCTTTGAGAAGGCAGGAAGTATGTTTCATTTCTATGAATGGCTTTATATTCAATGTTTAGCTCATGATATGTTTAAAAAAAAAACCATTGAAGTGCTGTGTGTTTTCTTTCATATTTTAATTTTTCTCTGTTGAAAAAATATTTTAATTATGTTCCTATTGGAAGTTTCAATATTTTTGATGAATTCTAAATTGCACTATGGCGTGCACATTCCTTTATCTTTGCCACTTTAAATAAACATAAAAATTTCACCAGGATTTCCATTGAGATATTTAAGAGTTGGTCTGGACATTTGTATTTATTGTACTGGTCTGCAGGTGGGATGGCATTGGGATATATATGTGAATAGTCCTCCCTTCCAGTAATACTTTGAATGGGAGCCATTGGAGCCATGGTGGCACTTATGTGGGTTTTCCTTGCCTCAGTCCCATCATGGTTTCTGATGTTGTAGGCAGCTCCTTTAATGCCTTAATTTACTTATGTCTGATCACTTAAGCACCATCCTATCCTTGCTTCTTTAATCCACAGTTTAAAAACCAAGAACGTTTTAGTTAACTATTCCTTTTTTCACATGGACATTTTTTCATTAGGGGCTAAGGGTAGGGAATAAGGCTCTCTCTGTCCTTACTTCTAAATTCTGGAAGCAATCCAAGGAGAAAGAGAAAGAGAGATCGTTAGCTTTCCAGAAGTTCCACCCTACCCCCAACATGCATCCTCTTGCTCTTTATGTTCTTATAAGGACTTAGATACAAACTAGGGAAAATAAATGCCAGCTGAGGACTCTTTCCTCTGCAACACATCCAGGGAAAGAGATCTGACAGTATCCCCAGGCAAAGCTCTCTGTAAACACTCTCCTTTTTTTTACCCAGCCATAAAGAGTTACATGCAGAAAAATAACCACCACTTGAAACCCTGTGCCCCTATGTTCAGATTGCTGCCAAAGCTTTCCCTTAGCTTGCCTCAACAAGAATAAACTGTACAAAAGCTCTGGAGTTCTCAGGCAATGTGACTGCCTGCCTGCTTGTTTAAGGTCATTAAAATCCTGGCCTTTGCCCAAAGACTTAGAGCAGAGCCATCCTGTTCTTGGAATGAATTGTAATTCTGCTTAGGTCACAGACTTTTTAGTGGCCAACAGCACTGAAATGAGTTCTTTTTAATAGTGTTAAGTATAAACAAGATGCAAAGGGTGAGTGTGATAATTATAAAGTTGTGTTTGTAATGAAGATAGTCTGTTAAGAAATTGCTAATACATTTATATTCATGAATTATTAAAAATAAAAACACTCTTCCTATTATTCTGTCAGACAAAAGAGGGACTTTATATTCCAAATGTCATTCCTTTAGAGATTGTATTTTCTTTATTGAGTCCTAAAAGGCCTTCACATTTATCCTGGGTGCGTTTTGTGTTCATATAGCCAAAAAGGCATGAAGAGTTGCAAATTATCTGGTGAATTCAAGGCTGACAGAACAACCTGCTAAGGGAATAAAAGCAGGATTGTTTTAAAATCATTACTGGTTGATTATTTTGTACTGAAATGTCCAGTAACTCTTCCATTTGCTTTGATTAAACATAAAATAAGCTCATTTTAATCTTGTTACATTAACTGTTTTCTCTCTGGTGAACTACAGAAATTGCATCAGTGTTTGTTTTTTTCCTGAATATTACTTGTGACTGGTTAGAAAGCAAAATAGGACAGATCATGGCTTAATTTTCGTCTCAGTATAAAAACAGAAAAATTGAGAAAACATTTTATGTTTAGTTCTATAAGAAAAAGACAAGTCAATATACCAATATTTGTGAATAATTCTGCATCCACTGTACCTGAGTCTATTCATCTTTATCCATTTGAAACAAATTGTAATAGAAAAATGAAATAGTGGTAGGTTATATCCAACTACCTAAAGTATACCTTTCAATCAAAAGTACATTGATAATGTTTAAAGGGTGAAGACATTTTGGCATTTCTTGCGGTGCTCATTGGCCCATTATACTGCCTCACTCAACATTCTAGGGGAAAAGGAGGGCAAGGGCCTGGTAGAGATTCTTAGTGGGGGTAGTAGGGGTGAGAAGTAGCTGGTGCTGATGAGGCAGTGAGGGGGCAGAAAAGGTAGAGATGGATGGTGGTGTGAGTGACTGGTGTTTTACTATATGCCAGGAACTTTAAAAATGCTGTATTAGTTAATCCTCTCTTTTGCATGAGACAGAGTTCATGATCTCCATTTAAAATACAGAGACACTGAAGTTCCTAAAACTTTCTCAGGATCACAAATTGTTTGTTGGAGTTGGGGTTTGAATACTGTTTTTCTTGACATCGAAGTTCAAATTTATTCTGCTAGGTTAGGTCACAGTGGGTTACTGTGCGGCTCTTCGCTACTTCCAAAGATTGGGGTACTTCAAGATGATGAAATTGTGCCAAAGTCTTTTTTAAGTCTGGAGGAACTTCAGAATGATTTTGGGAAGGGTGATTTATATATGCAACTAATAGATTTGCATATATATGTAAGAGTAACTTTTTTTTTTCCCCCGAAGCAGGTGCCCTATAGAAACAGTGCTCATCTCTGAGGCTAATGCCTTCATTTTGTATGTTCTGCATATAGAAGTAACACATTGCAGCTGACTAGCCTAAAGTGTTACTTACAAGAAGTTTTTTTCCATTAGCATGTAGGCTTGCATTTTCAGGACATCTTTACATTGCTTTGCTAACTAAGGGGAAATATACTATAAGGTAAAAAGTATAGATGAATTTCCCACCCAAGATACCAGAATATAATTGTAACCTCAGTTTGAAAGTTAGAGAGAAATATGAATCCAGTAATTTCTGACATAAATATAATACACAAATATACAAAGATAAAATTTATTATTATTATTAGGCACTTGGATTGGTTATAAAAGAAATGCCATACAGAGGGCCAACAGGCATATGAAAAGAAGCTCAGTATTACTAATCACTAAGGAAATGCAAATTAAAACCAAAATGAAATATCACCTCATACCTGTCAGAATGGCTAGTATCAAAAAGATATCAATAAGGAGTGTGGGTGAGGATGTGGAGAAAAGGGAACCCTCATGCACTTTTGGTGGAAATATAAATTGGTGCAACCACTATGGAAAACAGTATGGCAGTTCCTCAAAAAATTATAAACAGAACTACCATACAATCCAGCAATACTACTTCTGAGTATTTAACTGGAGAAAATGAAAACACTAATTCAAAAAGATGCACAAACCCCCATGTTCATTAAGGCATTATTTACAATAGCCAAGATATGGAAGCAATGTAAGTGTCCATTGATAGATGAATGGATAAAGAAGATTTGGTATGTGTACACACACATGCGCACACACACACACACACACACACACAGAGAAAGGAATATTACTCAGCCAACGAAAAAGAATGAAATCTTTCCTTTTGAGAAAACATGGATGGACCTTGAGGGTATTATGCTAAGTGCAATAAGTCAGAGAAAGACAAATACCACATGATTTCATTTATACATGGAATCTAAAAAACACAATAAGTGAACAAACATAAAATAGACTCATAGATATGGAGAGCTGGTGGTTTCCGGAGGGAAGGGAGGTGGGGATGGGTGATACAATTGAAGGAGATTAAAAGGTACGAACTTCCAGTTATATAATAAATGAGGCATGGGGCTGTGATGTATAGCATAGGGGATTAGTCAATAATATTGTAGTAACTTTGTATGATGACAGATGGTAACTAGACTTATCATTTTGTATTGTATAAAAATACTGAATCACTATGTTGTACACCTGAAGCTAATATAATATTGTAAGTCAATTATACTTCAATAATAAGATAATATTTTCTAAAAAAAGAAATGCCTTAGTTTTATGCATTTGATTTTCCAAATACTTCCATTCTGTAATTCATTTTTTTCCTCAGATCTGATCATTTTATCAACACATTTGAACTGCTTAGAACCCAATTATGTTGTCCTTTCTCCAAGTAGGAATTCACCCTCTTTTTCCAGTGTCTTATGAGACCTTCCTACAACTTATGCCTTTCACAGTGAGCATTTTACTGTGCAGAAGGATCTGAAGTCATCTCTAGAGTGTGTTCATTGTGCCCTGTCTATATTCCAGAGCATGTAAATCACTTTAAATATTTTATGTTTACAAAAATATACATGTGTTATGAATCCACACTTTTCCCTATTTAATGCCACTGTGAATTAATCACTGTCAGGCAAGTTTCCCATGGGTAGTCAGGGGGATGAATGTGGAGAGTTCAGAGGGGTGCTAATTTTAGCATTACAGAAGAGTAATTTTTAGCCTCAAGTGATTGTTGGGTTCTGGTATGTTCATATGTTTATATAATCCTTTATATTTTTTCAAAGAACTGTATATGTCTAAAGATTTACCAACATTTGGCCCTACTCTTCATTATTTTTGCTTTTATCATTTCCATTAAATGCCTCTTATTCTGTATATATTTAGAAATATGATTTACTTTTTTGGTATGATTGACATGATACTCTAAGGTAGCAATTAATTTCATGATTTAAAATATGTCTACTGTAGACTATACTGTTTAACATTTGATTTCTTTAGTGAAGTTTCCTCTCAGATTTATTGATATGTAATCTATACACAAGAAAATTCACCCAATAAGATGCAATTGTATGCAGCTGTGTAACTACAACCACAATCAAAATACAGAAAATCAAGAAAATTTTCATTCACTATTGTACATCTCCTCATTAGAGTTTGCCTTTTCTGGAATTTAATATTAATGAAATTATACAGTATGTAGTTTTTTATGTTTGGCTTTTTTCATAAGCATACTGTTTTTGAGGTGCATCACGCTATGTACATCAGTAATTTGTTTATTTTTATTGGGAGATAGTATTTTAACAGTATAGATATACCACAGTTTATCTATACATTTATTACTTGATGGGCATTTAATGTTTTTAATTCCCATTTTTTGGTTATTTTGAATAATATTGAATATATACTCAACATTGAATATTGAATAGTATTTTGAATAATGTTGCAATGTACATTTATAATACAAGTATTTTTGCAGCTATGTACTTTTAATCTCTCTGGTGTAAAAACTTAGGCATGGAATTTCTGGGTGGTATGACAGGTGTGTGAGGCATTCAGAGCAGTAAGTACAATACTGCCAAACTGTTTTCTAAAATGGCTGTACCACTTTGCGTTTGATCAGCAATGCAGGAGTTCTATATTCTCAGCAACACTTGGTATTGTCAGTCTTTTTAATTTTAGTTATTCTGGTGGATATTAGTGAAGTTTTAAGGTATGGATTAGCATATGACTTAAAAAAAGTTTCTCTACTGAAAAGACAAAATGAAGGTAAACTTAACATGAGCTCTGAGTCAGGTCAGATACCAACACAGACTTGGAATATATATGCCCTGGTTTTATTGTACTGAGATACTTTCCTTTTCATAAAGTGAAATATTAAAGTGTATTGGTTTCAGTTTGATAATTCAAATACTGCCATTTTAATGTCTCATCATAAATCTATTTTATTGCACTCTATGTCACCCTTCATATCTTGGATTGAAATACTTTTTTGTTTCCTTTCTGATTTGGAAACACGTATGTGTTTTTTTCCTTTCCTTATGCTTGAAGTGGTTTGGTAAAAATTTGTTGTTGTTGTTCATTTTTTTCCCTTAGCATTTTTCATATATATATAAAGTTCACCAGAGTTGTTGGGAACTAATTTTTTAATGATACATAACATTGTCAAAAAGCTTCTATTCTCTTCCAGAATATTTACTTTACTTTTAAAGATGGAGTTCCACTATGAGATGAATCACTGTTTGACAGATAATGATCAGAAGCATATATAGAATTCTTCTGTGATGTAGCTATCATCACTCAGTAAGAATATATGATTTTGAAGTGATTGTTGTTTGTCATTAAATAGTAGTAACACTTAACAAATATATTTCTGGCTTCTTCTGTTATAGGATTTTAAAACTATGCTAGTTCTATAAGGAGTCCACTGTTTAATGGAGGAGAAAATAAAACCCCAAATTCCCTAGTAATTCAAGTTGAGAGGAATCATTTCTTCCCACCCCTGAGTTTTTCTTTCATATAGGAAGAGCTCAGTATTCCTGGAGGCCTTCTTGTTTCTCCTCTGCAAAGAGGCAGAGTGAGCTACTTTGCTGGTGGGTATTTACCATTAGCCCACATTTCTTATTTAGATGTAATGAAAACACCACAGGACTTGGGCACTGGAGGTATGGTTTTTCTGATCTTTCTGGGTCAGTGGGAAGCAGAGTCATCAAAGTGTAGACTCAAAGTTTCTCTCGGGTGGGCTGTCCCAAGGCTTGATTGGAGGGGAGGGAGTTAGCAAGCCCCTCTGGGCTTTCTCACTCGGCAACTTTTTCTATCTAGCCCTTATTATTAATGATGGTAGTATCTTGGTTTCAGTTGCTGGCTCTTTTGCCTTATTCTAAGTTGGCTCTGAACCCCTGTGGGAAACAAGGTGCCATTTTTGGAACCCCTCAAAGACTGCCACTTATGGCAGAAATCAGGACCTATATTGACACAGGCTGTAGCCTAAGTGTCATCTCTTATTGGTTGCTAAGATACTTTTGCAGACTGTCTCCTATACTGAATTGTCAGCAAAGAAAGCAACCTTGTGTTGTTCAAACTATTTGATGCTCCTACCTGTGGTAGCACTCTGCAGACTGCTGTTTGGGTTTAGCTGTGGCCATGTGACTTGCTTTGCCAATGAAATGCGAGTGGAAGTGACACATGAGATTTCTAGGCAGGCCAGCACATCTGCAATCATGAAAGAAGGTATTAAAAGAGAGCCTCTATCAGCCTGGGCCCTGGAGTAAAGGTCATGCGGAACAAAGGCCCTTGCTAATCTGCGTTGAATATGCAACATACGTGAGCATTAATGTATTGCTTTAAACTGCTGAGATTTGGGGGTTAGCATAACATATGTACTATGCTGACTCACCTACAGTTTCTTACTCCTAAAAAAAAAGGATTGACTAGTCAAGTATGTTGTGACTTTGATACAAACATGAGATCTCACCATTTTAAGAATAGATTTCTCTGGAGTGGGTAGGGATGGGAAGGAGCTCTGTAAGTGTTCATCATAAACACATACCTAATTCTGAAAAGTCAAATTGTCCATTCCTACTTGTGCATATCAGATTGCCCAGGAGAGATCAGTTTATGTGAACTGGCTGCAGGCAAGTATGTTTTGATGGTGGAGTGAGCAGAAGGAACTAAAGCTGGCAAGGGAGAAGGCAGGTGAGTACAGTATGACCTTTAGCCAAATTTAAATGGTGACTTCTGCGTGAGTGGGCACTTCAAGCAATAAAGAAATTGAAAGTAATCTAGTTAGCAAGGCAAACACACTCCATGTGGTGAGTAGCATTCAAAAGTCACTGTCCGTGTTGCTCTTTACCTTACTCTGTCCCTTTAGCTATACTTGACTTCTTTTTCCTTTTCGCTGTTTCCTTGCATTTCTTTTTTTAAATTTGTGTTTAAAGTATAGTTAGTTTACAATGTTGTGTCAATTTCTGGTGTACAGCATAATGCTTCAGTCATACATGAACATACATATATCCGTTTTCATATTCTTTTACCAGAAGTTACTACAAGATATTGAATATAGTTCCCTGTGCTATACAGTATGAACTTGTTTATCTATTTTATATATATTAGTTAGCATCTGCAAATCTTGAACTCCAAATTTATTGGTTCCCACCCCTTCTCCCCCAGTAATCATGAGTTTGTTTTCTATGTCTGTGAGCCTGTTTATGAATTTCTTTCCATTTCTTTTCACAAACACAAGTATCATTCACGTCATAATTTACAAAGCACTTATCCAAAGAGAGATGTTCGCCAGTGTTTTATAAATGGTAGGGTTATGATCTTGTCTCCAGTTTTCTTTTAATTCTACCTCTATATTATAACCACATGAAACCACAATGCAAAATGGGCAGAAATTGAGCTTTCTGATGTTTCTCTTGCTAAGGGCTTTGTCTCATAATTTGGTATTTCAGGATTTATTACTTCACCCAATAATGTAATAGCCTCAGGTTGGATCTTCACTGTATTCTGTGAGGGTCTGCTAGTTATTTATTAAACACAGACAATTTTTTGCTTTGTGTTTTCATTTTTAAAATAATCTGATTCCTGGCTGTGTGACTTCAGTGGGGATTTGAGTTTATATTGTTTATTACTTTGGTGCTAATTGAAGATTAAGTGACATGTTATGCAATGAAGCACATAATGAAGGCTCCAGCTATACTTCAGTAGGGCAAACTGGTATAAGGATTGAGTCCCATACAGCACAGGGTAGTACAGGGAGGTTGACCTCAGAGTAACTGTGCTCAAATCACCAGTACTATACATGTAGTACATAGAGAATGGATCATTACATGAAATACTCTTGAAATCTGTCTCAATGTGAAATAAATTTCAATCTTCCAATAGAACTAAGTAAAGTGGTAGGTATATAATGAAGTATGTATGTATGTATTTATTTATTTATTTATTTATTTATTATTGAAGTATAGTCAGTTTACAATGTGTCAATTTCTGGTGTACAGCATAATGTCTCAGTCATATATATATATTTGTTTTCATAGTCTTTTTCATGATAGGTTACTGCAGGATATTGAACATAGTGCCCTGTGCCCTACAGATGAAACTTGTTGTTTATCCATTCTGTATATACTAGTTAATATCTGCACATCTTGAACTCCCAGTTTATCCCATTCCACCTCTCCCTCCCACCCCGTAACCATAGATTTTTTACTGTGTCTGTGTTCCCTCCAGAATATGCCCAGGAGTGGGATTGCTGGATCATATGGTAAGTCTATTTTTAGTTTTTTGAGGAATCTCCATACGTTTTTTCATAATGGCTGCACCAAATTGCATTCCCACCAACAATGTAGGAAGGTTCCCTTTTCTCCACATCCTCTCCAGCAATTATTATTTTTAATGATGGTCATTTTGACTACTGGTGGAAGGTGATACCTCTTTATAGTTTTGATTTGCATTTCTCTGATAATTAGCAGTATTGAACATTTTTTCATGTGCCTATTGGCCATTTGTATGTCTTCATTGGAGAATTGCTTGTTTAGGTCTTCTAACCATTTTTGGATTGGGTTTTCTGTTTGTTTGTTTGTTAAGTTGTATAACCTGTTTATGTATTCTGGAAGTTAAACATTTGTCAGTCGCATCATTTGCAAACATCTTCTCCCATTCTGTAGGTTGTTGTTTTGTTTCACTTGTGGTTTCTTTTGCTGTGCAAAAGCCTCTAAGTTCAATTAAGTCCTGTTTATTTTAGCTTTTGTTTCTATTGCCTGGGTAGACTGCCCTAGGAGAATAGTTAAGATTAATGTCAGAAAATGTTTTGCGTATGTTTTCTTCTAGGAGGTTTATAGTGTCTTGTCTTATATTTAAGTCTTTAAGCCATTTTGAGTTTATTTCTCTTCTCCTTTGCCTATTCCTTTTAATGAGATCATCTTATAATGAGACCTACATTTAAAATTATATTCCCATATGCCAGCACTCCCAACTTCACTTGCACTGCTGATTTTTTCCCCTTAATGTTTAGTCACTTTTAACATACTGTAGAATTTACCTACCATGTTTCTTGTCTGACTTCCTGAGAATATAATTCCCAATGGCAGGGATTTTTGTCTCTTTTGCCTAATGATGTTTCTTTAGTTCATAGAGTAATGCCTGCCACATAATAGGTACTTAATAAATGTGTGTTGAATAAATTTGTTGAATGAACTATTTAAAACTTTAAAAAAATTACCAATTTCTCTAAGTGCTTCATGTGATTAAAGGCGAGCAAAAATCCCTGTAAAGTAATTTTATTGGCATTTATGTTTTCAGCAAGAAGGCCACTGAGCAAAATACGCAGGTTATTCTAACTGAAGAACGTGAGCTTTTTACTCATCTCCACAATTCCAATGAAGGAAGTTTTATTTAAAACAATTTGATTCTTTCATATTTACCCAAATGAACTTTTCTCTGGAGAGTCTAAGGAAACACATAGATTCATCTAACAATTTTATTAAGACTAGTGTCTGAAAGCTATGTGTACTGCCCTCTCCCCCAAAGAAACTAACCTGATCTTTTATTTTCTGTTTTTATCCAAATTTGAATATTTTGTTGTACAAGCTCACTTGCTCTTGGCCAAGAGACCTGCTTCTAAGAAGGACTAAATATGCTTATAAAGAAGACTCAAAGGGCTTCTTGGACAACAGCTCATTTTTATAAAACAGCATTTTGATGAGTTAAGTGTAAGTAAATCAGAAACAGGTGGATTACCTAGCCATTGAGACCCACACGTTTAAAAAACAAGTGCAACATTTCTTGTTGTGTATCCTCAAATAAAAAAATAACATGCATAGTTTAAAACAAAACTTTTCTAGTTTTTAACCATGTTTTTACTCAAAGCTCATGTTTCTTACATGCTTTTTTAATGGGAAATATATCCTATTTATAAACTTCCTCTTCATAACATTTGCAGGGTCATCAAGTTGCTCTAATCTCTCAATTTTGTACCAAGGTAAATATTTTAATAATGTAATCAGGATAGCCTAGAGTTACTCACATTTTCTTCTATTTTAATGTAAGGGATAGGAAAACATTTGCTTTGTTTTAGTTACTGTTTTGTGCAGTTTTCTTTTGGTTACAAGGAACAGAGACGCACATAGAGTAGTTCAAGAAATAGGCATCCAACATCAATACAGCAACAGGAAGAAATCCATGTACTTGGGCATGGCTGCCTGTGTGAGCCTTCCCACAACAGAGCATGCAGGCAAATGGAACTCGAAAGCCTCTAGAAATGGCTAATGGCTGATCTTCCTCAGGAAGTTTTTCTCATGGCTTCTCTCTGCTCACCTGAACCATTTTCCCTCACTTTGCTAATTACTGACCCCATAAACTCAGCTTCAGTGTCAAATGATCCAGAATGGCTCTGGGCCACTTTATAATCTTTCAGCTGGGCAGCCACAACTGTCTATCTTAGAAGCTAGAGTTTCAAATTCCTGAAAGAGGACTCTGATCGGCCGAGCTCAAATTTTGAACCAGGTTGCTGATCACTCAGCATTATGGTTGTGCTGTCTGGTAAAATCAGCTCTGGCTGAGAAAGCTGGGTTCCCTGTACAGGAGGAAATAAGTGTCAAGATTGGCGGCTGAGGTTTAAGTGAGCTAAATATGGACTCCAGGATTCACCAGCCGGAAGATAATTTCCAGCAAAATGTTTTTGCTAAGTATGTTCTTTGGGGAATAAAATATTACTTGTTTCTCCTTTTAAGAACAGAAATATTTTAGATTTTAAATTTAGGATGCCAAAGTTGGAAAGGGTGTGGATGGCTTTCAAAGTACAAAATTCCTTCTAATCTGTCTGGATTAAAAAACAACAACAATAAAATCAGTTACATGACCACTTAGGGGATGTGTCTTTGTTTTAAATATAGTCACTCTGTTTTCCCACAATCCATGAAATATTCCTTGAAAAAGTAGCCTTTGGTTTGATATATACTAATCTCATGACAGGCTTTACATTAAGAAAAAAAAACCCAAGGCTGACTTGGGAAACTTGGGAGTTCCAGTGAAAACCTGATAATGATTGGAATAGGTTTTATTTTGCCTAGAGAAGGCAAAAGAGAGAAGAAATAATAATTTTAAATAATACATAGTTCTGATGTAGGATTTAGACAGAAATCTGCTGTGTCAGTGACTGGAGTTCAGAAAAGCTGTAAAAGGGGCATAATGAGCAAGGGACAGCACAGCAAGCGAAAGTGACAGGCAGACCTGAGTTCTGGCCTTGGTTTAGCCAGTTACCAGCTGGGATACCTTGGTTCCCTGGTAACATGAAAAAGCTTGGACTAAATGCCAACTTTGGTCCTTCCCAGCTAAAGAGAGATTGAAATAAGGGACATCCAGGGCCACTGGGCATGGCTGTGCAAGTGGCTCCTAGCACATTTCTAGGAAGTGACATTCTGAGGGTACTTCTCCTTCTCTTCTGCCCCACAGAGTAAATGCATTCGTGTAGAACTTCAGGAAGAACAAGCATTTCTCCCACGTCCTGTGTCATGTTCACCCCAGAATTTAAAGTTCTATCAGTCCTGTAATGACTTCAATCTGTACTTAAAAAAAAAAAAAAAGGAAAATTTGACTCAGATGGCAACGTTTGAGCTTATGATTGAGAAACAGAGTTAGGTATATTTTTAGGGCCCTCTAAATAAAAATAGAACCCAAAGGATCCTTATGCTGAGTATGAACTGTTATCCAAAAGGAGATGCAAACTCACTCTCTCTGGATGAAGACAAACATACCTAGGCTTGAGACTAATTGCAAGGGAGCAAAGGGCAAGTATTGCCAGTGACAAAGGTTTATCCATCTTAGCACTAAATGGATGCAAACCCTAAAAAAATATAGATGAAAACCTTTACCCTACCTTTGGGCATAATCACTCTAATTCATTCCAAGAAACACAGGATGTGTCCTCACAGCACAGCAAGCATTACGAGAAGGTATCACAGTTTTGCAACAGGAATTCCCTGAAAGCAGTCACTAACGTCGGCCTTTACTCCTGGCTATCAGCATCAGGATTATATTCTTAGAGCCTTTTTCAGCTTCTTAGTAGTTGACTTGAGTAGTCATTTTCTCTCCCACAATAATGTCAATCGCAGGCATCAGTTCACTTCTGTAAATATATCCATTGAATATTTGCCGATTTAGATATTCTAAGGACACTGTAAAATCTCAGTCTCTGGAAGAAACAGTGGATCCCCTACAGAACCAGCTTTCTGTATCAGAGTCGGCACTCTGCAAGGTATAATTTGAGGGCCTAAGAAAGGCCAAACTATTTTCTGTGTCCAAAGATTGTTGCTACTTAGGTTAAGAATTTTTTTCTTTGGCTTTTTGTTAAAAACAGATACTTATAGAATAGAAAACACCTTCATGTCTTAATAAGAATGAGCTTATTACAATAGTTTCTTTCATGGTAGGAAGAGCTTAGAGCAGTCTGAGCACTTTTGGCCTCTAATTGAGGGGGAGGGAATGTGGAAAAGGCACCTTTTTTTCCCCCCAGAAGTGACTCATTTTTTGTATGTATTAGATATGTTTATTTATGGTATGGTATTTTTAAAAACAGATACTCATTTATTATGCATAGTAGTACCATATACTTTTATTATGCTAGTCTCCAATGTGATAACCGAGATTATAAAGTAACACAAAATTACATCCCATTTTAATTGAATTAATAAACCATAAAATAAGATAGTTTAAGTTTATTGGCCATAAAATCCAGAAGTTCTTTAGCATTATTTATCCATAATAACTCTTTGTAACATGGAAGTACCAACAGGATAAATAAATGCTTAGAGGAAATGAAAGTAATTAGCAGATATAAATGACACCAACTTATTTTGCCCAGGGAAAAAAAAAATAACATCATACCACAGCTAGAGTAATGACAAAGTTTACTGGGCTTACACTGGCATAATAACTCTCTGACTTTGATTCTTTGATATACATGCCAGGGAGATTAAAAGGGGTCTGTAATTTGTTTGAGAATACTATGCTTTGAATTGTTTGCTATAGTTTTACCTATCCAAATATGTAAACCTATGGATATTAAAACTAAAACAGAGAGAATTTATAGTCTCTCCTAGGAAACATTTACTGAGCCAGGATAAAAGCGTGGATGTGCTTGAGATAGTTTCTAAGCTAAGGGAAAGAGAAGTCACTTGTAGGTTTGAATTTTCCCTGTCTGTAATAAGTATTTGTTCAGAAAGAAATCCCACATTACTCGTTTACAAACATTGCTAATGGGGTTTCCTTAATCGTACGGAGTAAATCATTTTAGTTTTACAAAAGTTGTAGAATCTCAGGGGCAAAGAGTAATTCAGTAAACCTGATCTCATTTTAATCAAATAAATCATCTTTATTTGATGTTCTTGGGAATTTGGGAAGCACATGAGAAAAAAACTTAAGTAGCATTTACCTCTGAGTGTTAGTGTTGGAGATGTTGTGTTTTTACAAGTTTGGATGCCCTCACAGCACTGCATCTCCGTGAGCCAGAACTCATAAAGCATGGAGCACTCGAGAACTAAGGTAATGGTGATTAAACTGGACCCTGAACATTTCAGGGAGATCTCTAACACTCAAGACAAAAATGATTTCCCTTTCCATATTCCACCATGAAATACTGGCTAGTTCTGTTGGTGATGGGAAAGAAAAGGTCCTCCATTCAGGCTGTGGTGGCAGCTTAAGGAAAAGTTGATTTAATGATTCAGCAGTTTCACTTAGCCTGGCAAGGCTCTGATACCAATTACTGATTCAAATATGTGGAATAAAAAAAATTATCCAGGAAGCTTATTTCTTCGAATTTTTCTTTTCCTTTAGCTTGCCCTTTGCACCCTACACCTTATCAACTCTTTCCTTCCTTCCTTCCACCCCCACAGCTTTCTGGATTTTGCATCTGTGATTTGATACAGGTCCATTATGAGGCTTTGCTAAAGATTTCTGGTAGGTTCCTGGTAACTAGAATCACAGTGACTCCTCCAAACATTACTCATTTTTCTGAAGAAATCAAATTCACTCTAACTCATTTTATTCTCAGTAGATTTCCTGGTGTTCTTTGAATTGCTTCTTTTCTATTAGGTTTTTGTTTGTTTGTTTTTGACACTCAGGAATTCTATCTGTTTTCCTTGTTTTCTCTTCTGCCTGTATTTTCAGTCTCATTACTTAGCACCTTCTCCAGGACATTGCTGAGCTCTCCATCTGCTTCCCTTGACTTCTTTCTAATTTCCTCATGTTACTCTCTCATATCCTTAAACCTCAAAGGAACAGCAACAACTGCAAAAATTGCACTGATAAGCTTGGCCCTCAAGTGAATGACCCATACATTTCTCCCATCAACTGACAAACTCTGTGAGGACTCTGATCTTGCTGGTTCCTTGTATTCACTTCCAGGTTACTCTATAGCCCTGCAAATCTCAGCTTTCTCATGACTCTGTGAAGCTCTTGTTTTGAAGGTCACTAATTCACCTAATTATCAAATCAATGTCCTTTCCCCCAAGACGATGCTTCTGTCCTCTGTGATATAAACACTGTCAGCCATCACTTCCCCTCTTGCTTTTCACTTGTCTCTTTCTAACCACCCTGTCATCCTCATCATTTTCTTCACATCTCTTCAGTGTCATTTTGTGTTTATTTCTCCATTTCATTTTGACCACATTTCTAACTTTTTATTTTCACTTCTACTGTAGTATTTCAGGCCCTATTGCCAGGGTGTGCAGCTTACCTTCACAGTAACTTCTACATTTGTGCAGCTCTCCTTCTGTTTCCTCCACCATCATCCTAGTCCAAGCCACCATCATTCCTCTCCTGTTCTCTCTCTCTGTCTCTCTCTCTCTCTCTCTATATATATATATATAATTCAGCCTTATAAAGAAGGAAAGTCTGCAATATCCAACAACATGGATGAACCTTGAGTACATTCTGCTAAATGAAACAAACCAGCCACAGAAGGGCATATACTAATAATTATACTTCTATGAGATCTCTAAATTAGGCAAATTCAAAAAATGAAAGAGTGGAATGGTGGATGCCAGAGCTGGGGGGAGGGGGGAATGGAGAGTTGCTAATCAATGGGCATGAAGTTTCAGTTAAGCAGATGAACAAGTCCCAGAGATCTGCTCTACAACATTGTACTTAGGGTTAACAGTACTGCATTATACACTTAAAACTTGTTGAGAGCAGATCTCATGTCAAGTGCCCCCTCCCAAAAGAGAGAATTCATCTTTAGAGTAAATTTCTAGCATTCTGTGATTTCTCAAATTTATAGTTATTTAAAAATTCCAAAAGATAGCATCAAATTACCATCCATGAAAATGGCACAGATTTACTTGCTTTTCAATAGTGTAAGAAAGTGACCACTAATCTAAAAATTGTCGCTCACATTGGATATAATCAAACTGTCCTAAAACCTGTGTATTGTCTCTCCTGGTTCTGTGTGTTGACTAACTAGACTCAACCTGGCAGTTCTTCAGCTATTCTTGCTTGGAATTTCTTGTGAAGTTGTAGTCAGACACATGCTGAACCCATCTGGAGGCTCACCTAGCATCTGGGAAAGCAGGGCCACTCTTCTTGCACTGGAGTTCATCTCAGGGCCTTTCCTCTAGATGGCCACTATGTGCTCTCTCCAGCAGCGTAGGTGGACCTCTTCCATGACTGCTGATGATCCCAAAAAAGTCACAGAAGAGGGAGAAATTGCCAGGCATTCTTAATGCCTGCCCTCAGAACTTATTTAATGTCACTGCCTCTGCTTTCTCTTGGTCACAACCATCAGAGCTTAGCCTAGATTCAAGGGAAGAGTTGCATGAATGTGGATGGAAGGGTGGGATCCTATGTGGACTTTTTGGAGCCTAGGTACCACAGGCAGGTTCAAGTGAAACAGTAGGAATAGAAGGTAAGGGATAAGAGCCAAAGATGACACCTAGGGTTTGAACCAGAATTCCCAACTCCATGGTAGCGCATTACCATCAAGGACAAGATCAGGAAAGAGACTTGTATGACAAGAGACAATGAAGAAAATTAATATGAAAATATATCTCTTGAAATTTAGCTGGCTCCTAAAATCTAGGAGTTCTGTTTATTATTTAAAGGGAATGTAAATGAATAGGACATTATTTTTGAAAGTTTATTTTAATAATCAGGCCCAAATCCTATCATTATTTTAGAGTTTTATTTTAACTAGGTATATTAAGTTCCATTTTAAAAGTATCTTCCATCTCATGCATGCTACTGCAGGAATCCACAAGCATGGATGGAATCCTCTTCGCGGTCTGTTTTTGACATTGGTTTTTCTGAAGTACTCCTTTTAAAACTTGTGGAATAATACTGAAACCCCCAACAGATAATCTGCCCTCCTGTGTTTATCGCTGAGTACTCAAGCCACAGATTTAACCACTGCAGCACTCCATTAATTGTGGACATGGAATGCTTAGTAGAACGATCCCCCTGTGGTTGTGGTTTAAAACCCTCCCGGACAGGCTTATAATTGACCATCTGACCTCCAAAAGGGGAATGACGGTGGCATTAAGGTTCCGCATAATGCTAGGTTTGGTTTATTTTGTGATTGGAATGACATATTATTGAGGCAACAAGTCTAGATGTTGTCTGGCCTGAAAGCCGACAAATCTGGAAAGGGCTGAAAATGAGACGTAGGTGTGCAAAGAGAAATGATGGAAATGGAAAAAAGAAAGAAACTCAGTGACACTGTTTGCAGGAGTAGCTGCGTGGTCTGAGATGGGGGTTACTGTGGTTGTAGACAAAGTCTTTCCTACTAGGTGTCAAAAAAGGCAAAAAGAGAGGCATTGCTGATGTAGAACTGAGTGTTGCAGGATGCTGACGTAGTGCTTTTGTCAAATTTTTTCCCTATGGTTTCCTTAAAAAAGATACCCATTTCTATTATGTAAGAAATACAAAAACAGGCCAAATTTTGAAATTTTAATTTGTTTTTTCAAACTACACATGCCAAGAAGATGAAGAAGATATCTTTTCCCCCTTCTTTTAAAAGGTCCCTGTTCAGGGAAGCCAGAAAATGAATCAGGGATTATTTATCTGTTTGGCACGAATTCAGAAACTTCAAGGACCTACCAGGAGGCAATATCCTTGTTCTTTCTGTGGTTCTAGGATGCAGACCTGAATGGAAGCAGTTGTTCCTGCATGTCACAGTAGTATAATATTGTCTGTGGCTTTTGTCCTCGGATGTCTTTGCTTCTCTGTTCATACTTTCTCATGCTTTGCCCCTAAATATCAGTTCAAGCCAATAACTCCAGGTGGGTGATTCAGGAATGATGAGGTTGTTATGCTAGCTACTGGCAGAGCTGCTTCCAAAATAGCACTAGCTTGTCTGCTACCTTCAGGGATTGCCTCGTCTGCAGACCCCCTTAAAGTCATAGCCCTTTTGTGCAGCAGTGACCAACTCAGGTGACAGGCTTTGTAGGTGTGGTACTTACTGCAATTCAGAAGTGTTCTAAAGGTTCATCCCGTGTTCAGGACTCCTCTCCTGATCTTAAATTTTAGCTCAACCTCTCCTCTTGTCCAAGACTTCCTCCTTCTCTTCCCTTTTACAGGAATTGATCGGAAAGCACTCAGGATAACCTTCTACACACTAAATCTGTCACAGAATCTGTTTTCCAGGGAACACAGCCAGCAACACTCTTACATTCATATCTCTAATCTTATACTTCCCTGAGCCTCAGATTCATAAATCAGACTCTTAAATCCACATTTCTGCTTGCATTTCTGAAGGTCATCTCAAATTTAACATGTTAAGAATTGAATTCCTAAAGACCATTCCTCCCATCAGAATTGCCCTGCTCAGGGAATGTCATGGTCAGCTACCTAGATTCTTTGACCTCACACCTAACCATCATCTTTGATTCTGGTTTCTTCCTCCAAACTAACATCCTATTGATCAACATCTTGTCAGTCCTACCTCCTCAATATATCCCAAGTCCAGTCACCTCTCATCATGTCTACTGTTACAGCCCCATCCATGAGACCATCAGTTCCCCCTGTCACATGCCCATAGTCTCTTATCTCTGTCTCCCCCCTGGAGTGTCTTCCACCGGAACCAGAGAGCGTTCACCTAATACTTAAATGACATCTTGTCATTCTCCTGACGAACTCTAATGGTTTTCTCCCGTGAGCATCAAATTCAAATTCTCACCACAACCCCACGTGATGAGCCCCTACATACATATCTCAGGATCTGCTGATAGTTCACTACTTCCATGCCAGGATTTCTTTCTGTCTGTTGTACAAACTAATTCTTTTTTTTTTTTGGTCACAGAGCATTTGCATCTACAATTTCTTCTGCTTGAAAGGCTCTTCTCTTTCTTTGCTGGCTACCTTCTTTATCTTCTCTTCCCTGGATCTCAAATGTCACCTCTTCACAGAGGTCATCCTGACCATCTGGTTAAAACAGCTCCCAGGCTCTTTTATCATTTGACTATTCTGTCCTCTTCACAGCACTTAGTAGTCCTGAAATTTGCAGCAGTGGACTAAATTGTGTCCCTACAAAATTCATGTGTGGAAGCCCTAATCCCCAAGATGCCTGTATCTGGAGATTCTTTAGGATGTAATCAAGGTTAAATGAGGTCATAAGGGTGGGGCCCTAATTCAAAAGGACTGTGGCCACATAATAAGGACTTTTCCCTGTTCCTAGTATGTAAGCACAGAGCAAAAATGTGGCTGTCTACAAGCCGGGAAGAGCCCGCCCGTTCACCAGAAGCCAACCATGATGGCACTCTGATCTTGGACCAGAACTTCAAAAATAAATTTCTGTTCTTTAAGTCACTCAATCTCTGGTATTTTGTTATGGCAGCCTGAGAAGACTAGTACATTTACTTATTGGTTTTTGTGTTTGTTACCTGTGTTCCACAATAAGAGCAAACTTCTTGAGGTCATGGGGATCATCTATTTTGCTTACTGATGTATCTCCAAGTGCAAGGAACATTCTCTGGCATGTTGTAGGCACATAATAAGAATAAACTAACTGACTGAGTGACTCCTGCCTCAAAAAATAGTTAAGCTGGGGGCAACACAGATGTATAATAAATTTAAGTGCTCCTATTTCTAGCAATATGGCATGCTATACATCTAGAGAAACTTTCCTAGCCTGCATGATCCAAAAATATGCATCAAGTATGAAACATCTCTTTAAATTTATAAATAATAAGAGAAATACCTAGGATCTAAAAAGTCTGAAAACTAAAAATATAAGAGACAACCAACTGAGTTCTGGCAGCTGCTTTGTCTGGAGAGACCTGCTAATCACTAGAGTTCAGGAGAGAGAGAGTTCAGGAGAGAGAGAGAGAGAGAGAGGAGAGAGAGAGAGAGAAAGAGAGATGTGTGTGTATTCTGGTGAAAAATAAAAGTTAAATACTTGAACAAATCATGAAAGTGCTTCTAATAGTCATATAAGCTAAGAGAAGAATGTTCCAAGAAGTTGGTATAAGTTTATCCCACAGTGATTAAAATAAGCCAACTGGGAAAAGGTTTCAAAAAATTTCTAAGTGCAAGGTTAAGGCTGGAAGAGGAGGAGAGATTTTCATATGACTTGAATGCAAGAGAAAGAGGTTTGGATTTAACTTTCAAGGAAATAATTATTCCTTATTTTTCTTCCTCTTCCTCTTTCTCTTCTTCCTTCTCCTTCTCTCATTTATCTTTATCATTTGTTTGTGATTCTTTCATTCATTCAGAAGACATTTTATGGCCCCCATGCCATATGGACCTCTCTCCAGAGGGGATGAATAAATATGACTGAGCTCCACTTGCAAAGAGATTAGGGTCAAGTCAGGTGTGTGTACCTGTGTCTGTAAAAATGACACACATGTCTGTGGGAGGGAGAATGTAGGGAAGGAAAGGGGAAAGGAAGAAAGAGGGTCTTTATGGTTCTGGCATTTCATTTTAAAGTTTATCATTTCCTTTTGTTGTCAGTTACCTACGGAATATCTAGAAAAGACACCCATGCATTTTGTTGGTTATGATTTAAGTAGGTTGAATTTTTACTGTCACTTAAAAGGAAGCTTGTCATTTCTGGCTGACCACAACTGATCCTGTTATTTGAGGTATTTTTATACATGTTCTAAGTATAGCTTCTCTTGCTTTGTATTTCGTGCAAGTCTAATTCTGGTCTTAATACATAGGTTTCTGCCCAGTGATGTGGTGGATGTGAGTTTAGTGAAACAGCTACTTTAGGTACTTTCACTCTCCTTTAAGAAGCTGAGGGAACTAAAAGTAGAATTTATATTCTTTCTCATCTGGAGGTACAAAACTGATGTTAAGATCCAACTGGTCTCAAAACACAAAGTTAGAACGTGGGGCCATTTGAAGAGGAATTTGCTGGTAACAATGGTGGACTGAAAATGAGAGAACTATTTGAGCAGTGCACTTCGTGGTGGCTGAGGTTTGCCTAATCACGGTCTTTCACAGTCAAAGACAACAAAGCTTTAGCCCCGCTCTGTACAATATCAACTCTGTATTTTCGGATCTGCTCACTAAGGTTGAATTTTATCATTTTCTTGCTCTAAGATTCAATCCCATTTACAAAAACCCACTAAGAGGAGTACACTTTATGGCTTCAGTGGCCTACCAAACCAAATGTTTGCAGGTCAGCTCAGGAGAAGAAAAACGATCTCTTTCAAGATGGCTATTACTGCACAAGCAGAAAAATGTCACTAAGCAGGGTATCTTTTTACAGATGAATTTTAAGTCAGTAGCACTATCAATCTTCTATTATCCCTGCTAAATTTAAACATCGGATCGCACTGGCAGCATGTGACTATGTAGCTAAGATTAACCAGTTTATCCACATATTAATATAAAGTACTTATTGAACAACATCCTTATAATTCTCCTTCTCTTAGATTTCTTGGCCTTTTGTGTATATCACATTTCCCCAAAGATGTTAGAAAGCATCACAGATGTTACCTAACTGAGAGTGTTCTTCTCTGGGTTTTGGAAGTATAGTGTCCACTAAACTCAGAGAAAATACAGTACATTCACACTTAAGATTCTGAAGTATAGGAAGACAAGTATGTTGTTGTGAAGGCACGTTGCTGGCCTGGACACTTTCAATATATTGTTAAGAAGACATAAAGGTGAATGGCAGCAAAAGGATATCACAGTAATGTGGAGCCGGCTCTCACTCTCTGGAGTCACAAAGCCCCCACCCCTCCTAGGCTCTCTGTGCCTGGAGACTAGAGACACCTTAACCCCCACTCCCTGCTGCAGGACCCTCCACATACCTGCATTTCTGCAAGATATAAAACATCTTCTCTTGATGTGTGTTTACCATAACAAAACTCATCGCCCCAGGAGATAGCCCGGCTCACAATAGCCTAGGCAGACAGGCCCCATATCCTGCCCTTATCAAAGCCAGAAAACCTATTGTTCAGAGAAGCCCCTGACGGATCTCACAGCCAATCAGGTACCTGTGCAGGAATTGATCAGGCAGGCCCCCACTCCCGGTGTGCACAGCCCCTCCCCCTAGTAAAAGACCCTGCTCACCTCTCGCCTGTGTGGCCCGCTGTTGCCTATAGCAGCATACCTAATAGCACCTATTAATCTTCCTAAACTTTTCTTGGTCTCTGGTAATTCTCTACCAGCCCGCGGTGTTGTGCCCACAACATGTGATGGTAATGGGAAGGGCTCCTAGGCTGTTTCAGAGGTGAAATGTCAATAGCAGTGAAATGGAATCCTAGGCATGAGAGCTAAATGCGTTTCCAGGGACCTTTCATGTTGACAGTCCCTCAGATCTGTAGTTGGTCCGCAACAAGGGAAAATGGAAAGTCAAGTGCTATGTCCAGTGCATGTTCAGGGAGAATGGGAAGAAAGCTGACAGTCAGCCGTGTATAAGTAGCATTCCAGAATTTGTGAATTCACTGACATGTCATCTCAATATCATGGAGGTCCTTTTAAACACAATGCTAGATGGTTTTAATATACGCTGAATTCTGCTCATATCCTTACTTTAAAGTATAATGGAATAAACCTAGGCCCTAATCTTTACACTACTCACAAAACTTAACTTAAAATAAATTAAAAATTTAAATGTAAAACCAGAAATCTTAAATTCCTTGAAGAAAGCATAGAAAAAAAGCTTCTTGACATGGGTCTTGGCAATGATTTTTTGAATATGCCACTTAAAGCACAAGCAACAAACTGAAAAACAAACAGGTGGCACTACATCAAACTAAAATGCTTCTTTCTGCTCAGCAAAAACAAAACAGAAGCAAAAAATAAGTAAATAAAATGAAAAGACACCCTACATTATGGGAGAATATTTGCAAACTATTTATCTGATAAGGGGTTAATACCAAAATATATAAACAACTCATACAACTCAACAGCAAAAAAAAAAAAAAAAAAAAAAAAAATTCAAATCAAAAAAATGGGCAAAGGACCTGAACAGACATTACAAGGAAGCTATACAGATGGCCAGCATGTACACAAAAAGGTGCTCAACATCACTAATCATAAGGGAAATGTAAATCAAAAACTACAATGAGGTATCACCTCAGGTCTGTTAGAGTGGCCATGATTAGAAAAGACCAGGGGATACCAAGTGTTGTTGAGGATGTGGAGAAAAGGGAAGACTTGTGTGCTGTTGATGGGAATGTAAATTGGTGAAGCCACTACAGAAAACAGTATAAAGGTTCTTCAAAAAATTAAAACTAGAACTACCATATGTTCCAGCAATTCCACTTCTGAGAACATATCCGAAGGAAATGAAAGTTCTATGTTCAAGAGATATCTGCGCACCCACGCTTATAGCAGCAGCATTTACAACAGCCAAGAAATGGAAACAAGCGAAGTGCCCACTGACAAATAGACGAAGAAGCTGTGGTATACACGTGTATATGTGTGTACACACACCACACACACACACACGATGGAATATTATTCAGCCATAAAGAGAAGAAAATCCTGTTGTCTGCAAAAACATGGATGGACATTGAGGTCATTATGCTAAGTGAAATAAGTTAGAAAGAGAAAGATATACTGTATGATCTTACTTATATGTAGAATCTAAAAAATGAACAAACAAAAAAACTCCCAAACTCATGGAAAAAAGATCAGATTTGTGGATATTTGGGGTGGGAGGAGTTAGGTAAAAGTGGTCAAAAAGGTACAAACTTCCAGCTATAAGTAAGTACGAGGGGTTAACAAGATGACGATAGTTAATCTTCTAATAAACCACACAGCAGTGTTAAGAGAGAAGATCTCAATAGTTATCATCACAAGGAAAAAAATTTCTTTTTTTGTATCTATATGCTATGATGGTTTTTAACTAAATTTATTGTGATAATTAACTCACAACATATATAACTTAAATCATTATGCTGTACACCTTAAACTTAATACAGTGCTGAATGTCAACTATATTTCAGTAAAGCTGGAACAATTATTACTGCAGGTTTATCGCATTAACAAAAGATTGCCTTTCCCCAAAACATAAGCGGAATTATTCAGAGTTCAGTGGGATAAGCTCTGTGCTCATTGGCCTGCCTTCTCAGTTGATAGGCTTCCTGGTCAACGGTCATCAATGAGAACAGAGATTATACACACAGCTGCAGATGGGTGATGTCTGTTTTTCAATCCACTGGTGACACTTCTCATCAATAATGAGACAATTAGTAAAGGAAGAGGAGGCAAAAAAAAAAAAATTGGCTTTTACTGAGAGGAAGGAACTCCAGCTGTTTGGGTCATTATGTAGTATTAAAAAGAGTAGACGTTCTTAAAACATGAATATAACAGGTGTTTGCCAAGGCCTCCCAGCCTGAAGGGAAAACAGGGTCACCGTGAGGAAATGGCAGAATCTGTGGAACCCATTTCTCTTTCAGATCACCCTCTGCTGGCTGAATGAGGCTCTGGGGGAATCTCTCATGAGCGCTTAGAGGGCCTCAATGGCTCTTTTCTTCTGATACTTAGGAATCACCTTCTCAGCTGACTCTGACACTGATCCGACAGATGTGATTTGCTGCACTGACGTCTCTTCCACACCGTGTTGACCGCCACGGTGGGCTATCAAATTACCCTCCCATCTCACCAGTCACTTCAGTGACATCCTTTTATTATGCTACATGAGAGATGCACTGAGGTGGAAGTACATGTCTTTTTACCTTGTGTTACACTTTATTTCTAGCCTCAAAGCAGGGCAGATTTATACATAATTTTTTTCCGTTATCTCTAAGTCAGTGGAAAATTTTTTTTTGTCCCTCAATCCTTGGTCTTGGACAAGGAAAAAGTTCAAGATACACTGTAGTTCAATCATATTTGTCCTTCCTTTACAACCCTATTATGTGTCCATGGAATACATTTGCAAAAGTCAATTCCCTTTACCCTCAGGATGGCATATTTTAGTACAGTGTCTGATAATAGGTTAAGGGGTATTCATTTTCCCTAAATTTTTATGTCAGTTTTGGGCTTGGGGTTAACAGATATAATCAAAACATTCTTTTTTCATGAAAAATCAAAGTCTTTACAAATATAATCAAGATCGATCTAACATGTTATCCTTACACACATTGCTAGCATGCCTGAAGTTACAGAGATACATAGTTTAGACTGGTTACACTAAGGATTTTTCTTTGTACTATTTATCAAACACAGAGAATTTATCTCCTGTGCCTGGATCACTGCATTGTGAAAGACTGTGCCCAGAATTAGTGTGCAATTGACTGTTTATGACCCTATGGACATCAGTGGTAGTTAACAGTTACATACTTGCTGCCCTCAAGCTAGGGTAACAGTTTCTAACACTGGTTCTACCTTCCACTCCTCAGTGTCACACATCCCGTTCTGGGTAGTAATGATTTAGTTTAGTGATTAAGTACTTAAGTATTAAGTAAAAATTAAGTATTAAGTAATTAGAGGATTAAATTAGGATGATGTGGTGATGAATGACCCACAAAATTAGGAAGAATGATCAGTGAATAACTAGTCCAGGTGGAGTGGTTAGGAAAGAACTTCTTGAAGAATAACACTCAAGGTATCTGAATGAAAATAAAGATTCAGCTGTACGACATTTCATGAAAAACACAACTTAAACCTAAGTAGAACTTGAGGCACAGTAAAGTAGATAGAAAGGCATTTGGGGACGATGAAAACAGTTGCTGTGACTCTGTCATCACACCATTTAATGATCCTCCGACATGGACATTTCCCAATAGTAAATGCTTCTTAACTGTCATTAGTGATCTATTTGATAAATCTCTGAAACTTCATAATGTTTTAACCTATTAAAATAAACTATATCCTCAACTAAAGGAGCTATTTTTAGCAGCCTGAGGAAAAAATTCACCGCTGAAGAAACAATTATTCAACACCAGACTTCTCAAGAACAATGTTAAAATCAGAAGACTGTGGAATAGTATCTTCAATGTGCTGAGAAAACTCACCCTTAACTTAGAATTGTGAACCCAGGGAAATGTTTTCCATGGTGTTTTTACACAAGGAAAGTTATTTTAAATAGAAAATATATTCACACAAAGAAACATCAATTCAATTAACAGATAGTGTATAAAATAATAGATATGAATATGTCCATTTGTTTCAGGTTAAAATGGAAAAGAACTGAAATATGGGCAAAATGGGCCTGTAGGTTGGAATTAGTTTCACTATAGTTAAAATGATATATGGTACTTGTATTATTCATGTGGCAGATTGAAATATTAATTAAACTTTTGCATGGTAATATTTCAAAAGTAACCATCAGAAACAAAAAATAGAAGATACAACTTCCAAACAGTAGAAGGAAAAAAAAAAAGGAATATGAAAAACAAAATTACTCAAATAGTTCAAAAAAGGCAAGAAAGAAGAAAAAGGAGCATAGAAAAACTGTAACAGTACACAACGATGGTGAAAAACAATCCAAATATATCAATAATCACAATAAGTAGGGTTATTTGATAAGTTTAAAAATTGAAAAATTAAAATCCATGGATAAACAGTCAAGAGAAACAACTTAAATGAAACTTAGGAAAGTAAAAAAATGAAAAGATGCTAAAAAGAACTTGTGTGACTATATTAATACCAACACAAAACACACTTAAAAACCAAAAACATTAGCAGAGATAGAAAAGGTGGTTAAATAATGTTAAAAGCTGAATTGGTTAAATTTATTTTTAGGTATTTTATTCTTTTTGTTGCAATTGTAAATGGGATAATTTTAATTTCTCTTTCTGATTGTTATTAATCCATAGAAACAGATTTTTGTGTATTATCTTTATATCTGCAAATTTACTGAATTCATATATTAGTTCTAACAGTTTTTGATGGAACCTTTAGGGTTTTCTAAACATCACAAAGTAAGATCTATGCACAAAAGTACACTGCATCTCTAACAAACAGAAAATGTAATTTATAAAAGTATATCATTCATCATAGAACTAAAGACATATCAGGAAATAAGCCCGAAAATAGATACTTCTGGGTTTTGTGGAGACAGTTAAACTTTTATGACAAACATTAAAGTGATCTAAACCAAAGGAGAGATAAAACCATTTATGGATAGGAAGACTAATGTCACTAAAGTGTCAATTTTATGAAAATTTATCTTTAGGTACAATGCAATTCCATCAAAATATTTGTTTTAAAGATTTTTAAAAAGCTTAATATATTTTTTGGAAAATATAGAAGAGTAGGGTCAAAAGTTAGTCAAGCCATTTCTGATGAAATGCAATGAAATTGTAGATTTGCTCACCAGGAAATGAGGCATTTTCAAAATAATAATAATTGAGAGAGTCTGGTATTAACACAGTGAGAGGAACATTGAGCAATGGAACAGTGTAGAGAGGGGAGAAACAGACCCATACATTTCTGGTAATTTGATATATGACAGAGCTGTTACTATAGATCACTGGGGAAAGTTATGTCTATTCAATAAATGGTGCTGAGACATTTGGTTATATAGGGGAACTGATCACACTGTTCACACAAAACCATTTCCATAGGGATTAAAAATTTACAATGCTTAGAGGATAACAAAGTTGACTATGAGTTCAGAATATGGATGGATTTTAAAAATAAGATGCAAAATCACTAAAAAAGAGGAATGATTGATAAATTTTACTGCTTTAATATTAACTCCTTTTCATCAAACTACCTCATGAAAAGAGTGAAAACAAATCAAAACCCAGATAATATGTTTTCAGGAAATATAACTGAAAATAAATTTGTATCAAGAATAAAGAAATGCTACATATTAGTAAATAATTAACTAAATCCCAATAGTGCAATAGTCAAAATCAATCAACAGATATTTCAACAAAGGGAAAACAAACTTAGGGAAACAGAAAACAGAGAAACTTATGAAAAGATGTACAACCTTAGTAGAAATTAGGAAAATGCAAATAAAATCCACATGAGATACAACTTAACACCCCCATGTCACCAAAAATTTAAGAGGCCAGAGGATGACAGGTGTTTTGAATTCTCACCTACTGCTGTGGGAGTGCATACTGGTGCAACCCCTTGGTACGTGCTGTTTTGCACTTCCTACAGCCTGGCAAGTCTACTTCTCTTTATATAAACCTGAGAAACTCTCATTTAGGTTCACCAAGATAAGTGTACAAAGATTTTTTTTATAGAAAAAATATCTGTAATGGAACATAACTGGATACAACACAACTATCCATAGATGGGAGACTGAATTAATAAATTGTGGTGTATTCACACAATAGAATAGTATACAGTGGTTAAATGAAAAAGCCACAACCACATTTAGAACAAGGTTGAATATAACGATTTAGAAATAAAAAGGAGTTTTAGAAGATTGGGTGCAGTATGATATCACTCTTGTGAAGTTCAAAGGTGAGCACTATTAATGTTCAGATATACATATGCACATGTAATAAAAGCATAAAGAAATAAGACATGAAAAACACAAGTTCCAGAATAGGGAGGGGTTGGGAAGGAGTCCCATTAGGCTTCACAAAATGTACATATATATTCTTATGTATATATAAATTATTACAAAGTAAAATCATCTATAGTGTTACTCAAGATAACAGACTTTTAATAAAGAACTGAGAATGAAGAATTTAGTAAAGTACTTAATGATTTTGAAGATGACTGCTATTCTCATTAAATCTTCCTGAATTTCATTAATATTAGTTGGAAATTGAAGTTACTAACATGGTCTTTAGCACAAAATTATAAATTACATAATATAAATAATTGTGAGGTTCTTGAAATACAGTACCACCTTGTGAACAGCAATAAGAGAACTGGACCAAATAATCAGCTGAGTAGGCTCCCAATCTGTCTTTGTGTCAGGATTCAGGACATATTTGGATAACTTGCCTACCTTCCTTGGACTCATTTTACCCACCTATGAAATTAGCATGTGTCTCTCTAATGTTCCTTTTGATTTAAAATGAATGCCAGCGCCATCCTCTGTATCTTAATGTGTCTTTTCTTGTTCTATTTTTATTTCTTCTTCCCCTGGGCCATAGCAACCAGAGAAAATACCTAAGGGCTATGCTCTAATCAGAATGATAATTAATTTTATCTTCACCTAGATTTTTATGGAACTCCAATTGTAGGTTGTACAGTCCTTCCCTATCATAACCCCTGGGTGGCTCCAGCTCTCTCCTTACATACTTCTTAGGTGTTTCTTGTCTTATTTCAATGATCTCTGTGACAACCACCCCCTGACAACCCACTCCTATGTCAAGATGTCTTGGCCTTCAAGGTGCCTTCTAAACTAGCACCTGCCATCTCTTCATGTGCAAGCCTTCATTTCTCTTGAGTTGTCTGGAGTAAGAAAATCAGGTGTTCCCAAATCCTTTAAAAATTTTATTCCATGAGTCCTTATGTAAATAAGGCTACTGGTGGCTTGTCCAGAGGTACTAGTGTCCTCTGCAACCAGCTAGATGACACCATGAACACATTAGTTAGCTATTGCCACAATAACAGTGTGTAAAAGCTCACAAATTCAGTGGCTTACAACAAACACTGGCTTTTTTTTTTTTTTAACTCATTTGTCTGCTTCAGGCTGTGGATCTACTGATCTTAGCACTACACGTCTGCATATTCTTCTTGGATCAGAGGTAACCTCGGGCCTTTTCTTTTCATGGCAGACCACAGGAGTGCCAGGAGGCAAGCCAGACCAATCCCATTTATGGCCTTTACTACAGTCATGGCCACTTACACTCCATGGGCTAAAGCAGGTCATATAGCAAAGTCCAACATTAAGGGGGCGTGTGTACATGCGTGGGGGGAGGGGATATTCTCCAACTCTAATACACTGCAAGATCACACGAGCCAGTGAAGGAATGAGAACCAGAATCCAAGTCACCAGAAACACTCATTACATGGTACAAAATCAAAATAGAAGGTTAAAAAGAAGCACTCAGAGTAAATATAAAAGATATTTTTCTGAGGAGTTACAACTTTTCAATGTCATTGTAGCATAGTAGAGTGAGAAACCATAACTAAGATGATAGAAGTCAGTAGATTCCCTCAATTTACACATGTGCTAGAGGAAACGTATGTTCAAATGAGATTACATTAGTGTATAATCCAGACAGTGACAAACACACAAAATACATTCTCCTGCTACTCTGAGGACTGGAGACAATAATCTAAAATGCAACATGATGAATTTGGGGTCTAATCTAATGAATGACAGTCAGTAGAAATGTGGTGGGAACATCCCCAAGTTTGAAACCAGGTATGTCTGGTTTGGAATCCTGGCCCCTGATGATCGCCAGGTTTGAGCTGGCAAACTGCTTAGATGCTCTGGGACTCATGTCCTAGTCTGTAAAATGGTGATAATATCATCCTTGAGATATTGTTGTGAGGATCTATGAACAGGTATGTGAAGTACTTAACACAATATCTGATAGTTGAAACTCAAGAAGTCACAGCTATCATTCTGGCAACATTTGTAACATACTCTAAGGAGCATCTTATACTTTCCTGGATGTCTTTTAAAACAGAATTTCTTTCCTCTAAAATGGCTAAAGTGTAATTTCACTTGAAAATTGGATGATATCCTCCTAAGTGCTCTTCAAAAATCTATGATTCAATGATTCCAAAAGAACCTTATTTATTCATTTCAGAAAGCCATTTGCCACACTGCTGCATACTTTCAGATGTGCAAATAAAGAGATCCCAGCTGGTTGTTTTATTTTCAAACAACTACAAAGGAAACAGTAGAATTTTGGCTTCTTGGAATTTTCCTTTGAAAATTTTCACAACCATGTGTGGTTGGAATCTGGCATTTATCTTTTGCTTCCACTCTGGAAATTTATACAGCTCTCTAGCATTTCGTTTGGGTCACATAACTCTTCAGTTCTTGGTCACAGTCTTCCACTTGTATCATTTCCTTCCAGTGTGAAAAACCCATATACCATAATGTGTCTACACAGCAAGACTTCAAGCATAGTAATTGCCCATGGATTAGAAGAGCTCATACAACCAGATCACTCATGAATAGTAAGAAAAGAAAAAATGTGCATTGGTGATTGTCTTAACGTGAATGACCACGAGTGTACGGGATATACTCAGCCAGATGAATTTTATAACCATTGACTTTATAAGAATAATAGAATACATATTATATAACTCATATACAGAAAACCATACCAGTTTCTAAGTGTCCAGAGAAGTCCTCTCAATTTTTTAAAATTCTTTAACGTTTTGTTTTATGAACTTTCAAAACCAGCTCTTTTAAGATGATCTAGGTGATGTGAGTTGACATCAGACATCTACTTCCTTGCCCTGTCCATCCTTTCTTGCATCTAGGACAACTCTGAATGCTCTGCCTATACATTAAAGAGAAAAGTCATCCTAGAGAAAAGTTTCTAAAGAAACTAAAATCTCAGAAGATTTTCTTCTTCTTCTCTTTTTTTTTTTTTTTTTTTGGTTAAAAAAAATCCAACCTCCTTACTGGGACGTTTCCCTGGTTCTTTTGCCTACATCTTGACTATGACTTTTTCACAGCTGACTTTAATGTTTCTTTCTATTTCCTTGTAGGGCCTTTTGTGGACTTCTTATTCTAAGGTCTACTAGGTCTAACTCTGATCACTATTCTCTTACTCTTCGATACTGATTCCTTCCCTGTCTAGAAAAATAGCACCTGCCTCCAACTAACTTATAATTTTGTGAACCAAAATACTATTACTTTGTGCATCCAAAGTCATGTTGATTTTGTTTGACCTGATTGATGGAGAGCATAATTTATAGGACTTTCTAGCTTCCACACTTGCCATCAAAACTTCCTTTTATCTATCCATCCATCCATTCATCCATTCTTCCTTCCTTCCATCCATTGAATGCCAGCTATGTGCCAGACATTCTGCTAAGCCCCCGAATATGGAAAAAATAGGGAACAGAAAAGCAGCAGTTAGAGCCTGTGAGCACTTAGATCCAGACTCTGATACTTACTGGTTGTGTCCCTTTGGCCAAGTTCCTTGAACCTTCTGTCCTTCAGTTTTCTCACCTGCAGAATGAGAATAAAAGTGACCTCTTTCAAAGAATTGTTTGGAGGATTAAATAATGCATATGTCTATGCTGCATAGAGAATCCATAGATTATTCTGTAAACAATGCTAGTCCTGTGCCCTCAGACCTGTCCAGTCACCATTCCTGTCCTGGTCCTTGGACTTCACTAGGCTGATCACCCATTGTGAGAAAACAAGAGGGGTAGTTCATATTGAAAACTAGCCACAAACATCATGAAACCCATTAAAAGACAGAGTCATAATAATCTGGTTCTTCTTATTTGAAGAATCTCTTTTTTGATGGACTTTGAATGTCAGAGACAGATATTACAGTTCTGACTTAACAAGGGGTTATTTATTATAGTATATCCTGTGTCAGAGCTAAACATGTTACAGGTTTGTGCAGCCACAAAATTTTAATTCACTTGATAATGAAGACTCTTCAGAAAGACTGATTGTTGCTTCTGGGGCTCAGAGGACACTGTGGGCTAGGAGCAGTATACTGGGTCTTCACATGTGTATAGTCCTCAGACATTTGCACTTCTTTGCTTTATGTTTATGCCATCTTACAACATAATGGGATAGTATTTTAATAGTGATGGTATAGGAGTATTCAGCTGTGTGTGCTTTAGCAGAATTAAAATAGTTTAAATTAGTAACCAGGATCTGTCCTCATGATCCAAGTGTATTACCACATTTGTATATGCGATAGGAAAAACATTATTTCATTCATTATTCAATTGACTAAAAGTTATTATCATGGACTAGGCACTCATGATACAGATATAGAAGACACAAATGCAGAAGACAGTTCATGTCTTCAAGGAACTGATCATCTAATGGAAAAGACTAGAGATAACATTTACTAAAATGTTGGTAACACTATTAGAGGTATACCCAGAGATTTAAAGAACTAAAGAGAGGCCAAAGAGAATGTGCACTCTTTGCAATGCTTGATGGCCACTAAATTTTCCTCTTTGATTTAGTAGACACTATGTAAATATGGACAACATTCTCTAACACAGCCAAGTACACAAGTTTGGATCCTGCTTGAAGAAGCTAATAAGGATTGGTTCCTCACATAAAATTTTTCTGAAAAAATATATTGTCAATGGATTATTATCTCTGTATAAAATGATTTACTTTTTATTTTTCCTAAATTAACTGAGTTTTTGGCCTGCTTGTTTTATTCCTTTGATGATATGTAGGCATAACCACAGATATCTGCATAGTCTGAGAAAGTCTGAGATGATGTAAGCTTGGAATGTCTCATAGGAAGAGGGTTTGTGACAAGTAGGGAGAAAAAAAAAAGACCTCTAGAATGGGAAGAATCACCTCTTATTTGCAATTTTATGAGAAATCAGAGTTAAGTCATAAAAAAACAACCAAGTACTTAGAGGAAGAACAATGTGACTTTCATTATACCATAAATTGTGTGATTCTCCTCTACTTTTCCCTTCTTGCCAATTCAGTTTGGTATGATTGTGAAATTCTATTAATAAGCATCATAAACCCTTTTGTTTCAAGTCATTTTAGTTACCCAATAAAATGTTTCTTATAAGACTAAGTGCTAATACTTAAGAGCTTGTTTTTCTCTTCCCAAAACTATTCATTTGCTAAGTCTGAAAATCTTATCAGAATTTAATTCTTTCTATTTAAGACTACATACTATAATCTTTGGACAATTATCTGTTTTGTATAGAAAACCAACTCTCTTTAATTGAACACGTCTGTATTAAAAGCCCATAATATGGTATTCAGGGCAGGAAATTTAAAGAAGAATGATTCACAGTTCCCGCATGTAAGTAGCTTTCCATCTAGACAAGACAGAACTGAATGTGAACAATACCTAGAATACAGATAATTGACACAAGCTATGATTTATTCAGCCCTTAGACAAAAACGTGTTTCACATCTGCCATGTTCTGGGCATTATGTGAGATTCTGGGGCTACAGCCATGAAGAAAGCAGGCACATTATGTGGCCTTAGTTTGGTGGGGCTGACAGATATTAACCAAGAAATTATGAGCCTTCGCTCTGGGCCAGACACTCTAAAACCAAAGATAGAAGATCCTGCCTCAGGTGCTGACAGTTTAATGAAGAGGGTGGGCTGTAAATTAAGCAATGACTAAGCTTCATGATAAGTACACTAGTAGAAGTGAAGGCAGGACATTACAGAAGGACAAAGGAGGGGCCGAGAGAAAGTGCAGCCATCATCCTATTTACTAACCATAAATTTCTTCTCTGAGTTTTATTCCATGCCATATAAATATGGGCAACACTTTGTGGCACAGGCTTGGTGAGCAACTGACTACATGTTGAATGTCACAGAGGAAATGAGAATATATCCAAAGAAATGATTAATTCTCTTTGGTATCATCGGGAATAGCTTCAGGAAAGTGATTCTATTGGAGCTGAGTTCTTCACAAAGGATTCCTCATGTTCCAGGAGAGGAGGATTCCAGACCAAGGAATCAGTGTGAGCTGATCTCCAGAGGCAGGAAAGTATAGGTATTTAACACTTGGTGAATAATCCCACATGGCTAGATTTTGAGATTTAAGATTGTTAAGCCAAGAAGAGCATTTTACTAAGTGCTTTTTCAGGTCTTGAAAGGCCTTGCATGCTTTTAATAAAAAAAAAAACCCAAAAAACTCAGGCTTTATCTTGAAAGCAAACTTCAACATGGGGGAAAATAAAGGGAAGGCACCTGGTTCCTATGCCGAGGTATCAGAGAGATACCCAGAAAGAAGTAATAAAGGCAAAGCCCAGGGAAATTGGTATAAAATTTACTTCTAGCAGTTTCACACATTTCTTTAAACCTAAGTATAATGTTCATTCATTGAATTCCTAAGTTTTGTTGAGAAATGAAGTACCTCATACACTGCTATTATCAGGTGGGGAGAAAAAAATATGAAATAGTGCATGACCACGAGGAAGGCAGTTATATTAACAAGTCATAGTGATCTAAGCAGCATAAATGAAGGCTGAGATAGAGGACAATGTGTACAGAAAAAGGTAAGTAATTCTGAAAGGTTTAGAAAGGGTTCATGCATCAGCAGGCTGAATTTAGAGCCTGCAGCCCATGACGTGTTTTCACTATAATCACAGCTCTTTGCGGCTTGTCTTAAGTGAAGTTCCCTGGAAACAGGCTCTGAGATGGAAAGTCACACGTGGAGGGTTTACAGGGTAGCTCTTTTGAAAGAAAAAGAAGAGAAAGAAAGAGAAACTAACCTGTGACGCAGTGGCACTGAGGACTCAGTCCATTCTACGGAAACCTCTGGAGCTTGGAGCTCCTTCAGAAATGGGCTAAATTGAGGTAATTGGGACAGACCTTTGTATCGAGGCATCAGTCAATCACTGGCAGCTGGGAATCCCCTGGAAGAGGTATAACCTTGGGTGAGGCAGCTGGGGCGGTTCCCAGTGATGGACAGAGCTGGGAGCTGTCAGCAACTTTTCATTCCAGATGAGGCCAAGATGGTAGATGGAAACCCGATTCCATGCTGAAAAATTTCCTTTTAGTTTTTCCATTGTAGGCTGCAGACAGCCATAGAACGTTTTTAAGATGATAAGAACGAACATATGTTGATTTTGATTTTTAGGAAGTTACTTCTGCAGCAACATAAAGGGTGATTTGGCGAGGTGATTGATGCTGGCAAGTGAAACTGCTAGCTTGGAGGCTATTGTAACAGTTTAAGGCCCAGTTCAAAACAGTTAAGGCCGAATTCAAACCTGTATGAAGTTTTCCCAAACCTTCCCAAGCAGAACACTCACTTTTTCTACCATTCTTCCATAGCTCTTTTGCTATGTTTTTATTTCAGCCCCTACTACAATCTGACTTTATATCATCAGTGGTTGATTCTGTGCATCTTCCTATTTACTCTGAGTTCTTTTGGGGCAGTAGCCATTCACGCTTATCTGTACCTCCCCAGGGGCCATCTTTGAGCCATGAATAGAATTTGATAAAAGCATTTTGAGCTGGTTCAGAGAAGTTCAGATCAGAGCTGAGATGGGGAGCTTCTAAAGTGGAGCCAGTAGGAATGGAGAAGAGAATGACAGGAATGAGGGAGGCCCTGCAGAGGCAGAAATGTGAGAAATAACTTTCGAGACTACGGCATAAATTCTGTAACACAGACATTATTTGTACATCAAATACACTGAAACACAACTATCCACTTGTATGTATTTATCTATTTGGTACATTTTCCGGGGCCATTTCTTAAAACATTTTCCCTCTTTACATCAGTTATTCAGAGTTTGTTTTTCCAATTCCACATCAAAGAGGAAAGATAAGTTGCAAGTTGTTTTCTACCCCTTAAACTAATGCTGTTTTGTAACATGCCTAAGTAAGGCTTTCAAGTTCAGGTAACATTTCTGCCTTAGTGAAAACATTTTTTGGATAAGATGTATTTCTGCCCATATTCCAAATGAATGCACCCAACTCTTGTGCCAACTCTGCCAAGGTCTGAAGACCCCCCAAAACTGTCAAGACTTCCAGAAAGGCAAGAGTGATATATTTTCCTTTCTCAGGGTATGAATTGGTCAAAACAAGAAATGGCATATAAAAATTAAAAATTAAAATATATCCTGGAATGTGAGAAAGATTTTGATTCAAATGGGGAAAATTTCCCAAAGCTGAGAGTGAACACATTTAATCTGTACAAAAAGACATTAAAATGTAGTGACAGAAGCACGGGATATGTCATCAGGAAATACGGATTGACAAACTGACCATGAGCAACTCAGTGTCCCTATGTTTTATTTTGATTGCAATAAAACTGAAATAACACTATTTCCTATTCTAACCAGCTCATAGAGACGATATAAGGATACAAATAAGTGGAAATAGTTTCTACATTGTAAAATACCATGTAATTCTTAGTTCATGCAATGTTTATCCTCCAAATATTTTTGTTTTGAAATAAGCCATAACTAGAACAACAGACTTCAATACTAGAATACCTGGTGTTTGGTTTTGGTTGTAATAATGATAGCTAAAATTGACTAAGTATTTACTCTCTTACTGGCCACTGTGTTGAGAACTATCTCCTTTAATTCTCCTAACAACCCTATGGTGGAGGTAAAATCATTCTGCCCATTTTACAGAGAAGGAAACCAAAGTATGTTTACAGAAACAAAATAACTTTAAAGATCTGTTAAGTGGCAGATAGTATCTGCATGTCTTTAGAGCCTAAACTGTTTACATTTAGCAATATGCTACATTATTACATGTATATAGACTAACAGTGATGGATTTAACTCCTGAGCGTGTTTTGTGTTGTGTATGTGTGTCTGCGCATGCTTATTATACATATAAGTATGCATAAGTAAATACCTACAACAGGGAAACTTGATCATCAGAAAAGTTTGTGGCTACAGACATTGAGGGTGTACATAACTAAAGATAATAAGTAACCAGCCCAACCTTCTTTCTCTTAGAATAATGTATTTGGAAATAGTCTACCATGTGCAAAACACCATGCTCAATCCTCCAGAGCAGTGCTATCCAACAGAAATGTAATGAGAGCCACATGTGTAATTTTAAATATCCTAATAGCCACATTGAAAGAGTAAAAGAAACAGTTGAAATTAATTTTGGTAACAATACTAGATGTATCAAGTGATTTCAATCCCTACTTCCCTTGCAGACATGAGGAAAAAAGGATTCATAGAAAAATTAAATCCCTGTCCTATTTAACAAAATCAAGGCTGGATTTTCAGTTTTAAAAGTTTCTACTTTATACACATCAATAGCAAAAACATAACAAAACAATTCTGAGCAATCTGATTTAAAAATGGGCAGAGAATTTGAATAGACATTTTTTCCAAAGAAGACACACAGACGGCCAAAATGTACTTGAAAAGGTGCTCAACGTCACTAATCACTAGGAAAACGAAAGTCAAAACCACAATGAGGTATCACCTCACACCCGTTAGAATGGCTACTATCCGAAAGACAAGAAATCCCAAGTGTGCATGAGAAAAAGCAGAAAAGGGAACTTTGTGCACTGATGGTGGGAAACAGGATAGAATTTTCTCAAAAATTAAAACAGTATGGAAAACAGTATGGAGGTTTCTCGAATATTAAAAATGAAACTACCACATGATCCAGCAATTCCACTTTGGGATATTTATCCTAAAAAAGTGAAAATAGTAACTCAAAAAGATAACTGTACCCCCACATTCATTGCAGCATTATTTACAATAATAGTCAAGATATATAAACCACCTAAGTGTCCACTGATGGATGAATGAGTAAAGAAAACGTGGTATAAACTCTATATATACAATATAATATTATTCAGCTATACAAAGAATGAAATCTTGCCACTTAAGACAACATGAATGGAACTTGAGGTCATTATGCTAAATGAATTACATCTGGCAGAGAAAGACAATACTGTATAGACTCACATGTGAAACCTAAAAAAACAAAAACATAAACAAAACAAAACTGAGCTTACAGAAATAGAGAACAGATTGGTGGTTGCCAGTGGTGGGGAGTGGGGTAGGTAAAATGAGTGAAGAGGGTCAAAAGCTACAAACTTCCCATCGTAAAACAGATAAGTCATGAGGATGTAATGTACAGTGTGGTGATTATAGTTAACAATACTGTTTCGCATATTTGAAATCTTAGAGAACTTAAAAGTTCTCATCACCAGAAAAGAAACTGTGTAATGACATATGAGGATGGATGTTACTTACTGTGGTGATCCTTTTGCAATATATACAAACACAGAATCATTATGTTGTACACCTGAAGCTAGTGTAATATGACAATTACAGCTGAAAAGAGTTTCTACTTTTGATACTCTTGAGCTGCTCTGGGCAATCTACACCTGCAGTTCACCAGGCTTGTTTTGTAGGATTCTCATTTTTGAGATAGTTGTTTGTGTTTTATGTACAATCCTTGATGAAATAAATAATGAATTTCTCTTTGAATTTTTCCTGAACAATATTTGTATCCAACCCATAATCATATCCTCTCTAGAGACATGTTCTATCCAACTATATTCCAAGCAAAGTGGTTATTAGTTATTCAAATCCAGCAAATATGTGTTGATTGCCTGCCATACACCAACTGCAGATATAATGAGAGTTCTTTCACAGGTGGGGCTCATAGAGTAGGCCAGAGGAAAGACAGACAAATACATAAATATGTGTAACAAAATGTAATGAGTGATCTGTTTCTGTAATGTAAAAAATAGAGATAGTATATGGGTACTTTTTTTCCTCCAAACTCTTATTCGTTTCAAACAAACTACATAAGAGAATAAGACACAATTGCTTGGAGGGTAGAGAAAATAGTAACCATTGCCTGAAAGGAGTGAAGTTTGAGGCTTTGTCAACTGAGAAATTGATGACTATTTGGAATCTTCTATAAACTATAATTTTGGCATGTTTTCAGTATGTATAAATCTTAAAGTTATACAGGGGGTCTGTACTTATTAAATACTATTTTATTATCAACTTTTAAACTTGGTCAATTACACAATAGAAATAGTAAATGGGGTTGCAGGAAAAGAACTGAATGAGAGAAACTATTTACATACAATCACGAGTGTTAATTTTATTTTAAAATGTAGTAAATGTTGGTTATTTGGGGCTATCCACCACTCAGAACATCTAGGGTGAGTAGAATTCCACTCAATCAACTCAATCAGAATGTTTTCTTGGCTGAATGGTTAAAATCTGGATTAAGGGGTAGTTTATGCCAAATAAAGTTGAGAGGCCAAAAATTCCTTGGCATAATGTATAGGAAAGGATCCAAAGGTTCTGAGTGATGGAATTGCTGGAATAAAGTTACCCTTTGTAATCTATTCACCCATCTTGACTATGTTTGCTAAGAGGGTTCACCACGGTCTTGATAAATATACTGGTGAAGGGGTGCCAAGTTCTCTGAAGGGTCCTGTAGTATTTCAGATGTTGGAGTTCAGGGAGTGCATTTCAACTCTGCAGTTGAAATGAACTCCCTGATATCAATCAAATGCAAAGATTTCAGGATAGCAAAAGCCACATAAGGAGTATTTATCAGTCAGAGGAGAAGTGCATGTAGCTGCTATAGGTAATGAGAAGGGCCTTGCCCTCAGGTATTATCGGTGGGAGCCTGGGAATACATAGGACTGGAGACAACTCAACCTTGGGATGCCTAGGATTCTGCTAGGTCCTTAGAATGCAGTTCCCAGATCTAAATCAGTTCACAGTCCCAGAGCTCCTAGAATAAACACACACTTCAGGAAGGATGCTTCAGTGTCACACAAGTGCATACTGTGAAATCTGCATCCTAATCTTCCTCAAAAAACAAACAAACAAACCCCAAACTACCCCACCAAACACCTGTGATCATTTACCAAATAATCATGTATTAGGGAGTCGGAAATACCCAAATGTTGTCAGAACCTATTGGACACTGACTTTGAGCAAACAGTAATTCCTGGGTGTTCAGAGGACAGCTGGCCTCTTCTGGTAAGAGCAGGGTGCAGGGCGATCAGGTGATAAATGCAGTTGTCACCAATACCCTCTTCATGATAGGATCAAGGATACCTCAGCTGCATCCTATAGCTGTTTTCCAAGTTGTTTACTGCATGTCACCTGAAAACAGGAATGTTGGGAGGGGTACAGTCTGGAGTGACTGATCTTTTTCATCAAGGGTGAGCAGATTTCATGCTGTACTGTGGGGTCTGAGAGAAGTATGGGTGGAAGCCAACAGGTCATCTTCTGGGGTTTCTTCTCATACTATTGCGTCTCTAGTAAGAGTTGGTAGAAGACTAACACAACGTGATACAGTATATTCAAGATGACCAAATAAATGTGTGTTTCCAATGGGATAAGAAGCTTCAGTAAGTGCTGTCTGCTTAAGATGACTGAAGATTCTGGACTTGAAGGAATTCAGTAATTTATCAGACTAAGGATTGCCTCCTTTCAGAGAGGAGTATGTATATTTTGGGTTGTGAGAGGGTATATGAATTAAGTAGAGTGGTAACTCTTTTAGGGTAAGAATAGAAAGAAGGAAGCATATGAGTAATGGGCAACTAGAGGAGTAGATATTTGTGTTTTTTGTTTTCTATTTATTATCTAAAAATTCTGTTTTCAGAAATTCCCCAATGTGTGGGACTTTGTGGAAAGCAGGGCCCCTTAATCCACTAAGAACACCTTATGGAGATAAATATATTCTCTCTTTACTTCTTGTTAATGAGAGCATTGGCATGTGGCCAGTGCTTGGTACTCTTCTGGGGATAGTGGATCTTGAGCAAGTGACCCAAGGACAGACAATAGTTTTCTGCCTTTTATCTCACTGAAGTGCTGTGATGTACCTAGGATAGATAAAGCCTTTCTAACACTATCTGCAGAAAATTAAAACTCTGGTCTCCTGGGAATTGTGGGGTGGCTGGAAGTTATCTGGTTACATGGGCACTTTTTTGCCTTATAGACTTCCACTCCTCCTATTCTCAGCCCTGAGCCTTCCCTTCTTCTCCTTCTACCAAACCTGGTGCCTACATGCCTCTTCGGATTTCCACAGGGTAAATCAACTTGATTCTCTTGGGTTTCCCAAAGTGCAGAGACCCACACTTTCTGTTATGGCTCCCTCACTCAACCACCCCTTCTAACCACTCTTCTGTAAGCTTTATCTCCTAAAACTTTGTTGAAATGTTTTCATCCATCAAGGTCTCCTCTGCACCTTGTCCTTTTGACTTGATACACTTTTTATGGTTTTAAGGCAAAACTGGAAAAGCTTCAAGAGGAATAGAAGATAAATACATCTTGCTGCTACACCATGTTCAACACTGATCCTCACAAACCAACCTCTTTTAGTAGGGTAGGATGAGCTTGCAGGGCGATACAGTTGTTAATGTGTGTCCAGAAGTTGACTGAATAACAGCACTGTGCTCTAAAGCACAGGGCCACATCATTACTAAAGCAGCTTCCCTGCTAATGATAGAGCAGCTCCATTTTGCACCCCTCCCCTCCCCCCTTTTAAAATGGAAGATGTCAGGATTAATGTGGACACATTTGTATCCGAGTTTGATCGGCTACTCCTAATGTACTGACCCAATTTCGGCTTCTAATTTTGAAAACATTACAAGAAAATCTAGAATATACATAGACATGCCAAAGCTTCATAGGAAAAATTTAATTGAGTTTTTATGTTTGCTGTAACTTACTCAGTTAAAATACTTTTGCAGACATTTTCCCCTAGTAAAATTAAAAGAACTTAATGTTCTTCCATATGGTTCGAGTTGAAGGTATATGTGATAGCCCCCTCTCTCTCCCCTACCTAAAAAACAAGGAACCTTCAAAAATTGCACTGGGTCTGAAACTCAGATATTTTTATTCTAGGATTAGGACATAAGGTTATATTGAAATACCACCACCCTGGTTGAATTTATGACCTTTTGATGCCCTGGACTGCTTCCTATTGAAGACTCTGCCTGAGACTCTGATCTTTCTATAGTTGGCCTATGAGATTTGCAAGAAAGAAGGCTCCAGTAAAGCATAGAGTGTGTGTCTGTAGTCAAGGGATACGACCTCAGGCAAAAAAATCTAGGAAAAAAGACCATGTCAGTTTCTACTTCCAAGAAAAGCTAGTTGCTGTTTTGATAACAGTAATGTCCCTTTAGTTCAAAGTTACCAGCTATCAAAACAAGTTGCAGTTCACAGTCGACTAACTCCTTTCCATTGCAGAGAAGCAGATCCTGGTGTAATTGAGTCCAAATAAAAATATATTTACAGAGAAAACTAGGCCCATGGGGAGCAAGCAGAAATTAGCAACAAGCTAAGCTTTTTAAGTGTTCAGGCAAAAATGTCACCATACACAATTTATATCCACAGGACTAAGAAATCATTAGAAAAATTATATTAGAAAGAAGTGATATTTTAAAAGAAGACTCACCAAAGAGACAGGGTAATAATAGAAAGCAATCATCTATCAAAACAAAATACAGAATCACTCTTGCTCTATCACATGTGTTAACTGCTCAGCAAAGCAGCTCTGCTCTGCACTTGGTATGAGGTTTGAGCAGGAAGTATTATTGTCTGGCTTCAGAGCCAGGGTAAGATCCAGCCTGAACCTCCAAGTCTTTTCACAAGGAAATATGAAATTGCAGAACAATGTGGGTGGGCAATGGACTGGACTTGACTCTCATTTATTAAATAAACACAGACTTGAGTAGTTACTTCTGAGAGCTAGAGCAGTGGCATTGCCAAGGTGTAGCCCTTAGGGGAGAGGGGATTTGACCCCATCATAAATTTCTGCCAGCAACCTCCCTCAAGTCACCTCTAATAAATGTACAGTTCCAGTGCCCGAAGTAAAATCAAGTGTCCTTGCTCGTCAATGTAGGTTCAAGACAAATCAATTACCCTCCACTTCCAAAAACCTTTTCACCACTAATCCTTTCTATAGAGAATTTCTGGAGCTGCCACCCCACTGAATTTCAGTCCAATGCTAGAGATTATGTGCAGTGTTGGTTCTTGCTGAAACCAGAGCACTAGGGGCCTCCTTGTTCTCCAGTCCTTTTGTATCATGGTTACATTTGCTGGCAGCTAGAGTAGGTAAAGAAAACCATATTGTTTGTGTAGTATAAAAGACGACTTCTGAAAGATGTGCAGACAGCAAAATCCATGCTTAAGCAATTGTAAAAACAAGAAAAACCTGAAAACAATTAGTAATCTATTTATACATGTAAAAACTGGAAAACGATTTCTTACTGTATGGACTGGAAATCTCAAAAAAAAATTTTTTTTCCCGCAGGTTTCTTGGCAGGGAGGGACATGTTCTGGTTTTAGGCATAAAGGAAATCACAGGAGGGGACTGCCAGTGCATGAAGTGGACACGTATGGGTGAGGCATGCCTATTTTAAGTCAGGTGTGCTTTTCCAAAATGTAATGAATATAAAGTAACAAAAAGAGGGTCATGCAGCTTTTTCAGTCCATCACATTGTTGCATTTTCTAATTATGGTACAGTCAGTGTAACCAGTGAATACTTAGTTGTGCTTATAAAGTAACTATGCTCTAAGCATATGAAGTTTCAATCATTGTTTGAATCAGAGAACTTGTGAGTCAATCTTAGCTTGGATTTAAATTCCTGTCATCACCTGAAAGAACTAATTATCTGACCTAAATGTGCACTGTTGGTTCTTGCTGAAACCAGAGTTCTTGGACACCCTGCAGGGTTCCATGGAAATTATATTCAATAGAACCATGGTATTTGAAGTTGGAAAGAATCTTAAAATCCATTGAGTCGAAGTGCCACATCTGCCCCAGTGAGACTGGATGTCTTATTCAGAATATGCTCACACTGACATAGTGATAGCCACTGTTATCAATAAAACAACAGAAATAAGAATGAAATATGTACAAGCACCTGGGATAGTATTTTTGATGTGGTAGTTTGAAAGGTATCAATAAAATTACATGCTCTGATAGAGTAAATAACCAGAATTGGTTTTCTTATTTAGCCACACAAAATATTCTCTTTCTGGCCATAATATTACAACTAGTTTCATAGCTTTGTGTCATGTCTTCATAACATGTAACTCTTTGGACTCTTTACATTTTTTTTTTAATTGAAACTTCATCTATTGGGCCACATTTCCTAAGCTGTCACTTAACTGGACAAACCTCCTTGCCAGATGTAGCTGGAGTGTTTTTGTGTATGAGGCATGGTCTGCTTATTAAGCCCCATCTTTAATTTCAATATAAACTGTTGAGTGGACATTGCTGCTTACAGAAGATAGAAGTTGGCCTGAAAGATGCCATAGCTACAATGGACAACAATCCTTATGAGAGTCAAGAAATGCTCTGATGCTTGAGATGATATTAATAGATATATGCTGAAGGCAAGGATGGATTAAGAGAGGCCTATTTAGTCTTGAAAAGAGTTAGATGAATGCAGGAGGTGATCATGATATTCTTGAGGATAGATGTCTTCATGATGCCAGCAGTGAAGAGAACTTCCCTTGGAAGAAGAGATGAAAGAACTTTGCCTAGGCTCCAAATGGAAATGGAAATCCCCCAAAAAGCAAAAAAAAAAAAAAAAAAAAAAAAAAGGGAGACCTAGGGAAATTCTTCAATAGAGAGATCTTGGCTCTCTCAATCCATGAGCCATTTTGCTCCAGGCAATATACCCAACGATAAATTTTATAAAGAGACCCCATGATCTGGCACCGCGAGTTGGCGCACAGTTCAGTCCACTCACAGGATCTTAACCTTCTCTGCCAGGGGAGTCATCATCTGAATGGGAAAAACCATTGCAAAATTTTCCCTTCGTCTAACAAGAATGACTAATTTTAGATGCATCACAAGGAAGTGTTTTGTTCCAGACACAGTTCCTAGAAATAGTGGGGCATTCCAGTCCAACAGATGAAAACCTTCCTCACAAGGACCAAACCAGCATGCTCTGGGCCACTTGTCTATGAATCCAAACTGCCTGCTTTCAAGAAGAGGAGAAGGAGATGGGGCTTCTAAAAAACAGATTTCCAAATCTCATTGTGGATTATCTAGATTGTAGAACATTTACAGCAAAATTTCAATCCCAAGAGATCTCTTCCTCACCACTCTTGGACCTATCCTTTCTTGCTGCTCTCATTTGTTAAGTGAAAGCACATTTTATCAGGCTAAACAAAGCTTAGTTGAACATTTTAATCTATTACATAATTATAACAATTGAAAAAAATTTTAAATGAGACTTTTGGATTAATTATACAGTTATGCATACACAATATTTTAGTAAGTTTTAAAATTTTTAAATAAAACTAATACTTAAAATTTAAGCATTTAATAATTTTAAAAAGGCATGGTATATTGGAAAGTTTATTGAACTGAGGATGGAATACTGAGTTTAGTTCTGACTTTCTCAGTAACTAAGTTAAATCAGTAGCTTCATCTCTCTATTCATTTGCATAATGAGAGAACTTATCTAACTGATCTGTTAAGTTCTTCCCAGATCTGAAGTTCTTTGATTCTAACTGTAATATGTTCCTTCTCCTCACATCAGAAATGACCAGCAATATAAAGTGGTGTTTGCTTAGTGCTGAATTACTACATTGGATGAGGAGAGAGATGTCAGTTCTAGCCAGCACGACTAGGTGGATTCATGGAGGATGTGTGATCTGAGCTAGGACTTGACAGTGGTCAGAATTTTGGTAAGTGAATTGCAGAGCATTCAAGGCACAGGGAGGAGTGTGGCATATGTGAACAAATGCAGGAAGAAAAGTTCAAGGTGTGCTGAGAAGCTAGGAAGCAGACCAAATGGCATCATGAAGAGCTCCTTTTGGAGAGGCCAGCATGAAATTTAAAGACCAAATTTTGGAGAGTCTATAGTGCCTGGACATACAAAATTTACCCTAAAAAAATCAATAGAATATAAACTTTTTGTTTGTTTGGAATTGGTGGTGTGGCTGGAATTACATGTGCAAAAACATTTTTGGAAAAGTAGTGTTAGTCCTTTCCTATTACCCATCAGTTTTCATTTGCTTCCAAGAGCATGGACAACTAAGAGTCAATTCTATTTTAAAGCATTTGTTTGGTTTAGTTTTCATTCCGTTTCAAATTGTAGCACTGAGGCAAGATGTAGGATCTCATTTGTACATTAGCTCAAATTTCTTCCTTCCCTTATTTAGTCCAATTTATCTGATTAATTAGGGGTTAATCAGGGAATTTGTTCCTTGTGTCCCACCTTATTGCTATGGACTAAATGTTTCTATTCCCCTCAAAATTCATATGTTGAAATCCCAACCTCCAATGTGATGATATTAGAAGGTTGGGGTTTGGGGAGGTGATTAGCTCATGAGGGTGGAGCTGTCATGAATGTGATTAATGTTCTTGTAAAAGAGGCCCCAGAGAGCTCTCTCCCCCCTTCTGCCAAGGATAAAATGAGAAGATGGCCATTTATGAACCAGGAAGCAGGCTCTTAGACACAGAATCTGTTGCCACCTTGACCTTGGACTTCCCAGCTTCCAGAACTGTGAGAAATAAATTGCTGGTGTCTATAAAGCTGGTGCTCTGTTCAAGTAGCCTGAATTGACTAAGATCATTATTAAGAAGATATTTCTTTATTTCTCAAGTATTTCATGTATGCTGTGCTTAAGGGCTTGGGCTGAGCTCTGGGAACAAGACAGATAGATCCTCACTTTCTGGAATTTATAATAAGAATTTATAATATCTGTCCATTTACTTTTAGAGCTGAATGATTTTTCAGAAATTGTATTTTTGTATGAGTATGGCATATTTTCTTGGGAATGGTAAATTAAAAAAAAAAAACTATGCAGCCCATCCACATAGTTTTAATAGTTATCAGAAATCCTTATTTCCCTCAGGGAATAGTTTGCAGCCAACAGTATCCCATTTCACTTGTTTTGCCAAATTCTTCACGTTCATAATGAGAAATTCTGAGTTTGTCAATTTAAGTAGTGATTGGTTAATTTAAACTATTTTATTTACATTATTCTCCCTAGACCATGCAGACCTGAACTTTAGGAAATCCTGTGGTTGCCATAGAGGGAAGGACAAGGGAGTGGGCTAGAGCAACAGAAGAGAAAACCAGTGGAGGTCAGCGCTGGCCAATGAAGAAGATGAAGATGGATCCGTCAAATTCCATTATATTTTCAAGACTCATAATTTACCCCCAGAAAAGGCAAAACCCCTTTATTAGTCTTTTTTGTGATCTCATTTCTGTCACAAGCGTCTTCAAGATTTCTGTTGTGAACTGATTTCACTTGTATAAAATGTGAGCCAACGTGGGGAGCGTGCTGCGTGATGTGATTGCTCTCAGGGATGGTTTCGGTACCACCGTTTTTCAGTAGACCATAAAAGGTTGCTTTTCCTAATTTAGACAGTTTAACACTGAAAAGCCATTGTAAAATTTAGAATGGCGCTTAGGATAGTGTGGTAGAATTTTTTTGCCCTGAGAGTCTCTGGGCTACCTAAGTCTCACAATCCCTGGCCTAGAAATAATTATTACATTTTTACTGATGAAAGCTCATCTGTGTTTTAAAGACTATGTTGGAGTCTTCTGGAATCCACACAGCATCCTGGGGGGTGATCTAGTATATCTCTGTGATTAGTGCTTTCAATCAGGTTTTCTTCACTTAATAGATTTGCCAGCTTTTTCGGATTGTCATGGAATTCTATGAGTCATACTGCAAATTACCAATAATATCCGACAAGTAGTTTGAGGTGGGGCAGGCAGCTGCCAGAGCTGGACTCCTCCTTCAGACGTGAGCAAACTATTCCTCACTTTCTGACCCAAACTGCCCTGTATTTTGATGCTGCCCCATGACCTCCCTAGTTGTTCCAACACTATGCCTCTCTAGGGCTCAGCTGCAACCCGTTTCTGATATTACCCCTCTTTCTCACCTTAATACAAATTTAACTTTGTCTATTGCATATGGTTAGTATGTAAGTCCATTAGAAAACTGAAATATGAACACACATACTTTACCTCCTCTGGAAACTTTCCTTGGCCCACGAGCGAGGTTAGATCCCTCCTGTCCTATGCTGTCATGGCTCTCTGGCACCTGCAGAACACTTTTTCCAGGTGTAATTATTTACATAATTATTATTTGGTGTACAATTTCCCTCCTGTATTGGAAAGTCTAAGAAGGAATAAGGAAGATGCTTTATCTGCATCATTCACTCTTACGTACATTTCCTAACACAGTGCCTGGTGAATGAATGACCTCAATCACTGTGAGGAAGGAATAAACAGAATTGCAACTGCCTATAGTAGTAGGCACTTGATAAATGTTGAATTAAGTAATGCCTCAATTCACTATTAAAATCTTTCCTGGAGGAGGATTTTGAGGAATAGTGGTGGGAAGTTCAGTCCTGGTGACAGTTCTGTGCTCAGCTTTTGTATAAAGCTGTTCCTAGTTTCCAGTAATAACACAGGCCCTTCCTCCCAAATGTAGTACTAGGTCAGTGAGTGCTCATAGGATTTACTTTGTTCCAGACCAGTTCAATTTCCCCTCACATTTGCACATTGCTAACCCAGTGGAGTAATGGCTGGATGTTATAGGAAATTAAAAGGATGAAATTAATCTCCTTTTGCTCCTGAAAATTCTGAATGCCTTTGGTTAAATTAAAGTGGAAATTGTAACCACAGATATAATCCCCTTTGGGTGTGGAGCAACCATGTGATGGAAATTGGCGTGAATGCCTTGTGTAGTGGCACTGAATACACTGCGTGATGCTTGCAGCTGGGATTTGCAGACTGTGGAGGCTTTCACAGAAATCGTCCCATGCCTCTCTGTGCCCCATGTGGGTGGGTCCTCTACCATAAGAAGCAGGAGACTGTAACATTTAAAGTGCAGACCCTGAAACCAGACTACAGGAGTTCAAAGCCCACGCCTGTCACTTGCTATTTGGGTTTTTCTTGGCGAGTTTCTTTAATCTTCTCTGCCTCATTCTCCTTACTTCTGAAACAGAGATGGTGGTAGGACCCACCGCAAAGGGTTATTGTGAAGATTAAATGAGTTAAGGTAGGTGAAGTATGTAGAAAAGTTTGCTAGAGTACATGTTCAGGAAATACTGTTTTTATTATGACTATCACAGAGCATGGAATTCGGACAGCGGTGGAGGCCAACACTAAGCAAATAGTACAAGCTTGATTTCCAAATGCTCCTCATTCGAGCTAAAGAAATTGGAAAATGGGAAGGAACTCAGATTAACTTGTATTTCTCAACTATTTGCAAGAAATCATCATAGTTGGAATTTGCAGTGTAGTTTATAGTTTTGTTAGAGTGGTCTCACAGACATTACATTTAGTTATAATATCTGTCTTATAAGTAAGAAGAATTATTGTGATATATACCCCCTTCAGCAAATGATGGGACTAAAGGTAAGAGATCGAGTGATTTGACCAATATCACATGGCCTGAAAGTAGTGGGTCAGGGATTAGAGTCTAGTCTCCTGAAATCTAGTTCAGGACTTCCATACTCACCACTCTGCTACTGCTCTGAGGTTGGCCTTAGATTCAAAACTCTTAACTCTTTATTCCTTTACTCTTTCATAAATCTATTCATTCTGGTCATTCAAATGTGTTTGAGTGTCCACTGGATGGATAATGCTATTAGTTGTATAATGTTCTGTCTCCTATTGATTTTTTGATCCATATTTAATAAGAGTTACTAAATTTTAAGCACTAGAAATACAGAGATAAGGGAAACCTACTGTGAAAGAATTTATATTAAAATGGGGAATGCAGATAGCAAATGAATTCAAATGTAGTATATATTAATAATATAGGGAAGCACATATACTAAGAAGTTATAATATAGGGGAAATAACTCAGCTTGGAGAAGAAAGGGGGCAGTGGGTGAGGAAAGACGTCTGAGCTGAATTCACACTGAGTTTAGAATTTAGTCAATAATAATACTAAAGAGCTCACATGAATTGACATAGATTAAATGCCAAGCACTGTTCTAAGTATTTTGTGTATGCTAATAAATAAGACATGCAGCACTATTAAAATTATATCATAATTTTAAATACAAATATTCAAATGCATCTTGAATTTGTTCACTCTATCTTCTTCATTGCCACTATCATTTCTCTTCTCAATAACGTATGCCATGTCCCCACATGCCCCCACCCCATGCACTCTTACCACAGTCCAAGCCATTTCCCTCACAGCAGCCAGAATTCACTTCTTAAATGATAAAATGGGGGATGTAACCCCCACTTAAAACTCACAATTATTTCTCATTTTATTTAGAAGCCCCAAATTTTCTTTATGGCCTATAATAAGACCTTGCACACTATGGTTTATTCCTACTTTCCTTGCCTTCATTTCTTTCTTTTTTTTTTGTCTCTCTTTCCTTCCTTCTTTCATTCCTTCCTTCCTTCTTTCCTTCCTTCCTTCCTTCCTTCCTTCCTTCCTTCCTTCCTTCCTTCCTTTTTCTATTCTCTTCTTTCATCATCAACTACTACCTTTTCTCAAGTCTCTCTACATAGTGCACGGAACACTGGTACCATGGAGAGCTAATACACGATGCTTAAAAATGGAAAATGGCTTCATGCTAAGACAGTTTTGGAAAATATAGAGTCAAATACAGCTTTTGTCTGTTTGGCTGGTTTTTCCTTTGTAAAGCCTTATAAATACTACATTGTAAATCTTTCCTATTTTCTAACCTAACCTTATTAACTAAATTTTTTTTAAGGTGATTCTCATGTGAACACATTCTTAGAACATATTTTGAGAGGCGCCTCATCCTAAATGAAAGTCATATGAAATAGGTCAACCTTAAATTGGGTTCAGAAGGTCAATGGGTTTAAGACCTCCTAAATCTTATATTCTGGGAGAAAAGATAGAAGGAACACAGTTATTAATCAGAAATTGTATTTTCTAAATGTTAATAAAAGCTTATGAATTCCTAAGAGATATAGTCGAATCTCCTTTACTTTCTTCATTCAATGACTTGGACTTCTACCATGCTCTTAAGTTGGATTCTAAGAATTGAAACTGAGACACTACTTTGAGTTAATTAATTATAATAAGAATTTATTGAGGATCTATTAGGATGAGTCTATGGTTGGAAAGTTTCCTTGGCAGAGCACTACCAGGGTGGGGGGGGATTATAAAATTTTCTTTCTTCTTTTTCCAATAAGAAAGGGTGGTTACTGTATTGATATGAACTTGGGTGGTCCTTAATACATTCTTATGAATCAGAAATTATATCTGCCAATTGTTAATTCCTTGGAAAATGAACAATAACATATGTGTATCACTAGCATCCTTTCATGGGTTTTAATTTGTTTACAAAGAGTAAAATAAATTATAAAACCATTTAGCATAAATTAATAAGTTGAATAAGGTATATAGATCTTTTCAGTAAATCCCACTCTATATTAAATGGTTAAAAAGGACAGGTTACTGCTAAAGGGCTGCTATGGTTTAATGCTAGTGTGGTTTTCCACTGTCTTTGTTTTCCCCCTCAAACTTTCTGCAATTGCATGTACTTGGATTTTAGGATGTGAAGTGTGGGATGGTTTTCTAGAATAAGTTGTCAGCAATAAAAACCTCCTTCTTGGAGATCTTTTCTATTATTTTTATTGTTACAAAAAACAACTTCCACAGAGATGAAAGAATAGATTAGAATGAAAAAAGGGACAAACATTTTTGAAAGAGAATATATTCAAATAAAAATATATTCTTATGGTATTTCCACTACTATTTGTGATACAATTAATATGAAACATGGATAAGACTTGTGTACATGAAAAATCTGATGACCAGCAGGTAAAAGGCTGCAGCTAATTAAAAGAGGGTCCTAGAACAAATTACAAAGTACTTTTGACTTTTAGGGGCCATAAAATAACTAAAGGAAGATATAGATAAATTTGACAACAGACTCTTAGGAAATTTTGTTGAGTTCATACATGGAAGAGGAGCAAGATATCTTTTGCCTAATTGCAATAGGATATCCAAACTTAGGCTCATATAAGAAAGAGGTAGACTTCTTCACCTAACCACTATGACCTTACCATGAACTCAAAGACGTTTGTCCTGATCCCATTCTATTTGTGACTTTTGAGCTGTCTACATTTTGGACATTCAAATGGATGTCTTGGTTAATTTGTTCCTCTCCCATGCACAGACAGATTTCTTTAAAAATTTACAGAAAAGAAAACTTATACTTATCTTTGCTCAGTCTATTACTTCACAAATGGAGGGTATAACTGGACCCAAGCAGGGATATTTCCTATCAGAAACAAATAGAACCCCATACAAATAATTTGCAAAAAAAGCAACATGTTGGTCTGAGTAGACAATTTTTGCACTTGCCAGTAAAACTAGTAGGAAGGGTTGTAAGTCATTTAAATTCTCTGGGCCCTATCTTGAAATGATGCCCTACACTTCTTCCAAGAAGGGGTTCAAATTAAAAATGTATGCAAAACTGGCTTGTCAACTGTAAAGAGTTTTTAAATGTGGTGTCTTAGGTAGGGTCCCTCTAGAAGCAGACTCATCTGACAAAAGGAATTTAATGCAAATAGTTTTTCTGGAAGATTCCAGAATGTTCTGGTGGGAGAGTGAAGAAATAAGACCAAGACAGGGTGTATTAATAAGCAGATTACTGCCATGGACAACTGGGCCTCACTTTCACTGGGGACCTCTGGAAGACAGTATACAGCAAACATCCTAAACATTGAGGAAGGTGGTTTTCTCTTTTCCCACCTGCCATGGGCTGAGGCTACACCTAGAGGTATCAGTGTTCCAACACTTCTGACCTGCCCTGCAATGTTAGCTATACATACCAGAGAAGTCCCTCACACAGAAAGAAATGAGTGTTTAAAATAGAAAGTCCTGAGGGTGCACTAGAATCGTAGGAACTGGGGGGATGTGGGAAGGCTATCCCCAGTGGTTGCTACAATTGCTAATCACCATGAGGCAGAATTTGGCTTAAAAGCAAGCTTTAAAACCAGTCCTGAACTGTCTTTACAGCTGGACACTTTATAGAATACCATGGTAAAGAATTAATCCGTATCTTAGGATAATTTAGCTCATTATTTTGTAATGGGCAAATAATTGTCCCTCCTGGTCCCTGACTTTATACCTTGAGATGTTCTTTGTTGCCTATTCTTGCTCCTTGGCAGTGTCTGAAGAGGGGGTGTGGGGAGGATGCTGCTTTCATGTCTGTCTGTCTTTCACAGCTCTCATTCTGCTACAGCAGACTGGAGGTCCAGGTGTGGCTTTCAGCATTTCAGTTTCCACCAGAACCAAACCAACTTCAGACTTTTGCTTCTGGTTCATATCATTTTCAGGGAAGCACAGTCTGCCTATGGTTTGTACATATCAGTTTTAAGCCTGAAATCACTGATCTTTTATTTATTGGCCTCTGTGCAGAGCCTAGCCCTCCTCTTTTTCCACTTAATAGTGGCTACTTTGAGGTTATCAGAAAAAAAATAGGCTTGGATGTGAAGGCAACATTTTAAATCTCATTTTGATCTCTAGGTTGGTTCCTCTCATGTGATGGAGAACCCTCAGCAGGAGGTGCTGGAGGGAGACTTCACATCCTGGCTCCTTCTCAGGCTGCTTCTTTAGTGGCCCTTCTTATATCTCCTTACATTTGTGTGTAGAAATAGTTATATATTTTTTTAAATTTTGTGAGGTTTCAAATTACTGAACTCTCGGTCAACTTCAGTTGCTTATTTAGGCCACAGCAGGATGAGTCTCTCTTTGCAGTTCTGTGTTCTCTGAAATAACTGCCTACAGACAGGCCAGACCTAGGCCACATTTATCTCTCTTGAAAGACTTTGCTGAAAGTGGCAAGAAGTAGCCAATACACAACAACATTTGAAACTTTCCAATGATTTTCCTTAAAACTATAGAATTAGTTAACATGGTGAATACATCATGGTATCATGAGGAATAAATTTGCCAAATGTTTTGCCATAGATAGTTGCATTCCAGCTTGCATTGCTTGTCACTTCTGCCCTCTGCCTGGCTGCTATTCCAGTGCTGAGTACCCACCTTAGTAGAACTATCTTACTTTTGGGACAAAATTCACATTAGTTATTATATATGTTTGGCTCTTACAGCAGAACCCAACCATAATGATAGCTGAATTAAGAGAAAATGCTATTGAACAGTCCAGAGATCACATGGCAGCTGGGCCATTTTGCTCTGCTTTGCCTAAGGGAGTTGCTCTTGTCAGCACAGGCCAAGATAATCTGCCCTAACTGTGCATTCTGGTCAGTGGGGAGGGAAGGGTACCCCAGAAGATGAGCACTTAATTTCTTACTTGTATCTCTTTAGCTAGACTTTGTCATCTGCCCACATCTAGCTGCAAGGAAGGCTGCAAAGAGTAGTCTTTGCTTTGTGTTTCACTTATCTATTGCTGTGTAACAAATGACTCCAAAACATAATGTGCTAAAATAAGAGTTATTTATTTGCTTATGTTTTTGCAAGTCAACTGGGCATTTTTTTGGCTCTATATGGTACTGACTTGGTCAATGGTGCTGGTACTTTCAGTGGGCAGTTGGACTAGTAGGTCTAAAAGGCCTCTTACCTATCTGGTTATTGGTGCTGTTAACCAGTGCCTTAGTTCTCATCTATGAAACATCTCTCTCCACATAGCAGTTATCTTTTAGGGCCTCTCCATGAGGCCTCTCTCTCCTGAAGAATAGCTTTCTTATACCCTGGTAGCTGGATTCCAAGAAGGTGAAAGGGGTAGCTGCCAGGACCCTTAAGGACAAGGCCTAGAACTGCATAGTGTCCCATCTGCCATATATTTTGGTCAGAGCATGTCACAGGTGCAGCCCAGATTGAAGGGGAGGGAAGTAGCTTCCACCTTTAATGAGAGGAGTGACATGCATATACATGGATGGATGGGAGGAATTGTTGGGGACTCTCTTTGGAGACTTATTTCCCATATTCTGGGTGGCAATAAGTCAGATAAGAATCAGGTCTTTATGATCATAAAAGAAAGAGAAAGAATAGACAATGGGAGATATCCAGCAGCCTCTGCCAGAAGGTTCTTTCATAGAGTATTTGTCCCTAAAATATTCATGCATATTCAGAAATCATAAGTGATTACAAATAGGTTCTATATTTTAAATACATTTTTAACAGAGTTGAAAGTTGATTAAACATCATTTTGCTTTCCAGTTTACCTAAAAGATATTGATGGCTATGCATTTTTGTAGGAATCAATTCTTGGAGAAGACATCACTGACTATTATTTTTTAATTTAATATTTTCCATATTGAAATGTTTCTCCTAGTATAACCCCACTTTCTCTTTGTTATAAAAATATTTTAAAAATTGTGTTTTTATATTGATAGAATCTCTTTGGTATTCAACTCTCTACTTGGCTTTAATTTAAATGTTCAAAGACTTATAGGCACTTGAGATTGGGATGGAGTTAACATTTATCTAGCTATATTAACTATAGTAACAACAACAGTTATAATTAACATTTATTAAGAGCTCATGCTAGCCTATGGTCATGTTATTTAATTTCCACCCAAATTCTTGTGGGTTCATTATCAATGTGATCTTCATATTATAGTTGAAGGAAGGGAGATTCTGAAAGATTGAGCAACTTGCCCAAGATTACACAGCTAATGAGCAGCCAAGATGGGAACTGAACTTGGACTCACTGACCACAAAGCTGATGTCCTTAACTCCATGCACGGAAACCCTTTCTATAGTCTGACCCATTTGCTGAGGTGTTGTTCAACCTGTGTATTAACTTTCTGTGATGGGGAATTCTCTTCTTCCTCAGGGTAATAAATTCCATTTCTTGATTTACATGATAATAGAAAAATCAACTTTAAAAACCACTTCATCTCCCTACAATCATACACTGGTTTTAGCCAAACTATTCCGGATCATAAAGAAACCTTTGAACATGTGATGACAGGTAGCACTCTGTGATCTAACACTTTCTCAGCATCGCCACTCCAATGCTGTCTGCAGATTATTACGCGATAGTTATTAACTTTTATAAATCATTCTTCTCTGAACACACAGCATTTGTCAGTGGTGCTTTGGTAAATTATGGAAATCAAAGTTGATGAAACCCATCAGGGATGGGCTGGCTAGTGAAGATTATAGCACATGAGCACTTTCTGCCTAATAGGTAACACTCTGCCTAGTAGATAATAAGACATAACAGAAAGAAGCAAAGCTTTGAGGTCAAACAGACCTGAACTGGATTCAATGTTTTGCTATTTCCACTATTTCGTTGCTCTGTGCTTTTGCGGAAAACACTCATCTCTACTATTTTTTTTCCATTAGGGAAGTATGGGCAAGTAATACCATCTTAGAAGTTACTGTAAAGACTAAATGGAGTAGTGTATCTAAGGGATGTCTGGCATAGTGTTCTTATTCTAGGAAAGACGGCTTATCATTACCATTTCATGCATGTTTCTCTAGGTATAAGGCATATATAAAGAAGTCAAGAATGTGCCCTACTACTTTAGGATAATGTTACTCGGAGAGTTGTAGTGAAGCTAGAAAATACTACAGTTTGTGTACGTCAAACCTCTGGGGTCAGGCCAGTCTAATTTCTGCACAATATTTGGGAAGACTATCACCCTGAATTTGACTCACTAGGAACCTTATTTCTAAACAATAATGGAAAGAACGGGGTGGTTTTCTTATTTTTCTTGGAAGGCTTGCTAAACTAGCCTTTTTGCATTTAGCATCCAATGGATTCTAAGATTCTGTGCCACTTAAAGTTTTATGGGTATTTTATGGTCCAGCAATTAAATTTTGATGAGTCTGTGTTCTTTACAGTCTGTTCTCATTCATTATTTTAATTATGCCTTATTGTGTTCTAATGTGTTCATTTTAAATAAGAATTATGGGTTTGTTCTTGTTTCACTTTTAAAGTTATCTGTCAACCTTAAATATTGTCTAATAAACTGTCAAGTAAGACAACATTTGCCATTTCCCGTATTTCTGGAGAAGATGTGATTTAGCAATAGTATTAAGTTAAAGTCAGAAACATATGCAGAATGTGACAGCTGCTTAATATCTTCCTTTCATTTGCAATATTTTTCTGGAGATAATAGGGAAGACCAGCCAGAAGGAACTTAGTCTAATTTAAGTGATATCTCAGTGGCTCATTTATGGTGTTTACCTATCCTTCTTTGCCAGGGAAATTCCACATACAGAAATTTGAATTAAATGGGAGAACTTAAGCACCCATTACATTTGCTTTTCAGGGAGAATAACAGCACCATAAAAAAGGTTCTGACATAACACCTTCTGTGTCGATGTGGCCGTAATACTGACAAACTCTTCTGAACATGCCGTGTTTATTATTTGGGTACATTCTTCAAATACGTCATGGAATTTAATTTGTAAGGTGATGTGAATTTCAATTTCCCTCCAATTTTGATATTTCTTGTTCTAATGGGCCAATGTTTCAATTTCTGGCTTGTTAGTTTTTGCCTTTAAAGTTACCTCCTCTTTCATTAATTCTTTATTTTGAGTAAATGAACTGTCAAGATCTTGACATAAAAACAAAAACGGATTCCGAATTAAAGTATCGTGTCTGCCCCCTCATTTTATAATCATATTGTGGATTTTTTTTTTCTCTTTTCCAACTTTAGCTGGGATTCGTATTGTCCTGGCCACTCCTCCTGGCTTCCCTATTTTTGCGGGAAAGCAATAAACACCGTGTCTCCAGATTAGGAAATGTGTTCCTCATGGAGGTAGGTGACTGTCCTGTGATAAAAATACCCAGATCGTTTTCAAAGTTCCTTCCTGGTCACAGTGGAGAAAGGTGGGAGTGCAAAATCATCACCCTGGCATCTAGGACAACTGAGGGTACTTACTGCTCTCCTCTCCTGCAAACTTGGGTGATGGTCACCTAACTGTTTTGTCTTGGGTTCATCATTAATAACATGAGAGACTGACCCCACACACTTTTCTCATCCTGTTGATTTAGAATGAATAGTGGTGACAGGGAATATACTAGACCAAACTGGCCATCTTTTCATACCCCTCTTGATTCAGGTGCTTTGCCTAAACAGCAAGCATTGGAATTCTGATGTTGTGTTTTCCTGGCCTAATGGCTGCTGGACTCTCTCCTGTTCCTCTTAACTCCCTCAGGCCCCTTAAATGTACTGGATCCACCCAGGGCTCCCACATTTGAATTTACTTATCTGGTAAACACTTTTGAAACTATGCTAAAGGTACCCTAAAGTTTGGAAGGTTATAAAATGTCCTTTTTGTGTTGTCTCTGATAGCGCACACCGGCCAAAGTGCATTTTTAGATCATATGCCTGCCTTTGTATTTTAACTTATCAGGAATGCTAGTTCAAACTGGGTGGGGAGGTGGAGGAGGAATGGGGGAGCAGCAAATTGTACTCCCTCTTAGCATGGGAAACTCTGGGGCTGTTTACAGGGGAGGGGAAAAAGCAGACAGATACTAATTCTATATGTAGGTTTAATCTTGATAATCATAATCAATAACCAAAACTATGACCATGATTTGCTTCAAAAATTAAACTCTAAACCTATGTTTGCAATGTTAGTTCAACACACCTTTGGACAGAGCACACACTCTCCTGGGTGTCTGGAGCTCGTTCAATAGTGTTAAAACGAGATAGATTCAATCATATAATTGCCAATTATTTTACTTCCATGACTTTAAGATCTAAAGCATTAACTCTAAATCTCTGGTTATACAAATACGAGGCGGTTGATTAGGGTCTCCCTCGAAGTCCATTTCCCCAGATTCTTAAAATCTCTCAATTCCAAGGCAGGTCTCCTCAAAAAGGTGTCATTTCAAGATTTCCATCTAACAGTTTTTATTTAAACATCATTGGGGGTGGGGAGTCACACAAAGTAACTGAGAGGAACTCCCTCCTCCCCCTGCCACGGCATAACCAGTAATTTGATGACGGGAACAACACAGAACTGGATTGATTTACAAAAGCATCCCTGTGCCATCATGATTTGGACTCTGGACTTCAGAGTGTCCCCTGTCTTCATTTATGGACCAAGGAAAGTGGACATTAGATGGCATGGTGTGGGTGAGCTACACTATGTGCAGTGGGACCTTCTGGGTTCCATGTAGAATACGTTTCATGTAAATGCAGAGATGTGTTGAGGAGCAGGGGCAAAAAGCTGCCCTCTGTTTATAGCACTAAGTGACAGTGTTCATGGCTGCCCAGTTTATTTTAGGGGTATTTGGCACAACTCATGTTTTTATTAGTTTTTGGAAGAAACTGGCTTTTACTTTGTTATCTTTCCAATGCCAAGTTTGAATTGAAAATGAACATTACATCAGCTTGTTACTTGGTCCTTGGGAAAAAATCCAGCCTGTATGGACAAATTCAACCAGGATGCCAAGGGAAGAGACAGATGATGTCTGTTAAAAAGTGTGGTATGAAGTTTTACACATTTTGTTTGGGATACAGTGTTGTGCCCACCCTGACCTTGGACAAACACTCACATACATATTCCAAAATTTTAAGTTAAAATCTACTGAGTATACAACAAAAATAAAGATTTGTGTAAGCATACTCTTGTACTGAACGTTTGGCAGGAATTTAATTATTCTGTGACAATCAGCCAATTCGTCATCATTATACTGATTGAGGAAGTCTCGTGGGGAAAGCACTGCAGCAGCGTCTAAAAAGTGGATTAGCAAGGATCCTTTATTACACTTATTTCCAGGATTGCACATTAACTAACTGTATTACATATTTCTTTCAGTTAAACATAAAGAATTCATGGCTTAATAGGCCTAGAGATCAAAAACACTGTCCAAGGTCATATTCTTTGCAGCCTAAGGTAACCCAAGACACTAGGTTCAGATATCCTGTACATGATGACCATGAATTTATTCTGCCACATGTGGGGGATTTTGCAATTTTTGTTTGGAAACAAATATCACAACAAAAGGCCAACTAATGTGTTAGATTTTTGAATATTAGAAGTATTTACTTGCTTTTTTTTTTTTTCCAGTTTAACCATGTTTACTAACTTGGTTAACTACTGAAATCAAGAATTTTTAAAACTTTATTCACAATAGCCAAAATATGGAAACAACTGAAGTGTCTATCAATGGATAAATGGAAAAAGAAGATGTTATAGGCATATATATATAAAATATTCTTCAGCCACAGGAAGAAGAAAGCCCTGCCATGTACAACAACGTGGAGGGAACGTACAGGCATTATGCTAAGTGAAATAAGCCAGAGAGAAGAAGACAAATATTGCACGGTATCACTTACACATGAAATCTAAAAAAAAAAAAAAAAAAAAGGCAAACTCATGGAAACAGAGAAGAAAAGTGGTTGCCAAGGGATGGGGTCCAGGGAAATAGGAAGTCATTGGTAAGAGGATACAGACTTTCAGCTATAAGATGAATAGGGTCTGAGGATCTAATATAAAACATGATGGCTATTGCTGGTTAGCACTGTATTATACAATTGAAATTTGCTAAAGAGGAGAACTTAAGTGTTCTCATAAAAAAAAAGTCAATAAATAAAAGATGTGAGAGGATGTGTTAATTAGCTAGATGATAGGTGTCTTTCCACAATGTGTACGTATATCAAATCACCACAGTGGACACTTTAAACACGTGACCACTTTATAGGTAAGTTATTCCTCAATAAAGCTGAAAAAGAATAAAACATCTAAAAAAGAAAAAAAATCCTTTAAACGGGGAGAAAACTCCTAAAAACAAAATAATAAATTAGCAAGCTCTGGGGTGTGTTTGGATTATGTTAATGTTATGATCCTTGGGTGTGGTGACACTTGCTGGCGGCTCTCCACGCTTCTATCAAGGACCACACTCTATATTTCTATGACGTTTGGCTTATGGCATTTTGCCTCTGTGGCACAGGAGTCCACTGTGATGGTAGGAGGAGATTTCTCACAAGTCGTGCATCTGTCCAGTGCCAGCCCCATGGCGTGGACCCCTCTCCTATAATTTGTTATGCTTGCATGCTCTTCACTTGTTGTTTTGAGGTAGGGGCTTAGGCAACAGAAGCTTGTTTGTGAGGGGCTTTCCTTGGAGTGAGCTTTGTTGTAAAATCCGCAGGAGGAAAACAGTACTTTTGACATTTGCTCAAGTTACTTCTTTATTTGCATCATAACAAAGCCAGATATCAGCTCAAGGTTTGAAAGAGGCTGATTCGATGGTGTGGTCAGCTACTCCCTGTCCCTAGGTAGTGTCTACCATTACAAGACCCTCTAAAGTTACTGAGGCCAGATTGAGACAAACGGACTGGGTCTCCTTTCCTGGGCTCCGCCTATGTGGATATAACTTCAGAAATCTGAGATTGTCAAAAAGAGTTTGTTGTAGGGTTTTTTTTCTTTCTTTCTTTTTCTTTTTTTCTTTTGAAAGAAATTCCAGACCAGTTGGCTAGTCACACATTTATTCACTCATTCAACAGCTATTTATTTAGCATCTATGTGGGCCAGGTCTGTGCTAGACAATTAATAGACAATGGTGCGTGGTCCTCCCTGTCTTCAGAAACCTCATGGTCTAGTGGGGAACATGGACCAGTTCACACAGTTACCACACAGTTTGCTAAAGAGTTAAGTGCAGGATGCCAGGGGTGTTTAATTGGGGTGCTTGGCTGATTTGGAGAAACTGGGGAGGTTACTTAGAAGAAAGAGTTCACCTGAGACAAACAGTAATAACTAACAAGTGGAAGAGGTGTAGTAGAAGGAGAAAAAAATAGCATATTCAAGTCAGAGAGTTTAGTTTACTAAAACCTAGAGATGATAGCTAAGATTTAAAATCTTCTGTGCTGTCCTGGCTTAGTTCCAATAACAAACACATACTTTCTTCTCAGTTTTCCTTACCGCTTTGGTCAGAATTAACCCTTATTGTATGCTTATATAGTGTTGCCTTTGGTTGTTATAAATAGTCACTGAAGGTAGAAGGATTTCATTAGGAGCAAACATAGTTCTAATCCGTAGAGTCGGTAAAGCATTCAAGGGATTATTTGGATTAAAGACCTCTAAGTATTAAAGAGAAAAATATTATCATTACTTTAATAATACTTTCCCAAGTTGCAAACGAATAACTGGCTCCAACAATCACATCTCTATAATTGTTCACACATTTCAGGCAGGCATTTAACAACGCCACAAAGAAACTTCAACAGCTAAGCTCCTTTGATTTGATTGCTAGACAGACTCCAAGTTTTTGTTTTAAAGCCAAAAATCAAATCACAAGAGCAAAAGTTAGACAGAAAGGCTGAACTTGAACAAAAGTTCAGTGATTTTTATAAAAAATGCTATTACTGAATCTCATCACATTTAAGACACTACTGTTGTAACGTGTACTGTTATGTTATGTAACATTAAAAACGAAATATATAAAAACATTACCATTTAAACTATGAAGGGCTATCAGGTGTAAGACACCCTCAAATTTCAGAGATGTTAAAATGTGAAATAATGTGTATCTTAGAACGGGTGAATTATGGTTAACAATGATAAATATTTCTATGGTGAGTTTGATGGTTAGCTTATCTACATAATTTTTAAAAACATCAAGAAGGAAAATAGAAAATTAGGTCCTATGCTATGTGTTTCAGATCTGAAGTGTCGGAAGGAACATGATAGAGAGTAGAAAATCAGATCTTGAAATGTACATCCCAGTTTTTTGAGCACATAAAAGGAAGATTATCTCAGGGAAATTTGCTAGACACTGAGTCTGTGGAGAACGGGATGGGTAGGGAAACACCATACATATGTCTTCAGTTTCTTCTTAGCTCTGCCAAGTAGGATCACACAGTCTCGTTAAATTAAAGGACATTCTCCTTGAGCTTGAGCACTCCGACAGACTTCTGTGCTCCACAGTCATAAATATGTGAATATAAAACTAACAGTTAAGGAAAAGTGACTGTTAAGAAAATTAATAATTAGTGAGAAATTTGGGGAAAATGGTGTGAGAATAACCAAAAGATGGGAAGTACGGATAATAAACTTTTATTTTTCTGTTAGTAGCCTCTAGAGCAACAGACGTGAAGAGGTTAAGGAGTAATCGTGTGAGCCTAATGCATGTCCTTGCCTTCTAAAGCTCCTGCTAGATCTCGTTTTAATACCACCGCAAGAATCCAGGTGGTAAAGAGCTCCTGGAAGAAGAGATTGCAGTACCAAGTGGGATAAAACAAGGCTATGATTTACTCCCAAACCACTGTTATCTTTCACTTTTCCCTAATAATCTGATACTACTTTTAGAAGATTCAGACACATGCCCTCCTACCATTGTAGCAAAAAGGCAGTATTCTTCCTTGTTACGATATAAAAAAAAGGAGTATTATGAATCAGATGCTCTTAGGAGACACATATGAGACAAAATGTAAACATTCCTAAGAGGGAAAGAACTGTACTGTTCACAAGAGAAAGACAAGCCCACAGGAATACGCACACAGAGAATGAGAAACCAGTTCTCAGATGAAGAAGTACAAACATCCAGCAGACACATGAAAACATGCTTGTTAGCACTAGGGATCATCAAAGCATACTGCATACTGCATACCTCTGAGCAACAGGGCTCCACTTCTATCTGTATGGTTAGCAAAAAGTTAAAATGGCTGATAATATTCAATATGAGTCAGGATGTGGGTAGTGGTAGACAAACATTGGTACTGCCTTTTTGGAGGACACCTTAATATTTAATATGAGAATTCACACTGATCAGCAAATCAACTTCTAGAAATCTACCTGCAGATACATTCATACAAGTTTACATGGATATTTGTACAAGGACAATCACTGAAGCAGTTTTATGAAAGCTAAAAATGAGAGGCTTACAATACATGTTTGCTTATTTAAATAGAATTTTTATCGGAGTATAACATTAAAAAAGAGCACACATCATGACTGTCCTGCCCGACAAATGTCACAAAATGAAAGTACCTGTTTAACTATTTTGTAGACTAAGAAATAGTAAAGTGTCAGGTACTTAAAGACCTCCATGTACCCAGTCCCTGTCAACCCCTGGCTTCTAATGCTGTAAATCTGTTCTGTCTGTTTCTGAACATACACATGGAATCATGTAGTATGTCCTCTTTTGTGCTTAGATTATTTTATTCAGCATTCTGTTTGTGAGACTCATCCGCGGTGTCGTGCGTAGCAGTAACTTGCTGATTTTCACTGCTGTGTAGTATCCCATGGAATCAATATATCATAATTTATTTATATGCATTATTGCTGATAAACACTTAAGTTTATGGTGGCTGAAGAATGCACCTCACAGACCTCAGAGGGCAGGGAACAAAAGGGACCCAGGGTCCCAGCTGCTGTGCTCTGAATTTCATCACTGCTTTGCCCCAAGGCTATGTTTCTTCGGGCTCCTCCAAGCCAGCGGCTTAAGTGCGGTGAAGATGTGGAGGAAGGCTTATTCCTGGGAGACAAGGAACTCTTTTGATGTCCAGCTTGGCTCAAGAATCCCCCCACGGCCTTGATGAACATTTCTCAGACGCGGAGCAGTCTAGGGCAATTCCACTCAAACTTGTCTCCTTCTCTCTTTCACTCGTGGTCACAACTGCATAGTGACCTGGCTCTTCCAGACAGGGGCACCAGCATCACTAAGTAGATTGGGGGTGGCCTCCTCTTTAGGTAAGGGTGATGTAAGGGAGGCAAACCACATAGCTGGGCTTATTAACATCTGTGAGAATGATATGTCCTCCAAGTAATAGAGGTCAAGTGGTAGTTCTTAGCCACCAGAATTCAGAAGGCAGCAGTTAATTTAACGACCAGCAAGGTTAAAGGGACAGCCAGGGGGCCCCTGACCCATGGGGAATCGTGGAGATGCTAAATAGAGCAAGGAGTATTTAGGAACAAACAGTGCTATTTAACATTTATGATTAAAAAGGAAAAAAAAGACAATAAAACAAGAATGGAGGGCACAACCCAATAAAAGTCAGGGTCCCTTGTTAAGTTTTAAGATCTGAGCCAATGTTCAGATCTGAAATCCAGTCACTGAAGGAAGAAGGACTTTGCAACACTGGCAAGTATGCACTGTAATAGTTCCCTGTCTTTCCCCAAAGGGACCCACAATCCACTTACTCAAGTGACTGTACACTGGGAAAAGGGGGAATAACCAGATGTTTCCAGACCACTGGACGCAGCATCTCAGTTGACATTGATACCCAGTGACACAAAGCATTATCGTGACCCGTCTATTAGAGTGAAATGGACAGCAGCTGAATTACTGCCAGGAATGGACTGGAAAGACAGGGGGGCTGTCTTATGAACGTCTGTGAGCAGTGCACCTGGTTATCTGTCTGTGGGAAAGAGAAATGGCCCAAGGTGAGCGTATATACAGATTCCTGGATGGTGGTCAATAACCTGACTGTCTTCTCAGAGGCCTGAGAAGGAAAAGGCATAGAAGATTAGAGATAAGGAGGTTGGGCTACAGGCATATGAGTGGGCAGATGGGAGCAGGCACAAAGTGAGAAACATTTTATATCACCCATCAAGTCCCACTGGAAAGTATCCACCATGGAGAGACCCTGGAGAATTGAGTTGATAAGATGACTTGGCCAATTGACATTACCCAGGCTTTGTCACTGGCTATTTTTGAAATTGAATGACACGTGAACGGAGTGACCATGGTCATAGAGACAAAGGGCACATACGAGCCAAACAACAGGGACTCCCCTTTACCAAGTCCAGTACATTTCTCTCTGCATGTCAACAACAGTGACCAACACTCAGCCCCAGATGTGGCACTGTTCCTCCAGGAGACCAACCAGACACTCGGTGCAAGCTGAATACTGGGGGCCCTTCTTATCATGGAAGGGCTGGCAGCTCGTCCTCATAGGCACAGATACCTCCTGGGTGTGGACTTGCCTTTCCTGCCCTAGAGCTCCAGCTAGGATTACTGTCTGGGAACTTGTGGAAGATTTGATACCCAGGCATGAGATTCCACACTGCAAAGAGTCTGATGAAGAAGAGGCCCCCCCGCCCCCGCCGTGAAGGAGGTGTGGGGTGCACCCTTGACCACAGGGTCCTCTCGTCATTTCAGGAAGCACACAGCCTGGAGACAGCCAGGTGTACAGAATGTCTGAATGGCTTTCTGGAGGTGCATCTGAAGTGCCAGTGTGGAGGGAAACGTTTTGAAAGGCCCGGGTGCCATCCTTCAGAGAGTGTATTTGTTAAGTCAGATTTCTCTACATGATACTCTCCCTCCCTAAAAGCAAGGTTTAGAAATTCAAGGGTTGTGCAGGAGTGCCTACTATACTTAAACAACCACAACCAGCGACCTGTTGAGGCTTCTTGTCCTTCCCATCACTTCTGTTCTGGGCATACTTTACACAGGGTCACATTTTGTCCTAATTTTTTGAAGACTGACATCAAGTAGAATAGTGGACATATTCCTACTGCCTTCCAGAAAAATATGGGCCACTACAGAACAATAATAATTGTAGAAAAAAACCCCCACAAGTCAGTTTTTTGCAACTGCTTGTATATTGCTTGGGATGTTATATTTTCAGTGCAGCTGATTCCGAGTTCATTTTAGGTGAAAATATGTAGTTATAATTTCAAAAAATAGTTGAAAGAGGGAAAGTGCTGACAAGGAGGTAGCATTTATTTAGTATTGGTAGTGGTGGGTGTTATGCTGAACATATGTTAAAAAATGCATTTTACATTCATTTATTTCATGACTAAAACAAAAAACTATTCAAGAGGCTGGAAATATACTGATTTATAAGATAGACACTTGCCTGTCCTCACGGAACTTTTTATTGTAGGGATACAAATTCTAAATGTATACACAAACAAGTAATATAATGCCAGACAGAAGGAAGTTTTATGAATAAAACTAAAGCTGGAGAAAGAGAATACATGGTAAAAGGTGGACTGGAGGAGTGACATCACTTTGGACAGGCTACTAAGAAACTCTCTGTCAGCAGATGAAGTGTGTAATGACCTGATTAAGGTGAAGGAATGTGTCATGTTCCCACTTGGGGAGGAGGGAAAAGGCAGAGGGAACATTAATCACAAAGATCTACTAGAGGAAATGAACTTGTCTCATTTAAGGAACAGCAAGAAACCTCTGGGGCTAGAGATGCATGGGAAAAGTTGGCAGAAGATGGAATTAGAGCAGTAGGTAAGAGGTTGACCTGTAAGCTCCAGTCTGGAGCTTCAGTTTATCCTAAACAAGTTGGAAAGCCCCTAAAGGATTTTGCATATGAGAAGGATGCAATGCAATGTGATTTACGCCTTACAGAAAGTACTCTAGTTGCTGTTTTGGAGAACAGACCACAGCAGGGGACCAGTTAGGAGACTATGGCTGAAGTCCAGGCTGAGAGACAGTGATCAGTGGCTTGCACCACAGTGTTAGAAACGTTAGGGGAAAAGTTCCCTCTCGGATTAAATGTAACTTTTGTAAACACTAGAAAATAAGTAACCTCTGGGATCATCTTGATGCCTTAGGTCTTCTGAGGTATCAACTTGCTAAAAATTATCATGTGCAAAATTTGAAAGCATATATATGAGAGTATTTTCCAATATTTTCATAATTCTCAAATGGGTCTGTAACTCCACAAAAAACAGGTGTAAGAAGCATTGTGAAGAGGCTGTGATACCTATGAGAGAAGACTGATTTCTGAGACTATCAAAGTTCAGACTGACTCTGGTATCCAAGATCAGATTTGTCTCTAGCACGCTGCAGGGAGGATATCAAAACAAAGCCCTGTAGGTCATTATTTCACCTCTTCCTCTTTCCTCTCCATTGTGGGTCAAGAAAGCTTAAGAAACAGAGTATGATTTTGGAATATCTCAAGCTGCAAAAGAGATGAAGGAGACCCGCGCTGGCACGGTGACACCCGCAGCTACAGCAGCAGGTCTCAGGCCACTGCAGAGCAGCCCCCACTGTCATGTGCCAGAATTGCACAGCTGCACAGGAGTCCCTGCTGACCCATAAGAGACCTTCAGGGCTGCCAGATGATTGATTTGCTGTGGTTTTAGAAGAGATCCAAGAGAGCAAAAGTTTAGAGCACATTTGAAAAACATATCCATTCTCTCAATTTTTTTTAATTTCCTCTTTCCAACGTATGTGTGTATGTGTTCAGCTCTCAAATAAATAATATTGGAGCAAAAAAATTGTATCAAATATATTTACCAATGGCCCAGACAGTAAAGATGATCATCGAATAATCTGTACTTTTGTTCAAATCACATTTTTGCTCCTTACTATGTAAACCTGGATCATTGAATTCATGTCCAACTGCCTCCACTTACCCAAGTATGAAGTAAGTATAATAAGACTTCAATCAAAATACTACAAATAAAATGGTTGTGAGGCTGAAACGCAATGTAATGTTTAAAATAACTGCATAGCCCAGTTCTTGGCAATAGACGTGAAAGATACATGATACTGTTTGTGTCCTTCCTTTTCTCCTGTGGTCCTTTCAGCTGGCTGTAAGGATTCATTCTCATTGCTGGGTATAGACAAGAATAAAACAGTCCTGACCCTTAAGATGTTATTGGTCTCTTACTTGTAGGATTTACTGTTTCATAGGTTTTAAAACAGAAGAGGGTCTTAGAAAGCATCCAGTCCCCAGCTGTCATTTCCAAATGAAGGAAGAGCAGGCCAACAGCTCACAGATACTAGAAGGAAACATGCCTCTTGGCTTGCAGGCATCCATTGGTACCACCCTGTCTCATGGCCCACTGCTCAGCTGCTGTGGTTGTTCAAAAACAGCATAAGAATGCCTGAAACCTAACGTTGAAGTTTCACAAAAAGAATAAATTTTCTTTGCTTCATAAAATTCATGATAAAAATGTGTCCTATTTATTGTGCTGACCTTAAACATAACTTCATTGACTTATTAAAACTAAAAGTTCCAAATGATCCTTTCAAAATCTGGGAACTTAAAAATATTTGGCCAAGATTCAAATGACTGATCTTGTTTCCAAATTTTGCTTCTGAAATGAAAGAGGATACTGGTAGTTTAGCACATCCCCTGTGTTTAGAATGAAGTTTGTAGTATCTCTCTTAGGACAACATGGAAATTCAACACTTTGGGCAATAGGCTTGCCCCTTAGACACCAGAGTTCACTTCGTGTTTAAAGCAAGTAATGAGTAAGAAACGCATCTACCATAAAAATGTAATGGTATCTGCTGTAATTTTAAATAATTGAGAGTATCCTCCAATTTTATATCCTGAGACAGTGTCGATAACTCAATAGTGGGGTGGAAGTGGGGAGCTCCAAGTTTATATCTAGATTCACAAACTCACCGGCTGATTAAAATCTCTTGATCTGTGAAACATTCCCACTTTTGGAAACACAGTCCCTGAACCCCTTGCCTTTCAAAATACTCTTCTGGTCTCTTTCTTTTTCCATTGACCGCTTGCGTTTACTTAAAACAGACCCAGGAGTACGGATTCCTCTATTCACTGAAGAAATATTCTTTCTTTCTGAATCTCACCATGGATCTCTACATGGTGGGTACATATTTCTAAAAAGTGCTATTATAAAATGATAACTTAATCATTTTGAGTCATATAAAAATCTGTCTATATCATTATTAAAAATGGTTTTTTTGGGGGGGAGTGTAGGGTAGAGAAAAAAAATGTTGCCAAGAATTGCAACATTTTGCTAAGAAAATAAGAAATCTTTGTGGGTCTACTACATAGGTAAACTTCAGCTCCCAGAAAAGCGTGTGCATTTCTCAGGGAAGTGTCAAGCACTTTGTAATCAAGAACAGAACTGGGAAACATTATTGTTAAGAAGACAGTTGCCCAACGTGTCCACGTGACATCAGAAGATCTGAATAGGTAGAAAAAATTTCCATGAGATTTCTAGGTGTTTGCGTTTGGAGACTTCCTTGACCTCTGCTCTCTCACTCCCCTCTTCCACCCAGGGTCCTTCACTGTCAGCACCTGGAGGCTCAGGCCTGACCACAGTAGACGCTGTGTAGGGCCCTCTGGGACGACTTCTGAGCCAGGATAGGAGCTTCTTATTTAAGTCACTGATGCCTCTTACCTGTTATCATACCTCCTCAAACCTCTTGGAATCCATCCTTTTTAGTTGAATGTCCTTATCACTTTTAGCCCAAACTCTGAGACTTTGCTCTCCTGGGCTAGATTCGTGAACCTGCACTCCAACTGCTCAGATTTTGAACCCATCTTCTTAAATGTGGTCAATATTCTTTTGTTGAGTATCCTGAACAACAAAATCTTCAGGTTTTGTCGTTGTTGTTAAATTCATAGTTTTCCCACTTGTTGTCCTGGTCCTTCATGTTGAGTTCTGCCCTATTTTTCCTAACTAGAGTGAAACTGGCTTACCTACACAACACCAATGTGCTGAGAATTTGAAAATATTTTGTTATGTATAGTGAATAAATGAATGAATGAATGAAGCCTCTATCTATCTATCTATCTATCTCTCTATCATCTATCTATCTCTCCATCTGTCATCTCTCCATCTATCATCTCTCCATCTATCATCTCTCCATCTGTCATCTCTCCATCTGTCATCTATCTATCTATATATCTATCTATCTATTATCTATCTCTCTATCTCTCCATCTGTCATCTCTCCATCTATCTATCTCTCCATCTGTCATCTCTCCATCTGTCATCTCTCCATCTATCATCTCTCCATCTGTCATCTCTCCATCTGTCATCTCTCCATCTATCTATCTCTCCATCTGTCGTCTCTCCATCTGTCATCTCTCCATCTATCATCTCTCCATCTGTCATCTCTCCATCTGTCATCTCTCCATCTATCATCTCTCCATCTGTCATCTCTCCATCTGTCATCTCTCCATCTATCTCTCCATCCATCCATCCATCCATCTTGCAGTTTGCAGGCACTTGACACTCAAGGTCCTCAGCCACTCTCCTCTTTCCTGTGTCTACCACATTTCTATTTTTCTTCTTTCAACCAACTCTCTTCTTCAGTAAGGATAGTTTTGCTCAACATTCCAGGTGGGCACAGTAACCTCACTACCCCAACTCACAAGGCCTCCAATGGCTTTCTCCTATCTTCTTTCCACAAATTTTATTCTTTCAAGGCACAATGTAATCCCTGCTTTTCAATGCAGGCATCCATGAAAGTCTAAATTCCTCATGATTTGTCTCCCCAGTACCTGGTGGTACTTATACCTTGAATTATTTTAGTCTTTTAATAAGTGCTACCCAGCACAGTAATAGGTCCATATTTAGAAACCATTATTGTAGAAGGAAATTTCCTCCCCACCTCCCCCACTTTTTTGGAATTCACATTATTTATTTATCGTGTACTTCGAACAGTTGGTGCTCAATAACTTTGTAAGAAATAATGACATTAATAATCTTATTCTCTACATGCAAAGGTTATTTTCACAAAAATGGTGAATGTCCCTCAAACTCATCAACTCAAAATATGAGTTCACTTTAGGCTCATGAAAAAGAGGAATTATTGATTGAAAGTAGAGCAGCTTCCTACAGTGGGCAGACACTGTTAATTGTTTGGAAGAAGGCTGAAACCACACAGAAAATTGTGCTGAGGTTTGCATGCATTCAGCTTAACTCTGATGTAAAAGGATGTTGGACGTTAAGAGATGAAAAGAATTGAATTTGGAGGAAACAATATGAAAGAAGGCCAGGTGACCTAGTTTAAGGTTTTTTCTTCTATACAACAATGAATACATTAGAAGAGTATTGAGGTTATAAAATTTTCAAAGCTAATTTGAAGAAGGAGGTCAGTAAGTAAAAATGGCAAACATTCTCTCTGAAGCCAGCCTTTAAAAACAATGGAGCTGTGTGTGTTTCTTTTGCTGTTAGTAACAGGGAACTGATGATGTGCTGGACTTTTTAAGCAGATGTCCAGGCACCATGGGAGTGTTTCCTTATTTCTGTGTGGTTCTTGTGACTGATATGATGGTGACATCCGTTTGTTGGCACCAGCTCTGCAATTCAGATGATCTTTTAACTGGTTTGTCTTCAAATTGAGATATCAACTGTAAGCTGCTCCCTTCCAGCGGTGTAGAATTCTTGACATATGAACATTCTCCAGGGTTTCTCTAAGCCTCTTTAAACTTTGGATGCACTCTATTGACAGCTTCTGAGTTGTGATAAGTATCTACCTTTTATTTCTAATTTGAAGATTTCTTGAGTGATAAAATTACATTTTCTTTGGAGCAAATATTTTATAGTGTACTGAGATGGCAGATTCATGAACTCCCCCAAACTTTTACAGGAAATGGAGAACGCAAAGGTCATGTAAAAATAGTCATAATAGTGTCTTTACTGATTGGAAAATCTTAATATCAAACACATTTTATTTTGAATAGAATGCAGACAGAGTGTACAGTGTAGAAGGAATAGATATGTGGGTTATCTTGGGGGATGTGGTTCAAAGTAAAACTCTATCTTGGACATGAATACTTTCTAAATTAGTATCTGTGATACATCATAAATAGTAAAAGAAAGAAGCAACCTCTGTGTGCATGTGTTTTGTTTGTACACTCTTCTAGCATAGCTATCCTTGCCATTTATTCATATAAAAATTTATTTAAAAATGGGATAGAGGAGTAAGAAAGGGGAATAGCAAATGGCAATACACTTAATTATTACATTACTCTAATGTTTAGATGTTTTACTACAATTATGCATCCATGTATTATTTATGTAATTAAAATAATTTTAAAGCCCATAATGCAGTATTATCCAGAATAACAAGTCTGTGAAGTCACAGGGAAATTCAAATTGAACTTTGATCATAACTTTAAAAAAAACGATTTTTATCATTTCCTGAGGTTATTAATTATATTTTGCTCTTATTGATTAATTTCATTTGATAAACATTTGTTCAGCACTTGCTATGTACCATACCATATGTTAGGCACCAGGAATATTAAGTGGATAAGGCATGGATTCTGGCTTTTAGAAACTTATTGTTTAATATGAAAAACAGATGTAAAAGATACAAGCAAAGCAAAGAACTATGCTGCTATGATAGAAAGCTAAGTAAAATGCAGTTAATAAATCTTAATAGTTGACAAAATAAATGATAGTGTGGAGATGACACCCAGTGGAATGCCAGATACCAGAAGCAAAGTTGAATATACAGCCAGATCCTTTTAGACAATAGTCTGATTGCTTTTAGCAAGTGGATGACATGGTCTCCAGGCACCTGGTACTTTTGTGTATTGGAATCCTCCTCAAATTTGAGGTTTGTTTTTAACACAAAAACACATTGTTTCCATGTGAAGGTAATTAACAAAAGGTTTATTTGCTATTCCTGAACTGTTATAACAGCTCAGATTAAATATCTGTATTATAGTCAACTCTCATTATTCACAGTAATGTTCTCTAAAGTTGCTGTAAGCACTTAGCACAGCCCAAACCACTGCTCCTGGGGAAATAAAGAATTAGGTTTCTGAGATCCTCTGGTCAAATTTCTGTCAATCGATCAATACATAACCTTGTTTGAAGTGTGCTTCTGTTTATAGACACCTTATTTAATATATACGTCTTGTAAATAGTTAATTTCATGGTCTTTGAATGATTTAAATCCAGGGGCTTTAAAGGCCATTGGTGTTATGTAGTTTCCTTTGCCGATATCCTTGTAAAACAAGCTTGTCTCACCGCAATGGAAATCTGCTCTTCCGGAGAAACTTACTCCTGTATCACTCTTAGCAGATAATTTAAAAATTTTTACTGCAGCCTACTGATCTGTAGAACCAAACTTGCCTGCCAGTTTAATATTTTTCATGCTGTATTGCCTTTTGAAATGCACAAAAGTCCATCACTAGCTGAGAAGGATGTAACATGTTCCTGACCCTGGGAAACATGACTGTCAATTTTTTTGGCTTTCAGCTTCTCAACGATGCTGCCCACTATGCTATGTTTTAATGGGTAGTCATCTCGTAAGTCCACAAATTTGGCTTCTTTTCCATACTTTTGGAAGTTTTTTCCCATACCGTCATCACGCACTAAAGATGTTCCTTTAGCACTTTCCAGAGAAGACTCACGTAGACAGATCAGCAAATTTCCTCTTCCTGGCTCTGGATCTACAGTGTTGTTAGTTCATTAACCTTTAACTTGTGGCCAACAGCACTAGAACTCAGGCCTGAGCAATGCTTCCCCAGCACACACATTTTCTCCCTGAGGCACATACACAGCACTTCAGCACTACACCCTGGGGGCCATTTTAAACAGCAAAATCACCAACCAAAAGCACAAAGATGTGAAAAATGTGGCACTGAATAGGCCACAAAAGGACGTTTGTTTACGGTTTGAGAGTTGAAACAAGAAGGCAGAGTGTTGCCTTATTCAATCTCACTTGGAAACGTGTGGCAGGCAACTCAAATTTTTCCTTGCTGTGTAGTCTGTGAATAATCATGAAAGTGTTGCAATTATTGTTTAGGGGCTTACAAACAGAATTTATGAAGCAGGAGAATTTGCTGATATGGAAACCACAAAAGATGAGCATCACTGCATATAATTTAGAAACCCTGCATTTTCTAATCACTTCCTGTCTCCCAATTGCAGTACTGACTTCACGGCTCTGAACTGACAACTAACCACAGCAACATAAGAGATTAACTAGGGGGGATTTCCTTAAGATTATTTCGTGTGGTAACCATTCATTTGTCAAGAGTGCACTCAGACCTTTTCTTCCAGAGCCTTAATGTTCCAAACAGATCAATGACAAGAACATAGGTGTGTATAGTTAGTGCCGTTCTCTGTAATATCTTACCTGTAAGTAGTCAAACAATTGTATTTTCACATAAACAAACATGTCATAATCTGGCTAAAATAAATGTGTTATTTACTTTTCTGTTCAGATTTGAAATTAGAACTTATGAAGAGTATCTGGTTAGTTTTCCCTTGGTCTCAGTTTGCTCTTGGGAGAAATGTTGCCCATGATTGGGCCATAAATCGACCTCTGCGTGGTGCACCAACCATGCTAGAAAAAAAGTTTTACATTTTTGTATCTCAGTCATTCGTGGTCACCTCTTGTGAACCCCTTTTCTGATGAGAAAGTTGCTCTACGTCCTCTCCCTCCACTATGGAAGCAGTGACATCCCAGTGGTTCCCCTAGGAGTGCCACTGAATCCTCTTCCTCCCCCGAAGTACCACAATGCAAGTTCTTCTAGATGTCTTTGCTGTGGTTCTTCTGATTCTATAGTTCCCTTCTCTTTATATATATATATTTTTTTTCCTGGCTATTATAGGCAAATGACTGTCAAATCCATAGAATTTGACCAGGGTGGAAGAAATTTGGATAGAGATTTCATTCAGAGGTTGAGTTGTAATAAAGTTCGTTTGTGTCCGGAATGTCTCTGACGCCAGGGTATAAAATTTGACTGTGGTAGAAAATGAGACATGATGCAAGCAGCTGAACAAGGTACAGCTGGAGGGGGAGGAGGACACCCTCAGCTCTGAGAAAGATAACCAGCAGCTAGTCAGGAAGCCTACAAAATGTCAGCGAATAGCAATGAGACTTCTGACCACATGGTGGAATAAGCACATGTGAGTTGACTAAAAACCATCTAAAATATTGGATAAAATATGATGCTTGACTTTAAAGACAGAAACCACCAAGTGTTATAAGAACAAGAAAGAAAGGAATCAAAGTGAGAGAGGTCACAGAAAGCTGATTGCAAGGCATTTCACATGTATTTCGGAAAGGCCCTAGTGATTGGAGGTGGGCTTTAATAACAAGGAGAATGGAGAAATGGTTACAAATGCAGATAAAATAGAGAACCTCAATCTGAGAGTCTTACATAAAACACAAAATCTCTAAGGACTTCTAGTCCCTATAGCCTAGAAAAAATTTCAAACAGTTAACCAGGGAAAATGTAAACAAACTTGCCATTTATCTGGGACTTGTGTTGGAAAAAACAAGCACTCTGAGAAATTAAAAATTAGGCCTGAATCACTGCTGATGTAGGGTCTAAATTTGTACCACCTGAGAGGTGCAGGTAACATGATCTGAGAAATTAACCTTTATACCTATTAAATTAACCTTTAAACCTATTCCCAAAGCACTGAAATCCCTTGGGTCCTCAGCAAACGCAAACCATGACCCATCATTTTCATAACCGATAGGATTTTGAACTCCAACAGGATTTTTAAAAAACCAGCTAAAAATAAGCCCACTCTAATAGATTGCAAACCTCATGAGAAAATCACCATGAGGAAGAGTCAGCAGATTTGAAAAACAGATGAATTAATACCATGAAGCTTAAACTACTAGAACAATCTGGAAGAGATTACAAGGTAAATGTGTTTTAAATAAAGAAATTTGAAAAAGAAAAGCCATATTAATACAACTAGCTCACATACCCCACTGTTTTAACCTACAGTCTCAATTTGTATTGAGTGCTTGCAACTAAGGAATAAATCCACAGCTGTCTTTCACACAGAAGCTAAGAGTAAAAGTTGAGAAAGTCAGATTTGTTTGGATATGTGATGAGTCTTTTGGGTTTGGTTTTATGTCACAAGCGGCCATCCAAAAACTATAATGAAAATCTTATTGCACCAGGAAAGAAAAGCAATCTAGTCAGGAAATGAAAGAAAATTCAAAAAAGTTCAAACAAGCAACAGTGAAGTGAGGAAGTGAACTATAGGTTAGTATCTGTGTCTAATAGAAATGTTTTGGAAATGCAAGATGTGGAAAATGCTCGTCATAAAAAGTTCAATAGTTTAATACCTCATTACAAGGAAACAGTAACGATGGAAGTGAAACATTGCTGCTATAGAACATATTTTTATACTAAATGGTGAATTAGCATTGATTATTGAATATAACTCCATTAGACATCTACCATTTTTCATTATTTTACATATTTATTAAGTTCACTATAATATAGCTTTTGATTTAGAGAAACAGAGGAGTTTTGTGAATGAGGTCAGATCATGGTGTTTTTTGCCATGGAAAAATTGTTATAATAAACACTGCAAAACTAGAGAAAATAAAGAAAATAAAATGTGTTCTAGGGACATTGGAGGAATTAAGGAATATATGCCTGATATATTTTTTCAGTCTTAGCAAGAAAAGCACAATATATGGATGATTATGGGAACCTGGCATTTCCTTATGAGAGAAAACAGTCACCACTTTCTTGAAAGAGTCTTGGTATAGACATAAATGGGTACAGAGTTAAGTATTAAAATGGAAGTCACAACAAGTAATAACATTTGCTCACCCTTTTGCCAAGATGACTGTATGTCAGGCATATGTTAAAGCACTTTGCACATACTGATTCATTTAGTTCTCCCAACTATTCTATTAAGTTAGCACTAATATTATGTTCATCCTACAGGTGAGGAAAGTAAGTCACTTGCTTAACTTGCTCAAGGTCACATAGGTAGTTAGACGGGGAGCAAGGGTTCAAACCCCAGAAGACTGGCCCCAAGGTCCACGTGAACTCCTGCCATGGCCTCTCCAGGATATGTTATTAAGAAAGTGGGTTTATTCCTGACTCTGCCATGGATATTGGATAAGTCAGATAGATCTGCTTAATCACTCAAAATGTTTCAGACACCACCTTTATTGAACACTGATAGGCAGCGTGCAAGATGCAAAGAAATGAAACAACTCAAGTCAGTTTCTGGCAGAAACAGTTCAACCATCAAAGCTCTGCATAGTCTCTAATTCTCTCATGTTGAAATAAAATTGTTTCAGTTCAGTTGAATTCAGTTCAGTTCTATTTAATGCAACTACATTGATGGAGCATCTCCATATATCATGGCCTAGGCAGCCAGATATAGAAAGATAAAATAATCCAGCCCTATGCTTCAGGTAGGTCATCTCAGCGATGGGGGTAAGATATGTAAATAAATAATTCCGAAAAGACAATCTACTGAATGGGAGAAGATACCTGCAAATAGTATGACCTATAAGGGGTTAATATATCCAACATATACAAACAGCTTATACAATGCAACATCAAAAAAACAAACAACTCGATTAAAAATGGGCAGAAGAACTGAATAGACATCTTTCCAAAGAGGAGATGAAGGTGGCCAGTAGGCACATGAAAAGATGCTCAACATCACTAATCATCAGAGAAATGCAAATCAAACCACATTGAGACATCACCTCACAACTGTCAAAATGGCTATCATCAAAAAGACCACAAGTAACAAATGTTGGTGGTGATGTGGAGAAAAGGGATCCCTCATACACTGTTGGTGCAAATGTAAATTGATACAGCCACTACAGAGAATAGTATGGAGGTTTCCCCCAAAAAGCTAAAAATAGATCTACCATATGATCCAGCAATTCTGCTCATGGGTATTTATCTGGAAAAACCAAAAACACTAATTTGAAGAGATATATGCACTCCAATGTTCTTGGCAGCATTATTTACAAACTCCAAGGCATGGAAACAACCTAAGTGTCCATCAACAGATGAATGGATAAAGAAGATGTGAGATATCTTTCTCTATATATATATCTATACACACACGCAGACACACACACGCACACAATGGAAGCCATGAAGAAGAATAAAACTTGCCATTTGCAGCAACATGGTCGGACTTGGAGGGCATTAGGCTAAGTGAAATAAGTCAGACAGAGAAAGAAAAATACTGTTTAATATCACTTATATGTAGAATCTAAAAAATACAACAAACTTGTGAATAAAACAAAAAAGACACAGAATCACAAACACAGAGAACAAACAAGTGGTAACCAGAAGGAAGATGGAAAGGGGAAGGAGCAATATAGGGATAGGGAAAAAAGGGTTATTATGGGATTATATGAAATCATATTGTGAAATTTTTGAAAATTGTAAAAACACTATAGAATTTAAAGAATCTTTTATTCAATTAAAAAAGGAAAAAATGGTATGTAACCCATACAAAATTCTCACTCCTCCATTGCTACATTAGTTATAAAGTTTATGAATGAAAAATGCATTCTATGATAAAAAAAAAAGATGATGCATTATAATAAAGGAAGACCAAGTGCCATGGCAATGAATATGGAAAGTTGTAAAAGTTGAATTCTTCTAGGTATTAATTGTATGAGAGAGAGAGCCAGACACACAGACAGAGAGACAGAGAGAGGGAAAGACAGACAGAGGGAGAGGCAAGGAAAGAGAGAGAGAGAGAGACTATATTTATGCACATCAGAAAGAGGGGTGAAGGGTAGAGTGGGGAGAAGACGGGGAAGATGGTTAATGGAAGTTCTGACAGAGAGAAGAGCATGAACAAAGAAAAAGAGGGTCATGGAGGCGCTTGATTTAGGACCAAAGCTTGTCCAAGATAAATTTTTAAATTTCATCATGTTTGAAGTGAAGAGAAATGGGAAATCTTAAAAAGGGAATGGCATGGTCAAGATATGTCTTAAGTAGCCAACTTTAGTATTAATTGAAAACTAAATTGAAGAACAAAAGAGACTAGAGAAAGTAGAACATTAAGAACACATTTTTCATCATCTTCAAAATTTCTACTTTACCGTCCAAGTCCTGTTATATGAGTTTTTAAGTTAATCACATGAAAAAAAATTGCCAAAGAATAAAGTGATCTTTGGTGATGCCATTGAGTCATTAATCTGATTTTGGATTTTGTCCACATATAATCCAGATGTTGACATCTAGATATTCATGCTGATGGACCCATATTCATGGAAACAAAATTTCTCACTTCAGCCTAGGTTCAAATTCTGGCTCAACCACTAGATGAGCTTTATGACACTTGGGAAGTTACTTAATTTCTCTATGTCTTAGGTCCTTCATTTATAAAGCTGGGAAAACAAGAGGAAGAAACAGATCGACAGACTCACAGTAGAAGTTTTTATCAGTTAGAGGACATTAGCTTAAAAGATAACAACATGTCCTTATATAACCTTATATAACAAGACAACGTAAAAAAATGCAAGTGTATTAAAGAATCATATTATTTTCTGAATAACTTCTTTGGACATATCTTTTCTCTTTAGTTACCTGACCAATGTGTCACATGGCAGGATCAGATGAAAAGAACAGATAGATATTTTTTGTTAAAAGCTAGAGTATATCTAAAATAAGTAGACCTCATCCAGAAGCAAAATTTTAGCTACATTTTAAAGAGATTTTCTATTTCTCATTTGGAAGACACCATATTAGGAGAAAAAAGCATTTAAAATGAGCCAAATGAATTCCATTCAATTCTATGTTCTTTTTAGTCTATAATTTATCTTCATAATACTTTGGGAAGCAGTCAAGTCCTACAGATTTATCCTCTCCTGAAAACTTTTTTCACAATATGTGTTCTTTATAATTACCATTTGATGTGATATAAAGTCTGTGCCTGTATTTCAAATCATCATACACATGAGCAGCTTTACTATTTAATGGTTTAATTTTATTTCATTGTCAAAGCCTGTTTCTATGACTCTTTATCTCAGAAGTGGATAGAAAGCAATGGTGTCTATTAAAATTTTTTTGATTTTTTGAAGTGTTCTGAGGTACTCTTTCCCAGTTGTCCCATGATGAAAGGTTGGAATAGAAGCCAAAATTCAAAGACAGAAACTCAGTCAGAAGTTGGCATTTTGCCTGTGACTTGGTGGACCTGTTAAATAACCTTTGAGGAAAAACAGATTCCAACTATATCAAACACAGTGAAGGAGTAAGTTCAGAAAACAGTACTCTTGATTTGGTAGAAGTCCATGAGCACTAACTCTGTCCATAAATGGGTTGAAAGCAACGAAGGGCTGGAAGGAGTAGGTATTTTCAATCTTTCTTGTTGAAAACCACTAGTGGAAACAAAGAACAAGGACAAACACAATGTACCTATGTTATAATTCATGGATTTGTGTCAAATATTTTTCTACTCTCATGTTTATGTGAAGTGGTGGCTTTGTAGATTTTAAGAACTATATAATGAAGTGCTGCATTCAAGGCCAACTTGAGTCTTTTCTCTTAGAGTTAAAGAACACATTACAACATACCTTCTTGAATAGAAAATCAGCATTCTAGAGACTACTCAGAGAAGGTTTCCCTGAATCTTTTGTGTTTCCATTGTTTGGCTACTCTCACTTTCATGGCTGAAGGTAAAATTTTTTTTTTGCCATGAAGGACTGCTGTGTAGATTCTGCAAAGAGAAATATTTGAACAGATAGTTTCTTTCTACCACTTCCATGAGTTTCCAAAAGCCATATATATGATATTCCTCTGTGGAGAGTATCATTATGTTTTCATTATAGTGGGATGGAGAGAGAGAAAATCAGGTTCAACGAGTTTTACAATGTTACAAAACTGATGGGTTAGCTTATCCTTTCTGCATTAATTGTGAAGCATGGGAGAATAATTTTTTCTAAACTTTGTATACCAATAGGATGCCATTTTCAATGGCTTTGCCTTTTGTAGAGTTACAATGATTAAACAAAATTTCTGTTACAATGAATGTATGGAAAAGAGATAGAAAAGATAAGATTCATAAAATTTACATAAGATATTGAAAGGTGTTAGAATAAATGCATAACAAGATGATTTGAAGTTGCAGGATACTGTCATCATCCTATCAGCAAAATGTCTTTCTAATTGTAAGAATCCCAAATGGCAAAACCACATTTGTTGATTGTACAATTCATTAAGATTCTCTTTTATGAGTGAAAGCTCTGTAAGCTGCATTATGGACATAAGAAACCCATAACTACTCTGGAAGATCTCAGAGGGGAGTGGATGATGCCACTTTTGGTTAAAAAAAATGTAGTGCCTTTTTAGTTGAAGAAGACTTCTGATGAAAGCCAGATGTTAAGTAATTTTCAAAATAGGTGACTGCCCAACTGGTGAAAACATCTCAAGAGATTTATCAAGTTAGATGTCATAAAGTGAACATGGCATTCAAGAAGCACTGTTGGCTATATGTGGAGTAGTTGTGACATGCATTTTGAGACATTTTTGAACTAAAAGTCTATACCAAACTCATTCCAGGGCATATTCTTTCTATCTTTCGTAGACTTTATAAGTTAAAATGGAAGCCAGTTGTGTTTCTGCTTTTCCCTTAGAGTAACAGATCCCAGTAGAGGGTCAGCCTGACATTTTCTTTTGTTGAAACAAGCTTGTCGAATTATTCTTGTATTCCAATGAAAGATGATTGTTTTATTTTGGGTGTAACAATATCAGTTTAAAAGCATTCTCAGAAATAAGTATCTGATAATTTTGAGGTGGTGTCGAGAAGTACTGTTTTATACCCAGCAAGTAGTGTAGTAACATGACTTCTTCATAATCCATTAAAGAGCTAAATAAAAATCGAGACTACAATTAGAATTTTTCACTAGCAAGTTCTATTCCCTAAAGAAGATAATGGTTCAATTGCATTAGGACAACGGAACTATTGTTTTCTCTTTCTCTAAAAAGATTCAGTATCTGAGACATGTCATAATAGTAGATTTTACAACCATAAACTAATTCTAAACGTGCATGTTGTACTTGCTTGGACAAAACAAGAACACAATTTGTAAATGCAGTGTTAAGGATAGATATGTCAGCTGAGAATGAAAAGTACTATTAAGCTTAATAAAAACAAATGAAGGTCATCAGCAGGAAAAGTTATGTTGTATTTTGAGAGCCTTGAACAAGTTTGGTCTGAGTTTTTCTCTTAGAAAGGACAGCTAATGTCCAATTGAGTGTGAGAAAAGTTTCTTCCCACACTTTCAAAGAAATAGGGCCATTATGACTTGTTTCTCACGACTTTATATTTCTTTAGGAATACAGATAAAGTCTAGTTTTAGTAGATAAGAGATTGAGAGTCTAAAAGGCCTTTGCTGTTAATTATGCTTTAACAGGCCATCATGAGATTATAGAGATACTAGTTTCACACTATCAGGGGAGGCGGACAGTTTTACCTGGTATGGTACTTAGTGTCTCCAGAGGTAAGAAAAAAGACAGAGCCTTTTCCCCTCCTAAATTATACACACTGTTCATGACATTATTAAATTTCAATTAAGAATTGTAGATATCACTTTAAAAAATAGTCATTATTCACGCGTTTTGTATTTGCAAGTCTATCTGCTCATTAAAGTTTATTTGCAACCCTCAAATCAATATTTGTGACACTTTCATGGTCATTGTGGACATGCCCATGTGCGGAATGGCAAAAAAATTGAGTTGCCTGATACATATGTTTCCAGCTGCCGTTGAATGAGACAAATTCTCTGCCGTTCTGTTTCAGCTCTTACACTGTAAACAAATGTCTTTCTTGCCATCTTTTTGGTGGTATGTTTTTCATCATTTTTGTGCCTTTTGTTAGCGATTTTGCTGTGTAAAATGATCTCTGTACTCAGTGCTAAGGTTCTGTCTAGCGTGTCTAAGTGGAAGAAAGCTATGATGTGCCTCACAGAGAACATATGTGTGTCAGGTAGCTTTGCTGAGGCGTAAATGACAGTGCTGTCGGTCACGAGTTCAACGTTAATGAATTAACATCCATTAAATAAGGGGTCTTTAAATAGAAACCTGCATAAAACAAGGTTATGTATTGATCAGTTGACAAAATTGTTGTGACCAGAGGTTCACAGCAACTTAACCCTATATTTCCCTAGTTGTATTAATTCAGTATTAACTAATTCAGTGTTTGAGGCAACTTCATGGAATGTAACTGCCAGGAAAAACAAAGATCGACTGTATCACAAACACAAGCCGTAAGTCTTTTCCGTAAGTTGTTTTTTTTTGTTTGTTTGGCCATGAGTTATTCACAAACACAAGCAAAAAAATCTTTTATCATGATACAATGAACTAAAAGAACTTGCTTGCATATAAACGTTTACGGTAACAGCGACCAATTAAATTTAGTGAAATGCATAAGCCTATAATTGAGAAACGTGCAGCCATGGTTAGTTTACTTACAGATGCTGTATAAACAGAACTCTGGACAGATATGAAGAAGGTTGATTCATAGGTTCAATTGAACTAAATGTGAAATAATTAATATCTTTGTTAAAATATGTTATCTTTTAAAGTTTCACCCAATTCAAATATCTTGTCAGCAGACTTTTCAAAAACTACTATTCAAAACAGTCTAAGATTTTAAAAAGATCAATTTCCAGTTATGAAATTCAAAACCATAGTTCTCAACTAAGGGAGTTTGGTAATCCTCACTACGGGCCCACATTTGGGAGCACTTTTCATCTTCTGTCAGGTGAATTTCGTGTACCGGGCCCGTATTCAACCCAGCTACCAGATCAACACATTCTCTAAACGCATTAAATTTTGAAAGACTACAGAGTTCCTGAAGAGTTCATCTGAAAGTAAGTGGGAAAGATATTTTCCCTCTGACTTTTTAGCTCTTTTCAATATTTATGTACTGTGGTTAAAGTGCTCAAGCCATTTCAACAAGTATCTGATTATATCTGTGCTGCAGTTTTAAAGACATAGGTCCTGATTTCTTATGCCTGAAAACGCTAGATTGTTAGTAAACAAGAATGGTTGGCAACAGCCTCATCTTGTCATTTATTATGAACAACATACTAATAAGTCAACAATTTTTCTCTTGTCGCTAGGCCAGGACTGAAGTTAAACAGACTTCATTTTCATAATATGTGGTGGCTGAGAAACCTAAAAGGTTAGTGAAAACTGGCTCAGTTTTATTTGGCTTTAAAGACGTCCCTGAGAGCATCTCAGATTCACCTGCATGATTTCCTAAAATGGCAAATTTATACAAGTGAATATTTAGCTTCAAAGACTGAAAGAGTTGCCGTGTGGCATTACCAAGCACATTAAACGGGGAAAATAAATTTCCAGCTATGAATCTCATCAGAAGAGATGTATTTTTTTAAACACATAAATACTGGGTTAGCTTCACTAGCTAATCTAAAATTAAAATAACCTAAAGTCAAAATAATTCCAAGTAGTATACAGTACATAGGGTCCAGATAAATGGATTTGTAAGCCAAAGTCAAAGTGATTGCATGAACTAAGCCTAACGGCTCTGCCTTTTAATATAGAAATGAGCGGCTATGTAGGTGAATTGCCAGATATTTTTTTCAGTATATTCTAAATTAGGGTTTTTATTTTTACTATTGAAAAGCATGTACAACAGTTATCTTCATTTGGTTTGCCCCAAGAATCTTTGGTCATGAAATAAATTTTATCAGTATTTGAGAAGTGTTAAACACCACAGAGATTCTCTAATTCCATACCAAGACCAAGGGATGTTTCTAGAAGGAGTTGTGAGATTGCGCTAAACTGACTCCGCTGGAATTCCTCCTAATCTTATGGAGGCTATCCTGGCTTTGTGATATTTATTTGTCTGTCATTGAATGAACTCCTCCTTACATTTTCCACTATATACCAATCTTTTTTGCATCCCTCTTACTCTCAGGATTAACCAAAAGCCCTTCTTGCAGGGGCTAAATAAGGAATCCCCCACATTCTTTCTCCCCTATCTGAAGTCAATCCTCTCCTGTACCCTTCATTTTTTCCAAAAATCTCACCCCAATAATTATTCATTGTCTCCTTGTAACTTCCATCTCTACATACTGACATAGCATTCTGCCTAAAAACAAAAACCTCTTAATGTATTTCGTTACATTGAACAAATTTACTGACATAAAAGTCTTTAATGTTGAATATATGCCCCTTTTACAGATTCTACCTACTTCAATCTGTTGGAATTTCTTTCTAGAAACAAAAAAGGTTACAGTAACTGCCTGATATCAAAGGAGAAGGAGCAGAGATTAGTGTTAATCATATAGACTCCGAATTGGCCTGTTTTAACTGTCACTTTCTGCAGTGCTTTAGGCAAGTTTCTTAACCTACATGTGCTGCAGTTTCCTTATCTATAAAGAACATAATACTACCTGTTTCATAGGATTGTTATGAGGATTAAATCAAATAATATTTATAAACCATTTAGTGCTTAGCACCTAGTAATCACTATAAATAAAATAAAATAAATCCAATACCCATTTTTTCTTTATTTTTTTCTCCCTCGGCCTCTCAGCAGCATTTACTTTTAGTGAGTACCCCCACAGAAAACCTTTACCCGCGGTGAAACTGTGCAGCCTGGCAAGTAAACTGAAACAACTGAAGATACAGGTGTTGAGAATGTTTGGTTGGCAGTTAAAATTAAATTGAAATTTCTGACTTGGAGGCTTAACTTAGGTAGAGAGGTATGAAAAGGGAGAATTGGAACTATTTAGGACACAGAATTTTGAGAGTTTAGAGATCATTACAAAAGTAGGTTCTGTGGAAATGAGGGAAATGGTGGTTAAAGTAGAGAGGGGATTAATCGGAGTTGAAGAGGTTTACAAACTGTGAAGCTAGAATGGTTTTCATCCAAAGATGATGGTAGATGATAAAAGCTCGAAAGAGGACTGTGGACTCTGTGTCCCTTGGGGATCGCTGGAAGTCAGTAGGCAATGGAAAAGAAAGGGAGGTACTTGCTTAAGTACACTTTTAATTATTCAAGAGATAATACTACCTGGATTATTGAATTACTTTATTTTATCTGTCTTCTGTCCACTAAAGAGTTTTTATTATCAGCAACTCTACCACAAACTAGGCAAAAGAAATATATTAATCCAAATAAATATATTAAATATATAAATACATTTATATTTGTTAATGAATCAACTTGTTAGAGGGTCAGATGGGAGAATGAATGGTATATATATATAAAATATCTTTAAAGTAGCATATGTGGGTTATCTGTCAATTTTATAAGCCATCGCTATCTTAGAGTTGGCTGTTCTTCATTCTCATAATGTCCCAGCATGACATGTTTTGATTAATTATTCCACTTTCTGAGGCAACCAGAGAAATAAAGAAGCTTGAATGAGGTCATCCAGGGATCCACAGCTGAATCAGCATGAGAACTAACAGTTCCTAACTCCCACTGTAACCTCTGTATCTTCAAAATCATAATCGACCCCAGGAGAAAATAACTGTAAACAGGTTTGTAGAGATTGAAGATGTCTTCCAAGATGGAAGTGATCTTTTTTAAAAAATTCAAATACAATTTTATTTTGGTCTTTACAGTGACGTTTATATATTTACAGTTCATCTGCTGCTGAAACAGCAGTAGAATAGTCTTTGAAGTGATGGGTTATGCATATATTGGCAGAGTTTAAGATAAACAATGCCAAAATACTCCTAAAAAGATTAAACTGTTAACCACAAATACATGGTTTCAGTTGGGAAGATTTATTTGTCGCTGACCAGATTAGCCATTGTAGTTAGCATTGGCTCTGGGAAAGTCATTCTTTGGTTATGGGCCAATATGCAGTATTTGTAGAAGTATAGTTGAATTTATAGGATGGATATAGTTGACACTGCAAATTTTTTTCAGCATCAAACAGTTAATAAAAAATTCACAAAATGCTGTGCTGGCTTTGAACCTTTAAGTTTCTTTTTGGCAACTTTGAGAGTTAAACTCTCAGATGCACTGTCTCACAGCATTCTATCCATCTGTTTCCCTGCTGTGGTTCATGCACTAAAATGTAGTGCTCATAAAGTATGTTCCCCATTAACAGCACTGTGTTTGAGAATTCTTCAAATAGACACTTGTGATAAAAGATAATGAAATTAGAGATGGTGGAGCATATGGAAAATTGGAGTGATGTCTTAAGATAATTGACTTTTAGTAAGGACCAACTGTGTGACTTGGTCTAAATCCCTATTCCATTTCAACCCCAACTGGATGTGTTTCAATTCAGTTCTGACACTAACCATTCAAAGCTAGCTCAGACCCACAAGCAAAAAGGCATGGTCCCTAAGAAGACTGCCTACACTGGACACCAGTCACACCTGTGTGTTCCCAGGCCATTAGCACTTTTGAATGACTGGCTATAAATATGAAGGTTCCCACAGCCTCTTCAGGTTCAATAATTTGCTAGAGTGATTTACAGAACTCAAAAAACAAACAAACAAGAAAACCCAAAAAAACCCTTATAATTAGTTTCATTACAGAGAATGCAAACCAAAAGTACTGATCAAATAGAGACACACAGGATGGGGTCTGGGAGAGAATGCAAAGCTTCTGTGCTGTCTTCTTATGGAATCAGGATGTTACTTTACTGACACACCAATGTGTTCATCAACCAGGAAGCTGAGCCCTGTGTTTAGAATTTCTATTGAGGATATATTATGTAGTCATAATTAATTAAATCCTTGGCCAGCTGATTGAACTCAATTTCTAGTCCCCATCTCCTCCCTGGAAGGCCCCAAACTTTAATCATGTGGTTGGTCTTTCTAGTGACCAGCCCACCATGGGTCACCTCATTAGATAACAAAGACGCTCTTACCACTCTGGAAATCCCAAGGGTTATCTACTCTTGGAAAAAAGGAACCAAGCATATTTTCATTATACGACAGTTCTTCCTCTTCACTATCTTATATAAGGTTTTCAGAAATCTCATGAGATAGATCTTTTTTCATCCACACTTTAAAAATTAGAACACTGAAGATGAGAAATGTAATATTATATGCTAAGGGTACACTGCAAGAACATGACAGAACCAAGATTTTGATCCCAGCTGTGTCTGCTTCAAAGGCTGTGTTTTTCCTGCTACCTTAAAGAAAACTATATGAACAATGTTTCCACATTGACGGATAAACATACTTATAAAGACTTGTTTAATGTCTGTTTTCCCCCTGGTAGTCCATCAGCTTTGAAAGAAAGAACATGTGCTGTCTTTACCAATGGCCACATTTTCCCCAGCTCCTGGTACACCCCAACTCCCAGTAGGTGTTAGGAAAATATTTGTCAAACAAGCAAGTAAATCCAAGTAAAGTGATACTCGACAGTCCTGGGTTGGACTGAAGAGACTGGGGACTGGCCAGGTGGGAAGAGACTCCAAAGTGTGAAGCATTTTCAGTTGGTGTTGAATGCAGGGATGTGATGAATAACTATGCTGAATGAAGTTGGAATCATAGGCATGAATATGAGGACTGCGTGGCAGAGGAGGAGCATATAGTTCAAGGCACTGGAGGCCATTCAGAGATTTTGGTGCTCCTACAAGCATGTTGTACCTACATGAGCATCACTGACTTTATAACATCCTCCTCTCCACCCTACCTCCCTCAGAATCACGAGGCTTGCAAAAGTAACCAAGGAGGAGTATTACCTAGGAGCTTGCTCACTGCTGCCAAAAATTGTTGGCTTTATTATGACTTCTTGTCCTGCTTCTTTTAGATTTTTTGGGCATTATGGGAGTTACTACCACTCCCCGTGAGAGTTACTAACACTGCCACGGGCATCTGCACTAGGATTATTCCTTTTCTGTGACAGCCTTTTTGGTAATAGTCCCTTGCCCAGTAAGTTGGCTTTTTTTTTTTTTTCCTGGATATGTAATAATGATGGTAATGATAATTATTAAGGTCTATGAGTGCCTTACTTGAATTATCTCATTTATTCCTCATAATAACCTAATAATGGAGGCGGGGACAATTCTGTCCCTTTATTACAGATGGGGAAAGTGAGACTTGGGGAGCTGAAGTCATTTGCCCAAAGTCGCATAACTAATGGTGAGCAGTCCCAAAACTTTAAGCTAGATCTGATCAACAGTCAGATTCCTCATTAAGAATGTTAGAAGATTCAAAGAAAACAATGATGTAAATATTTAAGAGCCCTTAGTTTTTGTTATCACTAACCAATCCTTGCTTAGGCTGGGTTGTTTTTACTTTTTAGTTCTGTCTCTTTGAAAATCAGTTTGTAACTTTCAGCCCTTCAGTTCTTTTGGGAAAAAAAAAAGAAAAGGTTATTCATTTTGCTCCAAAATACAAAAAATGTCAGCCCAACCTTCTGAGAAATTTGTCAAGTGTTTAGACAATCTGATATAACATCCCCATAGTGACACCACAAAGGATAAATAACAAGATAGAGACTATGTCATAAATATTGATTCTCTATGGCTAGGGCCTGCTGACTTTCATATGAAACTTTTCATTTAATTAAATCTACTGCAAACAATGCAGCAAAGCTTTATTCTAATTTCATCTTTCCAAATGTTGAAATAATCATGGCTCATAGAGTCAACTTTTTGCAGGGGGTTAAGATTCATTAAAATGTAATTCTGACTCTATCCTTTTTGAGTATGTGATGCTCTGAAATATAAGAATTTTTAAAAACCTTTCACTGTATGAAAAATGTTCCAGTATCTTAAAATTCCATTTATTTTGTGGCTTAAAAATAACATCTATTATAGATTTTCCCCCTTATTTTATTGAATGAATCCAGGATAGGATAGAGAAAAAAATAAAAATTATCCAGCATGAACCACAGTTAAAATTTCATTGTATATCCTACCATCTTTTTCCATGCCTATGTGTGTGTGTTTATACAGATAAAACAAAAACATCTGCCTTTTCCAGTTTCTGTATTTTTAAACATCCATTAAAACATGTTACTTCTGTGACAACCCAGCAAAGCACCCCTTTTGTCCATAGCTGCAGTTTCCTGGTGGAAGATTGTTATTCATTAAACCTCTGGACCACCTAGGAGAGTCATGCTGGGAGAGCTTAGATGGAGGAAAGTTCTGGGCAGTAATGCACCTCTAGCCCAACACTCTGTATGCTGATCTCAGTGGAAGATCCTGTTGCTTGTATCTTATGTAAAACTTGCCCCTTCTCCTTTACTCATCCTCCAGGTCACTGGTCTCACTCGGTGGGTGGGGGTGGAGGGGTGGAGGGGTGGAGGGATGGGGGTGGGGAGTGGTGGTGACTCTTCTCCTCCAGGGGATATTTGACAATGCCTGGATACATTTTGATTCTTATAACCAGAGGTCAGCTACTGGTATCAGGTGGGTAGAGGCCAGGATGCTAAATATCCTATAACATCCAAGTTGAGAAACTAGGGCCAGGAGAATGGTACCGTCATTTTCTCAGGCTAGAAACCCAACTAATTAGTCAGTGGATCTGGATAATGCCTATGATAACATTTTTAAGTGCACCCTTTTAATTTATTGAGTGCTTTCTGTGTGCCACTGAATTGCCTTAAGCATTTTCTATTTATTCATCCCCTTTGTTAATCCTAACAACTCTGTCCATCTTGAGGATGGGAAAAACTAAAGCTCAGAGAGGTTAATTACCTCACCAAAAATGACATAGACAAGAAGTGCAAAAACTGGGATTTGAAACCAGAGCCTGTGCTCCTAACGACTGCATTTTATACCTGCTTTTTCATCCTCACAGCTACTACCCTGATTCAGACCCTCATACTCATTCGTAACATTATTATGCTAATTACTAATGGGCTTTCCTGACTTCCACCTTGAATGGTTCACACTTCTGCTAGTGTAATCTTTCTAAAATGCTGTCTTCTCTCACTCCTCTGCTTATAACATCCTAAACTAGCTTCCCACAGGACAGCACGTTCCCCAATACTCCTGATCTTATACCTTTACTTTCATTGAATCATTTTCTCCTTGTCTGCCTGGTGAAAACGTACCCAGACCATGGGTGAAAATTAGGTTTTTGTTTGTTTAACTTCTTATTTTGACATAAATTCAGACTTAATGAAAAATTGCAAGAAGTATACAAAGAATTTCCATGTTCCCTTCACCTAGATTTCCCGTGTTAACATTTTACTATGTCTGCTTTATCCTTTCTTCTCTGTGAGTACAGATTTTTTTTTCCTGATCTCTTTTAGAGTCAGTTACAGACATGATGTCTTTTGCCCCTAAATAATTTAGGATATATTTCCTAACCATAGTAAAATTATCAAAATTAGGTAAGCAGCATTGATGCTCAACTATTATCTAATCCTCACACCTTATTATGATTTTATAAATTAGACTTTTTTTTTAAAAATATGAAAACATCAAATGTATTTCAGTTCATTTTGTAAACACTCCAGTATACCCTCATGATTCCTGGATTTTTAGTTAAATATTAAAATTGGTGAGACACTGAGAGTACTCTCCACTACCCAAACACTGAATTTTTCAAGCTGGTTACTGGCGGCATTTATATTTACATGGTAGAACACATATATCTGAATACCATTCATCACTCAAAAAATCCATTAAATCTGCAATGGTTAAATCATGCTTCAGATGTAATTTCAGATATGAGGGTAAAAGAAACTGCTTAGGAGAAACTTAAACACAATGAATTATTTAACTTTAATGGTCATGATACCTTTGTTTCTTCCTTAGATTACAGGGAGTTATTTGTTTATGTAGCTTGAGTTAACCACTCACATGGAATTAAATCTCTGGATCAGTTACCCTGGCTACAAGGGAAAGCATTAGATTATTTGCCTTCAAAAGGGCTAACTAAAGTCTGAAAGAAAACTTTACGAAATAAGTTTTTCAGAATGTGAAATACATTTTTAAATTATCTAAAATGCATTTTTAAAGGTTTCTTAAATCTCTCAGCTCCTGATACTGTGTACCAGGACTCTCCAGAACTAGCTACTCTCACTGCTGCCATTATCAGTGATGGTAATAATGATAGTAGCAACATTTTCCGTTTACACAGAGCTTACTATGGGTCAGGCATTAGGTTAAACACTTTACATAGAGAATATCGTCTTATCCTTAGAGTTTATTCTTATATTATTGTCCCTAATTTACTGGAAAAGAAGTAAAGGAACCCAGCAGTAAGTGGAGAGGTTCTCCTCAGCCCTCAACCTTACTCTCCCCAGCCCTGGCTTTAATCTTATTCTTTACTCCATCGCCAATAAAGTAAGATATGACCAATTCAAACTATTCCAGAAGTAAAGCTGCACTTTTTTCCTACAACATTTTTGTTCCTATTATAGAGTTAATGTTATTTGTTAAAATGAGTTGTGACTTATTTAATAGAAGGTTTAGTATTCATTATCATTTAACTACAGAGAATGGCAAATTGCATCAGGCTTTGGAAACTAGAGTAACCTTTTAAGTGTGAGCTCTTCAAAGCTTACTGTGGAATGACACACAGTGTACTGATTGGCTCTTTCTTTTGTCCAGGCTTATTTTGTACTACACTGGATGACCTGCAGAGATGAGACTAGCCAAAGAGAATTGGGTTGGCAAAAACAGGAGATGTGGATTCTAGTTTCTTAACTTGGCCCTGACTAGTAACATTGCTGAAACTAAGTATTTTTGGCCCTCTGGACAGTGTTTGTAAAATCAGGACTTACACAAAATTCTCTCCAGGTTCCTACCCAGCTTTAAAAATGTTACCATATTTACGAATAAGTTTCTTTTCGTCTTCACTCACTGTGCATTTTCTCCAGAACACTGAATTTACCTATTAAATTTTTGAAATATATTTGGTGAGTTACATGATGTGAACTGAGTTGACTGACTAATATTTCTGCAATTCACAAGACCCTATTCACAAGTGTGATTTTGGACTCTTTGGACATTTCCATAGCCTTGAGTAGGAGTAGGATTTATGCAATCATCATTTGCAGAATTCTCCTGGTACAGAGTTTGCAGTTCAGAAGACAAATCCCTATGCATTACCATAATCTTTTAATTTACGGAATGTTGCTGGTCATGTGGTCTGAGTACCTTGCTTGAGAAATATCCTCATTTCTGCGGCTGGACAGAAGTGAGGACTGCAGGTAGCACCACCACAGTAGCCATAATCATGGTCTTTCTCTCCTCTCTTCTCCCATCAATTTTTCTCACAAAGTATAACCTGGGTCTAGGAATACATTGGTCTCTGTTCTGTGGCTTAAGCTTAAAACAGTGATTCTGGGTTATGTATGCTAGGTTCTTTGATGGGTCCTAAGCACAGGTAATTTCAGCATGAAATTTCTAATGGTGAGCAGTCCCAAAACTCTAAGCTAGATCTGATCAACAGTCAGATTCCTCATTAAGAATGTTAGAACATTCAGAGAGGCAGGAATTTCTATCCTCATTTTTCAAGTAAGCAGGACTGTCTGCATAACTTGCAGGGCCAGCACAAAATGAAAATGTGAAGACCTTCCTTTGCATGAAATTATTAAGAATTTCAAGATGACGATAATAGAGCATTAAACCAAGCAAGGGGCCCTTTGAAGCACAGGGTCTCTGAGACTGAACAGAAAGTAGGCACATAAAAGCCGGCCCCACATGTCTGTGGTAAACTGATGCTTAAAGAAGTTTAAGTGACTTGCCTAAGGTCACACATTCAGTGAAGGACAGAGTAAATACTGGAATCCCTGTTTGCCTGATTCCAAAGCCAATATTCTTCCCACCAGATCTTTCTGTCTCTCTTAGTGGGAAAAAGTGGGCAAATTTTCTCCCTTTCTTCTCCAACCTGGATTTTTTTTTTCAAATCAGTGTATACCTTGTATCAGTTGGAACCTCCTTTCTCTTTTAGGTCCAACTATAATTGAATCTAATCCCAAATAAGTAAGATATCAAGGATCTCCACTGGTTTTCCATGGTCACCAGGCTTCCTTCCTCATATTTGTTTTTGCCTCCAGATGCCTGTGTCTACACAAGAAACCCAAGATACTAACCCCTCAAACAAGGATTTGTGAACACAACTGTTTACAGTAGTTGGAAGAGTTAAATGATTTAATAAATATAGTGGACTTAGTATGATGGCTGGCACATGGTTAATGTCCAACTGCTATGAAAACAGCTATGATTATTATTACTATTATTATCATTGGTAATTAATATTGCAGGGTCAAATCTCAGGACAGTAGACTTCTACCATATTTGTTTCTGTGCCCCTTTTCATTCCTCCCCTTTGTCCTTCAGTTTAACAGATACTTTGGTGCAGGGCAGACTCTTACCATTATGCCTTTGCAGCTATCAAGTTGTTTCTCCTAAGAAAATTTAGTTTCCTTACTAGGAAAATTTCTGTTGAATAAAATATTCCTCATGCAATATGTCTCCCCTGCACACAGAAAACCAATGGGAAAAACAACCTACAATATGCAGATATTTTTTCTTCCTTAAAAGCTTTTTTCCAGAACACTCCTTTTCTACTTATCTAGAACTAGCCTGCATTTATTTCAGCTAAATGATCAAATTTCAAGAATTTTAATTTATTGTTATGCTCATTTACAGAGATGGTATTATTTTATTGCCACCCTTTGTAAAGCCTAAATTTTGAGTTCTTTTTTTTTTAATTGGGTATGATTAATTTATGTTGTTTCTTTCACAAATTCTCATTTAGTTTGTCTTTTGAGCAAATGTCAGAGTGACAGACAGCAACAGCCAAAGTAGCAATAGCTTTCCCACCCAATGCATGTTTATTGGTGATAGTTAGAAAAAGCACAGAGTAAAAAATTAAAACCACACTCAACCTTTTTACTCAAAGAATATCATTATTCACACTACTGAATATGGCTTTCTGGTCTTTTATTTTAAAATGAGCTATATTGCATATTGTGTTTATGTCATAGATGTAAGTGTTTTATAAACATGGTAAGTTCTCTCTGGAAAAGATCTACGTAATCAGATTCCTAGTGGAGGATATAGGAGCATTTTGTTTACTTTCATTCTCAGAATATTTGATGGTTTTAATACATCTCTTTGGGAGTTTCTTAGTTTGTTCAGATCCTATGTGTGTGAACACACAAATAAAAAATTTAAATATTATATACATAATAAATTATACTGATAGTTTACATGGTCATGCTTAACAATAGCATGAAATTACAGAAGATTTGTTAAAATGTTTTTATATTTTTAATGGCATTTAATTTCCCCTTGCTTTTTCTAAGTCAGCACTCATGGCTTCCTTCACAGTCCTGGAAAAATGCTCACAATGTGTGACTTAATGGTGACTCAGGCATTTCAGTTCAGCTCAGATGGTATTCATTCTTTGATGGATAAAAGCAAAAGAAAAAGCTATTCTTTGGCTAAACAACACAATCCTATCTATTCTTCCAATCCCTACAGAAGCATATTTGGAATTGCTTACCTAAGAGTTAAGCCTGGACAAACAAGCCCACACCATTCTAAAAAAGAATTCACATCGTGTGCAACAGGCCAGGAAGTCAAGACAGAGGAGGCCAAGAGAAAGGTTAGTGAGTGAGAGAGGAGAGGAATCCAGAGGTCTCCTACGGGCATGTCCTGACTTTGGAAGCCCTTTCAGGGCACAGACGTAGCTCTCTTTGCCAAGAATGATCTTACGTAAGACCTCTGCTTAATCTTTCCTGGTGAAGTCTTTGTTTCCCTAGATCTACACATTTCTGTGCCATCAGCCCCAGCACCACTGTCATTAGAACCATATGTATATTATAAATACAAACAATATTTATTTACCTATTTATAGTCTCTAAATGTGGTATCTTTATACTACTTAATAACTTATATTATATGACAGATACAGTACTAAGCATTCCATATTTATTATCTTATACAATCCTTACAGCGATCCTACAAAGTGGTTAATCTTACTCTCCTCACTTTACAGGTGAAGGGACTGAGACTTAGAGAGGCTAATTATTTTCTCCAAGGTTACATACCAAGTGATAGACAGAGCTGAGAAGCAAACCAGGATTATCTATCTTATTTCCTTTCATTAAATGTTTGTTAAATTGAATAATGAGTAAATTATGTGCAAATGGATTATGCAATAAAGCATAAACAAATGCATTCTAGGTGACAGTTTATTGAAGTGTGCACCATGGAGCAATCTGTGTCACCAAGAGGAGGAACACTCTCCTCAACCATCTTTACATTTCTTTCATACAGCAAACTTTCATTGAACACCTACAGGTTTTTATTGAGCCCATATACCAGGCACAGCACTAGACACCATGAAGGATACAAAAATAAATAAGAATTAGTCTTTCCCTCAAGAAGCTTGCAGAAAAATGAGCCTATACAAGGCTGCCTAGTATTAGTGCAAGTCAAAGTTCCTATGGGGTAAATGCATAGAAGAAGAAAGCCTTTTTTTCTGAAGCGTTTAGCCAGTAGTGGTTCTAAAGTGAATCACCAAACATGTATTTGAAATAAAGCTGACAGTAAGTTTTTCCTTTAATCAAAGCCGTATACCATGGGTGATTTGAATGTAGTGTATACTCGTAGTCGCTCTCTTTCATAGGACAGACTAGAACCACCAGAGTTGTCCAGGCTCTGCTAAACATAAATGATGAAAGGGATAGTTACAATAGTAACTGAGACTAATGGAACTCAAGTCCTGAAAGGAGGCTAAGAGAACCATTAGCTCCTTCTCTGAAAGGTCCAGAGGATGTGAATCAGGTAAAGCTTATTGCTCAGTTAAGATGTACTGACTCTATTTGAGACTCTTTAATAGGAGACAACTCTTTAAATTTGAATCAGGTAAACTTAAGGTGCACAGCAGAGTGAATGGTGTACACCGTATGTGGAAAGTATGTGGCTCTTGTTGTCTCAAGAAACCATAATGTCAAGACACAGTGCAGTACATAATTAAGAACCCGAGCCAGACAGAGCCTGGAGGCTTGGCTGGAGTCACTTACTGTGTGACTTGGGGCAAATAACGTAGTCTCTCTGAGACTCCATTTGTTTTTTTGTTTATTCTTTTTTTCAAATTTGAAAAATTCTAAAAAATTCCGGAAATAAAACTTAGTCTAGGGGTGAATGGTGAGGCACCATAGAAAGATGATTAAGAGCCAAAGTTCTCTTTCTTTCTCTTCAGGTCTTTATATCTGAGCTCTGTGTTCCTTTGGGTTACTCATTATACTTTTCTGCACCTTGGTATCATCCACTATTACACAGCAATTATAATAGTGCTGATCTCATAGAATCCCGGGGATGATTGAATGAGCTAATATGTATAATGATGTGCTTAGAAAAGGGCAAGTGCTGGATACTTTTTAGCTGTGATCATTACAGGGTTTCTGTGAAGATTAAACAAAATAATATTCAAAGTGCTTAACACTGCCTGGTATAGGGTAACTATTAAATAAGTAATGGCTATTATTATTATCATAACATTTCATAAATAGATTCAAAGTTGTTCTGTTACTGAAGTCAGAATACTTTCCTGACCGACCAAGACTGGCTATCACAATTTTTTGCAAGTATTTTTCCTTACCAATGTCCTATCCCAAACACAGCACATGGTTGGGTGGTCAAACCAAATGTAGATTTCCAGTATTTTAAAACTTCTGTACCTGACACATCTAACCTGGAATTATCTCTAGGTCGTTCACCTTCCATATGGACATAATTTCCCTTTTCTTGTTCCTGAAATTCACCTTACTAATCTATCAGGGAACACAGAAATATGTTAAGCACTTAACTGTCTACTGAACTCCATACTTTTTGCATTTGTGGAGCTTACAGTCTCTTGAGAAAGGGCATCAAATGATTTCCTTACAAATACGCCGTGAAAGAGAGGTAAAAGGGTGCTGGGGAGAAATACTAGGAGACCTAACCTCATCTGAAGGGTCTGCAAAAGCTGCTCTGAGACCATGAAGTTTAAGCCCAGCCTCAAGCATGACACAGGTGGGAGCCCTGTAGACAGAGCACACTGCTGATGCATTGGCGAGGAGGGAGGGCGCCAGGCAGTGACATCTTTTCATCAAAGCACAGACACTCTCCAGATCCATTTCACACTACTGGATCTCTGGGATCCATCTTTTGTTGCAGATGCCTCTTTCAGGTTCTAAATTGCCTCCCAGCCTCAACTCCTGAAAATATTGCTCATTCTCTTCTTTCCTCATTTGTATGGCATCAATTTTTTGGATAGAATTTGTTTTTTAGATTTAAATTTAAATTAGCTTTAGAATTTTAGAAACACTGATAATACAGTGTTCTCACATATCCTATGCAGAGTTTCCCTGACTATTAACATCTTACATTAGTACCAGTACATTTGTTACAATGAACGCATCAGTATTGATACACGAGGTTACTAACGAAAATCCATACTTTATTCAGGTTTCCTTAGTTTTCACTGAATATCCTTTTATGTTCCAAGATGCCATCCAGGACACGACATTCAATTGTCATGTCCCCTTGGGTTCCTGGGTTCCTCTGGGCTGTGACAATGTCTGAGACTTTCCTTCCTTTTGGGGACCTTGATAGTTTTGAGGAGTACTGCTCAGGGTTTTTCTTTTCTCTTTTCTTTTCTTTTCTTTTTTTTCTTTTCTTTTTGGAATGTCCTACTATTGGAATTTGTCTGATGGTTTTGATGGTTTTTTCATGGTTAGACAGGAATCATATGTTTGTGAGAGAAGACAACAGAGGTAAAGTGCCATTTCATCACATTATATCAAGAAAGTATGCTAATAACATTGATGTAACATCATTGCTGACGTTGGTCTTGACCTTGGCGGAGGTAGTGTGTGTCAATTTTCTCCATTGCAGTTTTTCTTTATTCCCCCCCTTCCATACTGTACTCTTTGGTAGGCAGTCACTAGGCACAGACAACACCTAAGTAGCAGAGAGTTATTTTCCCCTTCTTTGAGGGCAGAGTGTCTATATAAAATATTTGGGATTCTTCTATATGGAAGATTTGTCTTTCCGCATTTATTTATTAAGTGATCATTTATTTATGACAGTATGGACTCATGGATATTTATTTTACACTTCAGGTTCTAATCCAATACTACACCCTTTATTTTTTTTGCTTGAATTATTCCATATTGGCCATTGGGAAAGCTTTCAGTTGGCATCTGTGTCTCTTTTACATACCCCATTAATGTACCTTCTGGTATTACAAATGTTCCAGGCTCATTTTATATATTCCTTACACTAGTCCTAAAATCAGCCCTTGCCTCAAGAATTTCTTGTTCTTTTTATTGGAGAGGATATTAGAAACCAAAAGCTGGGTGATAGGTGTTTTGCACTGAACTTTAGTAAGCTGCAGCTAGTATACTTATGAAAATAGTTGCTGGTCAAAATGCACAAAGCATAAAAGGAAACAGAGCTGTCCTAATAGAAATCAGGTGAAGGGCCTAACATAAATGCAGTAAGCTTTTCCATTGCCGTATGGTTGCTCAGTGTTCGTGGTGGAGCTCTCTGAACAGAGTCTTGTGACCTTGTTACTCCAGATCAGTAGATTTTAGCTACATGCCTAAGGCTAGAGAGGTAGTAGAATTTCCAAGGATATTCACCAGGTGTTAAGGTCAGATGAGAAACACAGCCTACGTAAGATAAAGAGTTAGATGCAAAATCCAGGGACCAATCTAGAGAAGTTGGATCATAGAAAAAGCTACCAAAGTGAGGTGAATGGAGATTTTAAGATATGAAAAAAGAAATGCCAGAACTGAAGGTAAGGACAACTTAGTGAGCTGAGATAAAAAGACAAGAAGAGGAGGAATGAAAGGGAAAACAAAGGGATCGGATGTTAGAATAATTAAAAAAAAGTGTGAATTAAGGACATTTGAAAAATATAAAGGGGGAAAGAATCTGAAATTAGAACTACCTTCAGCAGCACTATTTATAATAGCCAAGACATGGAAACAGCCTAAATGTCCCTCAACAGTTGACTGGATAAAGAAGATGTGGTATATTTATACAATGAATACTATTCAGCCATAAAACCTGGCAACATAACACCATTTGCAGCAACATGGATGTTCCTGGAGAATGTCATTCTAAGTGAAGTAAGCCAGAAAGAGAAAGAAAGATACCATATGAGATTGCTCATATGTGGAATCTAAAAAAAAAAAAAAAAAAAAAAAAAAAAAAGAACATAAATACAAAACAGAAGCAGACTCATAGACAAAGAATACAAACTTGTGGTTGCCAAGGGGGCAGAGGGTGGGAAGGGACAGACTGAGAGTTCAAAATTTGTAGATACTGACAGGTATATGCAGAATAGATAAGCAAGATCATACTGTATAGCATAGGGAAATACATACAAGATCTTCTGGTAGCTCACAGCGAACAAAAAATGTGACAATGAATATATGTATGTTCACGTATTGAAAAATTGTGCTCTACACTGGAATTTGACACAACATTGTAAAATGACTATAACTCAATTTAAAAAATATTAAAAAAAAAAAAAAAAAGAACTACCTTCAGCAGTGCAGGATCTCTTGTCTATTTAGGTTACCATACTGATGTGAGGAGTGAATAAAAAAATCCAGATGGTAGTGGAGAGTGGTAGGCGTGGGGAGGCATATAATACTCATTAGAGCTGTGGGCAAGACTACTACATACTTTGTGGCTAAATAATACTTTTTCAGACCTAATGATATTTGGAGACAATCTTCAAAGCTAAAGTTAACATTTTAATAGAAGTCTGTCTCCATTGGATTTAGATAATAACATTGTGATTTCTTTCCTAGCATACATCTTATTGCTTTATTGCACCTATTTAGCATAGACATGGGAAATATTCACTGAGGTTGTGGATGCTTTTCAGTAATGAGTGAGCTCGACCAGAGGGTTATGTTTCAGACCTAACTATGTGGACGTCTAGTCTTCAACAACTTGCTTTAATCCTTTTGTTCTTTTTTTTTTTTTTAAATTTGCTTATTTATTTAATTATATAGTCAATTTACAATGTTGTGTCAAATTCTGGTGTACAGCATAGTGATTCAGTATATATATATATATTCCTTTTCATTATAGGCTACTACAGGGTGTTGAATATAGTTCCCTGTGCTCTACAGTAGGACCTTGCTGTTTAATCCCTGTGTTCTCAAGTGCTGATGTTTTATTTGATACAAATTTTGATGGGCAGGCACAATATCACATGCTTTTTCTAAATTCTGATTGCTTTTATTTTCAGGGATGGTGTCTTTTGGACAGCAGCATTTTGTAAAATGATTGTTTTTTATATCTGATGCATTGGCAAATACCATTTTCAACCCCTAGAGATATTGAGCAGATTTGTAGTACCTCTCAATTTGGGGGAAATAGGTGATATGTCAGGATAACATGTGTCTGTCAAACAAATACTGGCTAGGATTTTCACCTTTCCTTCACAACAGCCATTAGATGTAAAGATGTTGACTTGCCCACCAAAGCTGGGAGAATGACCTGAGCTGTCAACAGTGTATTTTTGCACCAAGAATGTAAGTTTCTGCCCCAGGACTGGTTTGGTTTGCAGATTTGACTGCTTTCCTGTAGACTCTGTGGCATGAAGCATTTGCCTTGGGGGTGACAGAGTTTGTAGAGATAGCCCTAGCTCCCATCCCATTTCATCACTTAGCATGTAATTTTGATATGAAAGATACGGGCTGGAGGCCTCCCGCACATAGCACCATACCAAGTCATAAATGCTTAGGAAAAATACTGCTGAAGCAGCAAACTCAAGTACCCGGGAAAGAAAAGTGAAGATCTGAATGTGATGTTTTACATGCAGAGTGAGAAAGTAAAGATTTTAAATGTTATTTGGTATTAGAAATTAGTATTATTAGTATCATTTAGTAGTACTATTACTAGGCTGGTATCATTATAATAGTAATAATAAAAGTTATTAATGTTATGTTTCCGTAAGAGTCATCAAAAAATAATTCAGACCGTTATTTCTGATTATAACAACATGATTTCACTTTTATACTTCTTTCTCCTATTATTAAGAGAATCTTGAATAAAAATGACCACTAAAATAGCTAACATTTATTGAAAATTTTGTATGCATTTTGTGTGATGCATTGTGCTAAGCACTAAGCGTGGATCACCCTACAATATATTTTGGGGTATGAATGTTACTATACAAGTACAGAGTTTGGGTATTTTGCCAAAGGTCTCTTAGCTACAAGAACCAAGCAGATCCTGTGTTTATTTGAATTCTGGATTAGATCTCTCCTATTTCAATATAAATGTGATGCTTTACGTCAAAAATAGATAGTAGAAATAGTGGCCAAGGCATGCTATGTATTAACGCTTTACAATGCTTTTGCAGTAAAAACGAATAGAATTTGTCTACTTTGTCTCCAGTTTTTACACTCGGTATTTTCTCATCTTCATGAAGCAGATGAGAAAACAAGACACCAGTCAGGAAGTTCCATATCTGGCATCCTGGGTAGAACAATAACTCGCTTATCTGTGGGACATGAAGTGCATCTAGATTAATCACTCCTTCCCACCACCCCCATCCTACCCCCACACACAATTTATGTTGGAACGGTTGACTTGTTTACCCTCAAAGCACCGTGTAGTTTACTTTAAGGTTTGACTCTTTGCTTTTGTTATTGTTTATATCCATCAAGGGCAGAAGATTAAGTCACTGTTATGAGAACAAACCCGATTAATCATTTTTTCCTCTCCAGCCAAAGCATTCTTAATTACTAACACATGGGCTAATAATGTGCAAACCAGTGACAGATGTAGCAGTGTAGTTTGAATGCAAATCTCAAGTCCCCATGTTTTTTAAATGAAACCATAGATACAGTAAATCTTGTACTATTCTGCTAACCATTTTGTAAGTATTTAGACTAATCTCTGATGACACTCCAATTTACCAATGTCCACTGAAGTGGGATCACTAAATAAACTGATTTTCAGAACATAAATGGGCCCACCCACCCACCTGTCATCAAAGATAATTTTAATGATCCAGATGGTGTTAGAATCTGTGGTGATAGGACTCGGTTTCATTCACTGCTCTACCTTCAACACCCAAAGCAGAGCTTGAGTATTGCATGAGTGAATGAATGAAAGGAAGAAAATAGTCTGTAATCATCTCATTTTAATCCTGTTCTCTGGAGTGATGCACACTTAATTTATTCACTCATTTATTCACAAATTCAATAAGTATTTAAAGAATTTCTGCTTTGAATTTAGGCTCTGTGCCAAGCACTGAGGATATAGCTCTGAATAAGGCGCATACTATTCCTTACCTCTTGCAGCTGTCAATATGGTCTTACTTCCACCAGAGAAATGTAAATTTATTGTCTAGTCTACACACTATACTAAATGTTAAAAGGCTTTGAAAGGTCTTATTTAATATCTCCAGAAAAAAGGTGCTGACATATGTCTCCTCTGATTGAATGCCTGGCTTTTTGCATCTCACTGCTGTATAGACAGAGTTTTGTTTTGTTTTGATTTGATTTGATTTGCTTTGACCATTGCTGTAGGCTCGGAGTCTAGAATATTGCCTTTCCTTTCCTGGGATGTGGTAGGTGTTTGTATGAATGAAGGAAAAATATGGGGAGAGAATAAAATGTGTTGAGGATCAACTGTACTTAAAACTTTTAGACATAATCTCAACACAGACATAACCCCCTTATATTTTTAGATTATTATTTCTATTTTACAAGTAGGGTAATAGACTGAGAGATGTAATCTTGTTGGAAACCATGCACTGACCAGTGGTAAAGCTTGAATTCAAACGTGGGCTGACTTGTACCACCTGATTCACAACTCACTTTACCAAGTTAGCCAAGAATCCTTTACCCTCGATTCCTGCCATAGATGAGGAGGATGATGATGGTGATGATGGTGATGATGGTGATGATTTTTACTTTAACTAGTTTTAAAGGGCTCAAGCCAAACTCAAACCTTTTGTATCTGGGGCTGTGACATAAGCCAGCTATGTTCATCAGACAGGTCTAGGTGATGTAGATACAGACAGCACCATGGTCTTGTGGCTTACCCGTATAAGGTCTGCTGCAGGACCAAGTAGCTCTCCAGGTCAACAGTCAGCTACACAGCAATCTTATGACGTAGGCTGAGTGGCACCCTGCCATTTTGTGCTGCACCATGTGCAAAACAGTCTTTTCTTTCAGAGCTGGGGAAGAGAACACACAAGAGTTACACATCAGCTCTTAAATGCTTCTACCCAGAGGTGACACGCATGACCTCTGCTCATATTTTATTCACCAGGACAAATCATACAGCCATGTTCAACTTCAAAAGGGTGGGGGAGCGTGATTCTTCCACATACCTGGAAAAAGAGGAGGGCACAGATATTGGCAAATAGTTGTTATATCTGCCAAGCCAGCAAACCTTCCTGCATATCTATGTCTGGCTTGTATTAAAGCTCCATGTCTGGGTAGCACTGCCTTTTCCTTGTCTAACAATAAAGCACCTTCTGTTTTACAGATGGGACTCTCCCTCCCAACAACATCCCTATTTAAGTGCCTCTGTGTTTGCTTTTAAATTAAGTAATGCAGTTTGTATTGAGAAATTAGAAATTATAGATAATCAAAGCAAAGTAATTTAAAAAATCATCACTCACAAACCCACCATCCTACCATTCTTCAGTAGCAGCTTTCCCTATCAAAAATTGAGACAGTGCTGTCAGTATATCTGACCCATTTCCTCCTTGCTTCCACGCTCCTAGCAGCTGATTTGAGAATCCTGGCTGGTCCTTATGATAAGAGGTTCCTTTAAGATCTCAAAACTGAAAGTGTCCCAAAACTTCAGCCCAGAAAGAGTAAATATTTTCATGGCACATGGTCTATTTCTAATTTAGACAAATGACTATCGCTGCTTCCTTACTGTGTAACTCCTCTGGAAGTTGCATACTATTATTCCAGGTGCATCACATTTTAATTTAGCGTTTCACTCATTCTTTTTATTGAGCCATGTATATTTTATTGCCTTTTTTTATTATTCTCGTTTCATCAAGAACAAGAACAGACGTACAATTAGTTCATTACAAAGTCAGAATTAGAACCCAGGCCTTCTGGCTTCAAGTCTCCCTATTTTTCTATATCAAGATACTTATGCCCTCTGGAATTAAGATATCAATATGAAATATTATTGCCTATCTAATAAGCATGTACTAAACATTTTCTATAAGGCAGATCATGTGTTAGGAACTAGAAAGATAAAGGTGAATTATACAAAGCATCTCTTTTTGAGATTTTTATTATCTGATAGAGGATTTATATAGAGTCTAACAAGGTGAACTATATAAGGAAATACTGCTTTATCATATAGCACCAAGAAATACCATTCTTCAGTACACATAATAACGGCTCTTCATTCCCCTGCCATGCTTTGCCCTCCTGCAAGTCAATTTAAAATTTGTAATGATCTTTCTTCCTTGGTCATATATCAAATACTCATTTTCACTAGAGAAGAAGAATTTTAGATATTTCTTACTGTTTTGATCTAGTTATGCATTTTTTCCAACATCCCTCTTTTTTTTATGGCATCTGCTAGAATTTTAACCCAGTTTTTGACTGTGTTTGATGTAGCTATTGTCAAGTGCATCTGATCTGCCAATGCAAATAGGAATGAGCTGAGCTTGTTGAATATATAAAATAATGTTTTCAATGCCTTCGGCCAATTAAATAGTAAAACGCAGTGGTGTTATTTTGTTTCCTTAGTGACTTGGGAATCCATTGCAAGTTAAAAAAAATATTTCTAAAGTGTCTTGAAATTTATTTCTACAATTACTGTGCATATTCTGACTTTGTCTTCTTCATCCACTTCAAATTTTGACTTAAAAAAATACCTCAAATGTGTTTTGCCTCCAGGAGCTGATTAGATTTTGCTGACTATGGGAGGCTCCCTGAGTTCATTTGACAGTTCAAGTCTCAGGTTCAGATCTCACTGGAACTAAGATTCTTATTCTTAAGAACTATAATTTCATCTGATTCCCTTTCCTAAGAGATAAAAGAGCAATTGGGGGAAAATTACAACTTTTGAAACTAAAATGCATTTACAAAATTAAGTTGCCCTCAGGTCAATAAAAAAGCCAACTTTGGTTCTCCTTTAACAAAGCTTATTTTTTATTGCACCTAACTGCCGGGTAAATTGAGTATTTTGATGTTTGAATTTTTTTGAACCTCTTCTCTCTCCAGAAAAATTGCCACACGTCAGAGAAATCAAGATGAATGATTTCCCATTTGACTTCTCTTCCTTCTTGGATCTAGGTTCTTACAGTGGGATTTGGATTCTCTATCACTTACAATTTTGACTTCTTCACAATAATTTAACTGCATTTAAAATTTCTCCTTTGTTCATATTTTTTGCTTTGGACCCAAGTTGTAGAAGCCCTTAAAGTGAAAAATTAAACATTCAAGTTAAATACTCAATTCAGTGAAACACTTTATATTGATAAACCCAGATTTGCCTGCATATCTTTTGATGCTCAAGGAAAGCTAATGAGACCCATGTGATTGTGTAGCCAGCTAATGATTGCTAAAGGGCTGCTTTCTTTTTAGCATAATATAAAATTTTATAATACAATATAATATTATAACTATTATCATATAGAAGATATTTTTAAAAATAAGTATAGTATGCTATTATATTAAATGCTACATTATTTAAATGCTAAGAAATGATCCTTTCATGATACTTAACAATGGTCAGAACTGTTAAAGTCTTATATCCAAGTTGGCAACACATTATAAATTAAATGTGAAAAGGCTGGAATAAAGAAAGGGTTAATTGATGGAAAATCAGGTAAAGTAATAGGTGAAAGAATTGAGTTTCTGAGCCTGAAGAAGACTTGTGGCAACTTAGTGGCAGTATGTATGAGTGCAGAGGGCGGAGTGAGGGGAGAGGGAGCTCCAATGTTTCAATTACTATTCAATGTTTTATCTCTATAGGTTTTAGAAAATAATACATGTTAAAATTTTATTGAGAGAAAATTTGGATAGATATTATAAGAAATATCTTCTTGTGCAACCCAAGTACATTATTAAGGAACATCACTTTAGATCAATCAATGATAGTAAATTATAAAATGCGGTGAAAATCTTGGATAGCTGGAGAATGAACTTGGCCATGGGGAGGGGAAGCTATCATAAATAATCCCTAGGTGACTCTTTCAACTGTGTTTTCTGATAACCAATTGAACTGGAAAAAAAAAAGAGTTAAATGTATTAAACACTGGGAATATATCAAAATTATATTAACAATATTGATAATTTTAGATTATTTACTATGTGCCAAATGCCATGAAGTGTTTTATATGCATTATTTGTACTTTATTGTACTCTACACTAATCTATGGAGCATTTTGTTGGAACAGTTCAGGTGGTTCACGGCTGCTTAGAAAGAGACTCCATTACATATCCATGGTAAGAGTAGACTGAATTCCCTCTTACTTTTCCAAGAGCATAGCAACGTATTGAAAAAGGTGACCACACAGGGAGGAATGCTCCATCTTGACATGGCCCTTGCCTCCGTAGGGAGCCTGTAGCTTCTGGTGATACTGTTCATGAGGGACAGACGCTGAAGGATCTGAGACAGATCTTGTGTTTGCAGATTGAAGGACAGCTCAATTCTAGCTTTGCCACTTTCCTTTTATCTGGTTTTGGTCCAAAGACAACGCTGACAAGCCTATACCCCTAAAATACTATTGTCATCTCCACTTCACACATGACTGAATTCAGGTTTAGTGAGGCTGAACACGTGGCCACAGTTACCATGTGGTGAAGCAGGATTTGAACCTGGCACTGGAGCCAGCACTCAGGGATCTCATAACGAAGCAGTGAAACCGTGTGTGAGCAGATGACTGGCCGCACCAGCATGAACTTGTACATAATTAAACCACAATTCAATCCTTGTTTTCTAACCACTGCCGTTCAGCCAGGGTGTTCCTGCATGGAGGCTCTGGCAGGTCTATGACAGCTCTACAGACAACCTGATAAAGAAATTAAAATGCCTAGTTCCATGCAAACCACAGACTTGATGTTAAACCTCATCTTCCCAGCTTGGCCCTGCTCTGGGCTGGAGACCCTTACTGGGAAAGGAAGTTGTACTGGTGTCTCTGTTTCCTCATTTGAGCTTTTTGGCTTCCTCTCACAATCTGTTTTTCTAAACTCCTACCATGTTTGAAACTAATGGGGGGAGAGGGAGAAAAATGACAAGGGAGAGGCATTTTTTTTTTTTCTCATTAAACTTTGTTTTAATGGGTCTCAAAATTCTGTAACAGTTTTGGTCAAGTCATTTCCATTAAAAAGTACTGATTTTAAACACTAATGACTTAGAACTGCCCCACACAAAACTAATGGTCCATAAAACATTCTCTTTTTCCTCCTGTAGGTTTCAAATTCTGTGTGGTGACTTGCAGCTCCTGGTCTATTTGGTGTGCACATTTGGCCTTTTCCTGCTGAGGACGTTTTATCTCTGCAGATAGTCTGACTGGACAGGACTTCAGATAGCCATGCTCCTGCCGCCTCTCTCCTGTGTAGCCCACTACCCAGCCACAAGGAAACGGCGACGTGTTCTGCGCTTCATCACAAGGGCAGTAAGCAGAACAGCTGGGATGTCACCAGTGCGGTCACTAGTCCTCCTTGTCTATCCTCTTGATGTCCGGGGGTCAGACACCAGTTCACTGTGTCCCCATTTTTAGGAAACACATAGCAAACTCCCAGATGGTCTTGTAAGACCCCTCAACCCAGGCTTGAGATGAGAAAAGAAGCTCACTCTTCCTTCTCTCCCTTGTGGTGTGATGAGGACTCACAAAACTGGACTGTTCTCTCCAAATACAGTCAATGATTGTTGTCTTCTGTGGTAGTTATGCCTACACAGTCACCACAAACACTAGGGGAAATACTGGATTAAATTCTGTACATCTGGTCACAACACTGTAATTAACCCATTCATACATAATCTTGTTTTATTTGTTTTTCTGTTTAAAGACCCCTTATTTGATATATGCTGATTCATTAATACTGAAATCACAGCCAACAGAACTATAACACATACCTGAAGGAAGCTTACCTAATGCACATATTTTCTCCATAAGGCACATCACAGCTTTGAGCTCAGCACACTGGGCAGCAATTTGTTGCTATGCTTGGTTTTAACAGTGAAATCAGCCACAAAAGGCACACAGAAAAGAAAAACATAGCACTAAATATGAAAAGAACACGTGTTTAGAGTAAGAGAGCAGAAATAAAAAGGCAGAGCATTGCCTTGTTTGACTTCAGCTGGGAAGGTGCATGCAGGGTGACTCCAAATTTTTTGCTGCTTGGCACTTGTCAAAGAATGACCTCAAACCTGAAACAACGATTGATTTGGGGTTACAAATCACTTTTAGTGAGTAAGTAAGTTTGCAAATGCAAGATCTGTGAACAATGACGATCAACTGTAAATATTCTTCAACAATCTCCTTACTAACCCTCTCTTCTCTTTGTTTTATACCTATATTGTTGATCTGGCCTAAGAGTCCCAGAGTCAGGAAAGACTTGAACATCACACGAAACACGCATTTCATGTAGCTCCAGTCAAGGAGTGGAAATCAGATCTGGGCGATTTAAGCTAAAAAGGCATTTATTAAAATGATATTGGGAAAATCACAGAATCTTAGGCAAAGCTGTGGCACTGGGCTTGGAAAAGAGGCAGGAGCAAGGGAGGCTGGGCTGCAGCCAGAAGCACAGAGGAGGCTACAGAGAAAACCATCACCGCCGCCACTACCCATGGCTGAGCCGCCGCCAACTGCCCTGATTGTTGCTTCTGGATCTGATGGAGCCACCTGCTCCCAAAGGGCTTCTTCTGCTTTGTCAGCTCACTGTATAAAGTCCAGAGCAGGTACCTCTGATTGACTGAAGTGCAATTATGACTTCTCTGTTCTCCATGCAAGGGAGGTTGTAAAAATAAGGATTTGGCACTTTCAGTTTCTCTAGTGGGAGGAAGGCTCTGTCTCCCACTAAGACTCATGAAGTGAGACATTTACCACGTGTAGAAAGAGAGTTTAGATGTTCAGCAGCCAGAAAAACAAATGAACGGGAGGATTCCCGCTCACAGACTTCAGTGACTGTTAGACCTGGAAAAAAAAAAATGCTGCACTCATCTACTTACTCTAACTTCTCTTCCAGTTATGAGGCCTGGAAAATAATTTCATAGCCTCTGCTTGAATTTTCGAATGATTGGGAACTTTTCACACCACTGAAGAGTATGTTCTAATTTTCCGATTCTTGTTCAAAAATGCTACTATGGTTTCCAGTTCATGGAATCATTTTCGGTTCCTCTCACCATACAGTCTGGCCTTATCTGGATGCACTGTCATTTCTAAATGTCCCGCTTTTGATGTGGTCCTTGAGACATGACTACAATATTCTTCTCCACATGGGCTGGCAAATGCAGGGGCTATTTATTTCATTAATTTCACTTGAACTTGTGTTGGCTCCCTCATGTAATCACAGCATAATGATGACTTGCAGTATGCTAAAACATTTAGATGTTTTCACATGAACTGCTAACAAAGCAGGTCTCATAACTGGGTCTCTAAACTCAATTATTTAAAAGACCAAATTGAGGTTTTTTACTTTTATCTCTCCAGCCTTCATCTATTTGGTTTTAGCTCAATGATCTAGCTTGTTGAGATAATTTGGGGTTTTAAGTATTTTATTGTCTATGATAGCAACGTTTCCTTCCAGGACTATGCCACTACTAATTTGTTAGGTACATCTCTGCTTTCATCCAAGTCCCTGATAAATTGTTGAATAGGAAAAGACTACAGTGGAGCACGGTGACATTCCACCAGTCTTTCTTCAAGATTGACACTGGACCATTGAACGACTATTTCTGAATCCCACTGCTCAACCATTTTAAAAGAAGCCCGATCTTGCCAGTATCCTGCAAAAACAAAACAAAAAAAAAAAAAAAAAACAAAAAAAAAAAAAACCCATTAAGGGCTTGTCCTTGCTTTTCAAATAAAGATCACATCCTTAATGTGGCTCACAGCAAGGCATTGTCTGGCCTGTGCTTTCTTCTCCTTCCTCTGGGCCCTCTCCCCTTTTTCTCTGTGTTCTAGCCACCAGGCACTGCAGATGGAATAGCCCTCCCCTGTGCTTCCCCAAGTCCACCCTCAGGTCTCAGCTTAAGCACCATGTCAATCAGGGAGCCTTCACCAGCACTATAGATTTTGTGTTTCTTGTCTCAGTCTTCTAGTAGCATCAAATTCCATTCCTTTAAAGATTCCTGTTTGCAATTGTTTATTCATTAGTGTCATAATTTGATCTGACTCTCCCACCAGACTGAAGCTCCATAAGAGCATGGACATAGCCTGTGTTTGCTCATCATTAAATGACCAATGCCTGGGACGTTGTAAGTTCCCTAAAACATCTTGTTGAATAAATGGTAGAAAAACAAAGAATGATGGTATAACCATTGATCCTACTGAGACTGTGGAGTTGCAGCTGAGTGGAATAGCTTTCGGAAGTACTTCTTCTCCCACTACCTACCCTGTTTTCTGATAACTCTAACTCAGTTTCTCAATATCAGCACAATTGCCACTTGGGCTGGATAATTCTTGGGTGGGCATGTGTGTATGTGTGTGTGTCCTGCACATTGCAGGATGTTTAGCAGCATTCCTGGCTTCTACTCACTGAATGACTGAAGCATCACCCCTTCCAGTTGCAAAAACCAAAAATGCCTTCAGACATTAACAAATGACTCAGAGTCAGATGTGGGAAGGGGTAGGAGAGAGCAGGTCAGAGCGGTTCTCTGACCTGGTTGAGAACCGCCGCTGCTCTGATTGTAAGAACTCTAATCAATTATCACATTGAGAAGGACATATCATTTGCTTAAATGCAGTTACAAAAAAAGTGTACATGAAGGATGCTTGTAAGTTGTGGAAATTAAGTGATGGTCTTCACTATTCAGTGAACAACAATGTGGCCAGAAGTGTTCATTACGTCTTATTACCATCATGAAAATTTCCATAACTGCTCAAGTCCAAAAGGATCTCCCATTTCAACCTCCTAGAAAAATCACTTAATTTGACAGTTAATATAGAAAAGTTTTACCTAAGTCTTCTGTCTGTTCTTTATTAAGTAGGCAGGATTTCCTAGGATGTTATGTGAATTCTAAAGCCCCTTCAGAGGGCTGGATGACTAACAACTTGTTGGACACTGAATAGTGGACTGTAGGCTGTGGTAGGCAGCCTTCAAGATGGCTTCCAAGACCCCACATTGACTTGTGCCTTCAAAAAACTAATCAGACCTCCTTGAAAGCAAGGTGGCTCAATGTTCTTTGGATATTTTGTTGTTTTAAGTGACTGTGGGAAATGATGTAATAAATGTTATAGGGTGTGGAAACATCTCCAGCTAAGAAGGATGCTAAAATGTTTACAGTATTCCTTCCCTATCCTTACATCTAGACTGGAAAATGCAGTTATGAAATGGCATACATCACTCTGTACATTAGGTATGACTGGAAGGCATCAGAGTTTAATCCAGAGATTCTCAGCCCTCACCGCCATGAGGGACAATGTTTATTACATACCAAGTATCAAGAAAGTATGGCCAAGTATCAAGAAAATATCAAGAAACTTTAGCTTATATTGTGCCATCCATTAAGACATATTAAATTACTGTAGAAAGGAAATGATTTGTCTATTACAGAGGAACAAAAAGAGTTACTAGCATTAGCCAATTAAGTCAGCTAAAAACCAGGAGCATTTTAATTATTTTTTTCTGGCCATTCCTGGAAGTAGTCCCCCTCAAGGGTAGCATTTTCTAACTGAAATAACAAGAGCAACAATGCTGGCACCATTACTTAATTATGTCTAATGCATTTAGTAAGTTTATTCTTCCAAGAAAAAGTTGGGAAGGTAGGAATTTGGTGCCACCATCAGAGCATATCCGATTATACTAACGAGGAAAAAATGTTACATTTCAAGCCTTAATCTTTGTGATGATTGGCCATAGGCCATTGGAATACACCACAGAGATGCACGTGATTTCTAGGTACAAACTTTAAACTCATACACTGAATTTAAAGTGGAGAGATTATGGAGAGAACTAAGCAATCCCCTCAAAAGTAATGAGGGCTTTAAGTCTGCAAAGCATGGATTAAATATGGACTTCTAGAAAATTCTTAAAGAGGACTATAATATGAGGTAAACATGGAGATATCCATTGTCTTGGCAAATATTTCACTTTGTTAATGGGCCAGTCTTTATCAAGGCATTCCACAAGTCTAGGAAAAGCCCATGCCAACATCTTCCTCTCAAATGTGAAAAGCTGAGCAAAACCTTTAACCCCTTGTTACTAAAATAGACTGGCAAGTGCCTCCACACTTCCTGGATGATGTGTTGTGTCCTATAGCCAAAACAAAACAGACCAGGTTCCTGTAGGAAAGAATAATCCTTAAATGTGATGTTCCCTGCTCCTGGAAGATCACGGTGGGTTCACCCAAGACTTATGGTTGGTGATGTTACCATAATAATAATTGCTTAAAATCAAGTCACTATTGTGAACACTTGCATCATGACTTTGTGTTACTAGGAAATCAAACTAGTGAAGAAGTTTAACAAGTTCTTCATACTTGTTAAATAGAAGAATGCAGTTTTTGTTTTGACAGCAAATGACAGAGAAATTTCATGTAATTGAACCACACAAAGTGTGCTATTATTGCCTAATAGATTGGTCTAGTGGGAGAGAAAGAAAGTACAATTTTGTAAAGCAGTAGCATTGATGGTTTTAAAAATGGAATTGACTCACTCATTAACTGGGTTAACTCCATGGACTTGTTTTTCACTGTGAGAATTGTTTGTAAAATCAAAGACCATGATAAAGGGAGACAGGAGGAATAAAACTGAGAAAAAGCACCATTTAACCAATAAAATAATGCTTATTCTCCTGGTATCCAGCTGACCACCCATCTTTTGCTTTGGAATCATATTGGTAGTAAGCACATTGAAGTCAATGCAGGGGAGGGGAAAGAAATAAAAAAGCTCACATGGAAAGTTACCAGGGAAGCTTTTGAATCCTTTTGGGTTGTTTAACTGGGGTAACCTTTACAGTTATCTTCTTGGGTAAATCTGGAACATCTAACAAAAGCAACATTAATAATAATATTGATCTCCCGATCCGAAAAAAGTTTTCTGACAGGTGATTATACATATTATTGAATTTTATCCTAAGAACAGATGAACACCATTATGCAAATTGTACAGATGAGGAAGGTGAGGTTCAGAAGGCTAAGTTTCTTGTCCAACTAATTGGTCAGTGATTAGTAAGTCACAGAACTAAGACTCAATACCAGATCTATCTTATTATACAAACCATGTGGCCTTGCCACAGCTCTGTCTGACTACATAAGTATACACTCATATGCACATAAATGTATACGAGTCTATGTATGTATACATACATACACACAGTTTTGTGGCATAACGTACCAGAGACAGATGAACGCTGTAGCTCTGATGCTAACTTACCACATAAGTTATATCTTTTTGTATCTTTGGCTTTGGTCTTTTCAAGTTTTCAAAATCAGAACAACTTGTCACCAAATAATATTTAAAACTATTTCAAATTGTTGGCTTCGTGTAGCTGCCAAATTAAAGGACAAATCCAGGCCAAGGGAAAAACATGCCCCAAGAGAGAGAACAGGTTCCAACAGCTGAGAAGAGGGTCGAGGAGGGTGTGCGGGTTCCCCCAGCCACGGCAGATCTTTTGAAGAGTGAAAGAAAGGATGTCTACTTTTCATGGGCTTTGCTCTGCATTGTTTAGTATAAAAAGACCTTTGATAACCAAGGTCTTTTTGGCTGTACCTTTTTCCTTTTCTCTGCCAAATTTTTGGAGAAACCAAGATCTTGGAAACCAGTCAGTGAAACTCAAAGGCCCTCCTTGAAAATAAATGGACATAGTCAGTAAATGTATTCAAGGAGGGCCCTTGAAGGTATTTACAGTGGTGTTTCCCAAAAGCGTTAGAAGCCAACGCTTCACACTGAGACCACCAGGGCACTCTGTTTCCTACAGGCAAGGGTGTTGACATTTGTCTTTATTTCCCTATAGTTGGTTAAGATGAAATCCAGGAATTCGGGGGCTTGGGAAAACACCATGGGTGGTTTGTTGTAATGCATTCTCCTCTAGGAGTCTGTTGCCAGCCTGGAGAGCTGCTCCTTTTTTTCCCCCAACCCCAGGCATACACCCTGTGGCCAGAGAGCCAAATAATACGAGCCAAAAGTATTTTCAATAGAAATACCAGGAAAATGCTGTTACTCGTGGCATGGAAAAAGCAAAGAGAATGAAGGCCAACTTTATGATAATCTGAAATCTAGAGCCTTGAAGCAGGAAGGTGTAAGCCCAGCCTCGTGTACAGGAGGAAGAACATTCCTGCTTGCCAATGAGAAAAGCTCAAGGTAATGTTTCTTGTCATGTTTTTAAAATGAAACATGTCACATTTAGTATATTTTAAATGAATACCTTCAGAAGAACTTATCAGAAATCGTACTGTCATGAGTAGTTACATGAATGTTTTAACCAGTTTGTTCAGGAAGTAGTTACTAAGTGTCTGTTTCTATGTGAGATATTCTTGGAGGTTGTAGAAAGGCCACTTTCTTCCAGACCTAAGGAGTTATTACATTATATTGTCACCGTCTGTGTGACTTCCGTCAGATAAAGCCTCATTTGGGGCAAGGGAGGGCCCATTTCACTTGCTGTTTCCATAACCCAAGGCATTTTTATTGGTTTATAAAGCCTGAGATTTCAGGGACCTACCATCAAGTAGGAGAGTTAAACATTTGTGCTCATCAACATGAAACTAGCTCTGAAACATCGAGCCATGTTACTGGTGGGGCCAGTCTCTGTTATTACAGTTCAGAGATGGCTGCTGTGTTGGGGATGAGGGGAGAGCAGGAAACGTTCAAAAGGAAGTGATGCGTACACTGGGCACTCGGACAGACAGATAGGGTGTCAACAGGTAGAGGAAATAATAAGAGCCTGTAATAAGGAGGAGGTACAGGAACTGGAAAATTAATCCTGTCCTTTGAGATGAATTCTCACAAAGTTCAGTTCTAAGCACAAGTTGAGGTGGCATGTTCTGGCGGAAAACAACAAACAATAAAGCAGTTTTAGAGTCAGGTGGATGCAGCTTCTACGCCTGGCATGGATTCTTACTAGCAGCGTATTATCTCAGGTGCGCTGCCTAACCTGTGTGAGACTGACATCTGTGGCTATCAAATGAGACAACTGGTGCTGTGTTAATTTATGACGATCCCCACTGACTTCAGTATTGCTTTTTATAGAGAAAAAGGTCAAAATAAATACTTGGTGAATGAATGCTCACCCAAAGAACAAAAAATTAAATAAAATGGCACAGAAGTGCCAAGTTTGTACCACTCACTACATAATGGTTCTGTAGCTTTCTCCTGTCTCTTTCCTGTTCATTAGACTTTGTTATCTTTGCATTGCATCATCTACATTCCATTGACCTTTCCAAATGCCTTTCCTATTATTTTTCTGTAAACAGCTTACATTACTACCAAGTATCTCAGGTGTATATACATAGTTACCTGTATATTATTCATACCTGTGTCTTAACTTAAACTATACCCTTTTCCTGTATTATTATTTCCTCTCATCTCCATATGTCTAAAAACTGGACTATCTTTTAAGCTCCAGCTCAGATACTAGCATTGCAAAGAATTCTTTGATTCTTGAGAACCAGATTAGTCTTTCCTTTCTCTGAAATTCCTTAGCAACGTATGTAATTGGGTACTATGTTTACCCATACACATGATTAGTTTTTCCACTTTTATACTTTATACCTGTTGAGGACAGGGCACATTTCATAATCATCTTACATGTTCTATTAGGTCAAACTTAGCATTCTGTGAGAGCAGAGTCTGAATATTATTTGAGGAGAAAACTTAAAAGTTCTGGTAAAACTTTAGTTAAGCAGTTGGAAATATTTTGTGGACACCTGAGATATACATTTGGAAATCTTTTTCAAATAGATAATAATTGTATGATAAGAGAGTGGATGAGTTATTGAAGGGAGAAAATTAAAAAGAAAAAGAACTAAAGAAAAAAATATAGCCAAATTAACACTTAGGTCTAGTAGATCAGCATGACACCATAATTGTTTCTTCGCTCCCAAATTCCCAGTGAGACATCTAATACCAGATAGAATTAGTGTGAAATCTACATCAGCCTCAGCACTGGAAGGGAGGGCAGCATGCTGCAATCTGTTAGTCATTTTTCTCCAGAGAAAAAGAACCAATGGGATACTTATATACATATATTTACACACATATATAAATATATGTATATAAAAATATTTACACATATATATGCGTATACATATGCATGTGTGTATGTGGGAAGGAGAGAAAGACAGAGGGATTTATTTTAATGAATTGACCTTATTTTAATGCAATCTGGGGGGCTAGAAAGTCTACAATCTGTAAGGCAGGCTAGCAGGCTAGAAATTCAGGGTTAATGTTGCAGTGCTGATTCTGAAATACTCAAAGCAGGCGAGCTGGCTGGAAGCTTAGGTACAATTTCTATGTTGCAGCCATGAGGCAGAATTTCTTCTCTGGGGAACGTCAGTCTTTGTAACGAGGCCTGCAGCTGACTGAATGAACCCCATCCCCATTAGGAAGGGTCATTTGCTTTGCTTAAAGTCAACTGATCATAAATGTTAATTACCTCGAATAAAATGCATTTGCTACAAAAGATAGACTAGTGTTTGACCAAATGACTGAACACCCTAGCCTAACCATGTTGACGCATAAAATTAGCCATCACAGATAGCCTTAGATGAATGGGAACAGTCACCCTGGAAGATTTATGATATTTGACCCCAGCACTTTTTTTTTTAAAAGACAAATATTCTTTTATTCCTGTTAAACTAAATATAAAATTACTGTTCCCTAGGCAACCAACTTTTGCTTATAATCACAATTTAATTTCATGTTAACAAAACAAAAACAGTGAAAAGACAACTTTGATTGTGTAGACCTAATTACAAAATTAAATAATTCATACAAGTATTTTTCTGTGTGACTTTTCTGAAGGGTTTGCATTCATTAAAGCCCTAGAGGCTAATTCTGGTTTAACCTTCTCTAGTATAGGAATGACCTTGATTTGTTTCCTTTCATTACAGAGGCAAATTTTGTTTTTGTTTTTGTGTTTCAATTGCCTGAGAGGGAGAAGTTATATCACACCCCCACCAATTAATACACTAAGTAAACGACAAACTCTGAAACTCTCCCCAACTATTTCCTGGGTAATTTATGTAACAAAGCATGAAAGAAAAGGCTATGGTAGAGGATAAGCAACTTGACCTCCTGAAAAAGAGTGGGAGTGGAACCTGAGCAATTCAGGACAGAGCCCTTTAGTCGGAGTGGTGAAGGTTAGGGTTGAGAATGTACTGAGTCAGGCAGGAGACTCATTCCATGGGCTCCATCTGGCCAGTGTTGACTCACAGACCTTGTGCCACCCAGCAATGCATTAATGTCTTAAAGTGTTCTATTTACAACTGTGCCAACACTGAGCAGAGGACTGTGCACTGCATGCCGCCATTTTGCATGAGTCCTAGTCTCATGAGAAGCACGTATTTGCTGGGTATGTTTTATTTAGTCATCCTTAGAAAAGTACTTCTTCAATCTGTACGTAAAGTTTCACAGGAAATGTGCTGAGTCCTGTAAGGGACTGCTGAAGAGTTTAGTCAAAAATGTTCAAGGAGGTACCTCCAGGTTCAGACCCAAAGAATAAATATTTGGCAAATAGATCTCCCTTTGCAGGTACAGTATTTAGTGAGAAGCACAGGGTGGAGCTTTGCCACAGCATTGCTCATGTTGTGTCCAAAGGATCTGACTTCCAATTTTAGAAGATGTAAAGTAAATCTCCTGTTAGAAATAGCTTTAGAAAACAGACAAAATAACAACAAAACAATAGGGCTCTCAATGAGAATATCCAACAAAGTTAAATACAAAGAAAGGTGAGGAATGTGAACAGGAAATATGAAAAATATGGTGGCTAAATCATTTAAAACAACAGTGGATCAGCCTAGACATTGTGGAGAAAAATATCGGTAAACAAGAAGGTAAATTCATTTTTTTTTTTCTGGAACAAAAACTAAAATAATAGAATTAGAATGATAATAAGTACAGAGGACTCAACCTAAAGACCCAACATAGAAATGAAAGGATAGAAAAGATGGAAGAAAAACAACATTCAGAGGAATAAAATATTTTTCTAGTCCAAAGAAACATACCAATTTATATCTTAACTTTCTGTGTTATGTTTCCAGCCCTAAGAAAATGTCACCTAAACACAGTCATGAGGGTTCTGCCATACCCATGAAAGGGACGGGGGTCAGTTAAGTTGTCTTCTAAAGCGGATACATATATTCCTATTATCAGCCTGGGGCAGGACATGATGGCGGGGAGGGGGATGTGTATTTTGGATGTGATGAGGGGTGAACCTGTTTCTTTTTCTCAAACTTCAGCCCTAAGACTTGGAGAGGCTGGTGTGTTTTTGGTGGTGGCAGATGAAGAGCAAATCAAAATAAGGAACAGAGGAATGAGACAGTCAGGCTTGGGATGGTGTGACTGAACATTGAAATGATTCAACACGTAGAGATACATAACACAATTACTTTCTATTTTTCTTTTAAGGAGACCAATGCTTTTTTTTTTTAATTGGTGGTATTTACAACTCTACCTGAATTAACAAAATCTGGTAAAGGAGAGAGAGCAAAACAAAATACTGAAACTCTCCTCTTAAAAAGTGATTTAAAAATTTATATGTTATTGACTTTGACATTTAGTTTAAACAAATATTTGAAAATGTCTTTGAAAAATTATGCAACTAGAGTTAGGATGCCTAATAACACACACACATATGGAAATTTTTTAATTACAGAAGTGAAAGAAAACACTAAAAAAAGAATATAATACAAAAAGACAGGAACATGAATAAGTGTAAAAATATGATAATACATATGAAAAGATCAAATTATTAAGTGAAAGACTGTCAGATTGTAACTTAAATCTAATGTTATATTTGCTACTAGTTAAACAAACTTGAAGTTGTTAAACCAAATTGAAACCTTAAGGAAAAAAATTAATAGTCAAAGATACGTGAAATAATTTTTCAAGAAACTATATTTGTAAAAACAGACAGTATTTTTATCACCAAAGGGTAAAATTCCTAGTAAAGACTCAATAGTTAATGATCATATTCATGCACCTAGAATTAGATGCTAAACATGGACAGATCAAAGATCATCTAAAAAATGAGGGAAAATTGACAAATTTGTTCTGGGCAAAGATTTTAGAATGTATTTTTAATTTACTATTTAACTTAACTATTGTCAATAAGCCAAAATGGATCCTACTTTCAGTTTATTGCAGAACAAGATAAGTAATAACATAGATGTTTTGAAAAAATACAAAATAAAGCTGATTAGTTGCTGGGTATAAACTTTTCCCTATAAATTGGAAAATTTTAAAATATATATTTTCTATTGTTCCATGGGACATTTACAAAAATAGACTACATACCAGGGCATAAAGAAAACCACAGTAAACTCAGTAAAGCAGTAATGGTGCAGGACACCTTTTCTGGCCACCAAATGACAAAACTAGAAAACTACAATAAATTTAAAAGTATGAGACATTCTATAAAATAACACTCCCATAAATGATTTTTGGATCAAAGATTATACTACATTTTAGTAGCACATTAATACCAAGATAATACGACATCTCAAAGCTTCACATAAAAGCAAATTATAATCTTAAATAATTTCATTATTAAAGTAGAAAATAAAGGGAAGCTTTAAATTATTTATGCTTCCATGTTTTCAATGAGCATGCACTACATATTTTAATTAAAATGTGAGATTTTTATGTTTGAAACAGTTTAATTTTTTAAATAATTCAACAATCTAGAAAAAAACAGTATAAACCCAAGGAAAGCAAAAAGAAGGAAGGTCTATTTAAAAAGTTTATATAAATTCCACACAAATTAATTAGGAAAGAAACATAGACTTTAACAAAAAATAGGAAATGGGTAAATGTGCAGTTCCCAAATAGCTAATATAAGGTCCTGTTTCAACTTGCCACAAATTAAGGAAATGCAAATTATACCAGTAATGGTATCCTATGTTTTTTCTTACGAGGTTGACAAAATTTAAAAACATAATACTACCTACTCAATGGTGGCAAACCTGTGGTGACCCAGGACTTCTAATACAATACTGACATGATTATAAATCATATCACTTGGAACTTTCTGGAAAGCAATTTGGCAACATGTATCAAGAAGTTTCAACATGATTTTCTCTGTTTATAGACTAAGGCCATTTCTAGCAATCTATTATAAAGCAATGTTCTGAAATATGGACATGTATATTTGCCAAAGTTATTATCAACATGTTCAACAACTGAGAAATTGTTAAGATATGCTATCTCCACATAATGGCACAGTATGCAGAAATTAAAATAATATTTACCAAGAAAATTTAATGACATGGGAAAATGAAAGTGATGTAATGTAGTGTATGAAAAAAAAGGACTCAAACCAAACTGTACTTGTAATTACCATATTTTAAGTTCTTTCAACATGCTGTAGCATTTTAAAATAAGGAAAAATAATGTAATTAATAATTATTTTTTAAAACACATAATTTTTCGCTTGAAAATTAAGTACTGTTACCATCCTGCCATCCTTGCAACTCACACCATCATTCAATACTTCAGGTATGAAGTGTGAAGGGAAAATCACATACCAGTGGTGGTGCCAGGAGTATTACCTAGGTGGTGGCACAACCTGCAGCAGGCATGTTGGTGGCAGGAATTACCAAGAGACTTGCCCACAATAAAGGTACACTTTGGAGGGAGGGGTTGGAGCCATAGCGTGGACTGACCCTTTCCTCACAGATGTGTTCTTGAAATGCACATCAAATGATGCATAAGTCTGAAACACTTCAATGGGTTCCTTGTTTTTCTTAGACTAGAGGCAAAATTCTCTTATTTATAAGTTGACTGCACATTCCAATCAGTCCTATATAGTTTAATTTGACATCATTTCTCTGAGAAAATTATTTATAGTGTTCCTCTTTACTCTTGAATGGGTCCTGTTCAGATAACAAATTACACGTCACTCTATTTTCATGGTCTCCAAGGTTTAGGCTGGTTGGCCTCAACGTGTATCCCTAAACTCAGTTCTATTTCTATGTTTCTCTCTGCTGCAGTCACTCTGACCTCCCTCAAAACCCTCTTATTTATTTGACTGTCTTCATAGAGCTGGTAATTTTTGGTGGGAGGGTGCTGACACTGGGTGTTGCTGTGATGGGAGGGAGAAGTTGAGCACAGAGAAATGAGCAGGATGGAATTAGGGAATTTTTTCTTTAGGATCTTTGATTGGCTTTGGAAAGAAATATACTCTGAGTTTGGAGCATGAGGGGCAGAGCTGCAGTGGAAAGCAGAGGGTTATACGTGTTTCCTAAACACAGGTATGAAAATATATACAGTATCACTAAGGGTCCAGGGGGTAGACATCTTAATGGGAACAGGCAGGGATAAATTATGGCAAGTGCAGCCTCAGTAATTCAGTTAGTAGAGAGAAGGGAGAAGGAAAGGAAGAAGGCGGACCTACCCAAGGGGCTGGCCCTGATAAAAGCAGTAGGATGATCAATTGCCCAGAGCACACTGAGGAGGGGTTTCAGACCTAGTTCAAGCTTTCATGAAGTCAGTGGCCGTGGGAGAGCATTTGGTTTACAAGGCAGACTCACAGAGGCAGTATCCTATACTCAAAGTTACACTCAAGGTGATTGTGGAACTCCACCTATTCACAGGAGGAGAAACAGGAGACAGAATCCAGCCTGCCAGGGGAGGAGGCCAACCAAACTAGAAACGATCTGGGCTCAAGATGTCTTCGTTCCTTAAGGGGAATGAGCTTGTCGATCAGAGTACAGGACAGGAACCGTGCCTGGTTCACAAGTGAAGTGGAGAGAAATCACCCAGAATCCTAAGACCCAGGGCTAGAGTTGGTAACTAGAATTCACCATTATGGACAACAAGGTCCAATTTCAAGATCCATTAGATGCAAAATGTGAGGCTTCTGACATATGGACTCAATGCCCTGTCTGGAATGCATCTGGATCCATAGATAGAACTGAAAAACAACCCTGCTGAGGGAACCTGGCCAGGAGAAGGGAAAGGAAATAGGGCAGTGGGTGGCAACCAATAGAAGGAAGGGAGGGAGGGAGGAGGAAACAGAGACTTGGGAAGCTCGAAGATAAGGGACAGTGTGTAACAGAGACTTGCCTGCACCTGAAACTAAACGCTCACAACTTGTGGAAACTCAGCAATAGAATTACTGTTGATCCTATATTTCTTTGCTTTGTTATTCAAATTAAAAATTCCCTGCTATTAACACAAAACTGAAAAGCCCAGTCTTTTTCCCAGTATTATCATAATTGTTTTTAAGCACCATATTAGAAGATAGAATAAAAGAAGCAGTTTTTTTTTTTAAACAGATGTTTTTTGCTACTCTGCCTGGGAACACATATATATGAAGGTCTAGTCTAAGACTCAGTTCAAAAATAATATTTTAGTTGGACCAAATACTCTTGTGATTTACACCTAACGTTACCCTTAACTCTGACTAAAAGCCAAAGTTTAGCAACAAAAAAGAAAACCAGTGTAATTTCCTGGTTCTGAGTAACACTGAAAAGCTGAGAAAGAGACTAATTTAGGGTCCAAGGGAGCTTTCCCATCTTGTCATCAGACATCTGCAGATTGATAAACTCCGGTTCTGACTCTCAAAGTCTAAGAAGTTTCCCATGTATATTGCTAATCCACTTATGATAAGTAACTGAGCTAAAAGAATGAATCATTTCTTCCCTCATAAATCTTTGTGTATTTTCAATAATGCTCAGGAGAAGTTGAGCAAGCTAGATTTTGAAAATACTTAAAAATGTGTAGCTTTTCTCATGAGTCTCTAATTTGTCTTATTACTTGAGGTTTCATGTAGTCTCCTGAAGTTCTGGCCTCTGTTACCCGTGCTTTACAGGTTACAGCTCCTCTGGTTTTTCTCTCTGAATGCTTCTCCTCATATCAGGACTCACTGCAGCCAGAGCTTCTGCAACCACCATTCCATTAAAATTTCACACTCAAATATGTGAAGTTACGTACGGGATGAATTCTTCTGTGGGAAAACCTTAATTCTTTATTTGAACTGGTTCTAATTCAGGACGTGAACATTAATTTTAAGTGCATGAGTAAGAAATGAAAAGTGAGAAAATAAACCTTTACAACAAAAACCACCCCCCCCAAATGTAAATTATAATTTCAATGTAGATTATTTTTGTACTTACTAGTCATTGTTTGGATAGCCTGATTAGCTATGCTACAGTTCACTTCTATTATGTCACTATTTCAGAATTAAAGGTACTGACTTGTATCTCTGCTTTACCTTTGAATTAATGACATATATGATTCTCTCCTTAGGAAAGAGTAATGTTCATCTGAAACTCTTTACTAAGTCACATGTATTTGAGGAAAATAATTCTTAGATGGAGGAGAAGTCCCAGTGTTGCCTACTAGGCTTTGGTATAGAAAGAAGTGTGTCCTTCCCCAAGTGCTTACAGAATGCAGTGTCAGAAGATAGTGTGAAGAGGAAAGTAAATCAATTGATGGAGAGAAAAAGGGAGGAAAGAGTATCAAAGGAAAAAGGTTGAAGGAGCCAGATAACAGGGCAAATTTTAATGCTCAAATGATGCAGTGATGATATCACTAATGGGTTTACACTAGTAAAACTTCAGTTTAAAAAAAAATGTGGTGTTAATATTCCCCTCTACCTTTCACTAGGGTTTTTGTTTGTATTTAAGAATTGCATCATCTGGTTATTCAGGCATGAAAATGGTTTTAAAAGTAAGGAAACATTTATTGGTCAACCTTTTTTTTTTCCTCCATAGTCATTCATTCCTATAGCCTCTGAAATTACATTTTTTAAAAAGTCAGTTTAATTTTCTCAACGGAATCCACAGAAAAATATCATGAGTTGATTGATTGGACATATCTAGGCAATTCTGATAAGATTGATTATTTTGATTTGTTACAAGTGAATTTTTGAGGTAATTTTGGTGCCTGGTCACCATGTTTGCTTTTTAGACACTGATCTCATTATTAAAGATTCTGTTGAATATAATGACAATCAATTATTTAAAAGACCCAAGAAGCAAATTCTCATGTTTCTTTTAGGCCATATTGTAAAGTTGGTACAATAATTCCCTGCAAGTTGTAAGTGTTTGTCCTTAATATTTTATTTCTAAACCCCCGCAGAATTAATCTTATGCAGAAATTTTAGTTCTAAATTAAATTGCAAGTGTTTCCAGGACTTCATAACTTACTTATGTTTTTGAAAGTTGTCTAGAATTATTTATCAAATAAGTAACTGTCTTTTGACCAATAGTTTGTCGAGGGGCAACCAATATGCTGTGGACCTGCAATTGCTTGTATTTGTGATCACCAGCAGAAACCCCAGTTGGGAGATACAGTTTCCCAATAGCAAAGATTTAAGATTAGTGTCGTGCAGAGTTCTAAAGATGGTTTGGAATACATTAGCAGGCAAGGTTCTCATACTTATCTAAAACATATCAAAACAATCTCTTTTTTTTGGCATCACAAGAGACCTAGCCATCTACAAAAGTTTTCCAGTTATACCCTATCCAGCAAAGCATAATCAGAACAAACACTGGACTTGGAGTCAAAAGAACTTGGCTGAAATCCCAGGTTCAAATTTATTAGTTTATTTAATCTTTGACAAGTTAATTTACCTTTTTAAGCCTTCGTATACTGGAGTGTAAATTTAGGATAACCATACTTACTTAAAGGACAACTTTTCAGGACATTCCTGGTATAGAACTAGCATGCACCAGATGCTCAATACGTGGTAGTTAAATCTCAGTCTGGTGCTAAACTGACATAATAGAAATATTCAACAAGATTGACATTAGGCAATCTCATTTTTTGCGTACTATGATTCTTTATTTTGAGTCATCTGGAATATTAAATTTCATAAACATAAACATGCCCCAAATTGTTTTGATTCCAAAATTAACATTATTCATGTTTGGTTTGGAGAATTAAGGATAATGGACGTTTGTTTGATCTTTATCTAAACCCATGGGTTTTGAATAGATGACTAAGTATCTCTATTGTTTTAAGCCTTTCCATTACCTTTTCCAGAATCCTAGAAGCTTTAAGCAATTTTTGTTTCTTACATCTGTGTTGTCAATAGAAAAAATGGACCAGTCTTATTAAGAAGATAATTATATGAGATTATAAAGTGGGAATCATGATTCACACCAGACAGCATCAGGGCAACTTTATTTACTGAAATAAAAAGGAATACCCATTTTAAAAGAAGACCCTATACCCAGGCCTGCATAAAAAGCAAATGGGAAAATACTTCTGACTTTAATGTCTATCCAAATATTTGAGTTTTTCTCTTCACACATTTTCCCCATTCCCTTTCTTTGTTTTAAAAATTGCAACAAGAAACAATTGTAAGAAAGCCAGTAATCAACCAGAAACATTGTTCAACCCTAGCACTCTCTGCCTTACTCCTTCTTGCTGATTTCTTCTAATTTTTCAAAAATAAATATACAGAACTTTCTATATTGCACTGACTTTTACAACATATGCCTCTTTCATATTTTCTTTATTCCCAGTTATATCCATTCCCTAGGACTCATTCAGCTTTGGGTCTTCATTGGCTGACTTATATTCTAACACTGATTTGATCATTTGTCATTACTACTATGCTAGGCAGTATCAGAGATAACACGACTTAGAGTAAGTGATTTTTATCAATGTTTTGCAATCTGATAGGGGAAATAAAGCATCCTACCCAAATAATCATATATATATATTTTCTCTTTATATATATATATATATATATACACACACACACAGATATGTAATATATATTATTTCTCATTGTATGTATATAGTATTTACACATAAATAATATTTTAAATTATGTTATTTCTTTCTCATATATATATATATGTAGGGAGAGAGAGAGAGAGACTGATTTATTATAATGAACAGGCTCACACGATTATGGAGCCCTACAAGTCCCCAGATCCTAGCCAGCAAGCTGGAGACCTGCCTGGGAGAACTGATAATGTGGTTCCAGTCTGAATGCCCTCAGGCTCAAGATCCAGGAAGAGCCAATGTCTCACTTTGAGTCCAGAGGCAGGAAAAGCCCTGATGTCCCAGCCTAAAGCAATCAGTCAAGGAGTTTCCTTTACTAGCAGCAGGGACAGTCTTTTTGTTCTATTTGGACCTTCAGCTGATTGGATGAGGGTCCCTACATTAGGAAGGGCACTCTGTTTTACTCAGTCTACCAATTCAAATATTGATCTCATTTAGAGATGCCCTCACAGACACACCCAGAATAATATTTGACCAAACGTTTGGCCCACTCAAGTTGACACATAAAAGTAACCATCACACTACAATATAGGGGGGATGAGGTATGAGTTAGGGAGTGTAATTCATTTATTAGTTCCGGGTAAATGATGCTCAAATCAACACCAGCAGCCCTGACTTCTCACTCCTCTTTCAGTCATCTACTCCTCACTTTCTATAAAACATCTCCACGTAGATACCGTTTTTTGCCATAAATTCCTTATGTTTAAGTAAAAAATGAAGATGTTGGTTGGAATCACTTTCCATTCCTTGTCTATGTCTTTATCAGCGGCACTATTAACCTTTTATCTTGCTGGCTTTACAACCTCCTCTGACATTTTTCATATTAGTAATTCCATTATCTCAACAGCTACTAAATTTTATTAAGTTTTACTTTTAAATGTCTGTTGAATTTACTCACTTATTCCCACTCCCATGATGTTGGGACACAATTTTGTGATTCTGTATCTGGATTATTGCCAAAGTATCCATATTCAACCTGTGCCAGTAGTTTCATTCACTGTCAATCTACTTATATTTTAGACCAGACTTCCTAAAACACAAATTCTCTCTTGTGCTCTTTTAGCTCCAGAAAATACAAAGGGCTCATGATGACCCATCCTCACGTGTCTAATCTCTCCATTACATTTTTTGAGTTCCTCAAAAATCAGACTTTAGTTATTCATTCTTCTTTGAATACTTCCTACTTAAACTTTTAATACAATTTTCACATTTGTTTTTCTCTTAGCTTCTCTTTCTACCCCCACTATGTGATTTTCCTCCCATGTCATTACCCATGCCACTTTCTGGCCATGTCCCTCCTCTTTAATCTCAATTCAAATTGTATCCACTTTTTAATTTCACCTTTAATTAAGGCCAGTCTCTCTCTGCCTCAATGAAAGCTTTCTTTGACTACTTAGATTCTCAGCCATCTCTGAATTTTCATTGCATTTATAACTTGTTTCCCTTAGCATTTGATCATGTATTTCCAAGTATTGCTGCATTATTATTTTATGTTTGTTAGCTTTGCTCTTCTTAAATACAATGTCTACGTATTATAGTTAATAGTAGACATAAACATTTAATGCAAGTCTTAATTAACTGGTAAATATGCTCACTCTACTTTTGTAGCATAAAATATCACGGACTTTTCCAAAGATAATTTCAGACTTTTGGACTGTTGTACTTGTGTTATTTTAAACCTTTTAGTATTCTGCTCCCAAAATATAATACTTTAGCGGGAAATGACCTACAGTATCTGTGTATATAGCTCATGATTCAGGGAAGGCATGAGGTAATTTCCCAGTGGAGGGAGGGCAAGACTAAATATCCACGTCTGGGATTTAGTTAGTAAGTGAAAGAGAGAAGGAAGGCAGGAAAAACAACACTTTTGCACATTCTGCTTTCCCTCCGAGATGTTGAGATGAAATGGCGTGGTGCCTGATAGACATATTCCTAGCCAGTGGGACACATCTAAAGCATTTATCCTATGTTTCAGATTATAAACATTTTCTAAATGAACAGGTATGAAAAGAATCAAAGGTTATTAGCATCTCAAAGATGATCATGAATCCCCCCTAATTGACTAGGCTGAGGATTTTTCACTTACATTGAAAGAGATAATCAGCAAGTGAGCTGTGAACTGCTCTGGCAATTACCGCCTCATGAAGACCATCTGCCCTAACAGGCTTGCTAAAATCCAGTATGAGCCTTTGCACCCCAGCAATGACCTTTCTGTTAAATCACGTAAATAAAATTCAAACAGAAACCTTCCTTTCTCTGTTAAAATTGTATGTGCTGTAATTTCTTTCTTTCACCTTTTTTAGGATGTTAATGCTTTGTTTCAAAAATAATTAATATTTTGATTATCTCTATTATTATTAACTCTGTAGTCAGATGATTAAATTGAAGAATTATTGCTATTAGACACCCTTTAAAAATGTGTAAGTATGAACTTTTGTGATTCAGTAAATACATTATTCAGTGAGTAGATGTCCTTTTTCCCACCCACGAATGAAACAGTATAATTTATTGTATTAGCAGATGGTACATTTCTGCAAATATGTATTCTATAATCCACCTTTGCAGTTATATGGTGTATATATATAATACATTGGCACTCGGTAACAGTTAACAATATGATAAAACTTGGTTTTGGATTTAGCAGAGATTAACAGTCTGTTGTTAATGTGACCTGTTCTAAGTATCAGGAACTCTTCAAACTGACTTCCTTAAAGGTCATTGTTATATTTTCTGGCATCTTTTATGCTCATTTCAAAGTACAAATAGTTGCTATTTTTTCTGTACCAGAAACTGGGCTTTTCCTATAGACTCTTGACATTCACTTAGGTTAATATTGTTACCCCAAACCACAAAATAAAGTATTTCAGGGTCTTTGATATTTGTATAATGTATGGGTTTTTTCCTGTGGTCACCTGAATTCTGAAAGCTTTGAGTATTAGCTACACAAAAATTAAGAAGGCAAAAGTCAGATCCTCTATAATCCAGTGTTCTTGAGCTTCTGAATCATTTTGATTGGCTTTGTCCCAATCTGTGTAGAAAGAAATGCTCATCCACTTTTCTATCTCTATTTTTAAATTTCATAGTTACTTATGTGGAACATCTGCATGTAAAATTTATTAGTTACATATCTATCCATAAAAGAAATCTTCCCAACTCCATAACTCCAAGGAAAACAGCTTTAAAAATGTTACGATTTTTCTACCATTGCTTGTCACAAGATCTGAGACTTCAGAAACATATTGACTATTTCCAGTGATTTTTATCCCATCCTGTGAATCTGAGATTCCATCAGGTATTATTTCCCCTTATCCTGAATAACTTCCTTTAGTATTGCATATACTGCAGGTCTACTAGTGCTGTATCTTGTCAGCTCTCTTCGATTTAAAAATGTTTTTATTTCCTAGTTATAGTTGAAGGATAATTTTATTAAACATAGAACCCTGGGTTGATAAGTTCTTTCACCCAGCACTTTGAAGATGACATTCCCTTATCTTTTGGTGTTAGTGCTGTCATTTTTCCTTTAAGTAATGTTTTCTTTTCTTCCTCTCTATCTGGCTCCTTTTAAGATTTGTCTCCTTATCTTTGTTTTCATCATTTATGATATGATTATGTGTGGTTCTTTTTATACTTATTCTTCTTGAGGTTCTTTGAAGTTGGGGCTCTTTCAGATCACATTCAAACCATTTTGGTCCCCCTCTAGATAATCGGTAAGATGCTGTTGGTACAAAAGTGTTTCCCAAATTTACCTATAAAAATCTAGCTTCATGCTCAGCATCACTAGTCATCAGGGAAATGCAAATCAAAATCACAATGAGATATTACCTCATACCTGTCAGAATGGCTTTCTTCAAAAAGATAAGAAATAACAAGTGTTGGCAATAATGTGGCAAAAAGGGAACCCTCGAGCACTTTTGGTGGGAAAGTAAACTGGTGCAGCCACTATGGAAAACAGTAATGGAGGCTCCTCAAAAAATCAAAACTAGAACTACCATATGACCCAGCAATGCCAGTTCAGGGTATTTATCTAAAGGAAACTAAAACACTAACTCAAAAAGGTACTTGCACTCCAAAGTTCATAGCAGCATTATTTACAGAAGCCAAGATATGAGAGCAAACTAAGTGTCCATCAACAGATGAGTGGATAGAGAAGATATGGTGTGTGTTTATATATATTAATATTACTCAACCATACAAAAAAAGAATGAAACTTTGCCATTTGGACAACATGGATGGACCTGGAAGGAATAATGCTTAGTGAAATAAATCAGACAGAGAAATGTAAATACTGTGCTTTCACTTATATGTGTAATCTAATAAATAAAACAAATGAATAACTGTAACAAAATAGAAACAGACCCATAAATATAAAGTACAAGCTAGTGGTTACCAGAGGGAAGGGGGTGGGGGAGGGGAAAATAGGTGAAGAGAATTAAGAGGTACAAACTGCTAGGTATAAAATAAATAAATTAAAGATATGTAATGTACAGCACAGGGAATAAAGTCAATATTTTATAACAACTTTTTATGACATATAGTCTATAAAATATTTATAATTATGATTTTGTATACCTGAAACTAATATAATATCGTAAACAAACTATACTTCAATTTTTTAAAATTTAGCTTCATAACTATCATAAGAAAAATAAATAGTAGTAACAGTCAACATTGTAACAATTTTAAGTTATTAAATAGGTAAGATTATAATATTTCTCAGTCTGGACATAATGCTATTCACAGTGCAATCCAGGATTGTTTTAGCTTTGTTGTTCCAACAACACTTTTCTTTCATACATCTTGAGGTTTTTAGCTACATGAACAGTTGTCAGAAAATGAGGTACTGGAGATTATGATTTGACATACAACAGTTCCTGTTGACAACAAGACATGAAATGTGACTCTGGGAGTGGGAGGTGTTAGAATGTGGAATGAAGGTGAAAGCTGCTAAGGTCAGTAAGAAGCAAGGATATTAGACTTAGTGAAGATACTTTATAAAGAAAAGATACAGGGACAAATTTTCAATTAAAATGACAGACCCTTCTAGGAAGTATATCAGAAATTTGAATGGAAAGAAAGGCAGTAAATCATGGACCAATTTCTCAGTGGATGAAGGTAAATTGCCGGGAGGTCAGAACATGACAGTGATTGATGTTGAGGGAAGCCAAGTATTCCTTGGCTTCGAAAGCAAATGCTTTTATCATTAGTTTTCAATAATTCCTTCATTATTCAATTTTTTAATTGAATGAATTTATCATTGAATAATTGATTTATTCAAAGAATTTACCGGGAATCCTCTAAGAGTGTTTGACTTTTCTATTTTTGCCTTTCTATCGGTCATTTCCTCAGTCCTGTAATGATTACCTTTGTAGCCTTCTACATTCAGCAGATTTTCTTCTTCAACATGATTTTTTTTATTAAACAGCATGGTTCTGTTGAAAATGTATGAGCAACTTTCACACCCTGTTTTAACCCAGTTATATGCTTAGCAACATTCTATATGCTGACACTATAGCAATCATTCCTTTTCATCTGATAACATCACATTCCACGCTGTAAACTAGTACCAAGATTAACAATTTACTGCCCACTTTTCATCATTTCTTTTCTATCCACCTGGGTCATAAGCACGCTATCTTCTTTATATGGAATGTCCCCTTAACCTATCACTAAATCTTCCCTAATTCCTTAACCTGAATTGTATGTAAATGAATATACTTCCTAAAATACTCCTAGATGAAACTTCAGCATCATACAATGTCAAATAAACTCTGGTCACCAAATCACTCTAGTCTCCTCTCCGCATCTTGATCTCCCATTTCCTCGGGTCACGCAGTTTTGTCCGAAGCTGCTGTTTCTTTGGACGGCATAACTGGAGGTTGTGTCTCAGGTTTTCTTCTGTCTCCTTATCATACAGTATAATTGTCTTATCGTTTATATCCCATCTATAGATAAAGATGGAACAAACCTTCAGAAGCTTCTGTGTCTTAATTTTTTCCCATTTATTAACATTTATTGGGTATGCATCACATGCAGTTCTTTTGTATTATGGAGAGAAATTTAAAATGAATTTGGTAGAGATGTTTGTTTGCCTCAGGTTTCCCAAGTAGAACGAGATGGAGTAATCTCTAAGGTAATTTCTAGATCTCATATATAATTGTTTAAGGTGAATGCAAAGTAGGTTTCCTTTCTTTTTCTATGAAAGTACAATAACTTTCCATTCTTCATCTCATGCAAACAAACTCAGTGGCATTAGCTAAGCAGCTGTGGTTTTGATATCAGTGTCTTCCTAAGCTTATTGTTGTCTGGACTTCTTTTTGTCTAACCTCATACTTTTTTCCAGTCCATTATTGGACTTAACTATTCCCTATCAACCTCACTCAAAGTAATTTTACGATAAAAGAATATCAAGAATATATGTGACAAGCAGGTCCAAGAATGTATTACAAGAATACCTAGTTGTACATCTCTCAAAAGACTTCACATCTGCTGCCTTCACGTCTGCTCTTCATTTCTTACACTCACTGAAATCTGGTTTTCAACTGCTAATTCTCTGATGCTAAATTTTTAAAAGAAGTTATTTCTAAGTACAATCGTCCTTCTTTCAAATGTTACCCAATAGGATCCAAGTCAAATTCTGATGCCCCTGCCCTAGTCAGCTTCTCCTGCATTTTATCTAAGAAGTACTGTCTTCTCATTCAGCTGTTCCTTGAACTTTTCCTTTGTTTTTGTTTCATTCATTCAGATAACTTTTTCTTAAATCCACTCTACCTTCAACAAATTCACTTTCTTGCTTCAATCATTCATGATCCATCACCTGGACCATTACAATAATCCCTTAAAATGCCTTCTTGCCTGGCTCTTTCTCTCTCAATCCGTTGTTCATGTTGTCACACGAGTTACCTTCTTTTAACACAATTGTCATCATGGCATTTACTCACTCAAAACTGTCAATGGTTCCTCATTTGGAAGAGAATAAAGTTCCAATGTCTTGGCTTAACAGAAAGTCCTTCTGTGATTTGGATCTGGTATAATTTTCCAGTCTCAGCTCCCCACCTTCTACTTCTCTATACACCTTACATTCTAATCACACAATCCTACTTTCTATGCCCAGAACACTCCCGTTTCTTTAAAGCTTCCTATTTTTGTTTCTGCCATTGATCCAGACCCCCTACTTGTCCAAATTCTACTTTTCTCTCAAGATTTCAGGTCAAATTCTTTCCTATGAACTAACCCTACTGTACTAGTCAGAAATGGTCGTTCATGTTTTTGGTAACACGATGTTAGTACTTTTACTATTCCATAAACTGAGCTCAGCTTGACCCGTGACTGCAGCAGTCATGTGGCTTTTGCTTTACCAGAGTGTGAGCGGGTTGAAGGAATAGATTGAGTCTGTCCACGAGTGTCTCTCCAGTGGCCAGCACTTGTTTCTAATTCATAGAAGACTGTCAATGCACGTTTGTTGAAAGTTTCCAATTCCTTTTTAAGTGCTACTTTTCAAAGATATCGTATTTTCAATATATATTAACCATTTTGGCAAGAAACATAGTAAAGAATAGCTTATCTATTGAAAAGCAGTCACACTAATAAGTGTGGCTTGACCTAGAAGAATCTGTGAAGTACAAACCATTCACTGTCTGTTGTGCTGTCAATAGTACTCCCTTGACTGTAGAAAAGGTTAAAGAAAAGCCATAGCACAGTTTTAAACTAATTCTGTAGGTCTGTGCTAGCTCTTGCTTACACATGCATTTTTAGCAAAAATGTAGAATACAGAAAAGTTTTATGCTCTGAAAATTGGCACTTAACAATTGTCAGTAAAACTTTTGAACTAGTGGTATTTAGGGACGCTTAGAGACCACCGTCTCCCCACATTGAAAAGAGGACATGATTATCATACACCACCTTCACAGAGCAAAAGGAAAAATGACACTATTTGCTGTTGTTTTGCTATTTCCTTACCTCAAAGATGGACCCTGGTCACTTCTGCTCCCCTCCTTCCCCACAATAGCACATACGAGCAAAAAGAAGTCAACCGCCCTTTATGGTTATTTATCCTTGCTGACAGATTTCCTCTGGTTGCATTTCCAGATGTGCAAAACCATCCACCCAGCTCCATCTGGCTAAAATCTTATTAGAGATCACCTCTGACATGAGGCCCGACCTCAGCCAGAAGCACTGATCTGGGATACTTCCAGGGATTATCTTGTCCTTTGAACGCTGAGGAAGGAGAGGCTGGGTGACCCAAGACGCTGGAATTCCTTACTATCCTAGAGCCCCCAATGTCAGAGCATTTGGCTCAGAACCTCTGCCAGAGTGAGGCTGTGGTTCTCCGAGAGATGGGGTCATTGTTATTATTCTTCCAGTCTCCAAGGCAAACTACACTGTGTGACCAGCCACGTAGGTAATGCCAAAAACCACCTGGAAAAGACCCACAGTTGTCACAGGGCCACAATGAAATGTGAATCACTGAAAGTGCTGACCACTACAAAACCATGACAGTTTTGTTTTTTACTCTTTGCCAGATGATGGTTAAAGAAAAGGACTGAAGAGAAGGCATTTAGAGATAGAATTCAACTTGCTAAAAGTGACATTTAGTTTCTTCTGACTTACTATGGCCCACATGATGTTACTCTAACTGACCTATTTAGAAACATTTAAGAGTAATATAACAAGCAGTTGGTGGAGAATTGGCAATTTTCTTAAGCTGGTTCATGCGTCACTCTGCTTTTGTTTGTCCAGCTGCCAGTATAAATTATGATCTGTTGAAGTGAATCTTGCTTGGCGCCCTCTAAAGTTGGCCCGAACATTTGGACAGTCACATGTATCTCTTTCTGAACAAGTGCATCATTCAATGGGCTCATGTAGCTCAGATGATGCACAGATAATCTGTAAGTACAGAGGCAATCACTATGGTGGGAAAATGGAACAAGGGGAAAAACCAAAGGACATCTGAGTCTGTCCTGTTCTAACTGTTACTCAATGTGCTAAGGGGGTGTGACATCAAGAACTCCCTGGTGTGTTCAGCCAACCGGGCTTTTCCCAGACATTCTGACCGAATTGCTTCACTTCCTGTTACTGCCCATGTGTACTTTACATTCCTGCTTACTTTCCCCCTATCAGTGCCATCCCCACCTTTCCCATCTCAGCCTTCTTCGGGATTTGGCACATGCTTCTATGGCAGCTGGTCTGCACACCTCACACTAAGGCTGAGAATGGCATTTATGAACAGCTGTGGGAGTCTGTCTCTTAGTCATAGCTGTTTCCTTTTGACCTTCTTTCTTCTCTCTTTCAAATTCACACTTTAAATTCACACAGATTAAATTCACATTTTGATTCTATTACTCTGTTTATGATTATCTTCTCAACTACATACCGTGTAAAGAAAAGTAGACTATTGTAAGAACATTATTCTTTTTTCCCTTTTATCAACAATTTGGGTATTCTCCCGCTTCTCGTCCCTTGCCCACGTCACCTCCCCACTCTCACAATTCTTAGGCATAAGCAGAAATGCCCTAAATGTGCTACGGAACGTGTGTGTGTGTGTACGTGCCCGTGCATATGTATAAAATTAAGTGTTAAATACTATCCACAGGTTTCTTTTTAATTCTCACGACAACACTGTGAAATAGATTACTATCCCTCTTTTAAAGATTAAAAAATATATAGGCTTAGGGAAGATTAGATCATTTGCTGACAATCCTAGAACTAGGAAGTCATGGAGCCAGATGTATGCTGTGTATTTCCAGAGTACATGCTCTCAATGGCCCACCGTATCATCTCACTTTTCTCCCCACAATATATGGAACACTTGTGGTAAATGTGAGCCTGTGTTTGTACAAACTTGAGGTTTTTCAGAGCTTGGAAGAGATAAGAAGGAAGAAGCCTTACTGTATGTCTCATGGCTTAATTCCCACCATTTTCTGGAAAGGAAAAATATAATTTTCTGTGTTAGAGGGCTTTTCAGCTTTGGGTACCACTTGTTACTTTTCAGATCTTTGAAAAGTTGGCTTGAAGATGTGGCCCTGGGCCAAAAACACAAACTTGGAGGAGTTAAGAGATTACAGAGCTGACGTTATACTGCAGTGGGAGTACGTACACATCAAAAATACTGTTTAATAAACAACAGAAAATTGCAGAAAAGTCAGTATTATGGGATGATTTTCTCACCACAATGTTGGGAAATTGTTCTCTTTGCTTTAATTACTTCTAGTCAGAGATAGAGATTGCACATAGTGGTTTGTGCAAGACAATTTCACTTCAAATATTAAAGGGCAATCACTTTTTTAAAAGGTACATTTTATTTGAGTTTTTAAGGGTTTGTATTAATCACAATTCAAAACTTTTTATATAGTATTTTTTCCCACTCATATTATAATCTGTACTTTCCATTAAGGTAAGATAGGTTCTTCTTAACTTTGAGATGTTTAAGTAACTCAACAGCCAAAAAGTATTTGTTGATCCATACTAAGTAAACATTATTTTCTAGGTACTGTGGGGCTATAGATGATACAGTCCTTGCCCACAAGGAACTTATGATTAATGTATACTAGACAGAGAAGTAATAATAAAGGATGTAATCAAAAGACACTTGCATCCCAGTGTTCACAGTGGCACTATTTACATTAGTCAAGACATGAAAGCAATGTCTGTCCATCAACAGATGAATCGGTAGAGAAGATATGGTATATGTATATACAATAGACTATTACTCAGCCATAAAAAAGGAAACAGTGCCATTTTCAGCAACATGGATGGACCTATAGATTATCATACTAAGTGAAGTAAATCAGACAAAGACAATTATGTGATATCACTTATATATGGACTCTAAAAAAACAGTACAAATGAATTTATTTACAGAACAGAAACAGACTTACAGACATAGAAAATAAATTTATGGCTACCAAAGGGGAAGTGGGGAGGGATAGATTAGGTGTCTGGGATTAGCAGATACAAACTACTATATATAAAATAGATAAACAACAAGGTTCTACTGGATAGCACAGGGAACTACATTCAATATCTCATAATAACCTACAATAAAAAGAATTTAAAAAGAATATAGACATATACATGTATATGTGTAGCCAAATCACTTTGTTGCACACCTGAAACTAACACAATATTGTAAATCAACTACACTTCATTTAAAAAAATCATCACTGAAAAACAAAATAAAAAAATTAAAGCGTATAATCTAATACAGAATAAATATGGCATCAGTTATAGGTGAGATCACCTATAACTTTTCTTTTGTCTTCTTCATCTTGTCTCCAAAAGGATTTGAGACTATTTGTAAAAGTACTCTAGCGAAGATTTGCAGAGGTGAAGAGGGAGTGAGTTTGTGCCGCTGGGGACACACTCTAAGCAAAGCTGGAATGAGCATAGGCATCATCTCTCACTGAGGCAACTGGTTTGATAGTAGCCTAAATACTAATGGTAAATAGGAATAGATGATGGAGAAAGAAGGATTTATAATCATGGAGTAAGAGTCTTTTAGAATTTTAAATAGGAGAATAATAAGATAAGAGTATTTATGAAATTAATAATAACTATAATAATTAAGTAATAAGGATGTTTATAAAATTCTGGTAAACAATGGGTTACTTATATAGGCATTAGGAAAAAGTGAAGTCAAGCAGTTAAGCATGTATTTGCGCATCCATTTCATGAGTGCCTAAGATGGGGTGATTAAAGTTCAGATGGAGAGGGTGAATCCATCCATTCAGTCCATGTTTGTTGTTGTGTTGGGTGGTGTACCATCCCAGTGGGAGTTCAGAGATGAACCAGACAGTGTTCTCCTTACTGCATCATCTTGTGAGGGAGAGCACTATGAAATTAACTAGCAACTCTAACTATACAAATACCTACAATCTTCTTCTAAGCTAATGGTTCTCCCCGATCAGCAGAATCACTATGACCTGAGAATATATTAGAAAAGCAATTTTTTTAGCCTACTCCAGTCCTACTGAGTCAGAAACTTTGGCCCAGTAATCTATGGTTTAACTTGCCCTCTGGGTGATTCTAATAATGCTAAAATTTGAGAGCCTCTGTTCTAAGAGAATTAGGAAGATAAGGAGAATTACAAGGAGTAGAGTAGGGTGGTGTTTTGGGGAGGTCCTCGGAGCAAACCACCTATACCTTTCAAGGGTTACATGGCAAAATCAACTTACGATATGAGTGTGCTGATTGGAAAAGAAGATAAAAAGTTGCTTTTAGGCATCATAAATGCACGTTACCAATGGCCTGTGGACACATTTGACTTGCATTTGTTGCCTGTTTTGTTAGCAGTTCCAGTTTGGGCATTCTCATCAGAGAAGGGCCAGGAGGTTACACCGCAGTAGAGAGTAAGGAGATTAAGTGATAAGAGGTCTTGAAATTTCTTCAGAACATGTTATATTCAGCCACAGTATGTGCATGGAACACCAGCCTTACACAATGACATCTTCAAATTAGTCAAGGCCTTTATATTCTATCATATTAGACTGTGTCGCTTATACTTACTTATTTTTATATGCTCCTTAAATGCAGTTAATTTGGGGTGAAACATATTGTGTATAACCTAGTTAAAAGAATGCCAGCATAGTTCCTTCTTCTCCTTGTCTTACCCATTCCTTCATCTCTTTTCTTTATTTTCCTTGATTTACTTCCTGACACCTGTCATTTTCCAAGGATGATTTTCTGACCTACATATTTCTCTCTTTACCATCATTACACAGCTTAAATAGCTAATATACTTTCAAGGATTTCACTTGCACCTAGATTTTGAAGATTAGATTTATTTCTGGTCTTCTAAGAGTATTTTGAAGATCTGGTGCTCCTTTTTATGATGATAGCCTACTAGATCTCATGGGACTCAGTCTTTGTTTACTTCCAATTGCACACACTCTATAGCTAGCAACATAGAACTAGGACTTAACAACAGGGACTCTATCTTCTGGTTTTGCTTTTTTCCCCTATATTTATTTCCACTTCTTCCTTTCATTTATATAGACTTCTCAAATTTTATACCTGCTTCTTTACCTGAACTAAGAAGATATACTAAGTTACTTTCACGTATTAACTAATTTCTCTAGTGCTGATTGTTTTCTGGACAGAGCCTGACCTGCAGTATATTCTACGTCCTACTCTCATCTGTCCCAGTGTAATAAATCTTGACCATTACCCAGTTTCCAATACTATGTTTCCAACTACACAGCATGATATTTCCTATTGAGTATCATTTCAAACTCAACACATGCAAATTAAGCTTTTCATCTTTCTCCCCAGTTGGGATTTTCTTCCCAAATTCTTGGTCAAAGATTTTTTTTTCCAAGCTTAGAACTTTTGAGACATTTAAATTTTATCATTGATCTACTTATTAAATTCTATCCTTTTTCTACATGTAACTGCTCTGTCCCACAAAAATGGTATCTTTTATTTTTGTCCCTGGGCCTAATTTCCATTTATTTTTAATGTGGAAATTTCTGTCTTCACCTACATCAGTCTATTCTTAACCATCCTTTATATTCAGCTTCATTTTCATCTCTAGACAAGAAATTCACAATTAACTTAATATTTATAGATTTCCCTCCATTCAAAAATTTCCAGATGATTTTATTCTACTACCTAGTATATGAATATATTTAGTTATAAATTATCTTCTATAATTTTAAATAATTCAATACATATGTCTTATTTCTATAACTAATATATAACACCCTTAAGAGCACAAGATGATTGATTTTTTATTTGTATTTCTGTTGTTATCTTCATTTAACAGAGGATTGAACAGAGGATTGAAAATTGAGTAAGCAATTCTGAAGATTGCTTTCTGTGATACCGTGATCAGTGGGAGATTTGGCAGGTACTATATCTGCTCTTTTCTCTGCTCAGATACGCCATGTTGTCAATGCCATCACTCCATTCAGCCGTGGGAATGGCACATTGGTGAGAGGCGCCCTGCAATTGTTCTCCATCTATAAGCCCCAATTAGAAGTGAATCAAAGTATTTCTACTTTTGGCTTCCTGCTCTGTATATATGAAGTATCTTTCCTTTGCCACCTATGCTTCATTCCCCAGGGTTGCAACCTAGAATGATGAGTTACAGCTACTGCATCTATCTTCCTATTTCTCTTCTTATATTCTCTGGAACAAGGAAGGTTTTCTTTTCCTTCCTCTCTTGTCTAGAAGGGACCTGTGTTACATGATAACGTTCTCATCCTTGAGGTATCATTAACTCATTCCCTTCCTTGGGGCCATAGTGGCAGTCAGGCAGTTGTGGGAACATAATTTAGGAAAAACATAATAATTACTTCAGTTTATTATTTTCAGAATATTAACCTATTATGTGTAGTTTTACTCAGCAGAATTTTTCATAACTGTTGATTACCAGATAGCCTGAGGTTACCATCAAATGTCTGGAATGGTACATATTCAAGAGATTTTAATTGGGTTTTCATCACCCTTCACAAGGGCTGCCTGATTGCACACCTCTAATCATGGTCTGCAAGTGGCAAATGATGGACGCTGTGATATATAATCTGCCTAATGGCTCGAGACATCCTAATACCACCATCTCATATGTTCATTTCTAAATTTTTTACTGGGCAGCTGACGAGACTTTCCCACAAAGTTTATCCAGACCTTCTTCACAGTGGAAGGACCAAACAGAATTAATGACTCTGGCCAGAGTGCAGATGGCTTTTGGAGAGCCCAAGTTTTTTCTGGCTGTGTGCTGAGGTCCTGGATTAGAAAAAGGCTATGCTGTTATAGCATTTGTTTATTTATCAAATTTAACAAACATCTTTTGAATACCGACTATAGGCAAAGTCTGAAATGATGCCATGAATAAGTGCTTTAAAATGTCTCAGTCTACTTGACCACAGCATAGACCTTTTGGGCTTTATTTTGATGTACTCTTGGCACATGGAAAATAAATATCATTACCTTGGGTCACTGTGCTATTCTTCTTTCCTAGAACCAACTTTATCCTAAACATTAGGATAATGTCCTAGACATTTCCCTGACTATAATAGAAGTTTAGGGTTTTTCATCTCTGTAGGGTAACCATATAATTTCTGGATGGTCCTAATATCCAAGTCCATTTTCCCTTCACTAAATAACCAACACTCATACTCTACTTCCAACCAACTCCCTCTAACCTAAGTTTGGTTTCTTTGTGTGTTTCACCAGGTATAACCAATATTTCATACCAGAATTTACCACTTTAATTTTATCTCTTATCTACCAACCATGAATGTGATTTTTATACCTTCTGAAGCTGGATGGTTATAAATTCAGTTATACAATCTGTTAGATGCCTTGAAGTCTTCTACTGGAGCTCTCCCCAGCTGGTAGTTTTGCTGACACCAACACAAGCCCATTAGCTGTTTGATGAGTCTCTTTGTGCTTGTCCTCCTTCAGGGCTGGCGAAGTCCATACAGTGATGAAGTGTAGTTAAGCTATGAGATTCTTCTTTATCCACCAGATCTTTTGTTCTTAAGAACCTTGGGATGATTACCCAAGATTTCCAAAGGATGTCTAGTGGAGGTAGAGATTTTATGGATTGATTAGATAACTTAAGGGATGCCTTCTATTTTTACTGATTCTAAAGAAATCATGGACTATGGTATTCATACACTTTGTTTTAAAGCTATACCTGAGATGAGAGTTACATCTACTTCCTCTTTATCCATGGCTATGAAATATCCACAGTAGCAACTACTACATATATGTTTATTCAGGGCCTCATTTTCTTTGTTGAAACACAGGAAGATGAAAACATAGCCTCAAACTCAGTAGGACGAAGAAGGTAGACAAGGACTGATAGGAAGGTTATTCTAGGGGCGAGGCTATTGAATTATTAAGATAAAAGGGTCCAGTCAGTTAGAAGCTCCTGTAACATAATCACTAAGAGAGTCCAGGCAAACTCAAACGTGGTTTCACTTTGACCTTCTTCTCCAGTTTTGTTATCCATTTATTTGCTCAGTAGATACACTTTTATCTGCACTATTTGCCAAATTGATTTTTACTAAGTATGTTTTACTTTAACTAGGTTGTAATTGCATATACTTTAAAAAGTCAAATAGTTCTATAAATTCAAAATTTTAAAAATACCTTGGCATCATGTACCTTACTTCCACCTACTTTTCTGCTCCCCAGAGGCAACCGCTTTCACCACTTTTAATAGCTTCTTCTTGGTAGTTAACTCCGTATTGTCAATTAATATGCATACTTCTTGATTTTTTTAAAAAAGTAGCTATTTTCCAAAAATTTCCTGTGGTAGCCAGCGTTCATTATGCCCCTCAGTAATTCTCATCTACTGGTTCATGGTCTTCTGGAGTCTTCTCCCTCACTGAATAGGTCTGAGTGGCTCATGTAACCAACAAGATATTGTGGAAATGCTGGTGTGTGAGTTCCATAGATAGGTCACAAAACACAGTGGATCTTCTACCTTGCTCAATCTTGGATCACTCACTCCGGGGGAAACCAGCTTCAATGTTGTGAGGACACTTAAGAGAGGTCCATGTGGTGAGATCCATATGTTTGGCCTCCTGCCAACAGCACCAACCTGTCAACCAAGTGAATGTGCCATCTTGGAAGTTGACCCTCCAGCCCCATTTAAGTTCCAGTTATTTGTCTACACAGGGACTCAAAAGGCTGCTTTGGAACCATGCTTTTCAGAGCAATGAGAAAGCTCAAGTTTGGTCACACTTACAATTATGAATGTTTAAACTTTTTATTGAAGAAAACCTAAAAGTGCTTTTGATTTTTTTTTAAATAATTTATTTTTATTTTATTTATTTATTATTTATTTTTTTTAAAACTTTTTTTAATTGAGTTATAGTCATTTTACAATGTTGTGTCAAATTCCAGTGTAGAGTACAATTTTTCAGTTATACATGCACATACATACATTCATTGTCACATTCTCTTTCACTGTGAGCCAACACAAGATCCTGTATATATTTCTCTGTGCTACACAGTACAGTCTTGTTTATCTATTCTACATTTTGAAATCCCAGTTTTTATTTGAGGAAAAATAAACACACAGAAGTTGGAGTAATCACACAAATATCATCATGTGATATTTAGTTCCTAAGCCCTTGTGGTAAGAAAGAGAAAAAGAAGACATATTGGTGAGTTAAAATACAGATAGCTGAATCTGGTTTCATAATACTAGATAATATAATAAAAAATTATAATTATGTGAAGGTGGTAGTCCATATGTATTTTACAGAATTTCTCAAATGCATTGAAAATAATGTATTTTGATATTACGTATCATAAATATATATATTTACTACATAATATATAAAACTTATATATCATATACAACCTATATGTATACTGTATATTTATATATGGTATCAGCTAAATATTTCAAAATATTTTGTATGTTTATTCTGTATATTTTCTGAATTCTATAAATTCACCATCCTCTACCACATTACAAATGGAAATACACATTAAACATCAAAACATTTTTCCATTCTCACAGAATCATTACCTTTCATCAAATTACCTCCTGTGTACACTCTAGATTGATTAGTAGTTACTAATGGCTAAATATGGGGACAAATGTTTGCAAAGCTTATTTAGATATCTGTAACTGGTGATGACTCTAGAATGCTATATGAGACTTTTAATTAAGAAGAAAATAACTTACTAAAGAGAGGTCAGTTCACAACTAATGCAGTGCTATTTTGCTGTTTGCTAAGCTCTTTTTAGAATAACATATATAATTATCTGTAACAATTACACTATCAGAGGCAAAAAGGCTGCCACCCTATCCAATGAATAAACATACATGGACTTGTTAAGTTAACTGAAGCTAACAGAAAATAAGAGAGTGGTTAAGTGTAGTTGGGGTATCAAGTGTGGCCAGGTACAGAAATAGAAACAATTGGTTACAGCAAATAAAGCTTAAAAGGTAAGTAGATTTGTATTCTCAAGGCCCTTGTAAGGCAGGTTAAGGCACTTGCCATGATTCCATGGGCACTGGAGGACAAACAGAATGCTATATGTCAATGAGTGAAATGATTCAGTTCACTTTTTCAGACGGTAACAAAAGGCAGCACTGATAATGAATGACAGGAGAGACTGGAGTAACACTAGAAAAAGATCATGGAATTAACTTGAAGCAGTTATAATAATAATTAAAAAGGGAAGGGTAGGTAGGCAAGACATTTCAGGGATAAAAATCCACATGTCTTGCTAATAGATGTATAAAGCAAAGCAAGAGAGAACAAGGAACAAAGGATGATATGGGTTACTGCCCTGGGAATCACAGAGTAAGGTTATAGTTCTATTTATACGGCAACTCACAATTTACAAAACACTGTTATGTATACTGTATTCAATTATTTCAACAACCTTGTGATAAATCAGTATTATTAAATAACAAATAGAGTTTTTATAACAATCTTAAAAAGACTCTGAGCACTGCTAAATCATTTCTTCATGAGATGCTCTACTTAGCCTTTCCTTTTTCTCCTTATAAAGCAGAGGTTGACTTGGGTTCACCCTTTCAAAGATCCTATACTGTCTTTGACTCTCCCCATGTTACTACATAAGTGGACTTTTGCAATAGCTTATTCAATGGGCATGTGTAAAGTGAGTTGTACCTCTATGTCTCTGAAAAAAAAATCAGTAGGTAGTACTTCTGAAACTTTGAGGATATGAATCATCTGAGGATCCTGATAAAATGCAGATTCTAATTCAGAAGGTCTTGGACAGAGCCTGAAATTCTGCATTTCTAACAAGCTCCCTATGATGTCAACGCTACTAGTCCATGGAACACATTTTGATTAGAAAGGATGTAGATGAAAGCCATGTGCATATTTGTATCCACACACACTCTCATGCATACACACACCCAAAGTACCTTTGCTTATGCAATTGTGCCATTCTGGGACACTTAAAATGTATCTGATTTCCATATTAAAATTGCAGCCATTTTCTCACAGGTTTCAAGGTAGACAGTAGTTACTGCCAATTGTATATGTATTTCTTCTCAGTAATATAACTGCATTCCATTTCTGTCTGTATTGGCAAGCATTCCCCTAAAGGTTTCTAAACATATCAATGGTCTTTTTCAAGAAGAGATCTCATAAAGAACCACCTCATTGTTAGTTGTTCATTAGTAGTTCTTTTATTGACAACTTGGATGTATGCCTCTTAAGTTTGCAAGTATTTTAAAATTAAAATTACTTCCAAAGCATTTCAAATACTTCTTCAGGCAATAACGTCTGCTTGGAAGCAAAATTCTTAACTCTCCTCCCACAGGTCTTTGCTTTTATGATTTCATAGCCTTGTGGGTTTTCTTAATAGTCTGAAATTCCACAATATAATTCATGTGTGTTGAAACACATCTGAAATCATTGACACGCCTCAGGGTCTCAGAATTAAGCAACTATCAGTCTGTCCTCATGTAATTGGGTATGTTTAGGTCCATCTCAGAAATCCCTTCTTTCTTTCTCTTCCTCTTCCCCTCCACTTTCTCTTAGAGGAAACTCATTTATGGTTCAGACAAGATTCTCAAGGGACATATTTTTGGAAGTATCTATCTCAAGTCAAACTTCAACAGATGAACAATATCTGTACACATGACAAAGAGGTAACCTTGAAAGCAAGGGTCGATTTTTATGAGATTCTAAGCAAGAACTCAGCCACAAAGAAAGGCTTATGTCTGCTGCTTAGGCATTAAAAATCTTTTAGTCTCCTATATGCCAGAGAGCTATATGAGATGAGCTGAAAAATATAGGCTAATGGAGGCTGGCATTAATTTCTCAAAAGGTCTTGGGATCTTTTAGTTGGACGGCCCACAGATAGTATGTTGTCTAACTTCCTATTCAATTCGGGAATCCTTGACGCAGCCTCCTTGAGATTTATTCAAGGTGCCATAAGTATTTTCTGAAGGGGTGCGACCCTAGCTGGACAGCTCCAGTTGTTAACTTTCTGCAGCTGTGAGTAGCCACATGCATTCCCTCAAGCTGCTCTGATGTTTCCTACTATTCCTGCTCACCTCCTATGCTCATATGTGATGTTCTTGCCATTTCACTTTTACAGTGTTCATTAATTCCTATTTATAGATTTCAGTATTGCACAATGAGAATTTCTAAAACTACCTGAATTTAATTAGGAACTTAATACTCATCCAAATAGAGCAAAACCTGAACTTTGACAAATGTTATCAATACCAAAGAACACATCTCACCACTGTACTTCGAACTTCAGTACCACTTTCAGTTTCAAACACCATACTGCTCTCTCAAGGAGTTTGATGAAGTCCATCTCACCATGGAATACACATCTTTTCCCTCCCAGTTTCAGATGCATCAATGAAAATTGAACAATATGCATCAGGCCACACATACTACTGGAGACCCAGCTGGGAATAGAGCCCAGGAATCTTGGCTCCCAGTCTGGTGTGCTTCTTACCACATGACCATCATTTCTGACAACTATAAATTCACATAGTACTCCTCCTGCTGAAACATGCAGGAGACAAACACACATCAAACTAGACTAGTCGGTGTATGTTAAGCAAGTTTCTAAACTGAGTAATATGTAGTTTCCAAGGTTCCTGTTGCCATGGACTGTGAATGGTCCACATTTTGTTAATGTTATCATGATACACGGTATTTCTGAGGGTCCTTTTATTACAAATTGCCCTAATAGTCACATTCTTGGCTCTTGTCTTGCCGGACAGATTTTGCTCCAATGGCATCTTTCTAAGAAGGCACTTCAGAATGTTGGCAGCAGCTGCAGCTGCTGTTAAATACTTCAGAGCCTCTGAGCTGTGCCCTCCAATATGCTTCCTGAGACGCTGAACTACTTGCTCTCTGCTTAAGATTTCAACTATATGCTTCTAAACCTGAAACAGATGTTATCTTGGCTGCTGTCATTTGTCCTAAGCGTCTCTATTTGCGTTATATACAAGGCAGGTAAAAGGCAGGTAAATTGCTGCCTCACTCTGTAGAGAAGGGGGGAAAAAGGAGAGAGTGAAACAAGAGAAAGAAAGAGACTAAATATACAAATCAGAGAAATAAAGCCACATGGAGACAGAAAGTGCAACCACTAGAGCATCTATTATCCTAATATCATATGCTATCGTCTGGCTACTACTCATTTGCCTGGCATTCCTCTTGAGTCATATTTGTGGCCACCCAGATTAACTGTGTGAGCTGATCTTTTGATTTAATATCAGCTTGCTCTTTTCAGCTCCCATGTCATTTACTGTCTTAAAAAATGTACTGCTTGTTACTCAGCCTTCTGTGTTTTCAAGAACTCACAGTTTTTTTTTTTTTTTCTCCTTCTTGTATGGGAACCAGGAACTAGAAAGCATTAAATGAGGAAAATTAACCACTCACAGAAAGGTGGAAGCCCAGAGAAAAAAGGGTTTGTCTTTTATGGTTTGTACTTTGTAAGCTGTGGGTGTGACTCAATTTCCTCACCACCCACATAAAAAGGTTGCCACCCAATCACTGTTTTTTCTATCCAAAACCCCTCCCCTTTGATTTTGGCTAGAAGAGACCCTAAGAAAGACTGCCCTTTCTGGACGTTGCAGACTGTGACATATAAAAGCTGTTAGCTGCTCCTGCAGCCAGCAGCACTCAAACCTTGCAGAGTTTTGCTCTCTGAGAGTTTGTAATAAGACACACTCCTCTTACAAGAGTTCATGCTACAACCTAGCAAAGAACTTTAAATTTTTGGAAGAATACTATATTCATTTTGGCATTGTGCAGAGGTAAGCCATTTAGCTCAACAAGTTTATTTTGCATGCATTGCTTTTAAAGTAGCTCACATTTTTATTATTTTTTTTTTAGAAATGAGATTGGATGATTCTAACTTTTTTGTATGTACTCTATCACTTGGGGTCCATATATATCTGGGAGACATTATCAGTACATTCTCTATTATTACCTGTGATGCATTTTTCCTTTTCACTCTCAAGATGAATTTCACTTCCTCAGATTTCCCTCTGAAAATATGCAGTAATGCATTCTGAGGTTCAGGTATTTTGGGGTAGATGGCTCACATTCACTTTAGGGTCAGTGGTCATCCTGTTTATTTTTCTCTAGCTATAGGAAGTTCCTTTTAGGGACCTGCCTCATAACACCATGTAAAATGCATAGAGGACCACTCCAGGTTGTCTCCTAGGCTTGAGTTCATCATTTGCTTGGATTTTTTTGAAGAAAATCAAATCAAGCAATGATTTTGTAATAACCTCTGCCTTGTTTTTTTTCCTTTCATAGACCCTAACTCTATCTTTCTGCTTTAAGGCAAAGTAAACTTGGTGGCCTCTCCCTCTCCACCCCTCAAAATGATTGCAGTCTCTGCCGTCAGCAGTGCACTCCTGCTCTCCCTTCTCTGTGAAGCAAGCGCTGTCGTCTTACTCAATTCCACTGACTCATCCCCGCCAACCAATAATTTCACTGATATTGAAGCAGCTCTAAAAGCACAGCTAGATTCTGCGGATATCCCCAAAGCCAGGCGGAAGCGCTACATTTCGCAGAATGACATGATCGCCATTCTTGATTATCATAACCAAGTTCGGGGCAAGGTGTTCCCACCAGCAGCAAACATGGAATATATGGTAAGAGAAATTCTGTTTTCTTTGAGTTCTGGGTGAGGACACTTTATTTAAATTGTATGTTAGACGAATCTAAAGAGCGTTTATATGTTAAGGGATATGGGGCTTTTTACACCTTTTCACTTAGGGAAGGTTCTTAAGTGCCTGGTAAACAAGGACTATTCCATCACAGATCTAAAAGGGAGGGGGGAAATCTGATTTTTTTGTGTGAGTTCCATAACCATTGATGAATCAGATCTTATATAATAAGCAGATAAAGAGTGGGGTATGTTGGCTGATCACATTTAGAAGTTCTGCTTAAAAAAATTCTCATGAAACTATTCCTGTGCTTTGTTTATCTAATAGTCATAATTATCAGCTAAAGCATTTCTTGAAAATATTTTTTTTTAAATTATAGGTTTTGCATGGCTGATTTATTCTCTGGGTAGGTGTCTCTTCCCTTTCTTGGACAGAGTTCTTCCTGACAATAATCTATTTGTATTCTCAGAGAACATGCTGACTTTTTCCTCCTTATGATTTAATGCTTTGTCATTCAGATAACAGTGAAGCCAGCACACTTGTGCACTGTTCCAACTTGCCATGAACACATTCTTTGCTCTCTTTTAAAAATAAAAAATAGGCTCTCTGTGTTTGCTTAGAAAATTTTTCAAAAGTCAGTATTAAAAGGACAGACGTCTTTTTAAAGTTTATTTTTGGTTTTGAATTTATGCAAGGTTACGATTTAACTTCCAGCACCTTCCAAGAGCACAGCTTGGAGCCTGTTTAAGGCAATGAAGACCACTGATATGGTATTTCTAAGCTGGGGTGGGGGTGGTGGTACCACTAACAACTTTGTATAAGTGCTAATATAAAATTCTGGGATTTCTACTAGATTCTAAATTCACCTATCTTATTTAAAAAAGCTTTTAAAGTTTGATTAATTATAGATATCAGCGTCAAAAAAAAATAAAGACTTTTCAAATGTAAGAGAATCATGGTTCATAGAAGTACAATTTAGACTCTATGAAAATGCATTTTTCTATGACTTTTTTAATTAAAGAGGAAAAGAAGATGTCATCAATCCTGGCATACCAGGGGCAGTATAGTCTCATGATTAAGGATATGGACTCTGAAATCTAAATGCTTGGGTTCAAATCCCAGTCCTGGAATATAAGATGAGTGAATTCATTACCTAATTGTGTTTTATGTTCATCATCTCTAATATGAGGATAAAGGTGGTATCTGACACATAGGGTTGTTACGAGTTGAGGGGAAGGACAGTTAGACCAGAGCCTACAGCAAGATAATGTTCAGTAAACATTAGCTTTTATAAGTTTCTGTGAAATTATTGTGACAGGTGCCCAATGAAAACCCAATCAAGATCTAAAAATACGAACAGTTACACTGAACAGGTGTTTCTAGAAGGTGATGTACAGATATAGAAAGGAGAGGAACAGACATGCTTTCAAATGTCATAAATTATGAGGGAAATATGCATAAAATGCTATGTGAGCTCAAGAGGATATGCTATCCAGACTGCGGCTTTAGGGAATACATCCTGGAGGCAATCACATCACTATTAGACTAAGGTGAGGATCAAGACACATGAACTTTGGAGAGGAGCTCATCTGGGTTGAAATCTGAACTCGGCGGCTTACTCTGTGGCCTTGTACAAGTTACCTAATGTGCATAAGACTCCATTTCCGTCTCTGTGAAATGGGAAGAACAATTTATATAATAACCAGTCAATATATGATGTAATTCACTATTTTAATAATATTGAGGGAAGGGGGACCGTCAAGAGTAACAGTGGGGGTCAGCATAGTAGAAATAGATTTTAAAAAGCCATATTTTTCTAGTTATATTTTCCCCCACTGATCAAGAATTGATTCATTCCACATGCATTTATTTAATTGTTTCTGTGTGCCAAGGACTTGGCTAATTGTTTCCACAGATGATCTCATTTGATAGCTCACAGTTTCCCTATGAGGTTAGGGCTGTGAATTTCATTTTACAAATGAAATCACTTAGTGAGTAGGCCAAGGTGGTCTTGATAATGAATGGTATCATTGGAAGCAGAATTTAGGTCTGTGTCATTTCAAAGCCCATGCTTGTTGAGGAGTATCTTTTCATTTCCTAGATTTAGCAAATGCTACATTGGGGGAAACTGCTAGAAATGTCAGGCTATCTCTCTTTCCTCCTTTACAATGGAAGCTGAAATCATATAGTATTCATATTCTATTTGTAATTCCTCTCTTATTATTCACTTTTCAAATATGGGAGCTACCACATATGATTTATTTTGTAAGAATAAGATACAGCGCTGGTTACAAATGCTTTATAAAGCCTCCTTCACTTAGTAAAGTTAAAGAGAATAGTAGTCAGAATAGTAAGCTCTATAAAGTAAAATAATACTGTTTCAAATTATCATATAAATACTGCATATAGTTCATTCCCACATGTATTTATTCACTTAATATCTATTCAGCATTTTCTGTATGTTAAGCACTCTTCTAAGCACCAAGGATAAATTTGTGAAACAATAGACAACCTGTGGCCCCCTGGGTGGGGAATCAGACAATAAATAAATAAATTAATACATACTATGTTAGAAAGTGATAAGATAAATAAATAAATTACATAGTATGTTAGAAAGTGATAAGATTATGAAGGAAACTAAAGTAGGCTGAGGTTGGGACATTTAATAGTGTGGTCAGGGACAGGTTCACGGAGGTGTCCTGGAGGGAAGTGAGGGAGTGAGCCACATTCACAGTTGACAGAAAACCGTTCCAGATGGAGGGAAGAGCACAGGCAAAGTCCCCGGGTGGGTGAAAACTGACGAGTGCTGTGAGAACAATGCGCTCCATCTAGCGAACTCCTACGGCTCTCTGAGTAAACTGACTGACTGAAATCATTCACTGGATCCCTGATGCAGACTCAGAGAAACTTTGAAGAAAGTACAATATAAGAGGTCAGAGCAGGAATGTAAGTGACTTTAACCTTCAGGCCAAGAGAAAAATACAGCTCTCAGTTGGACACTGTTAACCTTATTTTAATTTGTTCAACATTGCTTTGGATTGTGAGCAGTTTGAAAGTGAGTTCAGTTCCTAATCTCTACTATGGACCTTGAAAACCTAGGACACTTATCTCACTGTGGCTACCAGCCCTGTGTTCGAACTGTCTGCATCAGCGGATGACATCACCATAGGAGTCTCACAGAAGATGCTCTTCAGCTCAGGTTCTTCCTAGTTGCACCAGCCTGACTTGCAATCCCCTTCATCCACAACTTTTCTCTCCGAGCCTTTTCCTGTGCCATTTCCTCATCTTCTAATGTCTCCTCCTTAACTTATTCCAGTATTATAATCCTACCCTTCAAGTTTTATATCAGAATGTTGTGTCCTTTACTAGTATCTTCTGCACTACAACCTTTTTTGATCTCTCCTTCTTTGGAACAGCTGCATCCCACATGTCTCTCATACTGCTCTCATCAAAATCAGACCTGATACCGTTATTTGTGTATTTCTTGCAAAGCTCCTAATGTTAAGCTTTCAGGGTGCTAAGTCTATGTTTATTTGTCTGTGTATCTCTATTTTCTTGGGAAATTTCTTGTGTATAGAAAATAGTCAACCATCATTTGATTAATTTAGTTGAAATCTCTATGAATTGTACATTTATAAGCTGAATCAATTTTGATATTATTATTTATATTTAAGTTTTTCATCATTTATAATAATATTTTATCTTGTGCACCTAAAATACAAAATAAGGTTTTCAAAATTCTAAAAAAAAGCCCCTTAAAATTAAGTGATGTTACCTTCTTTAAGGACTTGGTCATATCATCATGTGTTTGATTAAATTAACTGGGCACAACTGAACACCAGGGTGTTGACATTCATATTGTAGTTGTATAATATTTTCCTTGGATATATTGTCTGTGATTTTAGTAAAAAAAAAAGTACTTTGAAATATTTAATTTTCCAAACATTGTATCCTTTCAAAAAATAATAGTATAGATAGAACTTAATTCAAGTCAAACTTCTTTACTCTTGGCTTCTGTTCTACAATTAGTTTATTGACAGATTTCCAGAGCTCCTTGGACACCAGCTGTTTTTCATTCTTCCTAAAGGCAACTTAAACCATGACTCTAAACCACAAACCACACTAGTTTCTTAGAATAAAAATCATCCCTAAAAGAATGAAATAGCAAGACTCACGCATGGAGTAAAATTTGTAGGCTATTCCCTGAATTCAAGTCAATTGAATAAATAAATTTAGAAAAAGATGGAAGTCCTTCTGTGAGAGGATGAGATCCAAACATAATAGAAATCTTCATATTTAAAGTGTAAACAAACAGGAAAAGACAAGCAAGGGGGAACAAAAAAACTAAGCACATAATTTAGTGTAATACACTGCTGCATAAGACTGATGTAAGAAAAGAGTACAGAGAAATACCGTGGAGAAGTCAAAGAAAGAAATGATAATCTCTAGTTGGCAAAATCATGAAAGGCTCTCTGGAGGAGGGATATTTGAGACAGACGCTCAGGAAGGGGCAGGATTGGCTGTTATAGTAGCTAAAGCAATGCATGAACAAAATCACCAGGAGAGAAAAAGCATAACACATCAGCCATATTTTTGAGGATTCTGAGAAAAGATTGAGGATTGCTTAATACAAAAGCAATTAGGGAGGCCGAGGAAGTTTTAGAGCATGATCACAGGTACATTTTAGAAAGATGGTGCTGGCAATTGATGGAGTTTAGACTGACAGTGAAGGTGACCTCACAGGTTGGCAACCACTGAATCAGCAGGGTCATTCCTTTAGGCAAAGGTAAGGAGCCAGATAACGATACCTACACACAGGGACAGGTATGAATAGCTAATGGAAATTGTTCGTGAGATATGTGATAGCAGCCTTCATAGGTGGTTTAGAATGGAAGAGAGGCGGGTGGGAGACAGCGTGAAGACAATGATGGATATGAACTGAACAGCTTAAAACTGACAAAAAAATAAAAGTGTAATGTAATTTCAAGAAGCCAAAATAACTATATTGATAATATGGCCTATTTTTATTTGTTTGGTGCCTGTAATGATTATTTGCAGAGCTAAGGGAGTAAGGCTTCCTATACTTTCCTGGAAAAGGGAAAAACACTAGTTACCAAGGCACACAAGGCAGTAAAATTACAGAAAGCATGACTCAGATGAATGAATGGAGAATAGATTAATCCGTTCTTGGAAACAGCCAATAAACTACTTGCCTACAATCATTTATGACTTAAGAGTAATGAAAAACTCAGATTTTGTTTATTTGAGCTTCACGTGGAAGAGAAGGTAGATAATGCGAACTACTTTTTCTCTTTACTCAGTAGTTGACTAAACACTTGCAATGTCTATCCTTATCATTTTTAAAAAAAATAAAACCATGGATTGTCCCAGATGGCACATTTCCTCTCATTTGGGAAGGATAACTCAATTTTCTTGTTATAAACATGAGAAATTTGATGTGTCTAACCTAAATTTTTTCAATGAATGCTTTTCTGACCACTAGAAAGCCTCCTGAGAACCGCTGCCAGCCAGCAGGCAATGAGAAAGATTGCTGACAGGACGGCATTTCTCCAGCACATTTGGAACTCCACATTCCTGTGCTCCTACATGTAGAACCTTTTAAGTGTTTTGGCTTCAAATGGAGACTGGGCACATTTTGCAGGAATTTTCTCCCAAGGTGCACGTTGCATAGTATTACTTACTTAGAGCTGCTTACATACGAGGGTTCAGCTCTCCGCTCACTTGTGGAGCCAGCTGAAGGTAAGAACATTTTGTCTGTGGTCGTCTTGGATCCAGGCTCTAAGAAGTGCCAGTGTTAAAGCTTTTAACATGGGGTGATTCAGAACATCACCATGAGCTGGTATAGGGAAGAGCTGTGAATCACACACAGGCTACCTACATGGTGACCGTATTCCTTAGTATCCAACACTGATTTTTTTTTTTGGTGGCAGATGATACTGGACCACATACAACAGTATAGAAAATAATTTTATTATAATCCTGCCCACTGTTTGTGGAGCCGAGCATGGTATCTGTCCCACAGAGGACACTCAGTAAAAACCTGCGGAACAACTGAATGAAGTCTTTCAACTTTAGCCAGGCATTCCCTGTAAAGAGCGCTTGGCTGTGGCACTCTGGTGGGCAAGAGTCATTCAATGTTCAACCACTCGTTCCACAGTATTTATTCATATACCTGGCACCGTGCTGAGGGACTCAGTGAGGAGCAAAAAGACACTTTTTGAGGAATTACTGTGAATTGGGCAAAGCAGGGAGCTGAGTGCTAAAGGGTACTTTGGGATCACAGGGGGCACACCTAGCCCAGACTTGGACTGGGGGTAGAGAGGCAGGGAAGGCTTCCAGAAGGAAATGATTTCAAATATTAAATACGAAAAATAAATACAAAGTTATGCAGGCAGGAGTTCGAAGGAGGGAACGTGTCATATAGGTGTGGAAGGGTGTTCTAAGGAGGTGCATAGTACATTGAAGGCATGGGTAAAATTCACTGTGGCTTGGCTCTAGTGTGTAAAAGGAAGAGTGATATTTAACGCAGCTGGGAAGTCAAGCAGACACTTGTTTGAGTTTTATTCTAAGATCAAGGGAAGTGGTTGAAGGTTTTAAGCAGGGAAGTTATGTTATTAATTTGCATTTCAGACAGGTCATTCTGGCTACAGATTGAGAAAGAGATTGGAGAGAGGCAGAAGTAAAGGAACAGTCAAGAGACCATTATAATGGTCTGGGTGTGAGATAACTGAAGCCTCATTAAAATTTAAGGCCATAGGGATGTGATAAAATGAATTTGGGGATCAAATCAGTAGAAGTGAGAGATTTACATGAGGAAGTAGAGTGAGGATTTATAAGAGGGAGCAGCCAAGGATGATGCCTCCAGTTTTGACCAGAGTGATTAGGTTTCTCCAAGTTGGATAACACGAAACACAGTGCAGGTTTCTAGTGGTCAGTAAGTAGCTAAAGGCTTCTCATCCGGGGTACACACCTACAGAGGCTGAAAAATGTAGCTAGTGTGTGGGAGGGAACATTCTTCTAACACAAAGAATTTTGGATGGGAATATGCTTCAGCAGTCAGAACGGACCACTTTTCATAATAGGGGAAGGGTAGTGTCATGGAGACAGCATGGATGGATGATTTTATGTCTGGGAATCTACTCAAGAATTTTTGCAAGAAAGTTTCATGTATCTTTTTTTTTAGAGTAAGTGCTGAGACTCAAATCAACATGAATCCACATCTGTTGCAGGGGTCTAGGTAATCCCTTTGGACCCATCTAGTCTTTGGGCACACTCAGGATAAGATTTTCTTAGACGCTAATCAAAGGACTTCAGAAAAATAGAAGCTGAGTAGTCTGGCTGGTCTGGTGTCCTGAACGGAGTGTATCTGAAAACCATTTAATAGTCAGTCAATGGCCATTAAATAGTTATGAACTTGAGATGTTTAATTGTCTATGAGAATTTCCGAAGAATAGTGTGGGAGGAAGGCAGGGACGATAAAGGCTAATAGCATAAAGTGGTCAAGAGAAATGTTTGGCATAAAATACATCATGGACTGAGGTTTGGAGGGATGGGATTTCAATGTTTCCAGTCTACATTATCCAAAGCATCTAAAGTCAGGTACCAAGCATTTTTTTTGACACAAATATGGAAGAATGCCCCCAAAAGTTGTGTTTAGATTCAACTTTTCATGACTCTTAAAATTTCACATCACATACTCCAAACTGAAACAGTCCAGCAATGTTGCTTAAGGACACAATATTTTTTTTCTCCTGCAAAGTGCATCGAATTCACATTTCATAATTTCATTAAATATGAACATTCTACCAAATCTGTCTCTGCATTCCAGCGAGATCATGTTTTCAGCAAGCAGTAGGTAGGCGGAAAGGCATTTGAATTCTTCTGACTAAGTGGGCAATGGTAAGATTGGGGGTTTGCATGTGTATCACAGGACAGCTTAATAATTAAGAAATCAGTTTTTAGGTTATTATACCAGTGAGTTGGTGAAAAAAAAATTAACCATACACGAACATGTCTTCCTGGCTTATAATTACAGTATTAAATGATAGCTGATGGGTATTAATTTCCCCAGGAAGGACTATTGCTATAATCTATCAATAAATGGTCTTAACATTTAAAGATAAAATGTTAGAGAGGATTTAGGGAGGGGAATTAGTAAGTTTTAAAACTTCTGAAGTGCTCTCTAATTTTTATCTTCTGCTGTCTGATGTTATTTTTCCTGGAAGCAAGGTCTTCATTATCTATACACAACTCTGTTCCTGATTAGTTAGTTGCTTTGGGGTTTATCTGTTTTCACTTTATCTGATTGCCTGCTAAGTTGAGATTAAATCTTGAGGGCTCTTAAACTTCAGGCTGCCAGAGAAGGTGATCAAAAGTGCACCTCACATTGCTTTCCACTTTAGGCAGCTTTCTAGTTCATGGACCACCACCCTTCCAGTGCCTGATCCTTCAACAATAGTAACATCTACCACCTGCCCTCGAGTGTATGCCCTGCCCTAGAGCTGCGTCAGATTCTATTCAATTACTATCTTGCCTAGCCGTCAGCACAGTCTTGTGAGATGGGGACGATTTTCCTCATTTAGAGACAGGAAATTTAAAGTTTGGAGAGCATAAGTAGCTTCACCAAGCTCACAGATCAATTAAGTCAAAAGGATGAGAACACAGTTCTCTCTGTGCCTTGAAAAATCGTACGATACACATTCTCCTTCAATGTGTGTATCTCCTGCTCTTGAGCTCACTGGCAAGGGAATTTCTCCATATGCATTTTATCTGAGGACATCATTGAATATTAGATAGGATTTCTCCATTTGGAATCAAATCTTGCTTCCTGCACTCTTTCTAACCTTGGCAACCACAAAGGAAAACTGTGTTATGATAGTGTTTCAAGTCTTTGAAGGCTGTGAGCATCCTTAGACCCTTATCCCCCAGTCACCCAGCTCTTCCTTAGCCTACAGCCCTTTTGTGTCACATATGTCTACACACCATCTCTCCCAGACTGTGGCCAACTTAGCCTATCAGGGAAGGTGGCACAATGATATTTGCTTTCTGAAAACCCTGGAAAAGGTAAGAAGTTGTGCCATTAAGGAAGTGGAAAATCAAGTTACACCCCTTGAGTACACCCACCCCTTATGTTAGACGTGCACACAGGAATGGTGCCAGTAAGATCATCTTGGGATTTGCGAGCAGTGTGGCTCTGAGCAAGGAACGCCTTTCACCAGGCTCTTGCCCTTGGCTGGGTTCCAACATTTGTGTGCTTTTCTGACAGTGTGGTGCCTGGAATTGATGTGACCCAACCAGTGCAGAGTAGCAATGAGAAATTATTCCCTATTTGTTCTGCTTCTGTGGATGTATCCTTATGTTAAGTTGGCAGATAAGGTAGCATATGCTCCTGTTGAGTCATATTACATTCTCATGAAGTAAGTTACTTGTAGATCAAGTGTCTATCTTAAATACAGGTTCAGTGCTATTACAATGGAAAGGGATTGCCTTAGTTTAAAAATTGTTTACATTCCCCCTCCCCCAAGATTTTGGATTCTCAGAAAACTGTGTACATGTTACTTCTGATAGCTCAGTTAATAAAGCCATTTAGAGTTCCCTTGATTTATACATAAGCACCATGAACCTGATCTGTTCTCTCTGTGTTCATATCCACATAGTCACAGACTACAGGTTCCCTCACCCTGGAACTGTCACTCTCAGGATGAATGATGTTGTCTTATTTGCACAGCAACATACAAGATGGTTTCTTCACCTCTCTCACCCATATTCTGTCTTCCATGAACACACAGAACAAATATCCTCACAGAGCTTAGCAGCCAGTGTCTGTGACAGCAAGACGGTGTCCTGATGAAATGCTAGGTTTAATTTTATCAAACCTTGGATCAGTATACCAGAGCTGAGAAGAAAGATTCTGATGTAAGTGCTTGTAAGTGAAAAGTAACTTCCAGAAATGCTCCCTTTTTCCCCCAAGCCTCTCATGCAGTGTGAGTCTATGGGGGAGAGGGAGTGAATAGGGGTAGGAAAGGAGAGGGGAGAGCCCAAATGCTCTGCACTCAGAATGACACTCCACCAAATAAGCTTTAGACAATTATTTCTAACCAGAAGGGCACAGAACCATGCTGTAAGCATACATTCAAGGTCTCCAACTCTGAAATTTTGATTTGATAGTCCCAGGATTGGGCTGGGCACCTGCCTTCACTAAAAGTTCCTCTGGAGATCCAGGAGTGATTTCCCAGGTGAGAACTCCCAAATGTGCTTTAAGGATATCTTAGGTCATGGCTCAGGACACAAAACTGAGCTGAGGAAAATATTCTGTGGCTCAAGTAATTCATTTATTTACCAAGAGCTTCTATCTGGAAAGAATTAATATGTTAAACCAAATGAAGAATTATTCCAGTGATAATGTCCATATCATCACAAAATTTCACTTGAATACTCATTCAGCACTTGTTTTCAGAAAACATCCTGTGGTCACTGTGGGTGGGCTACCCATGTCTGCAACAAGGACCTTACTTGGGAATATATTTGACTAACGACACTTCTTTTAAGTAGTATAGGATTTTTTTGAGCATCTTTATGTAATTGTTTTACATATATTATGCATGCATAATGTATTACATAGTAATGAATTTATATAATACATTATAATTTACAAGTAATCACTTATTTGCTTAGTAGTGTTTTTATTGCCTGTCTCGTCCCTAAACTTTAAGGCAGACTCCGTGTCAGTCTTGCTGACTGTTGAATTCACGGTACCCAGGACATCCCAATAAATAGTCAGTTACTGTCTAGAGTAACGAAGTACCTAGTATCCTACTGGTTGATCTGGAAATTTACATTTCTTGCATTTTCCATTGTTGAAGACAAAGTCCCAGTCCCCATCTGGCAAGTTTGTTGAAAGGAAGTTTAGGGCCACGGTAGTTCCAGGGTCACCCTTTCTTGCCACCAGCCGTGGATATTAAGAGGGAAGACCGCACATCTACATAAGTGTAATTGTGACAATGACACCTCACGTCAGAGTTCATGAACTGTATGTGCATCGACCATTTCAATTAGTAGTAGTCATGTTTAATTTGCTCTGCAAGTACTGAACTGTAGAGAATTTTACATTTAAAAAAAAGCTATTTGGCAACGTGTAAAAGTGGATACATTTCACACATACATCAGCACTTCCAGATTATCCTGAGAAGTGGTCAGGTTTATAGATGTTGTGCCAACTTCCGTCACTCATGTCTCTCTCTCTCTCTCCCCATATAATTGTCCAGATTTCAAGCAATAGCTGCACTTTGTCATCTTATGCCCAATACTGTTTTACTCATTTTCATTACTAGACTATCCCCCAACCCAATCATTTGAGTTTGGTTATATTTACATGGCACTTCGGCATTTTTCAAAGCACTTGACTGAAGCTCAGGTTGAGCCAGGCATAGATTAAAGCACTGGAAAATTCTCTCCTTTGTTTCCTAGTCACCAATCCTGTTTACATACTCTTCCCTCAAGTTCTGAATATTTTTCTTCTATCCATGCCTTATTTTATGTATTAAGGCTTTATATATATGGAACACTCCCTCAGCCAGGCATCTCTTTCAATAATCCAGATAACATGATGGTGGCCTCGATCAAGGTGGTGTCAATAATGGTGATGATCCGTGGTTATATCCTGGATAGACAGGATTTTGATGGTAGGATCAACAAGATTTGCTGATAGAGCATGTAAAGACTACCAAGCAAAGAAAGAATGAAGATGACTACCAGATTTTTGGCCTAAGTGGCTACAACAGCCATTGGTAAACTTTTTCTGTAAAGGACCAGGTAGTAAATATGTTCAACTTTGCAGGCCTTCTGATCCATGCTGCTACTATAATGCAGAAACAGCCATAGATAACACATGAGCAGGCAATGGGACAGATTTGGTGACCCTTGAACTGAAAGAAAAAGGACAGTGCCATTCCTGATGGGAAGATCACAGGAGTAGCTGGTTGGTGGTGGGGCGGGGCAGAATAGGGGTAGAGTTGTGAATATTGGACCTCAATTTTGGACGTGTTAAGTAGAGGCTTGCAGTGGGTAGGTGGATAAAGTAGTCTGGAATTGAGTGGAGAGGTCTAAAGATAAAATTTAGTGTAATACTTCCAGCTTATAAATGGTATTTCAACCCATGAGACCAGGTGTGATTACCTAGGCAGTGAATATCTATGAAACAGAGGAGAGAAAGAGAGAGAAAGAAAGAGAGAGGGCCTGAATCCTGGGAACCTTCCAGCATGTAAAGGTGTGGGAGATGAGGTAGAATTAGCAAACATATGGAGGGGCAGCAGCCAGAGATAAATAAGGCAAGTGTGAGGTCATGAAACCAAGGGATGGAAGTAGGGTCCAGGAGGAGCACGTGGTCAGGCATTATAAAAGCTGCTGATAGACCAAGTAAGACAGTGGCCAGGAAATGACCATTGATGACACTGACGAAGGCCCTCTGGGTAGAGTCGAGGTAAAGGGGGGGAAATCTGCCTGGGGTGAGCTCAAGAGAGAGTAGGAGAAGGAAAATGGAAAATTCTCCATTAAGACAGCACTGAGGAAATTTCATTGTGAAAGAAAGGAGAGGAACAGTGCATTGGAATATGAAGATGAAAGGGGTCAAGAGAGGGCCTTTTTTGTGAATTTTTAAGAAATGTATGCTGCTGGCAATGATCCAGTTCAGAATTCCTCTAAAAATGTGTACTTTACATCATCTCTTTATAAACATTTACCTCTCCCACCCACATGAGGCAGTACTCATCTCACCTGAGGGAAGTCTTCATTATCTTCATTTAAGAAATGCTTACTACCCCACTTTAATATTTTGTGATATAATATGGTCCCGTGTTTTGCAGTTATTTTTGAGATTTGAGGGAATTTTTTAAAAATAAAGTGACTTTAACTACTTTTCTTATAAAGCAGAATGAGTTTAATATCATTTAATTAATCTAATCATTGCCAAAAATTTCCCGTGTGAAAGCCCTTTGTCTTCCTCGGTCCCAACCCCACCCTCACCCTCACCGCCTCTAGCCTGCTTTCCTTTCTCGTTTAACACTGGGTCTTATATATTCAGCTCTCAGTATCCTTTATTGGCCATTTCAGAAGCATTTCCACCTAATGGGAATAAATCTACGAATTTCAAAACAGAACCGCAATCATGCCTGGGAGTATTTTTTAAAAGCTTTTGGCTGCCCTCAGGGGAAATAGTTTTGTCATCACTTAATATCTTTTTAATGGTTCTTTCTCACTTCTGTAAGTCAGCAGTCCTTTCCAATCTAACCTAGAAAAAGAACAAATAGCCCTAGCTGCATTATTGTTAAAAACCAAGAACTTCTAGACTGTCCTTACTTTTTATCTAAATACATGAGAAATGACCACATAAAAGTCCAAGAAGATAAATGTGTATAGGACATGCTGTACTGTTTCCACAGCATCCATGGCAATAGTTTAGAAGTGTGTCTTCAAAACTCAAAGTGTGTGTGACATTTTTATTTTTTGTATTTTGTGTCTTTGAAGATGGTTTCTATGTGCAGAATAGATTTTTTGAGGTCATTTTCATTTTCAAAATTAGTATTTCTGATTCTCCTCTAATTTAGCTTCAATTTAGAACATATTTTTCTTCTATTCCTAAATCTACCAAATTTTGACAATAACATTTGTTTAATGTTTGTTACTACTTACAGATTTAATTCATTTAAATTTTAAGCTTCATTTGTAGATTTAATATATTTGATTTTTTTAGTATTTTAATTGGTTTATTGAAAATAATTTCCATATATTCAAATGTCTTAAAAGTCTAAGAAATACAGTGACTCTTAAGTTCTAAATTTTGCAATACTGTTTAAAAATTATATCAAGATTTTCTTATATATTTTAACTGAAAATTATAAATAATTACTCATTGATATATTTTTTTGTTGAAATTACAAGGCTAAACTGTTGCTTTAATAACCTGCTATTACATTCTTATAACCACTATAAATATTTATGATATCAAATATGCACAGGTTCCTTATCCAGGAATATTTATCCTTTTTAACACCTTAAATTTGATTTTTTCAAACACTTCTAAATTTTATTCTTATGTTTGAAATTAAAAGATGTTACCTACTTAAAAAAAAAAACTATTCCATGTCAAACAATGTTGGGGATATAATCTCAAGCAATTTGCAGGGTTGCTTTTCAGTTTGAACACATTTCATATTGTCAAGAGATTATGACTGGGGTTTAAGTTGGGAGCTTTAGATGTCAGTGTGCCTCATGATCCTGGCGGCCACCATGTTGTGGACAGCAAAATTTAAGGAAATGGCTGATAAAACAACCTCATCTTTGGTCTGGATTATATCATTCTCTGATTCTTCCGTTGACTACATAAGTCAGCGACTTTCTCCCACGCTGAGACATTCTTTGACACAATGTTGTGTTTCTTTGGGCCAAGCTCTAAAGACCTCTGAACTTGTTAAGGATCTACATTCTTTTCATATCCCTCCTATCTCTTGGGGCCACACTCTTCTAGCTAGTTAAGTGATATCAGTTTGCGTTCTGGATATCTCTCATGGCTTAATCTGACTATGTGGTTTCACAGACAAAGTGCTAACTGTATTTATAAGCAGAGTAACTCATGGCAAACATTTTAGTCCAATGCTAAATCAATCAACTGATGAGCTGACCAACTAAAGGGCTCATAAAAACTAAGCATGGAAGAAAACCATGTGGGGCAATAGGGTACACCTCCAACCTCTGACACTGTTTTAAGCCATCTTTGTTTTGTGAATTATCTAATTTAACCATAATACCTAACTTCTACTGGCTTCTGTAAATGTTTTGTGTATCCATGCATCATTTGCAACTTCATTCATTCCTTAAACTGTGTAAGTTGTTAGAATTCTTTCACATGGTTAAACTGGCAACATTCATTGCAATTTATGAATAGGAAAGAAGCTATCATTGCTTGCTATTTTCAAACCTCAAAGACCTCTCATTTGTACTGATGAATTTAAATATCACTCACCCGTATTCTCCTGGCAGTTGTAACCGATGGAGAAAGACAAAGACAGCAAATGAAGAGCTCAGCTTTACCAGCAGATATGTAATTCTTAAATTTCAGAGCTGGAGCTTCTCTTCTCTGCTGAATGGGTATGAGTCCTGCCTGGGAACAAACAGGCAAGAAAGAGAACAGGACCGTCTGACTTCCTGTGCAGTAGGCATCAGAGACAGTGGAAGTCTCCCACCGGAAAGCAAATGGTCCCTCCAGCACCTTCCTTTAGGGGCAGACAGAAATCCTTCCCATCAGTTCCCTAAAAATAAACATGGAGAGATAAAAAAAAAAAAAAAGGAGTGGTTATCCCTTATCTCTCACAACTATCATCTCCAAAATTTTAATGATGATATCTGTACATAGAGACATCTAAAAACGTTAGGCTTCAGTAATGCTAAATACATGGTCTTCCTATCAAAATCCTTCATAATAATTAAAAAATCATGCTCACATAAGCTGTTTTTAAGGCATGAAATCTTTGGTTTATCTCTTTGACATACACAGTACTTATTAACTATATGAGTGAGCATAAAGATAGACTTACATATGCTAAATTACTTTTTAAATTGTTAACAGCCTAAAATGTTTTAAATTATTTTGAAAAGAATCTAGGGTTATATTCTCTGTGGTATGGAAAAGGCTATAACTGAGTAAGTCATAGGCCAATACAACACAGATCTTGCTGGCTCTGATGCTTGGGCTGCTCAGGTGTACTAAATCATGGGACACTGAAGAGGAAAGGGGCCCTGGAGATGACTTCATCCAATCTCCTTTTTTTACAGATGAGTTAACTAGGAGACAGAATAATTGACATGTCCTCAGTCACAGATGATCTTAGCAGTAGACGTAGGGTTAGAAGACAAGATTTTTCATTTCCTTTTTCATTATTATTTGTGCCACCTGTGGTGATATTTTAGAACAAGACTGTAAGACTGTCTTTAGAAAGACTGTAAAAACACAGAAAAACTGGTTTTTAGTGGTTATTGATCTGAGGGCACACTGTACTTCAAGATGTAAATAAAACTTAGCTATTTTTTCCCCAAGTGACCACAGTTAGTTCAGGGGACATAATTTGTTCATGCTATTCTAGCTGAAATGCATTTATAAGTTAATCTGTGCTATTTTGCACTTTGGTGAATTATAATCCAGATTTTATAAATCCATATTTCATTTAAAAACACCAGAAGAATAAATACTAGATGAATCCATTATCAGCCAAACAAAGTGTTTGGTAAGATGTCATCTTTTGTAAGATGAATGTGTTTTTCTAATTTAAAATGATTTCTGGGTAACTAACCAATCTCATTTGAAGGTGGGTGCATGGTCTCCTGGGTGAAACTGTCTCTTGAAGGGTTCATCAATTAATTTGTTTTTTTCCTATTTTATTTCAGAGTCACTAAATTAATTTCCTTTTCTAAATATAAGTATCCCAACATCTTTGGGAAAAACTGTCTTTTCTGTGTTATGGTCAAGCTTTATCTCATGCTTTCTTTGAAAACTTTTAACTCATAGTGAACTCATGGTTATTAACCCCAATGTAGGTAAGTCTTGTTTAAATCTACACAGCCTGGTGGAGGAGAAAGTCACCAAAAGAAGAATAAAATGAGAGGGACTGTGAAAATTAGGCAAACTCAGATCAGTAGAAGAACATCTATATGCCTTCTCATACGGAGCTCCATGTGAATTTGAGTAATTATAAAACTGTCACTTCTTCATATAAGGTCTCACTTTCTAAAGCATACTACTAACCACTGTCTAGTCACAATTTGAAAAATTTTATTCAGACAGAATAACAGATAAATATAAATAATTTAGGGAATAATGTCATGACATTGAACTATAAAACAATTAAAATCATTTTTTTCAACAGATAAATACATCACTAAATTATTGTCTCACTAGGGAGAAATGTTGAAAGGCATTTTTCTATATCTGTATACAAGAACTATAAATATTCTCTCTTTTGTGGTTTTGTACCTTATAACTTGCTAGAAAAGAGATGATCACTACAGAGTTGATTTATTATTGGCCATTTAACTTCCCTATGCAGCTTTGGAGATGATAATGCAAATCCATATGATAATTAATACGAATGTATATTAAATCTGAGGCTCATTTAAATTTTATTCGATAATTGTTTCAATTAAGTGAATTATTATTTATCAATAACATCCTTATCAACTTTAAAAACTTTTTCAAGAATAGTCATTTTTCTTAATTTATTTGACCCATAATGTACTATATTTTTATAGCATGGTCAACTGATTTTTCTGTTGGTTTGTTTTCAGTTTATAAAAATTAAAATGCAATTTTTCATATTATTATTACTATCAAATATGTGAATAATATAAAATATGAAGGCTTCATGGGATTTATTATACTTTAACATAGTTTAATTTAGAAGGTGGAGTAAATGCAAATCAAAACCACAATGGGACATCACCTCACACCTGCTAGATTGGCTACTGTCAAAAAAATAAGAACTAACAAGTGTTGGAGAGGGTGTAGAGAAAGGGAATCCTTGTGCACTGTTGATGGGAATGTAAATTGGTGTGGCCACTATAGAAAACAGTATGAGATTCTTCAAAAGATTAATATTAGAGGTACCATATGGTCCAGTCATTCCACTCCTGAATATTAATCTGAAGGAAACAAAAACACTTAGTAAAAAAGATGTCTGCACCCCCATGTTCATTGCAGCATTATTTATAATAGCCAAGACATAGAAGCAACCTAAATGTCCATCAACAGATGAATGGATAAAGAAGGTGTGGCATAAATCTACACAACAGACTATTACTCAGCCATAAAAAATGAAATGTTGCCATTTTTAAAAACATGGATGGAACTTAAGTGCATTCTGCTAAGTGATATAAGTCAGAGAAAAAACAAATACTGTGTGATCTCATGTATATGTGGAATCTAAAAACAACAACGAAGACAATACTGAGCTCATAGAGAGCAGATTGGTGGTTGCCAGAGGCGGGGGTGGGTGAAATATGTGAAGGTGGTCAAAAGGAACAAACTTTCAGTTTATAATCCTGGGAATATAATATACAGCATGGTGACTATAATTAATAATACTGTATGTGTATATTTGAATGTTGCTAGGAGAATAAATCTTAAAAGTCCTCTTCACAAGAAAAAAGTCTGGAACTGAATGTGGTGATGGATGTTAACTAGACTTGTGATCATTTCACAATATATACATATATCAAATCATTAAGTTGTACACCTGAAACTAATATAATATTCTATTCCAATTATATCTCAATTAAAAAGTTAGACTATAATCTTAGACATTGTTAATTTTGGTGCATTGATCTGAATAACTTTGATCATGTTAATTTTTAAGATATAGTAATAGCATGGCTCCTTGTTGCTCTAAATAAACTCCAGGGAATTCAGTTGACTTTAGTGGATTCAAACTTCAATGGTCAGTATGAAGTGTCTCCAAGTTATACCTAGATACTGTATTTTTGTTAACCTATCCTTTACTAAAACTGATATTGGACTTTGGATCTAAATGGCACTGTGAAAACAATAAAGATTTTTGAGGATTAAACATACTGCATTGTAGAACTTTGAATAACAATGGCCTAAATGCTTTCTTTTGGTCAGGAACCAGAATTGGAAGTACTTTAGGAAATGGTACCATTTCTTCCTTCTTGCTTTTCATTTGCTAGCAGCAAACCCAGTAAAGCTGAAGGTTTTTTTTAACCCCTTTCCACAGGTTTGGGATGAAAATCTTGCAAAATCTGCAGAGGCTTGGGCAGCTACGTGCATTTGGGACCATGGACCTTCTTACTTACTGAGATTTTTGGGCCAGAATCTATCTGTACGAACTGGAAGGTAGGAAGCAGTTTCACCAGTACTGTTCATCCATACAATTTTATTGCTTATGAACTCCCAGGGTGAGTGACACCAATTTCAAATAATCCCTGCAAGTATTTATTGAGGCCTCACTATGTGCCAGGCACGGATGCTTGGTCTATGACTGTTTTAGATCTCTTCAAAGATTAATTAATTTGTTAAAAGGGCCTAAAAAGCCCAGCTTTCCTTTTCCTTGGAATACCCCCCCTGAGCCTGTCTTCTGCACTTGTCTCACAGAATCTTTGAAAGGATCGGGCTACATCCTATATCCCGTCTCTTCTGCCTCAGAAAAATCCCTTGATGGTGGCAGAAGTCAGTATTGTGTGTCTGCTGCTTTCCCATGTTTGCACATACGTGTGTGTGTACAAATTGTATATATTTACATATATGTGTATATACACATACACACGCATGTATATGCAACTACAGAAAAAGTTGTTCCCAGTGATAGGATAATTTTTCTACCACTGTGAATGTCATCATCCAACATTCCAAAGGCCTGTTCTCTTCCACATAGCAGAGGAAAGTCAGGTGTGCTATTAGTAAAATTAAAATGATTCAAGTTTAAGGAAGAAAAAACTACCCTGGGTCTAGTAGTATTGCTTCTTTTATGTATCTAATTCTTAATTGTGTATAAGACTTTGATGGAAGAAATTCTTGATGTTGGTAAAACAAGATAAAGATGCTAATTCCTGAAAGATTTGCATTTCTCTTTTTGAAACAACCAGACACATACTTAGACAAATACAGGATCACTTGCTCCAATCCCAGGCATTTTTACGCTTAGAAGAATAGAGGATTCTACTAGGTGGTGATGGTAATTGTAGGGCATGGGTATGCTCTTGTTTTACCATGAATAATCTGCAAAAAGAATAACTAACTTGCAGTTTAACCTGAGTCCACTACATACTGCCACCGCTGTATTCTAAGTTCTCATCGTTTCTCTTGACCTCTAGATATCGCTCTATTCTCCAGCTGGTCAAGCCATGGTATGATGAAGTGAAGGATTATGCTTTTCCGTATCCCCAGGATTGCAACCCCAGATGTCCCATGAGATGTTTTGGCCCCATGTGCACACATTATACACAGGTTATTTTAGTTGTTCATTTTTGATTCATACTTTTAAAAAATGCTCTTAGTAAAATTTTGGTGAACATGCAATCTTTTTTTAGCTCTGACTTCAGTAACGTTGCATCGGTTTACTTTCACAGATGGTTTGGGCCACCTCCAATCGAATAGGATGTGCAATTCATACTTGTCAAAACATGAATGTTTGGGGAGCTGTATGGCGACGTGCAGTTTATTTGGTGTGCAACTATGCCCCTAAGTGAGTATCAGCTGGGATTCTACAGCTGGAATCTTTGATGATGTTAAATATCTTTAATCTGATAGATATTTTTAACAGGTAAGTAATAGAGTTAAGACTTAACTAATTACCTCTAATCCTCAAATCTTCCATCATTCTCATGTGCCTGAAAAATTATGAGCTGAAAGGTTTCTTTTCACAAGGATCTAAAAATTAAAATTGCAGGCAAACCAACATGAGATTTGGATGTTCACTAAATTCTCCTCACCATCTTTCTTTAGACATTGTAATTGTAAAATAAACAGTGCACTCTCAGGCTTTTGATAGCTGTATAAAAGGCATCAGGAAAGGATCTTCTAGGGAATATATCAACACAATATCCTCATTAGTCAGTACTAGAATGCTGGCTTAGCTTTTTCACTAGGAAAGCAAAACAAGTTCTTCTTTCTTCTTTTAAGGGTAAAATGAAAAATCATAGTTTACTTTTTCTACAGATGGCCAAAGAGGCATTCAAAATCCATAGGGAAATTTTAAATGCTATGACTTCTTTTTGATGAAAAGTTTGCCATGACTTAAATTTCAGTATAAAAAATATTCAGTAATTTCATCCTATGGCATACATAAAAAAGGTAATGTGAAAATTGATCAAAGATGATAAAATATGGTTATATGTATGAACATTCTTTAAAAGATATGGGTAAATAAGCACTCGTTAACATTTGATAAAATGCCTTTTTGATAACAATAACTCTTCAGATAAAATGTTCCAGTATTTATACATGAGTCGGTTCCCATTTGGAGTAAATACCACCATGTGCAAAGGATTTATGACACTCTTGGTGTCTTCCAAAGTAAGTCCCAAACAAAGATTTTCTCCAGCTTTGCCATTATGGGGAGGGAATGAGAAAATGTTTCACAAATAACTACATTACTCATTTATATGGTAGTATGCCAGTGGCAGTGTTTTTGCAAAGTTAGAAAAATAGTGATTTTCCCGATGGTCCCCTCTTCACAGTTATTAGAATAGTAAGATTTGGAAAGTAGATTGTGGCTGCATTAGGAAATGCATTAAAACTGCATTTGTTCAATATTTTCAGTTTTATACCTAATATTTTCCTACTAAACCTTTACCCTTCTTTCTGACATAAATAGGCCAAGTGATACCCAAATGGTGAAAGAGGTTTTTATTACATTCATTTAACTATTCTGGTTTGGGCCAATGATTAGAATTTTCTAATATTATTTATGAGATGCTTGATTGTTTTATAAGTCTACGAGATTAAGATATACTGTGTTAGTATGCTATATCAGCTGGAAAAAAGAACCATTCTTTTGAAACCTAGGCAATGAAGCAGATTTTAAAATCCTGACTGATAGCTGAATACATTTCTTCCTATCCCAGAATGAAGTTATCTTAAGCCTGTTTTTCAGGGGAAAAAGCAGAGAAAGAGAGAGAGAGAACGAGAAGGAATTGAATTAGATGAAATAGGATAAAAATTAAAAGGGTAAATATGTTCATCAATTGACTGGTTTGCTATTGAATATAATTATCCTCCATTCATGGAAAAGTTTATAATATAACATATAGTAATTTTTGCTTATAGTAGCATTGTATTTCTAAGTTAATACTACCAAAAATATGTGCTGTGTGTAATTTCCAAAAGTTATGTAGAATAAATTGAAACATGTGAAGCTAAAATAGCAGAGGCTGGATTCATACACTTTTACAGCTTTGGGTAAAGATATAGAGGGAAGTAAGATTACAGAATGAGAGAGATTAGGATGGGGAGAGAGCTGTACCCTTGGAGAATGGGCCTCCTTGAATGTTTATAAGCAAACATGACATTATCAAACTGATGCTTGAGGCAGCTTCTCTGGAAGGCAGAGTGTAGAATAAACTATATAGAAGTGGACAGTCTTGGACTCTCATCTCATTTTATAATATGAATAATTAGCATGCTTTTCATTTTATAGATAAATTCTCCTTTATAGGTTATTATAGATAAAACTGTGAATTTTCAACTGACTGAATAAGAGGATATTTTTATGTAGATACATTTTATGAGTCACCTGCTTGGCCTTATTTAGGTCTTAAAGAAGACAAGACCCACCTGTTTCATATTTTAGCCTTCACCTACCATTATCTTATCTTCAACCCTGACTTTTTACTATTGACAGCCAAGTTTTCTTCTCACCATTCAATTTCCTTCACATTGCTGGCTATATTGCTATTTCTTTGTCCTGTAGTTACCACTCACCATGCTACTGAAAATACACTTATTACCTCCCCCTTCATAGTTAAAAAAGCTTAATAACAGTAAGGCATTATGGCTGTTTTTAAGGCTCCTATGTGGTGAATCTGGGCTATCCTTATAATCATAGCCATCATTACAGATGAAGAAAACCACTGACAACACAAAATAATTCAGTTAAATGGGTTCAGTGCTATAAAAAAAAACTAATAGCATTACTAAAAAGAAAACTATGATTTACATATGGGACAATGTTTTGGAATCACCTTTAATTGCTGCTTCTTTGAGCCCTTATTCTCTTACTGGATTTTCCATATCTCATTTTATGAAGATGGAGAGTCTAAAATATTTTTCAACTTTGGAGATATTTTGAACACTTAAAATCTATTTTTTGTGCTTACGTATTTTGAACATTTAAAAATCTATTTTTGGGGGGCTTAGGACAACTTCTTGCTCCATTAGAAATCCATTTTTAGCCTCCTAAAATTTTATATATACATATAATGTGTATTACATATGTATATATTTATATAGACAGATATATATCTGTATCTATTTTACTGTCTTTATAAAATGAGCATGAGTTAAGGAAAAGAGAGGTGAAGTGCACATGGCCCACATGCTCTAGGAGGCTGCTGTAGGAAAGAGGCAGCTATGGTAAGTGGATGGAGTGTCAAACCCGGTGTCAGATGACTCATTAATGTCACCATGCATTGTGGTGCCTCACTTCTTATCCGTAAGTTAACATAATATTAACTTACTCAGAAGACTAGGAATAGACTTAACCATATGACCCAGGAATCCCACTCCTGGGCATATATCCAGAAGGAACCCTACTTCAAAAAGACACCTGCACCCCAATGTTCATAGCAGCACTATTTACAATAGCCAAGATATGGAAACAGCCTAAATGTCCATTGACAGATGACTGGATAAAGAAGATGTGGTATATTTATATAATGGAATACTATTCAGCCATAAGAAATGACAACATAACAGCATTTGCAGCAACATGGATGTCTCTGGAGAATGTCATTCTAAGTGAAGTAAGCCAGAAAGAGAAATAAAAATACCATATGAGATTGCTCATATGTAGAATCTAAAAAAAAAAAGAACATAAATACAAAACAGAAACAGACTCAGACACAGAATACAAACTTGTGGTTGTAGGGGGAGGGGGATGGGAAGGAACAGGTTGGGAGTTCGAAATTTGTAGATACTGACAGGCAGATGTAGAATAGATAAGTAAGATTATACTATATATAGCACAGGAAAATATATACAAGATCTGGTGGTAGCTCACAGCGAAAAAGAATGTGACAGTGAATACATGGATGTTCATGTGTAACTGAAAAATTGTGCTCTACATTGGAAATTGACACAACACTGTAAACTGACTATAACTCAATAAAAATAATATGAAAAGAAAGGCAATATTTTAAAAGTAAGACACATAGTGTAAGTTACTGTAGAAATAAGAAATGGATATAACTTTCAGCGTTTGTCTAAAAAGACAAACTTCTCAAAAATATCATCACATGTCAACACGTGGTCATGTGCTAAAGGGCAACCAGATTTTCTTCATGGGCAAGTAGCACTAATGCTGTCTTCTTCTTTTTTTACCAGGGGCAACTGGATTGGAGAAGCACCATATAAAGTAGGGGTACCATGTTCTGCCTGCCCTCCAAGTTATGGGGGCTCTTGTACTGACAATCTTTGTTTCCCAGGAGTCACGTCAAACTACCTATACTGGTTTAAATAAGCTTATCTTTTCCTCCAGGAAATATAATGGTTTCTGGAAATCATAGGCATATATATATATTGAGTTTTGCACATATTATACATATTTTACGATAATCTTGTTTTCCTTTTATTATTCATTGTATAAATAAGTGTTTGTCTAGTGTGTTTACCCCTTTGTGGTAATCAAAACACCCATTTCTATTTTCTGACTTTTAAACCTAAATTAAAATATTGTGTATGTATTATTGACATAGTTGATGCATCCAATTCCAAAACTCGTTTTCCAAAGAAATTATGTTTCTAAGGAATAGAATATATATTTGGCCTGTAATGCACATGTGTGTGTATACACACACATAGATGACGTAATACATAGATAATACGATTCTGTAGCAAACTCAAGGGGAATTTTTTAAAAAATCCTGTTCTAAAATATATGTGAGGTGGTGGGACATCTTCAGCACCCATTTCTATAATAATCAAAAAGTGATCATTTGCAAAATAACAGTGATAACTGGGTATGATAATTTAATTAAGCAAATGCAGATTTCATTCTTGGGATATTTTATCTTATTTAGGTTCACCAAAGGATATGCTTGACTTACGTAAGGTTCAAATCATGCCTTTTGCTTAATCTCTTTTACTGAGTCAGTAATCATGGGCAAGGCACACTGCTTGTTATCTTCTGATAATGCGAAGGTAAGAAAATAGGATTCCTGCCTTCAAGAAGCTCATGAAAATATTCAGGAAATAATAACAGCCTAATTATTTTGCTGTAAAATTATTATTTTTTAACAAAGTTATTTTTCATGCAGCTTGGAGGAAGTGGGTGCAACAGTGTTCACATGTAGGTGGTGTAGGTGATAAGCCACACTGTGTAATACATGAGGCTTCTGATTAGCATGAATGTGTAGCGACAGTGCTTAGAATTAGAAGAGGCAGGGAAGGATTCATCACTGCCCAGGGATTACTGAGTAAGAGTAAATAGTTACGATTTTGGAAGGCAGAGAGCAAGACCTAAAACTGATGAGGCCCAAGAAAAGTGAGATTTAAGAGACACATATGAAAAGGCACAGAAATAGGGTTAATGAGCGCGCGCGCACACACACACACACAAATGGAGTGCTTCAGAAGGGCATATCCTGAAGGTCTAATACACCTTGAGGCCAGTTAGCAGGAGGTGAGGGATGCTGGAAAGAAACCTTGGAGGTGCCAAGGACACCTCCAGCTGTCCATTGTTTCCCTGTCCTTTTTTGGTGAGAATCAATGTAATCATCCTGGCCTTGAGCATCAAGTTAAATATCTCATGTGCACACCACAGACAGCTAAGGTTTTGTTAAAGGGGTCCTCCTCAGATGATTTTCTAAGGACTAATTGCCAACCTTTATTCCCCTGTGTAAGGAGAAGAATAATTTTCAGTTCTCCATTAAGTTTGGTGGAAATCAAATGAAAATCACTATGAAAATTTCTCTCATGCAATTTTGGAAAAGCTTATTTCCAAATCAGGGAATCACTTTCTAGAGAGGAGAGCTCAACATCTGGGTCAAGACACTTAACACATTACATTTCATTTGTGTGTGTGTGTGTGTGTGTGTGTGTGTGTGTGATGCAGGTTATGTAATGCTTCAATAGAATTACAGAAATAAGTAAACATGGTTAGTTCCAGAGTACAAATAACAGAAGGAAGCTACTTGTTTAAAATTCTCTACACATCTGCGATTTCTTGGGGTAGCTGCATTGAAAGATGACAGTTAATTGAATCCAGCGGGGGAGACATGCACCATCTGGAGTTTAGGTTTACATGATGACAAACAATTGGCCTGATTCCTTTCACAAACTGAATCTGACCAAATGTTTTCAAATCATACTGCTTTGCTTTTGTGGGAACTTACATGGGCTTTATTAAAAATAAATATTTCTGGAGACTAAAATGGAGAACAGAAATGATTCTAAGAGTCAGGCCCCAATCCAATTGTTAGCTAACATATATCGGCAACTGGAGAGAAAGCTCATCAGCGAGATAATTCATTTGATTTTTCTAGAAAGTGTTTCCATCCTTGATTTTGCTAAACCAGTTCTAGAGAAGTAGAAAAAGCACTTTTAAACCAAAACAGGCTACGATCAGTTCCAGTTCTGTTGCTGGTTTACTTGTGTGGCTTGGTTTCTTAGTTCTCAAAAAGAATAATGCTATTTGCCACATATTTCACAGAGGTTCATGTGAACTTAAAATTACCAGGTTAACAGAAATTTATGAATATTAAAATTATCACTAATGTTGTGAAACTTTTATTTGAGATAAAATTAAGTCTTTCATGAGCTCCTCTTTGGCAGAAATTCTGTCTTATCTTTGTATTTATCCCAGCTTCTAATACAGTGGTGGTAATGTAATAAATGTTCATCTGTATGGATTTTTAGAATTAACTAAAAAGTCTAGAATTGCAAGAATTTAGAAGAATCCCACCTTTCCATGTTTTTTAAGACAAACATGTCTTAAATACAAAGCTTTGAATGCATCAACAATTAAGATAAATCATCAAACATATCACGTTAAGACTAGGGTCTACACACTCATAACTTGCACTCAATAGTCCTTTCCAAATCACAATGAGAACTGTAAGTTTATTTATAACGTAGCAACTCAGCTGAAAATATAACGGGTATATTTGTTATTCTGTCTGTACTTTTTAAAGTTAGTAATACAAAGTGGCCATGTGAAATGTTTCATTTTCCAGGCTAAGGCAAACAGAAGTTTGCTAGGATCAACACAGCATGTCACATCTTTTCACAGCATGAAACCGTGGTGCTAGGAGAGCTATTTCTCACTGTAACCCCCACAGTCAGAAAGGGTCCAGGTATAAGCTATTTCCTAAGAGCAGCTTAAATAGTCAGTACTGAGGTTTTCATTTCAAAAGGTTTCACTCAAGAGAAACAGTAACTGGCATATATATTCAGTGGCATTGATTCTCTTTATGGTAAGATTTTTCATATCATCCTTTATTCAGTAGAAGAGTTTTTTCTTAAATTCTGTCACAATATAGACTTTGAGGAGGGCTTCCATGTCATCAAAAGACTGGGAAAGTGATAATTTTAGCTGTTAAGCGGATGGATTTCTTTACAGAATTGTATTTGAGTTGTGTAGGCAGAGTCTTAATGTTCCTGGTTATGACAGATAAGCTTGCTTTTAAAATGTGTCAGAAACAGTTTTTATTATTATTATTATTTTAATTTTCTGTTCAGTAGTCTAAGCTGTGTCACTTCTGTGGTCCATCAGAGCACCCCTACGAGATTCAGCTGGCAGCGCTGTAATATGTATTTGAACCTTCATGGAGGCATTCATTTGAAAGCTCCATGCAACTTTAGTACGGAGTTGACCAAACACTAGGGAAAGTTCAACCAATACAATTCACTCAGAATTTCTTAATTGAAACAATGCATATTTTTCTCATTAATACATGCTTGTGTTAGATCAACGTATAACATCTACATAAACAAATCTAAAACATGTTTAGGCCAGTTTAAGTGTTTTGTATTCATATCCTGCTTATTAAATGAATGCATCAGCTAATCAGGTAATTTGAAGGTGTCCAGAAAAGTCATGCTTAAATTGTGGTCCGGGTTCTCCCTCTTGTGTAACAGCATTCCCTCTGTTCTGCAGTGTCATGGGACACAGATCTTGACACAGATAGGAGCCTTTACCTATGAAAGTGTTTAGGGAGAGTAAAGTTATATTTCTATTAACGTCTAATATTATCTTTGTTTTTATATATATTTTTGTATTGTCATTATATGTGTGAGGGAAGACATTTAAACACATGCAAAATGATTTTTAAAAATTATGTCATGGTCTAATTTTGACTTACGAGATGTCAGTGAGAAACTTAGACAGTTTAACAATTCACCAGTTAATGGTGCTGAAAATGCATAACAAACACCTTATACGTGCTACAATTTTGAAGTTTCTTTGCAATTAAAGTTTTTATTAAGTGTGAACTATCAATATCTATTCTGGTGCTAAATATGTGGTGCTAAATGAACTGTTAGTGTTCGTAGCTTAGGAACTCTCCTTTAGTCATTGTTAAAAAATGTTATGCATTCAATTCTTGATTTAAAAATATGAAGTCCTGTTAATCTTAACCAAAAATAGGCCAGTAAACTCTATTTTTTATCTAATAATCCAAATTTATTTGGGTATTACAGAATGTAAACTTATTTCTTAGAAGTTATCAATTTTTTAAAGGCATTTTTAGCTTGGCAATGTCAAATTCAAGTGTCACCTAAAGGTTAGAGAACACCCACATCAACCATGCTGCAGGCACTGGTGCCCTCTGGTGGTTATAAAAACAAATTAACAAATTCTTGATGGCTACTTGGCCTGCAACAAAGCTATTTCTGCCGTTCAATAAAAATTTAATTTGCACAATATTAGAATTCTTGGATACTCTTTAAATCTGACAACATTAAAAAAATTCATGACTCTATTGACATAATTTTCTAAGAGTGTAAGAAAGATAATATATCTTGACATCCACTTTCCTAAATAATAATTTTTTTATGATATTCCAGTTCTAAGGTGCTTATTAAAGTGTTCTTTTTTTGAACCAGGTATTAATGAAACATATTTTTAATTTTGTTTACATCATAAATACAATAAGAATTAAAATTAGCAAACAATTTTCTAAGTGTGTCTCACTTTCAGAAGTGGTATTTTATTTTTGTTTTAAAGTAATTAATTCCATATATTGGAGGACTATCTCTCCACTTTTACTTGTTGATCTATAATTTGATAATGCTCTTTGGTCATACAGTTGAGCTAATAACATTTTATTATTCCATTCAAAGTCTTTCTAGACTAAAAAACATACATAAAAACTTGGAATTATACCCCTGTAACTAATGAAGGCAATGTTTTTAGGTAAACTTTCACTTGAGTTGTGCAGTTGACTAAGTGTGATAATCTGCTTTGACAAAGATATTTCTTAAGCTATGTTAACACAGCCAAATGAAATATGCTTTGAAGCAGTTTTCCAAATTATTATTTTCAAACTTACTTTAAAGCAATAGAACGCTTTGTATGATCTCAATCATATACAAAACTCTAACATATAATACACATAAAATGGACCTGCTTATTCCCCAAATCTTCCTCAGTGCCTTGAAATTTCTTCTGAGAGCCCTAGGATTCCATCAAACCATTAGAAAAACTGCTCTAAATCATCTAGTTCTCCCCATTTTCTATAAAATAATCAGCTTATTAAAGACAAAAAAATTGAGACTCTAAACATATTTCAATGGTTATCTTATATACCCACTTCACTTGGCATGTGTTAGAAGCCTCTTAGTTTGATGGAGCATTAAATACGTACTGACTTTAACTGGTGCTTGGTTATATATTACAGTATGTTGTGTTTTGTTATTTGACAATTTTAGTACCAAACTATTTTGAGAATTAGATAATTGTCATGTACCCATGAAAATAATGTGTTTAAAAATATCTAAATGTTTCAAATATGTACATAATCCTAAAATGTATTGTATCATTTTAGATTTTTTTTAAAAAAAAGGTTAATTTGATTTTTTATTCATTACCTAATACTGTGGCAGTAAAAGGTGCCTTTGTTGTGATATATTGTCATGAATGTGTACATACATAAAACCTGTGTAAACCTCTGTCTTTATAAAGCATAACAAGTGTAGCTTTTTGAGCTCTGCTATATTGTTTTTTATTTCAATAAAACATTATAAATAATTGTTCTGCTTTTAAGGTTTAATTAAAACAAGTAATCTAATTGTTTTCTTGTTTTCAAGTTTTACAATAGAATCAGAACTAGATGGCATGATAGTTTGGTAAGAAATGAACTGTTCTAAGGCAGCAATGATTATATTTTTAATACATCACTGAAATACATCAAATCTTCATTTTCCTTTTTTCCCTTTCTTTCTTCACTTATCTGCCTCCTTCCTTCCTTCTTCCATTCTTTTTCTATTTAATTCCAAAAACTATTTTCAAGTACCAGTATGAAAGACATTTCCATGGAAAAAGAGGAAAAGAACAGTATATCAAGATGTTCTGGCTGGGAAATTGCAGCCATTGAACATAATTATGTTTATGCTTCCTCATACTGAGGGCATGAAGAGGAACCATAGGCATTCCTGGGGGAGAGGCAGCATCTCCAGTTACTGGATGACCTAAGGCTAGGAGTTAACAGGGCGGCTCTGCCTTGCAGACGGTAACTCCTTGCTCTCTGGCGAGATGGTAGGTCTCCCAGGCCAGTTCACCGAGAAGCACTCAGACCTAGGACTTATTAAAATTTCTCCTTAGGGTATTTCATGCAAGACAAGAAAGCCTCTCCCCCTAGAACTCTGTAGCGCTCTCTCAGTTCCTCCCTCTCTTGCTCCTCTTCCCTTTTCATTTTGCTTCCTCCTCTTTTATGCCTCCAGTTTCTCATCCATATGTCTGGAAAGTTGCATTCATCTCTCAAGAGATGGGAATCCATTCATTGATATGTGTGTGTGTGTGTGCGTTGTGTGTGTGTTTTGCATATTCTAGCCCCTCAGACTAGGCCTGATGGAAGCAAAATAAGTCTTGTGCCCTAAGTCTTGCACAGTGCTGATGGTGAAGAAATGCGGCTATGGTGGGTGTCTGATCCCATCCAGTCTTCCTCAACACTAAGAGCTGTGGCTGACCACCTCATGAGAACAAGCACACCCTGACAAGGCAAACATCAGCTTTCCCAGATCCAGCTGACTATGCTCTTGGAAGTGAAGCCTATTCCCACTGTCAGTGACTCTCATCCAGTTCCTTCTGAGACAGTAACCTTGGCATTGTGGTGCCAGGGGCACAGACTTCTTCCTGAGCTGTGCTTGCACTGTTGAGCCAACACTGCAGGAGTGACTGGCTCTGTCTTAGCAAACTGGAGAGGTGGCACCAGCCTAGCTGAATCTCTCTGGCCCCAACTGTCTCTCTTGATGAAAAATGAGTGAGGTCTTGGCATGTTACTTTTATTGATAGCCTATTGATTGAAGTCAATGTGCCCATTGATCAAGGGGCACATGAGTTTTACTAAACCTGAATGCAGACAGGGATTTGTCCTCTGAGTTTCTACATAATAAATTGAATGATGTCCTTAATTATCATTTTTCTAACATTAAAAAGTCAATTGCAAAAAATTAAATGGTATGTGAAAAATTCTACAAGCCTTAGAATCTGCCGTATTCTCCAAAAGGCAAAATGTTTCCATAACACTTAAACATAATAAAATATTTTTTAAAGATTTTAATTTAAATATGCATTTGCTTATTTAAATAATTTATTTATTTCTATTTCATAATGCACACAATATATTACTGCCTGGCATAATGTCTAGTACATATTAGCATGTGGTATATTTATATTGTATATAGTGAGGGTACAAGATTCAGAACTTTCTACAAATAAGGATTCACAACCAAAAAGTTTGGAGGCTGGCAGCTTCCAAGCATGTGTCTCTTTTTTCACTTCTGCTCTCTGATAGTCCACCACCACACAGCATCTGGATTGATCTTATTTTTTGTTTTGTTTTATTTTTGTTTGTTTTTTAAATTGAAGTATAGTTGATTTACAGTGTTGTGTTAAGTTTCTGGTGAACAGCATTGTGATTCAGTTATACGTGTGTGTGTATATATATATTCCTTTTCATATTTTTTTTCACTATAGCCCATTACAAGGTATTGAATATAGTTCCCTGTGCTACACAGGACACTGCTGTTTATCTATTTTATGTATAGTAGTTAGTGTCTGGAAATCCCCAACTCCCAGTTTATCCCTCTCCACCCCACCTTTCCCCACTGATAACTGTAAGTTTGTTTTCTATGTCTGTGAGTCTATCTCTGTTTTGTAAATAAGTTCATTTGTGTCTTTTTTTTTATTTTAAGATTCCACATATAAGTGATATGATATTTTTCTTTCTCTTTCTGGCTTATTTCACTTAGTATGATGATCTCTAGGTCCATACATGTTGCTGCAAATGGCATTACTTTATTCTTTTTCATGGCCAAGTAGTATTCCATTATATCTATATCTATATCTCCCACAACTTCTTTATCCATTCATCTGTTATTGGACATTTAAGTTGCTTCCATGTCTTGGCTATTGTAAATAGTGCTGCTATGAACACTGGGGTGCATGTATCTCTTCAAACTAGAGTTTCCTCTGGATATATGCCCAGGAGTGGGATTGCTGAATCATAGGGTAAGTCTATTTTCAGTTTTTTGTTGTTTTTTTTTAAGGAACCTCCATACTGTTTTCCATAATGGCTACACTAAACTACATCTGGATTGTCTTTTTGAAAGTAAAGCACATTTTATGACTTTTCTGCACAAAACCTTCCAATGACATTCTTGTGTGTTTAATAAAATCCAGTGCTTTAGCACTACTTATAACACTCTACTGGACTGACTTCTGCCTGATTCTCTGACATCCTTCTCTCCTACTCTCCCTGCAGCTCACTCTGCACCAACCACCTTTGCTTTCCTTTTGCCAAGGTCACCCCCACCCTGGACTTTTTCACTTGTTCTTCCCTCTGATTGAGTCCTAAGTACAGTAACATTTTAGCAAAGATAGGAAAGATTTGAGGGAGATAACCATGTGGAATCTATACCTAGGCATATATCCTGTGGACCCCTGGGGAAGAAGTTTCCAGGCAGGAAAAAAGGGAGGGTAAAGGCCTGCTGCATCCACAGACTTGCAGCAGAGTGAGGAAACAAAACTGTTGGAATGAGGCCAGGGAGGTCACAGAAGCCCAGGTTGTATGGGGCAGACCACTGTCAGGGCTTTGGCTTTTACTCTGAATGAAATGGGAAGCCACTGAGATTCTGAGCAGAAAAGTGCCATGATCTGACACATTCAGAAGGGTCTCTCTGGCCACTATGTTCAAATAGGCTATAGAGCATCAGGGGGGCCACCTTCATTGAGCTCCTGTCCCATCAATCATCCTTCTTGTATCTTCACTCTTCTTCCAAGCCCAGCATAACACAACAAATAGTCACCATCTTACCTCTTTCTAGCCCCTCACTACTCAGATTCATGACATGCCATCTCTGTTGACTGATTTCAGATCCTGGCTACCCACTTATTCCTCGGTGCCTTTCAATTCATGTGTTCCACAAGAATTTATCAAGCACTTTCCACATGTCAGGTACTAAGCAAGATAAAAATCAGACCAAGCACCTGCCCACCAGAAGCTTACATTGCAGTGACAAAGAAGAAAGTAAAGAAACCAATAAATACATAATGAAAAGCCCAGTGGAGGTAACTGTTATGAAGAAAAAGGAACAGGGAAAGGAGAAGAGGAGGAAGATGGCTTCAGATGATGGTGAAGTGTCTCACTGGGGGGTGAAATGTGGGCAAATATCTTCATGATGTTTGTTCTTCATCAGATGGATCTGCTTTGGGAAGATTTCTGTGATCCAGATACTGAAAATGGCTCTCATTTACTTTCTTCAGTCTTTCTGTTGCATCCAAGACAGTAATTCATTCCCTTTTTTAACACTCTTCTCCTCGGGCTCTGTACTCTCCTTGGTCCATATTATTTCTGGGATTTTGAGTGGTTCAACTGAGAAATAATGAGGTTCTTAACTATGGTTATAAAATTGGATTTATTACTAAATTACTCTTTCTGACGCTAACCCTGACATGTAACTCACCTGTTCATAAAACTTTCCTTTGCTTCTGGCCTCGTATAGAAATGCAAACAGCCTTTCCTCACATTTAACTTCCCCTATGCTAAGAAGGCTTATATTCATAGTTTTACCCTGCTAAGCTTCACACACCTCTTCTACAGATGATCAAAACTTTGTGATATCACTGGTACCCTAACCTACACTTCCCAACATCTGTCTGGTCTTAAGTGATTTACGTCATCTGGATGTGTATGTGTGTGTGTATGTGTGAGTCCTCCATAACACAAACCCTTCTCACATGGCTTTAATTTTATGCTTTGGAGATTTTTGTTTTTCCCTCACTAAAACCTTGTTCTCTCTCCTTTGAAAACCAGTAATACTGAATTATATCTCTACTTACTTCCTACCCTCCATTATTGCATATTTATAAACTTTCTGAAATGTTTTTTATTTTACTGCAAGGTCTGTGCTAGCGTCACCTTTATATTCACTAATGAAATAGTCAATGCTTTTATGCAAGACTGTGGTCAAGCTGCCACATTATTTCTGCTACAGTCACGTACCCGCAGGTACACGAGTGACCAACAGATGCCACTCTCGTAACTATCTGTAGAAGCATACTTCTGTTGAAAACTTACTGGAACTTAGAAGAATTATATCATAGGAACATCTAATGCTTCTTTTGCATTATTGATATTAAATACAGAAGTAATAGTCAATGCATGTTAACAAAATCTACGCAGAGACTATGTGAAGGATTTTATGCTTCCCAATCTTGGACAAAGTAATGCAATTCATCCTTCAGGTGGACAAGCAAGTGGGTGGTGATTTACTTGAAGATATTTCAGAATAAAGTTGAGGAGAAACACCAAGTAAGACTTTGAGTAATTAACACTGAGTCATAAATATTAAAAAAGTGCTCAGTGCTATAATTTATGTTTAATTAAAAGTATTTTAAAAGCTGAATTGACTATAAATAACTTCTACTTAATAAAAATTCAGAAACCAATTACAATGTAAGAGTTGATCCCCTTAAGTAAATTTAATGATTTTTGATAAAATATAACTTTATAATATAAATAATTCATTCTTAATCAACTCTAGTATTTAAGTAATGCTCAGGTCAATTTAAAGCACCAATTCAATTCTCTGGGTTTTTAATTTAAACAAGCAAAATACACAAACAAAAACTGATCTGATAAAAATATAATGCTACAATAAAATTATTTTATTAATTTATTACCATAACAAAATAATTTGTGTATGTTTCACATACATACACATTTGTAAATATTTAAAGAACAGTGTTCAGGTTATTTTTCATTCTGCTCATTTCACTACTGAAAAGAAGTGACAATGTAGTATGAAATTTGTGGTAATGCAATCTTCTGAGAGAGAGCACGTAGGGGATACCTGAGGATTGTGAGTGGGTTTGGGCTCTTCAGAGGTTTTCTGAAGGAGATGGCAACCAAATTAAATCCCTTCCCCTTAATCCATAGTCATAACCCAACTTATACAAACATCTGATTTACTGAGATTTTTTTTCCCCAAAGTTATGTAAGACATTTGCCAACAGATTTTAAAAGTTCTACAACCCCTATCATAACATAAAAAGAAAATCACACCAAAGCACATCGTAGTCAAAATGCTGAAGGTCAACGATAAGGAAAAGTCTTAAAAGTAACTGAAAATAAAGGCTCATCGTCATTAAGGGAACAAAAATAAAGCTGATGGATGACTTTTCAATAGAAATTCTGGGAGATGGACTGCAAGGGAATAATGTCCTCAAGGTATTAAAAGGAGAAATCCTCAAAACTTGAATTCAATACCTATAGAAACCAGCCTTCAAAAATGAGGAAGAAATAAAAATGCTTGCAGATTAAAAGAAAACAGGGTTGAGAGAACCGTTTCACAAATACCCGTATTGTGAGAAGTCCTATCAGGAGTTCTTTAGCTATAAGAAAGGGGATCCTAGCTGAAACAATGAAATTGCAGGAAGGAATGAAGAACACCAGAAAGGTGAATATGGGAGGAAGCATGAAAAATTATCTGTTTAAAATGACAATAATAATGATTCTTTGGGAAGTTTATAATGTATATACAATAATGTTAAGTGACAACAATAAGGCAAAGGGGGACAAACAGAATTAAACTGTTATAAAGTTCTTGCATTGATCAGGAAATGTTAGCAGTATTAATTTATGTAGTGATTTAAGAAATCATATTATAATCTCTAGGGCAGATAAAGAATGTAAAAATGGAAGCCAAAAAGAACAGGAAAATGGAAATAAACTGATTAACTGAAAGAAGTCAAGAAAGCAGGAATTAAGGAACAAAGAAGAGATGGACAAATAGAAAATAAATGGTTGGATGTTAGTTTTAAATCTAACTAAATAAACTGTACAAAGATTCATTTTTATCTTTATTCCACAGGAAGATATAAGTTATCAATTCTGCGCACCAAATAACATTGCTTCAAAATCAAGAAATAGCAACTAAAAGAAAAAAGAGACCATACATCAATTTAGAGGGGGGTTTTAACACATGTCATAGTAAGTTATAGAATTATCAGGCAAAAAATTCAGAAAAGACACAGAAGATCTGATCAACCAATATAAATTATTTGATACATATAGAAACATATAGAAAAGTTTATCCAACATCATAATAATGTTCTATATGTGTGTTTATCAATTTGGACCATATACTGGGCCAGAAAGTAAGACTTAGCAAATTTCAAAAGACTGAAATCACACAGAGTATGTTCTTTGATCATAATGAAATTAAACTAGAAAAAAAAAAAAGAATAGACCAATCCTAAATGTTTGGAAATTAAGTAATTTATCCATTGGTCAAAGATGAAATCTCATGAAAATTACAAAATATTTTAACAACCCTTGGAAACTCTATCCAGCAAGATTATCATTTAGAATAGGAGAGAGAAAGAATTTCTCAGACAAGCAAAAACTAAAAGAATACAGCCATACTAAACCTATCCTAAAAGAAATATTGAAAGGTTTTCTCTAAATAGAAGACAAGAAAAAAATCTATAGGAAAGAGAAAATCACAATTGGAAAGTAAATCACTTAAATAAGCTGGTACATAGATTAAAATAAAAAAAAATCTGTGAAAGCAATGATAACTGCAATGAACAGCAAAAGAAAAAACATAAAGATGTAAAAGAGGACATCAAAATCATAAAATGTGGGGAAAGAGAATAAGAAAATGTAGATTTTTTTTTTTAGAAAGTGTTTGAGCTTATATAACTACCAGTCTAAAGCAAGTAGATACAGTAATAGGTTAAAATATTTGAAAAACAGGGTAACTACAAATCAAAAACATATAGTAGATTCAAAAAAACTAAAAAGAAGAGAATACATGCATAATACAGAAGAAAACCATCAAACCACAAAGGTTAAAAAGAAAAAGAAAGAAACAGAGAAGAAATACAAAATCAACTGGAAAACAAGGTTTAAAATGGCAATAAATACATATCTATCAATAATTACCTTAAATGTCAATGGACTAAATGCTCCAGTCAAAAGGCACAGAGTGGCAGATTGGATAAAAAACAAGAACCTACAATATGCTGCCTAAAAGATACCCCTTTAGGGCGAAGGACACATATGGACTGAAAGTGAGGAGATGGAAAAAAAAAATTTCTTGCAGATGGAAATGATGAGAAAGCAGCTGTAGCAATACTCGTATCAGACAAAATAGACTTTAAAACAAATGTCATAAAGAAATACAAAGGATACTATATAATGATAAAAAGATCAACATAAGAAAAGGATTTTACACTCATTAACATATATGCACCCAACACAGGAGCACCTAAATACATTAAAAAATATTAACAGACATAAAGGGAGAAACTGATGGAATACAATAATAAAAGGAGACTTTAACACCCCACTCACATCGATGGACAAATCTTCTAGACAGAAAATCAATAAGGTAACAGAGATTCTAAATGGTACAACAGAACAGTTAGACAATTGATATTTTCAGGACATTATATCCATAAACCCTAGAATACACATTCTTTTCAAGTGCACATGGAACATTCTCTAGGACTGACCATATACTAGGAAGCAAAACAAGCCTCAACAAATTTAAGAGGATAGAAATTATTTCAAGCACCTTTTTTGACTGCAACAGCATGAAACTAGAAATCAACCAGAGAAAGAGAAACAAGAAGTAAATGATTACATGGACACTAAACAACATGCTACTAAAAAAAAAGAAAGAAAGAAAAAATGGGTCAACAATGAAATCAAAGGAGAAATATAAAAATGCCTTGAGACAAATGACAATGAAAACACAACCATACAAACTCTAAGGCATGAAGCAAAAGCAGTTCTTAGAGGGAAGTTCATAGTGATACAGGCCTTCCTCAAAAAATAAGAAAAGTCTCAAATAAACAACTCCTACAACCTAAAAGAATTAGAAAAAGAAAAAGAAAACCAAAGTTGGTAGAAGGAAGGAAATAATAGAGACCAGAGAGGAAATAAAACAGAGATTTTAAAACAGTAGAAAAATAAATAAAACCAAGAGCTGGTTCTTTGAAATGGTAAACAAAATCAGCAAATCTCTGGTCAGGCTCACCAAGAAAAGAAAACAGAGGACCCAAATAAACCAAGTAAAAATGAAAGAGGAGAAATAACAACCAATATCACAAAAATACAAAAAACCGTAAAAGAATACTATGAACAATTAGATGCCAAAAAATTGGACAACCAAGAAGAAATGGACAAGTTTCTAGAAACATACAGCCCACAGAAACTGAACCAAGAAGAATTAGACAATTTGACCAGACCAATCACTAGAAGTGAAATAGAATCTGTAGTTTAAAAAACTTCCCTGCAAACAAAAGTCCAGGACCAGATGGATTCACTGGGGAATTCTACCAAACACACAAAGAACTTAAACCAATCCTTCTCAAACTCTTCCAAAAAACTTTGGGAACACTCCCAAAGTCATTCTATAAAACCACCATCACCCTGATACCAAAACCAGGCAAAGGTAATACCAAAAAAGAAAATTAGAGGCCAATATCTTCAGTGAATGTAGATGCAAAAGTTCTCAACAAAATGTTAGCAAGCTGAATCCAACAACACATAAAAAAGATCATACATTATGATCAAGTTGGAGTCATCCTAGGGTCATAAGGATAGTTCAATATGTGCAAATCAATCAACATGATACACCACATAAACAAAAGAAAAGAAAAAATCCACAAGATCTCAGTAGATGCCGAAAAAGCATTTGATAAAATTCAATATCCATTCATGACAAAAACTCTTACCAAAGTGGGTATAGAGGGGACATATTTCAACATAATAAAAGCTATTTATGACAAACCGACAGCTAACATAATACTCAATGGTAAAAAGGTGAAACTTTCCTGCTAAAATCTAGAACAAGACAAGGAAGCCCATTCCCACCATGTCTATTCAACATAGTATTGGTAGTCCAAGCCATAGCAGTCAGACAAGAAAAAATAGAAAAAAAAAAAAGAAAAGGTATCTAAGTTGGAAAAGAAGAGGTAAAATTCTCATTATATGCAGATGACATGGCACTATATATATAGAAAACCCTAAAGATTCTGCACAAAAACTTCTAGAACTGATAAACAAATTCAGCAAGGTAGCAGGATACAAGATTAACATACAGAAATCTGCTGCATTTCTTTATAATAACAATGAAATATCAGAAAGAGAAAGTAAATAAAAAGCAACCTCTTTTTCAAATTGCATCAAAAATACCTAGGAATAAAACTGACCAAGGAAGTGAAAGGTTTGTATGCTGAAAACTATAAAACATTGATAAAGGAAATTGAAGATAATTCAAAGAAATGGAAGTTATACCATACTCTTGGATTGGAAGAATTAATAATGCTAAAACAGCCATACTATCCAAAGTAATCTACAGATTTAATGTGATCCCTATCAAATTATTCGTGACATTTTTCATAGAACTAGAACAAATAATCCTAAAATTAATATGGAACCATAAAAGAACCAGAATTGCCAAAGCAATCATGAGGGAGAAGAACAAAGCAGGAGACATAACCCTCCCAGACTTCAGACAGTACTATAAAGCAAATCAAAACATTGTGGTATTGGCACAAAAACACACATACAGATCAACAGAAGAGAACAGAGAGCCCAGAAATAAACTCACACACTTGACTGTCAATTAGTCTTTGACAAAGGAGGCAACAATATACAATCAAGAAAAGACAGTCTCTTCAGCTAGTGGTGTTAGGAAAGCTGTACAGCTGCCTGTAAATCAAGTAAGTTAGAACACACCCTCACACCATAGACAAAAATAAACTCAAAATGGCTTTAAGATTTATAAGTATAAGACAAAACACCATAAAACTTCTGGAAGAGAACATAGGCAGAACACTCTCTGACATAAATTGTACCAATGCTTTCTTATGTCAGTCTCTCAAGGCAATCAAAATAAAAGCAAAAATAAACAAATGGGACCTAATCAACAAACATGAGCTTTTGAACAACAAAGGAAACCATAAACAAAATGAAAAAACAACCTATATAATGGGAGAAAATATTTGCAAATGACTGACAATGGATTAATTTCCAAAATATACAAACAGCTCATATGACTCCATGTTAAAAAAAAAAACCCAAATAACCCAAACAAAAAATGAACAACAGACCTAAACAGACATTTCTCCAAAGAAGACATACAGATGCCCAATAGGCACATGAAAAGATGCTCAGCATCGCTAATTATTGGAGAAATGCAAATCAAAACTACAATGAGGTATCACTTCACACCTGTCAGAATGGCCATCATTAAAAAGTCTAAAAGTAACAAATGCTAGAGAGGATGTGGAGAAAGGGAAACCTCCTACACTGTTGGTAGGAATGTAAACTGGTGCAGCCACTATGGAAAACAGTATGAAAGTTCCTTATAAAACTAAAAACAAGAGTTAACTATATGATCCAGGAATCTCACTCCTGGGCATATATCTGGAGAAACTATAATTTGAAAATATACATGCACCCCAATGTTCATATCAACTGTATGTACAATAGCCAAGACATAGAATTGACCTGGGTGTCCAGGGACAGATAAAGAAGATGTAGTATACACACACAATAGAAAACCACTCAGCCAAAAAAATAAATGAAATACTGCCATTTGCAGCATCATGGATGGACCTAGAGGTTATCATACTAAGTGAAGTAAATCAGAAAGAGAAAGACAAATACCATATGATATTACTTACATGTGGGATCTAAAATATGATACAAATAACTTATTTACAAAACAGAAACAGACTCACATATGTAGAAAACAAACTTATGGTTACCAAAGGGAAAAGTGGGTGGGAGAGGGACAAAGCAGGAGTTTGGGACTAGCAGATACAAACTACTATGTATAAAATAGATTATGACAAGTTCCTACTGTATAGCACAGGGAACTATGTTCAACATCCTGTAATGAATCATAAGCGAAAAGAATATAAAAAAGAATATGTATATACATGTAAATCTGAAACACTTTTCTGTACATCAGAAACTAACACAACATTCTTAATCAACTATACTTCAATAAGAAAGGAAAAAGAAAAAAATAAAATATTTTTAACTGAACAATAATGAAAAAATGATGAAAACATTTGGGTGATAGTAATGGCTCAATAATAAAGGTATAGCTTTAAATGCATATAGTAGAAAAGAAAAAAGTTAAAAATTAATGATTTAAGCTTCTATCACAAGAATCTCATAGAGAAACAACAATGTAAACTCAAAGATTATAGAAGAAAAAAGAATAAATATAAGAGCAAAAACTGATGAAAGATATCAGGTAATGATGGAAAGCATAGACACATTAAAAAGCCCTTATTTGAAAAGATTAATTAAAGTGATACCCCTTTAACAAGGTATATTAAGAATGAAAAACTGGAAACCCTATGATCCTGCAAATATTAAAATAAAATGAAAAATAAATAGCAATGCATTTGAAAATTCTGATAGAATATGTAAAATACTTGAAAAAAAAATAACAAAACTTCCATAGGAAAAAATGGAAAAGCTTAATAACAACACATCAACTAACTGAATTGAATTGGCAATTAAAAACATTCCTTCAAAGAACACTTCAGGCGAATTATCCAAGCATTTGAGAAAGAAGTAATAGTAAAATTCCATAAACTCTTCCAAAAAATGTAAAATGAAGAATACTTTCCAATTTGTTTTATGTGGCCAGCATAATCTTGATACATCAACCTGTCAAGGACATTACCAGAAATAATAATTATAGGCCAGTACTTCTCAAAAAATACACATCAGAAAAAAAGATTAAAGAAAAAAGTTTAGGTGATACAAGCAAAATTTATTTAACACTTTGTAAAGTGGACAATCTCCTTTCAGAGAACTACAAAATTGGGCAGAAGCCAAGATGATTTTATGGGGTAGAGAATTAAGAACAAGGAAGAGACAAATAGAAAATATCTGATGGCTGGGGCCACATGTCAATCTTGTTTGGGGTAAGAAGGCTCAGACTTGGCTTGGTGTTTGGGGACTGGCTGACTGAATGTACTCTGTTTCTGGTTAAGTGGAGCACTTTCAGGGAAACACGAAACACGGGTGTTACCTAAGTTTAGGTTTGCTGATTTGGTGTCCCAACAGTAGCTGCTCCATCTTGGGTCTAGGAAGTTATTTCAACACAAGAGACAAAACCTAACTAAAGTATTCAAATAGAATCCAGTTTTATATATGTATGTGTGTGTGTGTGTGTGTGAGAGTGTGTGTGTGTGTGTGCGTGTATGATAGTATGTTATTATGACCAGTAGGTATTCACTTCAGTAATTTAAACTTTACCATTCAGAAATCAATCAATATAATTATCAGTTATTAGTATAAAGAAGAAAATTCATATACCATCTGAATAGAATCAGAAAGATCATTTGATAAAAATTAGCACACTATCAAAAAAAAAAAAGTAATCTTTCATTGTTTTGGAAAAGAAGAGAAATTCCTAAAGTTGATAAAGGCTTTTGACTAATGCCTTAACTGCTATCATCATATTTATGTGGTTAAATACTGAATACAATTTTCTACTGAGGTAAGAATAAAACAACAATGTACATTATCATCACTTCTAGTCAATATTTGTACTTGAGTCTTAGGCACTGCAATAAACCAAAAGGAAAAAATATATAAAATATAGAAGAGACAAATTAAAACTGCCATTATTAATGCAAGGCATGATTGCATACATAAAAATCCTAAAGAATTTACCAATAATTAGAACTGATAAGTAAATGAGACAAGGTTACTAGATATTTAAATGTCAGCTTGATTTTCTTCTTATTAGCAACAAAAACTAAATGAAATTTTTAAAATTCACTTATAATTTACCTAAAAACATACAAAACACAAATGCTGAGAGAAGTTTCATTCAATAGTTGATTGAAATGTACGTATCTTTTTCATGCATTGGAAAACAACGTTTTTAAGATACTAGTACCCTCCATATTGATCTCCAAATTCAATGCAATCCATATAAAATTCCAGTGTGTATTTTTGTGAAAATTGATCAGGTGAATCTAAAATGTATATGAAAAGGCAAAAAACCTAGAATGCCCATGAAAATCTTGAATTGAAGGAGCAATGAAATGGAAGAAATACACTACCAGATCTCAGGACTAATTTTACAACTACTGCAACTCCAGGGTGGTATTGGCACAAGGATAGAAAAATCAAAATGAATGGAATGTCCAGAAACATATATGCTTCCTGATTTATGACACAGGCACCAATGCAGTTCATTAGGAAAAGGCTGATATTTTTCTATAAATGGTTCCTTGTCAATTTAATATCCATTTGAAAAAATTTTTAAGCCCTACCTCTCATGATACACCGAAATTAAGTTGAGACAGATTCATAGATATACAAGTGAAAAGAACAATAATCAAGTTTCTAGAAAGAAACCTAAGAGAATCTTCATAACTTTGGGGTAGACAAACATTTCTTAAACAGGGCACAAGAAATATTAAACCTAAACAAATGGATTAATAAATCGAACTTCATTAAAAGTAAGACCTTCTGCTTATCAAAAGATGGCATCAAGAGAATGAAAAGGCAAATAATGAAGACAGTCTCTTTAAATGGTGCTGGTAGAACTGGACAGCTACATGTAAAATAATAAAATTAGAACATTTCCTAATACCATATACAAAAATAAACTCAAAATGGATTAAACACCCAAATGTGAAAACTGAAACCATAAAGCTCCTAGAAGAGAACACAGGCAGAAAGTTCTTTGACATAAATCACAGCAATATTTTCTTGGGATCAATCTCCTAAGGCAAAAGAAGTAAAAGTAAAAATAAACAAATGGTACGTAATTAAACTTAAAAACTTGTGCACAGCAATGGAAAATATCGGCAAAATGAAGACAACCTACTGAATGGGAGAAAATGTTTGCAAATGATATGGCCAATAAGGAGTTAATGTCCAAGCTATATAAACAGCTCATACAAGTCAATATCAAAACAAAACAAAACAAAACCCAAACAAATGGGCAGAACAACTGAACAGACATTTTTTTTTTCCAAAGAAGATATACAGATGGCTAACAGGCACATGAAAAGATGCTCAACATGGCCAATGATTAGAGAAATGCAAGTCAAAACTGCAAGGTATCACACGTCATGGCTGCCAGAATGGCCATCATCAATAAGCCTACAAATAACAAATACTGGTGAGGGTGTGGAGAGAAGGGAACCCTTGTACACTATTGGTGGGAATATAAATTGGTGCATCCACCAAAGAACACAATGTGGAGGTCTCAAAAAGCTAAAAATAGAACTACTATATGATCCAGCAGTTCCAGTCCTGGATAAATATCTGAAAAAAAATGAGAACACAAATTCGAAAAGATACATGCACTCAAATGTTTATAGCAGAATTATTTATAATAGCCAAGATATAGAAACAATCCAAGTGTCCATCAACAGATGAATGCATTAAAAAATTGTGATATATATATATGGACTAATACTCAGCCATAAAAAAGAATAAAATTTTGCCATTTGCAACAATATGGATGGACTTGGAGGGTATTATGCTTAGTAAAATAAGTCAGAGAAAGATAAATACTGTATGTTATCATTTATATGTGTAATATAAAAAATATAACAAATGTATATAACAAACAGAAACAGACTCATAGAGAACAAACTAATGGTTACTAGTAGGGAGAGGTAAGAGGGAGCAAGATGGGAGTAGTGGATTAAGGGTACAAATTACTAGATATAAAATGAATAAGCTACAAGATATATTGTACAGCACAGGGAAATATAGCCATTACAGTGTAATAACTTCAAATGGAGTATAAGCTAAAAAATACTGAATCACAATACTGTACACCTGAAACTAATATAATATAGTAAATCAACTTCAATCATAAAAAAAAAGGCAAAGCATGATCTGGAAAAAACAGTTTATGATGCACTTCTGGAAGTTTTTATATCCAGAATTATTGAATAAATCAATTAGAAAAAGATAGACTTAAAATTCTAAACAATGACAATCCATTTGAATTTTTATTTTCATTCCAATTTTAGTGTATGTGCTGCTGAAGCGAGCACTTGAATTTTTATTTTCAAAGATATAATTGGTTTTTACTCATAACTGCTTGGTTATTATTTATAGCATCTTATTCCCTTTATATATTTATAGGCTTCTTTTATTGCTTGATGAAATTAAATATAGTTATTTTATGCTCTACATCTGCTAATTCAAATATATGAATTTCTTTCTGGTTTGTTTTTGTTGTGGTTTTGACTTAAAGCTCCCCTCTCCCGACCCTCTTCACACAACCAGAAACGTTATCTGTAGATTATTTGAGGCCTGGGTTGAAGCCCAGTCCTTCTAAGAGGAGCTTCTTTTGCTCCAGTTAGTCCCACAGGGAGGATATCAATCTGAAACTATCTTAAATTAAGTTCCTTGATTCAGATTTTTCAGACCGCAAAGACAAAGTGGATTTGGACTAGAAACATCTGTCATGCAAGAACTAGCTTGTGGTTACAAATTCTCAAGGACGATTTTATGTTCTGACCACTTAGTGCCAAGCTCAAGTCAGGCAAGTTTTCCAGCTGTCCCCTCCTGTGTGGTGGGTTTATTTCTCACCCTCTCTTACACACACCGATGGGGTCCAGCATTATGCGAAGTCTCCTGTGAGACTGCCCACCTGCTTCCTCTTTTATTATAATATTTCTCAGATTCCTTTCTTCTATGTCAGCTCAGTGACAAATTAAAGCAAATAAATATTCTATATAGAATTTTAGTAATTTTAAATATGAGGGGTTTTCAAGGTATTTATGTTACTGATCTGCTAGAATCAGGGTTGTGTCTTTGCTCTAATGTTACATCTGAAGAGGATTTGGAGGAATCGTTGTGCAACATAAACAAGGTAAGTGGCAGAGACAGGACTGGAATCCAGGCAAATTAACTCCAGACTGTGTTCTTAACCACTGCTGAATTTTGTATGTAGATTTCTTGACATGATTGCTAGTGAATTAGCAGAAATTCGATAAATATTGAATAATGGCATTGCTCCTAGTTAAAGACTGAGTAACTGGTTATAAGCAATAACAACAGTAAACATTTTTAAAATAAGTAATAACACAAGTGATTATAGAAGTGAAAGTAGCTGGAGCACAGAAACCCAAGAACCATGTCTTAGATGGATTCTCCATATATTGCAATGTTCACCCATGATTGCACCAAGAGAAATGATCTTGGGGAGGAGGGTATAGCTCAATGATAGAGTGCGTGCTTAGCATGCACAAGTTCCTGGGTTCAATCCCCGGTACCTCCACTAAAAATATTAACTAAGTAAACCTAATTATCCCTCCAAATATAAATTAATTAATTAAATTAAATTAGAGACAGAGAGAGAAATGATCTTGCTTTTGGATCCACCCTCTGACACTATATCATCAAACCCTTATGCAATGTTTTTGATCCTTCCCTAAAGTTAGGCATTTTGCTGTATATAATTTAATTTCTGATGTACTCGTATTATTTGTAGTATAAAATATTTTTTACATTTTGACTTTCCTCCTCCTAAATCAAAATAAATCTTTCAGTTTTGCAATTTGAATTCTGTAAAATATTTATGAAACTACCATAGTTTGCCCCCACTCTCCATTGAAATATTGGTAGGTAATTCTGCTAATTAAACTTTTCCGATTTAGAGTTCTTATCAAATTTCTAATAGTCTTGTCAAGCAGAGATTTTCCCCAAGTTTAAAAGTTTACTATATGTTCTGGTAATTTGAGCATTCATAGATAGATAGTTGAGAAAAAAAATCCCAATATATAGTATTTTAATATGATAATTAAAGTGTATTCACATTTATCTACAGTTTAAAAACCTTTAGCACTTAACTAAAACCTGGTTTTAGTTGTTTCGAATATCTTTTTTCATTCTAAAATTTTGAGAGAGTAGAAATAGTTTCCAAAATCACAATTCTAGATGCTGGAACTAGCTAGATTCCAATATGAATACAGAAATGGAAATAATATGTAATTTAAGTACAATGGCTTACAATATAGGTAGCTTTAGATTTTTGGCTAAGTGGTAGATTGTTATTCCAAAAGACTAATTGGATGTCTGGAGTTGGACAAAGGGTTAGTAGACTGAGAGTTGAGGAACATTAAATAGAAGCCAAAGAATGAGCAAGGTAATATTTTTGTAATTAAAAAAAATTGTGAACTCTTGCTCCAAAAAATAGGTTAACATTTCCTCTGGAATTACTCTTTCATTGTTGTTTCATCATGAAACAGAATTTTTCTACTGGCTATCTCAGGTTCGCAATTACCCAAAGAAAAAGTTGAATTTTGTTTAAAAAAAAAAAAGAAAAAGTTGAATTTTGAGGCTTGCCTTGGAGGCACTACACTTTACATTGATGAATAGTTCAAATAAATGCTTTGATAAAGCAAAGAGTTTCAGAAACAATGAAAGGAAAGAACATAAGATACCTTTATTGCTATTGCTTCATGTTATAAAACATTAATTCACTTAAAAAAGTGGATACAATTTTCACTGCACTCTCACTTATGGTTTTCACTTGGACAAAAAAGCAAAGAGTTCCAAGAGGTTTCCATGGAGGATTGAGAGAAGTTCAAAGAAAAATTAAAATTCCTACTTTAAAACATATAACCAAGAGATTGTGCCTGCTGGAGGGAAGAGGAATCTATTAAACTACAAACGTAGGAAACACCTTACTCAGGACCAGCAGTAGTTCAGAAAGTCTATCTTTCTAGTTCTAATTTGTCGGATCTTTTTTTCCCCCACCCGGATTTGGTGAATGGGGAACATGGCACTTTTGGACATGGATTATGAATGGGCACCTATCTACAATGATAATTCCTCTAAAACGTAAACCAGCCTGTTCATCAGCAAGGTCATATCAGTACCCAGAAGACATCCTCTTGAGCAGAGTTCAGATGCTCAGTTTAGAAAGTAGCCACGCCTACCTCTAGTTCACTTCCTTGTTCTAAAACGAGATGGTTCTCCCACTTGAAGCCAGAGGAGTCCAATGTTAGCTGAGGGGCTTTCACTTGAAATAGTTATCTTTAGAGTAATTTCCCCAATTAATTTTGTGTGCGTGTGTGCTACAATCAGTTAAAGCGAGGTTAAGAGAAGAAATAACTTCAATAAACAACGGCCAATCGGGCACAATTATCCACTGTGATGGCAGCAATTCTAGACCATAAAAGAATTTCCAATGCTTGAAATCAAAATAGGAGAGTATGAAGATTATTTTCCATTCAGTCATTATTATCTTCTTTGGATTGAAAGTTTCAGTTTCACCAGTTTCCTCAGATCTGGTTCTTTTTAGCATTTTGTTCAAAAGTTGCCCTTTTTTTCTCCCACTAGCGTTGCTTCCCAGAACAAATAAGCATTTCCACTTACCACCGTCGGCAGTTTGGCTGGTTCCTGAGCAGAGGTCTTAGTGCCTGCTTCAACTCAATAATTTTTCAAAAGGTAGAAAACCAGCTTCTGGCTTAGAGAGAACTTGAGGGAAAAAAGTTTACACTCTCTCTGACCTGTGTATAATGCATGTCTGCATTCAGGATATTAGTTCATTAACTCTTGGAGAACTTAAAAAGCAAGAGACTCTCTCTCAGCCTGTGGCAGCGATGACTGTGGGCTCACCTGATTTTAATATATTAGCTCCCTGCCTTCCCCACTCTCTCCACTGCATTGAATGTAAAATTGGACAGCCTGTACTCTCTAAAGTTCCATTAGCGCCTCATGCTCTTTAAGGAACCACTTACTTTATTGAAATGGTGATTGGAAAAGTGTTTGAGTGCCTGAGCGATTTGCTCTGTTTCTAAGTTTAAACACGGTGCTGAGGCCTTGCTCACGCCCTGAGCGGAATGCTGGTTTCATGATCCCGGTCTCCCTGGCCCATTCGGTGTTCTTGCCACACTGTTTCTAAGGAATACCTCCGTGAGATTTTTCCACACACTGCAGATAATACCCTGTCCTCATAGTCTGTCTTTTTGCATGTACAACTATCTCAGGGACATTTCTGTGGCACTTCTGTGGTCTCAGCTTACATAGCAGCACAAAAAATAGCCTCTTTGGGTGTTAAAGATAAAGAAGAGAGCCTGGGAAGTTTTTCCAGTGGGGTCTGCCACACTTACTATCATACCAGCTTTCTGAAAGCTCCAAGACATTGCAGATGCAAAATAGAACGGTTAGGACTCTGAGGACAGAATCCTTATTTGAATATAGCTTTGAGACTTTGGGAAGTCATTTATTCTCATTGTGTCTCAGTTTCCTCGTCCATAAAACAGGGGTAATAATAACCACATAGGGCTGCTGGGATTATTAAGAAAGTTATCTATCAAGGACTTCAAACAATGTCTCACCCACAGAAATCTCTCCAGAAGTATTGGCTGTTTCATATGATCTTTGCCCCTGAAGAAAAGATAGCAATTTCTTGGGTTGATCTGCGTATCTCATAGCATACCCTGAGCTAACAATAGTCCAGAACGTTGTTTCAGGATTTTCCATCCTCAGTTCTGGACCTATTCTCCTTGGAACTCTTTCCCTGAGACTTTCGCATGAATTACACTTCCCTAAGTGTGTAAATGCATCTCGTCTTTTAATACTCTTGTACTTGGTTCAGTTACTGTTTGTAACAAAAGGGAAAAACTAGGAGGGTATGACTTGATATCTTATAATCCACCAAGGTGATGTGCCCTACGAGTCACTGAGTATCTCCAAACCCTTTATATATTTCAAGTCAATTAAATCCGTCATCTTAAGTGTTCAGTAGCAGGCATAATGCAGTTAGCTGTCAAGGGTACAGGTGAATTAGGTACAGTCTGCCCCTGCACTTTTGCAAGGATAGAGTCTAATAGAGGATTAAATACACTAAAAAGGACAACTAAAATTCATACCAAATATACTATGATAATTCTGTTGTTATTGTTATGTAAAAGTCAAGAAGGAACAGTGAAAATATTACCTAACTACCATTTATTGTGCACTCTGTATAGAGCCACTGGACACTGGTTTTTGTTGTTGTTAAATTATTTCATTCAGTATTTAAATCTATTTTTTGAAAAATGCTTTTCCAAGTATGCTTTGTGACTTGGGAAAGAAAACAGCATAGGAAAAGAGATAGAACCAAAGAAATGTACATTGCACTTGTGAAACAGCAAGTAGCATAATGTGACTGAAGCAAGGGTTCCGTGAGAGAGAGCCAGACAGGTGATGGACTGTTAAGGTGGGTTGTATCCGGGGCATGAGGGCCATTTCATAACAAAGAATCAAGAAATTTCTATTGGCCAGAAGTATCCACTAGCCAAAAATGCACATGTTAAGACTGCACAGAATGTTTTAAAAATCAAATATGTTTGCATTGTATATACCAAGAGTAAATTGGTGTTACTATTAAAAATTCATTAAAATTTATATTTAAATTTATTTAAAGTTTATATTAATATATAAATAAATATATTTTAATGGTAATACCAATATATGGCAAAAGACTCCAAGATTTTTTAAATTTGAAATTAAGGCATTGCAAGCTAGTTATTAACTAATCTACTTATTAATTAATTTTGATGATGTCAGTGAGAGAACTGGTATTTAATAAAAGCTGGATATTCCCAGAGGAGAAATTCTGATGCCTGAAGTTAGCCATGGTCTGTTTTGGTTTTGATTTCAACAGTGCTTTCCTAGAAAAGGCTTGAACAGAAGCGGGTGTCCCTAAATATTACAAGGGCTAGAACTTGACCACATAGTGATAAACTTCATATTTAGGGGCTTATTATGCCTTTCAGTGGGTGTAAGTTGTTATTTGCAGCTTTTATTAGTTTTTAAAAATGAGCCATGATTTGGACTGAGGTTTTGTCATCTGGATGTGTGTTTGCTCATGTAATGAAAATCTTGAATCGTTTGTTTGCTTGTTTTATAGACTCCCAGAGGGAAAATTTCTGAAAATAAGATAGCAATTAATGAATTTAATGGACCTGAATTGTAAGAAGTACTGGAGTGATTTTTCTAAAAAAAAAAAAGTGTGAAAAACTTATTTTCATGTGTTTTAAGCAATGTTCTAACAGCTTTTTTGCTCAGTAATTAGCATACAGTAAACATCCTGTATTTAAAAATTACAACTGGATAAGTGTCGGCATATGAATGTGCCTATGAAACTGTCATCACAATCAAGACAAGGACCAGCTCCATGGCTCCCTGAATTCCCTCTGCTCCTCTGTCGCGGCTTCCCCTCCCCCTTCTTGTTCAGAGGCAACTGTGACTGGCTTTCGGTGCTCACCTCAGTATTGTTTTATGTACATGAATTACATGCTCTACGTGATACACACAACAAAGATGAATCTCAAAATAATTACGCTCAGTGACAAAAAAAAAAAAAAAAGCCGAAAACAAGAGGTATATTTTCAGTCCAGAGCGTTCTGTGGCAACATTTATGCCCATCTTCTACTAAGAGAAGACCTTATAATCAGTTTTATAAAATCTGTCAGTTTGGGGGAAAAAAATCAATTTTTTTAACAAATTTACGAAGTTAGTGTCACCGACAAAGCTCGTGAATCACTCCCAGGAAATAAAAATACAATCTGGGTAATAAAATCCGACCTTTTCTTCCTTTGTGCTGAGTCACTTGCTCACTGAGTTTCAAGTGCAGAGGCCTTGCACCGAGAGCTTTGCGCTGAAGTTATTGGTGCAAAACGGTGGCGACTTACACCTCAGCTGGGTGGGCCGGCGGGGCTGAGCCGAAGTGCTGAGCGCGATGCTCAGTCAAGGTGGCGGTAGGCCGCGCACAGAGATGCCGCAGCGGGCACTGCAATCTGGAGCCAGAGCCCTGAGCGGCACAGCTGCGCCTGTCTCGCGAGAACTCCTCTCTTAAAGAACCCTATTAAAGCCTACAGCGAGTGTTTTAGAGCGTGAGCCCGTACCTCTCCGTTCTTTGACCAAAGAATAAAGCTTTCCTTTTCTTCTGAACCTACCTATGTCTCGTTCTGTTGGCGTGAGCAATACCAGGTGGAAGGTGCCTTGTTGGGGACCAACTTGGTAGGGTCGGCAACATTAGGGAGGAAAAAGAATTACTATCTTAAATACAAGCGGTGAAATCAATAGGTTGAATACTCCAATGTCTTAGATCTGATTAATTAAATCTCGGTAAGGCTGCATAGTCTAATCACCTTACTTAAAAATTAACAATAAAAACAGCTAGGTATTTTATAATATAAGTCCACTTTAGCCAAAAATCTCAGAAGGGAATACATGAAAATTAAAAGACACATCAATTTCTTTCTTTTTATGGGCAAGTATTGAACCTGATTTGCAAGATTCTTAGTAAAAATCCTGCCAGTGAGAAAAAACTATTGGAAGCCTGGAAGAGCAATAGTCTCTTTCATCTTGAACAAACTACTGAAATATTATTTTTATGTTTTCATTGTAGATGTCTCATCGCTGTTCAGTGATCTCAGATTTTCCATGGGAATTCTGACCAAAATTCTCAAATTCTTTAATGGTAGGCAATTCTACCCTCCTATATCATGTGTTTAGATAATTTTTATATCATTACAATAACTTTTCATTCTGCTTAGTGCCATGCCTCAATGTATAGGTACCAAATGAAGCCTGAGGGATAGATTGCATGCATGCATGAATTAATTAATTCATCCCCCTTTGGATTCATTGCTTTTATAATCAATGTGTGACCCTAACCTAAAGAAGGTCATGTTTTATCTCAACCTATATCTCAGTCTAAAGATAGTGATCATAATGTCCAATCTTACAGCTTCTGTATCTGCCTGAAAACATTGGTGACTCCCTAATGAGCCTCCATTTCATATAATTAAGAAACTGACAGATTTCAAGACAAGCTACCTGCCAACCATGAAGAATGGAGGTGAAGAGAAAGTCAGATTTATGTAGCTACATTTCTGATTTAAAAAACCAATAACAGGGAAATTCAGAGTTTTATGAGAACATATAATTGCACTAAATTCTTGATGGGCATGCTAAGAGAAGAAAAGGTAGATCATAAAATGAATTGCAAATGATAAGAATTTCACCACTTAAAGGGAAGAGCATTCCAGGCCAAAGGAATAGCATGTACAAAGAAGGCATTTGCAAAGTTGACAGAACATTTTCTTCTGATTAGTGATACAATGCTTCTTGGACTTCTGTAAGCCTTTGTAAAGTTCTTTGTTAAAATTTCTCCAAGTTAGATTTACTTCAGTAAAGTTAGAAAAAAAAAGGGGGGCATTTTTGTTAATCAATTGACATATATCACTTCTTCACTAATAAAAGTAGATTCTTTCTCCTAGAAATGTTGACAATATCCGACTGACCTTAGCCACTTTTGTCACTTGTTCCCTCCCTGCATTTAATCACACGTTTGTAAAATTCCTGACTTGATTTTGTCCTGATGAGAAGAGATCCATAAAAATACAACTCAAATAAGAAAACTTTTTGAAACTATAAGAATTAATTAAATAGCAGTTCATTTTCACAGGCTTTAAGAATTGTGTTGGAAACCAGAAGGAGTGAAAGGGCCAAGGATCATTTTTGCAAATTCTCTCTGTATTTGAGTATTAGGAGGAAGGAGCTGGAGAGAGTCAGCATCCAGAGTAGATGTGGAACTTGGGAACTACGGTGTGTCAGGGGATCACTTGGAGTTTGATTGCACACAACACCCATGCATCTTGGGTGAAAAATGCCAGGAGAGTTGAGGTCGATGTTCAGACTCAGAGCAACCAAGTTAAGACTCTTGAGTATGCAATCCCACTAGGAATTTGTGTGTATGTGTGTATTCTCCATACGGCGACTATCCTCAGAAAACATTACTGTGCACTTTCTAACTGTATTCTTTCCAGCTATGTTTTATTACTGTCCCATGTAAATTTCCTGCCTTTATTCTCAGCATATGTCTTTTAAATTCTCTGAATGTCCTTGCCTCCTTCCTTGATCTATTTAATAACTGTCTGACCTCCCAAGTTCTAGCTTTCAGTTGCCACGGTTTCCAGAGTCTTTCTGGACACTGTCAGCTTGCAGAGAGCTCTCAGCCTTCACCATCCTCTCCTCCAGCACCACTGCCTGTTCCACTCAAGTCATCCTTGAAAGGTAGTCTGCACCATAGCGTTATGATTTATGTATCCATGATCTTCTCAGCTAGATTGCACGTTTCTGAATGTCAATGATAGATGAACTTACCTGTCTTTCGTAAAATGTGATTTCAATAATAGATCAAATAATTTGTTAGATCCTTAATACATATTTGGTGAATAAATGCATGAATGATAGAAGATCCGTTTAGAACACCATCTCAGGGAAAAGCCACCACCTCAAGATGAAATGTTCCCTTTCTTTCTGATACTGATGTTCTACTAGTGATGTCAAAGGCTGGAATCAGGGTGTAAATGCAGGAGTTGGGGGAGGTGAGGTGATGAGACCCCTCTTCCCCAGAAAGAACAGTAGAAGAAAGCAGGAAGGGAGCTGCTGCAGTGTGGTAAACCGTGGGAGGGCAGGGGCAGAGGGACGGCACCTGATCCCAGCTGCCCAGACAGAAGTAGACCACACCTCTTCCTCTGCAGATGGAACATAAGAGCAGCATCACAGGAAAAGTGGATAGTGAAGATAGCAACTGGAGAATTCAGAAACAAAACCGGGTGGGGGCTTGAAGTCATATACTACAACCGTAGTCTGCATGCTGAATTCTTACGATTTCCATAGGGATTGGGGAAGCAGAGTTATTTATAAGTGGCTTGTCTCTGGTAACCAAAGCAGTTATGCTATCTAATAATTATTAATATTTATTGAATACTATATCCCAAGGGGCTTAAATATATTATATATAGATAATATTATATAATTATGTTCATTTTAAAGGTAAGAAATCTGAGGCATAGAGAGTTTAAGTCACTTGTTCAAGGTCAAACAGCTGGTAACCCAGGGAAGCAGGATGTGAACCCAAGATCTGAATAGAAAATCTGTTGTGCTTGAATGTAGATTTAAGTTCAGTTAGACAGTTAATTATTAAAAAAAAAAAAAAGTTTTGCTGAATAAATGATAATTAGGTAGTAATTTACCCCTAAATTTTTAATACTATTCCACCATTGCACCAGATTTCATGGTTAAATGTCAAACTATAAAAATTAAAGATAGGCAAAACTGGTGGCAATCAGAATTCTGAGACTATCCGGACAATTTTTTTTCAAATGTTTTCGGTTTGGCAAAGCTTCTGAACACATCTTGCCAAGCCTTTTTCTCCTTAATTTTTAAATCCCTGTGTATTTCAAGGGAAATACAATATGTTTCTGATTCATTTACATTTAACTCATCAAAACTTTGGTAAGACCTATCTTATGGCCAAAAACCCTTTTCCCCTCTGAGGAGGTCATGTTTTTACTAACGTCTAACTGCATCCAAGGCAGAAAGTTTAAGGTCTCTTTTAACACTCAACAAAGCTAGAGCGGGTTCTAATGCTAGAAAGCTAGTCAACTACTGGGTTAATTTAGCATGGCATTGTTCCGGAAAACTAACCATGGATCGTGGCTCTGAACCTGAGAACTATGGTGCATTTTGGTTATGTAATAATAAAAACAGTGATAAAAAAGAAATAAAAAAAGCAGCATTTTCATACAAAACATTTGTGTACACAGCTACCTGAAATGTAGTCAGTTGTAAGGTATCTTAACTGCTCAAAATCAAACTTTAAAAAAAAACCTAACTGATAAATAAATAAACAAACAAATATTTCTTAAAATTGCCTAAAGATGTGTAGAAAATAAATGTATTCTTTTGACACTTAGAGGCTCAACAATGATGTGGGGTTCTAAGCATTCAAAGCGTTTTGATTTGATTGCTGTCTTTCTTAATAATCAAAGGGCTACTGCTCATGTCCTTATTAAGGTTGTCTTAGTCACCTAGTGAAAGATCTCTTGGTTGCCTTCAACTTTTGGCAACTTTGAATAAAGCTGCTATAAACATTCATGTGCAGGTTTCTGTGTGGATAAGTGTTCAAATACCTACGAGTGTGATTACCAGGTTGTATGCTACGAGTATGTTTACTTTTGTAAGAAACTGCAAAACCTCTTCCAAACTCTGCCTCCTTTACTTTGTAATAATTAACTTATTATTTAAATGCCATCTTAAGTCACCTTTAATATAGTAATTAGAAAATGCTCATTTTTACATCTCATTCGCTCTTTGTGAATGGCACAATTATGTTTGTGTGTGTGTGTGTGTGTGTGTGTGTGTGTGTGTGATAGTGTGTGCCACATGGTAGTGATGCATGAACAGCCCCCTCCGCCTCCCATCCTCCTTTCCTCCTTCCTTGCACCACAGCTGGGAAATTAACATGAGTCTTAAATCTGCTGCTTGTAACTAGAGAAAAGAAAGTCTCTAGATTGGGGCTCTTTTGCTCTGAGCTGCTTGATTTAATTTATGGTTGCAGAATATATTATAATTATTAAACTATTAACATCCTGTATGTTGTGCTTATTCAACATTTATCCAACAGCTGATTATTGATTTTATACAATATGTCAAACATTAACCCTTTGTTTCCTGAGGTTAAATGCTAGGTTTCTGTTCATCCCCTACAAAGCAAAAATAATAATTATCAAAAATGGGGACACAGTCTACTTTATCAGTTCAAAACATATTGTTTTACATCTGCATAGCATAAGCATAGGCACACAGTGGTCTTCTTTAACAAAAGAACAAAAGAATTTCTGTTCTGGGCTACAGTCACTGTCCATGCAGTATACTACGGGCTTTTCCAGTGGCATGAAACACGTGAGAGAGTACGTGTTTTTCTCTGAAGCGTCCTCCCCTTTTAGTCTGCTGTTTCTCTACCTCTGTGACATTTGTTGGTCCCTCTTCCCCTGACTGCTTTTGAATATTGTTTCCCATGTTTCCTGTCTTAGTACTTCTCTCTCAAGATGATCTTGTCCATCTCCAAATTCTGTTACACATTGAAGAATCACACAATTTTAAACTCTAGTTTCTCCCTCTTTCTCATCCCTTAGACTAGAATCCCATCTCCTTACTGAATATTTACCCCGGAGGTCCTGCAAAAAGCATATACTTAACTGGTCTAAAACTTAACTCATTTACCTTCCTCCAATGGCTACCTTTTCCTTCCTTCCTTCCTTTTCTTTTCTACTTTCTTTGTTGAAGTACCTCATGCACATGTTAAAAACAAAATACAGTCAATACAAATTCCCCAGAGGCAAATGTTCTTGACGGTTACTTGTATATCCTGCTATAGACATTCAACACAAATAAAGGCATATACATAGATATATACACACACGTATCTCTTGTCCAATTTGGGCACAAATAATAACATTTGCACACTGTTCTGTATCTTACTTTTCTCACTTAATATATTGGGAAATCAGTCCATGTCAATAAATACAGGTCTGACTCATTGCTTTGAATGAATATAATATGTACACGTTTATATGGGTACACATAGCATAACCTATTGATGGACAATTTTATTTGTTTTCAATTTTTGTTACTGTAAAAATACTAAAATTAATGTTGACATGCATGCTGTGAATTCATCTATAGGTCAAAAGTAAAATTACTTAGTCAAAGGGAAAGTACATTTAAAATTTTAATGGCTAATGTTTAATTTAACTCTAGCTCATACCCACACCCTGGTCAAAATATTATTTTTAGCAATAATCTTCAGTTTTTGCATATTTGATTAGAGAAAAATGATATCTCAGCATAGATTAACTTTTATCACTCATTTTCTGGGTGGCTTTTAACATTAATTTAAAATGATTTTAAATGTTTACCTGTTTTTTGATTTTGTTATATTTTTTCTTCTACATTTGAATAACCTCCCTCTTTTTTTATTAAATAAGTTAGCTCTGTCTGGAATATCTTAAAAAACACCTTTTCACAGTTTGTCATTTTTTTTTTTCCAGTTGGTTTGGAATTTTTTTCTTGCTGGATTTGCTAAATCTTTATGAAGTAAAATTAACTTTGCTATATTTTAATAGCATTCGTGCTAATGTACTGAATTTATGAAAAAAAGTTAGTTTTCCCATTTTTGTAATACTCTGATATGGTATTAATAAAAGTAAAATTACCTATTTTTAAAGCTTTGGTAAGAATTTTTTATTTTGCCTGGGCCTGTTATTTTGTAAGGGGAGTAGGCCTTTAAATACTTTTCTGCAGTTGTTGATATCTTTCAAGTCTCCAGTTCTTCTTGGATCATTTTGGTAAAAAAGATTTCACTTTAATTAGACTTTTAAATATAATTGCATAACTTTGAGCAATACAATATGTTCTACTTCTTTTAATTCCCAAGTGTCCATGGTTACTCACTCAGCATTTGCATTTGTGTATTTGTGATATCTCTATTGATTTAGATTATCTATATTTTTAAAGTTTTTTGGCATTTTCAAAAACTGCTCTGGAACTCATTTTTTGTTGTGTTCAAAATTTATTAATTCTATTTTATCTTCACTTTTTTCTTCTGTGCTTTTGATTGATTCTGTTGTTATTTTCTCAATCCTTTAGTTGAATTTTTATTTATGTTCATGCCTCTTGTATTAATTTGAATGATTAAAGCTATTAATTTTCTCTGATTTGCTCTTGCCTGTTAAGTTTTGATATCTGGAGTTTTTATTATTTCCAAATTCTATACATTTCTTAGATTTCCAGGTAGAAAGTTGTGTATCGTCTATCTTATCTTGCTATTAAGTCCTATTTATATTTTCTTATGGTTAGATGAATATGCACACTATTTCTACTTTTTGAAAAAATAAAGTTTCTTTAAGACGAATTGTTAACAGTCTGTTTTGTGTAACTACTTAGTCAACTCTGAATTCTCCCCCAAGCCCCCTTCACCTTCCCTTTACCACAGGGTGCATAGGAGGTTTTGATGAAATAATCCTGTGTCCTGATATAGTTATGAGTGGAGTATCTGAGTTATGAGCCATCATTAGTTCTTGCTGGCCTTCAATATGGTGAAGAGCTGTCCTCTAAATCTTAACCATGTCTAGTGGTTAACCCTAGTGTCCTGAGTGCATTTTTATTGATATATCCATATTCTTGCTATGGCCTCCACTTGTCAGATTCATATATATTGTGACCCTCCTCATCCCCACTAAAGGATGTAACTGAAAGTGATTGGTTTACTTGAAATAGTATATATATGCATACATATATATCTATATACAGAAATATATGTATATGCATAGAAACACATGAGTTCAATGGATTAGTAAAGAAAAATAAGGATCCATGAGATCTAAACACAATAATTAACAGTTAATATCTTTGTACTAAAAAACATTGTTTTAGTAACCGCTTAAGACATCCATAGACAGCTCCACACCAAGAATAAATGTAAGCTCATAAATCCTTAAGAAATAAGTTGTGTTCAATCAGAGAAAAATAAAGAACAATTTCAATAGTTTAAGAGAGAAAAGTGGGTTATTCTATGTGTATGCTGATTTTTGTGGAGAAACCTAGAGTTCAACATGACCCCTGTTGCCAGAGCTGCTTTGTCTGTGGGAGGTGTCCAGAGTGTGGGCTTACAAGTTACAGCCGAGGCCAGCAATTTGTAGGGAAAACCACTGGGGAATTATACCCTTTGAGCAAGAGGTGGAAATAATTTTGAGGGCCAGCTGAGAAGAAGTAACCTTTCACTGGGAGAGAGGAGAATGCATCACATATGGCTCTAAGAAGTGGGGGCAGTGGCAAGACTGTGGATGTTGGCCACAGATGTACTAGGAACTGAGGCCACTGTGCAGGACAGAGGGGTACACACTGAGGCCAGCAAGGACATCTGAGGACCATAAATGGACGCTCTTCCCTTGATGCCAGACCACTCATAAGCCACCCCACCTACCTCTCTGCTTCCTCACTAGGTATCCTGAGCCAGGAACCAACATCACTCCAGCTGGTACTCAGGGAAGGAAAAGAGGAGGCTGGAGAAGTCCTTATAGAGTGTAAGTGGTTCCCCAAAGATGACTGAGATCTAAAGGGGTCTGAATGAGTTACGTTGAAACAGCAAGGTTACATTTTCTATTACAACTGAAATGGAAGTCTTATGAACAAAAGTAACTCAAATTATGAAGAAATAACGAAAATTACTTTTAGCACATCTGACTTCCAACTGTGTAAAGTGTATGCCCACACCAAGCCTCTAAGTACACCATCTACTTTACAGAAACACGTGTTCTTTTGATTTTCTCAGATAGCAGCAGCAGCAGAATTATCTCTTCCACTTTCCTAATCTCAATTATATGGGTCACCAGTCTCTCAGTTCCCCTTGTTAGAAAGCTGAGATTTATCCTAGAATATGTCCCTCATTCTCCACATCCAATTTTTCATGAAGTGTTACTGATTTTATCTCAGAAGTATTTCCTGAATTGGATCTTTTTCTGTTTCCACTGACTCTGTGACCCTCATCATGTCTCAAAACTATTGCAACAGCTATGTATTATTCTACATTCCAAAATTCTTTCTTTTTCCAGTTTTGTGCCAGGTATCTTTCCAAAAATTGAATTTAATTTTCTTTCTCCTCTGTTTACAGCTCAGGCTAGCTTCTTACTGACCACAGTGTAACGTTCCAGCAACTCACCATGATGTTCAAAGCCCATCACCACCTGTTCTATAGCGACTCTCCCCCTTCAACATGCTTTGATCCAGCCACAAGGAACTTCTCATCGTTCATGGTCTAAAACATCTATTTTCATGACACCAGGGCTGTATGTCCTCTGAGCTCTACATGGCTGATTGTCTGCCGTGTCTGTTCCATTTACCCAACAGTTACAGTTGTTTAGCAGAAGTTTTATAGACCTTTTGAAATAAATTTTTATTTTTATCAAAATTATTTTATCAAATACAGGCATTTGATTGAAAAGGAAATCATTATTAAAAGGCTTATATTAAAACAAAAATGAACAGCATGCTCACAGTCCTTGAGGGGCCCACTTTTAACTTTCTTTTCTGTTATTATTGCTATTTACATTCATTTTAATATAACACTATATAGTGACTTTCTTTTATGGAACCACTCCCCTTTCCTGCATCATTGTAAAATGACTGTGACCTTTTTTGTTGAATAAAACTCTAATACATTATTATTATAATGTGAATATTAAAAGTAACCACCAGAAAATATATTATTATGTTTTATTTCTTATACAATTTCTCTTATTATTTTAATTTTCGATGTACCTAAAATTAAATTTTTGAAAATTACAAGAGACTTCCAAATGCCTAGCTGTACATTTTTCAAATTGTCACATCCATTTGATAATGTATTGTTTCTTCTCCTTCTTCTTTTTCTTCACCCTCCTCTTCCTTCTCCTCCTTTTTTTTTTGAGTCTTTCCCTCACTCAGACCTCCACACTTCTGCTCTGTCTACAGACTGGTTCCCAGTTCAATTCCATAATTTGCCTTCACTGTTCTCTAGCTCATCCCTGCATCTGTGCTTCGTGGATTGCGCCTTCCTGTTTAACTAGCACACTTTGTTGAAAACCTTATTCAAAAGCTTCTTATGAGAGAACAAGAGAAGGAATACTTTTTTGAGCTTCTGTGTATTTCTTTTTTCTGCATTTAGGTTTTTATTTTCAAGTCCTTGATTTTTTTTCAGTTGTATTGAAGTATAATTGACAAATAAAACTGTAGTACATTTAAAATGTGTAACCTGGTGATTTAATACACATACACATTGTGAAAGGGTTCCCTTCCAGCTAAAGAACACATCACCTCACATATTTACTTTGTCTTCTTTCTTTTTCTTTCTTTTGTTTTTTTTGGTGAGAACATTTAAGTTCTACTCTCTTAACAAATTTCAATTTTACAGTATAAGTTCACACTAGATCCTCAGACCTTATTCATCTTATAACTGAAAGTTTGTACACTTTTACTAACTTCTCTCTATTTGTTTTGCCTCCCGGTTCCTGGCAATCACCATTCTATCCTCTGTATTTATGAGTTTAACTTTTTACTTGTTTAGATCCCAAATATAAGTGATACCATTCAGCATTTATCTTTCTCTGTCTGGCTTATTTCACTTAGCATTATAGGTTCAGAATCCACACATGTTGTCACAAATGGCAGGGTTTCCTTCTTTTTTGTAGCTGAATAATATTTTATTTTATATATAAAATATGTATGTATATATGTAGTACACTTTTTATCCATTCATTTGTAGACCATCACATTAAATTTTTCTATACTTTGACTATTACAAACAATAGTGCAGTGAACAAGAGAGTATAGATATTTCTTCAAGGCAATGATTCCATTTCCTTGGATACATACCCAGAATGGGATTGCTGGATCCCATAGTAGTTCTATTTTTAATGTCTTCCATGGGAACTGTACCACTTTGCAGTCCCACCAATGGTGTAAAAGGGTTTCCTTCTCTCTGCATCTTGACCAGCATTTGTTCAGCCTTACCTTTTCAGTAACATACATCCTAATGGGCATGAGCTGATATTTCGTTGTGGTTTTGATTTGCGTTTCTCTGACGACTAATGATGTTGAGCTCCTTTTCACACACCTATTGGCCATCTGTATGTCTTCTTTGGAAAAATGCCTATTCACGTCCTCTGATGATTTTTTTTAAATTGGATTTTTTTTTTTGATTTTGAGGTTTTTCTTGTTTTGTTCTTTCTGTTGAGTCATATGAGTTCCTTGTATATTTGAGGTATTTACCAGTTATCAGAAATTTGGTTTGCAAATATTCTTTCCCATTCCATAGGTTGCCTTTTCATTTTACTGATGGTTCCTTTGCCATACAGAAGCCATTTAATTTGATGTACTTCCACTTTTTTTCTTCTGTTGCCTTTGCTTTGGGTACTGAGTCCAAACAATTGTTGCTGCAATTGATGCCAAGGAGCTCACCACCTATGCCCATGTTTTCTTCTAGGAGTTTTGCAGTTTCAGTTCTCATGTTCAAGACTTCAATCCATTCTAGGTTGATTTTTGTCTATGGTGTAAGATAGGGGTCCAGTTTCATTCTTTTGCACATGAATATCCAGCCTTCCCAACATCATTTATTGAATAAATTGTCCTTTCCCCATTGTATATCCTTGGCACTTTGTTGAAGGTTAACTGACCGTATATGCATAGGTTTATTTCTGGGCTCTCTATTCTGTTCCTTTGATCCATTTTTTATGCCAATACCATACTATTTTTATTTTGATTACTCTAGCTAGTTGCTACCCAAATACATTTGGCTTCTTTTCCGTATTTTTATATTTATTTAAGCCCCTTTATATTTTTTCCACATCTGGAATATCTTAATTCCTTTCTTTCATTTGTTAAAAGCCTATCCAGCCTTCAAGACAATCATAGCTGGTACTTCAATTCAAATGTCTTTCTTCATCTCTACCAACACTACATAACATCTCTCTTCCAATTTACCATAGCCTTTTGGCATATTTTGCTTAACTTACTCACCCTTCTGCCTCCAATGAGATTATAAGCTTGAGAAAGTCAAAATGATGACCTGTTAAATTGGCACTCCACATATATTGAATTGAACTCAATCTGCTCTGAGTAGGAAAAACAGGAAAATACAAAAAGTTTCTAAGTTGCCACACTGTCCTTGGCTTACAAAGGACAGCTAAGCTGAAATAATGTAGTTGTCCCATACCCTCACAATTCAAACCAAATGAACACAGTTACAGAATGGGTGTTCAGATTGCTTACATTCAGAAACATTATCCAGGAACCTCCTTACTGTTTTCCATAGTGGCTGCACCAATTTACATTCCCTCTAAGAGTTCATAGGGCTACCCTTTTCCCAACACCCTTACCAAGATTTGTTATTTGTAAACACTGACTAAAGGACATGTTTCAAACAAGCCAAAGAAGACAGCAGGCCTTGTAGCAGAAGTGTGAGGTCCCGGGGAATGAGAGAGACTTGGTGAAAGCTGAGTTACCTACAGGTTCAATAAAGAGTAATTTGAAACTCGAAGGAGGAAACTGGGGTCCAGGAATGGAAATACCTCCCATCTCCAAGGTTGCCAAGGAAGCTAAATGAAGAAATATACTCACTCCTGAAACTAGGGTGTCAAAGCGCTATGTTTATTGCCCTTTAACATAATCTCAGAGGTGGCTTATGACAGGGTATGTGACTCACACCCACTCCCGAAGTTCTTTCAGTTTGGTATCTCATTATTCTTGAGTTTCAACCAAGTCAATCAGTGAAAGAAACAGAACTAGAAAGCTTGTCTAATGTCAGCCAGGAAGACTCAGGCAACTTTTAAATGATTTTGGCCCAGGAATTCCGTGCTCTGTATATAAGCCAGAGGGTATTTTTAAAAATATTTTTCTTGTTTTTAATTTTTGCCCTTACTGATTAGACTAGTAAACTTTTATGAAAACTGCCAGTCTACCTGGTAACAAAAGGAAATTTTTTAAAAAATAAACTGACTCTAGAAACACTAGAGTGTGTGGGGGTATTAACCATGGACTTACCAGTTTGATTCCCCCCTAAACTGGTAGAGCCCTGGGATCTTCTTGAGGTAAATCCTTTATATCTGAATTATTAGAGTTACCAGTCTTCCTCCCACAAGGATGGCTCCCTTTATGTTCCTCTCTAGTTGTGGGGCAAAGTGCACACTGATGCCCTCAGCTGGAAAGCTTATAGCCTTCGAATTTTATCTCACACACACTGCATGACAAAGTTTCTTACCACCTTCCTACATGTTATATCCTAAAGATACAATTTCTTAGCTGAATTCGTAACTCAATTTCTTAATGGAGTGTGTGTTTTTAGGGCTAATCACACCTTTATGTACCACATGTTTTTAAATAAGACTAAAATAGGGGAACGTATTTATTTCTCTGTCAATAGACATCACAGAGTCTCTTTAAAAACACTCATACTTTTGGAGGAAATAACTAAAAAATTGAACGCCTTTTTAAGTGCAATAAGACTCTTAGCAAAGGTGCCAATATAAGAAGAAAATTAAAAAAACAAATAACCCACCCAACCTCCTAGTTTGATTTCCAATATAGAATGTGTGTTCCTGTCTTTACTTAGCAGCATTACGGCTGTTTTTTTCCATTTGCTGTCCTCATAATTGGGTAGTTACCCTTCTTGTTTTCTAAAAAGGTCTGCCAAAATATGCTGAGCAAGTTGTTTGTTTCTAAACCCCAAGAAATCAAAAGTAGCAAGTAAGCTTTACTACTATGACATTTTAATTAGGAGTGCATTTGTGTATTTTTTTCTTTTGATCTTTGAGTCACTTTATGATTCTGGAGTTTAAATTTGTGAAGCTGGGGATCATAATCATTTAACTAAAGAGCAATGCCAAACCCATGTTTATCTATAAAGTTTTATAAATAAAGTGATCCCCCAACTTTTCAAAATCATATTAACAATTTACATTTCTGCTGTGTCAAGGCTTTCCTCTGATTACCAAATATACATAATTTCATCTGATTACCAAATAGCTTGTGATCCAACCAGGTCAAACACCACTCTTCCCAGGCTTCTCTCCCACTGTGGTTTATTTGTTTGCTTGTTTGTTTGTCTTTTATAAATAAGGAAACTGAACCTTAGAGGTGGAAAATGATCTCTCCAGAGTTACACAAGTATTAGGTGGTGGCTCCAGACCTAAAGCTAAAAAACGCATCCCTCTTTCCAGGACACAAGATCCCTCTCAGTATAAACACAGTTTAACTCAGACTTTAAAAGTTTACATTTACATGTAAACGTAACTGCTCTCTCCTAAGCTGGCTGCTCACCCAAGGAAACCTTTTAAATGGGTGGCAGAAAGGAAATGAACCAGCCTGGTTATAGGATGACAACGGAGCAGTGAGATGGAATCCTGGGACTTGGGTGCCATTTCCTTCTCAAGAAATCATAGATATAAAATAGATAAACAACAAGTTCATACTGCAGAGCATAGGGAACTACATTCAATATCTTGTAGTAACTTACAGTGAAAAAGACTATGAAAACAAATATATGTATGTTCATGTATGACTGAAGCATTATGCTGTACACCAGAAATTGACACAACATTGTAAACTGACCATACTTCAACAAAATGCACATATATACACACACACACTATACACACACTATACACACACACACACACACACACACACACACATATATATATGAAGATATCATTTCCATAGGAACCTGCTGCACCCAGCTGTGTGTCACACGGTCAAGATGGAAAGACAATATGATGTGAACCCTGGAGGTCATGAAATACAATCCACTCATAGACAGTCTCTGTGATAACATGCAGTAAGTTCTTTAATCTTTACAAAGCAGTAGCAGGACCGATCTGGTTTTATGAGGAGTTATGGTCTGAATGTTTGCATCCCTCCCAAATTTGTATGTTGAAATCCCAACTCTTAAAATGATGGTATTAGAAGGTGGGCCTTTGGGAGGTGATTAGGTCTTGGGGTGGAGCCCGCCTGAATGGGATTAGTGCTCTTATAAAAGAGACTCCACAGAGCTCTCTCTCTCTTTTCACCTTGTGAGGCCACAACCAGGAAACAAACACACCCTCCCCAGAAACAGAATTAGCCAGCCCCTTGACCTTGGACTTCCCAGTCTTGAGAAATAGACTGAGAAATAAATGCTGCTATTTTAAAGAGTGTAGTTGGGGGAGGCCTCACATACAGGACAAGATTTGAGCAGAGGGGCCATTCCAGGAGAGGGAACAGCTAATGCCCACAAGCTGGAAAATGTCATAAATTCCATGGTAAGAACGTACTAATAACAGAATTCCAATACATTTACTTTGTAGTGTAATAGTTATATGTGTGTGTAGATATAGGCATATTATAATACTGAATATAACTGAGTAAATTGTCATAATTAAAACTGATTATTATTTATTGAGGTATAATTGATAAATAAAATTATAAGACATTTAAAGAGTAAGTTGACTATACTTCAATTTAAAAAATAAAGTATAAATGTGATAATTTGATATACATATACCTTGTGAAATGTTTGAGATTCAACCATCTAATGATTAGAAATGATTCAAATTTAAAGAGGTGAATTTCTTTAATAAGTCAAATTCTTTACTTTTGTCTGATTTATTTTCGGCAATTTGAAAAAGTAATTCCTTAAACTCCTTGAGCTTATCTTAAACTGTGTTTACTGAGTGCTGAAATTGGCTCTGTTCTAGCTATTTTAAATCTTTAAGTAATACAGATGCCAGCTGGGGTCACTCTGTTCTTTGAGATTTACAAACAATTAATTTAAACTCTCACCCCTACATTCCTTTGGGTGTTTGATCTCCCCCAATTGTAGGTAACTTGTAACCTTAAAGCCAGTTCTTTCTCCAGCTCCGTCCCCTCTAAGGTTCCATTATCAATTGTGTATCATTGCATCTCATCAGTTGTACTTTTTCCCCCTTATGGCCAGATGTGGTTCCCACCTGTTTCTTATGTCTGATTTCCCCCACACAACATTCACAGTAAGTATTTTCTTGCGCAAAGAAAATCATTTACGTTTTGGAGCAATAAGATCACCTTGTGCCACTCTGCAATTTCTTAGAAATACTCATCAGTGGAATTACTCCTTTCAGGTATTTTTCCACAGATCTCACGGCCACCCACCTCTTCATCTAAACACTGTTCTTGGTCCCTCTTGTCTTGCCCCATATCCACCTCCTTTCTTCTGTCCTCTCTTTCACTCCAAAATTTCCATTTATTTCCTTTGTGTAGAGAAATTAAGCTTTCGGTTTGTTTTCCTCTCTGCAAATGATCCCTTGAGTTTTTCATATTTTTGTATCTACAGATATAGCTAAAATTATCTGGAAAGAAATTATACACTTCTGTTTTCACTCTTACTCCTGAATTTTATAAGTAATTTTCTCTCCCTGTATACTTAACTATATCTCTTCAAAACAGGAAATTTATTTTGTTTGATATTACAAAGGAGAAATCTAAAGCTTGAATAAGTATCTTGCTCAAGTCCACACAGTGGGTTCTAAGTTTATCTGTTCTTAAACTGTATGCCCTATGTGAATTTAACCCCATGCCCTGTAGCAAGGCCACGGCCAAGTAAAACAGGCAGCCTCCTTCGGATGCTGGAAGAGAACATTCTCTCTTATTATTGTACTTCTGGAATATTTTGAGCAGGTCATGGATGGCAAGAAGAAACTGGACTCATTTTAGGGAAACGTAATTAATGTAATAAGTAGATGAAGGGTCTTTGTGGATGTGATTATAGGTTTTTAAAAATAGGAGCCATTACAGAACAAAAGTTATTGAGGTTCAGGAATATAATCCAAGACTATAAAATTCACAATCCTGGGAATAGTGTGAATGTTATCTTTCTCAAATTGGACTGCTGTTTACTAAGATTAGTATATAGGAGTTTAGATGAAGTTTGAGAACTTCTATTTATATCCTAATTGAAGGAACACTGTGTGAGCTGGCAATTAATACCCTTGATTGCTTCATTATTCCAGATGGTGCCATGAGCTTTCATTGCAGTTTGTCAACCTTTAGTTTTGGTTAAGGTTTGATATCGTGACAGACAACCTGATTCTTTCAAAACACACACCCAGAATGAATGTAATGATCTTAGCTGTAGTTTCATATACTTTTATATGTTATAAACAAAAGAGAAATATTTTTGCAAGCATTCTACTTTAGCAGATATTTAACATAACAAGTAAAAGAACTTCTGTGAATAGCTAACAAATGAATAAATTCTTGGTGCATTTTATATAACACCTGGTAGGGTTGACAATAGGTGATTATTTTGAAGTTAATTCAGACATGAAAATGAACAGTGATTTCTAGTATCTCACTATTTACTAGAATATCTTTAGGGTGTGAAGTTGTTGTGGGTTATCTTGTGCCAACAATGAAGCCAGGCATCCTTTGAGGTAAATGATAAGCCTCAAACCTGAAATGCATTTTTCTTTAAGTTGGAGACATTATTAGGTATCTACACATGCATAGAAAATCACTGTAAACTTAGTCACTTAAAATAACACACAGTTGTTATCTTACAGTTTCTGTAGGTCAGGGGTCCAGGCATAGTTTCCTTATGTTCTGTGCTTCAGGGTTTCTCACAGGCTGCTAGCAAGTTATCAGCTAGGTTGTGTTCTCATATGAAGGCTCTACTAGGGAAAGATCTGATTCCAAGCCCATGGCGCGACTGGCAGGATTCAGGTCCTTGAGAGTTGTTGAGCAGAGGGCCTCAGTTCTTTGCCGGTTGTTGGCCGGGGCCATCCGGAGTTCCATATGGTTTATCCATATGGCAGTTTACTTCACCAAAGCCAACAAGGGAAGGAAAAGTTCTGCTGGCAAGGTGGAAGTTACTATCTTATGTCATCTACTCACAGAAGTGACTTTCTGCCACTTTTGCTATAGTCTGTTTGTTAGAAGCAAGTCCTTGGGCCAGTGCACACTCAAGGGGAGGAGATGAGATGCTGGGATCATTTGGGACCATATTAGCATCTGTCACCATGTAGGTACAATGAAAGGCAGAACTCCAGATAATTGTAAGAGGAAAGGCATTTTACACTCTTCCTACTCTTTGGCAATACTCAAGGTTAATTTCTCAATATAAGTAAAATGAGTAAGGTATGTATGGTATGGTAAGATTAGAAAATAGTTGGACACATTAGTATATGTTCAATAATTGTTAATTGGGTAGTTGTCTTTATGAGTTGTAAGTCTGAGATTTTAGAGGTTATCTGTTGGGCCTGATCTAAATGCATTTACCTTCTTTGATAGTGTTTCATCATCTTTTTGTTTTTGTTGCTTTTATTGCTATTGTATCCTGCTAAAACTCATCCTGCAACTTCGACAAGTTATATCTTTTTTGTGTCTTACTTTTTTAGTCTATATCATTGTTAGTTAACTTTTTAAATTTCTTTCTTATCCCACAGGAATACTAAAAATGAGGATGAGACAATAGATGTGAAATAACATTAATTAAAAAATAGTGAGACACTATTTACACTCAAAGATGTCCTAGGATTAAAAGTACATTGAAAGTACAATAAAAGTAATACATACTTGACATTATTTTAAAAGTGTGATGATAAGGTATGGAATGAAGACATACAAACTACTATGTATAAAAAGAGATAAATAACAAGGATATACTGTGTAACACAGGGAGTTATAGCCATTATCATGCAATAACTTTTAATAGAGTATAATCTGTAAAAATACTGGATCACTATGCTGTACACCTGAAACTAATACAATGTTGTAAATGTACTATATTTCAATTGAAAAAGAGAAAAAGAGCATGATGATAGCAAACCTCAAGTGCACATTTAGGATTCTATTCTGATGTTGCTTACCTATGTATAGTTTAGTAAACAGAAGAGTGAACTTTAAAAGTGATCTTTGAGGGGAGAAATACAAATTAACCATGGTGTGGTCATAAGAAGACAGTATGCAGCCAGGAGTTTACACCCACACACTCACCACCACCACAGGGTACAAACAGGGCTGAAGCTTTTTGTGTTCTGCCTTTGGTCACTCTGGGGACAAATTCTATTAACAGCTTTGCCTTCGCATGATGTTGGGTTGCAAGCACTGAACGCTGACTTGTCCCTGGTAAGGAGTTTTACTATGTCAACATTCTAATTAGCATCCACATGGAAGGTGCTTGTTATTGTTGGCTTAGCTGCCTCTGTCATCCTGACAAACCATTTGACTGAGGAGTACTGCTGATGTAGTGTATAGCAGCCTGTGGCTTTCTTTGAAAGGGTATATTAAAGCTGGATCCAGATTACAAATGTTTAACCTGGCAAGTGGCACTATGACCTCTAAAACAAATATTGTGTCATTAATATAGCAGTGTTCACAGATGGGATTGGCAACCTAAAATGCGCTGTCTGTAAACATTTTCAAATTATATTTGAGGTCCTTAATTAACCCCATTAGGCTTGCAGATCAAAACAACCACCCAGTCAGATGAAAAGAACAATTGACTAAAGACAGAGGTGCAGTGATTTTTTTTTTCTATGTATTATACATTCTCTGGAGTTTGTAGTTTTTGATGAATTAACTGTTATTTGAAAACTATCTTTCTTTCTTCCTAAGGGATCAAATTGTTAACCTGTCAAAACAAGATGGAATTAAGAATGATTTAACCCCTCGTTAATAAAAGAGTAAGTTTAGGGTTGGAAGCTACCCAAAAGCTCGTCTCAACTCCCTCAACTTACAGATGAGAAAATTGAGATCCAAAGTGGCTAAATGGCCCAGATTCAAATTGAAATAAAGACCACAATAGTACTATTATGCTCAAAAAACTATCTACATAATTATTAACATTTTTCATCATGGACTTTTAAATCAATGGGTTGGAAATTTCTTTCCAACAATGAATGTAAGCTGATGGTTGATATTCCAACCTTGTATTATCTAAAATTTTACTGAAGAAATAAGTTACCATTATATGAAAAGTAGGGATGGTGCTAAAAGTTTGAATCACCTGTAGACAGGTCTATGTGTTTGTCTTACGTTATTCTTTGCATCTGAGATTGATACACTGGTTTGATCATGATCTTTCCGTTGTTCAGAATTGTTCTCCTCACCATGGTAAGATGGTTACGAAAATCGTGTGGTAGTAGTTACTGATTTGTATAATCCGGCATTGTGTCCTGGTCTGACTTTTTATCTCCTGGACTATCCAAAATTGGCCTGTCTGTGCTGGGCTAGTTGGTCTCCAGCTGCAGTTTCCTGGCCGACTTCAAATGGGGCCCAGAATGTGAAGCTGTGCTTTGGTGATTCTTTAAACAGTGTTTCTACTCTCCGACTTCCCACCTTCCTTCCGTTTGATGATCCACTTTATTTTCACAGCACAGCTGCTACCTGAGTGTTTCCTGTCATCCATTATTCATAAACGGCTATGTCAACAGAATATGACTGCAATGGGCTTGATCCAGCAATGTATAATGTAACACAGTTTGAATTTCCCTCACCATTCACTCGCTCATCATCTAGCCATTCAAAAAAAGAAAAGAAAAGAAATGTCAACGAAGACCTATATTTTTTGTTTATTTATTTATTTGTTTATTTAATTGACATATAGTCGTTACAATGTGTCAATTTCCAGTGTACAGCATAATATCCCAGTTATGCACATACATACATATATTCATTTTCATATTCTTTTTCCTTAAAGGTTATTACAAGATATTGAATATAATTCCCTGTGCTATTGGGAAGAAATTTGTTCCTTTTTTTAATCTATTTTTATATATAGTGGTTATCATTGCATATTTCAAACTCCCAGATTTATCCCTTCCCACCCCCTTTCTTGTGGTAAACATAAGATTGTTTACTGTGTTTGGGAGTCTGTTTCTCTTTTGTAGATGAGTTCATTAGTGGAAGACCTATACATTCTTGATCAAAACATGCCAGGTTTAAACAGCAGAGAAAGTGAGACATGGTTGCGGGCTGGGGAGACACCATTAGATCGTCTTATAGGAAACACATAAAGTCTCAACTCCTGACTCCTCTACGTATCTCAACTTCTGGATTTCATACTGTTTCATCTATTTTTTGAATCAGTTTGAACAACAGTCATGTCAACATATTACTTCAAATGTTGTTGAAAAGGCAGCTCTTGGAAAAATGTGTTCCAGAGAAACGGGTTCCTCCAGGTTCCCCTGTGCTCTTCCTCAGTGTCCGCTTCTCAGTGTCTAGGAAGAGCAAAACAAACAGCCAAGGAACCAAACCGAAACAAACAAACAGAAAACAAAACAACAAAAATAAAATCACTGACTACAAGGAGTTCTCTGTGAAGAAAGAGAGACAGAAATGACATACAGTGACACTGCAAATACACACATGAACACTAAGATTGCTACAGGAGCATAGAGGAAGAAATTCTTAAAGAAAAGAAGCTTTAAGCCATGTGCTGAACCGTAGAGTTTAACCACATAGAAAAAGACTGAACGATTTTCCATGTAAAGGTGTGCAAGGTACAGAAGCATGAAGTATGGCACGGAGTTTGAGCAGGTGGGTATGCTAAAGATGAGTGCACTATGGGTTAGTAGAAGTTTGGGTTGCAGAGGTGGGCAACCACACTAGCCTGGCTAGCAATACTAAGCTGTTTGGCTTCTGTCCTGAAAACAAAGGAAAACTATCAAAGACTTTTCAACATTATTTTCTGACTTCATAAATTTTCTGATTTTATAAACTATCCACTGTAGAAATGTTGGAAAATATCGAAAACTGTAAGAAGAGAAAATTGATCATTACTTTATAGCCAGAGAAAATTAATTCCTTAGTGTATTTGCTTCTAGTGGATTTTTGTTTATATTGTATATGACATATGTCAACTGAAACAAATGCACAGCCTAAAACTTGAGAGTTATGTTTTACTTAGCGGACATGTCTGAGGACTCCAATACCTCCAAGCCCAGGGTGACTGCCTCTCAGATCGCTCTGAGGGACTGCTCCCAAGAGGTAGGGGAGGAGCTTTACAACAAAGACCGGGTAGTTGAAACATTAAAAGATTAATTAACTAAAGAATACCAGGCATCTCAAGTTAAAGAATTTAGTTCTTTTCTATGTACGGGAGGAAGCAAACATTTGGGCTCATTGAATTCATTCCTTTGACAAGCACCTAGCTATCTAGGGCCAGTATCCTGTCTTTTCTTATTCTGAGTCCCCTCAGGGTGCACCACTGTGAGTGGCTGCAGAGGCCAGTCTGCAGGCTTGTCTTCACTGAGGGGTGGCGGCCACTGATGACTTGATGGCTTCAGCATTCTTTCTTTACCGATATGTTTTGCAGTATTTTTCGTTCACATATGTATTACACTTATTATGTGATTTAAATCATTTTTTAAGACTTAATTATGTGTTACTATTTCACACTCCATTAAATACTGGTAGAAATCTTAACTTTCAGCATTTTGATTTGGCTTTACTATAAAATTATTTCATCATCTAATTATTACAGGCTGTTGAGTTGTTTCCAGTGAGTCATCGTTACATATAAATATGACCCGTACGTCATGTCAGGGCTTCCCTGCCTTTTAAGATCTTGGTAAGCATACTCAGAGGACTGCTAGTTCTGTGGCCTGTGGAAAACTAAAACCCTCCCAGATTCCTGTGAATTCCTGGGATTCTTTTGCTCTTAGAGCAGTGATTCTGCAAATGTAGTCATTCAGGGCTCTGTGAGGTCAAAACTATTTTCATGGCAATTACTAAGAAATTACGTACCTTTTAATTCTCACTGTTTCATGAGGATACAGTGCACTTTTCCAAGTGTTATATGACTGAGATGACAGCATCCTTCTGATGGCTAATGGAATATTTGCTTCTATAGTCTTGGTTTTTGAAATTGTTCAGGTTTAATTTTGAATACAATAAAGATGAATAGAAACAATTTCCCATCAGGATCCTCACGACTTGTTAAGTGTATGAGGGGTGAAGAGATGAGAAGGTATGCAAGCCACTATCTCAGTACAACAAGGCATTTTTCCAAAACAAGAAAGGCCTGTGCTTTATGAATAAGTTTTGTCCTTACATCCATATTAAGAATTAATATGGTGTCAACTTTTTAAGAGTCTTCTTCATACCACTACATAACTAATATTTAGATGAAAATTCCCAATATTTTAATTTTGGATGTGGAAGAATAGAGGGTGCATCCTAGTCATATTTCTGCCCTAGAAAGTTAGTGAAGAATGTGCTGAAAATAGATGCAGAGGGTCTAGGTAGGAGGCTATTACGTGAACCAGGTGAGAAAGGATGGAGCAGCATCAGTGTGACTGCAGTGGAGCAGGACAAATGTATAAGCAAGATGTAATCCTGTGCAGTTCTATTATCTTCATTTTACAGGCGAGAAAACAAGGGGGGAAGTGGCAATGCAAGGACCAAGGGAGAATTCGAAATGGATTTTCTGACTCCAGGTCTCTTGACCTTTCCACTGTACCAGAACTCATCAAGACTTCATCCTTGAGGAAATACATTTATTGTTGACACGGACACACAGGTGAAGCAGATCTAACAACTCACTCTTCTCAGAGCCTTGGGAAGCTATGTTCTCTATTCTATAATCTCTTGTAACATACTCACTTACTCCTGAGTGTTATCTACATGGGTCAGTGAGTTTGATGTGGTTCTCACTCTCTCTCCTCCTCCTCCTTCTTTCCACTTCCCTTTCTTTCTACATATGTGTGCCCATGCAGCCATATTAGGTGATGGTGTTGCATATATAATCTTCTTAAGACTTTTTTGAAATCTGTACAACTACTTTGTTCCACTACAGCTGCGCCTGCCCTTGGAGAACAATCCCTTGCAGAAAAAAACCATGAACACATGTGGCTTTGTTTAGGACTTTTCTGTAGGAGTGCTAATTATGAGGTCTGGCAACTCTTAGAGCTAGAAAGCCACCTCCAAATATTGGTTTCTGATTTCCGAGTTAGTGTAGATCCCTATAGCGATATGGAAATTATTGATTTGACTTGGACTTTGAGAACATAGCCAAAGACATTAGGTTACGTCCATAGAATGCTAAGTGTTTGCCATCCCCATTGCCCTTTTTGGAGGAATGCCTTCCTCTGAAATGTTAATTCCTCAGTCATTGTTTCCACTAATTATTTCAATTTTTATTCCATATTCTTTTCCGTTGAGCTATTAATATTTAGGAGAAAAACTGTGAACTGCTCCGTGCTCATTCTATATAGTGAACTACAGTAAATATGTTTCCACAAAGTACAGTGGTTTTATAATCAGCTTCATTAAGTTTTATAATTAGCAGCTTTCTTAAATACTGTTTAAATTATCTATTTTTGGAAAGAAAGAATGAAAATACATTTAAAGGATCATAAAAGTCAAAGAAGGATTTCAGAGAAAGAGAAATATGTTTCATTCTTGCTTAAGATATTCTATTCTTTCCAGGCTGTCTCATAATGAACTTGTGCATATGTGGAGAACTTACATATTGTCATATTTCTCTGCACAAATAATCGTGGAAAGCATATGTTCACCAACACTGGAAGCAAATAAAACTTAAACTAGGCAGAAACAGCAGGGAAATGAGAAAATTGGAACATTTTATATTCTTATGATGCTGTTAAACATTTTGCCCAATAAAGACTCTGTACATTGGAAACATTGAGATTGAGAATACAGAAGTAATTTTTTCATAGAGGTAAGTTTATTTATTCTTTTCCACAGCTCACCCTCCATTTTGAGATTTCTGGATAATTTTCCAGAATTATCTTCAGATAGATTTCTGTTTTAATAAAAACACATTTTACCTCCTATCTAATTGTTCATAGTCAACTTCTTGTGTTCTAAATGAGTACTTTATTAACTTCAAGATAAAATCTCATTTCCCGTGAATGCTACCTCCAGCATCAAAATTGAGGACATGTGGATCCCAGATAAGCTATAGTTAAGAACAAAAGTCCATCTGGCCCAAGAGTGTACAGTAGAAACAAAGAAATGCAAGATAGCACTTTTCATGTCCTTCATCTGAAACATGGACTAATGTTATATAAAAATTCTAAAATTTCCTTAGAATGTGTCTAATACCCACAATAGTAGCACAGAGGGCATATGGAAGAAAATTTTTAAATGAGCTTAGATATCTCACCATGAGCTATAAATATGTATAATAATAAGATTATCTCAAGCATCACAATGGTCCTTATCAGATTTTAAGATAAATTTTTTAAAGTTGAAAAAATTTATAAAATGTTAAGTCTCCCAACTTTGTCTGGAGGAGAAGTTCATAGAAGTTCTGATGATTCCAGTTTGAGCTGCACACACACAGGCACTGGCTTTGTGGGGAAAAAACCCTGGTCCAGAAACAGAGGGGTTGAGATCACCCTCATCACTGTAGGGCACACTATATATTCACTCCTTTATATGTTTATGTCTTGTCTCCACACTCTAAAATGTAAACATTATTGGCAAGAACTTGATCTGCTTTATTTACTGCTGGCGATGACTACCTTCCAGCAGATGGTAGATGCTTATAGTTATTTCTTAAAAGAATAAAAAAACATAGATTTTCCACTTAGTATCTCACTTTCACTTAGCATCCCAAACTCTGCTTCTCTACCTCCCTTTGACTGGCAAGGTTTATTTTTATTTTCTTTAGCATGCTCCTCTTTTTATACATTGTGAACGCAAATTGGAAGCAGCGAATAGCCACCTCACTTGAGAGGGTTCCATTTAGAACACTTACCAGCCTATTTTGTTTTCTGGATCATGAGAAACACTCACTATTCTTCTAGAGAAACTTCTGCCAGGGGCTGGGTCCACACCACTTCCTTTGATGTATGTGGAGAAGTGCACGTTCCCTCCTGGTGAGGGCCACTCCACAGAACGAACTTTGCATAACTGTGACTCTCATGACGGCCTCCTGACAGCTTGCTCTCCTTGACTCAGAACTTCTTCTGTGGGTCTTGCCGAGCCCTGGAATTTCCCCACTGAGCTCCCAACCCAGAGCAAAACGTATTCCCTCCAGCTCCCTATACTCAAATTCTACTACGCTTTTAAATATAATCACAAAACTACTTATATCAGGAAGACTCTTCTGATAGTCCTGGTGAGACCATTTTTTTGGGCGGGGAGGAGAGGTAGTTAGATTTACTTACTTATCTTTCGAGGAGGTATTGGGAGTTGAACCCAGGACCTTGTGTGTGCTAAGCATACACCCTGCCACTTGAGCTATACCCTCACCCTGCCACTTGAGCTATACCCTCCCCCTGCCCTATGAGACCATTTCCCAGTCACTTAACACGCCCCGTAGCACTTTATCTGCACCTCCCAGATGGTATTTTCTCCTCTCAATGGTGTGATTTCTGTGTGTGTCTCATATTCTAATAGAATCTGTGAAGGGACAATGATGACCATTTAGCTTTTGGTAAGCAAACATCTGTGTTTTCGTGGAGCTTAGATTCCCGGGGAGGATTTATAATTAAGCAGACTAATAAAATTGTAAGGAAGAAATACGACAGATATTGAGACATGCCCTGTAGAGAAAGAAAATAAGGTGGCTTGATAAAGAGTGACTGGTTGTAAGTGATCAGGGAGGTGGCCTTGGAGCCAAGATCTGAATGACACAAATAAACCAGCTCCTGGCGTCCTCAGCAGCAAAGCCTTCCAGACAGAGAGAACACTTCCTACCAGGCCTTCTGTAGGAACACACCTGGTGACAGAGAAACCCGAGAAACAGGCAGGGTGGCTGGTGCACCTTAGGTAAGAAGGAAGGTGAAATAGTGTGAAATATGAGGGTAACAGGGAGCAGATTATAAAGGGCAGTGTTAGTCAAGGTAAAAGAGTTGGCATGTACTCTAAGAGTGAAGTGAAGCAGCCTTAGGTTCTAAGCAGGGGAATAATGTAATAAAATCTGCTTTCTTCATTTTTCTTTCCCTCTCCAGCCATCTGTCCCTTCTTCCTCCTTCCTCCCTCCCCTCTCCCCACTTCCCTGCCCCTTCCTCCCTCTATTCCTTCCTTCCTCCCCTTTCTCCCTCCTTCATTCTCTTCCTCTTTTTATCTCTTGCTTATTTTTTAAATGTATTTTTACTGAAGTATAGTCAGTTTACAATGTTGTGTCAATTTCTGGTATTCAGCACAACACTTCAGTCATATAGGAACATACATATATTCATTTTCATATTCTTTTTAACCATAAGTTGCTACAAGATATTGTTTAGCACAGGGAAGTATTTCTTGTTTATTTTTAAGCATTCAGAAGACTCTGTGGACAACGGATGCTAGCAGGGGCCAGAGGGCACGCGGGCAGAAGGCTGCTGCGGGTGCCTTCACTGTGCCTCTGCCAGCTCCTGGCGTGGAGCAGCCCTTAATGCCGTAAAACTATTTAAAAAGCAATGCGATGATCTTGCAATACTGTTTAAACAACAGCACATCAACCTCAGTCTTCTCTCCTCGTCATGGGTCCTGTCAGCTATCAAAGACGGAGTGCAATGGGTCCTCTTGTGTGTGTTTTCCTGCCACAAAAGTCTCCAAAAGGACACAGATTTTGGACTGTTCGGTTCACTGTTTGGTTTCCCAAGAGTCTGGGAAGGTTTGCAGCATATAGTAAATACTAATTAAATTAATGGAAGTGTTTTTCATCCTTCTCCTTTCTGAATCTTCTTTCCGTTTGCTTCTGACAGCTCCCCTAGTTTGCCAGATGGGGGTGAAGTGTGTACAAAGGATGAGAAAACTCTTGGAACTGTCTCCTTGCCTCCCATGCCATAAGGACAGCTCCTGACAACTCTGGATCAAAGCTCTTGGCGTCCTTTGCGTTTATGTACCAAGATTTCCTGCAGGTTAGGCAGAAAACAGATGTGTTTATTTTCCACAGTATTTATGTTTTTATTTCCACTACCACTATTTCCTTTTCTCTTCCTTTAGTCTTATTTTGACATCCTTTCTACAAATCTCCGTCTTGTAGACATTTTCTGAGATGTTTCTCTTAAACCTTTTTTTCTCCATTTCAGTTGAGGCCAGCAGCTTCAAAGGGACTTCGTAAGTTCCCTGTTTTCATTAGGAAGGCCTTTCCAGAAGTAGTCATTACAGAGAAAAGCCAAGCCTGCACATTGTTATTATGCTTCATTCAGTCTGGAACCTTGCTAGAAAAGTTTCTGGTTCAATACTATAATTCTGACTTTAATCTTGGGCAACTTGCAAATTTACTTACCTTTAAGATGTTAGCAGCTAAACGGATATAGCTGTCATGACACTTAGGGAATCAAATCTGTACTTAGAGAAATTAACCTAAAAAGATTCTTATCTTAAAAGAGCAACAACTTTAGTGCACCTAATATGTGCAGGATATTATCTTCAAAATGGGTGTGTATATATAAAAGTTTAATTTTAGTGTGTGTACTTCTTTATGCCTATCTCTTTTTAAAATTTAATTTTGTTTGCATATTACGACCTACAAATAAAAGCTATTGCATTTACAATTCCTATAGGTAATTAGAACACACACACACACACAATCTGCCTTTAAAAAAAAGAAAAAATATTGAAAATGAATGTTATCAGAGAGATGGCAGAAGAGAGAATAAAATATTTGAAAGGGAAGAAACATGTCTGTAGAGAAATATTTCTTGAATCAAATTTCTGTTCTTTGTGGAAATTGAAGATGGAATTATTCAGGTTTTCAGGGCAGAATTAAGACTTTATTTGATGACAGTCAGAAGAAGCAGATCATGAAGGAACTGTCAGGAAAGTTGGGAAATAATCAGTTTCATAAGCCACAAGCCTACTACCATGAGACTTGCTAGGAGCTCCAACCAGGGAGCAAAGGAACAAATTTTGGGGTACCTGAATACACAGTCCCAGGCAACCATCTGGGAAGGAGGCCTGCCCCCTGCCAGGGAGGTGGCAGCTGCTAAATCAGTAAGACCAATGGACGCATTTGGACTTCAGTTCAACTCAACCTAATGTCACTCCTTGGGGTCATTAAGCTGAAAAAAGTGGGTATGACAGCAAGAGTATTAACTCATCAGTGGTGTTGACATCCCTTGTCCCCACCCCTCATCCATCCTGACGAGAATACTAGAAATAGTCTTAAGGATAGCCAGGCAGAAGGAGCAGAGGGAGTGGTCTGGGCACTGGTCCAAGCAAACAGCTGGAATAAACACCAGGGATGAAGATGGAAATCCAATCAGACAGCATGGTCTAATTAGTGTAGATCAGGCAGAGAAGCCACAATGGGCGCTCTCACAGGTAATCTCGGACTGAATCCTTGTCACTGCAACTAACTTCTAGAGAAATTTAGTTTAGAAATAGCAGACTGCTTCCAGGCCCCTTTCAGTAGTAAGAAGCAGCCCCACTTATCTGATCAGTTCTGACTGGCGTCAGGAGAGAGCTCTACCTGCCAGCAGACGATCAGTTTTATTTGCAGATGGGCAGGGTTGCAAAACTCAGAGACTGGCACCTGGGCAAGTGTTGATTTGTGAAGTGCTAAAGGATTGATGTAGGATCAACAATAATTGAAGCTGTAATCTCTTCTATGTCAGTGTTGTACTGTATTCCAATCTGTGAATACATTGTTCATTCCATTGATGGCCATTTGGCTTGTCGATATCGTCCTTCTTCCCCTTCCCCTTCCTCTTCCTCCTCTTCTTCTTCCTCTTTATCTTCTTCTTCTTCTCATTATTATTTAAGAATAATGCTGCTCTGAAGAGTCTTTTACACACTTCTTTGTGTACGTGTGATATATTTTCTCCCAAACTAAGAGACAAATTGCTGGGTTACAGGGTGTGTATACCTTAGCCTTACAAAATAATGCCACATTCTTTCCAAAGTCGTCATCCAGTTTATACTCCCTTAAGTCATGCATGAGTTCCCACTGATCCACATTCTTACCAACACTTAACAGTGACAGATTCTTAATTATTTTTTCCAATCTGGAAGTGTGCAATAGCATTTGATTAACATTTAATTTGCATTCCCTTGATTATTCTGTATCATACTATTACTATTAGGCTGAGCATCTTTTAGCTTGTGTCATAATGATAATTTCCTATATTTTATATAGAAGTTTCTAAGATTTACCTCTCCTATTTAAGCCATTGATGCCTTGACTCACCTATAATTTATATTTTTACTCACCTTTCAAATTCCAGATTAAAGTATCTCTAAGAATGAGACTTTCAAATTCAAAGTCAATTAGCTCCTCATCAAATCTTCTGAATAACACGTCAGTCATTTCTACAGTATGTGTGCAAAACGGAATCACTCCCTGCCAGTGACAGGGAGCTCATTGTTTCAACTATGATAAGGTTCTTCCTGAAGATCATCTGATATGTCTCTCTGTAATTCCCAACAATTGACTAGAGTTTTTTTTTGGGGGGGGGGGAAACTCAAAGAGATAGATTGCAAAAATTTCCCCTGACCATTTACATTTTCCTGTGTCTACATCTTTTGCACCTTTTCCTGTCAAGGGATGGGAACTATTTTTCTATGCCTTAAATCTGGGCTGGTCTTGTGATGGACTTTCACAAACAGAAAGCTCCAGAAGTGACAGTGTACCAATTCTGAGCCTTGGCATCAAGGGGCTTTACGTGCAGCTCTCTGGGGACTCCTGTCATGCCATTTGAAGAAACCCAAACTAGCATGCTAGAAGGTTAGAGACTCACTGGCACCCCTTTTCCATCCATAGATTATTAAATTAATTAATGAAATACAGCATCAGTCTTTCAAGAAATGTCCAGCTGTGAGATGGGTTTAGAATTCACACAAGGACCGTTAAATCATGTTGATTCTACACTTGAATTTACCACAAACTTGCTTATGTAACCTCAAACAAGTCCTTTAATCCCACAAAGCCACAGCATCCTCATGGACCCAGTAAGTTTAGATCTATTTCTTATCCAAGAACTCACAGTATTTTGAAAATGTAATATGATTCTAAAGAGATTCTACAATTCCTGAGATTTTTTAATTGGCAGTAGACTAGCAGCTTACCACTGACAGTGATCAAGCACGAATTTAAGAATCAGTGAATTTTTTGTATTTCACTGCCATCTATTGGACTTCAGCTGTATCCAAAATGTTTTAGGTTTTTCACATACAGATCAATTCGCTTTAAACAATCTTGTGTACTTTGGAGGTGCAGGTATGTGCCCTTTTGAGTAAAGTGAGATTTCCTTGCATTATCATCCAAGAAAAAGCTTATTGGAATGACTCAATATTCTATTAAGGAAATATATCTAGGGAATTCCGTTCTTACTATCTATAATAGTTTTAAGTTCATTCACCATGAAGGACTTAGAACAAAATGATAGGATTATGAAAATTAAAAAAAAAAAATCAGCCAAGAATCTCCTGCATCAAGATTGAACTGAAATATTTTAATTTATTTATTTAGGTTATTAATAATTCTAGGCAGACTTGCCGATGTTGGTGTACAGATTTTTATTCTGGGGGAAGATGTGAGTAGGAGTCAAGAAATATGAACACTGGAGGAGACCAAAATCTTGAGAAACCATTTTTGAAAAACATGAAATACAGTTTTTCATATGTTTTAGTGTACTTCAAAAACCGTTTTCAAACAATTGGGGGTCATGCCATGGTAACCTTGGATCTCGTCAGAAAATAAACCACAACAAACATTTTTTTTTCTTGCTGCACAATTTCTTCAAATTATGATACATTTTCAGAATAGAGAATGTATTTCTAATTGAAGATATGTTGCAGGTAATATTCAACATCAGCTTTCCTCAGCATTTTCTGAAAAAATTCAATCATTAACTGAAAGACTTCTACATTGAACATCTATTCATAACCTTAATTTAATTATTAATATTTTATTATACTTGCTTTATCACATACACATCTCTTCATCCATCATTAATAGTTTTCATTTTGTTGATACAAATATGAATACGCCTCTCCCTAAATATTTTAGCATTCCTATCATTAGCTAGAGTTCAATAAGTGTTTAAAATGATGTAAAATGTACTTACGAAATGCATAAATATTAACGGAATATATGCTAAGTTTTGACAAATGACTATGTCTGGGTAATCCTATCCTCATAAGGAAATAGGACATTATGAAAATGCCAGAAAATTCTCTCACTGTGTTTCCCAGTAAATCCTCAATCTTTATCCCAGAGGAAACTACTCTTCCGACTTTTCCATCATAGATTGGGTATTACTTTTAGGATTTCACATAGAGACATATGGCATGTGCTCTTTTGTGTACTGCTTATTTCACTCAGCAGCGTTTGCAGACTGATTTATGTCTGTTTTGTGTACCAGTATTTCATTTGCTTTCCATTGCTAAGTGCCACTGCATGATGACTGCGGACACTGGTTACTACTAGTCTGGGGCTATTTTGACTAGACCTGCTAAGAATGTTCTTTTACAAAACTTTTTGTAAAAAATGTGATTTCACTTCTCTTGAGTAAATATCTAGGAGTGAAATTGCTGAGTTTTAGGGAGAAGTAATGTTTTAGAAGAAACTGCCAGATTTCCACAGAGTGATTGTGTCATTTTACATTCCTACCACCAATGTGTGGGAGTTCCAGGTGCTCTAAAGCACTGTCAAAATTTGACATTGTCGGTCTTTCAAATTTTTAGCCCTTCTGGTTCGTGTGCAATGGTATCTCATTGTAGTTTTAGCCATAGTTTCCTTAATGACTAAGGAGTCTATTCTGATGTCTGTAATGCTAACCCATTACCATATGGTTCATTCTAGCCTTCTCTCCTCGCTTATCTGTAATGTCCTACTCCAGCAGTGAACTGTGGTCGCCCTGAGAAACAAACGAGAGGACTAGAGATGGTGAGGCTAGAAAGAGAACTTCATAAGGAGTTTTGATCACTGTCGTGTATACAGAAGTAAAAACATAACGTTATACCTATGAAACATATAATGTTATAAACCAATGGTACCTCAATGAGAAAAGATAAAACAATAAATAAAAAAGGAAAAAAGGAAAGGAATTGTTACTTTAATAAAAGCAGTTTTAATTGCATAGTGAAGCAGTATTCTTTTCTCACTCGAAAAAAGTAAACAGTGAAGTCAGAGCCAAAAGCATACTTTCGCTGCTAATAAGAAATCTCACAAAGGCGAACTAAGGTCACGTCTTTCGATAACTTGAGCAGTGAGTAGACCAGCTGTGGCTGAGGTGGAGGAAGGCAGCTGGCAGATGTGAGAAATTGGAAGGACTCTGAAAACACCTTCCTGAGTGATAGGTCCTTGAATGGACCAGATAAGCTCCAAGCAGGAATCTGTGAAAATAGGTAGAGATGGTTAAAGAATGCCCTCCTTGCTTTCAAAAAGAAAGTCAACTTCTGTGGAAAATAAATCTATTTGTCAATCCCATGGCTCCTCACATATGCGTCAGAATAGAGCTGTTATTGACCATCTGGTTCTAATTTTTCCTGTCTGCTGAACTTTGTTTCTCTTACTGAAGGCATCAGACGAGGTGACCCATAAGCCTAACAGCATACTGCTCGTTTTTTATTAGCTGGCTGTATCATGGAAACGTCCTTTCAGAGCCCATTCATCACGTGATCATCATAAACACATTTCTATGAAGGCAGGTGGGGAACCACCAGAAGCCAAAGGAGGGTTTTCTTTTTTTTGGTAGTTGGGAGATTTTGAAAAAATCAGTATCACAATTTCAATATCTCTCTGTCTCTCTCTGTCATTGTCATCATAGAATAGTTCCTTCCTGTGAAATTCTGCAAAAACAAACAAACAAACAAAAAAACCCAAACTGATTTCCTAGGACTTCAGTCATCACTGCAAAAACAAAGTTCTGATTTAAGACAATGATTACTAAATGAAGGTAAAGAAATAAATGTTATGAGTCATGTTTACCCTCCTGCAGTTTAAAGTTGAAATGAGAACTCATTAAATTTCTGCCAAATAAAGTAACACTGGCGTGAATGATGTTTTTGTGCCTATGCTACTGCGTCAATGTCCTTCTGTGATTTTCAGATTATTAAATCTTTGCAAGGGACTAAAGGACTCAGTGAATCCACAGATGTTTGCAGGAATGCAAAACAAGTTGGTTTTTCACATCTGTAGCCAAAAACTGGGATTATTATTTGGGAATTATCTGTATTTGATTGGAGTTAGCCAGTTAATCAGGCCATCCATGCATTTTTAAAGGGACTCGGCCAGGACCTGATGAACTCACATCATTCCCGTTTGCTAAGGGTTCCCTCTCTGGGATCAATTTCAGTTACGATGATTCAAAATTAGATTGTTTACTCCTTTACAAGTATGCACACCCTGGAGCCATCTACAATCCTTAATGTGTTCACTGGACATGCTACAGACTACACTTAACAACGGTAAAAAAAATCTTTGCATAATGTGCTCATAGAGTTTAATTTTTGGTACTCTTGAGCTGCATGTCTGCCTCGATGATCCCATCACACATAGATAGCATTGAAAATCATTTATCTCCTAATAAACTCAAAATTTGTATCACCATCCTAGAACTCTCTCCTGAACTTTTGATTTCTTTATGCAACCACTTCCACTTGGATGTGGCGCTGAAATTTAATCTCTCTATAGAAATATTATATTTAATATTTAAAATTTCATATTTCTATAACCAAGTTCCTAATATTTTCCTCCAAACTGCTCTACCTTTCACCTTCCCAATCTCAGCTGCCTCCATCATTGAAGCTGTTCAATACAGAAACCATGGGGTTTTTTGGATTCCTCTTCCTCACACATCCTATCGCCAAACCTCCAGAAAAATCTCATGACTCTGCCGTTGAAATATACCCAAAATCTGACCACTTCTCATCACCTGCACTGTTGCTAAATTTGTCCAAGCAAGCATTCTTTAAGGGCTGGCTTTCTGCAATTGCTTCCTACTGTATCCTCCAATGTCTACCCTTATCTACTTACAGTCCTCTTTAACACAGCAGTCAGAGTAGACCTAAATCTTATCCCATTACTTCTTTCAAAATACTGCAGTGTCTCTCCATACACTCAGGATAAAGTCAAAATCATACAAAGGCTGACAGTCCTGGTAACCTGGCCTCTCCTTACTTCTCTTGTTCATCTCTCATTTTTCCTCCTGATGGTGCTCCAGGCATGATCCCTCTTATGATCTTTCCTCCAGTTGTTCCCAATGCCTGGAATCTCTTTTCCACAAATATCCATTAGATTAATCTTTCACTTCCTCAAATTCTTTGCTCAAATCTCATGTCTTTAATGAAGTTCACTTTTTCATCTATTTAATATTGTAACTCTCTCACTGACCACTAGAGCTAGTCTTCTTTTCCCTGAGTGATGCTTCTTTCCCCACAGCTTTTGTCTCTATCTAAAATATTATAGAATCTACTACTATAATATATTATTTATTATCTGTCTAATTTCTTCCAGGATGTAATATTCTTGAGAGAAGTTAACTTTGTTTCATTCACTGATGTAACTCTAGGTGACTAAGACAATACCTGGTATATGATAGAGATTCAATAATTATTTGATGAATGAATGAGTGAATAATTTTTCCCTACCCTGATGCTCTCATAAAAATAACTATGTCTACCACAAATTCCATGGATTATAGAGCTCTTTCACTATCTAAATATCCAGCACCCAGTCCCTTAATCCCCTTCCCCAGTAATAGATGCTCGTTAGTGAAGAATTATTACAATGAATGTAAGATTAGGGTTCGACACTGGAAAGAGGCAGAGTAGCTGGAAGGTACTAGTTGCTTAATAGGACAGGAAGTTACCTTACCTACACATACACATAGATATCATTTGACAAGTGTTGGCTACCGCCTCTGATCCAAATCATATCCTTTTCCGTTTTATAATTTCATATACTATTGCCAATCTCTTTATTTCTATGTAAATACACATTTATTATGTGTTTCTTATACATCATCTGCTATGTAACCTACTGGATATTTTATAGATAGATCTATATATATTACATAGATAGCATATACACATATATATGTATATTACCTAGCTATACAGCCTAATGAAGGAAGAAAATCTACAGGAGCGCTTATTATGTGGGGAGTTCCTTGGCATCTTATTTACTCTCCACCACAAACCATGGGGATTTTATGTATTTTACCTGTTTTACAAGAGGGAAATCAAGGTACAGAAAAGCCATCTAGAAAATATAGCAGAGTGCTGATCCAAAGACAGAGGTCAGAGATGCTCCAGTACCATCCACCCTACTCTGTGCCCTAGTCCCTTTCCAACACCCATTAGAAGGACGTTGCAGTGGAAAGCAGCAAATGGCTGCTCTGCTCTATTTAGGCATCTCACGTCAAACACACTGACAATAAAATCTTTCATTAATGTTGTATTTGTTAACTCTTTGGGACTCTTTGATTTCCCACCATCATTAGTAACTCACCCTCTAAGGAAATTCACACTGAAATGAGTATTCCGTCATGCATGATTCAAAAACATATTAAAGAATGTGAGAAAGAGATTATTATAATATCTAAGAAATGACTTTCCTTCAAATTTTGAAATTCAATTCTAAAGTAACACAAGCAAGTCCTAAACTGAGAAAAAAGAACCAAAGCCAAGCAAAATTTGTGATCAAAATAGAAATGTAGATTGGTGGCTTCAACAGGAAAATCAGGCTCTTTTTTTATAATGCACAGTTTTCCTAGAAATAATTCTTAAATGGTACCCTTAGAAAATAAAGTTATAAGAAGGTATATTATAGAGTTGATTATCTTATCAGTTTCTAGAAATTTCCTCAGTTATCTCTGAGTGACAATGACTTTGTGCCTCACTTTTGTGAATACAGTGAAAAAAAAAATCATAGTTGGAGATTGCAGAAGATTTCAGTACTCTCTTAAGTGGTGTATACTTTAAACAACAAATCTTCCAGACATTTTCTCTGAGTCCCGCTCATTATCCTCTAAGGATTAAACAACTATTCTCTTCCTTCATCCAAATAATTATAGGGCTTCCTTTAAACATTTCCTGCTTTGGTTTTTACCATTAATGTAAACCTAAAATTAATATCCTACAAATTTAGACACTTCTAAATAAAGGCAGCCTTGGTTTTTCTCACAAAGACAGAGACTGCTGTGCACTTATCGAACCTCATTTCTTAATCCTCTTCAGTACACAGCTAGACTGTATTTCCTGTCCTCCTTTGTGGTCAGGTGGCACCGTATAATCGAATGGGATGCGTGCAGAAGTAAGATGCATCACTCCCAAGCCTGCTCCCTAAAAATTTCCTCACCGATCACCCTGGCTCTTTCTTTTTTCCCATCTGAGGCTAGAGGCCAAAAGTTTCCATTCCTTAATGGATGTTGAAGCCAAAAAAGAGAGGAGTCTGATTCTTGAGTCATCCCTTAGAGGACAGCTGCCCGGCAGAGCTGCCAGACTGAGAATTCTCATACTGAGAAGTGACATGAGAAAATTTATTGAGTAAGCCACTAACATTTGAGGGTTGGTTATTATCCTTATTTTAATAATAATGACACTAATCCAAAGTCCTAAACAACTGTTGGCTGTTCTAAATCATCCTTTCATTTGCATTATATTAATAACTTTATAACTCTAAATCATTCTGAAAATGTGTGAAATAGCTTTTTGAAATGCATCAAGATTATCATACAATTATTTTTTCAACCATCTTTCTTGTAATGAATCATATCCGCAGATTACCCAGGGTTCAATCGTACAGGGTTCTTAAAGTAAAACTTTCCTGGCCATACTGAACAATTATGTTAATATGTTGCTGAATTCAGTTTACTAAATTTCATTTTGGATTTTGAGTCTCAAAAGATCAGTGATATTGACCTATTGTTTTAATTTTTCCATTTTTTTCTTTCTTTTTCTTTATATATTTTTGAGATATTTCTTTAATGTTTTCTCAAGGTTATATTAGCTTTGTATGCATCTTTAAGAAGTTTTTTTTCTATTTTCTGTGGATGATTTTAAATAGAATATTAATATTTATTGCATGAAAGTTTGAAAGAATTTTATGTTAAAATCATCCTAACCCAGTGTTTTTTTGTGAACGTGGAATGGTAAGATTTGGCAAATATCTCAGTTTTTCTCATGGTCACTTTACTATTCAAATATTCCACCTCTGGTCAATTTTAGACATTCATGGTTCCTCTGAAAATTATCCATTTTTGTAATTAACATATTTATTTACCAATGCTACAGTTTTTTCCTTCCAGTTTTGGATTTATGACTTAAAATTAAAACAGTTCCATTGCCAGATCTTCATAATGTGCACAAAATCATTAAAAATAGCATATTCTAAACTAAACCTGTTTAGACTTCTTTTTCCTAGATGAGACAACCATAAATAGTATTCTTTTGGACATTTCTCATAACAAGGTGCCTCCTGCTCTCCTACTCTCATCCCTCAAGGTGAGGCAATAAGAAACACAACTTGAAATTTGTCCTAATTACTGTTGGAGCAGAAAACAAGTAGAATTACGTTTCTCACCAACATGAGAGAATTGGTGTTGACAGAATGGTACCAACTCTGAAAGTTAAACACGCACCAGTTGAGTAGATTTTCAATAAATATTTGCTGAATAAGTGAATGAATGGGGGCCTCAATCACTATTGCCCATACTCCCTTGGATGTTTCTGCAGGCTGGTTAAAATTTGGAAAGAGTAGAACAGTGGTTACCAGGGGCTGAGGGGGTAGGGGTCACAGTGAGGGAAACGAGGAGAACTTGGCCAAAGATACGAAGCTGCAATTATGTAGGATGAGTAAGTCTAGGCATCTAACGCACAGGCATGATGACTGTACTTAATAACACTGCGTTGAACACTGGATATTTGCTACAGGTAGATTTTAGGTGCATTTATCACACAATAAAAGGCAACTAATATAAAGAGATGATATTTTAACTAGCTTGACCGTGGTAATCATTTCACCATGTGTATGTATAACAAATCATCATACTGCACTCCTAAAACATATGCAATGTTTAAAAATACACAAAGTAATGAAAAAACACACATGGAAAAAAATTTTAAATAAAAATCGCTTGAGAATTGACTGGCTAAAATAAATTTGGAGTCTATACCAGTAGCTAAAATTTTGTTCTGTTCTAAGCAAACATTTGCACTCTTAATTTCTCCTGTTAATTATAAAATGACATGTGTTTGGGAAAATCATTGTTTCTAATACATCTTTATTTTGCTTTTCTAAGATTTTGATAACATTTCAAAATGCAGGTCTCATTTGGAGCACTTTCTATTCTGTCAACAGACAGGTTTGAGACACAAAGCCATCGCATCTCTCTTTTTGTTGATTTGGAAAAAAACCATAATAATTATTTACCTTCTTTCCAAAAAACTGTGTGTATGAAAGCCTTCACTGGACTCAAGTGTCTGGTCATTCAACTTTGCTATCACGATCATCTCTTAATTTCAATTAATCCTTTCTGCAAAAGTTGGCTAGTGTGTTCCATCTTTACTTCAGATTAATTAATATACCAATCGCTGATTTTAACTTCATTGAATATTTAAGTCCAAACAGCAAATCTCTTTAATAGCTTCCAAATTAGTACATTATATATATATAATCTAACTATCTTAAAAAACAAACACTACAAAAGTTCTAGTTCAGCAAGGAAAATTTTTAAAGCAACCTTAATTTGTTGATAAATCAGTAATAATTCTATTCACTTTAATGAAATCTAGTGCATATCATTACCATTTAGAAGAAGCTGAACTTCTTAAATGCATAAAAACCTTTTTCATACCATTTAAACATTTTAATTCTGATGTTTAATTTTTATGGAATCAGAACTCTACAATACTATCAAATATTTAACAAAACATTATAAAAGAGGCATAGAAATTATATCAGTGGTATTTCTCTCCAAAGTTGTACTAATAGTTTCTCCTAGAGGTGGAATATTCAGATTTTCTCCAATAGAGCGTGGCTTCTTACACTTATTATCTGTGTTGTTCTATAATTGTTAACTAGAACTTTATTCTTTTAATGAGGTTCTTTTTAATGCTCTAGTTACTGTGTTTACAATTTTCAAACTTTTCCTTAAAATCTTAGAAGTGTGATATATTTTTGCCATCTTTAAAACTTTCTACATAGAAGGCTTGTATAATTTTGACAGTTTTCTCTGTTTCATCAGAAAGAAAATGTACTGACAGACTAAAGGGTTCATTTCTCCGCTAATTTTCCTCTCAAGTATTCAGTTGAGTGTTTATCACAGTTTTATATTTGATATTTGAAAATAATTACTAAAGACATACATTTATATATACACATACATACACATAAACATGTAGGTATATTTAAAATTCATACTCCTTTCTTCTTGTCCTCCTTCCCGCCCCCTTCTCCTCCTCTTCCTTCTTCTCCTTCCTTTTCTCTTCTTTACCTCTCTCTCTTTCATAAGAAACAATGCCAGAAATAGTGATGTTTCTCAACTCAGTCTTTAAATACTAATTAACATGTAAATGCAGTAGATGTAAGCTGATTGAAGAAATCATTATTATAGCATTTGGAAGGAGAGACATGTTCTGTTTAGAAAAATACTTTGAGAGCCCACTTTGAATAAAGATGCTCGTGGTTGTCTAGTACCGCTGGCCGCTGGCCACACGAGGCCAGGAGCAGCTTCCCCACTCCCCAGGCATATCAGTAAACCACCTAATTCCCCAAACCCCCAATTGTAACAATTTCAAATAGATTCCCTAGAGGGCGCCAGCCTCGTCACTGCTTTAGAGCAAGGTTGAAGACAAAGGGATTTTACAAAATAAGACATCACTTTATCAGAAGTTCTGTATTCCACTGACTCTGGGATGGTCACTTTGGTCAGCGTTTCCCCAGGGTTCCCGTCTCCTGAGCTGCCTGGCCTTTCTCAGCTCGCAGCGCACTTCCAACCTGCAGCTTCTTTGCAAACGAAATCCTCAGGGCTACGGTGTATCCTCCTTCAAAGGAGCCTTTCAAGGTATTCCCTGAATGACTCTTCCCTCTTAATACTAGGTGGTAAAGTCATAATTTATCTTTTCTCTGACGTTACATTTTTTTCGACTTTTTAATAACTAGTAAAGGACTAATGACCACTGATAGCCTTGAGTCTCTGAAAAATTTTTTTTACAAATTCCAAATCAATGATTTACAAGTTGAGTTTTAGTCACAATCCATTCATAAATAAATCACTTTCAGTAATGACCACGAGTGGAATAAGACAGAGGAAGAGAAAAATAACAAAAAGTTTATTTTCATCATTTGTACCTAAGTGCCTGGTCCGCTTTACTTTGATTGTACCAGGTTCTGTCACGTGATGCCCACTCCCTAATCTGCCCTGCTGAGCAAGAGGCAAAAATTAAATATCTAAGACCTCAGGTAATATCTTTTTTTAGACCTCCTTATAAAGGAGCTGAAAAGCATACTTCTGCTTCAGGGGGCTCCTCTCTCCGCCCCAATATACTGCTTACCAGGCATCTCAAATTTCAAAAATTTCACTACTTATCAAAGGCAAAAAACTTAACACTAGCCCTCAGAGATCCCATTTTAAAGCTACCCTCTAAGGGCTTAGCTGCAACCTATTTTAAATAGTTTATAGTAACATCTATTTCTATGAAAGATTAAAAACTACTCTAAACCAAATACCACGTATTCAATATTTTATGTTTGAAATATACTGATTTACCAGAAGAGGGAGCAATCTATCTAGTCTCTAAATGCTTGCCCAGTCTACCTTTCTATAATTTGCATAAACATAAAAGCTTTGGGAAAAAAAAAAGCTATGGTTTTATGTGAATGTGTTTTGGCATTTTAAAATTTATTCTGCATTCTGGAAATAAATGTTAAGAAAAATTAGAGTTTCCAAATTGTATTAAGAAACTGCAATATATTTTGAGGAACAAATCACCTTTCAGTTATCTCCCTTTCATAAAGAAATTAGATGAATTATTGATACAATTAAGATGGGATTATAGAAAAAGGAGAATGTCAAAAGAGAGTTTAATGACATTGAAGTAGCTGCTTCTCATCATTTCTTTTTTTCCACTGCACTCATGCCATTTGTACCATTTAACCATTAACAAATTAAGCAATGTTGGAGGACACTTTTGATCTTTTACTTCTTGTTTTTGCAGTATCTTAACAAATATAATATGGAAATAGATTAATGGCTGACATAAAATTATTTTGGACTAGCCACTGAAGATTAGAAGAGATGATATCAGATATAAATTTTCCTTATTTTTTTTCACTTCTCACTGCCAATTATAATGTTCAACACACTGTCTTAGATGACCCTGTCCAAAAATGTGTCAACAATTATTTTTTAACTTAAATGATGAGGAAAATATTTCAGCCTGGCTTGTCTCATTGCTAGATTATTGTCCATGGTTAGTAGGAGCTTTTGAGGTTAAATGTCTTTGTTGATGTTCTTAAAATAATAAATTCCCCAACTATATGATATATTAGAATTATGGAAAACATATGAAATATAGAATCATGAATATACAGGTGTAACATAAAAGGCACCTGTTATATTTACATACAGAACTGATCTTTTCCAGAGGCTGCCTGGAGGAGAGGTGAGTTTCAGTGACTTGGTATCACGGACGGACTATCAGCCTGAGGCCTATGAATCAGGAAGAACGAATCTGCCTTTTGTAGCCGCTCACGGGGCGCCTGTGCCCACAAGTGCCAAGAGCTTTTCCATATTGCTGAATTTGTTCTTCAGTGTCTCTTGTGAGCAAAAAAGGCACTCCTCAGCTCATTCAGTCTTGGGAGAGAGCCTTGGGAAGAGTGGATGCCATCCAAGGGTGTTACTGGAATTAGGGCTCCACCGGGCCAGGTTAGTGTGAGCATGGTTGTGGTTTGGTTTTAAGGGTTTTTTATTTTATTTTTTTAGTTGCCTTGTGAAGCTGTCCCCATTTGAACCTCCAGCTCCCTCTTCCTTATGACCTAGATGGAAAGGCAATAAGCTGAATTGCACATTGAGTCCTAATTTCCTCTATGCCAAATATGCCCTCTGGTTCTAACAACGTATATGTAATGTCACTCCAGGATGGCAACCTAGGCAGGCAATGATTCTTTAAACTGCCAGGGTTCCATGTAGCACCTGGAAGGAAGTATTAATGTTGATCCAATATCAATGTAATTCACATATGTCCCACTCATATCTCCCCTTCAGTAAGCAATTTAGTAACAGTGAGCTTTCATAGTGCCAGTCAGACCTTTCTAGTCTCAGAATGTTGAAGCGTCTTCCCAATAAATTATCGTGGAGTAATGAAATTCTCTCCAAAGACAATAAAAGCCATTTCTGTCAGGCTGAGTTACTTCAAACATCAATGAAATGGCATTTGGCTTCTAATTTCTTTAACAGTGGAGGAGCATGAGCTTTGGCGGGAAGGTGACGTTCTTTTCTACAATTTCCACTGGAGAGCAGTCTTGAAATTCTGGCTGGTATTCCAGGAGGCTTGACAACTAAGATTATTATGATGCCAATAGGAACTCACAGGACGGGGGTGGGTGGGGAAAGGTCCTCCTCTCCCCAACCCTTTATTACCAGCTTCCTGACTTTGCACTCCTTGGGTGGAGGGCAAACTGAGTAGAGACAGATTAGCTGAAGCTGACAAAGCTCACATTTCAGGGTCTGTCACCTGTAGGAACCTTTGCAGGACTTCAGAAAAGGCACTAGCAATGTGTTCCCAGGATATTATGTTTTTGTAAAATTTGCCAAATAGTGTATTTTGATGAGTTAAGAACTCTGCCTCCATCACACTTTGCTTCTTACAGGGTGATGTTGAAATGGCCCCAGGGAGTGTTGGGAAAGCAGGAGCTGAGTTGAGCCGTCAGCCACCTAGTTCAGAATAGGCAGGGCCTATTTCCGTAGCTTGGGACCTCTGCTAGATAGAGTTAAGTTATTGCTAGCATCTATAGCTCTGCATTAGAAATGGCTTCTTTGATCAGCCATGCCAGAGGAAAGACTAAATATCCTTCTATTATCTCTTTAGGAAATATTACGAGATTGTCATAGGAAGAGACAGTCAAAGACCACGCATCCAACAAGTAAAAGATTACATGTTATTGAAGGGTTTCATGTAGTTACTGATACATATATTATAGTTTTCTAGATTTTGGGATACTAGTATTGGGTTTTTTAAACTTGTGTTTTGCTGTGTCATCTAATTTGTCTTCTCATTTTAAAGAAAATATTCAGCACTGATTTTTTTCTGTTCTTTCATAATTTTGTTTCCCTTTTCTTTAAAGAGGATCCTGATGACTGTCTAAGCTGATACGTTTGTCACAAAAGCTGACTTGGGCCCTGACTCAGAGTCCGAGTGGACTTCTGACCATACCTGGTGAGCCAGCTGCTTCCTGTCAGAGCTTGGGCACCTTGTACCAATCAACTTGTCATAGCTAGGTCGTGTTTTTTCATGCCTGTAGCTTCATAGACTGCATTTTATCCAATCATGAATAGGCAAGAAATAAAGCAAATAAGGGCATGATATGCATATTCTCCTAGTCTTGTTTTTCCTTCTCTCCCTGGGACCCTAAGAACCTCCCTGCAAGACATCCTTCGTGTCTAATGGAAACTTCCTTTCCATTAGAATGACTACTAACAATAAATGCATATACGTCAGCCTGGGACCCTTTACGCCTTGGTAGGGTAACACATATATAGGGATTTCCATAGAGAGAGAGCTGCCAGTTCCGGTTGACTTCTAGGTTCCCGTGTGGACTAGTCAACATTCCCATCAGTGAGCATTTATTGAGTGCTTACCATGTGCACATACCATGCTAGGCAATGGGAATTTGGGGATTGCTAATTCCCAACCAGAAATTGTTTTTTTCTAAAGGAAATTGTCCATCTCTTTGCACTGATAAAGCACATTATAGTTAGCATCACATTTGACCCTCACAACTCTTTGCAGTTTTAGCGATGAATAAACTAAGAGTCAGGTAGCCTCAAGAGCTTACGTGACTTTTCTGAGTTCATGCTGCTCATCAGCGGCTGAGCTTGGACTGGACCTCCTGTCTGGACTCCACACCATGCCTTCCCATTGTGCCAAAAATGCTGCCCTGCTGACCAGTGTGTGCCCTGGCTCTCTGTTAGTTGGTAGAACAATTTGCTACAAAAAAAAAGTTTGGAGCGTGTCAGATCTGGGTTCTAATTATGGCTCCCTCAATTGCTAGCTATGAGTAAGTCAATTTTCTGGTTTCTGTGTCATTGTGCATTAAGTGGAATAATAATTATCTTGCTGTGAGCATTTATAGAGATACTAAGAGCCTAAGTTCTGGGACAAGACTGCTAAAGGATAGCGGTGAGGGAGTGGGCACACAATCTAATGATGACCCTCTTGACTCAGATCTCTCTGACCCTCTCTGTTTCTCTCTCTTTCTTTCCTTCTCTCTGTCTCTCTTACAATTTAAAAACTTAACAGACAGACCTTCTTTGGACCTGTATCCCCTGACTACATTCCTCTGACATCATTCCTAAAGGCAACCTCCCCTCTAAGATGGTATGTATCATTCCCATGCATGTTTTATAGTTTCTTTATCCATATTTAAATTATATCAATAATGGTGTGTGCTCAGTAGAGTTTCTGGCATATGGTAAGTCCCAACAACGTTAGTGTAAGAGTCTCTCTTTTTCTGCTTTCTGGTCAAATATTGATATTGTCAATATGATGGTTTTAAAATGGTATTTATTATTTTAATTTGCATTTTCCTCATTACTAATGAGGTATTACATTTCATAGGTTCATCCAGTCAATTTTCTTATTCTGTTCCTTGGTCATTTTCTCCAGTTGGGTGCTTGGGTTTTTTCTTAATAATTTTTGAGATTCTTTGCTTATTTTGAACACAAATCTGTCAGTTATATAAGTTACAATTACCTTCTTTAAATCTGCGGTTTGTTTTTAAATTTTTTAATACTGCTTTTACCGTTACAAATGGTAATACCATACCAGTACACACCAAAACAATTAGTTATTATCGTAATTAAATATATCAAGTTTTCTTTGGGGTATGGTGGTTTTTCTGTCTCATTTAGGAAATTCTTCCCTCAACTGGTATTAAAAAGCTATTTCACCTATATTTATTCTACAGTTTTCAAGCTCCCCTACACCTTTAATAAAACTGATGTTGTTTGTGTTTGTGATATGAATTACTTTAGGATTCCATTTTTTCACAATGAAAACAATTTTTTCACAGCACAATTTAATGAATGATCCAGTCTCACTCCTTTATATATAATGCCACACCTGTTATATGCCAAGTTTCCAATTACATCTGGGTTTATTGTGTTCTGACCCATTGCTCAAACAGTCAACCCCTGAACCAGAAAGCATATTTAATGACAGGTAGCGAGGGTTTTGTTAAGAGAATGTAACTGACAAGAGGCTCCATAGCCAACTGCATGGACAGCACTGGCCACTTTCCTTCAGGCCATACTTAGAGATCTTTAGCTACCTCACTTCCATCGTGCAGATACCTTTGCTACATAGAAGGAGTTGAAATCCTCATACATTCATGAAATTTTCACCCCCCCCCCCATAAGCTAGGCTCAGTAAAAAACCAATTGGAATATATCTGAAAACCTTCCATCTAAAGTAACATACTAGAACTCACTGTTTTATAATCACTTGGTTCACCCATCAATCTCATTAAAAACTACTTCCTCAGTGATGGTTCCCTGCCTTACCTTTATACCATGATCGTCTGTGGCAGGTGACATGTCTGGTCTTGATAACGGTCAAAAGGCTGTCACTACCCAGGCGTGCCTGAGAGCCTCATCTGATGCAGGGTCAAGGACTAACACTCAGATTGCATCCGATTAGTGTAAGAATTCAATTAGATGCTCAATCAAATGGAGTCCTCCATTCTTTTGAATTCAGTTTTGCTGCATCGGTTAAACTATGATTCTTGAGTCTAAAAGCAAAGATTATTTTCTTGCACCAGAAATCTAGACATAGCTCTGAACTAAAAAGAAAACAGTCTTAGTAAATTTGACAAAACAGGTAGAAATATCAGCTGAGAATATGGAACCAATGTTGTTAGTTGTCTTTAGCAGGCATGATGGCCTTTGAGTTTGACTTACTTAATTAAATGCCTATAATAATGAAATGATATCTTGCCTGCTTCTGTCTGTTGAGATGTCACCTCCAATGGTTAAGCCTCAAGCCTAGACAAACCTTTGGTTGCCACTATTTTCTTATAGTCATGAAAGACATGGTTCTTACATCTGAGAACAGATCGAGTCAAACCAAATTATGGCATTTCCCTGGCAGAAAACTATTTTAAGTTGGTGACTTCTAACTTTTAAAAATTGACAATGTTTTGCCTATAATTTGGGTTAGTAAATGTATACCCATAAACAATAGCAAATGGTTATTTTTCTTTTCAATAAACATGAATCAAGAAAATTCTTTTTAATAGGCTTTTTTAGATACCATTACTGCAATAGTAATTTGAATTTACCCATTTTATAATCACCCAAAGGTATTCACCATGTTATTATAAAACGGATGAGTAAGTGAAAACTAAACTAATGAATAAAATACATTTCCAGAGGTTTGTTGAAGCTCTCTGTAGGTATTTTCATGGTGTTGATTACCAATGGAAAGCAACCAAAGTCATGTAGACTTATGAATCAGTAAGTCATAATTACTGAGTGTTCATGAAATGCCAAGACAGAGCTACTCCTGTGTAGGGATATTATATTCTCCCTTAGCTGGCCGCAGTAGTACAGTGACGCCAGGGTTATGCCACAAGCTGAAGATCAATAGCAAGGTATATTTTACCCAATTAAATAGCTAAAAAAAAAAGATTCTTAATTAAATGCAGGTTTAAGGTATTAATATTAAAAGTAAAATGGAACTTCATGAAAAGTTGTCTTTTAAAAGAGGTAGTGAAAAAAAAAAGGAATAGTGGATAGAATCTTAAAAAGGAAAACAGTGAAAGAAAGGGTACATTGTATAACTTTGAATTATTTTTCTTCGTGTTTGCATTCCTTTAATTCTATTCCTCTCCCTTGGTTTAACAAAGCAAGCCAAGGGCAGACTTAGAACAAATTTTAAGAAGCCAAAAGTGGAACAGGAAACTTGGTTTGATAAAGCAAAGGCAATTTGCTCAACATGTGGGAGCAGGGTCTTCATCTTGTTAATGGATGGTCTGTAAGCTGAATTGTTACTAACAGATCAGCTATTAATTTAAAATAGAAATTGAATCCATCTTATGGGATTTGCAGAAGTAATGGTTTTTCTTACATATTCCTTTCCAGATGTTCTTTTTATAACTACAGGCAATCTTAATTTTCAAATATACCGAATGTATAATTAAAGCTATAGTTTCACCTCACGTTTAAAGTATTAAATCTTGAATAAACTTGGCGAGACCGCTGCTTTGGCAAAATGAGAAACGTGTCTTGAATTCTTCTGATTCCTTCTTCAGCCGTCCTGCCTGCCATCTGGATCACAGCCATTCTTCACATCTCAAAACATGCACACCTACTTCTTCCTTCCTGGCACAAGCTTGACCCTACTTTCTAGAACATAACTTCCTTTATATAACATCGGTGAAGGCAGAAAGCCTTTGTACTTCATTTTCCCTTTTCTGGTATCAAGATGTACACCTTACCTTGGATTTGAGCTTATACACTTCTTAGAAGTGTATTTCTGTTGTTCATTTCTTCATTTAGGTGATTATACATTTTTGCACCATCAGATCCTTCCAAACTCAAGAATCCTGCTCAGCACTGAACCAGTCTTTCAAAGCTGTTCTGCTATCCTGTAGAAAACCATGATATTAAATATATACACACACACACACACACACACACACATATATAAAACATAATTATTTCTTAAAATATAACATTATCCTGGAACTAACTAAAACAGAAATTTACAGGCCAAGAAATTATTTAGAGAAGTGATACAATTCTTCCAAAGAGGAGCAATCTCTACCCCTAGATAATCGTGGAATCCCATGATACCTTTCATTCTTATACTCTCACTGGTTAGGTCACACAGACACCACTACTTATTTGTCTTTGTTATTTTGTTATGATACATCAGTCAGCATTTTGCTAAGGCTCACAAAAATGTTCCCAAATGTTAAAAGTCACAAATGAGGGTATTTAGTCATGAGGAAGATTTAGAAACTTCAAAACAAAATACTTGGCATACATGTTGTCTATTAGTTTGCTACTTCTTAACTCCTGTTCCCTACTTTCAAGTTTTGCATTTTCTAAATATTCTTTACTGGCACCTGGAAGAGAAAGGAGCAGTGGGGTCAGGGAAGGAGTGGTGGCAGGGAGAGGGGTGTCATGGTGAGCACATTGGCTTTGAGGGAAAGATTTATCATCAAATGCTGTGCAGGTCACTTTATCTTTCTGAGCATCAGTAATGTATATTTCACAGGATTGTTATAATGTTGATGTGTTAAATATAAAAGTATTTATCAGTCAGTTTTGGCTGTGATACTTTTGTGAAGCACTCAACATTAAATCTTGGAGGCATTATAGAAATATTTATTGGGTGTTCAGGGATCTGACAAATTGGCTCTGGTCTTGGCTGACCTCCCATGGACGAGGCTGGACCCCAGGGTTTAGACTGGTTCAGTTCTACCCAAACTAAAGGAGCAACAGCCACCTGGACATGCTCTTCTCATGACAAAAAGCAGAAACTCCAAAAGGGTGGGTGGAAATTGCCAAGCCTCCAAAATTCTTGGTTTTTATTCATATTATGTTGAGCAAAGCATGTCAAATGGCCAACGTCAAGGCCAATGGCAAGAGAAAGATTTGTAGGCAAATACAGTCGACCCTTGAATAACATGGGGTTTAAGGCACCAGAACCCCCCCTGCAGTCAAAAATCCTTGTCTAACTTACCCCGATTGTTTAGTACTGTAATACCTATTTATTGGAAAAAAGCTGTAGGTAAGCGGACCTGCTCAGCTCAAACCCTTGTTGCTTAGGGTCAACTGCAATTCAGTCTCACACTAGCTGGTACATGTGTGGCTTTCAATGAATGCTTTAAAAAAAATCATGAAAAGCCACTTCCTTTGAAATGTCACATTTTTTACACCTAAACTCTAGAAAAGTATATGTTAAATTTAATCTTGCTCATTATGAGTTCATTATGAATATATTTTGCTAAGGATTTCTTCTATATAAAAGAGTTTATATTTTAAAGATCGAAATGTGGATCACCAGTGTATTTAACCCTTCCACTTTAATAATAGCATCTTCCCAAGTCTAAAAAAAGCATTCTTACCATCAACTTTGGCTTTTCTTCCAAGTTTTAGTGACTATGGAAATTTAAGAGTGTAGGTAGAACACTTCTACATAAGGACGATTAGGACAATTTTTTGATTTAGAATCTGAGATGAAACTTTGAAAGGAAGGGGCAGAGAAACACATGCAACAACTGAGAACAATGTTATAATCTGGGGAAAAATTTGGGCAGAGTGCCCAGACAGGAATATTTAGGAGGCAGAGATGCCAAGAGTGGGGACCTGAGTTAAGGGAACAGCATAAAGCAAGACAGGAACAGAAGCAAAAGGCACTTTCCGTGAATAATGCAGTTACACAGTGTTGAGGCTGTGAAAGCTTCAGATTTGTTTGTGGAGCTGCTTATTTAAGCATATTTCCAATTTGTCCACGTGCTCTGTTTATTATTTATCAAATCATTATCTCTGAAAACTGTTATTTCGTAGTTGCATCATGTTCTTTTCTTTTTAATTCCAAAGCACTTAGAAAAAAATCTCTGCTAATTCTGGAGCTAATTCTAGGAGAATACCTAGAGATAAATTATAGTAAACAAAAAGTAGCACATTTTCTTCCATATTTGTGGTGTGTTCCTCTATAACTTATTTAATTAAAATTAAATGTTTTTAATCTCTCATATTCTAGTGAAATAATGTTTAACATTCAAATACTACCTACACTTATACATATATATAATTTTTATATTTTATAATTATGGAGAAAATTATTTAATTGTGGATGGTATGTATTTGCAGAAAAACATCAGAGAGTTTAATTTTTTCACTCTTGTTAAATATGAGTCTTTAAAATTGCCATTAAAAGTAGACTGCAGGGTTTTGCCAACTGTTCCTTTATGGGTTAGCTAATGTTAGTTGAGAACTTTTTCATCCTCATTTTATTAGGATAAAAAGCCTGTCTTTGACATTAATGCTGTAGACGAAAGAGTAGATAACTTTTCCTTTTATAATGCTTGCCTTTCAACAGCCCTTCCCGATAAACCTGAAAGGCAACCCCTAACACAGCCACACTGTGAAGCACTTCTGCAGATCTAGAAAGAAAAGTGATCATCAAAAGAGGAAGCTGCAGAGCTCTCATGCCACCCTGGAGTACTTCAGAGAGACTTCTTTAACTTAAAAAGTTTTGAGCATCACCTACTGTTGTGGATATTCTGATTTAAAGAAATTAAAATACAGGGTTTTAACCAGGGTGGACAGTTTTCTATTAATGAATAGCTCTTTTCAGTTTTGCATCGTCAGCTCCTGCTGTGATCTGCAATGCAGCAGATGCTGACAATACACACGTGCCAGATCTTCATTAAGAGACTTAGGGAAATAGAAGCCATCAATAGATAAAACAGACATAGTAGAACATCCATCAGGTAGAGCAATGTTCTGAAATATACTTTTATATAAATATTTGACTCCTCTCTCTTTACTTTAGGAAACATTTCCCTATGAATTTAGAAATGATATAGTGAAAAGAATAAATGGTTTAGAAGTGGATTGTATTTTTTTTTTTAAAGAAAAGTTTACACACATGAACTTTGCCAATGAATGGCGTAGGGCAGTACTCCTCAAACTTTTGCCCTGAAGAACCACTAATGGTAATGGGTCTGGAGATACTGTGAAGACCAGTTATGCCATGGCACATTAATCTTCAGTGCCTTTCTGCTTTATAGATCATTTATGACATAAACGTCAAGTGTCTGTTTCAATATAAGATACTTCCTTCAAAAGAAAAATCTCTAGGTAACAGTCATCTCTAGCATGATGTGGAACTTTCTTATTTTTATAGATTCCAGTGCTCCCACCCAAAGGCTTGTACATCCAGGGACATGTGTGTACTTTCCTGGGCAATACAAAATATTCCAAAAATCCAAATTTAATTAATTTAATTGTTCATTTAACATATGTTGTAACTAATAACAGGTCACATAAACATGATTGTTTCTTTAAGGAGTTTGTAGCACTGTTGGAGAGATAAGACAGATACAAGAATAGCCATAATTTATACAACAGAAATTGATAAGCTTTAGAGGCAAACCATTACAGAAAATGGTGGACTGGATCAGTGAACATCTTTGTGGAAAAGAGCGGTTAGAGTGTGAATATTCAAAGCAAAATAAGTGGAAGAGACTTCAACCAGTGGAAACAGTGCCAAGAAAGTCACAGAAGCAGGTACAGAAATTACTGAAATATTTTTTCAATGCATATGGGTGGTAGTTGCACTTAGTGTACTTAGTGATTGCAGATCAGGCTTCAAATGGATGAAAAAATAGGTCATCTGCAAATCTAAAAAGAAGCTTAAAATAATTACTTTCCTGTACATCAGGAGACAGATTAAGGAGTTTTCAAGTTATGTCATCAACGTGGATCTCAGCATTTGTATTTTCAAATAATCTGATGAAAGCATCATAACTCTAGATTAAAGAACAAAGACATTTTTCTACCTCTTAACTCTAAAATTTACATTTTTTTCCAGAACAAATTCACAAAGAGTTTTATATTGATGGCTATAAGAAATACAGGCTTTTAATATAATCATTGCTATCTTTCTTTAAAAATTCAATTACTCCCTTGTCATAACATAACATAAAAATCCATTCCAAATGGATCAAAGACCTGATTGTAAAATGTAAAATAATAAAGCTAGAGGATAACATAGGAGATTTTTCTTCATGATTTGGGGATAGGCAAATATTTATCCAACAGGTCACACACATCACTAACCATTAAGGAAAAGACTGAGATATTGGACATTAAAATTAGAACACTCTGTTCATCAAGAGACATGATTAAGAGAGTGAAAAGGCAAAGAGGGAAAAGGAATAAAAAGTTTATAATATCCTTTATATCTAAAAAGGACATGTTCACAATGCTTACAGAATATTCCTACAAATCAGTAAAAAAAAAAAAGGTATACAACCCAATTTAGCTATTCAAATTGTACATAAGTATATATTAGGACCCAGCAGTTCTACTCCCAGCAATATCGCTTAAAAAATAAAGTGTGACTTTGCATACAAAAAGATATGTACAGAAATGCCCTTAGTAGCATTATTTTTAATAACTCTAAACTGGACTATTAATATTCAACAACACAATGGGTAAAAAAAATTGTAGAACGCTCATCAAAAAAAAAAAAGAACAAACTACTGCTTTACACAACAACATGGATGAATCTTGCAGACATACTGTATGAAAGAAACAAAAAACAAAGGAAGTCAGACAATGAAATCGTCGTCTACTGTATGATTCCATTCATGTAAAGATTAAAAACAGGCACAACTAACTTTGGATAAGAAGTTAGAATATTACCTACCTTTGGGGAGGAAGCACCAGGAAAGAGGCACAAAGGAAGCTTCTAAAAAATGTTTACGTTCTCATCTGGATCTGAGTGGTTTTTACACAAATGAGTTAACTTTGTAAAATTTTATTGAGCTGTACACTTAAGATTTTTGCACTTCAACGTATGTATGTGACATTTCAAAAATCAGGTTTTAATAATTGATTACACACTTGTAGTTAGAATAGAAAGACTTAGGTGTGACCATCTTGAGGCAGAGACAAACGGCTGCTTTGGATAAAAACAGAAACTGTCCTACATAAACAGAATTGAATACTTTATCAGATGTGAGAGGACAATTCACTACACACTGCCAGAAACATTATAGATTGTTTTTCACATGTATGGCCAGTTATTTCTACCTTCTATTTAAGAATTAAACTCCTAAACTGCACAATGCTTTGATTAAAGCCCACTGAGTTTATAAAATAGTGACTAAAAATCCTCTACTTTAGTTCTTACAATAATAATATTTAACTCTTACTGGGTACTTTCTATTTATCTGTCTTAAGTGCTTGCTTGTATTAACCCATTTGAATGCACAAAGTGACAAAGTGAAATGGCTACTGTTATTTCTTCCCTTACAGAGAAGAGGATCCAGGGTTCATAGAGGCCAAGCAGGATAATCAAGACCCCTGGACTAGTGACACATCATGAAACTAACTCAGGCATCTTAATTTAAAATTGCATGCTATAAAACACTGTGCTACACTAATTCCACCTCCCAAAACAGGACATGAATTCTATCCTTAATCCCGAATAGAGGATGGATTTACCAGCAATGTGGTGATAGAACAGCCAGTGTGCCTCAGTTTGAGATTAAGGTTTGGGGTCATGAAACTACACAGTGGATGAAATACCTAGAGATGAATATGTACCCGATTTTGCAAGTAAGGGACAGAAAGAGCACATATGAATATATTTAAAGACATCTCCTAAATGTGCACATGAGCAGAACGTAATAGCAGCAGCAGCATGGAGTGAATACAACAGTGTCTGCGGAAGGTATCTTCTTTGCAGAAATGCATCAGTTAGACTGTTTTGCACTGCAAGTAACTGAACTGACAAATCAGTGTGACTTAAATAATATATTTACTATCTCTTATGGCTAGAAAAACGGAGGCTAGGTGCTCAATGATTGCTCAGAGGCAAGGAGACTCAGGCACTATCTGTCTTTCTGTTCAGGCAAGATGATAAATCCGTCCTCAGGCTTGTTCTTCTTCTTCGCACAGTAACAGGTGCATCTTTCAATTTCACAAATGTACACATCAGCGCCTAAAGGGATAGTTTCTTGCTTTGCATCTGTCTCCTTTTGTTTTAATCAGAAAAGACAATCCTTGCCAGCCCTTCTCTTCACCCCTGAGCACATTTCTTCTTTTCTTTCTGTAGCCAGGGTTGCAAGGCATGTCCATGCTAAGTCAGTCACTGGTAGGAGGAATGGAGTATGATGACTGCCTTTAACTACTCAACATTCACCTCTTAAGGATCCCAGTTGAGAGGGTGAACACCCCCTGATAAATTGGAGGCTATGGGCTTAGAAGAAAGTGGGTGGAAGGCTGGTTTGGGGTTAGGCAACCAACAGTCTCTCCCACAAGAAAGTAGTAATGCTAAAAACAACCATGGCTTTACAAGTAACAGCCTTAGCCACAAACCAAAGTGCCCCATTTACATGAATTTGGTGACATTTTCTTCTGTCTACACACAGATTTCTCAACAACAAATAAAATAGTGAGCAGTATCATCTTAGATTATTCCAGAATATTGTGTTTGACTACACTTCAAAATGGCATTTCCAGCATCATATTAAATCAGATATATTATTGAAGTGTTAATGCTTAATATGGTGAATGTATAAATCACTGTTTTTTGTACAAATATGACCTGCAGTACCAAATTGGAAGCCAACAGAAACACTGAGACAAAGATTGTAAACTTTTATTCTTGCCTGGAGAATGTTTTGGAATTAAAACCTTAAAACCAAATCTAATTTTCTCTAATGCAATTCTTTAGGTGTCTGCCTTGCATATTGTGTGAAAAAGTTGATAATGGAAACATTCAAGAGCCAATGCACTTAACTTCATTTTCTTACCATCTTAATCCCCTTCTTCCCAACTTAAAGTCTCTTTTAAAATGTTTCAAGTAATCCTATTACTTTTAATTATTCTTTATTTGACACTCAGTATACTTTCAATATCACATTAAAATTGCAGTATATAAATTTGTTCTTCTGTTGTGACAAATGATCATTCTTTTATAACAAACTTTGGGGTCTTCCATCAATTTCCAGGAGAGAAAGCCAATGCATGAGAGTAATAAATATTTGAAAAGTACAAATGTAACAGTCTCTTTGGTGCTTAAGCTGCTATAAAATTGCACAACTACACTTTCCAAGAAAGTTGTATGTGCGCCAAAACCTTTCAACTTCTCTGCCCTTCTGATAGGTCATGTTTGTGAGAGGAAGCAAGGTTTCATGTTCACCAGAGGCTTAGATTGGAATTTTTAGGTTTGATAAAGTGTAAATGGCTGGTGGAAAGAGACAGCTAACGACTTGGAATGGTTTGGGAATTACTTTCAGAAGTTTTTATTCTTTTTGATCCTGTGCTATGTACTTCAGCATGTAGAGACTAAGAAAATGAGTTCATGGCTCACTGCAGAGGGGAAGCAAAGATAAATGAATTAAAGAAAGGCTGCTTAATAAAAAACAAACCCGTAGAAGCAGCACCACGTTAGCTAGGGTGAGACTATGAATTTAAAATTAGTACTTTTCTTATCATTTCCCTATCAATTCTATCAGGTTTACGTTTTGAATTCCTGTCCAGGTAGCTCTGATAAATTAATTGAGGCTACCCTTTATATCAGCTTCATAAATGTTTATATCTTTAGGGGGAAAAAAAGTGCGTGGGCACGTTAGGACGCGAATGCCACTTATTTTATGGACGAAGTGGCGTTCTCAATTGTCAGACAATCCCGAGTTACAGATCATCCACCATTCTGTGAAATCCCTTCCCCAATTTGGTCACCATCATTAAGGTTTTAAGGGAGCCAAAAAGAACAACTTCCCAATTCTAGACGCTAATGGTCTAAACGATAGACCCTCTAACGGGTCCTGGAAATGGAAGTGGCCCCTTGGAGAAAATAAAGGAAAAGCCTTCCGCTGCCCGGCCTGCCCTACCCCCAACCCCCAGTTTCTCTTCTGATTCTCCAAAAATCCCACCCCCACCCCTCCGCACACTCTAGGGCAGCTGGCTTTCCATGTAAGGGCTGTTAAAGTCATTTCAGTATCTCTTCTGGAAGGACCTGGTAGAAGGATCTCAGAAAGCTGGGTAGATGTGGGGGCGAGAGGAGTTGGGGCCCTCCTGGCAGACGCCTCCCACAGGGTCCGGACCTCCCACGCCCGGGTCCCTAAAGCGCAGAGCACACCCACAAAGGGCCAGCGTCCAGGCCTCGCTGGGCGAGCGGGTGAGGAGGGGGCGGGGAGAAGCACGGCGGCCGCTCCTCGCTCCCGCCGCGGGCCGGCGTCCAGGGCTGGGGAGCGGCGGGGGTGGGCGAGGAGGGGCGCCCACGTCACGTGCGCGCGCGCCGGGGCCGCAATAAATGCCCGGGAGCTCGAGGCGGCGGCGGAAGCGCTCGGCGCCCGGCTCTGCGCGCGGCGGCGGCTCTGCACCGAGCGGGAGCGCGGCGTCGCCTCCAGCCTTCGCCGCCACCCCGGCCTGTGTCCCCGCCCCTCGCTCCTGCAGATAACGCCCCGAGACGCTCGGGCGCCCACCCTGGCCGGCCAACTAGGCAGCTGCCTTTCCGCCCCAAAACTCAGGCTCTAAGTTTGGAGCGTTGTGACTGCTCCTTCTTCCAGGGCCCAGGGGACCCGCGGAGGCCGAGGCTCGCGTCCCCCTGCAGCCAGCGCGCTGGTCGCCCGAGGACGCGCCCCGCCCCGGCGCTGCCCCAGCCGGGCCGTGTGTGTGCAGTCGCGTGTGCGGGCTGCGGGCGGCTGCGGGAGGCCGGCCGTCTCGTTTGGCTCAGCTCTCGTAGGGAACTTCACACTGGAGAGGTAAGGGCGTTTGTAAAGCCGCATCGCTGGGTCTGCAGGCTGCCACCTTTTCCTTTCTACTTTTTTTCCTGCTTAAACTTCTGTATTGAAACAACAACAACAACTTGCAGAGTGTGGTCAGACACAGAGGGTGGGTGGGCTACTCAGAAAGCAGCCGCGATGGGGGTTTGTGGGAGCTCATTTTTGGAAGTGACTTTGTGAGTTTCACCTTCTGTCGCGCGCTTTCCGTTTGGGCTCAGGGAACAGTGTTCCTGAGGCGCAGGAGAGGAAAAGCTCTGAAGCTGCCCGGGAACTGTTGGCTTTATCGGGAGCGGGTCACAAGTTAGCGCACACTTTCTAGGAAACAGTGATTGAGTTCTTCTTGACCTGTGCCTGGATCAGAGGAGGCTTACCCCAGTGACCTTGACCATTCACTCCCATTAATTCACTGGTCCCTCTAGAAGTACCCACCGATATATATATGAGTAATATTTTGTACTGCTTTAAAACATTCATAATATTGTGGACCTTCTGAATGTATGTGAACCAGAGATGGGACACTAAGATAAAATAGTACCTTAAAACAGATAGAGAAACATGGGCCTGTGGTTTGATTGATAAAACATTCCAGGTACGTAATACCCTCTGCAGGCTGTTTGTAATATATAGCCATTTAAAGCTTCGTAATTCAGAAAGTATTTAAAAGCTTTGGCTGTTCTGGGTTACTTTTGCCTTTTATTTTTGGCCTCGTGTACATTATCTTGAGACATAGAGCTGACTGTTTTATGGAAACAATGCGTTGTGAAAAGTCCTTTGTAGGAAAAACGGGTTGGAGAAAATTTATTTCAAAAAGTGCATTCCCATTTGCTGGCATTATATAGTCAAATCAAACAGGCTCACTCCCTTTGTAACTGTTGTGTTATTTTTGTTATTAGAAAATTAATATCTGTCAGGATTTTCACCCTAATCACACTGCATGTCGTTATAGCCAAAAGGAGTGGAAGAGCCTGTCTTGGAGATTTTCCCGGGGAAATCCTGAGATCACTCATTATGAAGTGTACCGCGCGGGAGTGGCTCAGAGTAACCACAGTGCTGTTCATGGCTAGAGCGATTCCAGCCATGGTGGTTCCTAATGCCACTTTATTGGAGAAACTTTTGGAAAAGTACATGGATGAGGATGGTGAGTGGTGGACGGCCAAGCAAAGAGGGAAAAGGGCCATCACAGACAATGACATGCAGAGTATCTTGGACCTTCATAATAAGTTACGAAGTCAGGTGTATCCAACAGCTTCTAATATGGAGTATATGGTAAGGAAATTTTTCAAATGGTATGTACATAGAAATGTTTAATGATGCTTTTAGCCTCCATGGTTAAATTTGCTTATGATAGTATTTAATCTTTTACCATTTGTCCTGTGTGAAATTAAAAAAGATTTTCTTCAAGAGTATCTTCTTCTGCATATTCTTTTGTGAGTGAGTATTCCTTTCATTCTTAGAGCTCTTTGAATTTCAGAGTAGAATTAAATACCTTTAGATGTAATGTTCCTGCTAAGTGCTTTAAGTTCTACTTTTAGGAGAAAGATTCCTATCCTGAAAATACTGAACAGCTGGTATATTTGCTTTTGAGTGATTTAATAGAATAATTGCTTCCTAATTTTTAACTGATGCAACCTTCTTATGAATAGTGGATCTGAAAAAATCAAGGACCAATCATTTGACGAAGCTTTCCAAAAGGCTGATGTACATATATATGTACACACACATAGATAGATATAGATTTGTATAATTTCCATGATCCTTTGTTTCTTAGAAGTATGTAACGTTAAAGACATACTGTAAAATGTAACTTTCTGTGGTTGCTTTACTTTTTTTTAACATTTTTTATTGATTTATAATCATTTTACAATTTTGGTCAAATTCCAGTGTAGAGCACAATTTTTCAGTTATACACGAACATATATACATTCATTGTCACATGTTTTTATCCGTGAGCTACCATAAGATCTTGTGTATATTTCCATGTGCTATACAGTATAATCTTGTTTATCTATTCTACAATTTTGAAATCCCAGTCTATCCCTTCCCACCCTCCGCCTCCTTGGCATGTGGTTGCTTTATGTTAAGGAATGCTTTGGCAATTTTTTTTTTCTTCTGGATTTATTTGTGAACTTTGAAGTGTGAAAATAAGCCTGGGCAAAGGATTAAATAGGTATGTGTGACTTATCCTTAATAACCTTATATTCACTCTTGAAGTAAATTAGCAAGTTTGGGAAACAAAATTACTTTTTAAAGACTATAACTCATTGGTATTAGGGTACTTTATATCCTAAATATTTAGAAAAATTTTCAAAAATGTGTTATTCTACTTGCATGAATTCGGAATGCACTAGCAGAGACTGATAATAAATAATCATTGGGGACAAAACTTATTTATTGAACATGAGGGATAACTTTTCTCCTTTGGATACATTTCAGGGGCAGTAAATTTTAATGCATTCTAGTTTTTCCTCTTTTTTTTTTTTTTATTTTGCATTTACGTTAGTTTTGTTGGGTATTCTTTATGTAGATAACTTTCATGAAACATGGAAGTTCTAAGTTCACGTTACCCATTACAAAATATTTCATTATATTATTTTAACTTTTACTAGAAAAATATTTTACCCTGAAGAAAGTAGGTAGCACTTAAGAGAACTCATCAGAGATTAAGGATCAGGGCCAACAGTTCTGCCATCTGGGTTTAAATTTGGGCACTGATACTGAAGAGCTGTGTGACTTTGAGCAACTTACTAATTTCTCTCTACTTCAGTTTCCTTGTGTCTAGCACGTGTATTCACCTCGGAGAGTTGTTGTTGTGAGGGTTACATGAGAAATGAGATGACCTATGTAAAGTCTAGCTCATTATCAAGTGTGTTACTGTTGCAAGGTCTCAGTAAATGTTACTAAGACATATAACCAATTTTATGTCTCCTTCTACCGTTTAAATAGAATAGCTAAGGAAATTGTTAGCCCTTTGCAACGTTCCGTGCAGGACATTCCATCTGTAATGTCTCACATTTCTGCTTTTTGTGTATTTTAAAGTATTTGTTCAAAGTACAGAATTCTACGACCTCTTCATCTGCGAGCTCTCAAACAGAACGAACCCACTGTGGAGCCTTTCCGAGTAGGCCACTGTCTGCTTATTCCATGTGGATGGGTATTCAGCTGCTTTTTATTTAAAATAAGGAAGAACTTGGGAGTTCAAACCCACAAAAAGAAGTCCGAGAATATCTGTGTGTGTTTCAAGTAATATGGAAATAATGAAAGAGCAGTTCTGTGATTCGTTTTTGTGTCTGACTTCCAAAGAAAATAACTGCCTATTGTATGATGTCTGGTCTAGGGTATTTATGTGAGTTCCTTTTTCGTTTCACTGGTTTCAGTCTATCCTTGAAATGTAGATTCAGAAACCAGCCAGGGTTTATGTTGTGTTGCCCTTAGATACCATTAGCCCTGGAGCTGTGTCTTGGCCAGTAACGGGGCTGCAGGGGAGTTTATTGCTCGGCTGTCACACGGGAGCACCTTTTCTAGAATACGCATTTAAGGGCACATCTAAAGGAGCAGTATCATTTCATTTCAAATACTGTTCATTTATGTCTTGCCTAATAATAAGCAGAGATGTTGATCAACTTGTGAAAACAAAATTTATTCAAATAGTTGTTTTAAGTGTACTTATTTTGATAAAACAATATTAAAAGCTAACCTAAGAGCTATTTCCTATAAAAGCTGCAATGCCCTAGGTTAGTGCCGCCACTTTTGGCCTCTGACACTCTACGTGCCATATTACATAGAAGTTCGAATAGCCAGTTCCCTTACTTACATTTGGTGCTTGTCTTAGTCTGCTCTTTGTTCTTGAACCTGTGGCAGCCAAGCCACATCCACATTTATTAACATCATATCCTTACCCTTACTCTCGGGCTCATTTAATTAATAGGGTTAAAAATGGACTCTGGAAGGCCACATCTTCCCGTGAAGACCTTACAGGCTGGTTGAGAAGAAAGTGTAGACACATTTGAAACTTTTCAAATAAGCAAGGACGCAGAATCCTGTTTACATGTATGAATGATGCCAAGGGAGAAGAGAGTAATGGAATATTCCTGACGGAGAGGAGATGCGGTTTCTGTTGTTTCCAGAGGGCGGTCAGGACCAGGAATTATGGCCAAGAGTGGAGGGCATATCTCAGAAGAGGAACGGACAAACGTGGGGTGGACTAGAAGCAGAGTCCATTGATGAAAGCAAAGACCTGGAGCAGAATCAGGGAGGGGAGAAATGAATTATTAATTCCAGAAACCAGCAGTCCTAAGGAGAGAGACTACCAGCATTTAGTTTCGGGTACATTGAAAAACTGGAGCATTTAGGTCATCAAAGGAAGCTGTTGCTGAAGTTGCAGTGGTATTTTGAGGAAAAAACACTGGCGGACCTAGGTTCCCATGCTGCTTACTGGGATGTGAAGTCCGACAGTCAGCAACCGTTCTGAGCCTTGCTTTTCTCACTGGTAAAGTCGGTGTAGGAATATACACCACACAGGCTGCAGTGAGATAAGATATTTGATGCTGTTGACTCTTTTGTTTTCAACCAGCTTTTCCTTTGCATGGGTTTTCATCCCATCACTTGGTTCTTTTATTTTTCGGGTTATTTCTTCAACATGTTCTTGCTTCCTGCTCATCTTTTGGAAGCTTTATTCCCCAAGGTTTTGCTTTTGACCTTCCCCCTTCCTGCAGAACCTGATCTACTCCTTTGACCTTACATCCTGTCCGTCTATTGATGGCTTCACAGTCGACAGTATCCAGCAATCCTCTTTGGGCTTTGGTTTTGTATTTCCGGTGCCCACTGGGGCATCTCCATGTAATGTTGCTCCCCAGTTACTTCAGGTTTCAGATGTCTAGAAAGAAAATGAACTGCGTTCGTTCCACCCTTGCCCTTGGTCCTGCTTCCCTCTTGGATCCTTTCTCAGTGGATGTCATGGACGTCTGCCTCATCCCCTCTAAATGAAAAGCAAACAAACAAATAACAGAACATTGGGCATGTCCTGACCACCTGCCTTGGTCTCATTCCCTCTACCCACGTCCACGTAATACACACACACAAACAGAAATCCGCAGTTAACTTGCCTCATTCTTTAGATCGTCTCAGAAATGTCTTTTGAATCCATCTCTTCTATTTCATCCTAACCCGTGCTTGTTGTCTCACCCGAGATCTGTACCGCAGCTTCCCGGACAGTAGACTATCCTAGTCCACTTCTGCTGTATTTCTGTTGTATTCCACCTCCCTCACTGTTTTACTGTATCTCTTTTCACTCAAAGAGATCTGTGGTGGTTACTCAGCTGCCCAGAGCTTCGGTTAACTTTCTGCTGCTCACAAGTTAAAGCCCCCTTGATTAACCAACAAAAGGAGGCACGTCTAGTACACCATACCCCGTACCCTCAGCTTATTTGCATCTATTTGAATCTGTGTTCACATTAAACTGTACAGTCTTCTTAAAGATAACCGCGTTTTCTCATGCCTTGGTGCCTCTTTGCTAATTTAGTTCCTCTGTGCCTCCTGTCTCCTCCTGAAAACTCAAGACTAAGCTCAAACTTTTTCTGTAGAGTTTTCTTTGATGCACTCGTCCCCCGTCCCACTCCTTCTGTGCTCCTGTAAGTATTTTATTCAAGCCTATTGATAGTATTAAAATTTTGTTACAGATAAACACTTAACATGTTTATTTGCCTTTCCAAGACTTTGAATTCCTAGAAGGGTCAGGATGTACCTTACTTATTTGTACAACCCTGTGCCTGATGCACAGAAGCAGAACTCAGTAAATGTTTGTTGAGTGAATATTGTTGCATGTTCAATAGCTGTGTTGAACAAAGGGATGGATGTAAGAATGGGCAGGATTATATATGAGACAAATATGAAGGACAAGTTAGAAAGAGGAATTGAAATAATGAAAGTTCTGGGAGGTAGGGTTTCACCAACACCAGAGATACTGACATGGAAATTAGAAATGCTGAAGATGAAGGAATGAATTCTTCAAATAATAAGATTTTGTTTCTATTTTTAAAAATATTCATGGCATACTAAAAATTGTCCTGTAATGTAGAGCTGCTGAAATAATAGTAAAGATACTCAAATGCTCTAGAAAGTAAATAATAAAATAAATTAGTGAGTATTTATCTCCTGTAACAAATTTTTAATAGAGCCTCTAAAACATTAGAGATTGGCTGAAATCCAAAGTAGTTCACTGGGATTCAAAGTGTACCTAAGTCTAGAATGTGCTTTAGCAACATTAGGATACATTACCTAAAAATGACATATGTGTCATTATATAATGCCAATAATGTAAGCCATTTTCCACTGTTACAACTGTTTCCATGTCTTCTAGATGACTGTTGACAGATGCTCTTCTGGGAGGGTTGATGGATGTACCTGCTTGCTCAGTTCAGATATGGTGAGACTAGGGGCAGAAGCTTTGCACAGCTTTTTTTTTCCAAATGTAGGACCAAGTCCATTTGGATACCTGTTCATCTGCTGGGCAGCCAGAGGCTCTTGGACAAACAACCAGTGGTACTTGCGGTCCATGGTGCATTTTGATGCAAACAATGGCTTAGTTCCAGTCTGTCACTTATATTCTTTATATGGTCATGCTTAACATTGGAAATTGAGTTCTTTTTCTTCTGGGCTTCAACACCGCAGATAATTCCAGAAACTAGACAAGGGATAACCTAGCTTGTTGAATAGGGTGATGCTGGTCTGGGTTCTGCCCTCTTTCTGACTATCTGTAGCTGAATCCAAACCTGAAAAAGTGATTTTAGTTTGTGAGTTGCTCTCACAACTCTCACAAAGCGACTCTCGTGAAACCACATTTCTGACATTTTTTCCCACCAATGGCATATATCCAGAATAAATGCAGATAATGAAATGATGGCCTCATAACTCACTTAGCCAAAGCTCAATGTTTATACACTTCTTATCTTGCTAACAGTGGCAGGAATTCCACTGCAATTAAGATTTTATTGCAGCTCTTGGTTCCTAAAATGATGGTTCTCTCAATATTGGCACTTGCCAGGTAATTTTCAAAAATTAAATATTCACATCTTTTAATGATATACAGTATAATCTACATGCACTGAAAGGTATATGAGGTAACTTGCTTGGTTTAAAGACTGTTACTAGTGTTTAAAGTTGTTAACATTTCTTTATTCTATATTTGAAATGGCTTGTTTATTTTTCCTAAATTATTTTTATCTTACTTCATTAATATTGTTTAGATACAATAAAGCTATGTTTTATTTTAGTTTCTTGGTCTACAAAATTTCAACGTTTACAGAGCCTTAATTCGAATACGTAGTTTTTGTTGTTTTGTTTTTTGTTTTGAAGGCATCGACTCTTCAGTTTAATGTATTTTTCTTTTCAGAAGTTGCACCGTAGATGGCAATGCCTATAGGAAGAGAGTGACGTTACAGCTCAGTTCTGTTGAATTTGGTGGCTACCCTAGAGTTCTAGGAGATTAAAGGTGCCTCATTACATGTAAGCAGCAAATCTAGGATCTTAGAAATGCAGGAGACAAGAAGCAGTTTCATTAGGAGAGTGGAACACTTGGACCCAGAAATATGTCACAAAATTTTGAAATTGTTATTGTTGTTTATTCCTTCATTCACCAGGGATTAGGAGTTTACCAAATGCCAGGCTCCATCCAGGGCCCAGCAGTAAACACACAAATATTCTTCCTTTCCTGAAACAGCTGTAAAGACCCTGAATCTCCCAACTCAGTGAGGGGTCCTGTGTGGCTGGCACAGAGTGAGTGTGGAAGTAATGTAGAAAATGAGATCAGAGGTTTAACTGAGGAGAACAGACACACGCCATTGTGTAGACTCACTCTGAGTGATAAGTCGGAGTGATAAAAAGCCATTTGAGCCATTTGAATTGAGGAATAGCCTGATCTTACTTACAGGTAGAATCATTTTGGCTTTGTTGAGAATAGACTTTAAGTGGTGAGAGGTGGGGCAGCGGTGAGAGCCAGGGATTCAAGGCTATTGCAGTAGTTAATCCAACAGTTGATGGTGGCTAGGGATGGGAGGGTAGCCTTGAAGGTGGTGAGAAGTAGCACAGTGTGATACACAGTAAAACTCCTTTGTAAGCATGACATCAATCTTGAATAATTCAGGGAAGCCTTGTTGCAAAACTAAATGCCCCGCCAGGCAGCCAGTAGGCTGGAAGTTCCTACATCTGGTGCAAGGTCTAAATCCATCCAACCCCTGGCTGCAGTGTTTTGAAATCTGATGGTAGTTTCCATTCTGGTTTAAATATCAATGGGGGACTTTCGACTTGTACTGACTTCTAGAATGGTTACAGAGATTCCAGAGATCAGCAGGTTACTGATACTTGTTTTGCCAACCCAATGCCAAGAGGTTGGAGGAGGTAGAAGCAGTCTCTGCCTCCTCACTTTCCAGGATAAAGATGCTTGCAGTTATCCCACGTGGTCTGCCCCCGCCACCCCTCCAGTCTAGTCTCTTCCTCCAAAAACAACAGAAGATGAGACCTTTAGCATGAGAATCAGGACAGGACAGTGGCCAAGTTCTTGTTCATTCATCACCAGTTGCAGCATCATGGGGTATATCATGGGGATTTTATTTCTTGGAGGTAACACCAACAGATTTTGCATGTGGGATATGGTTATGCAGATTTTGCCTGAGAAACCGAAAGTATTGGAATTACCATTTTTTAAGTTAGAGAAGAATGTAGCTAGACCAGCTTTTGATAGAGAAAGCTAGAACTCAATTTTGGACAGATTAAACTTTAGATTTTGCTTAAATATACAAGTGAACTTGTCAAATATGCAGTTAGACATGTGTGGTCTAATCTGGAACATAAAATTAGGATTTGTTAGAATTTAGATGCAACTTGAAGAGAGATGAGATTATCAAGGGAATGAGTATTGATGGGAAGAGATGGTCAAGAAGGGAGCCCTCACATACTTTACAGTATGGAGGTAGGGAGGGTGAGGAGGAACAGCAAAGGAAATTGAGAATTCGGAAGAAAGCCAGGGAAGCCTGATGTCCTGGAAGCCAAATGAAGAAAGGCAGGAAGGATTATCAGCTCTGTTAAATGTTGCTTATAAAGATCAAGTGAAATGAGGACCTTTGAGTTCTGCAGTGCGGAGGCCACACTGGAGGTCTGATAGACGCGTGGGGGGTGGCACAGTGGTCCAAGAATGGTTCAAGGAAGAATGGATGGGATAAGTGAGCTGCTTGTTCACTCACTCATCTGTCATGTGAACCATCTCCTGTGGGGCAGGTGGTATCCACAGCCTTAACTCTTTTCTAACCAAAAGTTTCCAACTTAGTTTTAGAAGAGGTAATTCAGTTAGGAAACATATCCCAAGTGTATAATCATGGTCAGTAGGAAAATGCAGTTTTCTTTGCATAATTGGTTTTGCAGTTACCTTTAACCGAATGCCTTCATTAAAAGCAAAATGTTCACTTATAATCATCTGTAATCATTTATAATTATAATCAAAACTGACATTTAGTTCAAGAACATTCTTTGCTATTATTCAACCGTATTCTCTCACATACTTCTTTCAGGAATTTATACAACCAAATAATTGCACATGATTTAAAATTTAAATTCTCACATTTTTGCTGATTTTTACTAAATGAGTTAAAGTTTATAAAGCTAGCATAAATATATGTCTTCCATATTATTATGTATCATATATTTATATTTTACACAAAATGTTTAGTTCATTGGAAGAAAATGTAAATTCAAGTGGTGATGTATTGCTTGGTGAAGATATTACAGTAAGTATGTCTAAGTAACCCTTTCATTAGTTTCCTAAGTATTTGTTGCCTTCATAATTTTAAGAAGGTACAGGAAGTTCTTTATAATGGATTAAAACAATTTGTTATTCTTATTGATTAATTTGTGATTAAAAAAGCGTTAATTTGACGAATATTGATTGAGCATTTTTTGTGCCAGGCACTGATTTTGATGCTGGAGAATACATTAGTGTATAAAAAGTTCAACAAGTTAATGAAAATACGCACAGTGAGATGGTAGAGAATGACAGAGATGGAGCTAATCATATTAAGTAGGTGGGGAAGGCGTCTCTGAGTTGGTGGCTTTTGAGCTGAGCCCTGAATTATGAGAAGGAACCAGCTAAACAAAGATGCAGACATCTAGGCAGAAGGATACCCGGCAAAAGATCTTTAAGTCAGGAGTGAGGTAGGCGTTTTCAGGGACCACAGAGAAGGCTATGATGGCTGAACTGTATTTAGTAACGAGGAAAGTTTTAGAAAATGAAGTAGATCCATAAGTAGGGGCCAGTATTCCTTTTGTGCCATATTGGCGAGGAAAAATTTGGATTTCATTTCCAATGCAATGGAAAAGTCCTTGCAAGGGATTGACCTGGTCTTATTTCCAGTCTCATAAAATTATTCTGTGTAGTGGTGAGTGATCTGAAGGAGGCTCTGACAGCAGAGAGATAGTCAGGAAGCCATTGCTATATTCTGAGTGAGAGACGATAATGACTGGGACCAGGGTGACGGTGCCAAAGATGGAGAGAGGTAAGTACTTTCAGGCTACGTTTAGGGGGCATCGCTGATGGTTTTGTCGATAGCCTTAATGTGAAAGGTGAAGGGTAAGGAGGAATGTTCTTAGGTTTTTTCTCAAGCACGTTGGTGGATAGTTGAAGCATTTGTGGAGACAGGAGGAGAATCAAAAAGGAGAAGGTGGGGGTGAAATCAGGGGGTTCTTTCTGGCCAAGCTTATTTCGGATACCATGTCATCCTCCGTTGAGTTTATGGTCAGTGGAGAGGTGGGACTTGAGATAAAAATGTGGAAACCATGCAGGTGCTATTAGGAACCATCTTACCTTAACTGACTGAACAAAACCATCCAAGGAGATTTTTGTGGACAAAGGTTGAATACCTGGATTTGAGTCTTGGCCCAGCAAGATGTGGAGGTTGAACAGAAAGGAGAAACTAGCAAAAGAAGCTGAGAACAAGTAGTCAGTAAGGCTGAAGGAAAAGACAGGATGGGCTGGTGTCCCAGAAGCCTGGAGAAGAGAGTTCAGCAGTTCCCGTATCGCTGAGAAGCTGAGTAAGATGAAGAAAAGCCAACAAAGGTTTTGTGGACTTGGAGGTCGTTGGTGGCTTTGAGAAGAGTGATTTCAGTGGTGGGCAGAAGAGAAGGAGGGGTGAGGAAGTTGAGAAGTAATTGTGAGAAACTCCTCATGATACTGTTGCTGTGAAGGAGCTCAGAGAAATGGAACTAGCCAGTGCTAGAGAGGTATCTGGGAATTTTTAAAATTTTATTTTTAAAGAGCATATTTGTGAGTTGATGGAAATGCACAAGTTGAGAAAACCCAGCATGGAAAGGAGAAATATAACTGCAGTCAGTTCATTTATTCTAACAGGAAAGGCTGAGGCTGTAGGTACACAAGCAGGAAGTCTCATGTATTTAATGATAAAGGAGAATTTCCATGTGGATGCCTCTGTTTTTCCCAGTCAAGATCCTTAGCAAGACTGAGAAGGCAGAAAGGAAGGGGTCTGAGCTTAGGATATTGTGAAATGGCAGTTTTAGAGACGTTCCATGAAGACCTCTGTGGAGTCAAATGTATGAGATGTTCTGAGGTACTTTAATTTGGTTTGGTTCCCAGTGCTTTAAGTTACAAAATCTAATAGATAGGGAAGAAGCCAACTGTAGTATGTATTACTATAGTATATCGTGGTAAAGTATTTCCAAAAAACAGGAAGATTTAAAGTCATGGTTTCTCCAGTTTGCCACAGGTCACACCACTCTTTCCAGCCACTTCATGTGGTGTCACCTGCTTGACCCCAGAAGACATTTGACTAGGCAGCTCCTGGAGATGTGAAAGAGATGATTAAAGGCATGTTAGTCGGGGGGGGGGGGGGTGTTGATTTTTAAAGTATTTAAGTATAATGTAATACAGATCAAGCATTGATGCAAATTCAGACCAAATAGTGGGTTTGAGGTTCACATTGCAGACTGAAGGTTAAATACAGATAGTTGTATGGGAACTCTAAGAATCGAGTTATGAAAATGACCTAATTTTGTGGACTTGTATTAGTGGATTATTAAACTCACCAAATATAAGAATCTGGAACTATGATCCAGTGAAGATTTTTTTTTTAACTAGTTAACAGAATCAATAAGGTTCAATTAAATCAACTGCTTCCAAGTAGCTTATTGGGAAAAAGGCAACAATTTTTCTCTATTAGAAGCTCATCAGCCTCACAGGCAAAATATGAATATGGATACAATCTGTTCAGTAGGCCGTATATGCTTTATATTTTAAGTTTTTAATCAAAGAAAATTTTGAAGTCGGGCTTCAGGAAATTAAGGGTAGCATGTGTTTTTCATGGAAAAGCAGCAGGTATAACTTTGAGACTCGATATAAGGGATGCTTTAGTCCAGTGCCACTCAAACTTTAACGTGCATATGAATCCCCTGGGATTCTCGCTAACATACAGGTTTCGATTCAGTAGGTCTGGGTGGGCCCCAATTTTCTGCATTCCTAACAAGCTCCCAGGTGATGTGGCAGCCACTGCCTGGGAACCACACTTTGAGTAGTCAGCTTTAGACTCTCTGGAGGAAACGAAGTCTAAATTGAGACATTAAAAGTTGACTCTAGAATCCAGATTCTTCTTCACCTCAACTCTTACATTCACCTTTTTCTTTTTATCAGGTAGCAACTCTATTAGTTCAAGAAAATAGAAACTCCTTTCACTCCCTTTCACGAAGTGTTTTACCAAAAAGGTAAAGAAGCTTGAATAGTAAGATTCAGAAGGCTTAATGTTTAAATCTGTCTACTTGGAGGAGGGGTGGAAAGTGGAATCTCAAAATTAGTTAATGACACAGTTCTGCAGGAGACTGGAAAGTGAAATGCAGTCAGTAACAGGGCAAACTCTAAAGGCCACGTGAGTGAGAAGGGAGGAAGCAGAACTTCAAAGCGGGCAAGAAAGGGGTGGGGTGGGGAGGGGTCAGCTGGATCCGATCCAATAATGAGCTATTAGCGAAGACCCAAAAATAAGCTTGGGAGTTACTCTGTATAACTCTCCTTTGTGTTATTGTTGTAACTCAAACAATAGAAAGTAACCATCTAAACAGGGGACAATCCAATAAATCTTCTGGGAGTGAAATATAAAACTATATCTTATATTTGCTCAACACATGGCAAATTTAAATCTGAAATCCTGGATGATTGACTGATATGCTCAAAAGAAACTACAGTGAGATCAGATGTTGTCCAGGGATGGGAAATCAAGGTGACAAAAAAAGTTTTGGAGGAGGGGAGGCTCTGGAGTGAAGATGGAGTAAGAACCTCAAAAATCCCGTCTAGAAAGAAAGGGCCACGAGAAGAGGTTTGTTACCTGAGTTCAGGAAGACGATGAATACATCTAAACAAAGAGCAGTGCTGTTTCACAGGAACATCTATACCATTATTCCTTACACCTTGCGGTTTTTTTTTTTTTTTTTAATACCATATGGATCTTGCCAAGCCCTTTTGCCTTTGCAGATGTTAGAATGCCTTATGTGCATCTTGTTTTTTCTCTAGTGAATTTCTCCTCTTCCTTCAAGACTCACTTAAAGACTAATCTGCTTTTGTCTAAATCCTCCCATACAAAGTGCACTCCGCGCCCCCTGCTCCCCTCATGCCCTGGCTTCCACGGCATTTCATACCTGCGCCTGTCTGTTATTTACATTCTTGTCTCTTTCTCTAGCTTTACCTTATTTTGTGGGAAGGGACTGTGCTTTGGTAATTTTTGCATTTCCCCAGCTGAGAGGCTGATACATGCTCTAAGCTCAATTTTTGCTAGTTGGAAGGGGAAAAAATGGAGTGAATGAATGAAAAAATAAAAAGATGACTAGATAGATTTCCAACAGTGATTCTAAACTGGGCGGAATGAAAAAGGATTTGATTAATTCTGTGTTGATAGGAAAATACTATTAGAAAATCACAAAGGATTTATTTAATTAAAGTGTTGTATTAATGTTTTACTTAATGTTATGTACAGTAGCTTTTTGGTTAAGGTAAAATCATTCTAATAAGTGTGACAAGTGGCTAGATTAGCCTTGGATTTTAGTGACTTTTCAGAGTTATATGGGTTATGGACTTCTCTGTCTCATGAAGTGGGGATGGCCGGACGCCTCTGTGAGTAGGGGTAGAGTCTTCCAGGAGACATGATGATCAAAGTGCTATGGCTTTTGATGGAGAGCTGTTCTCAAGATGTAAATCACAGTGTGATAAGAAGTACTAATTAGTTTGTTTTAAGCTGTATATAAATCTAAAAATACTTCAATATAAAACAGTAACCAGGAAAGGCTTCTTAGAAGAGGTACATTTTGAAATAGTATTAGACGTTATCATCATTGTGTGGTAGGGACTATGGTCAAGGGCATTGGATGATGCGAACCTTGGATGATAAGCTGTTGATATGAAAATATGTGTGTGATTGATTCAGAAGCGAGGACTTGGCAGTCATGATCTGTGAGAACAGATGAAACAGTGGAGATAAGATTGTTCTATCACGTGTGACTTGTGGCAGACTTGAGCCTCATCCATTCTCCTTCTCTGCGTACCTATGAAGAAACATTTTATTTGGTATAATTTGGTATTTGTATGACTTTTGTAAGTGAAACAGTTATTACAGAGGACTTCCAAACTTTTGAGTTCATTAATGCTTTTTAAACCATTCCTCTGTGTGTGTGTGTGTTTGCGTGTGTGTGTGTGTGTGTGTGTGTGTGTCCTAAACTAAACCTACACTACACAGGTACTTACTTGGAGGCTTCAGTGGAAATATCAGCCTGAAAATTTAATGCGAACAAAGGTCCTGAATTAGTTTGTTGTCAATAGATTTAAAGCTAAACTAGGAATAACTTACTCAAAACATTGTTTTGTAAGTAATACTGTGCTAAATTTGAATTCTAAGAAATTTGCTTTTTCATTGAAACTTTAGGTGGCAGTGATTATCTTATTTTTTAATCATTCAAAAGTTTGGATTTGAATTTCATCCTCGGCCACATGAATATTAACAGTGTTCCATAAAAAGCTGTGTGAATCACAGCAAATTAAGCAGATTCTTAAAGAAACAGGGGAATAAGAGAACATGTGTTAAGATATAGTAGGTGTCAGGTAATGTGATAGGCAGTTTACTAACACAAATTCTGTGAGATGTTTTTATTCTCAGTTATTATTTCTCATCAGGGAAACAAATGCCACAATAGCAAGGGTTTAACAACAACAACAACAACAAAATAGCAAGGTTTAACTCTGTGTGCAGAGTTGTGGACCACAAAGGATGGGAGACCCAGGCATGAATGGTAGTATCACCTCCTGGTGAGGACTGGAGCCTGGCAGAAGGGCTGTATGAAAGGACCCAGTCACCATCACCTGGGGCAGGTACTCAGAGGGGATGAGTGGGGTTGAGGAGGGGGTAATACATCCTTAAATTCACCTCTCCCCCTCTAACTTCCTGTCCGTGTCTTCCAGTGGCCAAATTCAACTAGAATCCAGGAGCCAAGGGAGCCTGAAGAAACTCAGGATGTAGGGTTGAGCCTTTTGGGCCATAGAGTATGGCAGTAAGTGGCTGAGAATGGCTATGTGCGGAAAACAATGGAGAATATTTAACACAATACTCTTTCTCAAATTTTCAAAGAAAGACTTTGGAAAACCATATTTCTTTACATCATCATTTTAGTCATTGTTTGGTCACTGAAGACAAATTTATAAGCATATTTTTAAGGGACACCTGAACATCTGATTGAGCATGCTGTGGTTCCTAACCAGCTATGAGTTTCCTAGCAGCCAAGGAAAACAGGAAACCATATGGTTTACATAGCTCTCAATGACTGTTTGGAGGTATAACAATTTAATGTTCTTGAAGCAGGAATTATTAGTGAAACTTTAACATAGAATTCTCGATATAGGAATAGTCAACAACTTAATATAGTACTTTCATTAAAAGTATGTAAGTGTATGCAATTAAATGTTTCTTATATTGGCTTTTGGTTTAAATTGAAGTTATCATGTTAAACTGTATGTTTCGGTTTCTGTTTGTCCATAAACCTTATCTTTTACTAATTTTCTCAAAAAGAAGTTTTCATTTGTTAACCCACCTCTTTTTTCTTTCTGAAAATTGAAAAGATATCCCCAAGTACAATAAATAAAAGCAATCCATATCTTATTTACTTCAGAACTTGATGCTTTTCATTTTGATACTCAACTTTGTAAACTAATACATGTAGGATGATTTGTTATGAGAGCTTATCTTTCCTAGCATCGATTTTTTAGGCTTGACTTCTAGATCTATCGTGTATCTATCTAAATTTATGTTACAGAGAAATTAAAACATAAGTGCTCATTTTTGTACATTGACCCAATATCCATAGATCAAGACTTAAAGAACTGATAGATGGTACTGTACCTTCTAAATTACTGAAACATTTCCTTAAATACTGATGTCTCTGTAAACATCCAGATCGTAGTCTGGAGGATTAACTACTTCTTTCCTAAATGACAACAAAAATAATGAAAACATTATAGCCTTAAATTTATCACAAAGTCAATACAAAGTTATGGCCTTTACAAAAATAATCCAAGTTCAACTATTCAAGAATTTACCTTTTGTTTAGCCTCGGTATGTCGTGAATACCCTTTTACCTGAGTTTATACCACACATGCATGTTTGGTTTAGGGGGTTTAGGTCCCTGTATCCCTGATCCAAGTTACTGCCAAGCCCAGCTGTGACGCTAGAGATACCAGTGAGTACATACTGGCAACGTATTACATGCCAAATTTTTCATTAGGTCACCTGGAAAATGCAGAAAAAGTATGAGACACAGTTTTTGATTTAAACTTCTAGTTTGAGAATTAAGCAGTAGAAACAGATCTAGGAGACCATATGGTAATTGGCAAATTACGTGTTTGAGAGAGTTCAGAGAAGGGTGAGATAAACGGAGTGTGTATTTTGGTTGGGATGACTTCCAAGAAGCGAGAGAAGTGAACAGAACTTCAGTGAAAGGATAAAGTTTCACTAACTAAGGAGGGGGGTGGGGAGAAAGAACAGTCCTGAGGGGGGAAATTTCTGATGGATTCAATGGCCAAGAAATGTGAACGGCCAAGTACTATAACCTTGCTTCTTCTGTTGTGGGTATTCAGTGTATATTTCTGGTACTGGGTATTAGAAAAGTCATAGCTTTAGATTTCCTGACCTACCAAGTCAGACTCCGCGTTTTAACAAGATCTCGTAGTGATTTCCAAGCACTTTAAGTTCTAGAGAGTCAGCAGTAGAGGGCCCGTGTTGAGGAGGGCTGGTTTATAAGTGAGGTAGGTAAGTTATGACCAGGCTTGGGAGGGCATTGGCAGGGAAACAAGATATGAATCAGACTACATTTTGTGGAAATGTAAGGATTTTGTTGAATTAATGTCTCTGCTGCCTCATGAGGATAATCTACACTACATCATGCATTCAGTCTGTATAGTATTGAAACAATGGGTTTAATTAAAATGATCCTGTGAGTTTATCCACACATTAAATTTCCATTCCAAAAATTGTTTTAATTTTTTTTCTTTTTTGCTAGGGGAGATAATGAGGTTTTATTTTTAGAGAAGATACTAGGGATTGAACCCAGGACCTCATGCATGCAAAGCATACACTCTACCACTTGAGCTATACCCTCCCCCCCCAATTATTTTAATTTTACTAAAAAGAAGAGGTAGTTCCTTAAATTGTTAGGTTATTACTTTTTAAAAAAATTTAAGGTTTTGTTTTGAAGTAGATTTTAAGTAAAATACTGCCACATCTCCCTCACATCTCTCTAATTTCCAGGAGACCCTAATATGTGCATTGCCCTAAGGTAATGCTACTTTCTCAATACTTGGCGAAGCCTTTCTGTCCAGAAACACAGGTGTTCCTTTTGAAACCTGACCCTGGTGCATTTTTCCCTGCAACTACAAAGTCTTTTCAAAACAGGTGAAGCACGGAAATTAAACACCCGAGGTAATTTCTGAGTTGTGAGGAATGAATTTACGGCTGTTTTCCGTCGTGTTTTTGATGCCAGATGACTTTGTCACAAAAACATCTTGCACTCTTTTAGCATAGATTGGATGACTGATTGATTGATTTCATTGATGTCTGTTTCTCTAGTATAGTTCTGATAATACCACCAACAGAGGAAAAAGAAGGTGGCTAAGATTTTATAATGAGGCATTATATTTGGACTTTGAATCTGAAGTCTTGTGAACTGTCAAGTGTGTTACTTCCATAGAAACAAATTCTTTCTTAGAGGTCAAGTTATTGCTATTGAGAGGATCACGTTGATAGCTTATTCCATCAGATTTTGGGGTTGCACTTTCTGATTTAAATAGGAAAACACAACAGTGATTTCTGAGGGATTTTATTTTGACGTATGATGAATGTTTATAAACCTGTTTTTCCAAAAGTTATGGCAGGGCAAGAATTATCTTTTAAACGTGGTGTTTAGGAAGAGATAGCTCTATATGCCTTTGATTTTCTTCAGCTGCTTCTTCAGACCTGAGCGGGCTAAAAAAATGTTGGTTTTCTAGAATGGTAGAAAGTCATACAATCCTATTTCCCCCTGCTGAGAATGACATTTAACAATTATTGAACTATATGAGGGTTTTCAGTCAGTAGATTATTTCTGTGTGCATTTAAAAGTGTCAGATCATGCTGGTCAATTTCCAATGAAAATTCTTAATTCACTTATAAATTTTTTCATTAGTGAATATCACTATATGAAATGAACTACTTAACAGCTTCAGCGTTACCTAGAGTATTTCCTTTGGTAGACTAATTATCACGTTACCTTCACCAATAAGTGTTTATCAATAACTTTTTGGACAAAGTCCATCATTTCCATGCCTACCGCTGATCTTCGAGGATTTATGTTGAAGAGTCTAATTACACAGATTTGCACCAAGCAGATAGTATCACAGATCTTTACTCTATATTCTTTAATACAATCTAAAATAATAATTAAAAAGTTCTTTAACGTTAGATATTCTGTGTGAAATAAATGTTTGACTTTTATTTGGAAAAACAGCCCACTATTCTCTTTAGATTTTTGTACTAACATTTTTGAAGTCTCAGTTATAAGAAAATGCTCTTCAGACAAATTCTTAGTAACTAATTAACATTGGCTTTCAACTCTTGCTTAATGTACTACAATAATAATTTTGAAGCTAGAAAGAATCAATGATTCCCAGGACATGAATTTTAAAATTATCTGACTCTGGAAAGAGCTATATAAATTTACTATGGTCAAGAAAATGTATTTGAAAATATTTAATCCTTTTTAAGAGAGAAACTATTCTCAGTATCAAAGAGAAAGAAAGAGTTACACTGCTAATAACTGTTTTTGCCTAATGTGTGGTGATACAACCTCTGGTAAGCTAGCAATAGTAACTCTTAAAAACTACATTCCTGAGTGATTTGCAACTGTCATTGACTGTTATTAGAACAGGATAACAGGCATTCTGGCAGGAATATGAATTGTGTACGCTGTCCGTATCTCACAAAGGATAGCAATCATGTACTTGTTTCTGTACATGTCTAGAGAGCTATATAACTTTTGATTTTTACAAGTACAGTGTTTTAGTTCTAAAATGACTATATATTTCTAGGTTTACTTTTGAAAGTCCTTTGTCAAGGTTCAAGGTTTCTTATGTACACACACAGAAAATGATAGAGCCTCTATGTTGAACTGGTTGAAAAATATCACTGGAGACAAAGTATGTTAATATTATGCTAAATGTTTCTTTTAGTAATAAAACTTCAGTTGAAGGCTCTGCTGTGTTCTCAGAAGGAACAGCTTACGCATGTAGTTGGAAAATAGAGTGGTTTTTATTTCTGCACACCTCAAGTACCCATTCTATAAAGAAATGGTAATTTTAAATGTGGCTTAGCTTTAAATTAGGCCTGGGTGAATAGTTCAGACAGAAAAACTGAAGCCAGTTAGGCCATCTTGATTTAATTTACAATCCTGAATTTAAATAGAAATTTGTAGAGAGTAACCTGCATTTAAATGGGATGGGTATGAATTATTGCCAGTCTTAAAACCTGAAATATTATGTTGTAGCATAAAAATATACATTCTGTGCTGTTGTCATGTTATGATAGTATTTCTTCCAGGATAACTATTTTCAGTATTTTTTTTTTAAAGAATGTTCTTAATTCGTATTATTGAACTTGACCTAAACACCACATGCTTGATTAGATTTTTTAAATAATTACTCTTTAAATTGTCACTAATATTTATTAAATATTGGTAGCAAATTTTAATTGCATGCCCTCTGCCTCAGTTCTCATAGTAGAATAATGTATGTCCCTATTTTAGCATTATCATAGTTCATTTGCTATGCTCTACCTCCCATTTTTAATGGATTAAATAGAAAACAAGTCATGCTGTAAAAACAGCTTATCCATAATATAGACTCAGTAATTGAATTTCAGTCTTCAAAGAGACCTGAGTTATCATCTATTTCAACTGACACATTTTACAGATAAGAAAACTTAGCTTAAGTATTTGAATGATATGTTTCAGACTTTATTCCAATTTCTACACATCAGGTATATAAACAAACTTTGGAAATACAACATATTTGTGAATTTGGAAGTGGTCGTATATCTTCTCTAAAAAGGGTCCATCTTCAATTTTGTAGGAAAAACTGACATCTAAGGTTGTAGCATTGTGTGCAAAACAAGAGTAAATTGACCTTGAATGAGGACCTTAAGGACTCTCTTAGCTGGGAGGTTCTTGCCCTGGGTCTCACTCGTTTGCAGTGACCTGGACATGCAAACCCACAGCTCTCGTGGCTGGGCTAGGAAAACTCAGACAATAGGAACCCCTCTTCTATCTGTCTCTGTCTCTGTGTGGTCTCCCCGTATTATTTTTCCAGCTACCTTTTCTGGGTAGCTGAACTCCTAATTTGTTGGCTGAGATTTGTTAAGATGTGTGTCTTAAAAGAGAAAGAATCAGAAAGAGGCTGTATCTCCTAACCTAGCCTGGAAAGTCTCACAGTGCCATTCTGTTTATTAGAAGACAGTCGCTATCGAGCTCAAACTGAAGGGAATTCAACTCCACCCTTTGTGGGAAGAGTGTTTTGAAACCATTCCAATGGTTTCAAGGCTTTTTTTTTTTTTTTTGCCGTCTAGGAATGTTTATGTTTTTCTTATGGTTCCTGGCTGCGCTTTGACTAAGAGGTTGCTACGTTGCTAGATTAGAAACCCGTGAAGTATGGTTTCACTGTGCATATGACTAAATTACTAACCAAGAATCTGATTTCCAAGATTGAAGACAAAAGTTTGTCTCTTAAGGACAACTGACTTTCCAGGGAACTCTACCTGGAAACATGCTTCCTTTTGAGAGATGACCATCTCCCCAGCCTTTTGGATACAAAAGGAAATTGGCATCTTGCTCATTTTCTGAAACTTCAGCCAAATTCTGTTTCTTACCTAATTTGTTTGGGTAAATAATGACAGCAACTTGAATCATGCCTTTGCATAATTATGTAAAGTCTAGTTATAAAAATAGGTCTAATTTAAGTAATGAATTTAATTAATAGTATGTATTTGGCAAATCAAGTGCTTATCTGATAAGTATATGGAGCATGCATGCATTCTTGATGTCTATACCACAAAACCAGTCATCTTACACATTTGATATTAATTCAAAGTAAAATTCAAATTTTCATAAAAACCAGGTACTTTTTATTTTGCTGCCCTTAATTTTTCAGTAGCATGTAAACACACTTTTTTGTGTGTTTTTGCTAGATAATGAAGATGCACTATAATAAAAATATACTTACTCTAATTTTGTATAAATTTAACTTTTTGGCTTTGAAAGCATGATTTTATATATTTCAGATCCACAGTTGAATGAGGAGGAATGTTATAAAAAGATTATATGAAGAATAAAGACACTTCTGTTCCCCACACACACCTTTTTTTTTTTTTTTTTTTGAGGGGGGCGTCTTTCTTTCTAGTGTCTTGTCATTTTGTCCTATAGTCATGATTAGATTTCTTCCATCCTTTAAAAATCAAAGAAAGTCAAATTCTCCCTAGTCTGGCGTCCAGTCTTTTGAAGCTGCCCATTTCTCTTCTTCCTCTTCACATTTTCTTTCTCCATTTTCTCTTTTCAGTCACTTATTAACCCTCTGTGTTGTGATATTTCTACCGAGGATGGATCCGAAATTGCTTTTAGTAATAAATTAGTACCTCCAGACCTCATTTTTTCAACTTCTCTGTAACATTTGGGCTGTTGCCCACTCTCCACTCCCGAAATCTCTGTCCTGTTGCTTCTGTAATTGAATCCTCTTTCAGTTTTCCCTTAACCTGTCCAATACCATTTCCCCTAGTTAAGTTTACTAGCTCATTTTTTTCTTACCTTCAATTTTGATAACCCCAGAATTTTCTTTTCATTTCTCTTCTAATTCTCTATCATCTTCCTGAAGAAATTTATCTCTGAGTGAATCACTTCAAAATTTCATATCTTCAGAGCATATTTCTCTCCCCAGAACCCCCTACTTGACATATATACTGCATGTATCACAGACTCCTCACACATCACTCTTAAAATACACAGACATACACTTCTAGTACAATAATCCATTTCTCTTTCTGTATTTTCTTTCTCACAGTTCGGTGACCTCATCAGTCTTCACCTTTCCCCTCCTTCACCACCTACTTTCAGTCATCCATCAACTTCTAGGAATTTAAATTCCTAAATTATTATTAGGATTTCATTATTTCAATCTGTCTGCTTTTCTCTAGTCTCATTGCTATCACCTCAGGTGTCCTCATTTCCTAGTTCCAGGACTATTTTTTATCCTCTTCACATGCCCAGAATCCTGTAATTGTACCAGGACTGAACCCAGTTCTACCCGACTCTCTTGTTTTGATCACCACACTTACTGTACTGCTTGCTTTTCAAATTAACAAATTGAATATTCAACCCAAGGCATATGAAATAATAATTATATAATTTTAACTATTTCTTTATAAGTCATTTTAAAACTACAAATTAATCACTCTCATTTAATTTTACATTTTACAGGATTCAGATTCATTCATCATTCGTATAGTCAGCAAACATTTATTAACCCCCTTGTCCATATGGCAGACACAGATAATAGGCTGAAAATACTGGTGTGAGTTAAATAACTGCCTCCAAGCATCCCACAGTCCCAGGAAAGAGACACATGGACAGATACTAACATTGCAGTGTAGTAGCTGCTAAAGCAAAGGAGCATTACGAAGCTTAAAGAGCCCAAAGGAGGGGATACTTACATCTAAGAGACTTGAAAGTGTGTCGAGAATATATAAAGGTAGATTGTGAAGGAAGAGTAAGGGTCTATCTGAGAAATAATTGGGAGAATGATGTTTTAGGCAGAAGAAACAATACCAGCAAGAGCAAGGAATAGCATGTTTTATGACAGGAAACAGTGGGACCAAAATGTTGGTTGGACTTTATGTACACGGGGTTTTGCTGGATGCCTTTAGATAGAGGAATCACTTAAGCATGTTTGTATCCACTTAGGCAATTCTAAACAGTTGTAGAGCAGGTTGGAGGGCTTAGAGATGGATACAAGGAGACTAATCAGGAGGCTAGTGCAAAAACCTATGTGAGAGATGGCGAGAACTGAGACTAAGATGCAGACTTTGCAAAGAAGTAAGGAGAGAGAAAACAAAAGAACTGAGTATCACTGTATTCTAAAGAAATGTCCAAACTTTACATGTACATAATGCGTTTGTATTTGTATTTTATTTTTGTTTTAAATTGTAGACATGGGATGCAGAACTGGAAAGATCTGCAGCATCCTGGGCTGAAAGTTGTTTGTGGGAACATGGACCTGCAAGCTTGCTTCCATCAATTGGACAGAATTTGGGAGCACATTGGGGAAGGTAGCTTAAAATGTAACTTTTTGTTTCTGAAACCATAAGTGTTTGAGATGAAATACTTACTAATGCCTCATTGTAAGTTTTCAAAGGCTTAGTGCCTAAAAGGAAAACAAGCAGTCACACCAAGACAAATAATGATTAAAAAAAAGTCATACTACAATGATTGATAGTATTTTAAACTTATTTTTGTTTTAAATAATTGATATATTAGTGATGTAATGTGCAGAAGTATTTAATATTAAAACTTACATAAAAATACCTCTCTACCAAACTTTATCAATCTTTTTTGCAATATTTGATTTTATATTTTCTCCAACTTTACTTGCTCTTTGTGGTTATTTTCTTTCAAATAGATATAGGCCCCCAACATTTCATGTACAAGCATGGTATGATGAAGTAAGAGACTTTAGCTTCCCATACGAACACGAATGCAACCCGTATTGTCCCTTCAGATGTTCCGGTCCTGTATGTACTCATTATACACAGGTATGTTTTGGGTACATTATACTTCATTCCTTTAAGTTGAGTTCATGTAAACTAACAAAGTTTTCTTTTTTTTGTGTGGGAACTTAGGATACTAAACATTTGTCTTAGGTCATTTGGTGTGGTTATTAAAAAAAAACTTACATAGGTATTGATTAATGTAGAATAGGCTTACAAATTTTTATGAACAATAAAAATAATTATCAGAAAAAAAGTCCAGACTTTTCTTTAAAAATATGTTATTTCAATGATTTTAGATATAAAACATTTTTAATATGGCCCCCATAAATTCAAATGGTGAGAGATTTACCATCTTTGAGGTCAGGTGTCTTTATTTTTTTTATTTTCCAAAGAATAAAGAATAGTTTTATTTACCATGGCATTCAGCATTTACATGTGTGCAGAATTTGTCTTTCTTTTTTATGTTCAATGTTCACATTTGGTGTTGGGTATGTTTTAGACTTCTAAATCAGACAACTAAGGGCTGATTTGACCAGATAAAGCTCACCACAGATCTGAGTGTCTGGAATTTCTATAACTGATTATTAGTGATGAGAAAGCAGACAAATGGCTCTGTGTGCCTTTGCATGGGACAAGATCAAGATCAGCAGTGACAGTGAAAATGTCACATTGTCTAAGAAATTTGAACACCTAAACTTTTACTCTGGTTCTTTCTATTTTAAGATGAGAAATTCTGTTCCTTTGTTAGCTAAGTTTCTGCATAGAAAAATTCATACAGCATTTCGGTTTGTGAGGATGTAACATTTGAATTACTGAGTCATACATAAGATGTTTATGTTTTCTATCTGGATACAGTTGTTTACCTATAGATCTCTCTCTTTTTTTTTTTTTTTAATTTAAATTAAATACTTTCCAAAGTGTCAGGAAAAATATCCTTTTTGATGTTGCTTCATTTCATCTTGAATGATACATGTTGTTTCTTGAGTCCGCTTTTATACATTTTTCTCTTGGACATGTTGTTGTCTTGCTTCGTCTCAGCCTACTTTTCTGAGCATTTCTTTTCTCTAATGTAGGTGGTGTGGGCGACAAGTAGCCGAATAGGCTGTGCCATTAACTTGTGCCAAAACATGAACATCTGGGGGCAGATCTGGCCCAAAGCTATCTACTTAGTGTGCAATTATTCCCCAAAGTAAGTAGACAAAGTACTGCTTCCATATGCAAATATTTCTTAACGACATAAAAGTAACTTTATATTCCTGATTTTGTTTTTCTCATTTTCCGTGTAGATTATCAAGTAAAGTCCATTGTTCTAACTCAGTTTACTTCATATGGCAACAGTTACAGTTGCCTCATGCATAAAATCAGTGCTTAAAAGGAATATGAAAATTGAAAATATAATCTTTGTAAAGACAGGAGTCATATTTTTAGGCTTTCAGTTTTACTTATTGCACTATTATATTGTGTAAATATTCAATAATTTGGATTTATTAGAGATGAAAAACTGTAGACTGAGAATTGTATTTTCACCTGTGTAAAGACCATTCAAGTAATTAATTGAAAATATTACACAACTGAACGTAGGGTTAAATGTAAGTCTGAAATCTGTTTTTATTAAAACAAATGGAATGTAGATGAATATCCCAAAGCAGAAAATTTGTGCTTTGCAAAAATTTGATTTTGTAGTTTTAAACAATATTCATAGTATATTATTTAGAATATTTTTGGAAAAATGATGTAGCAATCTATGTTTAAACTTAGTAACAGTGAGATATCACCCTTAACCTGTTAGAATGGCTATCATCAACACCAATTTACATTCCCACCAACAAGGTAGGAGAGTTGCCTTTTCTCCACATCCTCGCCAACATTTTTTATCTGTGTTCTTTTTGATGATAGCCATTATAACAGGTTAAGGGTGATATCTCAATGTTACTAAGTTTAAAAATAGATTGCTACATCATTCTTCCAAAAATATTCTAAATGTGGAAAACAATATGGGGCGGAAAACTGAAACTGAAAATAGCTACCTCTTACTAGAGTGGATTCTCTTTTTAAGGGGAAACTGGTGGGGCCACGCCCCCTACAAACATGGCCGGCCCTGCTCTGCTTGCCCGCCTAGTTTTGGAGGAGGCTGCAGAGAAAATCTGTGCTACAAAGGTATGTGCTATTGTGTTGTAATACTCAGTTTGATTTATATTTTAATCCAAATTCTGCATTAATTTGAGTTTAAAAAGACAAAAGCACATTTAATTATTACATGAAAAGTCCTCACACTTGTATTTCAAATATTTTGAAGCCATTTAAAATATTTTTAAGGTATTTATAACATTAAGTCTATTATACCAATGTGATTTTGAAGGAAAGTTTCATGATGTTAAGATACTAAGATATATTCCAGATAACCACTTAATTCTACTTGGAAATTATCTCAGAGTGACAAGTATATTACTATTTTTGAAAGCCATCTTGATTTAGTGTTGACTAGAATTATTTCTGTAAGTGTCATCATTTTTGAAGAATTTAGAAATTTAACACAATTTATTTTTAGCACTTTGAAGGTTTTTGCCTAAGTACCTATCCATAAATCTTACTGAATCATGCCCAGTGAGTTATACTAATTCTCTGCTTCTTACTGCAGAGCACACAATTTCTCATGCCAAAAGAACAAGAAAAGTATAGCAGTATTACAAACTGCTGGAAAAAGTGTTCTCAAATGCGTTTAATGTCCTCAAAAGTAAATGTAAATATGGTGTTCTGTTTATAGCACATGAAGCTAAAATTTACCCGACAAAGCTTTGTGAGAGTCACCCTCTCACTGGCCATTCAAATGAACATTTTTACTCCCTTGTACTATTTTTTTCTTAATAATGACTAAATGAAGATTAATGCAGACTAAGTGTATTAGAAAATATGAGTAAATGCAGCCACTTTTCAGTACTCGTAAAGAGATGTCTCTTTTTTTCTCTTAATGATTAAATGGTCATTAGCTATAATAAGTAGCCAAGAGGTAACCATATATTTCACTGTTACATGAGCCATTTTTAATTTCTGAAAACATTTTTCATCGTGTGTGAGTCTGTTTTCCATTTATTCTACCCCCAAATCTCCAACCTGCTTGCTCTCTCATCAGTGACCACAGAATTTTACTAATGCTGACTTTCCTCTGAATTCATACTTCCTTTTTCTGGATTCTGAGTTCTTGGACATACATGAAAATCATTTTCAAAATATGCCAGATATGCCCTGTCAAGCCCTTGATATAAGCCAACCTGGAAAAACTAATACATTCAAGGTTTGCTTATTTTCCATTGTTACGTTTAAATTTCTGCACATTGAATTTCCTTCTACAAAGAAACCTTTCCATGGAACCTGATAGTGTGGTAAATAAGAACAGCATGCCAATCTGAATTTCCTTTCAGGAGAATTTTAAACGTGATCCTTTTGAAAATTTTAAATGTGATCCTCCTGAAAATATGATTTCATTTGAGAAGAAAATTCAAATTCACTAAGCCTCGACTTTACTAGGTCACTGTGTAGACTTCCTGGTGTTATGGTGAAAGCCAATGATTGATATAACTTTAAAATAGAAGCAAAATTTAGAAATGACTCCATTTAACAGTAGCTAAATGAGAGCACAAATTAATCAAGGGCTCAAAGTTTGATGCACGTGGTTTATTTACTCCAATGCAGTATGTAAGGGCACCACCTTAAGCCAAAACCTGTGTCAATACACAGTACTGCTTTTTCAAATGTTAAACAGGTGTATAAATGTTTTTAATGTTAAACAGGCATATAAAGGTATAGCATTATTTATAATTTGTGCACATTTAGGATGGATTCATGTTTCTTAAATCCATTCTCTCTAACAGAAGGATCAGACAGCTACTACCCTCGTCGAGAAGAAGAGACAAATGAGATTGAACGGCAGCAGCCACACATCCACGAGACCCACATCCAGACAAGAGCAGATGACAGTAACAGAAACGAAGTCATAAGCACACAGCAAATGTGTAAGACCTCTGCATTGTTTACAAAAATGTTACCGTTTATTACCTGGCAGGGGAGATACCACGATCATGAAGGTGGTTTTCCCAGGGTGAGGCTTAGCCATTGCACTTCGGGTGTCCTGACCCCTGTGATCTCCCCAAATGTGGGAAACTCGACTGCATAACTTGTGGTAATGGGGGACTGCTTTCACACCTTCCCTTAAAAAAAATTTTAAAGTTTACACTGATGGCATATTCAGCTGCATTTTTAGAATAGCAAAAACTTGGCATTAGACTGCATGGGATGAATTAGAGCAGCTGTTACATCATCTAAATTATTATTATTATTTTTAAAATTTTAGCTCAAATTGTTTCTTGTGAAGTAAGATTAAGAGATCAGTGCAAAGGAACAACCTGCAATAGGTAATGTTTATTATTACTCTTAAAATTAACTGACAAAATTTAAAAAATATTTTCATTTTATACTGACATTCGGAGAAGCTAAATTTTGTCCCCCATTTCCTTTGTTTAGATATGAATGTCCTGCTGGCTGTTTGGATAGCAAAGCTAAAGTTATTGGCAGTGTACATTATGAAATGGTAAGTATTATAAATGTAATTATTTGGGGATAGAATCCTTTCACATAATATTTGATTTTTAATTTGAAATATAATAATTTTTATAAGTATAGATATTTTGCTCGGAAGTGTTTGTTTAAAGTCATATCAATAGTAACTAGTTGTGTTCTGTGCAGAGCTATTATTATTTTAACATCGTTTTCTCCCTTCCTTTTCTCCCAGCAATCCAGCATTTGCAGAGCTGCAATTCATTATGGTATAATAGACAATGATGGTGGTTGGGTGGATATCACTAGACAAGGAAGAAAACATTATTTCATCAAATCCAATAGAAATGGTATTCAGACAATTGGGTAAGTACCCAAATAACCTTTTGGATCAGAGATTTTAAGTTGTAACAATGAGTTATTTTTTTTAGAGCAACACATAGAATAATTTAATTTGTAAAAGAGAGGAGGTAACTTTTTGAAGCTCATTTCAACTATATCAATTTCATGGATAAAAAGAAGAAAGAATATCTGAATTCAAAGTTGAACCCTTTTGCTGATAAAGATCATGCTAAAACTCCAAATTTTCTAGTTTCATTAAAAATGTACACATTTATAGTTTTTCCTTTTGTGAAGAAATACATTTTTCAGCTGTGATAGAAAATGCCCGAGAAGGTTAATTAATTTGCGACTTCTTCCTGCCCTGTTTTGGGAGAATTATTTTTTTCATGCAACAATAGCTTTGTTAGTAAGATAAATTAGATTACTAGGGAAGAGAGCACTTTGAAAAGTCTCTAAATATGTAATATAGTATCCCAACTTTCTTTTGTCCGTTGAAATGTAATTTGACCCAACATAAAAGCATTGATTAACTTTTGAAATGTTTGTCATATTGGACATACTAAATGTATTACTCTAAAACAATATATTTTCATATGTACTCTATGGAAAGTAGAAACATGTAGGCTTTTGAAATATCTTTGTAGTTTCTCTTTCCTAATGTAAAAAAAAACTTTATTGAGCCTTATACAGAATGCCTTTTCTTAGGAAATATGACATAGTCTTCCTTCACTTGTAACTGTACAATTGCGTGAAACTCCAAAGTAGGAAATTCATAACAATAAGAAATAATGTATTAAAAATCCTTTAAAATTGGTGGAATGACATCCTATGCATACAGTTTGTTCAGAGGCTTGATACGTGGTTTTTCAGCCATTAGCAATTACTCTCTTACATAAAAGCTTTATAGAAACACCTAATTTATTAACTTATTCAGCAAATCTTTATTAATCACCTTCAATAAATAATAAATATTAGTAATTAGCTTTAGGAAGCCAAACACTGGGTGTTTCATTAAAGACCTTTTATCCTATTGTTTAATTTTTTCTCTTAACTTGTTTTTTTATTGTTTATTGTAGAAACTCTCTTGAAACTTACAGGGCATGTCATATTAAAGTACCATCACAAATAAGCTTCACCTTTTGCAATACGTATTTCTCTGGAAATCTGGGTATAGATAAGCCAATTAAATATATAATGGTATATTATTTGTATATACCTGCTTTTTAATAATACACATAAGGAAGAGGAATTCATTCATTTATTGTAGACATTTTATACAGTGGGGGAGCAAAAAGTGAATAATGCACATTCCTTTAAGGTATTTATTATTTAGTAGCTTTTTACACTGCCTTTTATTGATTATTTTGTGATATTAAATTGTTTGATTCTGTGGTGAGGGGAAATGAATATACTGACAGTTTTAATTTTGATAGAAAACCAACATATGGATTCAAACGTGTATTATTTTATGCTGTTATCTACAAGTTTTTGAGACTGATAATGAAAAGAGATCATTCTCTAATATCAAGAATGGTATTGACTTGGTTCCTACTTGAAGACGATATGAGTTTAGCATAAAATAAATGATGGATTCTTAAACTACTACATGACTAGGTATTTAAATAAGAATATTTAAGAAGAAATCAAATATTTATAGATGTGAAAAATAGGAGAGTTTATGTTGATGATCATGCACAGAAGAAAATGATTGACATTTTTATGTTTTTATCTTCAGCAAATATCAGTCTGCTAATTCCTTCACAGTCTCTAAAGTAACAGGTCAGCACTTTCTTCATCTGATTTTTTTTTTTTTTTCACCATTCTGTTGCATGTTCTTGTTTACAAAGGATTGGCTAATTGCTTTGTGTTTGAATTCTCCAGTCCAGGCTGTCACTTGTGAAACCACTGTGGAACAGCTCTGTCCATTTCATAAGCCTGCTTCCCATTGCCCCAGGTACTGTTTTCTAAATTTCCTCATTCCTTTGCAACCAGTGAACAATGGGACTTTCAGCCAGGATAAGTGCTTTTGCCTGAAGTCCTGGTGTGTCCAGGACTCAGAGGGTATATGGTCTTGAACTGCTAAGCAGCAGGGAGCAGTGGGGCCACACGGACAGACTACGTGCACTCCAGGCACTTTCTCCAAAAAAAGTGGGTTCTTTGTTTTTGTCGATACAAAAAACTTTAACATTTAAAAGAAAGAATCCCGTGTTCATTGCTTCATTCTGACAGCTCTCCCAGGCGTGGCCACCCAGTACGTTAAACACATCAGGCCCTTGTCAGGTCCTCGCAGGGCTGTTTAGCTGATCACGTCAGGGCCAGGCGGCCCCTCTCCCCAGGGTGAGGCTCCGAGTGCGTCATTCACAGGATGCCTTCCCCAAAACAGGGTGTGAGGTGTGCGCACCTGAGCCTTGCCTCCAGATTATGAGACCAGTCAATTTAGCACAATACTTGTCCGCACCTTTCACTTCAGAGTGGCATGTTTATTGAAGTGGAACTTTCTGGAATGGGGAAACCTGAAAAACTACCTGCTTAGTTAAAGAAAAAATTTTTTTTCCTGTAGTATTCTAGATTGCAGGCAGGTAGTTAACAGTAGAATAAATTTCAGCAGCAAGTACCCTGTGCTGCGCCGTAATAGAGTTTGTGTGCACATGTGCTGCAGTGTGCTGTCTGAGCCAGCTTGGGCTACTACAGCAAAACATCCCAGACTGGGTGGTGTAAAGGACAGAAATTTATCTTCTTACCGTTCTGGAGGCTGGAAGCCTAAGGTCGAGTTATTGTCAGGTTTGGCTTCTTCTGAAGGCTTCTTCTTGAAGCCACTGTCCTTGCAGGTGGCTGGCTTTTCTCTGTGCCTTCACATGGCTGGGACGGGAGAAGGAGCATTTTCTCTCTCTCTCCAGATAAAGGCCCCGCCCTTATGACTTCTTTTAATCACCTCCATGAAGGCTCTATCCCCAAATTCAGTCACATTGGGGATTGGTATTTCAGCATATGAATTCAGGGGACACAAGCATTCAGTCTGTAACAAGACTTCACTACAGAAACTAAAATGGAATGGCTTGTATTTTTAAGCAGTGTCATCCTAGTTGCTAAATTAGCTAAGTCTAATTGTGGCAAGTCAAAAGTTTATCTTCTGCCTTTCTTTTATTTTTGTTTTGTACTCTCTCATTTAAAATACTATGATGGAATTTGTCTACTATAAAATAATGGGGGAAAAAGGCTTCCTGTATCTTGAGCAAGATAATGTGAAAGCAGTTAGAAGCACTCTGGCCGTAAGCCATAACCATATAAGAAAAGTGAAGTATGTCCCTGCTCATCCAGCCTCACTTCCTTCCACATTACCTCCATCAATGCCAAGAAAGCCCATTTTAATTCCAAAACTAGTAATGAGATTTAGAAACTTGATTATAATTGATAAACTATAGTTTAGTAAAAATTGAGGGAGCTCGCTTTTTATGAAAAAGTTTACTTACTTTGGAGAAGTTTCCTCATTTACCCTTTTAAAATTAAAGCAATGTTTCATTTAAATTATGAGAATTAGTTGTTCGCAAAGGGATAAAATACTGTGATGTTGATCTAAGATGTAAATACTTCATTTTTCCATTGGTGGGAAGTTTCTCAGTTACAGATACTGTAGTGATATAAGCAATCAGTTCCTTTAGGTAAGAATAGTTAACCTGTTTCCTTCTAAAAACCAAATCTGTTTGTCTCTACTCTCTTGTGAGAATACTGTTGTAATATTTCTGGTCAGCTAACTTGGTACCTACTGCTTTGAGAAGTTTTAAATTCTTCAGCATGTATTTTTATTGGAATCAGCAGTTTATACAACGTGTAGGATAATCTGAGGCTCACCTACAGTTTGAAAAATATATTTTTACCATCTGATCATGGATAAATTAAATGCCAAATAGTTTATTATAAAAGTACACTCTCCTCTAACTAGAGATTTACAAATTATGCTCTTATAACGATAACAAATTTAATTAAAATTGTGGTGTGTTTTAGAATCTCAGGAAATTAAAAAAATTTTTTCCCCACATTTCTCAAATGCCTATACTTACAGCTTGTATTTTTATAAAGAGAATAAGAGGTATATTGCTAGGTGAAACTGGTAAATTTTGCCATTATGATATGGTGAAAAAAAAGCAAGCATTTTAGAATTATCCACTTGTAAATATTTATTACATACTTATTATATACCATTATTATGCTAGGCCCTATTTCAGCCATGTGACAAGGTTTATGATATTCAAATAGAAAGGATAATTTCTGTAGAGCATTCAGCATTAAGCCTTCCTCTAGTATATGCTCAATAAATAGTAATTTTGTATCTAGAGAACAGTCTGTAGCAATATTGTTGTCCTCCCCAAAATCATTCAAGTAAAATATTAGTAAATAAGTTTTCTCTTTGTTGGCTTGAGGGGAAGTATCCTCCATAAAGGAATGATATAAATTATTAAAATTCAACTTTAATTTTTGCTGTCACTATCATAACAAGTCTGTAGAAGTGATAATTTATACATAATTTTGACCTACAGTAGTCTGGAAAGCTTCCCTCTTGTTTTATTTTAGAAATGTGGTGGAACAAAGGTTATCTTTTCTTTTCTCATATGAAATTTTGAGTAGTTTGATAAATTAGGTCATAATGGTATTATTTAAATGACAGTTTATAACTTTTGGGGAACATATGGTTGGTACATCTGTTTGAAAATTTCGTATCACTTGAAGAAGCTGAGGCATAAATCTGTTCTGGAGAAAAATGCCAAGAGCAGATACATGAAAGGAAATTAGCTGAAGATGAGGGTGAGAAAATAAGATTTACCCGCACAGTCACGTCCTTAAGAGGTTCCAAAGCTGGCAGAACAGCCCGAAATAAACTGTCTCTACTATTTAGTACCATAACCTTGTAGAAATTATGTGTGTGTGTGTGTGTTATTGGAAATCTTATTCTGCTTTACATGTGTCTACAAACAATTAGATCTTTAAAATCTATGGAAGGCTCAAGATGTAAAAGCAGGTACTGTTAAAATGTGTCAGCACTTTTGTTCAAAGCTTAAAAGCAAGTTGTCAATAAAGCAGTGTTTACTAGATCACTGTCTACATTTTCACAAGTATGTAACAAGGTGTTAAAACCAGAGATTAGAACACAAACTTGCAAGAAAGCTCCTGCAGTCTTTCTTTGACCTGAACTTACCTAAGTAGAAATTGCTAGTGGGGTGAACATAAGGTTGAGATAAGGAGAGGGGTTGAAATAGAATAAATGTTTTTGGCCTGACCACCTGAACAATGGAGCTGAAATTTACTGTAGGAAGCCTACAGAAAGAAGATATTTAGGGGCTGGGGGAGGAGGTTAGGAATTTGGTTTCAAACATGCTTAATCTGAGATGTAAGTGGAGATATTGAATAAACAGTAGGATGTACACATTTAGAATTAAGAGAAGAGATCCCACCTGGAGATGCAAATTTGGCAGTGGACAGTTTACAGATGATAATTAAAACCATGAAATTGGATGAGACACCAAAGAAACTGAGATGTGTGAGGCAGACAGTGATTCGGTTTTTCCAAGTTACATGTTCACTAACTTTTGCAGCCACATGGGGTACCAAATTCCCAGATACTGAGACAGGGGTACTCTCTGATGTTTCCTTCTGCTTTGAATCCCCAAATTAGAAAGGTTCCTGGCTAAATTTAAAAAAAAGAAAGAAAGAAAAAGAGAAAAAAAACCACATTTGTGCCAAAAGCTGGAAATGGATAAAGTAAGCAGAAACAACTGTGTCTACTGCCTGGCTTGTACAACTGACCTATTTTAGAAGGAAAAAAATGTGTATAAATACACACACACACACACAAGGAATACTATTTAGCTAGAAAAAAGAATGAAAATTTGCCATTTGCAATGTGAAAAGACACAGGGAGAAGATGGCCATCTGTAATGTAAGGAGAGAGGCCCTTAGAAGTAAAAAAAAAAAAAATTGCCATTTGCAATAACATGGATGGACTTGGAGGGTATTATGCTAAGTGGAACACGTGGGACAGAGAAGGACATACTGTGTGATACACTCATGTGTGGAGTCTAAAAGATTACAACCAACTAGTGAATATAACAAAAAAGAAACAAACTCACAGATCCAGAGAACAAACTGGTGGTTACCAGTGTTGAGAGGGACTTGAGAGGGGCAATACAGGGTAGGGGATTAAGAGGTACAAACTATTAGGTATAAAATACAATACAAGGGTATATTGTACAACACAGGGAATATAGCTAACATTTTATGATAACTATAAATGGGGTATAAGCTTTAAAAATTGTGAATCACCATATTGTACACCTGTACCTTGTATAATGTTGTACATCAGCTGTACTTCCATTGAAAAAAAGAGTAGAGTTTAGAATGCTGACTTTACTTTTGGGTATGCATGTCTGTGGTCTTACTAAGAAAAAAAGACTGAAATAACCAGCTACTTAATATTTATAAATATAAATAAATATATTCATTTTTCAGAGTATATTGTCCTCGTAACTGTATGCAGGCGAATCCACATTATGCTCGTGTAATTGGAACTCGAATTTATTCTGATGTAAGTATCCTAATTTGTGCAACTCTCAGTATCTATCCATCTGTCTATATGTACATGCACATGTATGTTTAAATGTATATATGTACATTATACACAGAAAAAGGAACAGATTCTGTGTCGATATATATATATATATTCAGAAGAGTCAATCATCAGTAACACTAAAAATGAATATCTGTGTGCAATATGCTTGCAGAATCATTAATTTTGACTAATTTTTTCTTCATACCTTATCCATGTATCTTAGACACTGAATTAAATAGTTTGGACACATCCTTGGGAAGGAAAAAGCATTTTACTTTTCTTTAACCTTCCTTTTAGTTCTTAAGTATTTGAAGTATAAACTGGATAATTAAGAGTTTGTCTAATGTCTGAACAATATCGCCACTTTCAAATGGGTGTTTAAAAAAGTAGCATAGAATCAAAAACAGGTAATATTAAAATACATACAGAAGGAAACCACTTGAGGTGTCTTGTAATGGATGACAGAGCTAGGGTGGGGCTGGACCAGGAAGATTAGCTGTGATGGCTTCAGTGTGGATAAGTGCTTTTTGATCCAGGTCTCAAGGGTGGGTTGGTCAAGAGGATTAGTGCACATTCTAGGCAGGGTAAATGGCATCTACAAAGACATGGAGGTGACAGTGAGTGAGCTGGAAGTGGACATAGCATGTAGGCTTGCTTGTATCTGAGCTGGTGAGAATTGAAGCTAAAAGGGGCTGCAGCCAATTTAGTGAGGGATGGAGGGAGGAGTCCGGCTCTTGAAACATGTAATTGGAGAGTCTACATACATGCTGATGAGTTTAGATTCTATGTGGCAGACATTTGGAAACCACTATCAATATCTAATCCAAAGAGTTATAAAAACAAATTTAAGAAATATATTCTTGATGCACTTATTTAATAGAATAACCTTTAATGAAAAAGAATATGAAAACAAATATATGTATGTATAAGCATGACTGGGACATTATGCTCTGCACCAGAAATTGACACATTGTAACTGACTATTCTTCAATTGAAAAGAAAAAATTAAAAAAAAACTATCTAGATAAAAAAAAATAATATGGAAATATGATTGTGAAGAGAGGCCTGAAATGTGTGTGTTACCACCTTATTTCTCTTGGTGAGTTCATTTAGGTCCAGTTTGTTTTTTTTCTTTTCCAGTTCAGCTTTACATTTAAAATGATTCTCCAAAACTCAAGTCTCTCTCCCAGCTCCAAAATATCCTATACATTTCTATACCTATAAGCCATGTCTTTGCTAGAGTTAAGGTTTTGTTAGAACCTTTGTTAGAACCTGAGATCATTTTATCTTCCTACCTCAGGAAATGGGGTAAGGAATTATGTTTTACTATGTGGAAGAATTTGGAAATGTAAAAATTTCTTATATGTGCTAAGTACAGAGTCAGAGATTCAACCATTTGTTAATCAATCAATCTTTCTGTCCCCTACATTATCTTTTTAAATACAAGATTCGGAAAAAATGAGAAACAATCTACCAATCTCCCTCCCTCCCCCATCTTTTCTTTCTCTCTCTCTCCATCTGTAGAGTTAGAACTTGTACATTCTATTACTTTAAGCTTTCATTTCTCATTCATTACAGATGAAGTTAATTTCTGCATTTATTAAAAATGTTCCACTGTTTTCACAGATGTAGCCTTTCTTTTTGTGATATATTAATTCTTACAAAGTGTGAGTAGAAAAAGAAAATCTCTTCTGACCTTTGAACTCAAATCGGAATGCCTGCTGACTGCATAGTTATGGCAAAACAATAGTTTTGAACCATATTAAGTGCTCGGATTTAGTGAATGTTGTATCTAAGCACTCTTATTGCCTTGGGAAAAATGCTGATAATACCCTTTTAACAGAACAGGATAAATACTGAAATGTGTCCAGAGTTATTTTTAATTCCATCTGTTATGAACCATATTGGACACAAATGTTAATTCTGTGCGGGACTTTAAATGGTGAATAAACTGCTTTCTCAGAGTAAGGATATGGGGTTTTAGGTGTATGGTATTTTGTGATATAGCAAAAACATGAAAAGGATTAAACAGCTTGGCATTCGGTCTCTGATCTAATAAATACTGACTGATGCTACAGAGTTCAGAGCACAGTAATAAAGCAAGGTCACATAAGATGCACATGCTTATGTGAACTTAAAAAAGCACATTAAGTCACTCACATGTGAGTGAGATAAGAACGCACCAGCGGGATCAGAAAGGACCCGTGGGGATACGAGGTGGATTGCTTTATCCTGAAACAGTTCAAGTGTTTCATTTTGTGGGATTTCCTCAAGCTATACTCAGCTGCTGACAAATTTTGGTAGAATATTTGGATGAATGCCACTGTTACAATCTGCAGAAGACTTTAATTGACCAAAGGAGTTGACTTCTAGAACTCAGTTGTGTAAAAAAAAAAAAAGGAAACCGTTTTCTCCTTTATAGAAATTCTGTTCAGCTCAGATTCTGTAACTGATACAATGCAAAAATAGAACTTTCTGAGTACTTCATGTCAGATGAGAGTCATGAACGTTGCAAATCTAGGCAGAAGCTATGTTCGTTCTTCGTATTTTTTTTGCGGGGGTTACTATTTTGGGCACGTTTTCTCTGGGCAGATTATATTATCTAATAGGAAAAACCTCTCCATTTAATATATGCCTGTATTTTGGAAAAGGGACTAAAGATATACAGAACTATGTTTGCATTTCTTTAAGTCAAAACAATATAAATGAGGTCCAGATAATCCAACCTGTGAACATTTGGTCAGAGTGACTCGAGTAGGCATTAGCAAAAGGCTGAAATTTAAGAATAAGAAATAGGCCCTTGAAGAGATAAAAGGAGCGAATTTGCATTTTATTGCTTCAACAAAAGTAAAAGCTTGCTGTCTGGACAGATTAGATGGTGAAGGCATCTTATCATTGCCGTCACCCTTAAGATCTGCCTTCAGATCTGACTTGCTCAAAATTGGCCTCAACTTTGTGACTTTCGAAACATTTCTTTACATACAAAACATCCCGCAGCTGCTCACTGGGTATCCATATAGAGACAGATGTCAGCGACCAGGAGAGTAGGCTGACCAGGTTCAGCAGACATTTCCTAACAGTGATGGGTTTTTCCTTGCTCCCTCAGCTGTCCAGTATCTGCAGAGCAGCAGTACATGCTGGGGTGGTTCGAAATCATGGTGGTTATGTTGACATTATGCCTGTGGACAAAAGAAAGACTTACACTGCTTCTTTTCAGAATGGAATCTTCTCAGAAAGGTAAATACATAAATGTGTATATTTATAAAAGTATATCCAAATATTTAGATAAACTTATCTATCTATCTACCTATCTATCTATCTATCTATCTATCTATCTATCTATCTATCTATCTATATCATCTATCCCTATGCTTGTTTTACAACCATCTGGCTTTAGTGTGGGTTTGAAGTTTCATGACTGAGCTGGTGTGTGTCCTTTGCACACTGTGTAATAGTAGGTCTTCCAGGGATGGGAGAAGCTGTAGTACCAGAGGTGCCTGTCTCCTGCAGGCTTATAAAAATCAACGTGAAAATCGGATTACGATCAGAACCACTCTTTTGTTAATTGATCTTATAATAAGGAAATTTCTTTCATCCTCTTTTGGATTTTCTAGATTAGTTTTTATATGTAATTCTTTCTAGGTGAGCAAGGCACTGAATATTTCTCTAATCCAGTTCTCTGACAGAGTATTTGACACAAACAATGAGTCTGATTTTCCCTGGAACCAGATTCTCTTTTTGATAGGAAGTTGGATGCCTAGTACGATATAAATGAACTCTTTCAGGTCATCTTGTATTTGGTGTCATATATTTAGTGGTTGGATAAAATTCATGTGACTTAATAAAAGTTAAGAGAAAAAAAACTGCAATGATTTTTCAAATCCTTGGTACTTGTGGAGGTAATATGAAGTCCCATGTATTTTGTATAGATACAAAAAAGTCCCTAACTTTTACACATTTACTGGGTTCTTCAAAATTGCCAATGGAGGGTTTATACAATGGTAAAATTTCTCTAAAGGACACCAAAAGGTGCACCATGCAGAGTGTCTAGATTGCCTTCCACATGAGCATCTGGGTGCCATCTTTGTTACATGACAGCTTTGTGTTTAGCATCTATTTTCCTTTTTGGTTTTGTTTCGCTGCTTAACTCTATTTTATGTATGTTATTCTTTATGTATTTTTAATTAATTTTTCATTTTTAAATTTTTCAGTAGAGGTACAGGGAATTGAAGCCAGGACCTTGTGCATGCTAAGCATGTGCTCTACCACTAAGCTACACCCTCCCCCTAGCATCTCTTTTCAGATGAAACTGTATCAAGGAGCCGTTGTTAAGAAGGTGACTTCTGTACACCTGGCTCATCAGGCTCATAGCAATACCCCAGAGTGCTTACCATTTCCCAAGTCTGACAAAATTTAGATTATATTGCCATCATACTTATATTTTTAACATCTATAGTTTCAAGAAAAATTTTAGTGAGGAAATTTAATGGACAAAGCTGAGATCCTAAGAATTTCTTCTCTGAAATGAAAAACACGCAGAGCTCGCTCCTCACACACACCCTTGCTCCATCCCTCTCTCTCTCCATTTCTCTCCCCCCATATGTTTATCTATACACATGGATACTAAATATGATATATAAAGTAGATTCTTGAGTTATTGAGTATGATTGCAGTTTCATAAGCTGAACTGAGTGATGTGGTTTCACTTACCTGTCATATTTCTTAAGTTTATTTTAAAACTATAAGATAGATGACATTCTAAGAAAACTGAGAAAAATATTTTTTTTGAACACTTGCCATGAATTTTCCAGATGCTTTTGGACCTTTTAATTATATTAACTCAGCTCCACTAATAGCCTTATAAAGCTGGTTCTATAAACCCTAATTTACAGACATGTTAATTGAGGCTCAGAGAGGTTAAATGATGTGCCCAAGGTCACATAACTAGTCAGTCAGAACTCAGATTCAGCACTAGTTCTGGAGGTTTAGAAATATGTATTTTTCCAATGTTTCACTGTGTATAAAGAAGAAGCACCAAACACATTTGCTTTCTGGGACACATTGTCTACCTGTTTCCTACAAACATAAATGACTTTCAGTTGGCCATCTGCTTGTATGAAAAACCTGGTGCCTGTGTGTGTTTATTGTGTAATGTTGTGTGTATACACTTGTGATGTTCTCATCTCTTCTTCATTCTAAAAATTCTCTTTCTTATCTTGTACATGAATAACTATATAAAAGAAATTGCATTTTGTCTTGCTCTTAGCATTTATTGTGTTTATCTCTAATAGTTTTTTATATTATTAAGAAAATTAAAACCTTATGCAAAAATATAAACTTTAAAAGTTTACACTGTATTAGAATAAATATTGATTAATGGCATTGTCAACCTGGTTTTAACTTGAGGTATTTAAACAAAACATATACCTTGATTAGTATTATCAAATAAAATACAAATAATTTAATAAAGAGTAAAAAGGATGATTCTGTATTGCTTTAAAGTTCTGTTTTCAAATACCTCTGAAATGAACTTGAGTACTGTGTATGTGTGTGTGTGTGTGTGTGTGTGTGTTTCCACTTCAGTGAAGAAATTCTTAGGACCTTTCAGATTTGACCATTAAATTTCCTCAGTAAAACTTTTTTGAAGCCATAGTCTTAAAAATATTAATAAGTATACTAACTTTATAATTTAAATTTTGTCAGGCTTAGGAAATTATAATTTCCTATGCACCTTAAATTTCTTTAGTAAACTTGCAGTCAGCATACAGCCATGATTTAAAGAATTACATCACCCTCACTCAAGCTTTCCAATAGCTATAAATTACGGGAGTCTAAGAAAGTCGGCCATCTGGATTCATAGAGCGACTTTCTTGACTGTCATAAGAGAGCATGATTTGTTTGAAGGACTACATGTGGAGATGACATCAATATACTTTGTGTATTTTTTGCAGTTTACAGAATCCCCCAGGAGGAAAGGCATTCAGAGTATTTGCTGTTGTGTGAAATGGAACACTTGGAAGAGAATCATAAAGACTATTCCAAATGCCATATTTCTGAATTTTGTATAAAACTGTAACATTACTGTACAGAAGATATCAACTATTTTCAGCCCCCCTAAAAGTGCCAAAATGCCTATAAATCTTGATAGACTTTGTCTGTAAAATAAACATGGGACATTATTAGCTTTGGGAAAAGTAATGAATATGTAATGGTTTGAGAAATCCTGTGTTAAATATTGCTATATTTTCTTAGCAGTTATTTTTTACAGTTAACTAGGTAGTCATAATTGTTCTACATTTCATATATGATATGATACGGTGCTTTGTATATGCCACTAATAAAATGAATCTAAACATTGAATGTGAATGGCCCTCAGTAAATCTTCTGGTGCATTTAAAAACAATAATAACGGAAATAATAACTATAAAAATGACAAAAACGTACTACGTTTTCCCCAGTTCAATGCTATGATTACCTATTCCATATATATCAAATTATTTTCTACATAATACCTGTATAGGTTTTCTCTTTTATTAAGTCTAGGCATATAGAATATTAAGTCCTGATATTGCACTTATTTTTTTATAAAATAATTCCATAATATACAAGTGAATCTGTACAAATGTTTGATTCCTTGGGAATGGCCTTAATAGTAAATGGAATGAAGTCAGGGTAGTGATACAAAAACATTTCTAGTGGTCACATAGTAAATAGAGGGTGAAGTGTGGGCAACCAGAGCTTTCTATGCATTGTTCAAACTGAGGTCACACATTTCCTTTTGGATCCTGGCAAATACTCCTGCAGGCCAGGAAGTATAATAGCAGAAAGTTTAACAAAGATGAACTAATGCATTGCATCACCATTGCCACTGAATTTTCTTAATGGTAAATGGCCTTGTGTATAAATGTTGCCATATTATGGTACCTATAATGGTGATATATTTGTATGAAATATGTATTGTGCTTTGAGACTGAAAATCTGTAAAATGTTAACTTTGATCATTTTTTTTCTGCTGGTGAATTTACTCTTTCCTTGAAAACATATTAAAATTAATCATATTTCAATGTGTTGTTTCAGTCCCCTTTGTATCCTTACTTTGACTTAGAAGTTATTTTCGGGTAACAAAATTATCAAGTCTTTTTAAATTTGGCTTATTGACATTAATATAATCAGCACCCCTAATCAGATGTGGGGAAAGCCACGCTGATTATTTTGGTATTTGTTTGTGAAAGAGAAGACAGTCATATATTTAGAAGCATTATATCAAAGGAAATTTGGGGAAGGGGAGAGGTTAATTTATAAACTAGAAGGAAAGAATGTGAAAGCTACAAAGTGATTATAAAAGAATTGACAACAAATACTTCACATTTTTTTAGAAAGTAGATAAGTGGGCATTTACGAGCAGATAAAAGAGAAAAATTACACACAAGGATCAGAGAAAGCAAGAGAGCAGGATAATACCAAAAAAAAGGAAAGAAAAGGGGTTCACATGAACAGCTGCTGGAGAGCAAATTGTGAAGAGACCAACATCATGATCAGTTGTCAATATTGGCTGGAAATGGGTTCAAAATACAGGTAATCAAAAAGTCACCATTTATATATTAAAAATTGCAAAAGTTAGCAAATTTTGTGAAAACTTTTTTTTCCCTCAAAGACAGGTACACCTTCTTAAATACTGTGGTTGAAATGTAAACTTTAGTCAGATTCATCTTCTGTTCCTCACTGCTCCCCCAGCCATAAGGAAACCCCATTAGGTCTGTCAGTATAACAATTTTTATGTTTGTCTCTAGTTTAGCTACTCATCATGTTTTCTGTACTATTGCAATGTCAACAACTGGAGACTTTTCGTTTTGTTCCACTCCATTCCTTTCCAGTGCATCATTTATTCTGTACTGGAATTACTCTCTTCCATAAGTCTCCATTATTTAAGAAAACCAAATCACCTTCCAAAAGCATTTAAGAACCTCTGTAGCCTTGCTCCATATAGCTTTGCAGTGACAAGGTGTGGCCTGGAGTAAGCTAAATTATTTTCTATTTTAGTTACCTCACCTGAAAAATGGGACAAATAATACCTCATAGGGATTGTTTTAAGGGTTAACTGAGATGCTATGTATAATGTACTTACAAGAACATTAAACCCATAATATGTGGTCAATATGTTAGTTTTTATTTTTAATATCATTTTTGTTACTTATCTTGGGGAAAGTGTGCACCTGTCATACTAGACTACTGATCCTTCAGCAGCTAACTAAATGTGAAATCCTCCAGGGAATTTTCTGCAATTCTCCCAGTAAGAATAAAATAATGCTCTCTAATATGCCCTCTTAATTTACTCATACTAATTTTTAAATTTTGCCTTGTACTATATTTATTTCTTTAAAGATAAGCTCCTTGCGAATAGTAATATTCTTATCCATCTCTCTACCCCAGAGATACAGTAATTTTTACCTTCTATAAGTAGTAGTATATAATAAATGTTCCTAATTTTATTCTTGATGACGTAAATAAACATTGTACATGTTATCACAGCAGAAGATAAAATACAGCTAATTAAAATTGTTTATGATAAACATTCCAAATGTGGAATTAAAACAGGTCAAGGCTTATATAACAGTATTAATATCATTATTTTAGCTTTCAAAGACCACGAGTTAATTATGACCTTAATGTTCTGCATCTAATAAAAATTGTGCACTTCAAGCAAAGCAGAGTAATCAAAACTTTTCTCTTAATCTGTTTGATAGCTTATACGTTATAATGTATATTTTCTGTTCAATATTGTATTGAAATCTTGACTTTTCTCTTGCATTCCTACAGTGTTCTTAAAAGAAATATAAACTCTTTTGAAGAACATGCTCAGTTAAGCAAAGAAACAGAGCTGTAGTTTTCACAAACATACTAACATCAGATTTGGGGTTTAAGCGAATTTATTGCACAAAGAATTACACTGTTGAGGTTGATTTAAAACACTTATCTGAGGTGGTATTTCAACCCTGGCACCATAATATATAGGAGCTGAAGAAAGAGTTTAGTCAAATTAGCTGAACCTCTCACTAATTTGCTAGAATTAAAGGCTAAATTATACGTGTGAGATTTTTAAAAGGCAGGACAAACTCTTTAGAACTCTACTATTACAGTTAGCAGTTAAACATTTTCCTCTTATTCTCCAATCCCTGTTATGTTCCACAAAATAATCAGAGTGTAAAATAATGCTGATAAGCAAATATATTTGTACCAGACCATTAAATTGTGGAAACTCATTTTTTCAAAGATTACTAAAAACATCTTCTAATGAAAACCATAATTAATACCTTTATGACCATGCTGTTGAAGATGAAAACAGAGGGCTTCCACAGGGCTGTATCTGATAAGCTCAGTTGTAAAAAGGAGCATGCATGTAAGATGAAGTAGAAATCAGGAATAAATATTTACAAGTGTATGTATGGATTCATTTAAAATAACATTAGAAATAGAACATTAGAAATGTTAAATCCCAGCCTGATTGAGCTCTTAACTTATGCTAAAAGAAAGATTTTTTTTTAAAGCTATATGAGAACAGGTTGTGTTGGAAACAATACAATAAAAAACACAAACAAATGAAAAAATCATAGCCCCTCCTGAAGCTTTCTGCTTTCATTCATTCCAAAAATATTAAGTCCGTATGTGCTTATAAGCAAAAATGCCCTCAGGAGATTAGAATTTATTGAGCAAGACAGATATTACTTAAAAATACACACAAATAAATATGCTTGTAAACCCTGAAGTTTGTAGGACTGCGTAAGTACAAAGAAACTGTTCATAGTACCATGTGTATTTAAAAGTGGGACTTAAACATAAAAACGTATATATGTATGTACATGCATGACTAGGATATTGTGCTGTACACCAGAAATTGACACATTGTAATTGATGTACTTCAATAGAAAGATTAAATAAAAAAAATAAAAGTGGGACTTGACCTAGTGGGAGAGAGGAAGGATGACTTTGCTGAGGAGCTAACATTAAAGCTTAGTTCTTAACAATGAGAAGGGACAGAAAGAACAGAAAGTGCAAATGCCTTACTGCAGAAACATTCTAGAAACAACAGCAACAAAAACCAAAGTTGAGTGTGTCTTGAGGGCATAAAACAAGAGACGTTGTACAGTTTGAGGCTGGAGAAGCAAGTGGAAGAGCAGAGCAGACTGCACAGGATGTCCTTGAGGTCAAATGCACTAGTGGAGTTTAGAGGTATTGAAACTGAATAATACTATGACGTGACACATTGATATGCTCAAAAGACACTCAGGTATTCAGAGTCTGAGCAAAGAAGTGAAAGCATTGAATACGTTTTATAATATTATCAATCTTAGAGTTGTAAAGCATTTTACAAAAAAGTGCTTTATGTCATATTACTGGGATCTGAAAGGTTTGATTCTTACGTGATTAACATGTGGAAAGCAATGGATTGCAGACGATTGTGTCAGAAACAGGAGTGACATGTACTGAGCCCCAATTATGTGTTAGAAACACAGCTTTACATTTCATATATATTATTTGATTTTTACAACAAACTTGTGAGGCAAAATTGTTTTCCCAAACTTATGTATTAGAACATAGATTCCAAAAGATTAAGTGATTCACGTCCATGTGGACTCTCAGAAGTTACATGGACTTTGTTTCAGATATTAATGACCTAGATTCAATCATTTAAAATCAAATTTATTGAAGTATAATTTACATTCAAGATACTGTGTGCATTTGTCACACACTCCGATGAGTTGTGTTAGTTTCCTAGTCCTGCTCTAATGAAGTACCAAGAACCAAGTGGCTTAAACAACAGAAATGTATTGGCCCACAGTTTTGGAGGCTAGAAAGTCTGAGATCAAGGTGTTGGCAGATCATGCTCCCTCTGAAAGCTCTGCAGAATGATGTGTTCCATGTCTTATTCCCATCTTCTGTTGGTTTGCTGGCATTTTTGTGGATTTCTTGGCATGTGGCATAAACCCAATATTCACATGGCATGCTTTGTGTGTGTATGTGTGTGTCTGTGTCCAAATTTCCCTTTTTATAAGTAGAGATGTCATATTGGATTAGGGGACCAACTTACTCCAGTGTGACTTCATCTTAACTGATTACATCAGCAGTGACTCTATTTCCAAATAAGGTCACATTCTGAGGTACTGGGGATTAGGATTTAAACGTGAATTTTGGAGGACACGATTCAACTCATAACAGGAGTTTTGATAAATTTATACATTTGTATGTACTTCCATCATAATTAATATATAAAACATTGCCATAAAGCTCCCAAATTTTGTAGCACTTATTTCTAGTCAATCCTCCAAATGCCCCCAGATTTGGCAATTACTGTTATGCTTTTTGTCACTATTAATCTTCTGTAGGGTTTCATATAAAAATAATGATATATATATATATATATATATATATATATATATATACATATAATATGTGTTGCTCTGTGTCTGTCCTTTGCTCTGCATGATGTTTTAAAAATTTATTCATAGTGTTACATATATCAGTAATTTTTATTTTTCAATCATTGACTAGTACTCCATTGTACGAATATCTATCAATTTACTCATCCAAACATCTCCTTGCAGACATTAAAATTGTTCCACGTTTTAGCTAGTGTGAATAAACCTGCTATGAATATTCATGTACAAGGCTTTGTCTATACATTTATTTTCATGTCTTTTAGGTACACTGTAGAAGAACTGCTGGGTTATATAGCAAACACACGTTTGACTTTAAAAGATTTTTGACCAACTTCTTTTCAAAGTAGTTGTACCATTTTAAATTCCCACAGATAATATAGGAGAGCTTGTGGTTGCTCCACATGTTTCAAATTTGATTAATCTTTCTAATTTTAGCTATTGGACCCATGGGTAGTGTTCTCTCATTGTGGTTTTACTTTGCATTTACCTGATGAATAATAATGTTGAGGGTTTTTTCATGTGTCATTTGTATATCTACTCTGTGAAGTGTCTATTCAAATCTTTTGCTTATTTTTAAATTAGATTGGTGTCTTTTTCTTACTGCATTATAATGGTAAGTTTTTTATATATCCTAGATATGAGGCCTTTCTCATATACATACATATATAAATATGTAAATTATGTATGTGTATAAAATATGTATTTTAAGTAGTATATACATATAAGTATAAATATCTTTGTTTTTAATGGTGTCTTTCGAAGAGCAGAAGATTTAAATTTGATGGAGTCCAATTTAATTTTTGTTTGTTTGTTTTGTGGTTTATGCTATTTGTCATAACTAAGAAACCTTTAGCTACATCAAGTAGAAAGGATTTTTTCTCCTTTGGCTTCTTCTAAGTTTTATGGTTTAAGACTATGATCCACTCATGTTAATTTTTGTGCATTGTATAAATCTTAAGGTGGAAGTTTTTTTTTCCATATGAATATCCAGTTTTGCAATTTTGGTTAAAAAAAACTATCATTTCTCATTGAATTATCATTGAGATACCTCTGTTAAAAATCAACTGATTATGTATATGTGGGTCTATTTTGGGACTCTCTATTCCAGCAATGTCTAAAAGAAATTTTACATGAGCCACATATACCATCTTAAATTTTTTTTAAAAAAACCTCGTTAATAGAAGAAAAAATGAGCAAGTTCATTTTTATTTGACCCAATGCATCTAAAGGATGATCATTTCAATATATGATCTATATAAAAATCTGATAATTTTGTTCAAGAGACTATTTGGTAATAATATTACCACTCAAGGATTCTTATAATACTGCTTGATTGATAGATTTTCATTCATCTGCTTACTTAAAAGAAAATCACTAACAAATTTATTACAGGTATTCTTCAGAAGTCTTTATTTTGCTTTCATTTTTGAGAACTGTTTTCACTGGATATCGAATTCTGTGTTTGTTTTTAGCATTTTAAAGATGACACTTCATTGACTCCTGGCTTATGTACTTTCTGAAGAGAACACTCTGCAATCATTCTATTTGTATCCATCTCTACATAATGGTTCTTTTTTCATTGGCAGCTTTTAAGATTTTCTCCTTATCACTATGTATAGATTGTTCAGTCTTATACTAAGGTCCGATCTATTTCGGGTCTCTCCTAAGCTCTGGCACTGATACACAAGGAATCACTGCTCCCCTCGATCAGAGCTTGTTTCCTGGGTCCCAGTGAGCTCCAGAAATGGTTCAATTTATTCTTCTCTGATTGCTCTTTTTGAGTCTCCTAGTTTTTACTCTATGTACGAATAAGCTAGTATTAAGCCAACACACCAGGTGACCCTGTGAAAATTTGTGAACTTGGGCGGCCTCAGCCCAGAATGCAGTCGGGCCCTTCCTAGAGCCATGGATTGCCGAAACACACCGCGGATGAAGATTGGGGATGGTCGCTGCAGCCTGACTCCAGAGAGCCCTGTGCCATGAAGGTACATAGATTCTGAGTCAGGCCTCTCACATGTCTCTCATCAGCCGACTTCCCGATGCGACTTTGGGATGGCAAGACCGAGAAGCTCCCCTGAGACCTGGCCGGAAGTCCCCGTCCGTGGTCTGGCCCATCCCCCCGAGGCCTGCACGCGGGGGCGGATCCCCAGAGAGAGGCGCATGCGCAGTCCGGCAGCCCGCCCCCGACCACGCTCCACCGTGATAGTCACGCGCCCCTGCCCTCAGGCGTCCGGGAGCTCTAGGCCTGAGTGAAGAGGGATTGGCGCTACCCCGCCGGCCATCTTCCTGGGGCCTGCGGTTTCCCTCACTGCACTCCTGATGCGGAGCAGGGAAGGAGCTTGCAGCTGGACCTCGTGTCGCCGTGAGCCAGGAAGGTACCCGGGGCCTCCGTGGGAGTCGGGCGTCCGTGGGCGTCGGGCCTCCGAGGCGTCTCAGCAGTGGGCCGCCCAGCAGGGCCTTGGATTGAGAGACTGAGTTCCCGTGCGACGGGCTTCGGGACAAGAGGCATGTCTGTTTTGGGGCGCCTGGACCTTGGCAGCGCGGTGTTTCCCCAGCAGCCCCACCCTGTGGCCCGGCCTGTCCCACCGCTACCCAGACCCGCCCTGCAGTGGACTGCACGTTGGACCAGCCCGCTGGACTTTGCAGTCAGAAAAATAGGCCACATCCTGCCTTTGCACCTAGTCGAGAGGTGAGTGTGCATTTACAGCTGTTAAATACAAATAACCTTTATTTTAACTTAAAGAATTCCACCAGAAGTCTTTAACTGACTTCAGTTATCATCCATCAGAGAAGAAAGGAATTAGAGACTTTAATAAAGTCTCTTTATTAAAGTCTCTAATTCCTTAGAGATTAATAAAAATTTTGCTCCTATTTGGCTTTTTACTCTGGCACTGCTGAGATGTTCAGTGGAGGGAAATAATTATGATAATATTATCCAGAACAGATGTGCTGGAAATTGTCCCATAACTTTGACACAGTTTTCATGGACAAAACAAAACAAAATCTTAGGTTCCTTTGAGAACTGCAGTTGGACAACCTCTGTGTTGTATGTGAGTTTATGTGTATAAATTTACATTTTTCATAGATTGATGATGTGTTGGATAAATATCTTAGCATTCATCTACCATTCATTCTCTCAGTTTGCAGGTGGAAAAATTCAGTATGCACTGAGTTGGCCTAAGCCATGTAGAGCTGTGACTAATTTTAAATAAGTTCTTTATATTTCCAATCATATTTTCTATATTTCCCTGAGGTGAAGCCAGAAATAAGCACACAAACCCAATGTTGGAGTCCTGATGCCTAAATACTTTAAATATATCCTTGAAAGCTTCAGAAAGTATGGAAAGTCAATGGCTATATTACACTCTGTATGTTAGGGTGAACACCACATTAATAAGGAATGAACCTCATTAGGTAGTTTAATGTGTCAATTTAGAAGCATATTTGTTTGTTGCATCAAAATTTATGTTTTAAAAAGAAAATCTTTTCAAACACATGGACTCAGTCTCTAAGACATTAAAAAGTCACCAGCCAAGTTGTATTGCTGTGTGAAATACGGAGGCCTATTAAATGCTTTTATAAATAGTACTAGTAACAGCCATTTTCATTGAGTACTTATTTTGTGCCAGGCACAGTCCTAAACAGTTTACACATAAACTCACACAAATCCACACTGCATTCCAGTGAGCAGAGTACCATTATTACCATGTTCATTTTGTAGATGAAAAGAATTCAGTATCTTTTTCAAAATCACCCAGAAAATAAATGTTGGAGCCAGGATTTGAACTACTAAAATATGGCTCTCAGGTTATTTCCCTTCCCCAGCCAGCATCTTTCGTTAGTGTACAGACTACCTAATCTCTTTATGCAAATATGCTTTTCAGAATGGGTGCAAGGTGTGAAGATACTTTTGTCATAAGCAAATACCCTGAAAAGGCATCTCCTGCAGAGGCGGCTTCAATTAACTAGGCCAACAAGTTCGCCGCTGGGCTGCTAAGAGACATCACTTAGGTAAGTCTCGTGTTTTTTCTCCCCCATGTGTTAGCCTTTGATCAGCCTGATGTTGTGAGAGACTCCCCTACCCGATGCAAGCCCATCGGACTTTGCCCAGTGAAGTTTGTATGTGCTCCTGCCACCTTGTGGTTATGTATTGTTCCTCCATCAGGTCTGAAATTTCTTGAGCCCTTAGGCCTGATATGTATTCTCCATTTGGTCATCTGTTTTTTATTCTTTTATTTATTCTCCTTTCTTGTCTTCTTTTGGATGAATTTGGTATATTATTCCATTTTTATCCCTCTTCCATAAACTTTTTTAGCTCTATGTACATTCATTTTTCTTACAGTGGTAATTTCTAGAGACTGTAATATGCATTTTTTAATATATTATATTCAGTAAATGTATATAATATTGTCTACCTTAAATCAGCACATTTGTCACTTCCAAGTGCAAGCACTTTCGGTTTAACTCCATTTAAGCCCCCCTCCTGCGATTTGTGTGAGCATTGTCATAAATTTTGTTTCTACATTTGTGATCTGCCTTACACTCCTATTGTTGTTCATTGAAGTAGTCAGCATGTATTTATATTAAATTTTTCCAATGTTTGTGATTACGTCAGAAGTTCTGTGTTTCCATATATTGTCATATTTACTCAATATGAGAAAATACAATATCCTGTAGTGTAGGTCTACTGCTCCTGTATTTGTTCAGCTTTTATTTATCGAACACATCTTTACTTCATCTTCATTTTTGGAGGGTACTTTTGCTAGAGATTTCTAGGTGACTTGTTTTTCTCTTTGATCACTTTAAAGATATTCATTGTCTTCTGCCTTCCATAGTAATGATGATCATTGAGCTTTAAGTTTTATTTTTGTTTCTTTGAATGCAAAGTGTGATTTTCTTTGGCTGCTATTAAAATTTCCTCTTTATTTTTTGGCAATCAGACTGGCAACTAACTGGTAACTAAAATACCTAAATCACTTGTAGATTTCTCTTTTACTTTCTTGTTTTTCTCTGATTTGGGGTCATGTGTTTCTTTTCTTTTGGCCTGCTTCATGTACTGGGATTGGATGAGAACTGTAGAACTCCTAAATGATGTTATCTTCTTCCAAGTGGGTGAAATTTGACTCCCAGAACACCGTGAATCACCTTGGTCCTACAAGTGCTTGGTTTTCATCTTTGTTAGGGCTAGTTATTTTATGTTTGTCTTTATTCCCAAGTTGTGGCCCTAACTATTAAAGCATAGCCCTGCTGAGGTCTCAGATTGAAGCCTTAGGGAGTAACCACAGCCACCCAGCCTTGGAAGGGTTTGAACTCTAGCTTTTCTTCCCAAGATCATGTGGCTGCTGCCATCTTTGTTTTAGCATTTTGACTTCCCAGATACTATTTCTAGTAAGTTTAAAACAGTTTTTCTTTTGAGTCTTACCTTGTGAATATGCAGTTTAGAAGTCAGCCAATGATTTAGGGGAGATTTATATACTAAATTTTGAGCCCTGTTCTGAGGTTTCCTCCTCCCCTGGTGTTTGCCCATGAAATCCCAGCCAGTGTGGCAGCACCAACGTCTGGCCTCAGTCTCCTCAGCACAGCAAGGCTCGCATTTTCCTCTTAGGCTCCATCTCCGTTGTCCGGTATTTCATTATATACTTCTCTCAAGGGTATCAGCCCTCCAAGCCCAGCCTACATTTGATGCTTCTCAAAACTTTCACATTTGTATTTTATAAATTTTTTTGGCTTTTATAGTTGTTCTGTGCTGGCAGGTTAGTCCAAAACAGGCTGTTCTACTCTGGCTGGAACCAAAAGGCTACAAATGTTTATTTTTTATAAACTGTATTTTATTCAGAAAAAGTAACGCAATCCATGACAAGAATAAAAAAAATTCAGAGGTTCTAAAGATATAGCATGAAAAGTATATTACCTTGTTCCCCAGTGTCCCTTTATAAATTCAACGAAGCCTCAGATCTGCATGTCTTGTATATATTTATGAATTTGTGCATGCCTGCGTTGAACTCTTAACCGTTTCGCTACTCTACCTAATTAAGAAATTAACACTTCCTTATTAATTTAAAACATTTTTTTCCAGTCATTTTTCTTTTCATTTTCGAACTTGCATTTGTAGGTTGTTAAATTTATTAGATCTTTCCCTTAATGGTTTCTGATAGTCTGCTTAGAGGAACCGCTCTTACTCCAAGCATACATTTAAAAAAAAAATCTTCAATGTTTTCTTCAAGCACTTTAAGGTTTTCATTTATTATGTTTAAATGTTGGATCAGTCTAAAATTTATTTTGGTATAAGGACTGAGGAAAGAGAAATCCAACTATATTTTTCCAAATGGCTATCCATTTTTCCTAACACTGTTGTTTGAATAATTCCTCTTTCCCACATAAGTTTGAAAATGCTGCCTTATTTGAACTAAATTTCCATAAATATTTGATATAATTATTGGCTCTATCTCTGATTTATTGATCTAGCTATCTATCAGCCAGTGCTAACATATTTTATTAATTTTCTTTGTAATATATTTTAATGTTTGGTGTGGCTGACTAATGTTTTTAAAGTTTCCCAACTAGTCTCACGTTTTCATAGAAGTGTAAAAAGTCATTTTTTTTTGTCAGTTTAATAGGGTAGTTTGAGAAACAGGTATAATATTGGATGCCTTGTGCTTTTGGTTATAGTTACAGTTCTTCTACCATATTTTTTCTACTTTTTATGGAACTGGACCAGTGGTATTCCTAGAGCCTATGACGTGACATCATGTGTCATATGCACTTTGTGGTGTGGTGACAAGTCTCTGCTCCCCTGGTACGCATCCTCAGTGCCTTGCAGAATCCCTCTGAGAAAGGTCATCCTTTCTTCTTCCTGTCTTGTTACAAAATAACTAATCCTTCTAAGTAAGACTTAGATGGCATGAATATATAAAACATATCATAAAGAAGTACTTGATGTAAATAAGCAACAAGTTGTAGTCAACACCAGAAAGAATAAGGAAACCAAGTATCTTTCAGCATTGCGCTGTGTGCTGAATTTAGAGAATGTTTCCACTTAGTTCCTAGTTCTCATTCTATCTGCTATAAATATTCATTGCATTAGAATATACACAAATTCTAAAACCTTGCAGCTCATATCTTTTAAGTTATGATCTCAACCTATATTTTATGAAAACAATAAATACCATAAAACTCATTTAATATTAACATTTTTCTTTTATATCTGTTAATAGAGGAAAATGTCTTAATTTTATTTTTGTTACTCTGATGAACATGTCACATGATAATTCTTCAAATTCCACTAGTGTTGTAAAATATACAGACTTTTCTTTCCACACATAGTATTTAATTTGAGTTTGCAAAACCTCCATGAAGTAGGTGTCTGAATTCCCATCTTACAAACGGGAAAAACAAAATGCAGAGATTTTAAATGATTTTAAATTCAAACTCTATTCACTGCACTCCAAAATGATTTGAAAATAAAATAAGACACTTCTGCTTTAAGTGTGATTGTTATTAATTTTGTAAAAATTTTATTAATAACTTATGGAGGTGATTCTGAAATTCTCCATGAATTTATTGAAATAGTGAAATTATTGCTATAGTGAAATGACCTACACATTTTATTTTAACTGTTACTTATGTAAGAATATTTTATTATCAAGGGAAGTTCAAAAATATCACTTTTTCCCCAACCTAAAGCCTATGAAACTTTTTATATATAAAAAAAACCAATAATCAGAAAGACATAGAAAATGTTACAATCATACATTCCAAAAAAGAGAAATTAAATATTTCTGTCATTTACTACTGTCATTATTTGAAATGCCTATCAATTTAGTAAGGAGAAATTTCTAACAGATAATTTTTAAAACTGATATTGAGACTTCGAGAAGATTTCAAGTCTTGACTCATGTACCAAAAATTATTATGTAGTTTAAGGATTTGTATTGGTTCCTCATTCAGATTTTATTTTATGGTTATCATATAATCTGAAATAGTTAGAGATATTCACCTAGAAACAGTTAAATGAAATAGAGTAGATAAAAATTGAGCAGAAGATAAGTTCGGAGAAAAGAATTAGAAGAGCAGAGAATTAGAAGAGGCTACTTTTATAAATGAATGGAAGACAAAGGACTCGGTATGTTTGTTTTTTTCCTCAGAATTAATGGATTTATGTTAGGCTATTTTAAATACTCATCAGTGCTTGGATAATAATTCATCATTCATTTGGTTGATGCCAAATCGAAATACAGGGCAATTGCAGTCACATAAAGAGGGCAGACACTAGAATCAAGTCAGTTGATCATGAATGAAGCCTTGCTGAAAACAAGAGTTCAGAGTTTTTATAGTTTCAGGTTGTTGAGGGTATCCAAGATCTGAAAGATCAAAAAATGGTAGGTATCACTTGGTGGTTGATAAGTTAGGCTAGAGTTCGGAATACCTAAAGTTGATAAAGCAAGATAGTCATAGTAGAAAAAGAACAGTGAGAATGCAGCAGAGATTTAGAGTCTGGACAGGTTTATTTGCCTGTGATGTCAAAGAGAAATGTATGATGCTGCTGTCCTGGATGCTTGTGTAGGATGGAAACAACAATGGTAAGTGTGTTAATGTGTGTCCTGTGTACATTACTCTAGGAGAATTTATCACTATACCTTTCCTTGTTGAAATAGTATTATTAACCGAAATGCCTGACCTTCTAACTGCTTTGTATAAAAAATAAGTATTAATGCAAGTGATCTGGTGTGGACCCCTCTAAGATTATTTGAGAGGATGTTAGTCCATTGCAATGCAAGGTCTACTTTGAATGTTGAGACTTGGTGCATTATAAATCAGGGTTTCATTGAATACTGCAATATTTTAGGCATTAAAATTTGTTTTTTGTTTATAGGATAGAGACCATAAATACGTGTACATTTTTTGATTTATGTACAAGACTACAAACACATAGTACGTGCATACTAAGATTTATGTATGATCACAAGACCAATAATTTTTTCTTATATATGCATCTTTATTTTTATCTGCACACACTTACATTACCACAGATAACCAGGTGTTAAAATTATAGCATTTGATATGCAACATAATAAATGGAAAGACTTTACGTATATTTGAAAATCAGAATATGTATTAGGAAATCCTTCATGTGCTCTTTATTAGCAGATATTACTAAATATAAACTTTATTGCATATGTTGAATAGTCTTTTCTTCTGTATACAAGTCATCTTGTTTAAACTATTTAAACAGTTTCCTTATGACAATTGAAGAAATACAACAATCCTGAAAGGAAAGAAGGAACATTCCTCCACAGTGAAAGAAAAAAAAATTATACCAGACCACAGATAATTTCTGCTGGTTCTAATGGCTCTTCCCCAGCTCTTTTGGTCAATGTGACGTTCTGTTTGACAGTAGCCTTCAGTGTAGCACTGCCAGAGAAAGCTAGCCTGGGCACGCACCGGCCAAATATTCTTCCACGTCCTCACACGCTGAGTAAATCTTTGCTTACTGGCAGCCTTGCCCACTGGTTGGAGCACTTGACTGGAAAGGAGAAACAGATATAGATGTGAAAACTTGGGCTTGAATGAAAGAGGAGAAATGGAAAAGTTCAGGAAAAAACAGGGGAAAGGATTTGAGAATTCTTTTCCATAAAAAATAAAAAAATTTTATAATGATGAATCAAAGTGAAAAATGTTCCTGTGTAATTCATAGCCACGCAGTGACTGCGTCTATGGATTTTAAAGCAAAACAATACAATGAAAAAAGTGTTTAGATAAAAGTATCAACAGTATTGACTTTTTATAAGTTCCTTACACTTAGAAGAAATGCGGTTCTTGTAAGAACAAGGTGAAGGTTTACTCTCAGGGAAACATGCCACTGTAATAGACAAGGAAGTACTGTCTTTGTTATAATTATTTATGAACCAAAATTTAGTATGTATGTTATTATTTAGATAATTTAATTATAGGATGGTAACCTAAGTAAAGTATAATTGAGTCCCTAAGAATAATATAACCATAACTAACAAATACTGAAATAATAAAGTTTATTGAGTATTTGTTATATTCTAGGTGCATATAATTTATTCTATACCTTATATAATGAAATAAAACCTAAAAGATTCCATTTTTGGAAAGATGACAGTGAGGATCAGGAACAAATAATTAAGTTCTCTGAAGACAAATGTGTTTTCAAGAATATTATTGAAAATAACTATAAACACAGACTAAAATATTTAGGATTCTTAACGCCAATATATTTCCTGTCCTACGGCCATTTTTAAGCAAAGCCCTTCCATAAGTAGTGTGTATACAGGTAGCTGAACTTGTGTGAGGATAAAACAACAAACCACTGTGTTATGTCAAGGATTAAAGCAAGACAAAATATTACAGAAAGAAATCAGGATTAATAGAACAATAGGGCATACAATAAAAGGATGCCCATGATGTGGACGAGTTACACTGAAGGCAGGACAGGCAGGGAAAGCAAATGAGAATAATGGAAAAGGTATCAGGAGATTAAAGATCATGATCTGAGAAAGGGTAGCTGGGAAATAAATGTATCCCTGCACACAAGTAGTGGAGGATAGGTGTAGCTGGAGAATGAATGAGTTGAGAGATCAAATTATGAAACTCTCCCCCAGAGCAGCAAGATAATAAATATAAAGTTATGGAAAACATAAGAATTGCTAAGAGATAGTGAGGCCAGAAACAGAAATTTGCAAATCCACACAGAAGCTTCAGAAAGAGAGGAAGATAAAAGTTAAAAAAAATTGAAGAAATAATAAACATACATTTCCAAGGATTGAAAAAATATGTATGAAAGACTTGAGGTTTGCAAGTAATCAGAGGGCAAAACAGGAGAGAGGAAAATTCACCCTTAGACTAGTGAATTAATCTCAAAGTCAAAATTTGAAAATTCTAGTATTTTCAGAGAGAATGAAAAGACCTACAAAAGAATATTCAGATGGACATGAAGCATTTCAGTAGCATCACTGGGTACAAAACATCCAAGAGGTAACATTTTTTAAGTTTTGAAAATAAAGAAGTTAGAATTTTAGACTTTTCTTATTAAACAAACAATTCAAATGTCAAGATATAATAAAAATATTCTCAGGCATGCGAAGTCTCAGAGCGTTTTACATCCGGCAACATAATGAAAACACCCTTAGATGTAGTACTTGAGTAAGAGGAGAAACTATTAGGAGAGACTGCTATAATAAGTATAGTAAGTATATTTGTTTCCTGTTGCTAGTGCAAGGTAACATATTCACAGGCTCTAGAGATTAGTAGTTGGACGTCTTTGGCAAGAGGGCTATTACTCAGTCTACCACATAAGTAAAAGTATTCAGATATTTTGTTAAGTTTCTGTTCTTTAAAAAAAAAAAAGGACTTTTAGTTTTGCCAAGATGGAGTTGCATCATTCCTCTCAGATTCCCCCCCCCCCCCCCCATTAACTAAAAGTCTCTGGAGGACACAACATGATGAATCATAGGAAGTCTCTCAAAGGTGGAAAGAGGAAGGCAGGTTGCTTAGGAAACTCAGGACTTGAGAGACTCCTCCGGGGGTGCGTTCCCTGGGTTTCCTTGTTGCTTCATCCTGACATCGTAGTCAGGGTGCTGCAGAAATCCCTAGCCTGGAACCATCTAAGGGTACAGATATTTTAAAAATTTCCAAGAAAAGAATAGCCTAACAATGAAAATATTTTTGGTAATATCTCTCCTACTCTAATCAAACGTCAACAGGACAATTGACCCCACCCCTGCAGTTTCAGAGAGCTGGAAGATGAGGTTTGTCTTCCATCCAAGACATGCCTCACAGAATCCAGTGATGCTCTGAACACCCTGCTTGAGTGCTGACAGGATCAAGTAGGCAGCTGAAGCAGGAGGTGTTTCCATTCCTTTGCTAGACTAGTGGCAATGGGTCTGAGCAGAAAACTGACCTCTTTTCCACACCCAGCAGAAGCAGGCAGCTGTACCCCGAGCACCATATCCAGGTAGTGTCAGTGTGATCCAGTGGTGAGGTGGGCCTCCACTGCTACCTGGCATTAAAAAACTGAGCAGTGCGATGCAAAGCTGGTTACTCACCCCTCTCCTCCAGCATCAGTAGGTCTCAGTGGAGAAGCTGAGTCTCTGCCCTCACCCAGGATCAGTGAGCCAAAAAGAAGTGGTAAGAGGTAGGGCTAGTTTATATTCTCCTTCTCCCTCTCTTCTCCCCTAGTGGCGTGAGACCTAGCAGGGAGTTGATTTTATACCTCTACTTGGAGGCAGTAGTGCTGCACTGGAAGGTACCCCACTTGTGTGGGGTGATATGCTGAGGCCAAGCAGGAAGCTTATCTTAAATACCTACTTGGTCCTTGTGCTTTATTTTGATATGGCTATGAATATAAATACAAATATATATATATATATATATATATATTTGTATTTATGTATGTATTATATATATTCCAGTGTCTTATAAATATATTCCAGTGTCTTATAGTATCTGAAAGTCTGGAATGCAATAAAAAGTATGTCATGAACCAGAAAAGTATCACACTATAGATGAGAGGACAGCCAACAACTCAAAACATTGGAATTATCTAACAAAGATCTTAAAGTAGCCATCATAAAAGCACTTAAACAAGAAATTAAAAATTCTCTTGAAACAGATGAAAACAATAGAAAATCTCAGCAAAGAAAATGTCAAAAAGGAACCAAATGGAAATTATTGAACTGAATAATACAAGATGGAAAATGATGTTCCATGTAAAACTAATCAAAAGATAGCCAGAATGGCTACATTAGTATCAGATAAAGTAGGCTTTAGAACAAGGAATATCAGGATTCACGTAGTATGAGAGAGACATTTCATACTGTTAAAGGGGTCAATTCATGAAGAGCATATAGGAATCCTAAATGTGTATTCACCCAATAACAGAACTTCAAAATACATGAAACAAAAACTGATCAAATTATAAAGAAAAATGCAGAAATCCTAAGTTATATTTGGTAAAAAAAAAAAAAAGCATTCTTCCCCTATAGTCAGAAGCAAGGTATTGCTCTTACCATTTCCATTAAACATTGCACTGCTTAATGCTCTTGGAGGTCATATGCAAAAAGTCATTGCCCAGACCAATGTAAAGATTTTTCTCTATGTTTTCCTCTAGTAGTTGTACAATTTCAGATCTTATGTTTAAATCTTTATTTTGAGTTGATTTTTGTATATAGTGTGAAAAAAGGGTCCAATGAATTCTTCTCCATGCTGTCTTAGAACAAAATAGGACAAGAAAAAGATATAAAAGTCATTATATTTGGAAAGGAAGAAGTAAAGCCATCTCTATTCGCAGGAGATAAGATCTTCTGTATTAAAAATACATACCTTAAGGACTCTACAAAAAGGCAAATAAGCTTATTAATGAATAAGTTTATTAATCACATGCACACTGAAAACCCCATAAAATATTGCTGAGGTGTATCAAAGACCTAAGTAAATGGGGAGATGCACCCATACTCCCCCATCTTTGTGGTCCTCACTCTGGGATCCAGGGTGCTGGAGCAGTATTTAGAACATACCTGCTGATTCTGCTTGAGAGAAAAGAAAATACAGTGAGATGCTCTTAACTCTTAAAAGTCTCCCTTTAACGTTTCTGCCTGCAAAATGGCTCACGTTTCTTCTGCTTACATTTCATTAGCCAAAGCCGTGGGCCAAGTTTATTTTAAAGGATGCAAGGAAATACAGTCTTTCCCCAGGAAGTGGCACCAGATATTGATGAGTAGTAATACAATCTATCTCACCATCCAAGTTACTGATTAAAATAAAAAAGGACAGGTTGCTCTGGGATTTAAGGTTTGGGGTTTTGGCCCTGGAAACTAGTAAACCAAGTTTTCCTTTTAGGAAGCAAAATCCTCTAGGTTGACTTTAAATGCAGTACGCCAGGCAAAATCCTTACCCTGATTGAGATGCACAGGTCATTTCACATATTAGGGCTGCTGCTTCATTTTTCCCATGGATCACCAGGTATCAGCCTTGTACTCCTCACTTGAGTTGTAGCTACCTTTCCAATTGTGCATGGGTTCTTCTAGTCTGAAAACCTCTGTGTTCTAGAATGACTTCTCTTGGTTCTTTGATTCCTTGCAGTCAGGCATGAAAGAAAATGAAAGGCATCCAAATAAGGAAAACGTGAAACTGTCTCTATTTACAGATGACATGATCTTATATGTAGAACACCCTAAAGACTCCACAAAAAACTGAGACCCAATAAATTCACTAAAGTTATAGGATACAAAAATCACAGAGAAACCACTCATGCTTCTATACACTATCTATAAACTGTCTGAATAAGCAATTAAGACAATGTGCTTCTATACACTATGAACCATCTGAATAAGCAATTAAGAAAATGATCCCATGTACAACAGCATCAAAAAATACTTAGGAATAAATTTAGCCATTGAGGTGAAAGATCTGTACACTCAAAGCTACAGAACATTGATGAAAGAAGTTGAAGAAGACACAATTGAATGGAAAGATATCCTGTGTTTATGGATTTGAATAACCAATTTCCTCTTAATATTTTTTTTCCAACTACCTTGATGAAGAAATCGAAAGAAAGTAATGTTTGAACAGATCTGCTTTCTTTTTGATCTTCTTCAACCATTGGCTATTTCCTCTTCTTGTTTGCCTTTTTCCTTAGAACATGATTTAAAAGTCCTCTTTGGGTAGGGGACTTTAAAAATTAATTTTAGATGATTCTGTGTTTAATTTTATTCACAATTCTTATATGTTCATGACTTTTCTCCCAGTTTATTGTAGTTTATAGATCCTCCTTTCTGCGTTCAAATACATTAAGCTACATTTTTATTTATCCTCATTTTTTGGCTGTCTCTATTGTTAACCTATGGTAGCATTATTTTTACAAAGAAAACTCAACTTTTTGTACAGAATTTATAAAGCTAAAACAAATAGTTATTCAAATGCTGAATTTGTAGAGAACAGGGTGCCCCAAAACTCTCTTTTAAAAAGTAAGGGAGAAGAAAGCTGGCAGGAAAGCCCCATGCAAAGCAATTCTTTCTTCCTGGAAAACTGTGGGTATTAGCAATTTCCGATGTTTTCATTAGTTAAAAGAAAATACCAAAGTCATCCGTCTGTGGTTTTGTCTTTTTTAACTTGAATCTGGGTTTCCATTTTTCCAGGCAGCGTTTCCCTGCTCCTTGGTGCTTTACGCTGGCAAGGATGCTAGGCCTCTAAAGAAAATTTTGAATGAAACTGCTCAGGTATTAGATAACCAGAGGGTTGCTAATCCTGTTACTAAACTGACTCATGAGTGGTCTTTTTATACCATGTTATCGACCTGTCCCCATCGTAGCCATGTTATCCACAATGACAGGTGGTTTTGCTGTCATAAATCTGATATACCACTTCCCTGCTTACAGCTCTAAGGATCTCTATCGCTATGGGGTGTTCCAGGCTCCTTGTCAAGCCATATGAAGCTTTCCATCTCCATGAAATGGGGTCTCCTTTTTAATTAGCCTCATTGTTTACTACTCTGGCCTCAGAATTTATGATCCTAGCTACACCATGGTACTTGTAGATCTCCCCAATATGCATCGTGCTTTTTACTTCTGCTTATTGGTTTAAGAAGTCTTTCTTATTGGAATAAAAAACTCACATTGAGGTCATCCCTTTAAATCTACGTGATATTTGAATAAACTTGGCTCAAGGCCACAGGTCTGTGTTCTGCTTCTGTATGTGTAAAGTGATGGAGTGCAGGATTTTAATGTGTTCACTTAGATTGCTGTACCTTCCCAGGGTCTTTTTTTTTTTTTTTTCTTATGGTGATTCTGGATCCCGATTCTTGGTTCTATTGAATGCTCAGTTTCACTCACGTCTTACTTCCAGGGACTACTCTCTCCTCTTTGCTCCCTACCAATAAAGATGTAGAAAAAAAATCACTTTACTTGAGTTTTGTAAAACATAAACATACCAGACCTTATCTTATTCTAGGGTAATGGAAAGCATTTCAATTAAAACAGTAAAAGTGATTCAAAGTTGATTCTAAGTGCTTGTTATTTAATAGTCCTTTAGGTATCCCATCACTTCATCGCCTCAGTATGTACCTTTCCCCCAAGAGCTTCAACACCAGCCCTGTTGCTTTACCCTTTTCTACCTTTAATTACCATTTCCAGGCCCTCTTTTCTACCAGGAGACTCACGTCCTCTCACCTTGTAATGCAAAGCAACTTCCACATAATTCTTGGCTCAGAATGGCTTCTCATGAGTTAATTTAGGTAAACAAATGGACTTAGAGGTTTTGAAGTTTAGACTCATTTTTCCCCTTCCTTCGGCAGATCTCCATATATCCAAGTGTAGACCTTATATTCTATTCGCTATGAGTTAGGTTAGTTTTCATAGAAGTGTGGAGGAGAAACAGTATATTTGGGGCTTAAAATGACCATCTCACCCCCTTTACCCATGGCTGAACACATGCCCTCACTCTAAGCGCACACCCTCTGACACATCTGTCAGCAAGATGGGAGGCTCCCTGATGACTGGGTGTTCTGTCTTTTATGTACCATATTTCAAGTGCCTTAATATTACCTGATATATAGTTGCAGTCAGTATTTTAAATAAATTAAACTTTGGCTATTTGCCACGTTTTTCCAAAATATTTTTGCTTCTTACAGTTATCCCAAAACTTGAGTTTTCTATTTAATTGTATTAATGAAATAGAATAATATTTTTATTTATATAATACCTTAAGAGTTCTAAATGCACTCTGATGTAAATTAGTTTTGCTTAATTCTTGCATGGATTTTGTAGGGGTAGATAGAATAGGTAATATTGTTCCTGTTTTGCAGATAAGGACACTGAGATACGAAAATACTGTTTTTCTAAACTAGTAAGTTGAACTCTAAACTTAAAATCCATGTCTTTGTCCAGTATTTTTTCTAATAGTAAAGAGTGTATGCAAATGCAGTTTTTGTTAAATTGGAATCTCTGGTTTTTTTTGCTTCTAAAATGCTCTAGTAGATAAGGAAATTATCAACAGAGCTGTTTTATAAAAGGGCACATCAAAACAGAAATGCTCTTTTCAATTAATATTTTAAAATGGAATTTTTGAGGTTACCAATTTTTAAAAATGTATTAAAGTGAAAGTCATATAACATAAAATTAACCATTTTAAAGTGAATAATTCTGACATTTAATTCACAATGTTGTGCCACTACCACCACTGTTTAGTTCCAAAACATTTTCATCACCCCCAAATGAAACCTATACACATTAAAATGTTTCTCTCCATTCTCCCTTACCCCAGCCCTTGGTAACCACTAATCTCCTTTCTGTATCTATGAATTTACCTGTTCTGGATAGTTCACATAAATACAATCATGCAACATGTGACCTTTTATTATGTCTGGCTTATTTTACTTAGCATAATGTTTTCATGGTTCATCCACATTGTAGCATGTTTCAGCTTTTCGTTCTTTTTTAATGCCTAAATAATTTTCCATTGTATTTTATTTGCCACAATTTGTTTTATCTATTCAGCCACTGAAGGACAGTTGGGCTGTTTCCATCTTTCAGCTGTTTTGATAGTGCTGCTATGAACATATGCATTTGTTTGAGTCTCTGTTTTCAAATATTTTGGATATATGTGTAGGAGTGGAATTTATGGGTCATATGATAATTCTGTGTCTCACTTTTTGAGGAACTGCCAAAGTGTTTTCCACAGTAGCTGAAATTCTCACCAGCAATGTGTATGGGTTCCAGTTTCTCAGTTCCTCACCAGTCCTGGCTATTTTATGTTTTTCTAATTATAGCCATACTAGTGGGCATGAAGTGGTATTTCATTGGTTTTGATTTCGTTTCCCTAGTGCCCACTGATGCCGAACATCTTTTCATGTGCTTCTTGGTAGTTAATAAATCTTATTTGGAAAAATGTCTACTCAATTCCTTTGCCCATGTTTTAATTGGATTGTGTGATTTGTACTTGTTGAATTGTAGGAGTTCTTATATATATTCTGTATGCTAGACCCTTACCGGATAGGTGATTTGCAAATACTTTCTGCCTTTCTAAAGATTGACTTTTCACTTTCTTGATAATGTCTTTTGATGTGCAAGATTTTAAATTTCAGTTTAGGTCAGTTTGTCTATTCTTTTTTTTTCTATTCATGTTTTTGGTTATATATAGATACAGATATAACATATATCACATATTATATATATGTGTTTTATATGTATATATAATAACATGGTATATATGGAATGTTTGTTGTATTAAATATACTACATTGTTAATTTATGAATTGTGTCTTAGAAGAAGTTATTTGAATTAGATGGAGAGCTGGCCCCACAACATGAAATCACTACTAAAAGTGTAATTTCTTCATAAAGTCTTAATTTGGGGGAGGAGAAAGATTTGTGATTCATTATTTTGAAGAATCATTTCGTTTTCTCACTAAATTGTAGTCTTTCTGAGATTACAGTTTAAAAAATTCTCTTAAAACTTGGTTTTTAATTTTTAACTTTCATGTTGCCACATAAGTAGAAGGAAACAATAGCAAACTGTCAAATATTCTATTTCGATGTTACATTAACAGAAACACTTAACTATAAAACCAAGGCATCATTAGTTGTCTTCTGATGAAGATTTATTTCTAGTTAGGTAAGCCAGATATTTAAGGCAGTTTTCAAATGATCTGGAAGCTTTTTAAAAATCTATAAAACTTCATGAAATCATCTATAAATTAGCTGCTTTGAGATGAAAAAAATCCACACTTGATTGTCTCCTGCTGCCTCACAGATACCAGGTTATATCTTTATATTAATAGTTCATGAATTTCATGGAAGGCATAAGACAATACAGAGCAAGTCTTTTGCTAAAAATTCATCATTCTCAAGTCAAGCACGCCAGCTTTCACAGGTGTGTGTGTGTGTGTGTGTTTGTGTGTGACTTTTCTCTTTAATGAATGTATTTATTGTGTAATTAGTATTTAATAGGCACAATGTAGTCCTCTAAAGTCCCCTGCTTTCTTTGCGCTCTCATTCTAAAGATAAAAGACATACAATAAATATATTGATATAATATGTAAATTAGGTATGAAGAAGATAGATATGGAAGGTGTTTGATAAGTTTAAAAAACAAACTTCAAAATGAAATTCAACTGTCCTCATTTTGAAGGAGAAGCCTAGTTGGCCCCCCAATTCAAGTTACAGTTCAGCAAACTTGGTGGTTAGTGACTGCCAATACATGCATGCTAATATATGACTTGTTTTTCATATAAAACTTCTCAAAACTGAATTGAAACTAAGTAGCTGGCAGAGCTAAGGTCTGACATTATCACAAACACAATGGCAACAGCAGTATTTTGTGTTTCATCCCAGTGCCTGGTACTTCTGGCCAAGGGAGTGATATGTGCCTCCTTAGAACTGAATCCTCTTTTGTCAACCTAGGAAAGAAAGCACTGATGCAGCCAGGAGTTCCTCTGGGCAGACGTCATTTGGGTTCTCTAATTTAATAGGGTGCAAATAGATCCTAAAATTAAAAACCCAGTCCTCTGTTTATTTCTTCTGTTTGGGAAGCAGTCAGTAAACTCCACAAAACATGAGCTCTGTGCTGTGTTTCCAATGTCAGCTGCCCCTGTAGCCAACTTTTGCTTGCTATGAAAGGATTCCATTGACTTTCACCAACCAAAAACAGGAGACTGACTATCCAGGAACCCCACTTTATTTTCAGTTATGGCTTCTTCTGTTTCCATATTTAAAAACAAAAAGTCTTTCTTACCTCTGGTTTTCCAGTTTAACCAAGGTCTTCAATTTTACTAACAATAATGTGTTTATATGGTGTTTCAACCCAAAGGAAGCCCCAGTTCCTTATATGAACATGTACATAGTCCTTCCTTCTTCTCCTTGCCTCCCCAGCCCCCACCCCTGTACAAACAAATCATGTCACTCGTGAAATATGACCTCTCAATGGTGGAGTATGCTTGATGCTGAAACAGCATATAACATTGGGTAATATGACTGACTTCAGATGGGGCTGCTGTAAGACCAGCGGGCAAAAAATAAATAAATAAATAAAAAGAAAGAGAAAAATTCATTGGAAATAGAACAAGGTGAATAATTTATATGTATATGTATATACTTCTAGTTTAGGATTCAAGGATTCAAAGAAAATTACTAGATAAGGAATAAAGATAAGAATGAAAAAAAGGAAACCACCTCATAAATTGGCATAAATAGCATAAAAACTATACTTTTATCATTGTGGCAAATATAAAATTTGAGGAAAGTACATTTTAATTAAGAAGTATTTCCTGGAACCTTAGATTAAATACATAGTGTATCCTGTGGCTTCCAACATAGTTGAATTAGGTAGATTCTATTTGGAATTTTAAAAATATGAAGGAAAACCATAAATGAGAAGTAAGGAAAATTCAACAAAGCAAATGTTAATGGTAAGAGCAGATTATACTGGATCCCTGATTATAACACTGATCTTGGACTTGTGTATTGAAAGCATTAAAATAAACAGACTCTTCTGGCAATTTTAGGAACAGAGATTCTTAGATAGGGCCCGACGTATACACACACACACACACACACACACACACACACACACACACACACACACACACACACACACACACACACGAGTATCAACAAAACGCTCTCCTTAAGAAGTGACGCAGCCGCAAGGAGAGAGTATTCCTGTCTATCTCCATGCTCAACAACAAAAACAACAGTAAGATGCATCTCCTACCAAAGGAACAGAGGTGAAAAAGAAATTTGGATTTCTGTTCCTTAAATACAATTCCAGTTACATCCATATGCTTGCCAAAAACACCAGTGAGTACTCAGTGTGTAGCAAAATGAATAAGACATTTTCACCCAGCAATTAAGCTGCTTCATATTATGGCATAGTTTATTTTTATTTTAATACCTCTCACTCTTCTTAATGCACTTAGTGCCATTCCAAAAGGAAAGAAAAACCTTCCCCAGCATACTAAGAAAACAAAAGGGCAGTTCCACTCCCCATTTACTCACTTTACATGCTTTGTTTTTATAAATTGCTCTGTTTCATAATTCAGTTTTGCATCAGTATCTATTTTGGTATGCCTCAGGTAAAAATTTTTATTTAGCATTTTAACATTAACATTTCAGAAAGTCACAGACCCACAGTATCTTAGTACTTTTTAAAAAATAATTATTTTTCAATTTTAAAGTATAGTTGGTTTACTATATTATAGTAACGTTATATTAGTTTTGGGTGTATAATATAAAAATTAGACATTTGTGTAGATTACACTCCATTTAAAGTTATTATAAAATATTAATTATATTCCATATGCTTTATGTTATATCTTTGTGTCTTATTTTCCACTTGGTAGTTTGTACCTCTTAATCCCCTTCCCTTATCTTGCCCCTCCTCCTGTCCCTCTCTTCACTGGAAACCATTAGTTTGTTCTCTGTATCTGTGAGTCTGTTTCTTTTTTGTCATATTCATTTATTTGTTTTGTTTTTTAGATTGCCCATATAAGTGAAAACATACAGCATTTGTCTTTCTCTGACTTATGTCGCTAAGAATAATACCCTCCAGGTCCATCCATGTTTATGCAAATGACAAAAATCTCATTCTTTTTTATGACTAAGTAATATTCCTAGATTGTATCTACATCTTGGCTATTGTAAATAATGGTGCTATGAACATCAAGGTGCATGTATCTTTTAAAGTTATTATTTTCATTTTCTTTGGATATATACTCAGGAGTGGAATTGCTGGATCATATGGTAGTTCTATTTTTAGTTTTTTGAGGAACTTCCATACTGTTCTTCCATAGTGGCTACACCAATTAACATTCCCACCAACAGTGAACTAGGGCTCCCTTTTCTCAACATCCTGGCCAACAATTATTATTCATTGTCCTTTTGACCACAGCCATTTTGATGGCTGTGAGTTGGTAATTCATTGTGGTTTTGATTTCCTACATGTTCTTTTAGATGCGCACAATAGCTTAGAGGGCATTAAGTTCAGACTTCATGTGTTACAGGTAAGGCAAGTCCAGAGAGGGCAAAGAAATTTTCCAAGTTCGCACAGTAAATTAGGGGAACAGAATAGGAACTAAACCCAGTTTTCTGTCTTCCTACTCTGGGCTCTTTGCCAAACACTCTTGATATGCTCATCAACTTTTTCTTTTTTTAGATGTTCATTGAAAACCAAACAAGATGAGGATCAGACAAACCGTAAGTAGATGGGCTGTTATTTTTTGAGTATCCAATGTAATGCACATTTACGTGTTTACATGAAAATTTATATTCTCTGAACTGGATTGAATGAATAATTTTGTATATTTAATGGATATAATGAGTCTTTTTTCTTCTTTAGACTCTTCTGGATTTTTTTACGTTTTCTACCACAGAACCATTACTTTCTGATTTGAAAACTTATAACTGTTAAAATGATTTTTCTTTTTTCTATAATTTGGGAGAAATAGCTAATAGGAACATTAAAGGTTGTTTACTGATGAAAGAAATAAATTATTTTTAGAAATTTTGTTTAGTGTGGGTATTTTCAAAATCTATGTGTTGTTGGCTTTGGGTCTTGCAGGGATTTTATTGTAGGCCAACAAAAATAGGGAAATAATCTGTTTCCCCAGCACAGGAGGAGACTCACATGGAGTAGGGTTGACTCCCTGAGAAATGGCAAAAAATCTAAATCATAATATGCATAGGACTGTGGCAAACTTCTGTCTGAACAGGGCCAAGATTGATAGCCACTGGTTCCTAATTTTGTTCAGGGCAGCAGTTGTGAGCTGTGGTGATACTAATCATCACACAGTTAACGCTCCTGCTGCTGACTCCGGGCAGGGCTCTCTGGCTTAAAGCAGGACTCAACCTAGAGACAGGCAGTCGAATATGTCTTAGGAAAGGAAAGAGGAGAGTCAAGGTGAAGTAGTGAAATGATAGCAAATATGGGCATGATTCCACTGCTCTGACTACCCCTCTCTTCCTGCTTGCCCCAACACCTCTATCAGGGCAAATCATGGCTGCAGGGCAGGCCTCCAATCCCAGCAGGCAGAGCTGTCCAAGGGTTTGGACAAACAGTGAGAGGCATGGGGATAGAAAAGGATTTGGAGGACTACAACCCTGGAAGGAAAATCGAGGTCAGGGAGCCACACTGGCCTTGCCAGATGGTAGAATTCAGTGCCAGACCTCACCTGTTGGAGAGCATGCAAGTCCCTTTTATACAGGCAGGCTGGGTTATTTTGGTTTATGTCCTGAGTAGAGCTTTGCCTGCAAGTTGAAGAACTTCAGTTCTTGTGTTCTGACAAAAGTGAAGAGAAAGATGCCTACAGATATGATGGAGTTGCTTCCTAAATGCAAAAGTATGTTAGCCAGTTACTAAGGAGATATTTTCATTATTAAATAAAAGTAGAACATTTGAGATGAAAGATCTTTATTAGAGCTGCCTTTTATTCAGTTCATGTTGTGTACATCTCTGTAGTATACAACATACATACATGTGTTGAAATACAAACTTACTAAAGAAGAACTTGTCTCCAGGAAAATTTGTTTCTGTTTGAAGAACTTAAAGAAATAGTTATTGAAATTGTTTTTCTAAGCTGGACAAAAACGTTTTCATCCTGAGGAGTGTTATAAGCAAAATCGTATTGAATGTGATATCATAAGCAACATTAAACAGCTAATATTTGTACTATCCCAACATTTATTAAGCACATTTGAACATACTGACCTATTAAATCTTTGCAAATACCCTGAGGGTAATTATTAGTATAGCCATTTCACAAGCAAGGAAACTGAAATTTAAAAAGGTTGATCAAGATCATACAGCCAATTTATCTTGCATTTTGAAGTTCAGCCAGGTTCTACTGCCTCTAAATAACACTTTAACATAAAAAATCCATCTTTCTGGATACACAACTCTTCCTAGCTCTTATCTTCTTCTCTATCCCAGGTAAAGCATCTATTAAAAAAATCAGTAGGTGGAAACATTTCTGAATGAATATATTTCCATCTCTGTTTAGGAATTCAAACTCAAAGAGGTTATTCGAGGAAGATAAATTTAACCTGAATTGCTCAGGCTTTACCAAGTTGTGGGTACAAGTGAGCCACTATACACAAAATTTCCTTGTTCATTACACAGTTTACATAGCTTCTAAGTCATCAACCCCCATCAAAACATTTCTGAGATGTCCCAGAAATATACTCATGAACAAAGCCCCACGTGCTTGGTGCTGCTAAAATACTCTTCTCTGAGCAAAAGCCATCCTGTGCTCTGCCTAGAAATGAGGGCTGTTATTGTTCTCAGGGTGGGCTCAGGCTAGGTCACCCTGCTACACGTTGGTACAATAGCATGTTTTGTGCTTTTGTAAATTTGAGCTAGAGTCTTAACTCCATCCTCAAGCAGCAATGCAGAATGAAAAGAGTATCATACTTGGAAGCAGAATCCGCAGGTAAATCTGCTGCATTCTCCCTGTGAGATCTTAATCAGGAAATTTTATCACTTTGAGCCTCAGTTTATTCATATTTAAAACTGGAGTGATAATAATGTGAAACATAGGAGATCATTTGGGAATTTAAGAGAGATCACAAATGTGAGAACTTTGTCTCCTGTTCACTTTAGGGAGGTTTATTGCATTCGATGGAGGTCTTTTGTTTCCAAGTGGCAGAACACTTTTTATTCTAACAGAAACAAAACAGAGTATGCATTGTAAACCTAAATGCGGCACATCTGGACCTGAAACTGGCCTTGACTTCCCTTCCTCGGTGTGTCTTGCCTCTCTTCTTGGCCGTTCCACTGCTTCGCGTATGTCCTTCCCACGTGGAGGATAAGGTAGTAGCTGATAGGCTCACAGTTTGAGGTGTAAAAGGAAGGCCCTCTCTCACCCTACGTCTAGGTGGTACATTTCAGGAAAAGGTTTTAGTCGGCTGTGGTAGAGTTATGTGTCCAGTTCTTTGGCTGATTTCTGTACACAGCTTGGGTCGCATGGCTATGGTTAAGGGAAGGCATCCCATATTCACACAAGGTGAGAAAAGGATAGTTCTTCTCTGGAAAGGTGGGTGCTGGGCAGAAAAAAGACCACTGCCCACTGTAACTCTGCCGCTGTTGGATATTAAAATCCACATACATCACATAGCTTTTCCTTATTTATTGAGCTTTCATTATTCTTCATCCCCACTAATTGCATTCCACACTAATTTACCAAACACTTACTGAAATCCTACTCACCGCCAGTGGTGCTAAGTACTGGGAAAACAAAGACGGAAAGGCATGGCTCTCAGTAGCTCTCTGCCCAGTTGGGGAGTTTGTGACGATACAGTCCTCCACTCTATCAGATATCAGAACACAATGAGATACCACCTAGCGCAGCGTGGGGCTGGGTCGAGGGAGGTATGGCGGATTGGGCCAGGTTTCCCAAATGACCTGTGTGTAATGTGAATCTTGAAAGATGAAGTGGAATTAGCTAGGCAGAAGTGGTGAGAAGCAACATTGCTGTACAGTTTAACCAGCTGTTTTTTTTTTCTACCTATTTTGGCCTTCTCCAGTTTTGATTGTTCCTTAATAGTGACCACATCTTATAATTCTTCTATACTATTGACAGTGCTCACCCAGTGCTGACACCTTATTGACTGTTGCTGTCTTATATAGTTAATATTGTGATTATTTTCATCATTGGCCACCTGGAACGTTTTTTTTTTCTTTCTCCTTAGAAAAATGAGCTACTCATTGACAGTAATGGAGTGGCATACAAAACAGTGTCAGTTTTCCTGGAAATCTGAAAGAATTCACCAGGTTTTATTTTTTTCACTCAAGGATTCTTAGTGCTACTCTAATAGCACCATTTTAGCCAATTTAAGAAGCTACAACCATTCATACATGACAACTCCAAAGTGATGCCTCTTTTGTACCACCCCCTCAACTGAAGAAGTCAAATCTCACTTTTGCCAACTGCTTTGGTCAAACTTTTGTTCAAAAAAATAAATTAGCTTAGGAAAATAACACCATGTGGCAATGTCATGCCAATAAAAATACTGCCATGTCCAGAAAATACACTTATGGGTGGCCTGATTTGCCTAGAACACCTAATTAAATTTTCTTTTTCCTTCCCCCAGTGACATACTCACATTCACCAATTGGTTGCTGGCAAAACTGGGAGTAGCTGTCTTTCATTATAGAAACAAATATTCTGATCACTTGTTTGGGCATTAAGTGAGGAAATTAAAATTCTGTCATTTCATTAGTTTACTGTTAAAATGGTGTGTGTGTGTGTGTGTGTGAATACACACACACACATATATGTATATATAATTTGGAAGAGGAGATGAGCTCTATAAAGCTGAGAGCAGTAGTTAGAGCAGTAGTTAGCCTCCTGAGACAAAATTACTAGGAGAAACAATTTGGAGAAGCTAATATCCTCTCTTGATATTTCTGAGTTACAATGTTTTTCTTATAGAATGATTTGTACCAAAATTTGAAAGTTAATAAAGGCCACTTATGAGTGATGAGTTCTTTTCTTTACATGTGTCTATAACTAGGTTAGTGGATTTGGCATGAGGATTTCTTTTGTGAACTTTTGAACAGGTAATGCCCAAATCTTACACTCTGTTGTTGTTAATGAGTCATTTTTAGATGAGTAACTTCATCACAGCCTTTCAAAAGAGCACTCAAGGCTTTAACTTGACTATACGCAGAACATAAACAATTGTGCAGTCTAAGTCGAGTGCTTATCCGATTCAGTCTTTGAATTTAATATACCTCATAAGTGAAAAAATTCACTTGCTTACACGGGGAAGAGAGTGGAGCAACCTAACACAAAATTATAGAATGGAAACCTTGTAATAGCCTTGGCTTTATAGTCCGGCATCTTGGCATGAGGTCAGCTTTGCTTATTATGATTGGCATGGGCCATAGACTGGCACGTTAGCCTAGTGAGGCTGGAGTAAATCTAGCTGTTTACATCATTAAATGTTGAATGATGGCATGTTTTTACTTTTTTCTGCCAACTTTACCTTTGATAAATAATTCTTAGGATCAATAATTTGTTAGCTGTGACAATCAAGAATGAATCCAGAGGAACTAATTCTATATTATTTATTTTATACCAAATTCTCAAGCTCTCCTAGGAGGACTCTGAGTTATTAGTGTGTATTAAAAGCAAAAACTGAATACAGTAGATTTCCAGTGAGCACTGAGTTTACTCCAAAAGCTTATATAAAAGTTCTCAGTAAGTTGCAGCTCTACAGCTCTATTGGAGAGCTATTTTATTTGATTCCAAGGCAACCTTTCCAATGGTTGGCATGGCTAGCCCCAGGCTAAGGCCTTAAGGTCAATTTTACACCTTTAAAAACATAATTAAAAAGATAAAATGAATGCTACCACCTCTAATTCTCCAAAAATTATTAAAAAAACAATCAGTCCTATAGCAGCTTTAGATTGGATTGGTATCCCAAAGTGAGTTTTACAAAAGAGAGAACTGAAAAATAGGCTAAATCTCACAAATCTGACTAGTAATAAATTGCTGGCTTTAGAATTATATGAATAGAGACTTGAATCCTAGCCCTGCTACTTCTTGGCTGTGTGATTTGGGACAGATTATTTATCCTCTTGAGCCTCAGTTTCCACCTCCCAGTATTGTTCTGAGTACAGGTGAAATAGAGTGTGAGGCTGTCTAATAAAAAGCATGGCATAGTGTAGATACTTTATTTTGTTTACTGTCAGTCTTTCCCCATGATAACATGATTCATTTGAGGACAGAGATTTTCATTTTTCTGGTTAAAAGCTGTAACCAGAAATACTATGAACATTTTGTCATGTAGAAATGCTCAGTACGTATTTATTGAATAGAATAAGTCTCAGTTTCTTCACTGCTAAAATGGAAGAGGAAATAATTTGCTACATACATTGTAATTTAAAGTTATATCATAATTACTTTTTCCTATTATGGGGCACTTAATTTAATTCCAAAGTTTTAGGATGTGTGTCTGTGCATGAGCATATTTTGTGACATAAATCTTTAAATTCTATTTCAGGCGATTACCTGAATATAAACTAGTTTGTGTAGAATTATTGCATCAGAATGAATCAATATTTTAAGGCTCTTAATACTTGGAACAGAAAATAATTTCAAAAGTAATATATCAAGTTATGACCTCAAAATAGTGCATGAGAATATCTGTTTAACCATTCTGTCATCAGAAATGAGAACTCTAGTTTTTAAACGTTTTTCTAGTGTTAGACAGTTTGATTTCACTGTCTCTAGTTATCTTTAAATATAAGGTGACTGTGCAGTCTTATGAAGAGGTTTGCTGAGCTAACATGAGTTTTGACCACTGGATTTTTCAGACATAATCTCCAAATAGAGTGGCTGCTTTCTATGCATTGTATGATGTATTGTGAGTGTTATAACACTTCTGAGTATTTTTCATAAAGATGGGGCATGATCAGGACTTGAATAGGAATTAAACAACATGCTGTGGGAGAAGGAAAGGCCTAGGAGGATGGAAATGTGAGCTTTGATTTGGCTCTTAAAATAAGATCATAGTGGTAAAAATGTTCACTAGTTGACAAAGGGACTTTCTTGAAAGATAGAACAAGGATGTCAGATTAGGAGCAAGTTATAAAAGATTTAATTATTGGACTAAATATGTAGTTATTTTTTTTTTCAAACCATAAATAACCATCAAAGTTACTTCATCACCAAGTGGATTTAATCATTCATGGTTTTCCAAAACTAACTCTGGCAACAGTATGTAGAGAGACACAGGGCTAATCACTGTTAAAGAGAGAGCCTGAATGTGTAGATGAAGTAGAGGAGATGGATTCAACATTCTAACCAAAGTTAAGACAGTCTTTTCTCTCTTAAAACAACCTACCCTTTATTCATGTGACAATATAAAAAAGAGACCCCCTGAGATGACTAGCTGCCCTTAATCTGCAAGATACTTATAGCAATATGCAAATATTTAATTCTTGTATCACTTCACTATAAAGTTAAAAAGTATCCTGAAATTGTACCTGAAACAGAGTATAGAAAATGCATAATTTAAACTTTCTATCGCAACCTTTGTATTTTCTAACAAGTTATGGCTTGTTCTAAGAACTCTATTCTCTCCTTTGATAACAACAACAGAAAACACTTCAAAATCTCACAACTATGTACTTTATAACATTTATATAAGAGATCATGTAGAGTACTTTCTTAGATTTTACCATCTATGTCATAAAATAACTTCTAATAAAATTTCCTAAATTTTCATATTTAAGAACCTTATCATTTTGGCCTGCTCTTTCTCTGTATTTTGTTAGAGTAGATTTTGTGTATTCAACTGTTTGTGTAGTTAAAAGTGTATAATTAAAGAGGAGTAAATTTCAACAACTTGTCATTTTGGGGGAAAATCATTTTTAAGCGAGTTTACTGTACATGACTGTATAAACATAAAAGTAGGATACAAAAACATATTTTGTTAGCTTGTAGGCTGGCCACACAGGTTGGCCTGCCTTAAATGACTGGAAAATAAAGGCTTCTTGTTTGGAATTGATCGACATTGGTTTGGGGCAGTAAACTCATTAGCAGCAGAATAGGCCTTACAGTTCGTCACCTAACTTGATTTGAAGTTTTGTCTGCTCCTTGATTTTAATCTCTTGGGAGGGTGCCTTTCTTTTTGCTGATATCCATGTCCCTTACTCGAAAAGAGATGTGAATAAGGACATTTCTGTACTGCCTTTCAAATAAGGATTCCCATGAGTCTCATGTGAAGTACTCAAAGACATCTTTTATAGTGCAGGAAATGCAAGCAAATGGAGAGGTTAAGGAGATTGCTCAAGGACGTTCAGCAAGCTGAGTCAAGGCCAGGAATAGTAAACAGGCCCTCTCCCTCCAAGTCCTTGGCAAAGCTGCCAGATTTCAGTCCCTTTCTGATGTTGAGAGAAGGAGCCATGCTGGCGTCATTCATTTCAGTTAATCTTCCTGCTTAAGAAAGCAAGTGTGTAACAATGGACTTTGAAAGGAAAATAAAGCCCAGAGCAGGAGGTATTACTAAAGTTGAATTGATTTCTTACCTTTCTTTAATCTTTTCTCCTGTTCTCAAAAACAAAAGGTGAAAAGTTAGATCAAGAGACAGTTTGGAACGTGCAGGTGCAGGCAAGGCGGCAGCAGTAATGTTGCATTAGTGGTGGTATTTACGTCATTTAAATGAGTTCAGCATGTGTGCCTGAAGGGTTTGTCCTGTCCCAGGAACTACATGAAAGCTACAAACATAACTTAAACATTGTCCCTCTCTTTGAGGAGCTGACAGTTTATCAGGAGAGACAGACATAAAAACGCATATGTGGCAATAAAGTCTTATGCAGTCTTAATATTCAGGAGTGTGTAGAGCATAACAGAAGCTAAGAGAGTGGGTTCAGAATTTAAAATAAACCATGAGTCCCGGAAATACTCTCTTAGGGAAAGGATGCTTGGCATGAGCTTTGAAGGACTGTGATTAGAGCCAAACAAAGTCAGAAGGGGATAAATTGAGAGATTGAGATTTGCAGATACTAACTACTATATATCAAACAGATAAACAACAAGTTTGTACTGTATAGCACAGGGAACTATATTCAATATCTTGTAGTAACTTATGGTTAAAAGGAATATGAAAACAAATATATGTATGTTCCTATATGACTGGAGTATTGTGCTCTACACCAGAAATTGACACAACATTGTAAACTGGCTATACTTCAATAAAAACATTAAAAAAAAAAAAAGAAAATCAGAAGGGAACATAAGCAAAAGGAATAATATTCATGAATGCAAAGAGATGTGAATTATAAATTTCATGCCAGGGATTATAGTTTAATAAACTGAGACTCCCTGAGTTATGAAAGCTGGAACAATAGAGGTAGGAAAGACTTTGTATGCCATGCTAAAGATCCTATTAAGATCCCTTATCAGATATTGCTGAATTTCAGAGATCTGAATTCTTGAAAAGAAACTAGAAATATATCTACAAAATTAAACATGAGAAAGATTATATTAGAGATCCTCTCTTTTCAGAAAACTCATAATATATGATATTAATTAATTACAGAGGCAAATCATAGGTGGTATAAAGATATATTATAGTCCTGGAATGTTATAGCTATCATGCTGTATACAAGGAAATTGGAATAGATTTACTTTGAAGAAATACATACTTTCAAGAATACCGCCATTATCCAAAATTGGATCTGAGCATGCCTTTAGAATTTCCTTTTACTTCAGGTCTACATATATGTAAACAGATATTTTTTAACTTATGTTGTTTGTCTAAGATCAGACAGGGGTCACTGATAATGAAAAGTTAAAATTCAAAGTTCTACATTTCCTTTCTGTTAGGCCACAAAATTATCACTACATTAAAAAAAAAAAAGTTCTGTAGGTTTTCTGCCTGAAAAATTAAGACAATAAGACACAAGAAAATTGCATGTCAGCATAAAAATAGTTGAGTAGAAATGAGGAATGTTGGGAGGAATGTGCTGAAAATGTTGTAGTAATTCAAACCGGGGAAAGGCCAGCTAAAATGACTGCCATTAAAAATAGCATCATTCATTATTTTCAGTTATTGTTCTGTATAAAGTACTTTCTATTGAAAATGTATGTCTTTGACCAGTTTCTTATACATTATGTGATATTGCCTGACAACTTCAGTCACTATGATTTGTATAATATGTGTACATGTACACAAACCGTGTTCACTTTGACTAAGTTGCTGTTTTTATAGCCAGTTGATATTTATAGTTCTATTCATTTTCTCTATCTTTTATTTGAACATGATGTGTTTCACAGAACCCAAGGCTCATTTTTACCATGGCTCTGTGACTGAAATGATGCTTTAACATGAGACTCGTGTGTATGTTTTCAGTGCTCTGACATACCAGACTTGCATATACTGCTCTTATTCATTGGTCTTCACCCTCAACAAACCCATTTTGAATGATTTTGAAGGAGATCTAGAGGTGGATTGAGAAATATGTTGATAACAGTGACTTTAAATGACCCATGTAGTTAAGCTATTAACAAAAAAGCTGGAAATACTATCTATGGTCATTCAGTTACAGCCATTTTTGGAAACAATTACAGAACAATGAAACTTTGTTTAATCTGAACTGTTGGTTATATTTTGACAGCTGTTTTATTGTCCAGTGTCTAAGGACATGTTGATCTTCTCATTTCCCTTTTGGACATTATTTTCTAGCTGTCTTTTTAACTATCAGTTTTGTTGTAATATTATTGTTTCAAGTATGTAGGGCTATAGTGTAATTAATTTTTTAAAAAGTGATTTTTTGTATTGGCCTCTTTATTTGGATAAATTTATGTAGGTATGCCAGTAGTTAACTTAAAATATACTTGTTGGAATAAGTGAAATAGTTCACTGTTAGGCAGCATTGTGTTATAAAAATTACTTGACATAATTGAGATTTAGGAAACTTTCCAATGCCCAATGGTGAATTAAAATGAACATTTAATTGTTAAATGATCTGGTGGTGCACCAAAGCAGTAGGTTTCAAAGTGTAATTCCCAGACCAACAGCATCAGCATCATTTGAGAAGTTGTTCAAGATGCAAATTCTCAAGACTCATCCCAGAACTACTGAATCAGAAACTCCGGGGCTGGGTCCCAGCTATCCGTGTTTGTGAAAAGCCCTTCAGGCGATTCAGATGCACGCTAAATTTGAGAACCACTGTCGTAAGTTATCCATCAGTATAAATCTGTGGAGGCTTTGAGAGATATATATCAGAATGAGGATAATTTATTTATGCTCACTACAACGCCATGCTGTCATGTTCACACTGAAATGCACTAGATACCTTTCTGCCTTGGTATTTTTTGTGTATGTGTGTGAAAAAATAATTAATAGTTGAGCCATTCTGATGAGTTTTAACTATTTTTTATGAAAGACACAGTTTTCCCTTTGTCTTGGTAAGTTGATCCTTTTGCCATTATACAGTGCTCCTCTTTGTCTCTGATAATTTTCTTTCTTCTAAAGTCTACCTGAAATCCATAGAGACAACTCCTCTTTTTCTCTTTTTGATTAATGTTTGCTTGGTACATTTTTTCCATCCTTTTACTTTCAGTCTATATATGTTGTATTTGAAGTGAGTTTCCTAAAGTCAGCGTACTTTTGAATTATATTTGTTGTTCTTTAATCCACTCTGCTAATGTCTGTTTTTCAACTGGCATAGATGATTTAGATTTAAGGAAATTGTGTATATGCTAAGGTTTAGTTTGCCATTTGAATTGTTTTCTGTTTCTTGGTTTTTTTTTTTTTTTAATCATTCCTCTGTTTTCTCTCTTTTAACTTCTTATGGATTATTGGAATGTTCTTTAAGGATTCTATCCTGATGTGTTTATAAAGTTTGAGTCTGTCTGGTTTTCTTGGTGGTGGCTGTAAGCCTTATGGCACACACTTTGCTGGTGCTGGTGCTTTGCGGCTTTGAGTGAAGTGTAGAAAACGTACTTCCATTAGGTCCTTTTATCCTCCTGAAACATTTCCTCTGCATCCATTGAGACCCATATCGGGTGGTACTATAATTTTGTTTCAACAATCAAGCATTATTTGAGAAACCCATGAGAAATAGGATAGTGTATTACATTTAGCCTGATGTTTAACATTCCTTTCTGCAGTTCCACGTGTTCTATTACCATTTCCTTTCTGTTCAGAGAATTTCTTTAAAGGCAGGCTTGCTAGCAGCAAATTCTCTTAGGGTTTTTTTTTGAGGGGGGTGGTTTGCTTGTTCTCTTTTTCTTTTTTTTTTTAGAAATGAATTCGTGAGGAAATTAGAAGTATGCTTTAATATTGATTCAGTGGCATTCAAAAGCATTGTATTGATCTGAGACAAAAGATTTCAAAGTCAAATTTGAAAGTCATCTGAAGCCACACTGGCTGGTTTCCAAATCCCAGCTCTACCATTTACTAGCTATGTGACTTTAGGCAAGTGACTTTATCTCCCTGTGCCTCAGTTTCCTGCTTTGAAAAGATACAAATGGTTCCTGCCTTGAAATAATTACCTAAAAACACGTATAAAGTACATAGAGCAGTGGCTGGCAAGTGTGCAAAGTTAGTGTCAGTAATTGTTTTCACTAGTGATTAAGGAGCTAGACACTTGTCACCTCATCTGAATTATTCAGTTCCCTCTGTTCTGATTCCAGGCTGACATAAAATTTTGCTTTACATGTAGAATTTGCAAATTATAGATAGTGTACAAGTCATCTAGAAACAGATATTTCAAGGTAGTAGAATAATAATTAGGAGAGCTTTGCTTCAATTCTCAGTTCACACCTCAATAGAACTTTGGCAAATTCCTTAACTTTTAAAGCCTGATCATTTTCACCAGTAAGTCCCTCCTGTGCACTTTGTTGCACATATACCCTTGTGTTGTCTAGAACCATTGGTTTTTAGTTATCTATTCTTACCCTCGTGTTTATCAAATATTCTTTCTCAATGGTTCTTCCTACTACCTTTTATTTTTAAAGTGTAACTTACATTTAATAAAATTTACCCAACATGTTTTGACAAATGCATAGAATCATGGAAACCACTACCACAACCAAGTGCAGAATATTTCCGTTATCTCAGAGAATTACCCTGCGTCCCTTTGCAGATGATTCGCTCCCCTACTTCACCTCCGGAGAACCACTGGCCTTTCTTTCTGCCATGATAGTTTCCCTTTTATACAATGTGTTATCATTGGGCTCAAACAGTATGTAGCCATTTTGTCTCACATCTTTCAGTTAGCATAATATTCTCAAGATTCTAGACATGTGGTGCCACTTTTGAGAGAATTCTGTTGGACTCAGCAAAACTGATTAATTAAATTTGGGGAATTTATGCTGAACATTTTGAATTTGGTTCATGGTAAGAGGAATGTGTATTTACTTTGGATTAACGTTTTAGTAGTGGTGATATGCTGGCTGAGTTGAGTCTCCTTTATGACTTGGGAATGTATTTGTGAAGTAGTGCCTGGATTTAAGAAAAAACAATATATAGCTTCAGAAAGAAATTGTTATCTCATCTGAAAACAGTTGGCATTCATGAACAATGGCTGCTTAATAAGAAAATATTTGTTGGCAAGTGATAGAGATTGTTCAGCTTTTATTGAAGGATTAGGCAGTGGTTCTTCCTCTTAGCTTCACCTTGATCTATTAGATTGGATTTACTACTTGAATTTAGAGTCATTGTTATACAATTATGAGAAAGAGAAAATGTATATCTTTTGTCATCGAAATGATGTCTGCTTTTTTTTTAATTTTTCTATCAATGTGTAATGTAGCTTTACATTAAGTTTCCAAGTCAGATAATGTGAGACTTTGGTTTTGTTCTTCTTGTTTAATATTATGTTGGCTATTCTGGGTCTTTTGCCTCTGCATCTAAACTTAGAATCAGATTGTCAGTATTCACAAAATAACTTGCAGAGATTTTCATTGGGATTGTATTGAATCTATAGGTCAGGTTGGGAAGAACTGACATCTTGACAATACCAAGTCTTCCTATCCATGAACATGGACTGTCTCCCCATTTATTTAGTTCTTTATTTTCATTCATCAGAGGTTTATAGTGTTCTTCATGTAGTTCTTATACTTATTTGTCACATAATGGTTTTAATTTGCATGTGCTTGATGGCTAATGACATTGATTACTTTTACATGTGTTTATTAGCCACTTGGATATTCTCCTTGTCCAGGACTGTCCAACCGTTTTGTCTGCTTTTTATTGGGTCATCTACCTTTCTTTTTCTTGAGTTGTAGAAGTGTTTTTTAAATATATTTGGTTTATTTTTCCTATATAAAAATATATAGCAAATTATTTTCTCCCACTTTGTTTTAAACTATCTTTGTGGAATATTTTGATAAAAAGGAGATCTTAATTTATATAAAGTACAAATAATTAGTGCTATCTTAAACTAGTGCTTTTTGTTTCCTCTTCAAGAAAACTTCACTATATTAGTCATAAAGATATGCACATATATTATCTTCTACAACCTTTATTGTATTAGAGTTCCCATTTAGTTCTGTGCTCCATCTGGAATTAATTTTGGTGTATTGAAGACTTAAAGATTAAGAGTCATTAACATAACTTTTTCTCCCACTGCAATGCAATGTTATCTGAGTCAATGGCTGTATATATGACTCTATTTTTGGTCTCTTTATTGTATGCCATTGATCAGTTTTTGTTCTTGTGTCAGTATCATAAAATTGCTATCTAGTACGGTAAATACTCTTTTTTCTCATTCAAGATTGTCTTGCCTCATCTTGGCCTTTTTGCATTTCCTTTTGAATTTCAAAATAAACTTACCAGTGTATATAAAAATAATGGTATGATTTTAATTGGGATTGCATTGAATCTATATATAATTTGAGGAAGAATGGATATATTTACAATCCTTAGTAAATTCCTCTATTTATTTAGCTCTTCTCAATAATATTTTTAATTTTATGTACAAATATTTTGCATAGTTTTCATTAGGTATATATTAGAAATTTGATGTACTTGATGCTAAAGTTAATGCTTTCTTTTAACATTTTTATTTTCTAATTGTTTTTATCTAGCACCCATGCTAAATTTACTTATTTATTCTATCATTTTACAAATGCTTTTGGCTTTTTGTGTGCATGTGCATAATTATACCATTTGCAAACAAAGTCTGTTTATTCCTTTACAAACCTTATAGTTTTTGTCTTTATATTATTGCACAGGCTAGCACATCCAGTGCAAAGCTGAATAGAACTGATGATATCAGACTTCCTTACCTTGTTCCCAGTCTTAACAGGAAGCTTTTGATATGTATTTATTAAGTGTAATATTTTGCTATAGGCTTTTGCAGATATCCTTTATCAGATTAAGAAGATTCTCCTCTATTCCTAGTTTGCTAAAAATTTTTACCGTGAAAGAATATTGAATTTATCAAAAACTTTTCCTGCATCTATTGAGATAATTATGTCATTTTACCTTTTTTTCTATCAATGATATGAATTAATTGATTGGCTTTTAAATGTTAAACTTCTCTTACAGACCTAAAATCAACCCTACTTAATGTTGTTGTATTATCTGTCTTTTGATCTGATTTGCTCACATTTCGTTTAGGAATTTTATACTATGTTCTTGAAAGAATTTTGTAATTTTCCTTTCTCATACTATCCTTTTAAAATTTAGAGTAAAGCCTATGCTGACCCCATAAGGTTAGCTAGGGACTGTTCCTTGATTTTCTGTTCTCTGAAAGGTGTGTAGAATTATTGTTTCTTCCTAAATGTGTGCAAGAATTGAACAGTGAAGCCATTTGGGCTAGGGTTTTTTTTAGCATGAAAGTTCTTAATAACATATTTGGTTGCTTTAGTAGATAATGGGATAATCTGATTTTCTACTTCGTTTTTTTTTTCCTGTCAGCTTTGATATATTGTATTATTATTTTCTCCTTAGGAAATGTTTTTCCATTTCATTCAAATTAAAGAAAAATAACTAGAACCATATTTTATTATACAAAGCAAAAAAATTTATGTACTTTATCAATTACATCAAATATATTAGATGTTATGTAATATTGATAGGACATTTTACCAATAGGCAAAACTTTATGCTATTTTGAGCAAATGTCTTTATATCCCAGTGAGATATTAGATTAGTTAAAAAAATTTTTTTGATAACTATGATTGGTAACCCATGTCTTTCACATTTCAATAACTGTGAAAGCAACATAGTTCCAACAAAGCCTAGTATTTTTGTTTGCAATCAGATGACCTTAAGAGTTTTTTTCTATTTCATTGATCATGCTTCTTTAGAAGATTAAAGTGCTTGTTACTGTGAAAGGCTTCTTAACAATAGGAAGTTGAATTATTTATAAAATTCATGGCTTCATTATCTGTCAGTTTTTTTATAAAATATACTGTGCTTTGTCTATTGTCTATATTCTAGCCACTGTCTAGAATTTCAGATAGTTTTTATTACATGTTCATTTATTTTTACTTAAACATTTAGATTAAAATGTTACAAATTTGGTCTAGTTTTTTAAGAGAATTGATACAGATTCCAGTCCCTCCAGAAATATCCTCCTAGGTTGTAAAATCCCCTTAGCACTATTTACCTTTCTCTCCTTAGAAATGGGTTCAGAGTAGAGCAAACCACAGGTAAACTCATAGGGTTTCAGTAGTGATGGTGACATGAGGTGAGGAATAGTAAGGGCAACGTTCAGGATCTAGGTCAAGAATATTAGTGAGGGCCCCACCAATTCAAATTTAGGGTAACTTGCATGAAGCCCAGAGGCAGGGACTACACAGGCTCTTTTTGTGAGGAGTTTGGTTACACAAGCTCTGGGACGGCTCCTGTTCTTTGTGGCTATCCAGGCAAGCCATCTCACCTATTTAGTGTGGCTGGGTAGACCAAGGAAAGCACTGACAACTGGGTGCTTTTCATTGCTAATCCTGGCTTTGACTCACTCTGTGACCTCTCTTGGTGTGTTTCTTCAGCTGGAAAGAGAAGATAATAATAATGACCTGTTTAACAAGGGGTGTTGTGTGGATTAACAGCTAATGACATGTTTCACGAGACAAGGCAGCATTGAGCTTGTGAACACCAATAGAAAGTTTCTCCATACTACAAAGTAAATCAGTGCTTCTCTTGAAGAAAACCCAATATGCCAAAACATGAACATGCAAAGCAGTTGAAATAAGGTGAATTTTAACTTGACAGGAGTAGCTTAATTTTTCTAAAAGAATACTCCACAGTTTTACTTTTTATAATTGGTTCACCCTTGTGTATTTAAAAGCTTTTATAAAATTTATACCTATTCTATTATTTTAGTGTTTAGGACTTAGAATACATTATTATTATGCTTGGATATGATTTCTCCCCCCAAAATTCAACTAAGAATAAATACCATACAGTTCATCACCTGTATATATATCACAAGGTGTCTGTAAAGTCAGCTTGACTTATATAAAGCTTTTTGTTGTTTTGGTTGCTTCATCATGAGGTATTCTTTTATTACTTAGGGAAATAGTGTTAAACTTAATGGATTTGAATTTATGCTTTCTACAACTCTATAATATATTGCATCAGGCAGGTAATTTACTTTAATAGTTTAGCATTGAGTCAGCTGTCTGAAGGCAAAATTATGTGTCTGCCGAATTAATTCTCCCTACAGTGTATTCTGTTTCCTTTGTGTCTACTTGTTTTCTACAAAGATGAAGAAATGTCACAGATATAAATGTAGAAGAACTGTTAGTTTATTAAAAGAAAATCAAAAGGTACTGATAATTTCTAGCCACTAAAAAGTACTTGAATTTTGGAACTATTGACATTAACAAGATCAGGTCAAATACAAAGACAAAATGTTATACTGGTAAAGGAATCTGTAAATAGAAACACTTAACCCCATGCTTTGTAAGTATTGTTAAGATAATTTGAAAAACATAAAAAGAAATGACTAGGCATTTGGTTGAAGTTTTGCCCAGGCTATGGCTTAATGTTTTCTTACATTGCTATTAATAATTGTTTTCTTTTTGTAAATTTATAGATATTTAATGGAAATTTTAGAGGCTTTATATAATACACATCTTATTTGATCTTTACAAAGATCAAATTTATCCTACAATTCAAAGTACAACCCCTAAAATAAAAGAATATTTGGCCCAAAATGTTGATAGTTCCAAAGCCGATAGTAGAACAACTCTGGTCTCAAATGAAAGAGATTCCAACGGTTCTTTTATTACTTAATGAAATATTTTTAAACGATAACAAATGCCCTTTAATAAGCAAACTATCTCTCCAGATAACCTGATTATCTGATTTTTGTATTAGTTTCTCTTAAAACTACAATTACATGATAATAGGCATTTGAGGAGTTTTCAGTTATAAAGTCACAAGTAGACAAATGTCATATTTTGTTATCTTTAATCAATGATCATTTTTATGCTTTGATTTGATGGCTGGCATCATTGAAATACTATGGAATTAAGTAGCATCTAACCCAGCATGATGTCATCTCATGAAGACCACCCTTATCATAATGTCTACCACACTTTGTGTGATATTGCAAACCATCTCTTTAAGATTTAATTACATTTGTAAAATGGATATAACACCTCATTCATAGAATTCCTAAGTATTAGAGATAACAAAGTAAAGTGCAAAGCACATTAACATATAGTAAGTATCTAAAATATTAGCTATTATTATTCACTATAGAGGTTCTCTTTTCCTCTTATTAGTATTAGATTTTTTACCTGCAATTTACCCTGTTCCACCAGATGTTGATGGCATTTTATTATGTTACATAAAACAAAATCTCATGAAAAACTGATAGGAATACACCAGGGATATAATCCATCTGATTAAAAAAACTTAGAGGATCAGAATGGACATCAGATTACACTCCATAAGAAAATCATATAAAATGGGAAATTGTCATGTTTTCTGTTACTTCGTCTACTTTGTATGAGTATTATTTACCTGCTGTAGTGTTTACCGAGTTTTTAAGGGCCATGTATCTGCAGTTCAAGTAATCTGAGCACTAGATGGCACTCTTGTATTCTTAATTAAATAAACACAATTACACATTTTGGTTTTTCAACAAATTAGGGCCAATGTTTAAACCTTTAATCAACTGGATTTTATAGAAACTTCTGACACATTATAACATTGTTTCTATGATGTACCCACCAAAGGGCACATATAGACTCTGAAACTATAGTGAAATTTACTACTGAAGTTTCTCAATCTCTTTTCATGTTGAAAGGCTGCTATAAATCAGTTTTAAATTATACCTCTAAAAACTAAGCTAACACACCTAACTGGAAAGATCTTCTTTCTTCAAGTAAGGCTCAAGAAGAATTAGCTTTATTGTGATTATTTTTCCCTGATAGCCTAAAATCTTAAGATTTTTATGTTCTAAAATACACAAAAACACACACAAGAACACCTATATTAAATAATAAATACACTTATTACGACTATTTCTGGGAACCATGAAAACTGTTTTCAAATATATGTGCTCACTGAATGTCCACAACTCCCATTTTACGGTTGAAGAAATAGACTCAGAGAGACTAAGGAATTTACCCCACATCACACAGCTTGCAAGTAGTGCAGTCTCTGATCTGAGCCCACACTGTGGCTATAGAGCTATTTAACCACTAAATGAAGTTCTTCCACTCTGTTTAATTTGCATTGTACTTGATACCATGGCATTACTTTTTTCTTGTATCTAGTCAGTAATAGCATGGACCATTAAAATATTGACTTTGGCATACAGAGAACTTACGTACTGATAAGATCATGGCAAAAGTAAAGAAAAGAGGTTGGTTGTTACAAACAACATCAAAGAAATGCAAAGAGATCGTAAGAGATTACTAAAGACAATTAGATGCCAGTAAAATGGACAGCCTGGAAGAAATGGACAAATTCCTAGAAATGTACAGTCTCCTAAGTCTGAATCAGGAATAAATATAAAACATGAACAGACTGATTACCAATAATGAAATTCAAATAATAATTTTTAAAAAATCCACCCATCAAACAGAAATCCAGGACCAGATGGCTTCACAGATGAATTTTACCAAACATTTAGTTGACACCTATTCTTCTCAAACTATTCCAAAAAAATGAAGAAAAAGAAATGCAGCCAAACTAATTTAAATAGACCAGCATCACCTTGATACCAAGAACACACTGCCAAGAAAGAAAATTACAGATCAGTATTACTGAACACAGATGGAAAAATCCTCAAAAAATATTAGCAAAATGCATTTTAGTACGTTAAAAGACCATGATCAAGTGGGATTTATCCCAGGGATGCAGGATGGTTCGGTATCCCCAAATCAATCAACATGATGTTCCATGTTAACAATACAGAAATACAAATTATATTATCATCTCAATAAATACAGAAAAGACTTTTGATAAAATTAAACATCCATTTATGATCAAACACTCAGCAAAGTGTGTACAGGGGGAATATAACTCAACATAATAAAGGCCATATGTGCAAAGCCCACAGTTAACATCATACTCATGGTGAAAAGCTAAAAGCTTTCCTCTGAGATCAGGAGCAAGTCAAAGATGCTCACTCTTGCCACTTTTATTCAAAATAGTATTGGAAGTCTTAGCCTTAGCAATAAGGCCAAAAAAAATGAAAGGAATCCAAATTGCAAAGGAAGAAGTAAAATTGTTACTTGTGCAGATGACATGATATTATATATAGAAAATCCTAAAGACACGAACATAAAACTATTAGAACTAATAAATGAATTCAGTGAAGTTTCAAGATAAGAAATGAATAAACAAATGTTTTGTGTGTCTATACACAATAGTGAACTATCTGAAAGAAAATTTAAGAAAACAGTCCCATTTATAATTATCAAAAGCCATCATTAAAAAGCCTACAAATGATAGATGCTGGAGAAGGTGTGGAGAAAAGGGAACCCTCCTACACTGTTGGTGGGAGTGTAGATTGGTGCAGCCATTATGGAGGACAGTATGGAGGTTCCTTAAAAAACTAAAAATAGACTTACCAGGTGATCCAGCAATCCCACTCCTGGGCATATACCTGGAGAAAAATAAAATTCAAAAAGACACATGCACATCAACAGATGACTGGATAAAGAAGATGTAGTACGTATACACAATGGACCACTACTCAGCCATAAAAAAGAATAAAAGCATGCCATTTGCAGCAACATGGATGGACCTGAAGATCATCATTCAATGTGAAGTGGGCCAGAAAGTGAAAGAAAAATGCCATATGTATCACTTTTATGTGGAATCTCAAAAAAAAAAAAAATTAAAAAATAGGGCACAAATGGAGTACTTATTATTTATAATTTAGATGATTGGTTTCTTGAATATGTGTAAGCACATTTGACTGCCCCTTTATGATTGGATTACCACATTCTGTTGATTCTTATTTTGTGGTTGGCTTTATTCCTTTGATAACTATGTAAGTTAAAAAAGCTAAAGCTCTAATCTGTTCTTAGAAACAATGATCAGTACATATATGTAAACTAAAAAATATGTGCAGTACATTGTACATATGTCTTTACATGCAGTATAACACACATATGCAAACTGTAATAATTCTACCTACTAAAACTGAAAAACGGGGGAAAAAGAAAACAATCCCATTTATAATTGAATCAAAAATTACCTAGGAATAAAACTAATCAAAGAGGTAAAAGAGCTGTACTCAAAAAACTATGACACAGACATAAGAAACTGAAGACAATACATACAGTTGGAAGGATGTATTATATTTATGGATTCGAAAAATTAATACTGTTAAAATGACCATATATGATTTAAGGCAATCTACAGATTCAATGCAATCCTTATAAAAATACCAGTGGTGTTTTTCAAAGTCCTATAACAAATCTAAAATTTGTATGGAAATACAAAAGGCACCAAATAGTCAATACAATCTTGAGAAAGAGAGCAGAGCTGGAGGCATCATGTGCCTTGATTTCAAGCTATACTGCAAAGCTGTAGTAATCAAAACAGTATGGTATTGGCCCCCAACCAGACATAGACCCAATGGAATACAATAGAGGGCCCAGTAATAAACCCACATTCGTATGATCAACTAACCTATGACACAGGGAGCAAAAATATACAGTGGGGAAAGGATAGCTCCTTCAGTAAAAGCTGTTGGTAAAACTGGACAGCCAAATGCAAAAGAATTAAACTAGACTACTATTTTATATTATATACAAAAACAATCCCAAAGTGTATTAAAGACATAAATATAGATCTGAAACCATAAAACTCCTAGAAGAAATCCTAGGCAATACACTATTTGACATTGGTCTTAGCAATATGTTCTGGAATCTGTCTCCTCAGGCAAGGAAACAAAAGGAAAAATAAACAAATGGAACTACATCAACTAAGAAACTTTTGCACAGTGAAGGAAACTCTCAGCAGAATGAAAAGACAGCCTACTAAATGGGAGAAGATATTTGCAAGTGACATATCTGTTTAGGCACAAATATCCAAAATATACAAAGAACTCATACAACTCAACATCAGAAAAACAAGCTGATTGAAAAATTAGCAGAGTACCTGAATAAACATCTAGCCAAAGAAGACATACAGATGACTTAGACAGATGAAAAAGTGCTCAATATCGCCAATCATTGAGGAAATGCAAGTCAAAGCCACAATGAGGTACCACTTCACACCTGTCAAAATGGCTATTATCAAAAAGACAACAAGTATGTCCAGTGTGGACGGCTGGGTAGCCAGTGACGGGTAAGATCCTCAGAGGAGGACAACCTAAGACAGGCACAGCCGGCTGGACCAGAGATGGCCTAATGTGTCCAGTGTGGACGGCTGGGTAGCCAGTGACGGGTAAGATCCTCAGAGGAGGACAACCTAAGACAGGCACAGCCGGCTGGACCAGAGATGGCCTAATGTGTCCAGTGTGGACGGCTGGGTAGCCAGTGACGGGTAAGATCCTCAGAGGAGGACAACCTAAGACAGGCACAGCCGGCTGGACCAGAGATGGCCTAATGTGTCCAGTGTGGACGGCTGGGTAGCCAGTGACGGGTAAGATCCTCAGAGGAGGACAACCTAAGACAGGCACAGCCGGCTGGACCAGAGATGGCCTAATGTGTCCAGTGTGGACGGCTGGGTAGCCAGTGACGGGTAAGATCCTCAGAGGAGGACAACCTAAGACAGGCACAGCCGGCTGGACCAGAGATGGCCTAATGTGTCCAGTGTGGACGGCTGGGTAGCCAGTGACGGGTAAGATCCTCAGAGGAGGACAACCTAAGACAGGCACAGCCGGCTGGACCTGAGATGGCCTAACTAATGTGTATAATTTTGTTCATGGCATATGTCTGGTGATTTTGGGTACAGTAAAGAAAGACAGATATGTCTTAAATTATTAGCTCAACATTGTATAAAAATAACCCTAAAACGTGTTATAGTAATGAATTACTAAGTAGACAAGTTTACAGAAAATTATAATAGCATTGCAAGAGAATGGAGACTAAGATACCTATAGATAATACCTGTATGGCAGAAGTAGCCCACCCAATGGTATAAACTTTGTTAATGTCATAAAACATGACATTTCTCCTTTTAAATAATGTTTACTTTGACTAATCTGACTTTCAAAAAGTCATAGAATTTATTACTCTAATTTATGTTCATTAATGCCTTGCACAATTTCAGGCATGTGGAAGCTCAATAAGTATATGTTGAATGAATGAATGAATTACATTATAAACTACATGAATACATGTGTACCACAAGTGTTAATTTATCATTCTAGAGACCAAACAATAATTTGGATTTTTATATTTAGGAAAATATTGTTAATTTTAAATGAGTCATGAGAGAGATGAGTTAATTCCTGAGATTTTTTAAGTTAACCCTAAAAAGAGGATAAGTTGAGCCTTCTGCTTTCCCAAGGATATGTGGTTCTCATTCAGACAAATCTATCTTTATTTTCTCCGGAGTGTATTTTCAAGTTAAACTGTAGAGATTCTTTTCTATTTTAGATGAAAAATTTGCTGAGGCAAGGAAGAATTTAGGCTATTTTTCTTTTCATTTCAAAGCCTTTCTCTGACAGTCCAAACAGAAGAAAATCAATTAACAAATCCTTATTCGTTATAGTACATAAATGTTTTAGGCTTTTGGGAGACATTAAACATTAGAGCCTTTGTAATTATAAACAACATTTATTTCTCTAATAAGTGAGTTACAAATGCATTGTTGGGTCCATTTTTAATGAGCAAGGAAAAGTACTACTTAGTGAAATCCATACAGTTCCTCCAGAAGTCTTTTTCTCCCTGATTAGTTATTAAAATTTAAATATAAAATAAAAATATTAAAATTATAACCAAGCAAATTAGCCATATGAGAAAATTTGAAAGATAGAATATAATTTTGACAAAATAAGAGTAGTCTTAGAGAATTTTTAATGTGGTATATTCTATTTTTACTTCATATCTTTGGTAATTTAAGTACTTTTTTTAGAAGATGATGGAATATATCAAGCTCTACTTAAGGTTACTTTTATATCTCATACAATGGATGTTATAAAATAGTGTATATTATTTTTAATTTCCTTATGTATGAGTAATACATTGTTAAGTAATAAATATAATCAAAGAGCAGAAATCTGTGGTTCCAAGATCTAAGATTTAATATTTTATAGAAGACAACAAAGTAAATTAAATATTCATATCTATTTTATTATAGATAAATACTTGGATCAATTTTACAATTAAAATTTGTAACTTAGGAAGAAATTTAAAAGATTTAAAAGAAACAAGCTTTGTACCTACAGCTTAGTACGTAGTCCAAGAATTCTTCACAAATACTAGTTAAATTTATAATTTAAAAATAAATGCATGAATGTTGAGAAATACTCCAGAATTTGATTTTGAAAAGTAAAGAAACAAAGTCAAAATTGAAAAAAAAAAAAACAAAAAACCCAAATTTCCATCCAGTGCTACTGTTTGATCCTCCCACTGTGGAGAATAAAGCTCCACACTAAATTAATCTCTTCTGGCATTAGCTCTCTTTTGGTATTGTCCTTTTGTTTAGCTTCCCCAAATAAAAACACAAATCAATAAAGGCCTCATCCCAGAAGAGCTCCTGAGAGTGAGCAAGAATTAAAGAACAAAAATTGATTTCTCAAAATGTATGAAGTTACTTTTAAAAGTCTATTTTATCTTCCTTCAGCTCAATAATGATGAAATATAGAATGTGTGTGTTTTTTAACAGATCATCTATCATAAACAGGGAATAGTATTTGTTTAAACTTTTGTAGAATTGGCCAAAGAGAACAAACAAGTGAGAATGAACATTTCTGTAAAGAAACCCTTATTAGGAATAGATCAGCTAGAAACTACTTCATCCTCCATTTTTTAGAAGAATGTAAATAATGGTCCAGTTATATAACCAGGTGAAAAGTGACAGTTACGTGTACTGTACTCAAAACTGCATAAATTGAAAAAGAATGTGCATAAACCTGGCATTCAAAACTTGCTTTGTTAAAAGTTTTTGACCTTGAACTGTACAACATAGTTTGAAATTTTTCAAGTATGAAATACAACTTTTGATAATGTAGAACTGTCATTTTAGTATTAAAAGGTACTATCCAGTTATCTTGGTTTGACTTGTAATTTTCAGTTTAGTTTTGTGATCCTTTTACTCAGTTTGTACTTAAACTTTAAAATAACCAGATGTGCTTGAATATTCAGAAGTACATTATTATCTGTGCCTCTTTAAAGAAGTTAGAGTGATTTTTTTTTTTCCATCGGAATCTGACCTGTCAATCACTCAACAGACCTTTTTTTTCCCTTTTCTGTTCTGTGCCCAAATCCATTATTTCTAGATTGTTTGGCTCTCTGTTAGCCATCAGAAGCTGAACTCTTACACGGAATAAACCATCAATATTTGTTTTATAAAGTCTCCTTCTTTTATATCAGAATAGTGGATCACGTGGTGGAGAAGTGAAATCTCAAGAGCACTAGTGAAATATCAAGAACCCCAACCTAAGATGCATTTTTCTAAATGGCACACTTCACTTGGCTTTGAACTCCTTAAAGTTTCCAGATTCAATACTTCTGAACCTCTTGTCCACTCAAATATCCAAGAAGTATTGATCTAAGACCCATCAGCAAGGTTTTGGCCATGTGAGTTCTGAATGTGCTCTGCAAGAAAACAGCCACAACCCTGTATCTTATTCAGCCCAGAAGTTCGTGCTGTTTTTGTTCTGCAGCTCTCTGGAGAATGTTATCCATATAAAGCCAAAAGTATGCAAACATCCTGGCTTTAATGGGCTCCAGTAGTTGATTTGGGATTAGTTTCCCTTACTTCATCATTTCTAAAAGGTACACTTTGAAACACCATGAAATTGAATGAATGTGTTGCTCAATTTTGGTTAAAAAGGTGGTTTGCTTTAGGGAAGTGGGCCCAACTGGATCATAGGAGGATGTAAAAGTACATTAACAGCAAACTTGCCTGGGAAGTGAAACTTTAGCTTTTCATTGTGGGGTGTGTGTGTGTGTGTGTGTTTGAATGTCTACATCTGTGTTTTTGTTTTTGCCAGATTAAATGTACCTGTTAATTTGCTACTGACTCAAATCATAATCTGGTTAAGGTATTTACATTTAAACTTCAGGAAATTTTTTTTAAAATAATCTTAAGTACCTTATATTTTTGTAGAGATGCTGACTGAGTATCTTGAGCATAGTAATGGTTTCATAAGGAATTTATATCCCTGTAATAAACATGACTTTGTCCTTATCAGTTGGATAGGTAACACAAAGTTTGAAAATATATCCTCTGGTAGTTGTTTTTCAGATATGTCAATATAAAAATTAGATTTTCTATTATATTTATAATATTACCTATTCTTTACAAAACCCTCTCACTCTCATTTTATATTGTTTATGTATGTTCTTCATATAAAATATGTAGTATATTTTATAAATATAAATTTATATTTATTTTTATAAAATATAGGCGACTTGCCTAAAATTGTGTGAATGTCACTCTGCTGACAAAGTGGGACGAGCACTCAGGAGTGTGGAAATTTGGTTCCTATGCTCAGTTTTGCTTCAGAGCAGTTGTTTGACCTAGAGCAAGTCATAGGACTGTCACCATGACCATCTTTGTTAAGGTTCACTGTGTCTAAACTGTCCTTTACATATGAAATCACACAAGAAAATTGTACTCATCTTTTGTCTTTCAGAACCTGTCCTTCCTTTGATGCTTTTTCCAAGTATTGTGCCAGACTGATCTGTCCCTTTTACAAATTGACAAAATCATTGTATGTAAATACTAGAAACGTCTTACAAAATAACATAAGCCTACTTCCTAGTTAAAACAGTTATCCATCCAACCACTTCCACAACAGATAATCAGACTCTGCTTGAATACTAGCATTGATGAGGAGTTTAAAAAATTGGGAAAAAGCCTATTTGAATCTCACAAAAGCCCAACTATTAGGAAGTTCAGACTCAAGTTGCCCAAATTCTGTAGCAGAGCGGAAAGGAAAGTCAATACACTGCATAAGTGGAAACATGCAAATATTCAAGCCAAATACATTTTTTCTTTACATTAACTAAACCACTTTGTTCTCCCCAGAGAATGTCTACCTTTAGACCTCAAATATACACCTTGTCTTTAAATGCAGAATGTATTTGGCTGGTAACCAGATAGGATCTTTGCAATGTAAGGAGGCATTTCCTCTCCTTCAGAATGGGAGCAGTGAGGGAAGCAAGACATCTGCCTTATACACACACATACACACACACATGTGTGCACATACACACACACCTTTAAACCTCCTTCCTGTTTTAATTTTGCAAAGTCAGTGCAAGTTGTAAGGAGGGATGTTAACTTATTTACCCTGCTTTTATGAAATGAATATTTAGAAAATAATTCCTTGAGAAATAAGAAAAAAAGATGGAAAATAAATCCTAATTGATGACAGACTTTCCCAATCATAAGGAATGCTTGCAACATATATATATATATTCATGTAACAGCCATTGTGAGAAGTTCTCTTTTGATCTAATTTATGATTTTTGTATAATCAAGCACTCTGTCCTATTAAAAACCCAAAATACATTTTTAAAATTCTTGACTAAGAGATTTTTGTTTATCTAATTTTAGTAATTTTAATTAGGTTTTGTTTTCCCAAACCTTTATAGAAATGTTCTTGGCTCTGCCAATTTGTGCTAGTAAATTTGGAGGTGCTTTTTCCAAAAGAAAATCTGTGTTTGGTTTTATGAGTAAGCATTTTCCCAAGATTTGAAAAAGGACTCCAGTCATACAGCAAAATAATTTTGCAAGGAAAATGAACATATTGTCAAATTAAGTCATTACACAAACCTATAATGCTGAGGAAAAAGTTGTATCTTATTTCCCATTTTATCTCATTGTCTTATTAGAAAGATTTACTCTGTAATATAAAAAAAAAATATGTCTGAAAGTTATAGGGATCAGTTAAAATACAGCTTATCTTTGAGAATTTTTATTTTTAAGAATATAATAGGATGAAAAATAATTTGCAATCATCTAACACAATAAAAAAATTTTCATGCTTTGCATCCCAGAATTTATATTTCTAGGAAATCTCTCAGATATATGCACAAAAAAGATAGGTACAAAAATGTTTATTGCAACATTACTGATAAAAACAAAAGAATAGTTACAAATTAAAATTCCTCTGTTACAGATTAAAATTCCATCAAGAAGGATTAGATAAAATATAAGATGGGAAATTGCATATCTGTTAAAATGAATGAACTAAAATTAATGTATCAAAAATCAAAGTATAATAATTGTAAAATAAGATGATATAAAAATGTGTGGTACTGCTTATGTATATTTATAACAAAACACAAAAATACATGCTGTTCAAGAGTACACATACATGTATATGCAAATATGTTGAAAGATTGCAAGAGTGTATACTAAGTGTATGTAAGAACTATTGGCATTTTAAGGATTTGTCCAAGACTTCTAGATCTGAATTCATTTATGAGGATGCTGAGTTTAGTGATGAAGCCAGAGGTAGATCCCAGGATTCTTTGAAATGTTGGCTGAAGTAAGACACTATCATGAGTCTTCTCTTTATACAAATACGCTATTCTACAGCTAGATCCAACTTACTGCTTGAGGAAAACTCATGTTATTTTTCAAAAATCACCAAGAAGAGCTATTGCTGTTTTGAAATCCCTATAACACCTAACCATTTTTTTTAGTCTGTAAATTGAGATTGGAGTTTTCCCCAAATTTTGGTTTCAACTTGATTGAACTTTAACACACATAAAGTGTTTCTCTTCTGTGTTCCCCAGGCCCACATGGAGATCTTACTAGGCATTGTTACAAATGTAGTGCCTCCCCGTCTGCCAGCTCCTGGAGCTCATTCCTTGTGTGGAATGATTCATCTACTATGTGAACTCTGGGTTAAAGGGTAATTTTCACAACCTAGCTCCCTTGTGGAAGATAAAGAGGTTACCTCTGTCAGAGGATGCTGGCACATGTCTGAAGCTCCATCATATGACACTTGCCAGGGGCTTTGAGTACTGAACATGTGGCTCCAGGCAGGGTCAATGAAAGGACAAGATCATCACAGAAGGTTTGGTGATAACCTGGGACTCTTTCAGTAACAGCAAAATTCTCAAAGCCTGCAGAGACAGCAGAAATTGACCGCATAACATGAGTAACAGCAGCCCTTTGGATTGTGCTATTTGTGAGCCAAGTTCTTTGACTGCATTTCTGTGAATAAACTTTTCTTCTAAAATTCCTTGGAGTTGCTGTCTGTTGCTTGCGACCAAAAAGTGAGATCTATTAAACATTCAAGGTGAATGAAACCCCCCAAATGGTCAAAAACAGAAGTTTTTAAAATTATGGCTTTCTCCACTTTCTTGAGCAAAAAAGTAGAGAAAAGTAAAAATTTCACTTTGAAATAGAATCTTGGAAACATTAGTATATCTATGTTTAAATACACAGATGTTATAGTGGTATCAAATTTTTTAAATCCATTATGCAAATATAAGTTCACTTATCAGCAAGAATGCAACTTTATTTGAACAATTTTTGTCACCCTTCTGTGCTAAATAACCTTCCTGTTTTCCATGCTAGATCCATGATACAAGAGGGATGTAAAGGGGAAAGCATTGTGCTGATCTCTGTCAGTTGGATGTCACTGCTAAAGTTGGAAACCCACTAAATCAAAGTGCCTTAAAAATAAAAATGAGAAAAATACACATTAATTTGGGTCCAAAATAATACTAAGTTATTGATTTTAGGATGTGGAGTCAAAAAAAAACAAACAAAAAAAACACATAGGGATGGAAGAATAAAGAACTAGAGGGCGGAAAGATACAAATACCAACGTTTGGTAATATAAGGGAAATACTTTGATTCAAATAGGTAGGTTATTTATGTTGTCAAAAATTTAAAAATTAAAAATGAGAAAAAAATTATTTACTTCTCATTTCTCGACCCAAGATTGTAATTTTTTGTCATATACCCTTCACACACAGACATCCATATAGTTTTCTGTATAATCTATAACATTTTATGATATACATTTTAATTATGTATTTTGCAAAAAATTAAATATTCTAAAACAGTATTTATCACACATTATTCTGCAAATGATTGTACCATGAAATCCTAATAAATGATTTATAAAAATAAGATTTTAGGGTCAAATTAAATTTAGAAGCATTCTATACATTATCTCTTGCATTCCTCTATGTTGTGAAACACAATAGATGTTAGAATATTAAGATACATGAGAATTAGTGACACTTAACTTTAATAATTTTATAGATTCTAAATATGTATTTTTTCATAGAATAGATTCCAGAAACTTAATATTTCTTAATACAAGTTTGAAAAATTTTAATATTTCTATTTTATTACATTCTAAAGATATATTTATTCAATTTACTATTATTGGACTTCAGATTGTTTCTTTTTTTTAAATTCACGTAGAATTAAGATGGGATATTTTTATAATAATAACTTCTAGCACTTATTTTATTATTTTCTTATTGTGCTTTTCTATTGGTGGACCTGTTAGAGAAAATGTATACAAATAACTAGTTTTAAAGCTATATTGCTATATCCTTCGGAAAGTATATACTAATTTACTTCCCTGTCAGCATTGTTTGCATATTTGCAAATTTGTCAATTATAGATAGATTTAGAAAAGTGGAGCACTTGTCTGAGCTATATTTATGGGATATATATGGAATGTTTTTATTTAATTTGTAATCATTTTTTGTTTTAATAAATGAAAGTTGGGGAAAATATCTTCACACTCAGAATGAGCTGGAAGAGATTTCCTCAAAGTCACATAATCAAGCAACAGAGCTGGTAGCTGGTTCTAGAACACAAGTTTCCTTAGTCCCTGTCATGTTCTCTAAACCACTAAACCACACTCCCTCAAGAATTTCCCTGTTACAGACCAAACCCAGCCAATAACAAGGAAAGTGCCAAATCCTAGTTATTGCTACACCAGTGCAGTCAAGAAATATGGGTTTTGTTTACCATTCTGCCATTCCCCAATTGTATGAACTTGAAGTGGAGGGGGTCCCTTTTAGTACAAACATTCTATAATAGTGAATGTGAGTAAGAATATTTACCACCTTAGATACGAAGTTGTAAAAATTATAACTGCATCACTCTTCTTAATTTTGAGTAGCCTTCCTTTCTTTTTTTAAATGTTGGAATTAAGTGCTCTCTTATTCTGTTTACTGTAAATAATGTTTACCATTTTATTGCCAATTATTATCAGCTGGCATCTAAACAAAATCAAGACTGGAAGAAAAAATTGAAAAATAAAATTTGAAGAAATGTATATAACTATTAGTGGAAAAGGAACTAGTGTAGTTCTAAGAAAATAAATATTTATGAACTACTTTGAGTCATCATTTAAAATTTTTTTTTCAAACAGATTTTTGATTTATAGAAAAGTTGCATGAATAGTACCTAGAATTTCTGGACACCTTTCACCTAAATTCCCCAAAAGTTAGTATCTTACTATATTTGATTTTTCATTGTTTCTAGATAAAATACAGAAAATTTTTCTCTGAACCATTCAAAAGTAAGTTGCAGACACAATGTCCCTTTACCATAAATACCTTAGTAATTATTCCTAAGATTATAACCACTGTGCAATTTTCAAAAAAGGAAATTAATTAATATTGATGCAAGACTTTATTGTGATTATATTCATTTGTCATATCACTTTAGTCTCCTTAAATTTGAAATGATGTATATATATATATACATATATATATATTTGCATTTTACAACATTGCCAGTTTTGAAGAATAGAAGATAATTACTTTTTACAATATTTCTCAATTTTAGTTTGGTGTTTTTTCACGATTACATTGATGATACGCACTTTGAGTAGAAATAGCATAGAACTGATACTGAGTTCTCAGTATGCCTGAGGGCACTTGATACTGGTTTGCCTCATTACTGGCAATATTAATTTGGTTATTTGGTTAAGGTTGTTTCTGTCAAATTTTCCCTATAAATTTACTACTTTACATTTTGAGATCATTATATATCTGTGAGAATGTATGCCAAGATACTGTAATTATTTTGCTACTCTTGATGGACTAATTGTTAGAATCCATTGATGATTGTTAACTGACTAAATCATAATGGTAGTTGGCAAATGGTGATTTCAAATATCATTATTCTTATACATTTTTTGTTAGGATGTTACTGAAAGTAAGTAATTTTTCCCTATTTATATATTCATTTATTTGTATCAGTATGAATTGTATACTCATATTTTATTGCATATAACCCCTTACTATAATTATTTTGGAATTCAAATTTTAATGCTAGTAAGAACTTCTTCAAGTTGTGTCTGGCCCCGTTTAACATTCCTCCATCATTCTTTGTGCATTTATTTATAATGTGGCTCAGAATTATGCTAGAATTCTGTTGTAGTTTCCCTACCACAGTTCTGGAAACAGCCATTTTTTCTGAGGGTTCTTCGTTCCTTTAGAGGAAAGTGGTACTTAGAAACCAAAAGGCAGGTGTTAGATGTGCTCATTGCTACTAAGGAGCCATCGCTTCTGTACATTTTTAGAGTACAGAAACAAATAGTTATCACGTTATGTTGGCAAGCCCAAGCCAGATGCACAGGCCTCATTCTGCCTTCCTAATTTCCATATTTGTTTCTTCCTTCTCTGAGTATGAAATCTGTCTCCCATTTCCATAAAGGTTTTATGTGTTCAGACCTAGAAAGTATAGAATGTTATTTCAGAATTGCTTATTCATGCTTTTATAATAAAAGAGACTTTGACTTGGATTTAAATTTATTTTAAGTGCTTTTAGAAGGTATTTTCCCTTTTGTCTTTAGCTTGAGTACATATATAGTCTAAGCACTGTGTTGAAAGAAACTCAGTTTTTATCTCTACCATCCTCCCTTCAAGTTGTAATGTTGTCCATTTGAATACAATTATGTTAATATGTTTCTGTTTGTGTACAATTTTAGAATTTTGTGAATTTTATTTTTTCTAAGTGTTTGAAACATTAACATGACTATGGAAACATATAAATCTCGAAAAAAGGAACCCAATTAACATACTGAAATATGCTGGTGGTTTGTTCAAAGGAACTAGTATTTGCAAGAGAAGTTAGTAGATTTAAGACATATTTGGAAGGTAAAATGAATATGATTTAGTAATGGATGAATTTGAATATAAGTGACATGGAATAGTCCAAGAAAAAGCTCAAAGATTTTGTTTAGATCAAGTTCATGCACAGTTATAACAATCACTTAGATATTAAAAGATGAGAAGAGATGGTAAGTTGAATTTTTGAGATGTTGAGTCTCAGATGAGTATAGGACCTTAAGTCAGAGGTTCAATAAGTACTTGGATATATGGATCTGATGATTCCCAAGGGTCTTTTCTTGGCTAAAGTTAATGATTTAACCATCTTAACCACAGAAGAGGGTAAGTTTTCTTGAGTAAATTGTAGAAGCACTGTAATCATAGTTACTAAAAGTGACATTGTAGGAGGGAAAATGGACAAAAATTGAAAGAAAAGTTTCCTTCTTAATAATATTATATATACAGATGTATGTCAATGAATCTGTTCATTTTAACAGAAACTCTGGGGATGTTGGGCTTAGAAAGAAAGCTTTAAACAGTTTGTGAGTAGGTGTAGTTTGAAGCCAGATTTTCTGGTCAACCAACTAGCACAGTTATAGATGCGAAGATCTCCTTTACCATGATTTTTTTTTAGAAGAGCAAAACCAATAGGCCACATGGTTTTCACTAAATGGAATCAATTTTTGAAATGCCTTCCCCTGAAGTGTTACAAAGCAACAATGGGCAGTAGAAGGAAGAGAGTGAACCTATCTAAACTCACACAGAATGACTGTCGAATCTATATACTACACAGTGTTTTGAATCCTATATCTACTGGACATCTGTGAACTTTGAAAACATAATGCAGGAGTGTATTTGAAAGAGGTAATGAGGGAAGTCAAGAGCAATAAAAGATCACAAGACAAGGTCAGTCTAGCCAAAGAAAATGGTGATAAATTGTAACCAGGTGTCTTTATTTCCTGATTCCTGAAGCACTGCACACTCAGCTTTCTCTGCTAGAAAGGGCAGCTTGTGAAATTCCATACAGCATTTGTCAGCTGTAATAATTCATTGCAAGATCTCAGAATTATTTGCTTTAATCTTAACTACCTCAGAGGCAGATGAGATAAACCATTTGGACATTATATATGTAGTAAAAGAAAATCTAATATTCATTGTGATTCAGGAACTTCATAGGAATACCTAATTGGCATTCTGATGTTTGTCTGCTATAATTCAGAACAAAGTAGGTCTAATTGTGGCAATGCTTATATTGCAGGTCAAAAGCCAAGTTGTGAAGCATTCTGTAACTATATACTGACTTTTGCAACACAAATACTCAAATTCTTGTGAATGTATTTCATACATTATTCATGCTTGCTCTGAGTTTCTTCATAAGGCCAACTTTTCTTTAATTACACACTGCTCTCTTTGTAGTATCCTATGTTTTCATGTAGGTATTTGTTTTAGGTCGTATTATTTTAATAAACTATATGGATAGAAAAATAAAGGACTTTCCAAACTAACAGAAGAGGATGAGTCAAAGCTTGAGATGCAGAGCAGAGAAACTATCTGAGAAGAAGCAAACAAAGTATAAGAACATTTTCTGGTATTGGACCTAGAAAATACACTGACCAGAATGAGGCAAGAAATAAGCCCTTGTCACCCAAAGGGATACAAGGCAAGATTCCTACCTCCCATCTATGGTTTGAGGAAAGAGATAAATGATAGAAAAGTCTATTATATTTAAAATAACAATACAGAAGAAGAAAGAATATTCTTCTGCTGCTGCACTGCAAGGAAATGCACTTTTCTATGAACATTTTAATGGAGCTGTTCATCAAAATATTGACTCCCAAAGTTACTTTCCTCCAGGTGTTCCAGTCTTCAGGCATGAAGCATCGGGGAACATTCTAGCCATATTGACCAGTGGGTAATTAACCCCGTGGTATCTTGAAAGATGCAAGTTTTTTGAAAAGGAATATTTGGCCTTCTGGTATCTGACAGTTCAATGCTAACAGATGATTTGAGCCAGCACTGGACAACGATTCATTTTAAAGAAGCTTAAATACAATTTCCTTGAATAAAAATAATGTGCATTTATTTTTATTCTTTCCTGTTAAGGGTATTAGAGAAAAGAAGCTAGAATAAACCAGTTTTCAAATTAAATCCTCTTATTTGAAAAAAGATCTTTCAAAAATAGTTGTGACCTTAAGGTAGGAAAAGCAAGTCACCTTGCCATTATCTGGTTATTTTCTATACATTTTTTAAAAAGGAGAGGAAATAAAGTCAATCAAGGATCTAAGAAATTGCAAAAATGGCAACCTCTTACCAATAAATGAGTTTGGGATATTTTAAGGCATTATTGTTTTAGAGGTAGAGAAGATATGCTCCTGGTTGGGGATGAAGAAGTACTTCAAAATAGCGTGTTTGTGGAGAGTGGCAGAGATGAGTGGTTTGAAAGCATCCTACAAGTCACCATTTGATAAAATTTCTTGAACTAGAGAGTTTGTACCCACCCATATGAAAGAATAAAAGTGTCAATTTATTAAATATGAATAATAAAAAGAAACAAACTTATGCCAAAACTTGGAAGCACTAAGATGCACTCCAGTAAATTAATGGATGAATAAACTATGGTACATGCTCTAAAGGAAATAGTCTATCAATTAAGTGAATAGATATGGAAATATTACCAAGTGAAAGATACCAGCCTGAAAAGACTATCTACTGTCTGATTCCAACTATGTGACATTCTGGAAAAGGCAAAACTATGGAGACAGTAAAAAGATCTGTGATTTCCAAAATTAGTGAAGAGGCAGAAATGAATAAAGAGAGTACAGAGGATTTTGGAGGTAGAGAAACTACTCTGTATAATACTACAGTGGTGGATCATGTCATTATACATTTGTCCAAATCAATAGAATGTACAATAAGGGTGAATCCCAATATGAACTATGAACTTTGAGTGATTACAATGTGTCAGTGTAGATTCATCATTTATAACAAATGTACCATTCCAGTGGGGGATGCCACTTGTAGGGGTGAGAGGGTGTGCATGTTGATGGGGATATATGGGAAATAACTAACTTCTGCTCAATGTTACTGTGAACCTAAAGGCACTTAAAAAATTTTTTTTTAAAGATAGAAGTGAGCTATCAACCCATAAAAAGGCATGGAATAGACTTAAATTCTTATTATGTGAAAGAAGCCAGGTTGGAAAGCCTGTACACCAAATTATTCCAACTATATGACATTTTGGAGATGGCAAAGCTATGGAGGCAGTAAAAAGATCAGTGGTCACTAGGGGTTAGCGAAGAGGGAGGGATGAATTGCCAGAGCACAGAGGATTTTTAGGGCAATGAAATACTCTGTATGATACTATAATGGTAGATACATGTCATTGTACATTGATCCAAACACAGTATGTACAACACCATGAATTCTAATGTCAGCTATGGACTTTGGGTGATAATGATATGTCATTATAGGCTCACTAATTGTAACAAACGTACCCCTCTGGGGTGGAGGATATTGATAGTGGGGAAGGCTGTGCATGTGTGCAGGCAGGCAGTATAAAGGAATTTTCCACTTGATTTTTCTATGTACCTATAACTGCTCTGAAAAATAGTCTATTAAAAACAGAAAGAAAAAAGAAACAAACTGAAATGCAAGTAAACAAAACAGAAACCCGAAAAAAGTGACTGATATTAGGAAGATACCCAGAAGAAAACCCCCTTGGCCTAGTCTGAAGCTTAATAACATGCAAATTGTCCATTTGAATAAAAGAAGAACATATTACCCAGACTGTTGGATATTTTCTGATTAGGAGGTAGGATATTTTATAGGAATGTTTCAAACAATTTACTGCATAAAGCCAAAAATACAAAGGAATGCTGATTTGCTTGATGAGCCCCATCTCCAGGAGAGAAACTAATGCCCAGACAAAATTGTGTAGGAGCCTCAAGTTTCCATTTTAGAGGGGAAAAGTAATCATTTCCCAGGAATTATGAATTAGGAAATTTATAATTTTGGCAACTCAGTTGTGTTAAATTTGTAAAATCTTGTGTTTTTTTTTCTCATTTTTGTGATTAGCAGTAAAATCTCCTAGTTTGTTTATTTTTAGTGGCAACAACAACAAAAAAGAATAAAGGAGACAGCATCCAATTTTCATTTCAAGTTTGGGGGAAGAGAAATCCCCAAAGGATAGATTAGCTGGTTGCAAACACTAATGTAGAAACAAAGAAAAATTAGCCCATTTGGGGATAAAGAAAAAAAAGGGGGGGGCAGTGGCTGTGGTAGGGTTGAAGATGGACCCTGGATTAATACATGTAAAAGACATTTGAACATCTGTAGTAATAACACTATTCATCATGTAATTTCAATATTAGCATCTTACAGACATTTGGAAGAAAGGAAAATGGTGTTTTGTTTTTCTTGATGAGAATACTAGAAAGAAGAAACTGAGCACAACTGAGAACAAATGTTAAAATAGAATGTTTATTATTTAGATAAGGATTATTTCCAATAATTACTATAATTTGTCACTGGTAAAGTGAGATGTAGAGTCAGACCTCTCACTGCTTTTTTTTCCTTCAGCTGCATGGCAAAATAGGATATATTGGTACTAAACTACATCTCACTAACCTCTTTGCCTCAGCTATTGACACGACAAGTTGTTTTTATCTTGAAACTGTGCTAAAATACACTTGGCTTTGCCAGTGAGCTAAAATGGCTCACTGTTTTCTTGCCAGAAAACAAGAAACTAGCAATTTTTAAAATGGGTAATAATTTATGCTCTAATGACCTACACCTACCTCATTTTGGGTTATATAGTGCTTTTTCATTTAAATGTTTTAATGTATTCAAACTTAATTTATTACTAGTAAAAACTACTCAGTTGACATTCATAAGACTGAACGCCTTTGTCTTTAGCCACGTAGCAGGTACAGCAGGGATATAATTTGGTAATATAAAATGCCCTACTTGATTGCACAGCACATATATGTTGTGTTTGATGGGATGGGAATCTACAGCTTGGACTGGATATTGTTTGTTTCAAGTTTTACTTTATTGTTATAAATTTCATTTTAGTTCCCATAATGTGTGTATTTGATTACTGGAGGAGATATTAATAATAGTAAATAATAAGATAACTTACTTGCTCACTAAACATAATTCACTCTAAATAACAAAAGTTAAGGAATATAAGCCAAATAGAAATAAAAACTTCAAAGCAAACCTTTGTGGTGAGCAAGGACAGGCCAAGAAAAGCAGAAGAGAAAAAAGAAGAGAGAAATTCGGGAGACAACTGGGCAATAAAGGGGAAAAGTTGAGGTCTTATCAAACAAAAGAGAAACAAATGTCAGAGACACACAACCTCTTTCCCAACCATAAAAAAATAAATAACAAACCCATTAAAGGTCTGGGTTTTTTATCTACTTTGATGTACTGATAAAAGAGGATGCATTGAACTAGAAATTCTGTTAAACACCCAAAATTCACAAAATGGCAGGCAGGAAAAGAAAGAATAATATTTACATATTAGAGTTAGTAAAAACTAAAGCAATGCATTCATACAAAATTAATATTTACAGTTGTGATTGAACAAAAATTCCCAGAAATAGAAAGCCTGAATCTACGTATATATATATGGAAAGGGGCAACTGGGAAACTGGGAGAATCATATGAAATCATCAGCCTTGAGAAATATGCTAGTAAAACTATTAGACTTAAAAGATAAAAAAAAATAATTCTCAACATTACTATAAATACAATCAAGTAAATTGTAAGAAAAATAGTTATATTGGAAGCAGAATTTCCAAAATCTTGATACATAGACTTTCTCTCCTTTACTTTCTGCATGTTCTTCAGTCTGCTTTGGAAAACTTCTGGGAACGCTTAGGAGATAAGTTGACCTTACTGACCAATGAATGTGAATTATGAAGTTGACTGAAGGGCTAAACTTTTCTGATGGAGTAAACACAATAGAAGCATAGTGAATGACAATTTTAGGCAGCTCTACTCCGGAAAGTTCAAAGCACTAACAATGAAGGCTGAGAAAAAGGGTGTAAAATTGATATCAGAAAAGTTTGACATGCTCCGTTTCCTCCATTTCTCCCGGTCCTCTGACAAGCCCATTGTTCCTAACATGCAGTAACTGCCCTAGAACTTTCAAACATCATCGGGTCAATTCTCAAACATTCTTCTAACATTGCATATCCAGGACCACGTAGCTGAAGATCTAGACCAGGATAACTGTGATGGATTGAAAATAATTTCTGGTGTTACAAAAAAGAAGACATTTTAGAGTTGTTTCATTTCCATTTCAGGTAACTTAGGTGATTATAAAATGACCTCTTAATTAAATTTTCCTTTTGTAGTCTCATTATCAGAACCAAAGAAGCATCTCAAGTCAGTGAATTGCAGATCAGGAGCAAGAGAGGATTTTGCTTCAGCAATTGGAAGAAAATGGCTTCACTAAAGTGTGGAGGATTATTTTTGGAACTTCTCAAATCACTTCCATTTGGGAGGTGTAATTATTTTTATTACTTGCAACTGAAGTTTAGGGAAAATAGATGTATAGCTTCTTATCTGGCATAATTATTTTGTATTATTTTTAATATTCTTTGAGATATAGGCCTCTGGCTTTTAGCATTTAGTATTCTTATAAATTAAATCATTTTTTTCTTAAGAAACATTTTCTTGGAACCTTGAATACATTAGTTATAAAAGGAAATATATGAACCATATTATTTATATATATAAATAATTTGAAGTAAATAAGTTAATTAAAATTACATAGATAGTATATAGTTTCAAATTTTCAACAGAAAAATAAGATATCTAATTTTATATATTCTGTCCTTCCTTCTTTTCTTCCTTCCTTCATTCTTGAGTAAGTCAGTTCAAGATATATTCAGTAGGACTGAGTAAAGTAGATATTCCCACAGTTCGAGGGAGGAGCTCGGTGAAGAATGCCAACAAGTAGGCAGGTCGGAAAGATCATCCATTCGGGAATGGGACTGACTATGCTGAGGGCTACCTGGTTTGGGACATCCAAGCCCAAGTGAGTAAGGAAAGCATCTGTAGGAGGTACGGATGCCACTGTCATCCAGCCAAGTATATGGGATCTGAAGAGGAATGAAGAATGCATCCACAAATAAGTAGCAGTGGCGCTGACAGAAGATTGCTTATGTTGAAAGGAAATTGATCAAGTTAACAAAAATTATTGGAAGTAATTGGAACCATATGTTTTACTTGAATTGCAGGCCCAAGAAACCCACAGATTCATCCTCTGAACCTGCAAGGCCACCCAGAGGCCCCCACACTGCAGTGGCACCCAGGGGTTTACTGTTGAAGACAGTAAGAGAACACCAAAAATGTAAAGGGAGAAAGCAAAATTGCACATTGCCTGATAGTATATAGTGTGAAGGACACAGAGTCACGTTAGTAAAATTGCCACCAAAACATGTTAAATTTGAATGCAATCATAAGAACACATCAGATAAATCCAATTGGAGAATAATTCTAGAAAACAATCAACCTGTAATCTTGGTTTGAACTCATGAAAAACTGAGAAATTGCTTTGAATTGAAGGAGGCTAAAAGAAACATGGCAACTAAATGAAAAATTCGTCTTAGGGAATGAAGTTAATTCCAGGATCTTATTGGCAAAATTGAATGCTCTCTGCAGGTTAGAGGTATCAGTGTTGGTTGTATTGTGGCTACATGAGAGAATATTTTTGTTGTTAGGAACCAATCATTGAAATATTTGGAGTATTAGGGCATTTTATTGATAATTTACTCTCCAATGATTCAGGAAATAAAGGGTTTTTTTTTTTTTTTGTACTACCCTTGCAGTTTTTTAAGTAAATTTAAAATTATTTCAAAATTAAATAAAATCACACATTATAAAACTTATGTAATTATATTTAAGATGAAACTCAGTTATTCCTAAAACCTACTAAAATCAATGGTTATTTATATAGCTAAAAATCATTTTATAAAGATGCTAAATTCTGAACTGAATGTTAAGGCAGAGAGATTTTTTACAAATACTTATTAATTTCAGTAATCAATTTAAGCAATATTTGCCTACATCAGATAAATTAAATTTATTATTGATTAAAAAATAGAATCAATAAAACACAATTTATAAAGTCATGTAAAATATTTGAAAAATAATTTAGCAGATAAATTATATTACATTCAATCAGAGGACTTCTGTAGCTATGTGCTCATTATGTTAAGGAAAATTTACTGTTTCATGAAAGAAAGATAAAATTTGTGAAAACTCACTCTTCAATAGGATAAAAACTCAAGGCTTAAAAAAATTAATTTCCAGAAAAGATTTTAACTATAATTCTGTTGTACAGAATTACACTGAGCTCTGTTCATGGGGCTTCTGATAAATGATCTTTAGGGACAGCGATAAATAGGGCTTTTTGAATGTGACCCATTTTCATGTGTTTTAGCTTTCTTTCCTCCTGATGGTAACTCCTTGGCCTTGGAGATTTGGTTCTCCATCCCCTTTTCCACAGACTCTGCCCCACAGCTTGCCAGTTGGCTCCAGGAGATTTTGAGTCCTGTAGTTCATTAATGCTCATGTTTCCCTGTCATGCAGAACATTGAGCCATTGTTTCACATGCAGTACTGTGAATAGGAATATCTTTCCTCCGTCCACTTTTAGACAAGTTTCTCCAGGGGCCGGTAAGGTGATTTCTTACACTGGGAAGAATTTGAGACAATCTATAACTCAATTGTTGATAAAGAGCACTAGGACCACACAAAGGAGTTGTGAACTGTCTTGGATGCTCTATTCTGCTGGTCCTCTCCACATTGTAAATCAGATTGGGAACTAAAGCTCAGATTTGCCTGGATTCTTACCATTTTAATTTCACTGAGATCCTCCGGCTGTATGTGACTTGTCCATTATGTGAGGGCTAAAAGTTTTCACATGTTACTGCTTTTCACATCACATTGGCCACCAAGTCCAGGGGCTACACACAACTGCAAAGGAGGCTGAGAAATAAAGACTTGCTTTAAATAGCCTGAGCTTAGGTAATAATTCTATTAATTTGAAAGATGGAAATAGATTTGTGGGACAAATACTGCCCTTTATTATACCACCTCAAAATAGCATCTTACAAGGTAGGATGCTACCAGAAGCTACTCTGAGAAAATTCACCTGATTAGCTTTTCTCAGATTTCTGCAGCTTGTAATGAGAAATCCTTTATATTTCTGCTGACTTACAGAAAATTTTGTTACAGAGCTGTATTTTGTCATAATGACATAAGGTAGGCTTATATTTTGAAGAACTGTTTGACTATATAGTGAGGTGGAAGAGAGGTATATCATCGAAGGAAAACAGTTTGGCTAAGGTGTCACTGCTGCAAGGGTTGGGACATTCTGACAGACTAGAAAAATGTGACCTAATGTATCAATACATCTATGAGCTTCTCCTCTGCCCCAAACTACCAAGAAGGTGAGATACTAGGATGAAACCTTTGTCCAGGGACTCCTTTCCTACCTCCTACCAGCTGTCCTCCATCAACCCCCTTCCTTTATGGGTTACAAGGTAATGAGAGAAAAAGAAAATTAAATGTGCCTATTTAACCTAAAACATTTTAAATGGGTTTGTTCATTTTTTAAACACACTTAAAATTAGAATAACTTGAGACACATCCATAGCACATCCACGTTGTAAAGCAAAGCTGTAAGTCATCTCCAAATTGCCAGGGAACTTGAACTTCCCAGAAGTAAATCCAAATCCTGAAGTTTCTCTAGGGTTGGGCCAACTTATTTACAAGTATTTATAAGGCATTGCTTTTCCTCTTGGGAAGATAATGATAGTTTAGAAGACCAGAAATATAAGAGCAATGTAAGCGTAATAACAAGACAGAGTGTAAGTTCTTAACAGGAAACAAAGACAGTGTGATCTCTGAGTTCAGAGGAGGGAATACTGTCCCTACAGAGTGATCAAAGGAGACTTCATCGAGGAGCTGTTAGAGCCCTGATGCTCCTGATTCTGGAGCAAGTAAGATCCTGTCTTTGGGGCTAGAAGGCACTACTTTACTTCCCTGGTTTCTTTCAAAGGAAATTTTTGAAAAGTACTTTCTTTCTTAATCATTTACCTCAGGGTCAGCAAACTCCTGCCTGCTGCCTGTTTTTGTATGACCAGTGAGATAAGAATGGTTTTTATAGATTGTATTAGTCAGCTAGACTAATCTATAGACAAGGTAGCTTGAAGAACAGAATTTTCTTTTCTCACATTACTGGAGACTACAAGTCCAAGGTCAATGTGTCGAAGGGTTAGTTTCTGGTGAGGACTCTCCTTCTGGCTTGCAGATGGCTGCCTTTTTGCTCACATGGTCTTTCCTATGTGCTCACATGTCCCCCCCCTTTCCTTATAAGGACACCAGTACTACCAGATTAAGACCCCATTCTTATGATCTCATTTAACCTTTATTATATCCTTATAGACCCTGTCTCCAAATACAGTCACTTTGGGGATTATGGCTTCAATGTATGAATTCAGAGGAGACAAAATTCAGTACACAAATGAGCACAGCTGATAACACAAATGAACATCTACAATCAACTTAGTGATAGGGAACACTGACCTTGGACCCTAATTAAGCAAAATGTCCTCTGAAGAAGGAATTTTATTCTTTCATTAGTAGACTTTTATTCCAAAAAAAGGAAGTTGTACTCAATTTTTATTTTTTATATTTTGAATTTTTCAATAAAATATTCGTGGAATTTGTTTTCTCTTTTTGTAAAAGAACCTATATTATGTTCTTGATGTTATCTCTTGGCCTGAAAAACCTAAAATACCACCTGTTCTCAACAGAAAAAAATTCCTCCACCTCCGATGTAGTCTAAACAAGTTTGATTCATTTCTAGTCTTTAAGCCTTTATCTAAATTATGGACATCTGCCTAGGAAAATATTTGCTGCTTCTGATCTCTTAAGTTTTTGGTATAATTTCCTACTTTGCTTTAGCTCTCTCCCCGCAGAGATCCATCTCTTCACATAAGCTTGTTTTATAGACTCTCCTGAGCTGTTTTGACATGCATGGCATTAGCTTGTTTAAAGCCCACTTCTGTTGTAAATGTTTTAGGATTATAAAGGCGTGACTTAAAAAAAAATCACAGACTCAATTTATCAAGGGAATTTTCTCATAGTTAGCTTGAGGGGCCCTCAGATTTCTAAATGCCTTCAGTACCAGGAATGTTTAATCCAGATCTGGGTGCCAGGCGCACATAGGAGAGACTGGAGCAGGCTTTTCTTTCCCACTGCATTCACCTGAATTTTTCTAGACTATTGTAGATTTGCCATAATAGAGAGGAGAAGCAGTGCCTTTTGTATACAAATCCAATATTCTGGTTAGTTTTTAGCTCTGAGAAATATTTGAAAAATATATACAGAAAATCCTGCACAGGAAGGTCTCCTGATTTCGTGGAGTATTATACCTTTTCCTTACCAAATATGTTCGAACAATAATAATAGCAAAACAATAATAACGATAACTGAAATTTACTGAGCACTTACTGTGTAGTGGTAGTACCTTGTTAATATCTTTGTAATGTAAATGCCAATATGATTCCTAATGTGCCAATGAGAAAATTATTCTTAGAAAGTATGTATAATTGGCCTTAGGCCACACAAAGCTACCAGTTGGGAGAACTGTGTTTCAAACCCAGGGCTGTTTGACACCAAATCTGTGTTTCAGCAACTCTATATGATTGCCTCCATGTACGTGTTCCAAATGAAAACTATGCTAAATAAGAATGAAAGAAAAAAAAAAATGAAAGAATCAGTCTTATCATCCATCTTTGCAGTCATAGAACTATGCTTTGACTCATCAGTACAAATTAAAACCACTGTATATACAATGTCTGAACTTAACCAATAGTTACCATCAGTTTTGTCACTCCTGAGAAATAGCAAGGAGAATATTCTTTCTGCATTATGTCTGTTCAAACCATGTTTCAGTATAATGGAGGAGGCAGTGATGCTGCCTGTGTACCTGACCCACAGTTACTTATCTCATGTAGCAAAAATACCACAGCCTGTGTGGTCGGGATGGGTTCAGGTATCAGTCAGACCCACCACTTACCAGCAGTGTGCAAGCTTGTAGTTCTATGGTGAGTTTTATCTCAGAAATCCATTAAAAAAAGAAATCTGACCTCTGTTGGGCTTCCTGGATGTTCCTGAATATCTGGTGGTGGGAAGGTCCAATTACTTTTTTTTTCTATTTTAAAAAATCTATGTATTTATTTTACAGTATTCTTAAAATTGAAGTATAGCTGATGTACAATATTATATGTTACAGGTATACAATATAGTGATTCACAATTTTGAAGGGTTATACTCCATTTATAGTTATTATAAAATATTGGCTACATTCCCTATGTTGTACAATACATCCTTGTAGCTTATTTTATACCTGATAGTTTGTACCTCTTAATCCTCCACCCCCAATTACTTTTTGAGCAGCAAATAGCTCATACCTGATACAAATCAGTGGATGAAAAATAATCTATCAGGGAACGGGTATGCCTCACTTCTCATCAACCAGTTCATGCTCATCCAACTGTCTGTTACATAAATATAAAGAAAATATTTTAATGAATGCTTAAACGATTATTATGAGCCTGCAAACAATAAAAAAAGACAAGTAGTGACTGGTTTTGCTGATTGTGTTTTTTTGCTCTAATTATTGGGAACACAGAAGTATTTTTAATTGTTATGTAACTCTTCTGTGCTTAGAAACAAGTGAATACACTGCTGTTTAAGGTTGGCTAGATGAACTCACGCACTTATGTCTGCCACTCCCAAAATGTTAATACAAGGATAATAAATTATTTTTAATGAACTAACTGGGGGGAAAAAAGACTAATGTAAAGAAAGTATGAAAGCTTGAAAATGCCAGACATTTAACATCCAGGCAGAAGCCCTGAAGGTGTTTTTCTGTTTTGAGAAATTTAACCAGAACAAAAGCCAAACCAAAACAAACAAAAATAAATCTAAAAGTTATCATTTAGGAGATGCTCCAAAGAATCAGCCAACTAGGTTATCCTACAGCAGAATTCAAGTCAGTAGTTAAGTCCTATAAACTTACACAAAGCTTCTAAATAGCTTACAGAAACTGTCCTCTTAAATCTAAGCAAGTAATTACAGGTCATCAAACACTTAAGGAACATCTCTTATATGAGAAGAAAATAATAAAAAACAACAAACTTAGAAGAAACAGAAAACATGTGAGGAATGGAAACAAAAGTGAAAAAAAATTCTCAGGTATATAAGAAAAAACTACATTCACAGAAAACATTGATGATGTGATAGAAAAAAAAAGGGAACAAAAACTTAGGGGAGAAGAAAGAGGACAACATAATAACAAAAAAGAGATGGCAGGCAATGTTGGGGAAATATATAAAATAGATAAAATTGAAAAATGAGCAAAAATAGAAAATACAAGGACATTAAAAGAAGGAAGACTCTAGTTAGAGAAAACATAATAAAGCATAGAACAGGAAAAATAATTATGAGTTACCTGTGAAATGTACTTTTAACTATAATATGCATGTTATGTGCACAATATACATTAAGATCCAGATTTAACTGAAGTTCTGATGGAGTGCTGTTAGGAGGAGGGGAGAATAAGAAGTATGTGTGGAAGAGGAAGGGTGCAGAGGGGTGAAAGAAAATTAAACCCTCATCTTCCATAGGAAAGGCAATACCAACATTAAAGTTGCAAGACATAGCAACTGAAATCAATTATTTGTTATTAAAAATATGGAGGAAATTACCAAAAGAAGTAGCAAAAGAGTTGAAATGAATTGCCCTTTGAGAGTGAGTAATTGGAGGGGTAGATAGTACACTGCTTTTATCATTTCAAGACTTGTAAAACTATATGATTCTGTAAATTATGTTCATGTATCACCTAGATAAAAGTAAAAATTATATTAGAAACATGGGTACTTTATTGAACTACTGTAGCCAGTATGGGCTCTCTGTGCTCTCTTGTGAGTACTCTGTAGTAAAAATAAACCAACAGCATCAACTCTGTCCAAGAGTTAAGGTGATTTTTAGTTGCATTTTATTGAATCTATCCAAGTTCACTTCCATTTCCATCTGAAATGGAGGTTTAGAACATAAAAGAGAGAAACCTAATCTAATTTGAAAATCAAGGAGGACATTTCTAAGGCATATATAATTTATTTTGGTCCTGAAGAATAAGAAATATTAAGCTGCAAAGAGGGAGGGGATAGCATGTGAAAAGAACTGAAGAGAAAGAACCTTGACCTTGAACTGAGCGGCTAATGGGTTAATGGGGTGGCGGTGAGGTGGAGTCAGGGCTGCTGTGGTGTAGGGACCACAGGGCCCAATGGCTCTTGATGACTCTGGAGAGAGAGCAGGAGCAGGCTCATTTAAGGCCTTGGGAGAAAGTTTTAGATTTTCTTTAAGAAGAAAAAAATTGGTGTAACCAAGTAAGATACAGGTTAGAAAAAGAGAAAGAAGGAAAGAATAAAGGAATGAAAGAAACAAATTAATTATTAATACCAAAGTAAAAAAAAATGAATCACAGAAAAGGAAAAATTATCATAACATTATTTATGATTTAGCTATGAAGTACATTTTAGGTCGTAATAATGTAAGCAAAATTCTGATACTACTCTATTGGGAGGAGACTGGAAAAGGACGGGCAGTGCTGTTTAAATAGTGAAGTAATATTTCCACTGTTTCCCTGTGTGAGTTTCTTGAGAAAGGAGAAGGAGGGAAGCTGGAAAACTTGAAAAGAAAGCTCAGGATAAAATTTATTGAATGCATGCTTAAAAGCCCTAAATGGCATGATATAAAATTCTGAGGGAAAAGTCTTATCACAAAGCGAATAACCATTGTTAGTCTATGAAATATGCTGCTTTCTTACAACCTTTTCATTGTCCTGTTTTCTACATACTACATTTACCAAAATGGTATCAAAAGTAGGAGCAAATCTTCTCTAGGAAAGCAAGCTGACTGGCAAGGTAAGAGAAATTTCCTTAGTTATCAGACATTAGCCTTGGGCTCTTCTGCAGAAAATTAGGTTTATTTAGCAGGATATTTAAGAATAAATTCATTTTTGTATTTCCAGTCTGGTTGGAAGGTTTTATATTAATTTTAAAAGTTCACATAGAATGGTTTTGAAGAGCCTGTTCTCTACAAATGTCTGTTTTGATCCAGTATTAAAAGGCATGTCTGCCCACGTGATGCAGCCAGAAATAGGTATTTAAATGTAAGACAAGAAGGTTAAAAATATCTGATAGATTTTCTGTGTCAAACCTTTTAGGTCCAACTGACCAATGCAGTGGCTCAAAAATCTATGTCAAATAATGAAGACTACTTTAAAAATACTTTTTAATAGACAATGATTATTTTAAGGACTTTTTTCAATAGAGAAAAATGACAAATGGAAAATATCAGAAATGAGTAGATGGAATATAGATGGAATAATAAAAGCAGCCAAAAACACTGCTATAGTTTAGCCTAACTTGTTTTATGAAACTGTCACTGAAGAAGTAAACTCATACCAGCAACCTGTTCCAGGAAACTCTTAGAGCATGCTTTAAACAGTCTAGTCCACTTTAGGAAATGCAAAAAACTAATGTCACATTCATACAAGATTTACCTGAGAGAATCTGGAGTTTCTGATGTAAATCTCTGGCATAGGAGGAAAAAGTACTCCCTGAGATTAATAATTATTGTGACTTTGGATTAAATTCTGGACATCACACAAGTGTATGCTTTGTTGTGTGGAATGAGAAAGAAATAGAAAAAGAGAAAATGAGAAAACTAGAGTGTGAGAAAATGAGAGGCAGGAAGGAAGGAAGGAAGGAAATGGGAGAGAGAGAAGGAGAAAAGAGAAGAGAAGATAATGATGAGCCTAAGGAATTGGGGACATCTGCCAATCCCAGACATTTCCCCCAAAATCCATGCTGTACCACCCCTTGTCTGACAAAGGAATTTTAGAGCAGTCTTATAATGGAGATGTAGCCTTGTGTCATGGGCCACATTGCAGAGAAGATTAGCCTGGTCTTCCTATCTCAGTACATTATTTATAATTCAGAGACAGAGGCCATGAAGCAAAACCCTAAAGGGATATGGAAGCCTGTTGCTAAGAGAGAAAGTGAATACTGGGCCCAAATTATGCAATGATGATCAGGCACTATTCCTGGTGTTAGTTACTCACTGGTTCCCTCTAAATAAAATTAATGGATAGACAACCGTGATCTTAAAGGACTTGCGTGGGTTCTTACTGTGCCTGATTTCAAAAGTAAGGGAGGAGTCTACGTTTGTCCAAGTCGTGAGGCGATTAGGAGATGGGCTGCTCATTTTGCAAGTTACAACTCAGAGACCACTTGTCAACATAAGCACCTGTAATGAGCAGGACCTATCACAAGCAGAGTGATTGACAGGAAGGTCTTTCCAATTCCAAAGAATGAGTTCTTACTGGCCCTGTCCAGTGGGATGTGGCGTATATCATGGTTTGGTGACTACTGCATGTTGATTCCCCTTTTTGCTTTTACTAAAATGGAAAGTTTTTTTTTCCTTTAATTTTGTCTTCAACATCATTTGATTTCAGGCACAAGTATGTTAAGAGTAAATATAGTTTGCCTTTAATTATAGAAGATGTAGGATCACAGGCAAGTATAATAGTAGTTGATGAAAAAGTATTATTAAGAAATCTGGAGCTTGGAGCTGCAGGGAACAGATAGTTACAAATCTCGGTTGCTATACTTTTCCTTGTTAATAAAATACGAATTTTGTATAAGGTGGCAATGTGCCCAGCTAGAAAACTATACTTTCTAACTTTATAGACCTTGTCATCCATGTGTTATAGTTTTTGGCCAATAAAATGTAAGCTGAAATTTGATAGCTATTTCCATGAAAATTTTGCTTTTCAAGTATTGATTTCACCCTCCCATTTTTTCACTTCTTAATTCTTTCTAATAGCAATTTGGTTGTGAGTTTGTAAAAGCCAGTTTACAGATTCAAAAGACCCAACTTACAGACATATTAGAAGGAGAGTCACATATTGAAGATGGTAAAGAGAAATATGGAAGGAGCTGAGGACACACACGTCATGAAGCTGTTATATTAGCCCTAAATTGTTTAACTCTGGATTCTCTACTGTGTGAGAAAGAGTAACCCACCATTATTTGGATAAACCACTATTGGGTTTTGTCAATGCAGGAAACTTACTGGAATTATGAAAAATGTTTTTCTTTATAATTGTAAAGAAAGTTCAAGAAGTGCAAACAGAGATTTGAGACTGTTATTGCCATTTTGATTTTAGAACAATCTAAAGTAATTAAATGTGAAGTATTTTGGGGAGGTTATTATTCTGCACCCCCATAACAAACACAGATGAAAAGATGAGTACCAAAGTTGCATGGTTTATAAAATGATAGCAAATATGTTGAATATTATTTTTAGATTACTAACTACATGAGAGAAAACTCCATTTCTGGCCATAATGATGTAATTGAGATTGGAATTAGCTTTTTCTGCAAGTAAGTAGAAACTTGAAAAAATAGAATTAAATTGTTTTCAGACATTGGACAAAAACAGCACAAGAACAAGATCTATATATAATAAAAATAAACAAGGTAAACCCTACAGTTGCTCTAAATTTCTGGGTAGAGGAACTTTCCACACTGCAATACATGAAGGGATATCACAAAAAGGTCATGATAGTTTTACCAACATTGAAAAAAAATCTGAAAGACATATATACCTGATTTCAAGACTTTTTATAAAACTGTTGCAATTAATTGTGTGGTATTGGTGTAAGGATACATCAGTGGATCATTAGAACCAAACACAGAGTTCAGAAATAGACCAAAACACAAACATTCAATTAAGTTTTTTAAAGAATGCCTTCATTCTTGAAGAACCCTTTCATTCATTGCATAAAGAATTTTGAATAATATTTATTTTATTTCAGCACTTTAAAGGTGTTGCTCCACTGGCTTCCAGCCTTTATAATTTCTGATGATTTCTGATGGGCAGTTTGTTAGTATTCAATTTGTTGTTCCTCTTTGTAATGTGTGTCTAAAGGAAAAAAATCCAGGGAAACGTCTGCTTCCTTTTTGTATGTTTGAGACATACTAAAGTTGGGCTCCTGTTGAAAAATTCTTATATCTTACATTTTGAAAGGAAGTAGCAAATACATTCACCTGTAAAGCTTGAGAATTTTTCTGAATTCCTTACTTTAACTGAAATGTGAAGATTGGCAATATGAGTTCTATGACCTGATGAAGAGGCAAAAAAGTTGTGTGTTAACTCCATGTTGACTGATAAACCAAACTTTCCACTGACTTGCTGCTCCCTTGGTCCCACCTGGTTTGCAGTTTTGTTTGGGTCTTTCTCCTCTCTCAAATATCCAGCTCAGTGCCTCTTGATAGTGCCAGTGACTCTCCAGCCAAACATAACCTGTTCCTTGCCAGGCGTTGTTCTGCTATCACAGGCTATGTTCCAGAAAACCAAATTCTTTCTTCAACACCATAAATATAGCTGACCATTCATTTTTCACATCTTCCTTCCTTTCTTCAAAACTACACTCTGGAGGAGGAGATACAAATACACAGTGAAATTAAATTAAAATTGAAAATCAAAGTCAAAATACATTTCTTACTCAGCGGTTTAAATATTTTATCTATCCATTCCTTTTTTTTCTTTCTTTTGTTTGTTTTGTTTTACAGTTCATTTTATAGATATGTCAGGCTTCTTGCTGCATTTTGCTCTGTGTCTCTTGGAAAGAGTCGCCTTCACTGACAGTGCTCCATCAGAAAGTAGGTGACATTCTTTCAGAGATATTTTAAAAGAGATTTCTACCCTAATGAAGAGTTAGATTTAATATCGCCAAGATCACTTTCAGCTCCAATGCCCAAAGATATACTCAGCAATGTTACCACACCACATTGGAAAGAAACTATTATTTTTACTTAATTATGTATTTTAGAACCAGTGAGTCTTTTCAACACATAGAAATTGTTCAAAGAGTGATGCATCTTTTCATACTATTCTAAAAATCACAGAATTAAAAGAACCTAGGTTAATAATAAGGGGCTAATTTATAGCTTTACTACACAAGAAGTCTGCCATTAACCTAACAGAGGCTCCACACAAAAAAATAATTCTGTAGTGGAAGAGGCCAAAGGGAAAGTTAGCCCTATTCTGGAAGAGAACCCCCATTATGTGCAATTTGATGATATTAATGCTATTTTCTTTCCTTTGCAGTTTTGTAAAACCTAAACATTTTAATGGGATTCATTTTCTTGCCTGGGAGAGAAAGATTACATTACTTTAAGCTTTCTGTAAATTTTAGAGCATATGTTATATAGTAATTTGATTCTTAGACTTTACTGAGTTTAGGGAGCTTCAGTCCTCTGATCAGAAGCTGTGAAGCGAGAGCCACTCGGGGCTCCAGATCCTGTCTGCCAACCACTGGACTTCATGATAGTTCATGCTGCCAAGTGGACAGAGACCAATTATTTTCTGGTTCCCAATTTCTGAGTCCTGCACTGTAGGTTAGACCAGCCCATAAAGTTGACTTTGTGTATACAGTACTCTGAAATGGCATAATCAACACATTTTTCTTCCTGCACATGGCAGCAGAAGAGAAGAACATGCTCTATTAATTGATCTGCTGAAACCTTGGTCCACAGGGAAATAAATCTTTCAACCCTTGAGTTAGAAGGGCTGTAGTTTTCCTAGGGCAGTGCAGATCTTTCAATTTGCTTTTCTGTGTAAAGCTGAACCTTAGTTTTCAGTACTCCCATAAACTCAGGAACACTGGAAATCATTCTTATCTATCTACTGTTTTAATTACCATTATACTTTCAAAAATTAGATTCTCCTATTTTGCATGCCCAGAATGCATATCTACAACAATGATCTCCTTTAGAAAATCAGTAAAAGTAGAACAAATTAAGGATATGTGGCTCTTCTTTAGACTTAACCAACACACCAATTATTCTACCATTTCTATTATTGAAGAATAATTGAGAATCAAATTACCAATAAAATTTAAAAGACGCCTATGGCATGTTGAATTATTGTGTCTTTTACTAAAGCCCAAGTCTTCCACTCAGTGAATCACCTTAATGCCCTATTCAGAAACTCATCTACCTTAATGACCTATAGTTTTTAACCGTTTTTTAATGTATAGTCAATTTACAATGTTGTGTTAGTTTCAGGTGTAAGTAAGTTCATTTCTTTCATTTTTTAGATTCCACATATAAGTGATATCGTATAATATATGTCTTTCTATGCCTGACTTACTTAATACAATAATCTCTTAAGTCCATCCATGTTGCTGCAAATGGCATTATTTCATTTTTTATGGCTGAGTAGTATTCCATTATATATATATTCCTGTATATATATATACATCACTTTATATACATATATACATATATACACATACATACCACATCTTTATCCATTCATTTATTGATGGACATTTAGATTGCTTCTGTGTCTTGCTTATTGTAAATAGTGCTGCTATGAATATTGTGGTGCATGCGTTTTTTTGAATTAGAATTTTCTCTGGATATATGCCCAGAAGTGGGTTACTGGATCATATGGTAACTCTATTTTAGCTTTTAAAGGAACTTCCATTCTGTTCTTCATCATGGCTGCACTAATTTACATTCCCACCAATGGTGCAGGAGGGTTCATTTTTCTCAGCACCCTCTCCAACATTTATTATTTTTAGGTTTTTTGATTGATGGCCATTCTGACCAGTGTGAGGTGATACCTCATTGTAGTTTTGATTTGCATTTCTCTAATAATTAGTAATGTTGAACATCCTTGTATGTGCCTGTTGGGCATCTGTATGTCTTCTTTGGAAAAATGTCTATTTTGACTTTCTGCCCATTTGTTAACTGGTTGTTTATTTGACATTAAGCTGTGTGAGCAGTTAGTATATTCTGGAAATGAATCCCTCGTCGATAGCATTGTTCGCAAATATTTCCTCCCATTCTGTAGGTTGTCTTTTGTATTTTGTTTATGATTTCCTTTGTTGTGCAAAAGTGTTCAAGTTTAATTAGGTCCCATTTGTTTATTTTTGGTTTTGTTTCCATTACCCTAGGAGGTGATTCCAAAAAAAATATTGCTGCAATTTATGTCGAAGAATGTTCTACCTACCTTTTCCTCTAGTTTTATAGTATCCAGTCTTATATTTAGGTCTTTAATCCATTTTGTGTTTATTTTTGTATATGGTGTTAGAGAATGTTCTAATTTCATTCTTTTACATGTAGCTGTTCAATTTTCCCAGCACCACTCATTGAAGAGACTGTCTTTTCTCCATTGTATATTCTTGCCTCCTTTGTCATAGATTAATTGACCATAGGTGAGTTTATTTCTAGGATTTCTATTTTGTTCCATTGACCTATGTCTGTTTTTGTGCCAGTACCTGTTTTGTTTACTGTAGCTTTGTAGTATAGTTTGATGTCAGGGAGCATGATTCCTCCACCTCTGTTCTTCTTTCTCAAGATTGTTTTGTCTGTTTGGGGTCTTTTGTGTTTCCATACCAATTAAAAATTTTTATTCTAGGTCTGTGAATAAAATAATGATAATTTGATAGGGATTGCATCAAATCTGTAGTTTGCCTTGGATAGTAGGGTCATTTTAACAATATTAATTTCTCCAATCCAAGAACACAGTATGTCTTTCCATCTGTGTGTGTCATCTTCAATTTCTTTTATCAATGTCTTATAGTTTTCAGAGTATAAGTCTTTTACCTCCTTAGGTAGGTTTATTCCTAGGTATTTTATTCTTTTTGATGTGATGGTAAATGGGATTGTCTCATTAATTTCTCTTTCTGATAGTTCATTGTTAGTGTATAGAAATGCAACAGATTTCTGAATATTAATTTTGTACCCTGCAGCTTTACAAAAATCATTGATGAATTCTAGTAGTTTTCTGGTAGTGTCTCTAGGATTTTCTGTGTATAGTATCATGTCATCTGCACATATAGGAGCATGTCAATATACAAGACAGAGGTTAACAGACATAATGGGGAAATCAACAGTAACACAATAATAGTGGGGGGATTTAACACCCCACTTACATCAATGGACAGATCATCCAGACAGAAAATCAGTAAGAAAACACATGCCTTAAATGACACATTAGACCAGATGGACTTAATTGATACTTATAGAGCATTCCATCTAAAAGCAACAGAATAGACATTCTTTTCAAGTGCACATGGAACATTCTCCATGATAGGTCGCATTCTGGGCCACAAAGCAAGCCTTGGTAAACTTAAGAAAACTGAAATCACATCAGGTATCTTTTCCTAAGACAATGCCACGAGGCTAGAAATCAAGCTCAAGAAAAAAACTGCAGAAAACACAAACATGTGGAGGCTAAATGATATACTACTAAACAGTCAATGGATCATTGAAGAAATCAAGGAGGAAATCAAAAAATACCTTCTTGTTTATGGTTGTCAAAAAGTATTTGCGGCTTACTGATTTTAAACTTTGAAAGATAATTTTTATTCCTGCCTATTCTACTTCAAAACTCTTATTATCTTGCCAAGGATTTACTGGTCTGTATATTCTTATTTGGAGGAATTGAATTTGAAGCTCAAAGCTTTAAAGACACCAGGGAAAGACCATGCTTGGATATAGCTGCCATAATCAGTCTCCTTAGAGCAAGTAAGGATTGCCAAGTTTAATGAATTCTCCTCACTGTGAAAGCAGTTTTGCAACAGTTGCAGAAAAACTTTTCCCAAAATTCTGTTTATAAACCAGAAGAGGCCTTTTTTTGTCATTGTAGTTTATCTGACGAAGTTTTGTCTATTTTTTAAGTACTCTGGCTCTAAATTTGTGTGATTCTATCCCCAGCGCCATTCTGCAGAATCACTGCCAGGTTCATTTATAATCATGCTTTCAGTTTATGACATTCTCTGTGCTTCCTGGTTGGTAGTAACCACCTCTGGGCCATTTCCCTGGAACTGGGAAATCTTTTGGTACCTAGTATGACTGTTGTCTTCACACCCTTACACTTGCCTTCTCTCACTGCCACTTGAGGAACTTCTGGTTCTATGTTTATACGTGTAAAGGATAGCTTATGCAAATGTCTTAAGAAACACTCAGAATTTGAATAAAACTGAGATTTCTCTCAATGAAGGAAAACAGATTCAAGCAGCAATGTCAAATATTGTTTAAGCTGTGACTGGTTCTGGGGGATGGTAGACAATGATGGAAACTACAATTAAATCCCTTCAAAGAAAGCACTATAATAAAAATACATAGTTTATGTATTAACCTGACCGTGGTATGAGTATCTAGCATTTGGGGGATCTTCTAAAGTTAAAAATACCTCATTTGTTATTCCTGAGTCGATATATTATCAAAGTTAGAAATGTCAGTACCCTGAAATTAGCCTTGCTACCAAGTGTATTAATTATTTCACTTAACATATACTTACTTAAAATCTACCATGGACTAGATAGATATGGTCTTGATTGATAAGGGTGTAGCAGTGAACGTGTAACTGTGCGCTTGTGGAGCTTACATTCTAGTGGAGGAGGTAAACAATAAACAACAATTATATTAAGGCTTAGTTACATTTGTGAAAAATGCTATATATAAAAAAAAAGAAATGCAGAGTTCAATGTGAGGACATAACATAATCATACCTGGTAAAGGAGGGAAGAAAAAAAGTAATAATAAGCTGAAATGAAATTTCAAAGAATGATTTAACTAAGTTAGTGAAAATCTCTGGGTACAGAATTTTCAAGCAGAGAAAAGAGCACCCAGGGGCCAGTAGGAAAATGGGTTGTATTGGTTTCCTAGTGCAGCAGAACAAAGTATCACAAACTGGGTGGATTAAAACTGCAATTTGCTTTCCTGCAGTTCTGCAGATACAGGTGAAAATAAAAGTTAACTTTAGACTTGGTTAGAAAGAAGAACATTTGGGCATGCATGCTAAACATTTAAGGGTTACACCTAAAATAATAGAAGACATTGAAGTAAAAATATAAGATTTTAAAAATTGATCTGTCATTAACAAAGGGAAAAAAGTGAAGAATAAGTATGGTAAACATAAAACCTTAATAATATGGTAGAATTAAGTCCAAATATATCATAAGCCACATGAATATTATTCTTGCCTACTAAGGAACTGAAAATCTCAAATAATATTTTTGAAGTGTTCACTTTGGCTATCATTACCAAAGAAAAAATGAATTATGGGAGCTGAAGGTAGATTGGAAAGGTGAAAAAGTGTAAAGTTCAAGAAAAGTTCAGAGAACATTTCAGTATCAGTGGTGAGAGTAGAAATTAAGTAAAATAGACATTTTAAGGAAACACATAGGAAGTAGGTTTAACAGTTGTTATATAATCCAAGGGGCAGAAACCCACTCCTACATCTTACAACCTCCTGAAATTACTCTCACCAGTGAACATTTAAAATAACAGACTAAGCCCCAGGTCCCCAAATGGAGAAATCTAGTTCCCCCTTTCTGCTTGCAGTATTTCTCAAGATTTGGAAGTAACAAATATGTCTTTTAGTGATCTGATACTTACATCCTGTCTCCTCTGAATTCTGTCTTTATTATATACATTTTATGTCCCGTGACTCTCTTTCCACCTTGCCTCGAATATGTCATACAACTCATTTCTTTATTTCTAGTAACCAAAAATGTTATAAAGCATTATTATGTATTACACTTTTGTTCAAAATGGGAAGTAACAAAAGTGTGTAACAGAATAGCACCAAATTAAAAAAAAAAAAATTAGTCCTCCTTTACCTTAAGACTGCCTTAGACTAACCTGACATCACGAGTTTATCCCTGGTTGTCATTATCCCTCAGGATTTGTCCCTAAACCACATGAATCATATGCACTTCTGTCTCTTCCTTGGTTTCTTCTCACACCCATCCTCTTCAGATCTCATTCCCCTTTATGAGAAAGGACTCTCAACATGACAGTCAGGAGTTTCAATTTATTCCACTTACCTCTCCATATTTTCCCCACCTTTCCCCCAAACACAATCTCTGGGTGTGATTCTACATTCAGAACATTCACTCTCCTTACCTTGCTGTGATGGCTATTTTGCCTTGCAGAAGATAGAGAAATCATGAGGCAAAATATTTAGCAGAGTTGTTTAAACTTGTCCTTCCCTTTAACAGTTGTTTGAAATTGAGCGCATAGCTTGGAGGACAGAACAGGAAAATGTTCTGGGAGTTTTTCTTCTACTCCTGATTGTTTGCTGTGTGGTGCATTTCATATATATGAAATATGTTGTCTTATGAACAGGGACACACACCCATATAAAGGCGTTAAGTTATTTTACAGTGATATTTGTTTTGTATTTGGGTGATATTTTTGGTATATTGAAAATCATTGAGTGATGGTATTTTTGATTGTTTTCTCCTTTAGAAACTATATTATCTTTCTTGTAATTTAGACTTTCTGGCTTTAGCTTTCAGGTCATATCATTTTAAGATCTCATATTATTCATATTCTCACTTTTAGCACTTTGATTTGAACTAAATATTTGATTTGAAATTATATTTATTGTTTATATTCCTTTAACTTTCTAATATTTTAGATGATTTTTCCTTTAGCTCCTTAAAATAATACTTTTAATAATTTTTATTCATTTCTTTATTTTAACATTTATTCCTTTTTAGAACTAAAAAGTAACAGGACATTTATTGGATTTAATGTACATATAATGTTAATTCGATTAGAGTTAATTTTCTTTTTTTTTTCATTCTCTGTGCTTTACAACATATCCTGTTGCTTATCTATTTATTAGTTTGCATAAGAAGTTGTATCTCATAATCAGTCCTCTACTCCTATCTTGCTCCTCCCCTTTTCCCTCTCCCCACTGGTATCCACTGGTTTGTTTTCTGTATCTGTAAGTTTGTTTCTATTTTGCTATATACATTTGTTTGTTTTATTTATTGGATTCCACATATAAGTGACAACATACAGTATTTGTTTTTGTCTGACATTTCACTAAGCATAATACTCTCTTGGTCCATCTACATTGTTGCAAATATTCATCCTTTAGATTTATCAGTTATCTATTTTCATTTATTACTAAATCTCTTTAAAAGTGACAATTTTTAAAAAGTATTATTTTATTTCTTCTCTTATCCCTTTCATTTCAGCCCCTTTACCGTCACAAGTGTAGTAGTCTTACATTTTTGTCTTACTGATTTTGATACTTCTGTTTTATTATTTTTCTGATTTAAAAATTTTTACATCTAATTTTAATTTCTTCTGATTTTAATTTTGGGCTTTGTTTTATGATTTTAACATTGTTAACTTTTTCTCATCTTTTATAGTGTAAAATTTAACAGTTCCATAGTTTCTGTGATAGGTGTGGAAGCTCCAAATGATGACAGAGATATATCTTCAAATATAACACAATATCACAGTAGGGGTGCTGTTGAAGAGGAAGTGATTAATTCCAGTGGATAGAACATAGGTGGATGGCAGATGAGACGGTATTTCAAGGGCAAAAGAGAATCTACTTCATTGGGGTCTTTCTAGGTGTCCAGCATGATGAAAGTGCTTCACTCTGATAAGACCCTTTATCTTCCCAACAATCAAGCATGGATGGTATTATTATAATCAATGTATAGATGACTCTATTAGAGTTTCATGAAGACTAATTTTTCCTGAATTGTCCAGCCAGTAAAAAATACAAACCACGTCCATCTGACTAATTTCTCCCTTCTTTGCTTCACATTTGTTCATTGAAATGGTGGGCCAGGCAATGACTGGGAGCTACTTTGAACCTAATTACTACCAAGTGAGCAGAACCAGAACCCACTAATGTATCAACTGTGAAGATAATGACATTCTTCATAACAATATCTTTGACCTAACATGAGTAAGTCTGCTTACTCTTTCAGAGTGGCTGCGAAATGTAGGTGAGGGGCTTTTCTTTTATAGTTTACTGTATGTACTTAAGGTATTTTATACTTAGAAGAAAAAAATGCAGAGAAGTTGTCATCTAGTGATTTTTTTCCTCTTATCAAAATTCAGATGTTTAAATCTCATCCACTAACATTGATAGAAAATGTAGTTTTACTTATTCAGTAAAGTAACAACTAATTGGAATCTAATTACCTTAAAAACATGTTCCTAGGAAACGTGTCCATCTCATGAAATCTCTGAATTTGTCGTGAATTTTTGTTTAGAATTCTAAACTAGTACTAATATGCTCTTTAAGTTTTCCACTAGTTTATAAACACTCTTGTTGACCACAGAGTATTTATAGAGTATATGCCAAACTTAATTCAACTAAGAGCCTGGCTTTGTTTTTCAGTGTTTTGAAAACTGCATAAATTTTGATGATTGACAATCAGGGTGTGATTCTTTTTCCTGGACTGAAAAATAAATGAAATCTTTCTACTTTTAAATAATAAACACCCACAATTTAAACAGAGTAAGAGGACTTTGGTTATTTATTTTTTTAAGTGCATACACTATTGGAAAGTAGACCTAGAAGAAATAACCTTTTATGTCACGTGATTTTAAAAATTCTCAGGAAAGATACTAATGACTTATGTTAATACTCTTATAGTTTCCCTAAAATTATCAATGCATTCCTTCTTAACCAAATCCATTAAATTCCGCATTAGTATTAGTGTAGATTCAAATTTTTCTGATATTACCATGTGGGTTAACTTGTCAAGTAAACAGCATATGCGACTTACACTGTTAAGTTATATGTATTGATTCTGATACATATTACCCCTCAATGCATATTTCTATATGACTATAGAATATTATCTATAATATATTGATTGTTAAATGAATTTTAAAGTAATTTGATTATTACTAACAGCATTTTGGGATTATAAAACTGTTTCAACAATTTTGTAACTTTCTTAATTTTTTCATTGGCAAGCAGACACCAAGATTTTTAATAATGCTTTAAAAAATCCATATTAGTCAGTTAGTGAAGGCCATATGCAGTTTAGGTAAAGCAATAAGGAATGTCAAAAATGATGAAAAATCACAAATATTATGATAGTGAATCCTGAAAAGAAATACTTAGCCTATGACAGTATAAACCACATGTGGCGAATAAACCACATTTCATTAGATAAAAAGACTATCCAAGTTTTGGTTTATCCAGGAAGTTAACTATTTTTGTTCAATCATTGTATGTCTCCTTAGTTCAGAGTTCTAGTAACTGCCCCAGATATCCTTTCATTACTTCACTTTTTTTCTCTATCTTTATTTTATTTGCTTTATTTTTGCTTTTTTTGTATCATTGTTGCCCATGTATTCTCTGAGTTGGCTCTAGGAATTTGAGGGAAATTGCTTATAAAAAAATCACCACTACTTTTAGTACAATTAAAATTACCCAAAATAAGTGTTATAAACCTACTTATTAAAAACAAGCAAGCAGAAAAGCCAAATAGACTGCAACACGAAAAGCACAGCAGAGAACTAATGAGAGCCATGCACGTCCATCACTTATCCAGTCCCTCACTCCTGGTCCTTAATTAGAATAATCCCAGGATAGTGATAGCTGGCAAATGGGGTACATCATTAGTTACTCCTTTCAGATAATGATTTGACTTCATTGGTGTCCTCGTCAGTCTCTTATTTTCAGGTTGATATAGAGTCTGTGGTGTGGACAGAGAATATGGGTGTTAGTGTGGGTATCAGGCATTATCTCAACACAAAATGCAGCAACCTAGCACCCTTTCCAGATTTCATCCCAGCTACTGTGTTCCCCCAAGGCCTGTGCTCTCCATCAGGTCTTCTCTTTAATGTCATTGGATTAGAATTGGGGACAAAGGGCTTCTAAAATAGATTCATCAGGATTGGCCCTTTGTTATGACTTTTAGTCTATTACTGTTAAATTTTTTATTTGTAAATGATAGAAAATCAAACTAGCTTACACCCCCTTTCTCAGTTGTTACCTCACAGAATGGAAACAGGTAAGGGTGACCCATTCCAGCATGGCAGGATTCAGGGATGCAGATAACAGGATGCATCCTCCAGTTCTGTGCTGTGCATTCCTTTGTTGTTGGCTTCATTCTCAACTGAAAATGATCACCAGCCATTCAAGACATATCGCCTTTGCAATAATGGTCCCAAATCAAACAGAATGCCTTTCTCAGTTATTCCAATAAAATACCTATGGCTGATTGCTCTAGTTTAAATCATGTTCCCGTCTATGCCCAAATATCTCCAATTGGTCAGCTCTTGATTTATACCCAAGTTTGTGTATACACGTTTTCAAGCATTGGGTTATTTCTGAATTTAGTTTTGTAGGTAAATTCCTAAAGTGATGTTTTTTCATTAGAGCATATGAATGTTTGTGTAACTCTTAGTTCACATTGACAAATTTATTTTCTGAGTTGCCCTATTTTTAAATATTCTCTTAGGTTCTCTTCATCTAATTCTACATTTTCTCCCATAGCAAACTAATATAGTCCTTTGGCTTTAATTACCATCTTTAGTCAAATGGTTGGTAAACCTGCATATCTAAATTGAGAATCCTGAACTCCTGACCTCCGGGTCCAGTGGCATATTGACATCTCTACTTGGCTGTCTCACTGGGCTTCAAATTCACATGTGAAGAAGCTACACATAGTGATATTCCTGTTCAAAGGTGTGGGCTTGGTTGGCATTGTTTTTCTTTTTCCCTTTGCTTCTCAGGAGTCCTTTCTTTAATGCCTTTAATACATGAAATCATAGCATCTCTGCAGAGGTGGTTGGGATGCCTAGCTAAGTTTCCCCACTGATAGTTCTCCTTCTTTCTGAAGTAGAGCTTACATTCAAGGCCATAATAAAAATGAGTGCTGTGCATCTGCTTTTTTTTTTTTTTTTTTGACAATCCTGGTCATCAAAAAAAAAAAAAAAAGAAATATAGTAAGTCTTTACTGTATATGAAGTATACTGTATATGAAGTCCTTCATGTTGACTTACAATGATTATTTATAAGTAAAGTCGTACTATGGAAGAATTTAAGAAGTGAAATTAAAGAAATCACAATATAAAAAGTGCTGTTTTATAAACTCAGATAACTTAATGTACAAAAACATTTCCAGCTCCCTTGAATAAAAAGTAAATTAAATTAAATCAAATCATAATGTGGAAGGAGATGAAAACAAAGACAATAAACAAAGGGATTTAATTCCTATATAGGCATATTTTTGGAATGCTTGTGATTATGTTTCCTGTCAAGTATTGTGTTAGTAGCAGAAAGCTTACTCTAATACCAATATAGAAGGCCACACCTTCCTATATAATTGGGTTTTTTGTTGTTATTTGATTTTTTTATATTTATAAATTTTTACAATATCATTTTAGAAAGGAGGCATCTTATATTCTCTATTTTTTCCTAATGGTCACTTTGAAAAGGAACAGCCACAATAATGTTTCTCATCAACATTAGCACTGATACACCTTGGAATTTTTTTTTTAATGTACTGAATTTGCAAAGAGCTGTTTATTCATTTACTGAATAATTATGACAAATCCCAAATAAATATTCTAATAAATTCTATAACTCTCTTTTGTAACTCATTAATTCTTCAAAAGTTTACTGAACTCTTGTTAATGTTCATGATTTCATACTTATTGTGGCTCCACTGGCTAGGAGAATTCAGGAGTTTGATTAAGGCTTCTTCTGTTCTGTCAGCAGGAGTAGACAGATAGTAAGCTGCTCAAGTTCTTTTTTATTTTTTATGTGAACAGTGGAAGACAAAACAGTCTACTAATCTGAATCATATCCTTCTTCCTTACAGTCATTTCATGTTTATACAGGTATATTTTCTATCAAATGTAGGGCTGCATGAGTAATTAAATAGTACCCTCTGGGTTGTCAGAAACCTATAGCAAATTGATGGGAAATAGCACAAAAATTTCTCAATGTAAGATGAAATGAATGAAAATATAACATAAATACTTACTTACCTGGAATAATTTATGAAAATACCATTTTTATATTCATGGAAATCCTCAAATTTGGGAACTCTGCAAAGTTATTTGGTAGAAAGCAAAAAATAAAACAATTATTTGGTAGAAAATGAGCAATAAACCTTTAATTTGTGAAAAACAATACCTGTGAAGCACAATAAAGTGAAATAAAAGGAAGTGTTTCTGGATATCACTTCCAACTTATAAAATCTCATAGCCAACTAGAAAGAAGTCATAGGTTAAAACTATTAAAGGAAATTAGCCAACCTCACCATGCATTATACATGCAAGGTTGAAGGAAACTTAAATAGTTCTTTTCAGTGGATACTTTTGCATCATTTTTCTCTTCTTTTGTCTTATAACTGTGGAGAAGGTAACATTTTTCCTGTTGGCAAGAAGACTCTACATGTAAGTCAGTTGCTTCTGTCTCTGTGACCAACAGTGATAGGCTCTCAAGAGCAGTGTATACATGTACTGACTGCTGAAGCTTCCCTGCCACTAAGATTCACAAAACCCAGAGATATTGTATTAAAATAGCTGCTGGTGGATACAAACTATTTGAAATGTGAAGCCCTGAATTTAGTACAATTAACAGAGGGAATTCTTATTTTGAAGGACAAAGCAAAAAATTAAAGTTATAAAAGATATCATAGATGTTTACTACTGTTTAGCAGTATCTCCATTTCTGTATTCATTTAAAGCTTGTTTTACATGCTATAAAGTTATAATTTAGGTAAAAACATCAGTGCCTATGAGAGATGATGACTTCTATGTCAGAATCATTTAAGATGATGCAGGTAATAGTCTATGTAAACCAAATATCAGATGAGTCATGAAAACTACAGATTCATGGTGCAGGCAGCCCATGACCCCTAGTGTGTGTGTTCTGCTGTGCTAATGTTCATAGTTGTCACAAACTGATTTTTAAAGTGTTAAAATTTTCAACTTCTATGAAATCTCAGTAAAAGGATCACAAGACCTGAGCCAGTGTAAAGTCACTGCATTTTCTATATAAATATTTTCTTGTTTTTTCCTATTAATGCTGCTTAGCTAGAAAAGAACAAAAATACAAATACTCTTCTATATGTACAACTTAATTTTAGGTTAAAAATGATCAATCTATCATAAGAAACTACTAGCTAACTATGTGTTAAAGGAAAAGCAAAATTACTTATGGAAACAGTTTAAAATGTAACATGGTAAACACAACAACAAAAGCATGATTCAGTTCTAATATGTGTCTTTTAAGATTCTAAACAAATTTGCCTAGGTAAGTGTCTTTCCATTTGACCTTCTAGATTCACTCTCTTTTCTTTCCTTGCCCCTTTTGCGCTTCTTAGGAAGCACCCTGCATACACTAAATGAACCAGATGCTCTGACTCCCAGTTTGGTTCAGCCAAAGGGGGCACCACCGGAAGTGGCAGAGGGGAAGGAGATTGAGTGAGGTCAGGCCACTTATTCCCTCCTCTCTTGCATCAGAGTCACTGCAGGCTGCCTTCGGTCCCAAGCTGAAGGTCCCAGCAAAAGTCAGACGGCCCCTTCAACCCAGTGTTCTCTCACCCAATGCTCTTAACTGTTCCCACCCTTATCCTTAGGTGGGAAAACAATGGCTCCCAGCTCTTTTAGCCCCTGAAGTACTCCACTATTCTTGTGTTTTTCATAAAGCTTACCAATGCCTTTTCAAAAACATACTTTTTAATAATCTCTTCAAATGGATATGTGACTTTTATTTCTTGCTGGGACCCTTGCTGATGCACAGGTAACAGATATCTAGGAATTTGGTGGCCATTCTTGTTATCAAACATGGGAATACAAGTATCTACTCAAAATTTAGAATGTATTAAATATAACCTGTTATTTATGGAATATAACCAGAGATTCTCAATGCAAAAATTATTCTTTAGAAAACTCTATTTAAACTTGTAGGAAAAAAAAAAGTCAAGAATAATCTTTCTAGGATTTGGTTGATCTGGCATTTTCTCACTCTTCCCAGAAATTATCAAAGTATTATTAGATTTTTCATGTTTATGAAACCATTTTTCGATGACTGAATTATGTTTGGTACGAGGAAGCCTCACTATATAATAGACTTTGCAATTTCCAAATGAAAATTTATTTTGATTTTTAGCCAGTTGACTTTGCAAATGTGTAGAATACTTGGCCATTATCAGATTTCACTAAAATTTGAACTTTGCCAAAACATATATTTGGTCTAAACCTGTATTATTTCCTTTTTAAAGGTTTGGGTTAAATGAAATATTTCGCATCTATTTTATCTTTATATTTTTCATCCCTTTAACTAAAAAAAGTGCTTTTAAAATCTTTTTGTAGGTTGCTTTTCATTAACTGATGTCACTGTTTCCTATGAAAGTACTTATCCAGTCCTTTATACTGAGTCTTTGAAGTCAGATGTGTTTGTTTCTCTTCATTTCACTAAAGTTGAATATTCAACAGAAAGAAGTTAATTAATTTGGACGGTTATTACTATCATCAGTGTCACCTTTCTGCATCTAAGGGCTTCTCTAATGTTCCCTGACTTCTCATCCAGTTTATCCTCTGAATCAACTCTCTCCTTGCCTGACTTTTCATATTAATACATATTTTTATATCTGTTTAAAATTTTCTAACTTCACTTCAGATCATAATGTTCTGAGATGGCCGGCCTGGACAGAGTCTGAATCTTTGATTTCCCTGAGAAAGGAAATAAATTTAAACAAGTTTTAATGAGTACCCACCGTGAACTATACTGGATATTAGAGCAGCATCACAGCTAGCCACTTAGTGCCTTTTCACAATTTAGAGAAAGCCTCCCTATTCCTCTAATGGTTTCATCTCTTCACTAAGGCACACACATTGGGCTTCTGCCACCAGTGGCCACCGTGCCTGGAGCAGTGCACATACAACACAACCACACATGGGCAGTGCTACACTGAGAATAAAACAAGGTAAATTAGATGCTGGCTTTGCTTTTGAAGAATTCACTGAATTCAGCAGACAAGAATGTATGAAAAAATGTAGTGTTAAAAATACCATCTATAATCAAGGCATGAAAAATATGTGCTATGGAAACTCATCATATGAAGTAAATAACTTAGAGAGTTAGCACATTTCTTATGTAGCAAAGAATTGCAAGCCTAGGGCTTCTTCTTTGATTATGGGAATTTAATTAATAATGTCTAACATTTAAAAAATCAAGATGTGAAATTATATGCACATATTTACATATATGAATGTAAGTTTCATTAGTGTGAAAGAGTTAAAAGTCTGAAGAGAGGCAGTTTTAATAAGTACCCAGTGTTAATGAGAGAAGAGGGGGACAGGGACTCCAATTTTTCACAATAAGTGTTTGATAATTATTGCATTTTAACTATGTGCACATTTAACTTTGATTAAAAATTAAATTTAAAGAATGCTGTATTATGTATACTTAATGTATGCCTATTATGTATGCCTAATGTATGCCTAAAAAATGTTTTAATGGATCGCAAAAAGCATGACAGCTAAGGAAATCATTTCCCTTGCCTCCTCTATTATTCCCATTGTTCTTTGATGTGAATAGACCAGATGCATCTCTAAGTAAGAGAAAATTAGTCTCCTGTAATTTGACCCTGCCTCTGACATCATTGCTGGCATTATAAAATTTTAAAAGAGGAAAAGAAAGGATGAAAAGTGAACAAGGAGACTGTTGCAGATGGTTATTAATCAGGAAAGCAAAAATAGAATTTGGATGACTTTATACTAATTTAGGCAATGGCGTGCTGGGGATAATTGCAGTCACTGGCCCTGTGCTGACACCTAATGTTCGTAGAGAACCATAAGAAGTGTTTGACTGTGGGCCTGGGCAGGAAGTCAAGTTAGTCAACCAGCTGTATGGATGTATTTCTAATCAGTTCCTTAAGGAAAAAAAATGTTTGCATCCTTGGCAAATATACATAAGTCATAGCAGATAATACCAAGAATGCCACTTGTTTGGATGAATAAGTCTATTTTTAAAAGTAACCTTTCCAAAAGTCAGTATACAAGCTATGGGGAAATGCAAAAGTTAATCACTCTACTAAGTTTCACTGAGTGCCAAATCAAGAAGTGGTACAGTGGCGATGAATGTGGCAGTTAGAGCACTTTATAGATAGGTACAGACTTAGATTCAGATATATCTTCCTTACAGTATGTCAATTGATCATATTCACAGGGATTGGGAGAGCACATACAGCCTCCTCATTTGGCTCTGAGACAAAGCTAAAAAGCAATACCAGGGGCGTTAAGCTTCAATTCAAAAACGTATCCGTGTGGATACGTTTGCACTACATTATCTTTTGTTTGAAACACAGCATAGTCAAAACTTACTTATATTGAAATTAAATGGCAAGGCTTTTTTATTCTCTGCAAATAAAGTGACACTTATCAGCATATCAAAAGCTGGTTAAAGATACTTGACTAGACATTAAAGGGGGAAAAAGAAACACAAACCCTTGGGGCTTAAGATTCTTCAGTGTCTCTATGATTAGCATATCAGATAGAGTACTGCTGGGCTTTCTTACTAAAAAGGCATGGCCATCATTTCTTCTCTCATTTCCTTGACAATAATATTAGAGACACAGAATTATGGAAACCCTTCGAATGTTAGTTCTGTACAGTGTAAACTGTGTTTTAACATCTGTCCCAATTTTTCCAGTTAAGTTGCAAATTCTACTTTGTGGCAGACCCAGCTGAAATCTATTGACGTAGATCTATTGGAAGAATTGTTGAATATTCAGGTGTGATTAAGAAAATAATATGATTTGCCTACAAATAAAGATTTAGAGGGAACTTATTACATCATATTTATTTTCTGGTGTCTTCTAGCATGTAGTAAATGGAAAGAGATCATCATTGCAATGTTAAGGATTTTGTTGTGGTTATTTCTCAAGAGCATATCTGGGATCAGAAAACATACTTGCTTTTATATGCTTGTATCATATTAAAAGACTGTATATTTTATTGTCTTCTGTTCAGTATACACACAAGTCAATTGATAAAGGCTTGTACTTGAGTATAGAGTTACTAAAATGTATGGATTCATAAAAGCTTCAGACAAATTTAACATTTGGGGAAGGTTAATCTTTGTTATAAATGTTACTATTTGAAAAGATAATATGTTTAAGAGTACAAGACTATTGGCTTTTAAATATATAGTTCTTCAAAGAAGAAATATTTTGGAAACAAGGAAAGTTTGTATTTTCAGCAGCAACTTACAGGGTGTTGTTTTTTCCTCTTGAATTGAGAACAGCAAGGGTGACTGAGTGCTGTAGGAAAAACTTCCTAATAAAGCCCTGTCTCATAACCAAACTTTTTCTTAGTTTTCAGATCTCAGTTTGCCCAGTTCAATATTTCTCTATCCATCAAAGAATAGCCTTGAATAACTTGATTTATTAGCATTATGGAAAGATTATTTTTTTCCTTTTTCCCCTTTTTAATTTACACTAAGAATAGTAAAAGAAATAGCTGCTTAATGCTTTTTAAAAGAAATGCCATTATTTCTTTCCAAAATATTTTATATGGTTTATGACCCAACCATAAATCATCATACCCAGTGTACAGAGGAACACTATTATTATAATCAAGAGTAGTTGCTGATTCAAATATTAAAAATAAATATTTTATGTATGAGGTCTATGTTACAGGGAGTGTAGATAAGAGTGTCATTGCTTTTCGCTTCTTTCTCAACATCTGAAAAAATCCTACTCTAATTGCCACTCAAAGGGCACCTAATTTGAGTTGACCTTATTCTTGCAGTTTATTGTTCCCTTCTCTATGACTATTTCATAATCCTTTGTAGATCAGTTTGTACTCTTTACATCTAATTTATTTTAACTCCTGTCTAGACTGTGAATTTCTTCAGATCACTGGCCCTATTTTACTCTTATGTGTATTCTTTACACTCATTAATGATTCCTTCATTCAACAAACATTTATTGAGTATTTGCTATGTGAGAGGCACTGTGTTAGGCACCGAGGCCAAAATAGTGTTGAAAATATACTTGTTCCCTTTTTCCCAAAGCTTCAGTCTAGTGGAGAAGACAGATATAACATTTTTTTTTTGTTGGATTCTTTATAGTAACTGGTAAGTGTTAAGATGGAAATATACATGATGCTGTGATAGTAATAAACAAGGAGACATAAAGCTAGTGAAAGGGTTAAAGCCTGAGCTGACATCTATAGCCTGAGAAAAGTTAACTACTCAAAATGATGGCAGAAGTGAGTGGGGAAACTTTTACGACCTGAGAAAGTGCAGGAAAATGCTAGTGATGAGAGGGAACATGGCCAATTCAAGTGGCTGTCCCCAGGGTGATTAGAGGACAAAATCAGGGTTTGTGGATGAGGAAAAGCTGAAGAGGGAGGTTAAAGCTCAGCCACTTAAGGGTCATGTTGTTCTTGTTAATAATCTTGTCCTTTTCCCTAAAAGCATTAATAAATTAGTGAAGTGACTGAATGAGGCCATGTATTAACAAGATCTGCCTTCACTCTGGATTTTTCCAGATTGGAGCAGAGTAAGTATGAACGATGAAGAAGTCAATGAATACTGATCTTAGCCCATTGCTGACATCATCAATGATTTGTTACATCATCCCCAAATACATCTAAGTGGTTTACCCTCACCAATTTTTGTAACCCAATGAGAAGAATCTCAGAATCTGGGAACCAGAAAGGACTGCATTTGGGATTTTTTTTTTTTTTTAATTTTTGCTAGAAGTAATTCACTGAGATTCTGGAAGTCAAGAGAATATGAAGAAGTAATAATGGTTGTTAAAACAGTTCACATAGAGACTATTGATTTTATTTCATTAATAGGTATGTATATGTGTACTGTTGATCTTTTAAAAGTTGGTCAGTGTGTCCATTTGTTTTGTATATTGTGAACTCAATATACAAATGGACAACAATCAGACCATATATAATATAGAACTCTGACCTTCAGCAACCAGCCCAGGAACTCAGCCTGCTATCTGAAAGTCAGGCTTATAGGAAATCAGACTGTGATCTCTAGTAATAATCTAAGAGCTGAATAGTAATGATCAGACCAAAAGATGAGACTTCATAACTAAAAGCTTCAAAAATTTTTGTCCAAGCTTCCAACTTACTACCAACCAGAGAAAGCACATAGGTACCTCAACCAATCACACAAGATGCCCTGTGTTCAGCTAGCCTGTCCATAGCTTCTCCCTGCCAACAGATCCCACTCAGGTTATACCTAAGGCCTTCCATTTTTTCCACTCTCTGTCAGCCTTTGAATCTGCCAAACCATATGTGATAATGGCTGACTTCCTTGCTATAACAAACTCTGAGTAAGTAGCCTTTTCTTCCTCTCATCTGGTTGCTCTTCATTTATTCCCATAATAGACTCTCTGTAGTAGAGAGCCCTACGGCAGAGTTAGAGTTTATTTGCTACTTTTAGCTATATATCCATTTAACCAGGATCTGAGATAGTGAATGGATGGCTTACTATATTTTTAGCGAATATATAGAAGTGTATGTATGAGAGAAAGAAAGAAATAGAAAAGAAGAAATAGAATGAGCAGGATAGTTGGGAGTGGAAGATTGGTCATATTCCTTCATTCATTCAACTCATTTATATTGAGCACCCGCAGTGTGTCAGGCACCATTTAAGGCCTTTCTGATGCACAGGACAAACCAGAGATCTTTGTCCTCACAGAGTTTACATGACAGGAAGGAAACAGACAAGAAACAATAAATTTAATACATAAGTAAATTTTAGAGCATCCTAGAAGAAGGTAAGTGTTATTTTAAAAACAAAATGAAAGAGAATGTCAGGGGTCTGGGTGGAGAGCAAATTAAATTGGTGGTCAGGGAAGGTCACATTATGAAGGTGATGGTTAAACAAAAACCTGAAGAATATAAAGAGTGAAATAAGCAGATATATCTGGCAGGAAACTGTTTTAGGCCGAAAAGAATTAAAACAAAGGCCTAAAGGTAGAAAGGTGCCAGGTGTGTTCAAATAATAACAGAGGTGAATGTGGCAGAGTTGAGCTAGTGAAGGGGAGGAGGGGAGGAGACAAGACCAAGAGGTGGTGGGGTTCACATGACGGAGACGGAGAGAATGCTCTTTGACCATTTTATGGATGTTTGCTTTTTATCTGAATGAAGTGGGGCCTTGCTGTAGGGTTCTGATTAGACAAGTGGCTTTGAGATGGGAAGGGGGCAGGGCACAGCAATTCAAGGAATGCTACGGCAGTTAACATCAGAATGGTTTAAGATTCAACCCCCAGTAGGCCTTGAGGCTCAAGTTGATGGGAGATTTAACTTCTAGCAGAGCTTGAGCTTCATTATACGCTCATTGTAATATAAGCATGGTGAATAACATGCCCACAGGCACCATGACAGTCCCAAGGCTAGCCACAAAAGGTCGAAGAGTGGGAAATGGCCAACTTCTTGGAAATCCCAGCCCCTTCCCCAGACTAGTTAGGCTGTTCCTTCCACTTATTAGCATATGAAGCCCTGGGCCCATAAAAACTGGCAACGTGGCCTACATTTTGTCTATGGAATGTGTACCTACTTTTAATCTGATCACCCAACCCCTACACCTTGTGGCCTTTCTGTTGCCTTTCAATGTATTTCTCTGAATAAATCTACCTTTACTCAACTGTGGCTCGCTCTTGAATTCTTTCCTGTGCAAAGCCAAGGACCCACACTTGGCGGGGCATGTCCCTGGGGCTCAACCGAAGCCTGGGACACAGCCCTTCTCATGCCCCACATCTGTTTTCCTGCAGATTTTCAATAATCCTCTGCAGCTGCATTGAAAATAGACTAGAGGGGGGAAGATTGGCTTTAGAGTACAGTTTTGTGTTTTCATACAACTATTAGTGTGTTCAATATACAGACATTCAAGTAGTGGCTAGAAATATAACTAGAAAACTCTGGGAACATCAGTTCCTCTTTACCTTCTCCCAGTTCCATTCATCTAGAGATCAGGCCAAGCCAAGCTTCCCTTCTCTCTAACCTGGACCACTGTAGGAATTTAGTAGGCCTTGAAAAATATGGCCTCATATAAACTTCTATTGAAATAAAAATTCCAATAATATCCCTTAAATTCAAAGTCCAATCTACAGATCAAATGGTGCCCACATCCATTCTACAATTTTCAGTCTACATGACAGTTATATCCAGCATCCCCCGCCATAAATAATTGAGTCACATGCATTGGAAACAGTAAGAGTCATTAGGGGAAATTAAAATGCATGCATTCTAATGCAATTGTAATAACTTCTAACTTGTAAGAGGGGAAAATCAGAACTGAACTAAACTTTATTTATTTTTTTTTGTCTCTTAAGTCTCTTTTAATTGATTAAAGTTCCTCTTCCCTTGCTTTAACATTAATCTTGAGCTCCAAGAAATTTGCTCCCTCAGACCCTTGCCCGTGGTCTCTGCCAGAAAACCCCTGTAGTTTCATGTTAAAGTGTTGCTTAAAAGCAAGATATTGGACCAACACCAGTAGAAAAACAAACACACATGTACAGAAAGCTGACTTATGCCATAAATGAAAACAGAAAATGTGTGGTTCAGAGGAATTTATTACCTGAAAATGCAATCTGTTTTCTAACTAATCTCATGAAAAGACAAATTTGAGATGGAGAAATGTAAAATGTCTTATATTTTGGCATCAAGATGCTATTCTGCCTCTTTGTATTTTCATTGAAAGAAAAATGTAGGAATCCAGAAAGAATGCATGTCCAGTTAACCTGGTAATGGCCCATTGGCAAGACATTTCTTTCCAACCATAAATATATTCTGATGGTTGAGAGATATTCCAAGAGTATAACCTATTTTGATATTCAAATTAAATAAACAGAGATCCATCTTCAATCCTTTTTCTGACTCTAGTTTATCATCATGCTGGCAGAATATAAATTTTCCATTATTATTTGTGTTCAACGTATTAAACAGCACTAAAATTATTTACTTAAATTTCAAATGCTCATAAGTTTCAACTAAACACTATCAAAAAGTAAAATAGATGTTATAAATAACCCTCCACCCATTAAACTCATGCAATACGTAAGTGAAAATCTATTAAACTCCAAGGGACTAAAGCCTGTGTTGAAATGATTGCTTAAAATAGTTAAATTCTTACATAGCGTTTGCAAATCTTATTTTTTTCTGTCTTTGTTTGTATTAAATACATAAATGGGAAGTCTTAAGGCATCATTCAGAGAATCTAGAATTATTTCCCATTACATATTGGAGAATGCATCTATTTTTCTTTCCTTTTTATTAACATGTTACTAAGCATGGGGGCACATGGCCCCCAGAATAAAATTTGTAAACTCACTTTGCAGTCAGGTATGGTCGTGTAACTAATTTTGCACCAGTCTTTTAAATCACTGATTTGGGTGTCTCCGTCTACGAGTAGAAACACATCACTATTAACACATTATGGACACATCTTATGTAGCTGAGAGTAGAGATATAAGAATAAGTATGGCAAAGTGTAGAACACGTGGACTGTAGCATCAGTGAACCCGAGTTCAAGTCCTATTTTGGTCACGTTCAATAGCTATTTCCTTATTACAGATCAGTTACCTTTCAAAATTTTGGTTTTCTCATCTGTGAAAAATGATGATAGTAAAAGTGATTTCATAGTTTTGATGGGGATGAAAGTGTCTTATGAGGTTAATCAAACTATATAAATTCATTACTATAGTTATATGCCTATGTTGAATATATAAATCAACAACTAAATTAAAGCATGAATCCTCTTCTTTTATGTTAAGTCTATACTGAAAGTATATGTCTTATTGATGGTCTAAAACTGATAGTCTTTTGGGGGGTTGTTTTTGTTTGTTACTAATTGATAGGTGATAAAGATACAAAAAACTAGTATGGTTCTCCTTTTAGTGTGTAACCAAAAGATAACTAGAAACACACGTATGCGCTCAGAGTTTTACAGTACAAATGGGAGGCTGTGGAAGAAACTTGACTGTGTCAAGTATGTGGGGAGATTGTTTTGTGCTGCCTCATTTACTGTTATAAGCAACCTACTTGAAAGTACGACCCATACATCTGAGCTTTGATGTATACAACATTTCTGGAGAGTATCAGATTGAGGTAAGATTCATTTAGCCAGGAAAACAGGATCTAATTAAAATCAAGGGAGCCTCCCTTAGTCCCTAGGATCCTTAGAGTCCCCATTGTCAGTCACTGTCTCATGCAGATGCAAGGTCTCTCCACATCTGGAAAGTTGGTACTTGCCACTGTGTTGTTCTTTCACCCTGCTATGGGCTTATACCACTACTATGAAAGAACGTATGTAATAAATTGAGTGCTTCTGTTTAGGGAAACATTTATTCTGAACTTGTTTAGGTTTTGAAACAAGCACAGCATCAAAAAGGTCTTGTCTTCCTGGATGAGAATGGGGATAAGAATCAGTGTCCAACTAATCCTGAATAGCATGTCTCCTTCCAATGCCAGCCTACCTTCCCCAGGATGTATGCATATTCTTACGGGCATATGTTTGTGCAAGTATTTGTTTGTGAAGTCTGTGTATACATTACCTTAAGGACATGTCAACATATGTCACTGTCCTCTATGATCATTAATAAAAACATTTTCATCTAATCTCATTTCCTTCCTATATACACACATAATCTATTTTGATGGATCCTAGTAGTTGAGTTTCAATAAAAAGCATAATTTTCTAGGTTAGATCACACATACAAACAAATCAATAAATCGTCTCTCAATCCTCTATGAAAATGGAGGTACATATGATACAAAAATTCAGAAGTAATTTCTCTTTAGGTTTGAAATCCATTTTCTTTATTTAATGTGCTAGTGTACCTTTTTTAAAGACTGTCATGATACTTCATTTCAAATTTATTACAAAAAAGTAATTATGAAGCTCTAACTCAGAAGAATCTCAGGATTCATCTTACCTCTTACTCTTTACTGGAGCTCAAGTGCCACATTCTGACATTGAGACACAGACCAGGTCCCTTGACAACATGTAACATCTTGTTGTGGGGAGGAGTGTAGCAAAAAAACACATATGAAATCAATGTGGTCACAGTGCTCATCACTCTCAACTCCTGAGGCAGATAGTGGTGCAGGCATGAGTGGGGAATAGAGCATCAAGCAGGGAAAGATATATGACAGTTTCATGAACTCTATCCCTTTACATAGGTCAGTTATTTAGGATTCTTGGACTAGTCAACAAAGAAGTCCTCCTGCTGACCCAAGACTAGAAAAATGCCCTTAGATCAAAAGGTAAAAATAGAAAGGGTATATGTATTATCATTCCTCATAAAGATATACACGTATATATACATGCTATATATACTATCCCTTTGTAAATTTATTATGTTTGGAGTTTCACATTTTGCAGTTTGGATTATAGAATGTCAATAAAGTTAATTAAACATTCCATTAACCATAGAACTGAAAGGGACTTGAAGGAATCATCTGTTGACATTTAAATATCTCCTGGGAAAAGTGGAAAGCAAGATTTGCATCCAGCAAGGCCACCTGGTTAATCCAGCAGTTTTTATAACTTGGCAAATTGTTCTTGTGCAATAGTACATTTTTATGAAATTAGGTGGATATTGTCAATGTTATAATCAACCTTTTTTCTTGTCTCCCTTGCATTGGAGTAGCTCCATTGTAACAGATGTTTCCCTCTTTAGTGTTGAGGTAAAACTGTATGTATCTTGACACAGGCAGGCAGCACTTGGCTCTGAAACATTAAGTCTTCCATCAGGTTATTCCTCAGTTTCAGTCACTGGCTTAAATAGGACTGTTTCTTCCAAGCTCAACAACATGGTATCCAAACACTATTTCTCCATTAGTCACCTGGTTCCACATTCCAAAATGCAATTCAGACTTGGAAACAAGTGTGTAGCCATGACCTTTTAGGTCTAACATGGTCTGGTGGAAAGAGTATTGGAAGAGTGTTAGTCTCACCAACTTTCTAGGTGACCTTTGACAAATTACTTGACCCCAATGTGCTTCACTTTCCTTTCTACACAGGGAACATGGAGGCAATGATATATAGCTTCCTGATCTACCTTACAGGATTTTGTAGTTAACATGAAGTGACTGTTTACGTTCTTATTTGATGTGTTGATGCTGAAATATCCTCCCTTTCTGTTGCGGTAGAAACACATTGCCACATTTATAAGAAAAAAATTTTGAAAAAGAATTTAGTAGAAACACAGTACACTCCACTTTCACTCTCTACAACATATTTATTCCATCAAATGATGATGCCTGGTATGTTTAAAAATGGTAAAAGAACAAGATTCAGAATTCAGACCTGGACTGAAGTTCTGACGCAGCTACTTCAAAGGCCTCTGCCTCATTTCCAGGGACCTTGTCATGCCTGGCTCATACGTCTAACCTCACGAATGCCGTTCCACCTTATACTTAGCCCAGCCCAGTGTAAGAGAGAATCTTGGCTGAGGTGTGGAACATTCTAACAGCCGAAGGCTGTCTTACTCCCCAAATCCAGTGGCTTTTAAATATCTGATGGGCTCCCATATTATTCAGTTTGTCTACCTCCTTACGAATAAGATCCATAAAATAAGATGAATTGTTAGGATAGCTAGGGTATGTGTGTTATTTTATTTATTGTATTTATTTTATTTTATTTTTTTCAACTATCAGGCAAACAAGTTTTATTTTCACCTTGCAAGCTTGCACACTCATAAAACATGTAGTTTTGTAAAAAGTTTAAGCTTATATAAAGTTTATAAATAATCCTGCAAACATACATAGCAGATAATCAAGTAAATGTGTAATAACTTTGAACTACATCACATAATTAATCACATAATTTCTTTATAACTCATGGGCTTGGTCATAGGTGTACTTAACTCTGTGTAAAGTTTGGGTTTCATTATTTTAGTGTCACATTTCCAACGTTCATACATTTTCAAACTTATCAGGCAGAATTGCATTCAAGCTAGCGATGGAGAACTTAGTAAAAGCCGACTCTCCAGAGCCACTATTCTAGGAGTCCCCAAACTTTATAGGGTATGTGTTTTAAGTCATAGCTCTACAAACCCTGTATTCCTTCTGAATGAGTAGTACCATTCCCATTCAGGTCTGGAGTTCTGATCAAAACTCAACCCTAGCATAGCTTCTAGAATACGGTAGGTGACCACCCTTTGTGAGTGATAATAAGACTGTACTCTGCTTTTCTTTTCTCCGTCCTCCTCCCTAAGACTGATTCTTTTCCCTTATAAATTGCAGTCTGTGTTCCTAACTTACAGGATGCGTCCTTTAAAAGACAAGCATCCGTTAATCTGACAACTGTTCCTAAATTCCCCAAAGTTGTTCTCCAAATTCCAAATGGAAATATTTGGATCTGATCATTTTCAGAGTCCTAGTTAAGACTTTCGGGTCATCTGGACACCAATTGCCTCATCACTGGAAACTCTGAAGTAAAAATTTAAAGCCAGATCAATCCACTTATCTCTCTTCATTTTGATTTGTGAATCTCCTCAAAAACAGAAACTTCTCCCAGGCATTCAGAAGCATGTATTGATCATCCACTGTGTGTCAAGCATAGTGTCTTGGTCGAATTATAACATTTATTTAATATTTGCTATGTGTTAGGATTGTTCTCACTGTTTCTTTCATCCTCACAACAACCTAATGAGTAGGTAGTATTCCAATTTCCATTTTACATATGGGAACTGATACACAGGGAAGCTAAATTATTTGCCCAGTTTACATATTTAGTTAGTGGCAAAGGCTAGGATTTGAAAGTAGGCAGGCTGATTCCAGAACGCATGCTCTTAAGTGTTATGCTGTTCTGAAACCAAGAGGAGATTATATATTGCTTCTTGGAAGAGGTGATGTTTGAGGTGGATTTCAAAAGTAGAATGACCCAGGCAGTGAACTAAGGAAAGAGCATTCCCAAAAGACAAGACCATGTGCAGTGATGTAGGAATGTGAGAGTATATAATTGGTTTGGGCAGTACGAGAAGTTTACCATAGAACAAAGGTGTGACTTGAAGGAGCAGTGACAGGTAACTGTAGAAAGATGGGAAGGAGCAAGAAGAGTCATGTCTAAAGTCTGAGCTGTTTGGGTTTTATCATGATGTCAATGAGGAAAGATTAATGTAAAGCCAAGGAGTAGCATAGACAGTACCACCCTTAGACACAGGAAAGAGGGACCCCTGATTTGGAGCCACACATATCACAAACATGCACACAAGTTTTATTTTAAACGACACATGGTCGAGTGGTCAACTTGTCTGAGTTTGTCCTGAGACTTTCTCAGTTTAACACTGAAAATCCCGTAGCCCAGGAAAGCTCCTCAGTCCCAGGCAAAGCAGAAAGGGTGGTCGCCTCTGTTACTTATAATCTAGCCTAAACATCTGCTCTTGGGACTAAACCCGTTCAGGTTCCAAACACTTCTCCATAAATTTTTTTTCACACAGTCTCGAAACAAAAGGTGACTACATCTAAAAGCCATGGAGGATTGTAGGTTGTGACACTAGGGATATTGCCAGTAGACACTACTTTGAAGTCTGGGCAGAATTTGTAGTACAGAAATAGTTAAGTAAGCAAAAAGGCACTTTTTTTTAACTTGTCAAATCTTTCCCTTCAGATACCGTAAATATAATGGATACTTGAAATTATTTTATTGCTTTTCAGCTGTGCCAAGCACCCATTTTCTTGCTTCTTATTGTATCTCAACTCAAGGTATGGAGGCACTCACAAAATAATATGGTACATGCAGTAGTTCCATGTGGCAACTGAGAGGATTTTGCTTTATTAAGCAATTTATAGCTCTAAAAATTATGTAGGAAGTAAGCATGACACACCATAAAAGAGGTAGACATGTGTTACTGAGGCTTTATATTAATAAGTGGATTCAGATACTGCTTTAAGAGAAGACTAAAAATGTGATATGATTAATATTGATTTATATAAAAAATTTAAATTTTTTGTAATATTTACTGCAGTAATAATAATAATCTATCATGTGTAGCCCCACTTCAGAGTTTGAATATTATACGTAAAATTCATTGTTCATCTCTGATTTAAGTGTTCCTGGAAGAATTTTATTGACAGCTCCAATTGCTACTGTACCAGCAGAGAAAAGTTTCTCCAAATTGCCGCTAGTAAAAAGCTATTTAAGAGCTACAGCAATTTAAGGAAATCTTTCTAATTTGGTATTACTATCAATAAAACCTAAAATATAAGAAAATTTTCATAATATTATAATTTATGATTTTTCTAAAATAAACTCAAACATAAAATATATTGAAAATATAAAATAATTTTGTATACCTTTATTTTGTTACATATGCAAATATTATCATCCCAACAGAAAATCTTGGCATGGATAGTAATAAATGATTCATTCAGTTATTGATAATCTGCCAAACATTGGTTATATACAGTGTAGCTTGGCATTACATTGTGATTTTATTATAAAGGTATGTTTTTAAGATTACTCCTATTAATAAATTATAATAGCTTTCATATTTGGAGCCCTTGTGATATATTCAGCATTTTGGTATTATTTACACTTATTATCTCATTAAATCCTCCTAGCATCTTTAGACATAAGTATTATAATATCTCTACTTCCACACATGGAGCAAATTACACTTAAATGCCAAGCATTAAGTCATGGAGGTGGAATTCAAACCTAGTCTGTCTGACTTGAAAGGAATGTTTTTAATATATACTATTCTCTTAATACTAATGAAGAATACTTTGTGCTGCATAACAATAAGAAGAATTATTACAGCTCTTTGTTATTGTCAGATTTCAAATGCAGTGCCCTTAGCTCTCTGGCTTAAATGAAACCATTTATTGCAAAAGTGGAAAGATATTGTAAAACCTAGGGCAATCATTATTTCCAACAACATCTTTTAGGGATATCCGTCTTACCCCTAAATGATTATGATTTCATGCAACAGATAAATATGGAGTCACACACTGTGTGACTACAGGTCCCAGGTGACCCAAAACAGTTTGATTTGTGCTATTTCCATGACATAATTCCTCCAAAGCTTCCTGGTTCGGACAATGAATTATATGAACACCCTGCTTTAATGTTTCTCACTAAACCTGGAGTGGCTGGATCCTACCACAGCTCCCACCAGTGACAGACTTTACCTGCACTCCCATAGAGAGTACAGTCTCAAAATCAGTAGAGTATGTGTCCTCTGAATATGATGATACATTTATAGAATGCTTCCTGTATTCTTCAACCCTTCTAATAGGTACTTAGGCTAATTTTAACTGAAAAAATGGTGGAACCATAAAATATAAAGAATAGTAATTCAACCTATATTATTATATAGATCTGATTTAAATATGTCTTCATCATACCCAATGTCATTACAGTTCATTTTTACTATGTAGTTAATATGGGGTGGCCTATGGTAATCTACCCCAATGATACATTTTCTAAAACAAAGTGTTGTCTTTTTAAAATTTTCACCCTCAGAAAATTACTCTTTGACTTATTTTTACACTGAATTTTGAACTTTCCCTTGATACTGTTCTCTGTATAATGAATATTGTAATTTCTCTGCCTAAGGCAATACAATTCTAATCTTGTAACCCTTGAAGTTTTATCATGTCACATTAAAGATACTGTTACCTTTTCTTCTTATCCTTTTCATACATTTTAAAATACGATATTGATGTAAGGTTTTTAAAAGTGTAACAGAATAACAGCAATGAAACGTATAAAGAGTTTGAATTTGGCTTATTTTTTGAAGACTTCACAGTCAAAAAGAGCTTAATTATTCAAGTTTAAAAAGACTAAATTAGAATGATGGTTTATGGCAACAGGAGGAATTAGATCAAGTCCCTTTAACAACACTGTTTTATTCCAAGCAGGAAACAACAGCAAGTAAGTTAAGAGCAATTGCTTAGATAAAGTAACTCAAAACTACTGAAATACAGATAAATTTATAAGAAAGAGTTAAATGGTATTTACTAATGTAATAAGTCACACTTGTATGGATTTTTGAAAACAAGTGTCTTCTTTTTGAGTTTAATACACAGAACTTCACAGTAGAGGGCTCCACAAGACTGAAGGATGTTACATTCCACAGAATTGTGAAGGTTCCACTTGAGAAGCCATTTTATGATTATACCCAACATAGTAAATAATATTTTGAAACTCCACCCATAGCATTTTCCACACACCCCCTACAGTAGATTGAGACTTTAAAAACAAACAAAAAACCAGTGGTCCCAAACTGATTACAGTGGGTTCCTTAGTTTGATGTTAACACTCTAAAGTATATGTCAATTATTAGCCAGCTACTCAAGATTCTTGTCTGATGATATAAAACCATGTCCTGTCTGAGCTGCAGGAGGCATATGGACAAAAAAAGCTGTTTCCTTGGGAACAGTTATGTGAAATCTCTTGGAACATCTCCTCCCCAGGGGTTAATTTGTTTCAGATGGGGAAGTGATTACTTATGAGCCATAGAGGCAGAGAGAGAGAGAGAGAGAGAGAGAGAGAGTGAGAGAGAGAGTGAGAGAGGAAAGAGAGAGGAGCTCATAGGTTTTTTGCTATTATCACTTAATTTTTTCAAAAATGTAGAGTAGATGGCAGCAGCAAGAGTAAATATGAATGACATTGTCACTATGCAAGATTATAACTCTGCCATAGTTTTTACTTGTACGTAGAAGAAACAAAGCGGGGGTGCAAAGGGAAAATTTCCTAATTGAACCAAAGCAGTCCAGAGTGTGCTGTGGGCCCTTCCCCATTTCCCAATTTGCTGGAAATTTTCCAATGCTGTGCTTCACTTAAGGCTGATCATTATGAAGTTCATATGTTTACCACTTAGATAGAATTACCCATAAAAGGTAATGATCTGTCATTTAATAAAAATGGAACTTCTGACTCATTGATTTAACATTTTTTCCCCAGTTGTAGTGAGGCACTAATCTTGCTAAATCTACTCTTTCATGTGAGTCCTTGTCTTCTTTGTTTCTTCCAATGCTGATCCATTAAGAAGTGTATTGTGTTCAGCCCTACAGAAGCTTCCTCAATTTTGAACACATGGTAGTAGGTTTTAGTAGAGCTCTGTTAGTTGGTTGGTTAACTTGACATTGCTGACCATGGTTGAGTTGTGGTTTGGAAGTGAATAAAGAAGAAGTGAATAAAGCAAATCACTCAGTCCATCTGTGGAAAAAACTTAAGAACTATTCTCTGGTATCACTTTTCTAAAGAACCAGGTTAACCAGACAACAGAGATCAAAACACAAATTAAGAGGATTCAGCAAAACCAAAGCATAGTAAACAGTTTTAGTACATGTTTCTTAAGAGCAGTGATTTTGACAATTACATTTAACAGCGCTTCTAAGCTCATATTGTAATATAAGAAAGTGTAAATTAACCTAGAATAATTCAAATTAAAATCAAAGCCAGATATCTCCACTATAAGCTCATGAGAAAAGCAAAGCTCTATTTGGATAGATGGCATTGATAATATTATCTCATCTTTTCCCATAGATTTTTAGAAATGTGAATTTACATTTTCTATAACTCTGTCAATTCACAAAGGAAAATGACTAGTTTAATAAAGCTCTTTCCTTGCTATTCATATATGCTATTCATATATTCATATATATGGTCATCTGAGAGTCTTAAAGAATTCCATAAAAATGAAAGAAATATTAATTATTAGGGGTATTGAGTAACATCATTCAGATATTCTCAATCTTATGTCTTCAAGTTCTTATTAGGTATTCTAAACCAATAAACACAAACTATTATAGATAAATTATTGTTAGTTACACTAAATATCAATTAGTTCTACTTATTCAAACAATTATAATAATATTATTATTAAGGAGGTGTTATATTTTGTTTATGAGAGTAGTGGAATTTTTAAACATCACCAAATTTCATAGAAAAGCTACTTGGTTATCACAAATATATAGATGCACTGACCTTCATAAAAGAAAGACATATATTCCAAAAAGCACAATTCTACTTGGCCTCTTTTCCCAAGAATATAATCTAGAATAGCATAAGCACGTGTTTATGTATCATCCAGGCAACAATAATGTTGAGGTACATTTAAGTAAATAGCGTATCTATGCTGTTGCATTAGATGAGCTTGGGCTTCTAAAAAATAAAACAAACAAACCACAGATTGGGTAGCTTAAACAACCAACATTTATTTCTGACAATCCTGGGGCTGGGAGGTCCAAGATCAAGGTTTAGGCAGATTCCGTACCTGGTGAGGGCCGTGTTCCTGGCTGGGTCATCATGTGGCAGAGAGAAAGAGAGAACCCTTCCTTCCTGGTCTCTTCCTCTTTTTTCAAAGGCACTAATCCCATTCAGGGGGCTCCACTCTTGTCACCTCATCTAAACCTAGTTATCCCCCAAAACGTTCCACCTTCAAATGCCATCACACTGAGGATTAGGAGTTCCGCATCTGAACTCAAGGTAGCGTAGGGGACACAGGCATTCAGTCTTCAGCGGTTTCTTAGTGTCTCATCCCTTCCTTTCAAGACAGATAAAAATCAAAGTCATAATCCTGGGTAGGTACTTTCTGAAAAAGCACTCTATACCATAACCCTAACAAGATATTCCCTTTTTTTCAGAGTTATCTTTTAAATGAGAGGTGAAATTTTATGTAAAGTTTCATTAGAAAAAAGTGCCACTGTGCTGCATAATACAAATATGGAATCCATCATAAAAAGAAATAGTCTTCCAAAATATAAGACCAGAAGATATTTCTCTTCCTTCTTATAGGTTTCTGTGGTGTCTCTGAAAATTAAGGTATGTTTCTGGGTTTTGTGTATAGATATGTGTGTGTATGAGAAAAAGAGAGAATTAATAGTGATATGCATAGACTTTTTTTTTAAGACAACAGAATGCAGTAATCCAATCATAAAGGACAGTCAGATGTGCTTTGAACATAATGATACCCCACATAACTGTTCATTTATTCAACAATATTTACTATTTACTTGTGCTACATATTTTAAATATTTGGATATATCACTAAACAGATAAACATCCCAGATTTTGTTTTGCTTATATACCGATGGGAAGATCATATCTAGTATTACACTTGGAGTGCTACCATCACACCTCAATTGTCCACATGTGCTAAGAATGTCAGTAACAAACCTAGAAGTTCCTAAATTTGCAGTGCTAAAGGCCACCCCAGTTTGGCCTGCTCAGGTCAGCCCTCCATCTCTGACTACCCCCCTACCTCACTACAACCACCCCTGTCATACAGCTCTTGACTCGGTAGGTCACATGTGTAGAAATGTACTGCTGAACATTCCTGTGTCCTGTGGACCGCCTGGTGTGGAGTGTGAGACAAGACAGTTGAACCAAGACTGAGGCCGAATCCCATAAGTGGGAGGTGGCATCATCATGGAACCAAGGGAAACATGAATTACAGGCCAAAACCAGCAATGAGTGAAGTAAGCAGTGGAGTAGGAAATGCTGACCACTCAGGGGAGCGGCTATCAAGTGGATAATGCCAAAGTGGATTTAAAGCAAACCTCTGTCTTTTTTCCCCACAAATACACTGCCTTAAGGTGGCTCTTATATGGTAGTAAGGCCTGGTGTTTTATTTGCTACAGCTAGTCCCATGCCCTTCTTCACAAGTGAAAGTACAATTAAGCATTCCCTTTTAGGGAAGTATCATAATTCTGTTAGACTTGAAGTGACCTCTTAAAATGTAGGTAAGAATGATAATTATCTTACTGTTATGCCCTCAATATCTAGAATGATGCTTTGCATACAAAAGTTGGGAGATATAGATTTGCTAAGTGAGTGAATAAATCCACAGCTGACGTTTTATCTATTTACCACAAAGAAGGACCCTTAAAAATCTACATAATTGTCTTGCAAAGATACTTCCTTTTTAAAAACGCCGTATAGCAAGTAACTTAGTTCGGTTACTTAGGTTCATTTATAATTGGTTTGTTTTGGAAAGCGAAATAAAACCTAAGTATAATCCACATGTAAATTCTATATCAAAGTGTAGGTGTTATGTGGCAGCTTTTGTGAATTTTCTTTCTGAGTGGCTGAGAAGTAAGTTTGATAACACTATGTCTAGCCTAAAATACTGGCTTTTGATCTTCTGTTTGTACAAGGGCACATTTCCACCTGTATGCATACCGACCGCTTTCTTCTGCTGATGTCCTGTTTTCTCTGGGCCTCTACACGTTGTCACTTAGGTCCCGAATGGGGGCCTTTCCCAGTTTTGGCTAGACTTTTTATTACTTTGATCATTTCACACATCTTTAAATATAAGTCACATGCAAATTGTATCCTAAAATGTTCACCAGTAGCTTTTACTTGTCACCACAATGTTTTATTGCTATCTTACCTTGGAAGGTCAAAAAACAAGACTTGTGTTTTCCATCCCTAATCACGCTTCTCCTCTTGAATTCAGTATTTCTCATACTGCTTTACTATTTCCCCGTATTCCAAGACTGAATTCTTTCTTTCTTTCCTTCTTTCTTTCTTCCTTCCTCCCTCCCTTCCTTCCTCCCTCCCTTCCTTCCTTTCTTTCTTCCTTTCTTTTTCTTTCTTTCCTTCTTTCCTTCTTTCTTTCTTTCTTTCTTTCTTTCTTTCTTTCTTTCTTTCTTTCTTTCTTTCTTTCTTTCTTTCTTTCTCTTTCTTTTTTCTTTCTTTCCTTTCTTTCTTTCCTTCCTTCCTTCCTTCTTTCTTTCTTTCTTTCTTTCTTTCTTTCTTTCTTTCTTTCTTTCTTTCTTTCTTTCTTTCTCTTTCTTTCTTAACTTTTTTTATTGATTTATAATCATTTTACAATATGTGTCAAATTCCAGTGTAGAGCACAATTTTTCAGTTGTACATGAACCTGTGTATATTCATTGTCACATTTTTTCTGTGAGCTACCATAAGATCTTGTATATATTTCCCTGTGCTATACAGTATAATCTTGTTTATCTATTCTACAATTTTGAAATCCCAGTCTATCTCTTCCCAACCCCCCCACCCCCTTGGCAACCACAAGTTTATATTCTATGTCTGTGAGTCTATTTCTGTTTTGTATTTATGCTTTTTTTTTTTTTTTTTTTTTTAGATTCCACATATGAGCAATCTCATATGGCATTTTTCTTTCTCTTTCTGGCTTACTTCACTTAGAATGACATTCTCCAGGAGCATCCATGTTGCTGCAAATGGCGTTATGTTGTCGGTTTTTATGGATGAGTAGTATTCCATCGTATAAATATACCACATCTTTATCCAGTCATCTGTTGATGGACATTTAGGTTTTTTCCATGTCTTGGCTATTGTAAATAATGCTGCTATGAACATTGGGGTGCAGGTGTCATCCTGAAGTAGGGTTCCTTTTGGATATATGCCCAGGATTGGGATTCCTGGGTCATATGGTAAGGCTATTCCTAGTCTTTTGAGGAATCTCCATACTGTTTCTCATGGTGGCGGCACCAAACTGTATTCCCACCAGCAGTGTAGGAGGGTTCCCTTTTCTCCACAGCCTCTCCAGCATTTGTCATTTGTGGACTTTTGAATGATTGCCATTCTGACTGGTGTGAGGTGATACCTCATTGTAGTTTTAATTTGCATTTCTCTGATAATTAGTGATATTGAGCATTTTTTCATGTACCTATTGGTCATTTGTATGTCTTCCTTGGAGAATTGCTTGTTTAGGTCTTCTGCCCATTTTTGGATTGGGTTGTTTGTTTTTTTCTTATTGAGTCATATGAGCTGCTTATATATTCTGGAGATCAAGCCTTTGTCGGTTTCTTCTGCAAAACTTTTTTCCCATTCTGTAGGTTGTCTTTTTGTTTTACTTATTGTTTTCTTTGCTGTGCAGAAGCTTGCAGGTTTCATTAGGTCCCATTTGTTTATTCTTGCTTTTATTTCTTCTAGGAGAAAATTTTTGAGATGTATGTCACATAATGTTTTGCCTATATTTTACTCTAGGAGGTTTATTGTATCTTGCCAAGACTGAATTCTTAAAGACATCTTTTCTCTTTCCTCAAGACTCTCAAATAAAGGCAGCTGCTAAAAAATTTTTTTTTAATTCTGTTCATTTTCTTTGCCTTAATCTTTCACATCTTTATTCCATCCCACTTACTCATTATTTTTCTCCTGTACTATTATCTCTATGTAATTATCAGACAGTTTATAAGTCTTTTTCTTTCAATTCATCTTATACATTACAGTCAACAAAACTTACTAAAGAACTTCTTTGCTTACTTCACGTACCTAATTCAACTAAATAAAATATAAATCCTAAACTTGACTTTCCAGACCATCTATGTTAAGGCTTTAGTGTACCATTTTAAATGCTAACTCTACAAAATCTTCATGCACATTATACTCCAGAAAATTCAAATCACTGCTTTTCCTCGAACACACTGTGACATTTCCTAGCTCTATGCATTTCTTCTGCTATTCCTCCTCCTAGGAATGCACTTTAATCTCGCTTCTTCTACTTAAGTCCCTTTACCTGAAATTTTCTTCTCTTCCATGGCTCTCCTTGTAGTGATAGTTAATTATAGTTGTGTGACAAATTACTCCATAGCTTAGCAGATTAAGACAACTAAGATTTATTATCTCATAGTTTCTTCGCATCAGGAGTCTGGGTATAATTTAGCCCAGTGCCTCTGTCTCAGTGTCACTAAGCTGCAATCAAGGTGTCAGTCAGTTATCTCAGGGCTTGACTGGGAAGAGAATCCACTTCCAAACTCACTCGTGTGGTTGTTGGCAATATTCAATCCACTGTGGACTACTGACTGAGGTTATCACTGGCTTTTCATTACAGACAGTTCTTTGCTGCTGCATGGGGCAGCTCCCAATATAGAGGCTTCCTTCACTAGAGCAAGCAAGTGAGAGAGCAAAAGAGACCAAGAGAGACAGAAGCCAGTGTAATTTTGTAATGTAATCTCAGAAGTGACCTCCAGGCACCTTTGAATATTCTGTTCATTAGCAGAGAGCCTCTCAAAGGGAAAGGGTAACATAAGTATGTGAATATGAGGAGTCAGGGATCTCTGAGCATGATCTTAGATGCTGTCTGCCAACCATGCTCCTCAATTGCCATTCCTTTCTTGTATCTCACAGGAGATACAAACCTTTGTTTGTATCTGAATTCCTATACTAGTTGATTGGCTTTTTGTTTGTTTGTTTGTTTGCCACTGATCACTTTTCTCTTTTTATTAGAATCCTTTCATACATACTAACTATTGACTGTAATAAATTTAATTCTCAATATATTTCTATGTATGACCACATCTTACATGTAGCATTTTTGACTAAATATTGCTGAATGGTTTCTATTTCTGTCATAATGTCTCTTAACAGAAGAAACAGTTTCTTGGTAGCTTCTTATTCAGACTCTCACCTCTAGTATCATGAACACTCTAACCAGAAAAACCAGCATAAACTTGAAAAATACCCACAGGAAGAAAACTTATAAAATGATCCAACTTTTCTTTTCCCTTTCCGGATTCAAGGCATGCCATTGTGGTTTTTAACAGTGCAATACTTTTAAACAAACTTCTACAACAAAATATTCTTGAGATCAAGAAACAGTTCTAATGACACTTCATCTGTATTTACACCATTTTCCACAAAAAGCAGTTAGAAATTTCTGATTAACGCACGACCTTGGGATAAGTATACAATGTTTCTGTCTTCTGCCATTTAGATACAAGCTTTGTACACTGAAAAACTAACTTAAAACTCACACTAAAGAAGATTAGTTTATAAACTAACACCCATTTTATCTTATTGAAATCTTAATCTAGGCAATAATTTCACAAAACATAGTGTAACAATTTCATAAAACATAGTCTAACAATAAACTGATCTTAGCATCCTTACATCATAAAATGTGGGGAAAGGGAGTTAACCATTTTTTCCACACATTGCATTAGTCAATTAACACTCTATGTCATTTTTATAAATTCTGCTATAAAAATCTTTGTCTTTTTAAAAAATAGTTTACAAATACATTGTCTACATTAGATTATACTCTCTTACCAGAAATATTTGACTTTCTTCAAGAGAATCCAATACTGGCCAATCACAAATGAATGCCTGTTATAAGCATGTTAAATGGCAGTGATTTTTATTTTCTTCTTATAACACTGTCCTTTATTCATTTCTTTTAAAAATAATAAAATAACTGAATAGTCATGCATGCTAATTATGAATAGTTATGAATTATGCTAATTTTGTGAATATATTATATCCTTGTTAAATTTACTACTAGCATCAAAGAGTAGCACCATTGTATTCGATTTTAATCATTGATGACTTTCTCCCATTGTTGATTGGAAGGCCAAAGGAATTGTTGCTGTTGCTATAGAAACATTTAAAAAACAATATTGCCCCATGTGATACACAGAACCATCATAAATTAAATGCACCATCTGTTGCTGATTAAATGAAATAACCAGTTTAAAAGCACCACAAAACATATAGAAGCTTCAGAAAACATTTTTTACTACAAATATAAGAGCTATAAAATTTGATCCCAGAAAAAAAAAAAAAAAAAGAAAGAAAGGTGGAAACCACAAAGTCCTTGAATTCCCTCTGAGATTAAGTTAGAATCCAGATCTTCCTGAATTCAATTCATTTTGCATCAGATCTTTAGATGATCTGGTTTCCCAAAAGATATAAGTTTCGCTTTCATAATTCATTTCCAGTTTGGCCTGGAATAAGATAGCTTACCTCCACATTCCTGGCAAGCAACATTTCTTTGCTGGAAGAAAATTTCACCTCTTAACTGAATGTTTGGCTAGAGATCAGGAAAAAATAAGATCCAATTTCTTTTACACTTGACTTCCTTTTTCATATGACCCTTACACAGAATTGCCTTTATTCTTTGCTCTATCAGTTGTAATGTAATACATTATGCCAGTTCCTGTTGATCTAGCACCCTTAGGAATTCTTAAACATATTCCATATTAATGTATCATTTTGTTCATTGAAACCTACTAGCTTGAGAATTCATCTCAAACAAAGGTTATGAAATGTATCTTCTTTACTTCCTAAGAGGCCCAATGTACCAACTGCCTTTAAACTGGAATTTGATTTTCCAGGCTTCTAACCAGTGCCAATTGTTCCTTCTTTACAATTTTGCTGAGTCCTCAATTTTAGCCTCCTCTCTTTTTGCCTCCTGGGCATGCAAATTTTCCTCCTCCAGTTTTTAAATTGCTTTGTTTGCTTTGTTTACACAAGTTCACAAATCTACCAACTCTCCTTCCCTTCTCCCCTCCCCACTTCTTTGAGCAGCCTGGTCAACAAGGGAAGTCATGGAGGAAGGAGGTAAGAAACCTCTGGATTCTAAAGTGTGTTTGCATGAAGAGAGTGGTTATAAATGATCCAGTTTAATGTTAGGTCCTTGCTCTGCCAGTTGATGAATGAGAGAATTGAATTATCCGTGTAAAATGAATAAAAAGTTTACATTATGCCCGTCTTATGATTAAGTAAGAAAAACATACCGAGAAGAATGGTGTTTAATAAAATTTACCAGTTGTTGAAATGACACAAATACTTTTTGGTTGACAAGTAGAATACAAGAGCTCATATTACATGGGAGACCTTATGTTATTGCTTATCTCAGATATTTAACTGTCTATTCTATACTATATGTATGTATCCCCATCTATCCATCTATCTGTCTGTCTGTCTATCTATCTATTTATCTAACTGTCCATCCATCCATCCATGCATCCATCCTTTCTATCTATCTATCTATCTATCTATCTATCTATCTATCTATCTATCTATCTATCTATCTATCTATCTATCTATCAGCGAGGTCACAGTGCTCCACTACTAGTTTTATGTACCCTTATGGTGTCTAGTACAATATCTTAACATTGCAGGCTGTTAGATCCTTGTTTAGTTGGTTTGAAGTGAGTTTTAATTTTTAAAACAGAAGAATCTTTTGAAGATTCAATAGGAACAAAGGTCTATGAAGTGTTTCCATCTGAATGTTTGGAGTGAGAAGGAAAATAAAGAAATGGGTCTGTCAGGGTTTAGTCAGGAAAACAATGATTACACCAGCTAATTTAATGGAGAGAATCTAATGCAAGAAATCAGTTAAACCAGTACTGAAAGAATTACAAAGGCAAAAAACAAACAAAACTGAGATAACACAGAGATAATAAATTTCACTGGGCAGCCTTCACTGTAGGGCTGATGGAACAAAAGGGGACAATTGGTCATTAGACGCTAAGAGATTGAAGCAGGCTTCCCATGGGGCTGAGACCCAGCACCCAGGAGAGGTGCTGTCCAGTGATACTGGTACCTCAGGAACTCTGAACCTCCACCTCTGAGGACCTGAGCACCAGCTGGTTGGTGCTAGTATCTCTGATCTGGCTGTTTAAGATGCAAAACAAAAAAGCAAACAAAAACAGAAAGTGGAAGTTTCTAACAGAAAGTTAGTTACCACTGGAACTAACTGCGGCTGCCTGAGGAGGATGAAGGGTCCTCCCAGAGGTGACGGTGGCAGGAGCAGCAGGCACGCAGGAAGGAGCAAGCCCCTTCTCCTTCCGTCATCCTTCCAGCCTCTCCCCATTGGCAGAACCCACAAGGACAGCTTGCAAAGTAAAAATATAGTTTGCTGAGTGCCAACTTCAGAATCACAGAACAGAATGTGAAGGGAGGGCCATGAGACAGTGGGTTCATGACCAACACAAGAAAGTAGAGAATCAACGCAAGTGAGAGAATGTGCTACGTGGCAGGAGCAAACTGTCAGGTGTGTGGTGCTGGGGAGGCTGAGAGGGCACCTAGGAAACCCCAGAGGTTAGGACTTGCCCTTCGTAGAGCCTTGGCCACTGCTTCAGACTTCTGTCTCTAGATCATTGGTGTCACTGTTCTTGTCTAATGCCTTTGGTGCCTCCTCACTGGCTGTTGACTGAAATTCAACTGTTGTACCCTTGTGCACATTTCCCTTCATGACCTGGCTCTCTCCTTCCTTTCCAGTCTGATCTTCTTTCCCTTACAAGGGCACTAGCTCCAGTTACCTGAAACCATGGACAGTCCCCTGAACTTGACACATGGACGCATTAAACACATTATTCTCTACTTCCAGTGCACTTAAAACAGAACTGAATTGTCCCCTCCAGGTGAGCCCTGTCTGGGGAGCCCTGTCTTCCTTCCCACCCTGATCAAGGGTCTGCACCACTCGTTTTAACTTTTCTGATCTCACGTCATGCTTCCCTCTCCCTAGCCCACTGTGCACGAGCCACACTTGCCCCTATGTTCTTGTGTCCAGATTTGGGACTGGCTTTTGCCTTCCTTGGAAGTGTCCTTCCCCAGGTTTCCATAAGACTCACCCCTCACTTCCTTTAAACCTTTGCTCAAATGGCACCTTCTCAATGAGGTTTTTCCTAATCATAGTTAAGACAATTCCAGACCGCAAATGTCACTGTTTCTTATTCTCCATCCCTTTCCTTGCTTTATTTGTCTACATAAGTGTCCTTACCACTTTCTAATATACTATATAACTTATCTCATAATATCCACTCCATGAAGACAAGTTTTTGGTCTCTTTTGTTTACCATATGCCCACAGCACCTGGACAGGTTCAGCCACATGCTTGGTCTCAGAAAATATTGTTGAATGAATGAATCAAGACTGAATAAGACATTGCAGAGCACTGGGGTGCTGAAAGATGTTCACTGCCAAAAAAAGGTAAATGAAGCATGAAAGCAAAAAAAAAGGCTGGTGGATTTAGTGACTTTGTGGTCACTGGTGACTGTTAAGAGATAAGTTTTAACAGGAAATAGAAATCATATTTTCAAAAGCCTGAGGAGAGAGTGAGTGTTAAGGCAATGAATACGAACTCTTTTTTTTCCCCCAAAGATATTATTCCTTGAATATACAGAAAGACACGGAAAAAAGTTATTAATTTTTTAAGCAGAGAATTTGGGACTACTTTTAAGTTGAAGAGTTATACAAAATAAGAAGTTGATAGTTTATAAAAAAAAATTTTGAAGGAAAAGGAGGCAGTTGGTTGAGAGCATAACTAACATGGTTATGCTTAAAAGATAAATACTCATTCTCCTCTGAAACTGGAAGAAAGCAGGAAAAGTGAAGGTAAAAAAGTTTGTTTTTTAGGGGTAGGAGGAGAGTTGCAGAATGCCTGTGAATGAAGCTGAGAGTTATGTCGTCTAGTTGTACCATCTGGTGGGAAGGAGAGCACTTGCATTCTGCAGCCACAGCAGGACCAGCAGGGACCCCCGGGGGCAGGAGCACAAGGCCCAGGACACCGGCCCTGCTCATCAAGGCTGTGGGCTGAGCACAGCCACATGGCTCCTCCGCTTTCGGCAGCAGCTTTTCACAGGGCAAGCACAGGACTAGGGCAAGGAGACTTGCATTTGTCGACGTCACTTCTGAGTTGAATAAATGGCAATGATGTGAGAGCAGCTGGTAGAATCCAGGCCAGTATGGATTTAAGCTTTTCTCTAGGACTTGGCAAGTAGACAGAGAAGAGGAAGGAAAGAGAATACCTGTCATTTGCTTAGGTTTTTGAGGGACACAAGACATGTGGTAGGGAAGATCCAGCTTTCATTTCACACACTTAGTAGAAAGAATAGTACGACAACATTAATAAGGTAAGAGATGTCTTTCAAGTTAAGCCAACTCGTGAAAGAGACAGATGGCTGGTCTGCAAGGAGAATTGGAAACAGGACTGGCAAAAGGGAATAAAAACTGAACGGAGTGTAGGTGAAGTCAGACTTCTGAGGTGATGACTGAGGTCACAGTGACGAAGAAAGCAAGTCTTCTGTGAGAAGTCTTGAGGGAATTAAGGAAACAGCTGATCTCAGAGTAATACATTTGGAAGATGCATTTGTTCAGTGTGGTGATTACTATGTGCGACCTTAGCAGTCCATACATTTACTTCTCCTTTCACCTTGTGAGGCAGACAAGTGATTCTGTAAAACTCAAGGGACATGGCTGAAACATCAGCCTGTTAAAGTCACTTTCATTTTTTTTTTTTTGAGAGTAAGAAATGCATTAATTAAAATATATGATTTCTGTGATCATCTGCTTACTGGTTACTTTCAAACAGATTTTAAATTATTAACTAGCATTATTGAAGTGTTTGAGCTTCTGAGATTTGTGGTAGATAACAAAATATAAGGAGATTAAAGCAATGTTGATATTCCAAAGACTGAATAGAGAAGTTAGTTTACATCTGTATAAATCCCTGGGTTCTTTATCAGATGCTCTTCAGTTTTTCTTTTTATAACAAATTCTGAATATTTGGGGGCACTAAATTCCCTAGTGTTTTAAATGTTCTGCTAATATATTTAATTTTCTCATGTATATCATTTCAACTTTTCAAAATAAAGTTTAAGAAATAAAATGTAGTTGATCATCTTACTTACTGATAATATACAAGCTTTAAGAAGGATACAATTAAGAACTGTTGATAGAAAACAGTATTAAATCTATAATTTAAAAAATTACTATGAAAGCTCTGAATTTTTGAAGTCACTATACTCTTAGGCTAGTTATTTTCCATAGCTGTGTATTACCATGGTTTGGTGGACTCTCATGTCTTTAACATTTTAGTCATGCTATTTATTGTGTCTGGTAGCATATCATGCCTAGCATTACAGTATTTTTACTTCTTTTGATCTAATTAAGTTCACTTAGGGAAATTCTACAAATACAGCCTTCACAATGGGCATCATGTACAAAACATTTTTAACCGTCTATGCTTGGATGATAAAAACATCTATGAACTGCTCATACCTGAACAGTTAGAAATGCCCTGAAGGCTGTTAGTGTTGTTTATGAATGGTTATAAATAATGCAAACCATCTTTCCTTGTCATGGTACTTAACTAAAAATTTAATAATATGTAATTGAGAATCTACTTATTTTTTAAGTTTTTAGTTTTTAAACTGTTTCCTTACTGTAATTCATTCAGGTTATAGTATTTTGGAATTCAAGTGGAAAATGTCAAAAGGATTCTAAAAACTTCACGAGCATTGATAGTTTACAAAATTCCTTGCTTTTCATTTGACGGCAGAAACATTCATATGGGCTAAACCTGCTGAACATAGGATGAAATATACATATAAACCATCTTTTAGTTCAGGCACAATTCCTCCTGTGGACTATTCTGGATTCAGCCATTTCTAAACATGTATATTTATACTATTAATCCATCAACCACATCTTCCCATTAACAGAATTTTATATAGTGAAGAAATATGCTCTTCAAAAATGTACTTAACTTTTAAACCAGCCCCCCAGTGCTTTAAAAGTACTGTCTTTATCGATGGAGGACTCTAAATAGCATGCCAAAATGTACATAGTCAGCATACGTATGCAGGATTTGATTTGATTTGGTTATGACAGTTGAACCGGGCTAATCATTTACATATCTGCTGTATGACCTGTAATGTCACCTAAAATTTCCTCACTGTGTTTGGAGCTTTAGAAAGACATGCTACCAGGATATAATACTTCTCTGTAGGGTAAATATTGACTCTCTTGTTAAACTCCCCTACCTTGCCACTGTGAAGCATCTTTGAAAATGTATGACAGTTAATGTAATGAGACTGTAAAGAAGCTCATTGCCACAAGAAAACTTTTTGTGAAGTTTTTTTTGTTTGTTTTGTTTTTTAAATATAGTGGGTGCTCAGCAAACATTTGTTTAAGAAATGTTTCTTGACAGGGAGGGAGAATTAAACATGTGTTTGAGAGGGAGAGAGAGAAGACTGGGGAGGCAGGGAGAGAGGGAAGGAAGGGGACCAGCCTTTTCTCAGCATTTCCAGAAAAACCCTGAAAGAAAACTTTGATTGGATCAACCAAAGTCACTTGACTACCTTTAACCAATCATGGTAGCCAAGGAAATCAAATGCTTAGCCGTATTCATATAAATTCCTGTGTTTTCTTTAGAACCATGTAGATCTCCAAACAGTAATCTGGCTGCTGGGAGAAGAAGAGGGAATGGATGTTGAGGAAGCTATCAATAAAGGAATTTTTTAAATGAACATAATATAATTATAATTACTTGGATTCTAATCAAGAAGGACAATCATGCCCTTTCAAAGTTCTGTAATGCCCTTCTCAGACATACAGGTGCTATATGCATCTGTCTATTTGACCAAAGACTCCCCCTCATCAGAAAACATGCTCCATGAAACCCTGTCTTTTTCTTCTTGTGGCAATTCATCCGTTGTATCCCCAAGGCTTAGCACAGTGGCCAGAACATATGAAGAGCTCAATATATATTTGAATGAATGAACAGAATAAGTCTTAGGTACCCATACAGCATACTTTCTGTTATATTCCAAAATATATTGTTAGAATCAAAACTAATAGCTGAAGAATTTTGAAAGACAATTTTAATGGAAATTTATTTAAAAAAATTTAAAAATAATTCTGTTACCCTGAACGTGCATCCATAGAGAAATGTTTCCCTAGGCTCTGGCTACATGACCACAGGTCAGATGGATCAGTGTTGAAAAACTAATTGAACAGTTCAGCCAGTCTGATTTGCTGAGGGCTGTTAAATACATCATGAGTTCCCTACTGCTGAGTAGAGGCATATAGATGAGTCATGATTCACTGTGCCACGGCAGTTTTCAGATTTTTCCAATTCTCAGTTTGGTCCTCAAACCATGATATTTGATATTCACAAGCATCATACATTACTCACCAAAAGTCTGAGAACAGCAGGAGTTATACCCATACTTAGGGATCTATTCACTGCCCTTGGGCAAATACAGGTTGAAAGCAAGCACAGGAGTTCAGAATCAATGGACATGTCTTTCCTGTTGTGTTTTCTGACTGTGAATTTAGTTGTTTACATTCAGTAGTTTGAGGTGATCATTTTAACACCTTAAACAAGTTTGTTTCTGAGAAAAAAATACTTAAAGTCTAAATGTAATGGTTTTAGTCAGACAATACAGCAAGAGAATCAGAAAGAGGATTCAATCATCGTGTCCTGGTAGAGTTCACATAAAGCCAGACTGGTTTGCTCACCCCTGGAAGTCAGCCTCAGGATAGTGTTTTATTAAAAGAACTGAGTCCAGCAATAGCAACAGATTAATTTAAAATAAATTGTCTAGTAACCTAGGTGGGATCCTCGAACAGAAAATAGACATTAGCAAGAAACTAATGACACTTGAATTTTGTTAATTAGGTGAGACAAGCGTACCAATAGCAAAGGTGTTAACAAGAGGAGAAACTGGGTGTGGAGCATATCTGTACTATCTTTGTAACTTTTTAAATGTAAAATTATCTAAAATAAAATTATGTGTTTAAAGCAAATTGCATTGAAGTTACTCTCAAAAATACCAAAGATTCCATTTATTATACTTGCCAAAAATGAGTGAAATTTAACATTTTTCATTGCTTTTTCCTTAGTATCTCACATATCGTATCTGCCTTGTAGGTTTTTCTCTAAAGGTTACAGGCAAGCTGTTGGCTGGGGTTACAAGAGTCTAAAGACTGGATTCAGGCTGAAGAACCAAAGTAGCTCAGTCGCAAGCCTGGCACATTAATGGTTGTTGACAGGAGGCCTCATTGCCTTGCCTCACGATTCTCTCCATAGGACCATTTTTTAGATTGGCTATTAGATATGCTTTTAAAATATGTGTATTCTGCAGTTGTTGGATATGGTGTCATAAATACACATGAGCCCAAGCTTTTTATTTGTATTGCTCAAATCATCTGTCATCTTATTTTTTAATTTTAAAATAATGTACAACATACACATAATAAAGCTTATAAATCTTGAAATCTCACAAATGTGTACATCCATGTAGCTACCACACATATTAAGAAACAGAACATGACTGACAACCAGAAATCTCCTTAAGGCCCCCTCTGAGTAACTGTTACCCCAGAGGGAACTCTTCTTATGACTTTGAGCACTGTAGTGTATGTAGTGTATTTTTCCTGTTCTTTTTTTTTTTAAATTACATAAATAAAATCATGTAATATACACTCTTTTGTACCTGGCTTCTTTTGCTCAGTTTTATGGGTTTCAGTCATGTTCTTGTATATGACAGTAGTTTATCCTCTTTTGTTGCTGAATAGAATTAGCTATATGTTTGCATGAAAACTTGTTTATTTTTTAGTTACTAATGCCCATTTGAGATATTTACTTTGCAGCTCTTACAAAGAATGCAACTATAAATCTTTATATATATATAGATACAGTATAGAGACACAGTTCTATAAACCTATGTAAACTAGGATAAAAATGCTGTGTTGGAGGTATGAATATTTTTAATTTGAGAAGCATTTCCAAATATTTTTTCCCAAGTGATTTTGCTAACCTGTATTGTTTTCAAAAGCATATGAATGTTCCAGGTGTGCCACAACCTCACCAGCCTTTGATATAAATAGTTTTTATATATTTAAAAAGTTTAGTCCTCCTGATGCGTGCCTAATAGAATTCATTTTAATTTTAATTTGCATCTCCTTGATATTTAGTCAGAGTTGTTGGTACAGACTCTAGGTTGGTTATTTTTCTCTCAACACTTTAAACATTTCACTCTATTCTATTCTTCCTTGAATGGTTTCTGAGAAGATGTCAGATGTAATTCTTATATTTGTTCTTTTATAGGTAAGGTGTTTTTTTCCTCTGTCTTTTTTTTGAGATATTTTCCTTATCTTTGATTCTTCTGTAGTTTAAAAGTGATATACCTATGTGTAGTTTTCTTGGCATTTATCCTGCTTGGTGTTCTATAGGCTTCCTGAGTCTGTGATTTGGTGTCTAACATCAATTTGGGGAAATTCTCAGTCATTATTGCTTCAAATATTTCATCTGTACCTTTCTCTCTTATTTCTCCTTTGGTGTTTCCATTATGCATGTTACACATTTTATTGCTGTCCCACATTTGTTGGATATCCTGTTCTGTATTTTTCAGTCTTTATTCTCCTTGATTTTTAATTTTGGGGGTTTCTATTGAGATATCCTCAAGCACAGAGATTCTTCATTGAGCCATTTGACTTAAATGAACCTGTGAAGGATATTTTTCATTTCTGTTACAATATTTTTGATATCTAGCATTTCTTTTTGATTTGTTTTTAGAACATATCTCTTTGCTTACATTGCCCATCTGTTCTTGCATGCTGTTTACTTTATCTGTTAGAGCTTTCATCATATTAGTCTTTAATATTTATATTCCTGGTTTCATAATTCCAACATCCTTGCCATAGGTTATCTAAATCTGATTCTGATGCTTGTCCTGTCTCTTCAAACTGTATTTTTGCCTTTTAATATGCCCTGTAATTTTTTCTTGACAGCCACACATGATGTACTGGGTAAAATGAACTGTGACAAATAGGGCTTTACCAATGTGGTAGTGAGGCATGGGGTGGGAGAAAGCTTTCTATAGGCTTACAGTTAGGTCTCAGGCTCTTAGTGAGCCTGTGCCTCTGACCGTAAACTTCACAAGTGCTTCTTTCTTATCCCTTCTCTCCCCCATTAAATGGGATATGACGGTTAGTGTGTGCTGGAGTTGGGTATGTCTCTTCCTCTGTGTAGAAGGCTAGAGTTGGCTGAAGGTGGGTATTTTCCTTCCTCAGGGCAGGTGAGTCTGTGATAGAACCCCACTAGTTCAGACTATGGTAAAGTAGCTTCTCCTGAGTGTATGACTTATTAGGAACCTCTTAGACATTATGCTAAGTGAAAACAGCCAGAACAGAAAGACAATGTCACGATGTCATGTGTATGTAGAATCTGAACAAGTAGAACTCATAGTAACAGAAGGTAGGATGGTGAGTACCAGAGGTTGAGGGTGGAAGAAATGAAGCGATAATGGTCAGAGGGGACAAAATTTCAGTATAAGATGAATAATTTCTGGAGACTTAATGTGCAGCATGGTGACTACATACAATATACAGCATATTATACACTGTATATTGTATTCAATAATGTATATATGAAATTTGCTAAGAATGGCTTGTCCACTCTGAGACTCTAGCACTTTGTCGGTTACAGTGCATGTTTTCCTACCCCGGCGTGGTGCCTGTGGGGGTTTTTGCTCAGAGGGTTTCTGCTCTGGTAAATGGTGTTCTCTGTAATCTCCTGCCTGTCTCTCTAGTTAGGGGGGCAGCACTTTGCTCTGTGACCTCACTTCTCTGATGGATCCAAGAAGAGTTACTGTTTTTTCAGTTTTTTCAGCTTTTTACTTTTTGTTAGGATGGAGTGACAACTTCCAGTCTCTTTACATGCTGGGCCAGAAAGCAGAACTCACCCTGCTTATGCCTTTCACTTCACTTTATTCATCTGTACTTCTCCTTCAGGCACACTGACCGAGTAGCAGTTTCTCTGATGTTCTCTGCTCTTCTTATGGTTACATCAGAGGTGAGGAAACTCTTCTCAAGAAAATTCACTTTTAAAGAGAAAAGAGAGAGTGTTTGTTCATGGAGAAATAATGATGAGACTAGGGTCATGATGTGATGAATTGATTAAAGAGTGAAGAGAGATGTTGAAGTCCTGGGCGAAGAGAATACAGCTGATGGGGCAACACCCAGAAATAAAGTGAACCTGACCCCACTTTCTTCTGAAGATGGCAGACGTCTAGACATCTCATTATTCTCAGGCAGAGATTACTGTTTATGATTAGAGAGAAAAGAAATCAGAGGCTCAGAGGGGTTAAGTGACTTACACAAAATGACAATGGCCAGTTAGTGTAAGAAGATTCTTATGGATCATATACACTAGTGACTGTCAGAATTCCATTTTAAACAGTTTACTGCCGCACAGAAACATGATGCCAAAAAGCTTCATTCACCATGAGGTCTGTCCCCTTAGAACCGCTGCTGATTTTTCAGAAGTGAAGTTAGTCCGGGGTTGTTTTTTAACCAAATTGACTCTGTCAGAAATATTTTTAAGAAAGTCATTAGGACATCATATGCCTAGTGCTATGGTTTCAGTTTGGGCCTTCATTCTACAAAGCCATTGCTTCTGAACATGAAAGAACTTTTATACTAAGCACCATTTCATCTTGATTATTTTGGACATGATATAAATATACGTTTACACACAGGAAAGAGAGGAATGGCATTTTATTTCAAAACAATCATGGTGTAAAATGAAATAGATATGAAAAATGAGAAAACTGCATTCTAATACTAGAGGAGCAGCTGAAACCACAGCACTTACTAAATACACTTGCTTTTGCAAAATAAAGATGAAATTGTTCAGGCACAAGATGCAATGAATTAAATAATATATCAACTAAGTACTATTAAACCATATTTAAATATACTCTCCTGGATTGCGAGAGTAAAGTTCAGAGTGCACGCCAGGGAAGGCAGGTTGTTTTGAACTAGTTGCATGGTCCTTACATAATGTATGCTTTGCTAATGCATTTGCTTTTGCACAAAGTTTCGTTCTAGACAAAGGAAGATTCTAATGTGGCATCCGTTGTTTTTGTGTATGTGTTTTGCTTTATCGCGCTTCACAGATACTGCATTTTTTTTAACTGAAGGTTTGTGGCAACCCTGTGTGAAGCAAGTCTATCAGCATTATTTTTCCAATGGCATTTGCTCACTTCATGTCTCTATCACATTTTGGTAATTCTCACAATAGTTCAAACATTTTCATTATTTTTATAGTTATGGAGATCTGTGATCAGTGTTCTTTGATGTTACTATCGCAGAAAGATTGATTTATTGAAAATTCAGATGATGGTTAGCATGTTCTAGCAATGAAGTACTGTAAAATAAAGATATATATGTTTTTAGATGTAATTCTATGCCTTTGTACACTTACTAGACTTCAGTATAGTGTAAATATGTACTGTGAGACTAAAAATTTTGTGTGACTCACTTTGTTGCAATAACTAGTGGTTTTTGTTGTGGTCTGGAACTGAACTGGCACTGTCTGCAGGGTACATCTGTATAAATATCCAAAAGAGAAAAAGATTACCAAAATTTTCTCTTATCAGAATGAGAAATGTAATCATTCTACAGGTCAAAAATCTGATCTTGTTAGTATTCATAATAAATGTGGCATTGTTTTAGACTAAAAAAGACATTAGGCTTTCTTAAAAGAAGTGGAGTATAAAACAGTCTTTGCCACTGATGGTAGATACAACTTTGGGATAGTCATCTGGCTTCACCAGACTTGGATAGTTTCTCGACTGGAAAAGGAGGGAATTATTTAAACTAAATCTAAGATATCTGGTTCTTATGTTAAGTACTATGAAGAAGATGCTTACCATGTGTTAAACAATTTATATTTTAATTTTTGTTCATAATCTGTAAGGGAGGTATTACTGTCACTTTACAGATGAGAAGCCAGAAGTTCAGAGGTTAAGTACAGTAGCCCGTGTCTTATCCACAGTTGCTCTGTTCAGGGTTTCAGTTACCTGCTGTCAACTGCAGTCCAAAAATTCCAGAAAAATTCATAAGTTTTGAGTTGTGCACCATTCTGAGTAGCATGATGAAATCTTGCGTTGTTCGTAGAGATCCCATCTGGGACTTGAATCATTTCTGTGTTCTGTGTATCCTGCCTGTTCACCACTTAGTGGCCATGTCCTTTCAGACAGACTGTTGAGGTATCTCTGTGCCTGTGTTTAAGTTACCCTTATTCCACTTCATAATGGTCCTAAAGTGTGAGAGCAGTGATGCAGGCAATTTGGATATGCCAAAGAGAGCCAAAGATGCTTTCTTTAAAAAAAAAGGTGAAAGGGTGAAAGTTCCTGACTTAACAAGGAAAGAAAGAAAAATCGTATGCTGAGGTTGCTAAGATCTACAGTAAGAATGCATCTTCTATCTGTGAAATAATGAAGAAAGGAAAGGAAATCTCTGGTAGATTTGCTGTCACCATTCAAACTGCAAAAGTTATGGCCACAATACATAATAAGTGCTTAGTTAAGAAGGAAAAGCATTAAATTTGTACAGTAAGATATTTTGAGATAGAGACAACATTCATAACTTTTATTACAGTATTTGTTATAATTATTGTTTTGTTATCAGTTATTATTGTTAATTTCTTACTGTGCCTAATTTATAAATTAAACTTTATCATAGGTTTCTGGCATCCACTGGGAGTCTTGGAGTGTATCCCCCCCACGAATGGTGGGGAACTTCTGTAATGTACTCACAGTCAGCTAGTTAGCTGTAGAATCAGGATTTGAATCTGCCTCTCAGTTTCAAGGACCCATTTTTCCCCTTACATATTCCCATTATTTTTGACTATTTCTTGCCCATCTTTGAGCAGACACTGAATTAATCCTTGTAAAAGGAAGAAGAAACAAATGCATTTATTCCTCTTGTCTTTTCTGAGGAAACAATAAAAAATTCTCGCAACACACAAAAGAAGGAAATCATCACTTAAGGGCTGTCTCAGAAAGGATGTAACAACGTTGCTGTAAAGATGCAAAAACTGCAGTAAAATCACTACCCATGCCATGAGCACACTTATCTAAACTGATAGCGGCACATGTCCAGTTATTTTCAGATGCTATATTATGTCTGCAGATAATTGTTTTCTCCTTGTAACAATGGTGGGGGGGAAGGGAAACTGAATTTGCAATGACTGAGCACTCCGTGTATGCACTGTGGAGATGATGCAGAACTATGCCAGGAGGGAGGCAACAGTGAAGGGGAGTGGAGATGTTGTAACCTTCCTTGCCCTTCAGCTGCACACTGTTTCTGACAGATGATGAATGGATGACCTTGGATCTCCTTTGAGTTTTGCATCTAATTTAAATTAGAGAAAATTTCTATAAATAGAATACTCACATAGTAAATTTTGATTGAGTAATTCCTTTGATTGAGATGCACATTCTTAGAGATTTCCTGGGTCTACCTGGGATCAGGCAGTTTTTGCTGTTGGGGTGATAGACCCTTCCCTTTTCGAGGTCACCTGTCACCCAGTCAATCAGCCCCTGTCACCACTTCTAGACTAGAAGGAAACACTATACCAACCACCACAGATCATGAGCTCTGGCTTACAAAACACCTCCAAAGAAACCAATTACCTCAGCCTAGGAGAGAGGTGAGGGTGTTAACTCCCAATGGGTTGAATTTTGACCAATAGGAAAGCAGGAGGTAGTGGAGACATGCAGATAAATTCCTCCTTTAACCTACCTCCCATGAATTACTCTGAGGTAGTCTAGACCATCCAGAGAAGTCCTGCATGCCAGACAGCACTGTGATGCTTCACAGCCATCATCAAACAGTAACCAGCACCATGACGTGCGTCACCTGCCTTCACATCTTTCCTGGCCACCCTCCCCTTCACCCTTGCTCTTGCTCTGCTGGTTTTGTGCTCCCCACAATAAAGCAGCAGCCCTTGCGGTCCTTGCCTCTGATTCTGTTCCCTAGGTTACTTAGTATATGACAATAGATCTGCTGAACTATCGAGATGATAGAGTAATTTGAGCTGTGGGAACCAGGAGACTAAGGAAAATCACAATGAATAACCTGGGTCTCTCAGCTGGATGTGAGAAGTTGAAGGAGAGATGGGAACTAGCCTTTTAGATATTCATGGTATGCTGGACACAGCATCTCATTTAATCATATTATCCTCCTTGTAACAATAAAGAAACAAAAACTTGGAGAGGTCTTGTAGCTTGTTCAGGCCACAGCCTTTATAGAAGAGTGCCAGGACTCAGAACTAGGTTTTTTTGTTTTGTTTTGTTTCTTACTCCAAACTGTAAACTGTCTCTAATTAACGTATAGAGGAGTCTAGAGAAGATGTATTTGTATATGCAGACACACTAATTAAAATTTCAGTACAGTAATTCAGATGTAAACAACTACACTGGGAGCTCTTCATGAGGAACAATAGGAGATACATAATAAAATAAAATTAAGTAAAATATTGTAATCATCCTGTCATTGAGTTCGTCCTATGTTGCATCAAATAAAATAATCTCATTTAGGAAAAGAGTGCAAACTCAAAAATATATATACATAACTGGTGTATGGAAAAAAATTCACTTCAATAAAAAAGAAAGAAAAATCCAAAGGCCCATTGTACTGTTGGCATATTGTCAGCAGATATTTTTAAATCCAAATGCCAGAACTGAATGTTCGTGCTACTTAAGGGAAATGCCCCGGGGCAGTTGGCCTGGGCCTGGACCACCACTCAGGCCTCTACACTGGCACCGAGCAGTCAGTGCTGATATGGTCCACACAGTTGAAGGCATTTACAGGAAAGCCAAGATTGAAGGTGAAGGGAAATGAGATGGAGGAAATGAAATGGCTGTTTTATTCAAATATGCTGCAGACAAATCTTCAGCTCTGGAAAAATGCACTGTGTATTCCAGGTGAATGGCTTAGGTTAACTGATTCCAGGTGTTCTCAAGGATAATTGATTCATTCAGCAAACATTTTTTAAGTGCCTACTATGTGAAAAGCAGTGCTATAAAAAAGAACATTTGAACAGTCTTCACTCATTTCTGGAATTCTTCCCAATTTCAAATCATCCATCTTTATTTTATTTTCGTAACATTTACAAAATCAGAATTTTCTCCAGTGTAGTTGTTGGTTAAGAATCTGAGAGGTGAACATGTAATCTTTCTGTTTACCATCTGCACTTTACCTCAGAGGTTTTCTCCCCCTGTTCCTCAGTAATTTTGAACTAAATTTACAGTTACTGTTTGTGGACAAGTCCATATGTTTAAAATACTTTTGGTTTTACTGTTTTCTACAGAGAATTTTCCAGATTTTACCCAGAGACTTGTAAGATAAAAGCGCATTACAATTACTAAAAGCAAATTTCACCTCAATGCCTTGTTGCCTGAAGGAGAAGATCCCACAGTCTGCAAAAAAACATCAAACCATAGAACCTAGCATTATGTTTTATTCTCAATGCTTTGTGACTACAGGAAAATAAGTAATACAACTGAAATGTAATATGCTTAAAGTTGAAACAACTAAAGATATTTTGTTATTACTACTAGTTTGTTGCTTAAACATATTGTACTAAAAGACAATTCTTCCATCAGAAGGCATTTAACTTTCAAAACTCCAGTTTCACTTTAGTGTGTTGGAAGTGAAACATAGTGTATTAACTTCATAATTGTAATATGTATGATATAGGTTTCTGGCAAAAATTCTTTTACCGGATTTTAGTTAAGCACCTGAAACTTCTAGGCACATCTGTGCACTTGCTTATAAGATCCAGGTTTAACAAGAACCCTGCTAAATCAGTTTAGTAAGAACCCTCCACCCTTGCTATCTCAGCACCTCTGATATCTGGTTGGGTTTCTCACTCTCCCATCATCCGCCTGGTGATGTCTGATCACCTGGCCTGTCTTCTGGGAAAGCCAGAATCTTACACCTGATGTTTCCTTTTAGTAATTTTCCATTCTCTGACCCCCTACTCTGATCCTTGGCTATAGATTCCCAGTTGTCTGTGTGGTATTCAGAGTTGAGCTCAAACTCTCTGCTCCACTGCAAAATCCCTTTGTAGTGGTCCATGTACCTATCAAAGTAACAGTCTCTACCCCCTTTAAATTGTCTTCCTTACCAGGCTTTAAGAAATGTCATTGAATATTTTTTTTCTTTGACATTTCTCAACTTCATGATTTAAACATGTAAAATAGGTTGGTTAAAAAAATTGAACTCATATCAATATACAAATATGCAGGAAATTCATGTAATATTTTTTATTTAGTCTCTAAGTAATTGCATGTTCTTCCCCACAATTCCACTCACTTGTTAGCAGGGAAAAAAAAATTGAACTCATATCAGTATACCAAAAAACCAATCTAATCTAAACCCCACTGTGACATGATCATTAAAATAATCCTGGGAAGGATTCATTCTCCTCCATGAAGTGATCAGCCCCTCAGCCCATTGACATGCACTGGAAGAAGCCTGAAATATGGCCCCTTTGTAGGGACCCCAACAAGAAGCCAGGACAGGAGCTTTATTTTCACTATGTCCCTCATCTTCTCTAGCACAAGATTTCTGTGTGTCAAAATCTCGGGTAGAGCAGGAAGAGCACCCTCTTTCCTCCCTGACTTCTCTGTCTTGCCATTCTCAGGAGCAGGAATGCAGGTGGAATTTTCTTTCTCTTCCTTTCTGTCATGCCCTCGTAACTCTTTTGGAGCTAGCCCAGTTAATCAAGGACAAAAGATGCACCCTCTCCACCCTGTGGGGCAGCTTTAGGGGTAGATTCCTCTTGGTTTTCCTACTAATAATCTAAATGAGGGAAGGGGAAAAAGGAGCCATGAGAAATTTCTTTCTAGGCTGTATTCTTGCTACAGAATTCTATTTTGCATATCAAAAGCTGAATGTAACTTCATTCTTTTGGTAGCAAACTATCCCTCTCCTCCATTTCCACTCACCTCTACGGTGACTTGCCAGGATGAAGGTTATTTCAAAGGAAAAAGAAACAGGCACTAATGTTTTTCAGAATATCTTCTTGCAGTGAAATGCGTGGGAATGCAACCATTCCCTCAGTGTGAGGGAGTCTACACGTGGTATCTTCAAACCACTTTACTCTTCATGTGCTATTTCTACCTATGAGGCCTATAACATGTTTTGACTTTTTATTTATTTTTTCCTTCTTTAATTCACCATTCCTTCTTTTGTATAATTTCACCATTTGAAGCAAAATTTGTCCATGGGCTTATTGATTCTGCTTTGGGAATATTAATTTCTCTTTACCATTTAGTTTAACCAGTTTGTGTTTAAGTATTTTGCTTCTCATTGTTGTGGTCTGTTTGATTCTTGCAAAGCAAAAATAAAGGGGGCTGAAAATAAGATGTTGTGTGATGGAAACATAGATCCTCTTTGACTCATCCACTCAAACTTCCTTAAAAAGGTATCAGAAGCCCTTCACCCTGTGGGGGCACCTCACCTGTTCTGCAGGCTGCTCTGCTTCCAATAACAGGGACTTCTACTTTTGAATGTACTGCTTCAATGACTCATGCCACACAGTCTTCCTACCTCTAAAAGTAGACCCACTATTCACAGTTTTTGAAAACACTTAGCTCTCCTCTCTGCCAATCCAAAATTAAGTCTGAAGGCCTAGCCTATAAATTCATTATCTTAACAAAGTAGGGTTTACAAAAACTAGGCTTACCTTTCCCTTTGGCTAAAGTAAAGTGTTTTATAACAGTCACAATAAGAACAAACATGTATATAGTACTACTTTGAACCAGGTATTGAATTCAGTTCTTAACATATTAATTCATTTAATCCTTAACTTATAACAATCCCCAAAGATAGGTACTAAAAATTTCCAGAACATACAGATGAGGAAACTGAGACATGGTGTGAATTAAATTTAATTCACTTACCCAAAGTCATACAGCTAGTCCAAGATGACTCTTGTGGATTTTATAACCAGAATATACCTCAAATTGTAGATCTATGAACCCCATGAAATTCCATGAAATATTTGGTTAAATATTCAAATATTTGTCTAGGGGAAGAAACTCCATCTTTATATCAGATTTTAAAAGTAGTCTGCATTCAAAAAAAAGGTTTCAAGCTATGCACAAGAGTATGCAGTGTTGGTCTCTGCTTATCTAAAACTGTACTTTTTCAGAATACTTCACAGTGTTCATTAAGAATCCAATAAATATTTTAGTTTTGACAGAGCATTTGTCTTAACTGAGGAGAAGCATTTGAGTTGGTAATAAGAAAGTGAGTAAATTAACCAAATAGAAGTAAATGAAATCACAGTCCATTCATTAATTGTCCCTACTAAATTATAATAATAAGTAGAATCTAGAAATGTATATACATATAGCAGTATTTATCTCAGTATATCAAAATTGTATTTCTCAAAAGACATAGCACAACAAAAAAATGTACTGTTAGATCAATGTTAATATTTTTAGCCAGCATATCATAGCAGTAGGTTTACTGAAATCTAAGATACCTTGTTAAAATTGAAGATTTTTCTATAATTCCTATTGAATACATATGGTAATACTAAATGTGTATTGTTTTGAATTATAAAATGTATTTAAGTCTCTGATGTGGGGTTATTTTAGCTCCTTTAAAAAATATTTATTTGGCCTTATATTGGCATGTTAGCAAAAATAATTTAGGCACTTGAGGTCTTAAAAGCTGTAATTATGCCACAGACACAAACATACACACACACACAGAGGCATGCATGGACACACACATTCACACACAAACATCTGTTACTCTTAAAAAAGCATATTTAATAACATCTTCTCTAGAATTTTCTTATTTATACATGCATCAAAATGTGATCTCAAAAACTACACTCTTCACAAGATCACTTTAATTCTTTTCAAGTTACCTGTATGGGTCATAAATATTCAAACTTAGCATTCTGTGTTGGCATAACTTTCTTCAATAGAGTAGACAAGAATAATATTCATTTATTTTAGAAATGCTTAGATTTGATAACTAGACTGGTCAAGAAGACCTAGAAATATGAAATGAGTCATTTAAAACAACAGTGGCCCAGGTGTGACGTCTCTGGAGGACAAGATTACAGTCTTGAGATGGCAATGAGAATGGTTTATGTTCACAATTTTTCATGATATTGCAGGCTTGTCATGAAAATAAATTGCCTATAGTCCTCTGCCATTTTCCATTCTTGTCTCATCATGATAATAAGGCATCAGGTTTTTAACATTCAATATATTCTGAAATGCAATTTCATATAAAGATGTGTAGGGTACTAAAACACTTGCTACCTATGTTTATTTGTAGATTTTACTTACATTCATATTTCTGAAGGTACTGCCTGCTCTGCCTAGTAATATCTGAAAATTAAACCATGGTTCTGAAATATGGATAGCTCCTTGGAAATACGATAGTAACCTCTAATCTCATTTTAATCTCTTAGAGGTGAAATTTTTTTCTAAATTCAGAAGAGCTCAAAAGTTTATCCAGTAGCCACAGGCAATTCAAGAAGTAGAATGGGAGAAGGCAGTATATTGTCATGCTGTTTTTTCAAAGGAACATAAATGTTTTTGCTTGGTTATGTCACTTGCTGTATTCTCACTTCCTAAACTACTTCCATATGCTAAGCCCATGGCTGGTTACCAGGACCGGGTCCTGATAATGTAAGATAATTTTCCAGTCAGCCTGAGCCAGACTGTATCTCATAAGTGCTGGAATTTATCACCCTATTAAAAGAAAACAGTTGAAATAGAGAATACTGCTATTTTTTATACAAGAATAAGGAGCAATATGTTCAAAGTTTTAAGAACCATCATAAAGATATAAGAGATGGATCTACTTTTCAATTTGAGATGTGGTTATATATTTTGGAGCTAAAGAACTATCAAGAACTGAATAAAACTTGGGAAAATTATGGATATTTTAAAAACTTTTTGGAATTATAAATTGGATAGATGATACATGTAAGGATAAAACAATTTTACAAAGTTTGGATAAGAGTAAAACACACTGTAATTTCTCTGTTATCAGCCTTCTCAGAGTGTAATTATTTAGCTAGCTAATCTTGTTTATGCTATTTCATTAGCTTCATGAGAACAGAAACCCTATGTGTACCTCATGGCTACATCTCCAGACTCTGGCACTGTGTTCAGCATGTGGCGGACACTCAATGAATGTTTGCTAAATTAGTGAGTATTTATCTCTAATTTCCAATAAAGAAAACTGAGTGGAGAATACAGAAGTATTGATAGATTCTAAAACTAATAATAACACCAACACTATTGTGCCAAAAATAGTAAGGCAATTAAAGAAAAAAATGAGTATTCTGACAATATTAAAAATAAATATAAAAAGTAGAAAATCTTAAAGCGCCACTTGGGACCCCTGCATAGTTTCCCAACCCTATTTTTATTTTAAAAAACCTGTTTTAATTAAGTGGCTCTAACTTCATTCCAAATTTCCTTTCTTGTGCCTTTATCTTTGCACATATTGTCCTAACGGTAGTAAATTGACTTCACCCCATGTCAGCCATGATTGATTGATATGGGCTGAATTGACGATTGCAAAGACCACCGAGTGAAGAATGCTAGACTCTGTTTAGCAACATCTGCAATGGGGAAAGCTGTTAGTTGGGGCAACTTTACACAATATATTTGCTGATGTCCTGTAATCTTCTTTGTCTGCAAACATTCTCCCCTTTTTATACCTATCCAAATGCCACCAAATCTTCAAGATCTAGGTCACATCTCTTCTATAATAGTTTTCACAACCATTAATCCTAAATGTCCACACCCTTCTATAAAGCTCTATGGTATATATTTGCCTGATTTTGTTGTGGATGTTATCTTTGTGTACCTGAATGTCTTTTCTGAACAATGAGCTTGTAATCTCTTTAAGAACAAAGACTACATTTTTTTCTGATTTTCATAAATTATTTAGAATACTACACATGTAAAATTTCACTGCATCCTAATTGAGAATGGATTTTTGTGTGTAGCATTAATCAAGGAGCTTTTCATATTGGTACACTGATCTTTCTCTCCTTTGAAATTATCACCAGTGAATTTTTAAATGAATGTGTAAATTAATAAATTTTACGTATTACTGTAGTTTCTACTATAAATGTGTTTTATTCTGCAAAACTAGTGTCAAGTTGAAACTTTCAGAATTAAAATTTGTCATGAAATCTCATCTGCATCTTAATTCTTTTATTATATTTTTAATTGGCAATATGTGGAAGAACTTTTCCCCATTTGTATTTTTTTTTAAATGACATATTTAAATACATTATAAAACAAAACTCTGGTATATTTAGAATAATCCTTTACATTGCAAAATTTTTTCCTTATTCCAAAGTTTGCTATAGATAGAACCAAGTCCCTTTTTATAATTACAAAATTAGTTCTTAATGGAATGTTACCCTTAGAATACTAAGTGCAAAATTAACTCTCAAGTAATTAGAATACAATACACATACTTCAACTTTTTTATTTTTAATCGTTCTTAAAATTAATCTAATTTTAAGGTTTGGGATTGAGATATCCTTCGATGTATAAATCATCTTGGACCTGACAACCTCAGACTTATCCTTAAACTTAGTTTAAGCTTTGGCCTCTTCTGGGATGTCTTGTATCATCAACCAGATCCTTGTCCCCAGCAGGAAGATGAAGCTTTTCTTCTCCATATCCCCACAGCATATTCTAGTTCCTCTAGTTACTTCTGTTAGAGACTTTAATCACCTACGTTGTACTTGTTTATTTATGTGCCTCTCCATCACAAGTTTTAACTCTTTTGGAAAGCAAGTCTTTCTTCTTGCTCTTTATATCTATAGTCCCTAGTACTGAATAATGAATAGGATAAATAAATGAACAGAAAATTGATTCACTAGGTACTAGTAAAACTTAAAATGCATAATGATTGAGGACAAGCCTAGAGTTAACAAATCCAGACTCATTTATGTGTGGGATTTAAGCAACAACAAACAAGCCAACCAACCAACCCAAGATCAGAACTCATAGGAAGAGAGAACAGATTGGTGGTTGCTAAAGGCAAGGGGTAGGGGGTAGGTGTAAAGGGTGAAGGGGGTTAAAAGGTACAAACTTCTGGTTATAAAATAAGTAAGTCCTGGAGACGTAAGGCACAGCATGTTGACTATAGTTAGTAATACTGTATTGTGTATTTGAAAGTTGCTAAGAGAGTAGATCTTAAAAGTTCTTACCACAAGAATAAAAGAATTTGTAGCTATGTGTGATGATGGATGTTAACTACACTTATTGTGGTGACCATTTTGCAATATATGCAAATATCAAATCATTATGCTGTAACCTGAAACTACCATAATGTTGCATGTCAATTATGTCTGAAAAAAAGAAAAAGAACAAAAAAAAGAACATAGAGATTTTAAAAATTGTTGAATTAAAGAATAAGGAATATATTCCCTTATATTAAAGCTCTCTAAGACAGTAGGGAGTTTTCTGAGCTTTTAAATCTATTTACAGACATTATTTCCGTCATTCTTGTGGGAGCTCTTGTGTCTAGTTTTACCATTACTTTCCTCTATCCTTCATCCAGCTCCCTTTCCAAATTTTGTTTCTAAGAGACAAGATAAGTGGCTTTATTAAAATTTTGTGCAAATTAGTAGTGAATAGATTCGTATATTTCCAGTAAGTAAATTTTATAAACACTTGGCTATTAATTCGACTTTCAGAGATCTTTTTCTTTTTTTCACTTTTTTATTATTTGGTTTCCAGATAGTTGAACTTGTCTGGTAAATTTCATGTCTGAAAGTGACATGTGTACAATTAAGGTATGTGATTACCTGCAACACTATCTGGTACAAGTTCCATAGTTCACTTAATTCCAGAAAGGAGAACAGCTATGAAGTCTGCAGAGTGAGGAAAACCATTCAGAGACAGCGGTTGTTACATTTCTACTATGTCTTCTTTAGGAGGTACTGGGTACCGGGGAGAGCCTGAAATGTGTACATAACTAAAAGACACCTGTGCCACCCAAAAGCAGGTAAAAGGCATTTCAGGTGGATTGAACTGAATGTATAAAGGCACAGATTCAGGGGAAATAACAACTTGGTGAACTCAAGAGACGGCAAGGAATTTGGTTTGACTGGAATAGAGGTTGCCTGAAGGGAGAGATGATAGGGCAAAGAGGAGGTAATAGAGGTAAGATGGGCCAAGATGGCTAAGAACATGGAGTACTCTGCTTGGATTGTGGATGTTATTCTTTAGAGCAGTTGTTTCTAAATTTCTAAAAGCAGGTGTGTTACAAAATCACCAGCTGAGCTTGTTAAAAAGTGCACCTGTAATGTGGGCATGACATCAGCAAGACAGTGGTACAGGAATTCCTAGTGCTGGACCCTCCCAGAAACATCGGTCTGAACAAGTATCCACGTAGGAAAATACCTTCACAGGAGCTCAGCATTCCTCATGAGGGATTACAGCTCCGGGGTAGAACACAGAAATAAGAAAAGATGCACTGAAGATGGTAGGAAAGACAGTTTCACATTATCTCTATTGTTCAGGCCACAAGCCTAGGGGGCCCAACCCAGGGACACTCTCCTTTCCTCATGGGGGAAGAAGAGTGAAGTGAGCACCCAACTTCACTGCAGACCCCAGCACCAGGCCCACACCACGTCAGGCTTGCTCCTATGGACCTAAGCTCCTAGCTGATGCCAGCACCAGGCCCGCCTCCATGGTTCAGGCTCCAAGTGGTTACCATGAACCCAGAATCCCACCCCGCCTCAGCACCAGGATGGCCTCCCATGGCCACAGAACCCAGGCCACCCCCTGTAGACCTAGAATACAGACCAGCTCCTGTAGACCCAGGCTCCCAGCCCACCACCGCAGTGCCAGGCCATCCCCTTTGGATCTCATCTGTAGGCTGGCTCTTGCAAATGCATGATGGTCCCAGGCTGACCCAGGGGCCTCAGTCCTCAAGCAAGCTCCTGTTGATGCAGCCTCCTGGCCCACCCCAGAACCAGGAAGGCCTCCATGGCCTCAGGCTCTAGGTGGGCTCTTGTGGACTCAGGCTCTAGCCCTACATAGTTCCAGGCTGACTCCCATAGCCCCAGTCTCCAGGCCAGGCCCCATGGACCTTACTATGAATATGTTAAAAGACAGAAAAATCACAGTTTTACATTAAAAAATAACTTTTTTTACAGGAATATTATAATCTTTCTTCTGATGTTCCACAATTTACCGATAGAACTGAGAGCAGACATCAGAGAAAACAAGTACTATTTATTTCTTTCCTTTATTCATTCATTTATTTAATCAGCTGCAATTTATTGAGGAGCTTCTATATGCAAAACATTTTACTAAGTGCAGATATTCAGTGTGAGCAAAACTGATACATTTCTTTATAATGCCTTTGCCTGGTTTTGGTACTAGGGCAATGCTGGCCTCACAGAATGAGTTAGGAAGTATCCCCTCCCTGTGTGTCTGTCCTCTGAAAAAGATTGTAGAGAATTGGTATGCTTTCTTCCTTAAATGTTTGATAGAATTCACCAGTGAACCCATCTGGGCCTGTTGCTTTCTGTTTGGGAAAGTTACTAATTATTGGTTCAATTTTAAAAATAGGTATAGGCATATTCAGAGTGTCTGTGTATCCTTTGATGAATTTTGACAAATCATATCTTTCAAGAAATTGATCCTGTTCATCTAGGTTATCAAATGTGTGGGCATAAGTTATTCATAATATTCCTTTATTGTTCTTTCATCTACCTGTGATCTGTATTGATGTCCTCTCTTTCATTACTGATATTAGTAATTTGTATCCTTATTTTTCTTTAGCTAGTCTGGGTAGAGGCTTAACAATTTTATTGATCTTTTCAAAGAACGAGCTTATGCTTTCATTGATTTTCTCTATTCACTTTCTGTTTCAGTTTCATTGACTTATGCTCTAATTCTTGTTGTTTCTTTTCTTCTGCTTACCTTGAGTTTAATTTGGTCTTCTTCTTCCTAGTTTCTAATTTAGATAGTTAGATTATTGATTTTAGATCTTTAAAATTTTCTACTATATGCTCTAAATTTCCCTCTAAGCACTACTTACACTGCAAAACCCAAAACTTGTTCAATTCAAAGATTTTTAAAATTTCTCTTGAGATTTATCCTCTGATCTCTGTGTTATTTGGGATTATGTTCATTAAACTCCATGTATTTTGGTATTTTCCAGTTATCTTTCTATTATTAATTTCTAGTTTAATTCAGTTGAGTTCTGACAGCAGACATAGTATGATTTCTATTCCTTTAAACTTGTTAACATGTGTTTCATGGCCCACAACATGGTCTATCTTGGTGAATATTCCATGTGAGCTTGAGAAAAAGGTACATTCTCCTGTTGTTGGTTGGAGTAGTCAGTAGACATCAATTGTATCCAATTGACTGATGGAGTTACTGATTTCAAGTATATCCTTACTGATTTTTTGCCTACTGGATTTATTATTTCTAACAGAAAGGTGTTAAAGTCTCTAACAATGAGAGTGGATTCATCTATTTCCCCTTGCTGTTATATAGTTTTTGTCACCTATTTTGATGATCTATTATTGCTCTGAGTATATATTAAGAATCATGTCTTCTTGGAGAATTGACTCTTACATCGTTACTTAATACCCTTCTTTATCCCTGATGACTTTTCTTATCCCTGATAATTTTCCTTAGCTTTAAAGTCTTCTATTTCTAAAATTAATATATATACTCCTGTTTTCTTTTGTTTACTGTTAGCATGGTGGATTTTTCTCCATCTGTTTACTTTTAATCTGTATGTGTCTGTATGTTTAAAGAGGGTATCTTCTAAATAACATGTGGTTAGGTCTTGTGGGGTTTTTTTTTTTTTTTTTTTGGATCCACTCTGACAATCTCTGTCTTTTAATTGGTGTACTTAGAATATTGACATTCAAGGAGATGATTGATATGGTTATATTAACATTTATCATATTTTTTACTGCTTTCTTTGTGTTGCCTTTGTTCTTTGTTCCTATTTTTGACTTCCTCTCTCTTATTGCCTCCTGTGGTTTTAATTGAGCATTTTATGATCCATTTTTTCTTCTTTCTTAACATTGGTTATACTTCTTTTTTGTTTTTAAATTGGTTTCCCTGGTGTTTATAACATACATTTACAACTAATTCGAATCTGTTTTCAAATAACATACTACTATTTAATGAGAAGCGTAAGTACTTTAGAATGCTAAAATAATCCTAATTCCTACCTGCTGCCGCTTGTAGTATTGCTGTTACTCATGTCACCTATATGTAAACTAAACATGTGGATTTATGCATGAATTATACATATAAGCATCCACAATCAAAATTATTGTTGCTATTATTATATTGAACAAACTGTTAGTTGTTAGATCAGTTAAGAACAAGAAAAATAAAAGTTTTTACTTTAACTTCATTTATACCTTCTCTGATGTTCTTCCTTTCTTTAAGTAGATTTGGGTTTCTGATCTATACTATTGTTTTTCTCTTTAAAGAACTTCCTTTAACATTTCTTACAAGATAGGTTACATGCAACAAATTTCCTCAATTTGTGTCTGTCTGAGAAAGTCTTTAATCTCCTTCACTTCTGAAGGATAATTTCATAGGATACAGAATCTAGGTTGGTAGAATTTTTCTCTCAACACTTTTAATATTTCACTCTGCTGTCTTCTTGCTTGAATGATTTCTGAGGAGAAGTTGAATGTAATTCTTGTCTATGTTCCTTTGTAGGTAGGAAGATTTTTTCTTCTAGCTTCTTTCAGATTTTTTTTTATCTTTGATTTTCTGTAGCTTGAAAATGATATGCCTCAGTATAGTTTTCTTGGCATTTATTCTGCTTGGTTTTCCTTGAGCTTCCTGGATCTATGGTTTTGTGTCTGACATTAATTTGAGGAAATTAATGTCATTATTGGTTCAAATATTTTGTCTGTTCCTTTCTCTTTCCTTCTCCTTCTGGTATTCCCATTATGTGTATGTTACATCTTTTGTGGTTGTCCCACACTTCTTGAATATTCTGTTCTGTTTTTTCTAGTCTTTGTTCTCTTTCCTTTTCAGCTTGCTCAGCCTCAAGCTCAGAGAATTTTTCCTCAGCCATGTCCAGCATCCTAATTAAGTCTATCAAAGACATTCTTCATTTCTGTTACAATCTTTTGCTTTCTAACACTTTTTGGTACTTTCTTAGGATTTGCATCTCTGCTTACATTGCCCATCTGTGCTTGCATGTTGTCTACTTTATCAATTAGAGCCCTTGACATGTAAATCATAATTTTTTTATATCTCTGATCTGATAGTTCCAATGTCCCTCTCATGGCTTGCTCTGTCTCTTCAAACTGTGGGTTATTTTTTGCCTTTTAGTATGCCTTGTACTCTTTTTCTTGATAGACACACATAATGCCCTAGGTAAAAGGAACTGTTGGTCTTTAGTAATGTGGTGTTAAGATGTCAGAGGAGGAAAAGTGTTCTGTAGGTGTCAGTTGTTTAGAGTCTATGCTTCTGGGCTGTGGACTTTACAAGTGCCTTTCTCCCTGCCCCCCTTATGTAGTGTAGGATGACCAGAGGAGGCTGGAGGTGGGATTTCCCTTCCTCCAGGTCCATTAGGCTCTGACAATACCTGGACAGGTTAGACTCCGGCTAACCAGTTTTCCCTGAAGGCAGGCCTTGATAAGATTAACAAATTGCTTTGGTGTATATCAAAGTGATTGTTTTCCCCCTCTTCCTACTTGAAGCATAGGGGGATTTTTCTCTGATAACTGCTGTGAGAACCTCATCAGGCTTCTGGAGCTAAAACTCACAAATGTGTGGGGGCCCCATGATTGGGTCCCCCTGGAGTTTTTAACTATCAGAGTTGTCTGCATTGAGCCTACAGCAATTTGTCCATTACAGCGTGGGCTTTCACACCTCGGTGCTGGGAAGAGCAGCAGTTTCTGCTTGTCTCTACTCTGATAAGCTCTGATTCCCTCTAGTCACTTGTCTCCAATATTGGGAGCAGTGCTTTACCCTGTATCCTCCACTCTTGTATAGAGAAAGAAGAGATGCTGGGTTTTTTTTCTCAGTTTGTTCAGCTTTTTACTTATTGTTAGGATGGAGTGGTGGCTTCCAAGCTCCTTACCTGTGAAACAAAACCCAGACATCTTTCAGATACTTTTCCTGTCTTCTAGAGTTTGCTCTCCATAGATGGAGATGTCTTCTATGGGAGAGCCTAATGGGAGATTGATGAGAGTGGTTAAGGGCTAAGAAGAAGAGGTGCATTGAAAACATCTGGTCAAACTGACATGATGTCTGGGTGTTGTAAATACTGTGTAAGAAGAAATTGTACATATGTATAAATAAACATTTACACCAAAGGGGAAATTAAGTATTTGCAAAGAATTTTGAATCAGAAATCTTGCATCTCAGTGTATCCTAGTTCTTCCACTGTTATTTATGTGAACTTTTTCAAGGTGTACTTAATTCTCATGATTTACTTAGCTGTAAATGAGAATCAATGTAAGATTTTAAAGGGCCACCCAACCTGCAACATTATAAGAAGACCAAATAAGCAAAATGCGTGAAAGGATTTTGTAATCTATAATGGGTATGGGGTTTGTTCTATGATATTATTAAACAAAGTGCCTTAGGAAGAACTCACAAGCTTACTGCTTGTTGGTGATGATTTGTTTGAAGTGTTTATGGTGACAGAAGTGCATCTATAAATTGCCCACTTTTTTGGCATTTATTTATTACAATAAAATGACCAATGGTTAAAACATTAGTCTGCACTTTTAGAACTGATTTTTTGGTGATTTTTGAGATTTCTTCTGTTAACTTGTCACTGGTGGCTTTTTCAAGACTACCCAGTTTGAAATTCCTACCCAAATAAACCTACCTTTATATAGTCACAGTTCCATACATTAAGTTATGGAGATAAACTCAGGTTTCTAAAAAATCTTCCTTAATGAAAACATAAATACTCTGGCTTTCCAACTTTTATAAACGGGGTCAAAATTGAGTCTCAAGAGTGAGATGTTTCCTTAATGTTTCCTTAAATGAACTGTTGACAACTCTTTGGAACATTTCAGTATTAAATTTGGCTTCCCTCACAATAAAGCTTCTTCTGTAGAGATTGTTAAAATCTAGTCACCACACCACCATAGATCCAGAATTTTCATTTTTGTTCCAAAATGTCACTGGAAGGGATTTTTGTCCTTGCAAACTTCAGAAAGTTTACAGTAGAATATTTGTAAAAGCAGAATGCTGAAATAGATCTGCTTTGATTCCTTAGTAAAGAGAGAAGAAGGGCAAGAAGCTTCAGCTTCTATTTACCCTGGCATTAACTCAAGATAAGCCTTAAAATTACTTTTTGGTGTACAAACAGTGTGGTTTCTCCATCAAAAGGTTATTTGTTATAAAAGGGCTTTATTCTGTAAGACATTGGGTACATTCACTTTTTAATTAGAGCTGCCAGACTCTAGGCCAGGGTGAGGTCAAAATCGTGTCTTTTTATGATGCTCTTTTTCCTGATTATAAACGTAATAACAAGTGCAACAGAACCAATTTCTTTCCCAGAGGAGTCTCTCAAGTTAACTGCACCATGAAAAAATTAGCCACAAACTGATGCCCTGGCTTTGCCCTTAAAGAAGCCTTGAAGACTTCTTTAAACACTACAGTGTGGTACAGAGAACTACATTTGGGCTAAAATGGGGTTATGTTGTTATTGTTATTTTAGTTGTAGTTCTTTTTCATATTCATCTGGCAGCCCGTGAATGAATGAATGAATGAGTGAATGAACTTTGACAGGAAAGAGACTTCCATTCTCTCATGGCCTGCCAGATGAGTGGGCAACAGAAGACAGTGGCAATCAAATACAAATTTCATGTCGCATTAGTTATCACTGAGGATTGTGGAGCAGTGTCAGGAATACCAACTAAGCATGAGAATTTTTACTACTTAGTCTTATTAATGAAACAGTGACAGCCTATTTGAGATATTAAATCAATTTTTTTTCCACCACAGATTCTGGTTTTCCATGTGTTTCTACCCACTTAATTCTTTTTTTTTAATTGAAGTACTGTCAGTTACAATGTGTCAATTTCTGGTGTACAGCAGAACGTCCCAGTCATGCACACACATATATTCATTTTCATACTTAATTCTTAAATTCCTTATTTCACAGAGGTAAGGTGAACAGAGCCTAAAACAAAGTGGTTATTCCTCAATTCTGTCTTGAACTTTTCTAATATACTTTTATAGAGAATTGAAAGTTGAACATTAGATTTTACTGAAAATCTTTTTAAAAAAAATCTTTTTTCAGTCCACAAATTTTCCCATTGCAAAAGCAGAACAAAGCTTGAGAGTCTGGGCATAGGGTTTTCCTGTAAAAGCTGTAGAAGAAAGGAGAGAACAATGTAAGAAAAATTCTTGCAATTTAAAAGGAAAGGATACTCCTTTGGTGTTGGAACAGGGTTGGAAAGATTTGGAGGAGATGATATCATGATGCAGAAATGAATTTCCCTTAATTCAGCCATTCAGCTCAACCCTGAAAGAGGAGATAGGATGCTCTGATGAGCGGTAGTAAAGCACAAGGAAGGTGGTGAAGGAACTGAAAGCAAACTCTCTTTTTGTGCCTGGCTTCTTGCTTGGAAAGCTGAGAGGAGACTCTACATATGGCACATTATAACATCATGGTTCAGCCAAAGCAGAGTGCAGCTGGTTCCCCATCGTCTATGTGACACACAGTAGAGGTTCTTGAGGACTTACAGAGGGAGCACAAGTGGATGAGAAGCCTGGTGGACCATGATGTTTAGGATGACACGACTGCAGGATACTCAGTGACATGAAGGCTCCCAGGACATCAGTATTGAGACAGCATGGACTGAAAAAACAGCAGACCAGCCAGAAGCCCTATCCTCCCCTACCAGGACGATGGACACTCTTTACCCTGTGTCACATCCTACCATCTTGGTAAAGAAAAGGGGAAGAGAAGACCCTTCCAGATGGGAAGAAATTTGAAATGGCTGTCTAAAAGACACTAACACCAGAAATAAATATATCAGTGTGCCAAGGTTAAGGTTTGATTTTACTTTTCTGTTTTCCTCTTCTTAATCAGTGAGAAAGGAAACTTGAAAGCAAGATGAAAGCAGATATAGAAAATAAATCATGCTACATTTTAACATGTCGGAGTTGTAGTATGTACATTCTGACCCTGCTGAAGTGTCATTATGTGGATACTCCTTGGCACTTCCCCAGCTCTGCTTCCATTCTTTGCTCTGGGCCTGTAGCAAGGTGGGATTAACATTCCCAGGCTGACAGTCACATGTGTTGGGGAACAAGGCACTTGTTCCTTCTGAGTAAAGTCTCAGAGCTGTGAGCAAGCTCAACTATGCTCTCCCACAAAAAGGAGAATAAAAGCCAATTATGTTCCATATTTTCAGTTATCATTACTTATAATTGTAAATACAATTTTATAAAAATGTAAAGATATACTCAAAACCATCACCAAAAAGACTAATGAAAATGGTTTGGAAATATCTCAGAAAAATTATGTCAAACAGAATGTTACTTTTGGAAAATAAAGATGTGCTAAAGTAATGCACATTGTGCAAAGCTTTCTAAAGTTGATTTCATTACACACTAGACAGAGTTTCAGTACTCTTATTTTAGTTATTTTTATGGTAACATAAAGTTGATTATTTTTAAGGTAATTGTATCCAGAGGAAAATAAGGATAAGATTGTAATCATAAAAATATTTTAGACTTCCTTCCATTTTGCCTGTTTTCCTCTATAGATACATGGGCAGAATGAAAGCAAAGTAAAGAGGGAGAGTATAGCTCAGTGGTAGAGTGTATGCTTAGCATGCATGAGGTGCTGGGTTCAATTCCCAGTACCTCCATTACAAAAAAAAAAAAAAAGTTTGAAAGCAAAGTAAAAATATCAACATTGGATAAATATAATTTCCTGAATAAGAAACAAACTTTTTTTTTTTTTTTTTTGTAGTTTTCCAGGTAGTTTTGATGACCTTTCCCCAGTCCTGCATTTGAATTATCTGGATAATGCAGTTAGAATTTACTTTGCCAGTGAAAATAAAGCCCAAAAGATAGAGAAATGCAAATCATTTATATCTCAAGTTCTTAACCTATAAAATTAAGAGTTTGGACTAGAAGAGAACTAAATATTTTAAAGTTCTGTAATTTGAGAATTCTTTAAAATTCATCACACTGGGCTTCTGTACTTATACTATAATCAGAAGAAATAATTACTCACACTCTTATCATTGCATTCATATCCATTGTATTCTCACACTTCAGTTATTTCAAAAATCCATACAAAATTAGGTAAAGAATTGCTTAAATCTGTAGTTTTGTATGGGAAAAAAAAAAGAAACAAACCTCAACTAAACTTGAAAGTCAAGAAAGGGTCCATATAGCCATCTGGTGGCCTCTTAGAGAAATGCATCTGACTCTTCCCATCATAATTATTTGTAAATCGGTATGGTAAAAAAATTCATCATTCTAATACTAAGTTAATACTTTTATAATTCTAAGGATAATCTAAAACATGTTAATTCCTTATGAATTTATACTTGGTTTTATATTTTTTCTTAAAGCATAAAGCTTTTCCCGTTCTAATACTAGTAAATATTTCATCCTTTGCTATTTATTATAAATTATGTCACTGTTAATTTTCAAGGTAACCGCTGTTCTTAAATACCAGCCCCACACAGACTAAGCACTTAACGTTGGATAATTATTGATAATCTTTTTATATGTACTACTCATATTTATATATAGAATCTTTCAACCAATGTTACATAATTACATTATCAAATGCCAGGCTTCAAAAAAATATAAAAAGCATAGCCCAGGTTTTATAAATAACATGAAAAAGAACCTGAGCATTAATACATAAGCATATGTTAACATTGCTGAACTTTGCTAAAGCATACAAAATATCAGAGAAAGATCATACATAGTTCTAAAAAAATGTAATTGCAGAGAAAATCTGCCTGTGTGTTGCTTTCATGTGCATCTCTCATTTATATAATTTTAAAAATATTCTGAATATGTGTTTTAGAAAAAAAACCTTTATTTTCAATATAGCTATTCCTAATCAGTGAAATAAAAGCCATTTTATAATTTAATATGACCTTAATGAAATGAAGAATGCATCGTAGATACTCTTAGTGAGGTTTTGTAGGCTGAGACAAAACAATTGTGTAAATTTACCAGAGGAATGTTTTGCTTCATGTCTATATGCAGACAAGAAAAGAAAAAAGAAAAGAAATTAAAAGCAATGAAAAATAATCCATGTGGTATAGTTTTCTCAAAAGGCAACCATATTCTCAATATATTAAAATGTAAGGGTTGTTCAAAAAGCAAGTATATGAGTTAAGCAGTGCATTTGCATAATGCAATGATTTTATTGATAACAGAGTGTTTTCCTAGACTTTTATGGCATCATTGTATATAAGATTTAAAGTAATTTTCACTTAAATATGGAGGCTCGTCTATACATATTACCGAAGTGAAACCCCTGCTTATAATTGATTTTCAAATGTGTGATATTTTTATCCTGTATGCTCTCCTTGCCAGTTTTATGAATAAAGACAAACCTCATTTTATTGTGCTTCACTTTATTGAGTTTCTTACAAATTGAAGGTTCGTGTCAACCCTGCATCTAGCAAGTCTTCGATGCCACTTTTCCAATGGCATTTGCTTGCTTCCTGTCTTTGTGCCACATTTTGGTAATTCTTGTAATATTCCAAACCTTTTCATTATTAGTATATTTGTTATGGTGATCTGCGATCAGTGATCTTTGATGTTACTTTTGTAATTGTCTTGATTGTCTTGGCATGTTTTAGCAATGAAGTATTTTTTAATAAAGGTACATACTTTATTTTAGATGTACTGGTCTTGCAGACTTACTAGACCACAGTGTACTGTACACATGAGTTTTGTATGGACTGGGAAACCAAAGACTTTGTGTGACTCACTTTATTGTGATAGTCACCTTATTGCAGTGGTCTAGAACACAACCCACAATACCTCCGAGGTAATTCTGTAATTAATTTTTCAGTAAATAAAGCTTTTTAGAAGCAATATACAAAGTTTTAGTCAGGAGAAGATGCAAGTTTAGAACACAATCAATCTGAAAACCAAAGAAAACATTAAAATAATCAACAACACATTTTTCAACTTTGACATTTCAATCTAGTAATGTTAATGTGAATAATAAATTCTCATTAAAACTCATGACTTTTAAAATCATTCTGGTAGAAGGAACACGTAACTAAGGTGATCAAGACTAGTTTCCTCAATTCCTGACTTCTAAGTGCAGTGTTGTTCTTCTCAAGCCAAGAAAAAATATAGAAACATCAATGTTTTAAAAGACTTTATTTTTCTCAGAAGTTTTGGGTTCACAGAAAAATTGAGAGGAAGGTACAGAGATTTCCCATATACCCTCTGCCCCACACGTGCATAGCCTCCCCTGTTATAAGCATCCATCACCAGAGTGTATATTTGTTTCAGTTGAGGAACCTACAATAACGCATCATAATCATCCGAAGTCCACAGTTTACATTAGGGTTCACTCTTGCGCTACACACTCTGTGGTTCTAACAAAAGCGTAATGAGCATGCATCTATCTTTATATCATGCTGAGTATTTTCACTGCCTTAAAAATTCTCTGTGTTCCACCTTTTCATCCCCCACCCCCCACCCTCAACCACTGGCAACCACTGAACTTTTATTGTCTGTACAATTTTTGTTTTCTGGGATGTCATATAGTTGAAATCTTATAGTATGTAGCCTTTTCAGATTGGCTTCTTTCAGGTAATAATGTGCATGTAAGGTTCCTCTATGTCTTCCATGACTTGATAGTTCATTGCTTTTCAGAGCTGAATGATATTCCATTGTGTGAATGTACCACAGTTTATTAATTAATTCATCTAATGAAAGGCATCTTGTTTGCTTTTAGGTTAAGGTAATTGTGAATAAAGCTGCTGTAAACATCTGTGTGCAGGTTTTTGTGTGGACATAAGTTTTCAGCTCCTTTGGGTAAATACCAAGGAGTGTGATTGATGGATCACATGGTAAGAGTTTGGCTAATTTTGTGAAAAACTACCGAACTGTCTTCCAAAGTGGCTATACTATTTTGCATTCCCACCACCAGTGAATGAGAGCTCCTTTTGTTCTACATCCATGTCAGCATTTAGTGTTGTCAGTGTTCTGGATTTTGGCCATTCTTCTTCAAGAGTGTCGTGGCTTTTCTTGGCTTCTTGACTCTTTGTCAAAACACTCATTCCTTTGATTTGGTTGATATTACTTGATATCACTTGTATCTTAAAAGAAATTGAAATAACCACATTAATTTTTGCCATGATACAATGACTAATAACCTTCTAAGAGCTTTGATATTTTTAAAAAGACTTATTTTATTATCCCAAATTGAACTCAGATTAATAAATTTTCAGATACTTTGACAAAATGAATTAGAACTTCTCAAAGATTATATGTATATTTGAAATCTATATGTGTATTTCAGATAGCCTTTCTTCCTCCACATCTTTGCTTAGGTATTTACATAAACAAAGAGAAAGTTCTTTTCCCCCTTTTTGCTAATAAAGTCATATTCAAAGTCCTGATCAAGGCTTATTAATCCATGATTTCTTCTTTTATGATTCTATACCACACATAATCCCCATTTCTATGAACGTTTACTGAATTTTAATTATACAATTTTGTTATGCATGTTATCTTGTTCTATAACTCATTCACACATCCTGTATTATGAAACTTTCAGTTGCAAGTGACAGAAATCCAACTCAAAATAGTTTAAGTATAAAACTAAATGTATCAGCTTATATAACCAAACCATAAAAAGACAGGAGTGGGGTACATTTCAGTAATGCAAGTTACTGAATTCAAACAGCATCAACACTGTCTCTTAATTTTTCTCTCCAGCTTTCTCTCTTTACTCATCACAACATCACCAGTCTAGACTTCTATTTTTGTGTGTCTGACTCAGTTACCTCTGTGTGGTGAGGAAATTGTCTGGGTTTTTATCTTAAGAACTTATGATTCTAGAAGAAAAAGCTATTTTTCACTCCAATATAGAAATTCATGGAAGGTCTCTGATTGTTCCAGTTTGGATCACATAACCACCTCTTGGACACTATGACTAAGAGAATACAAAATTATCATTAGCCCAGCCTGAGATATATTCTCTTTGGCTGTAGAATGAGATAGGTTGGGGCCAAGTACTTTGATGGGTAACCTGTCATAACCTATCAGAACCCTAAGGTTCTGGAAATAAGCTTCTGGAAATCAGGAATTATAGCATATCCTTTAGTGTCTTTTTTCCCTATAGTCCTCTCTGAACAGAAAATGTAGTTTCAGAGGTCCTCTGATGAGAAATGTCCATTGGCTTAAATTTTTTGGTTAAAGCTGTAGAGCTTTAAAATATATTAATAATAAATTTTGTTTTGTTTTGTAGTTATGTTTAGGTTGAATTAAAATGATGTTTTTCTATTTTTCTAAACATTGGTGAAATAGATACAGTATTAAGCAGTCAGAGAAATGTTGGATGCTTAAAGGGTGATGCAAAGATATTAAGTTGAAACAGTTTTAAGATTTATATCAGTGACAGGGAATAGGAAAATGCATTTATGCTCATGATAGAGTTGAAAATGACCACTTTTGTCTGTCTCCCCAAACCTTGTGCATGATTTCAGGCACAATGTATTCCGCTCCCTTTCAGTCTTGGTGATCTACTGAATTCCAGCCTTCAGTAAGCTCTTCTTTGGCTAATCATACTCTGTTTACTTGTTTTTGTACTGCCACAAAGCAGAAATTTGATCATTCATTTGAAATCACAGACTATTGGTATGGTTATTTCCTTTTCCTATAAATATGTCTTGGCTGTCTCAGATTCTAGATTTTTCTATGGAAAGTGGCATGCCTTCTGCTTCTCTTTAAATCTGTATAATACTGATCATGGTTTTGAACACACAATCTTTCAGCTAATGTCTGTGGACAGTAAAGGCTCAGAACAGCACATTAAGAACTTCCAGCAAGAAGTGTCTTGTAACTGCTCTGAAGATAGTTTAGGGAGAAAGCTAAATATGCGTTCTCATATTTACTGTTATGATGCCAGGTCTTTACCACCCTCCTTGAGGTCTGGAAAAGAAGAGGATTACTGTCAAAGCCTGGACTCAGTAGGTGGTGAATTTATGCCACAAAGGGTGTGTACTCAGGGGAGAGGAAAGGATGGGGAGCTCTGCTGGCTTCCATAAATATATCTTCAAGATAAGAAGGGGACCAGATGGCTCTCTTCTTACTTGTTCAGGCTGGAACAACAGTTTAGAGCCTCTTGGATTTTATCTTAAATTCCCTGGAGAAAATGACAGGATAGAAATAACTGAAAAGAAAAGAATTCTTTCAAACTAAAGTGAAAGTCTCATTTGCCTGTAGTACCTGAAATAGAACAAAGAATTTATGTATTTCCCTGAGAAAGCATCTGTATGAAGGTCTTCTTCTCAATTAAATTTAGCCTCAGCATCCAGGAAAGTTATGGGAACAGGAGAGCTGGCCCCCGCTGTTGGGGCAGCAGTGTGTGGTGGAGCTGGAACCCATTACCGGCCCTATGTTGGGAGGCTTCAGCTGGTCTGTCCATACTGAGATGAGGATGGGGGCATCTGTTCTCTTTTTCACAAGAGCTCTGCCCTACTTCTGTGGCCTTGCTAATACCCTGGATAAACTCCTAGCATTGCCCAACTAAACTGAGCAAGTCCATTTCTCACTAACTACCTTGCATCTCTTTCTTTTATAACTCATGATACTTTCAAATTGAGGTCACATAACTTTTCTGTCTATAAAACACTTCTGCAAAAATCAAATAAACTAAGAAAAATATAATATCTCTGATTCCAAATATAAAGAACCAAGAACACAAAATACATTGACAGTGATGAGAGAGCAAACTTGGCCAAACTTGGCCTTTGAAGTTCCAGCAAAGAAAATGTTTAGTTTACTAAAAACAGAGACATACAGATATTTAGCGGCTCTTTTTATTATTATTATAATGCAGTGAAGTTCGGCCTGATTTCTGACTTAGAGGCATGGTTCTTCTTGAGGCTCAAGCACGGCCTCTGTTAGTGGTGGATTCCCCTTTGCACTGTTGTGACTACAGGTGCTTTGGGTGGGATATAGTGACTGGGCATATCTGGTTATTTTCAGGATTATGTGAAAAACCCAGACTCCCATGTCCAGTAGGGAGTGAGACAGAAGAAACGGTCTGATGTGTCTAAGATCTGGGCCTGTGTCAACCTCACAGAATGGCACAGAGTGGGAGCCAAATGGACCACGTGCCCCAGAAAGAAGTGTGGAAGTAGCCAGGGCCCAGGGGGAGGGGGAGTGAATCCAGAGCAGGCCTGTGGTCAGGATCGAGGAACAATGTCACAACAACTGAGTGGACCAGAAGTCTTTCAGCAGCACGTACATCTCAGGGGAAGCCAATAGGAAAAGGCAGGCACCACGGACACTCCACTGCTCAGTGTTTGGAATTAAGGAAACCACTGAGAATTTTGATGAATTGAAGGTAGAGGAGTGTGGAGGGATCCTGAATTAATTAAGATTACTTGGAATTGACCAAGGTCAACTTCTCTGTCACTGAGATTGGGGACTAAAAGTAGACACTCAGTTTACTATCAAAATATAAATATCCAGTTTTGATTATGGACTGAGAGTCATATTTGATGTATTTGAAAAGCAAATTTATTTTAAGAGAACAGATAATCATGGCAGTTACTCCAGATTGTAAATTTGTCTTAATTTGGGAAATTTCTATTATTGTGGGAAATGACTTAGGAACACAGAGAATTGAGGAAAAGCAGATGGCAGGGGCTCCAGAGCAAAGGGTTAAGCTCTCAGACTGTGAAACAGATGTGCCCAGGCCTGTGTGGACTGTTGGTAAGAGGGAGCAGTACCAGGGTTAGAAATGTTTCATGGGAGGAGATGGATTTTGATGGAGTGGTGCACCTCATTTTCATAACAGAATTCTTAATATTGAAGGAGATGAAGGACAAAAGCTCTCTAGAAATCCATCCTAAAGAAAATAGTCAGAAAACTTAGTGAAAGGACAGGTTGGGGGGCAGTGGCCCAGGGAAATTTTGAGTATAATGTTTACACAACACATAGGTGGGCAAAAGTGGCTCGGGATTTAATTCTTTCTGGTCTTAGTGATGGTGGAAGGCTGTCTGACCCCTGCTTTCCCTGATGGCTGCTTGGTGCCCCAGCCAGTTGTCCTGTAGGACAGTAGTCACTGGGGCAACAGGAGGATTTATGGGTTATACCTGCATGAAATATGAAACAGAATATGCACAATCGTGTCATAAAAGACACTGTTTTATTCTGTAATAAGCATTTTTGGCAGCCAAAAAGCAAAAAAAAAAAAAAATGACTTTTGTAAAAATTTAGGACTGAAATTTGTTTCTTGAGAGAGTTGCTAATAATACATAACTGGTTTAAAATATGTACTGACCCTACCATGTGCTATGGAGCTGTCATGATATCACTGACCACATGAAAAACGGAAAAAATAAATCTGATGACAAGGCATCGACAAATATTTCAAAAAGCAGCAGTGAATTGTTAAAGATGGTGCTTAAGCTTACAAAGACTGAACAAGAAGGGCTACAGAAGGTACACTTACCTATCACATTGTGATGCATGGCTTTTCATATAGATCACATAAATGTTCTTCTGAATTAATTTTACTCATTTCAGTTCCAGGATTTCTGGTAGAATTATGATGTGATTGCCGTTAATATATTGGCTCCATTAGCAAACAAAGACATTTATAGAGTTAAATGATACCAGTTTTATATCAGAGCTAAAAGTAATAACCGTATAAGCTAATTTTAATGGTGCAATGATTTCTTCATAGAATTTATGGGATCAATGTAGAGCCTTGAAAGTTTATTTTTTCTGGGGTGAAACATCTGATGTTATTATATATACTATTGTGAATTCAAATAAGAAGGTCAAAGCTGAAAATCATTTTTATATTGATCATTCAAAATACTGTAATTTCGTGAGATTAATTTCATTATGATTTAACAACGTAACTCCTAAATTGGAAATCTACAGACCAGAAATATATATGGAATTAGTTGTAGTACAAACATAATTCATCACTGCATCCGTATTAATTTTCTATTCCTGCTGTAACAAATTACCACACACACTGGCTTAAAGCAACATGAATTAATTTTCTTAAAGTTCAGTAGGTCAGAAGTCCAACACGGGTCTCACTGGGCTAAAATCTAGGTGCATCAGGGCTGCATCCCTTTTAGAGGTTCAGGAAAGTATCCATTTTCTTGTCTTTTCCAGGTTCTAGTCTAGAGGCTGCCTATAATCTTGGCTTATGTGCCTCTTCTTCCATCTGCAAGTAGTATCTCTTTGATTCTGCTTCTGCATCACATCTTTTTCTCTGACCACAGCTAGAAAAGGTTATCTACTTTGAGAACCTGCAAGATTCAATGGGGTCACCTAGATAATCCAGGATAATCTCCCCATCTCAAAGTCCTTAGCTCTATCAAATCTTCAGAGTCCCTTCTGCCACACTAAATAACATACTCAGGTTCCAGTTTAGGGCGTGCAAATCTTTGGGGGGCCACCCTTCTGCCTACCGCAGCATCCACAGAAACCATTATAGCCTACCAACTCAAATATAACCATAAAGACTTGGAGGTTTAACAGTTTCATGATTACAAATCTACCAACAGTAAGTGTCAGAAAATTATAAGGATCATGAACATATAGCAGAAAGGATTTCTTTAAAGAAGTTTGAGCTGATAATTGAAGGATGGGTAGAAGATAAATACATGGAGATTATTAAGCACGTGAGATGAGCACGATGCTTTCCAGAAACTAAAAGAAAGTCAATGAGCAAGAGGAAGACTGGCGTAATAAAAACAGAAGAAGCGGGACCCAATCAGACAGGCTTTTCAGATTATTAACTTTTTTTTTTTTAAATCTTACATGCAGTGAGAAGTTATTCAAGGATTTGAGCAGGAGAAGCATAATCAAATGCGGGGTTTTGTAAGATGACTGTGGTTTCACTGTAGAAAATGGATAGGACAATACTGTAGAAAATACATAGGATACAAGTCACCATAAAAGTGGATCCAAGACACTCTGGACTCATGATCTACTCAGAGATCTCAAGGTCACATTGTTAAAAAATCTCAGGTTGAATCTTACACAAATCTGTTCTGTTTTTTGTTGTTTTCTGTTTTTTTTTTTTTTTCAGGGTCCTCCATGTGAGTAAATGGCCATCTAGTTCTGTAAGCCTGGGTATCACCCATGATCTTTCCTGTCCTCACCTCCCAATATCCAAGTCCCATCAGTGTGCCTCCTAAATAGCTCTTGGATCTGTGCCATCTTTCTGTCTCCACTGCCAGCACCCTAATAAAGACTCTTCTAGTTTCTTACCTCAAATCTTGCAGTAGCCTTATATCTGAGCCCCCCATGGATCCTTGCCCTCTCCATTATCTGTGCTGCAACCAGCATAATTGTTCAAAAGCACAAATTTTATTAAAATCCTTCCACTGTAACTTGCATTTCCCACCTACTCCCCTGCCACGCACACACAAAACATGTGCATTTAGAACCCACAGGTGTGCTGGGCTCTCTCATAACAGGGGCTCTTCACATGCCAGTTTCTTCCTTTTTCTGCCTAGAATGTTCTTCCCTGTGCCCAGATCACTCTAATTCTTTCATGTCACAGATAAAAGAGCATTTCCTCAGGGAAGCATTTCGTCTTACCTTGGTCTGTCTTAAATGCTCTCACTGAACAGTAATATTGGCACCTGGACCCAAATCCAGGTGACTCTGGTTCCCAAGCCCAAGCTTTTAATCAGTAGAACACCCACCGCCCTCCAGCTTAAGTTTCCTTCTCTAATGTCTCATGGTTCAAGAAAGGCTACACTAGTGAATATGTACTAATCTGTTCTCAATTTAATTTTCAGTGAGAACACAAACCTTAAGATCCAAAACCTGGCCAATGTTTAATATAAAAGTGAATTTTTCTGTAAAAGTAATTAGTATTTAATAGCTTTTGTTGACACCCCATGTACACACTTAACAAATGAGAATCAGTGATTCGAATTTCTGGAGCTGTGCTCTGAGAACAGAAGTAGCAGGCATATATGTTAGCAGGAGTCCTGTCTGGAAGCCGGGGCAGATGAACCCAGGGCTCTGGGATGACTCTCACTGCCATTATTCTTTGTGGGAAAAATTGAGAACACAGTAAACAGGTAACTTTACAAGTCATCTTAGCAAGTAAAAGAGTAAGTAATAAACCTTGTAGCCTTAGAGAAAAGAGGTGAGATGTGCTAATGAGGCCTCTTTGAGAGGTTTGCGTTTTCACTGTGCCGTGATAGATAAAAAGGGCTGCAGTCTCCAAGCCTGTCACTCCATCACCCTTTGCAACACCAAACTCACTCCTTGTTTTTCTTTCACTTTAACAGCTAAGGATGTTATCACTCTCACTGAGGTCACCGAGAGGGTACTACTACTCTTGGTGACACTAATGAAAAGGTACAGTGGTGACATGAGTTAATTGCATAGTTACCACACAATTACCAATTTATGCTCGACCGATGTTAACAGAGGGTAGGAGAGAGCTGGCATTATGTGTACTGAATGCTGCCTGATACAATATGAGAACAGTGCTTGGTCACCTGAGACATTTCCATGAGCAGGTTTACTCACATAAACAAAGAAGATTAAGAAAATGTATGCTTTCCCATATCTATTGGTCTAGTGCTGCTTAAAAGTGGACCTAATGACAATGATCTTTCTTTTCACTCGTTCCCCCTTAATCACTAGGGTTTCAAATACCCGGTTGCTGGATTGAAAAATAATAATAATAATGTTCAGGTACAAAAATAGTTGTTTTACTCCTGAACACAAGCTTCAGTTTGACTGTTTTTCTACAAAGGAAGCATTATATGATAAATGAGAAGCACAGAGGGAGGACATAGATTAGGCTACATGGACCCAGTTTCCATAACAGGAAAAAAACATCATTATTAAAATTTCTTGTTAGATGAAAGTAAACCTCTTTCTCTGATATTTGCTGAGTTCTTTACTTCCCACTTAATTTTCAGGCTCTTCATGTGTGTTTTATGTTAATATTTTCACAAGTCCCTGGAAAAACAAAACAAAAAAAAAAAAAGCTTTTTTTTTGTACTTTATGAATCAACTTTCTTAAGGTATAATTGACATACAATAGAATTAATTTATTTGAAGCGTACAGGTCAACAAAAATGCACCAATTTTAAAACAAGCTTTATTTGGTAACTTTCTGAAGGATGGTTTCATTTAAAGCTGGGAATGATTGCTGGAAAACCCTCCATAGTATTTCTAAACTCACCTCTTGAGGAATTTTACTCTGAACACTAAGCAGAACCCACAGCTTACCATCAGCCATGCGGCTATGAAGTGAACATAAGAGTAAACTTTCTGTCCAAGTAATTTCATGCTGAAGTGTTCTCAGTTATATGCAACTATAACCCGCACGTGTTTGCTGACAATGAGGCACAATGAGCAGAGTGTCAAAAAGCTAGAGTAAAAGTCATGAATTCTTGTCATTATTCAATCAAAATATGTATTAGGTACAAGGCACTTAGAGTAGAGACAGCATGAACAGGATGGACACGGCCCCTAAAATTAGTTTCTTTGCCTTTGTTAACATTTCTATAAATTATTTAATGCCATGTACTAAATAATTTCCTGCTTAAACCGACTAGACTAGAATTCTTTTCTGAATGCTGACCAATGCAGCTACTAATGCTCCCTTTCTAGTCACGTGGCCTTAACGTACTCTGTCCTTCACTGAGTATGTCCTGACTGCTGACTCACTATGGTGTCCACTCTATAGAATCCATATGGGGTCATTTCCCATTTCCACTGATGGGAAAAGCAAATTTCCATTATTTAGGGGCTCAATACAATCCTTCTCATTGTGCAGACAGTGACTGTGTCTGGCACACAGACACTTAATTGACAAAGTTATTAACATTACGAATCATTGTGGAGATGCAGGGATAGAAGGGGTGCTATTTTTGGAGTATCTGAAATGCATCTGTTTAACTTGACAATCAGCTCTGTAAATATTCCCTGGTTCCTTAACTTTTTGAGTCTACCATGTCAGCAATGTATAAATGGGAATATCGATAACCTGAGTCAGAAAAAAAAAAAAAGAGTCAGACACAAATGTGGTAAAATTTAAGGGCCACATGGGAGAGAACTCCATTGCCCTGACTCTTGGTGATGTCTATAATTCCATCATTCAAGATTTATTTGTTCCATTTAAAATATTTTTCTGACCTTATTAAAATTCAGATATTCTTGGAAGAAATAAAGCATCAAGCTATTAGTAATTATGAATGAATTTCTCATATTCCACCAACAGCTTATCAAGGAACTAAGGTGAAAAAATAAATTGAGGGCATGAAGTAAGGCTTTGGCAGCCAAAAGGCAAACAACCTCTACTATGTATCTCAAAATTTTGTTGAAAGCAAATGTAAAAAGAACTTTAAGCATCATGGGAAAATAAAACGTTCTGAGAGTGAAAGCCAAACTTATTAGTTCATAGTCACAAAACCCGTTATCAGATTGCAGACATATAAACAATTAGTTTCAGATGACAAAGTAAGACAAGTGTGGTATTTGTAAGAAAACTGAGGTATCAAAGAAGGACACAGAGCGTAGCATGACAAACTCTGTTGGAGGGGCCTTGATACAGGACGACTCCAGGGAGAGACCCATTGTTTATGGAAATAGCAATGTTCACAAAATGAGTAAGTATTCATCAGAAAGATAAGAAAGGAGAGGGCAGTCCAGATGGATGAGACATCAGATGTAAAGATACAGAGAGAGATGAGGATACTGTGCTCGGAAACAGAAGGCAGTTCATTCCCTGCTGTAATTTGACTGGAGGAGAAGGAAGCTGTGCGTGGTGGTAACAGTGGCATAAGGGAAGAAACAGGCCACATTAAGCAGCTTGAAACTCATGGAAAACTATTGAAAGTTTTAAAATAAGTGAACATGGAAATAAATACATCTTTCCAAAAGCTATCTTGGTTGTTGTTGGGGAGCAGGGAGCCAGGATGCACGAATGCCTTGCGGGTCCCAGGTGGCCATTCTAGGTGTTGAGTCACTCTGACATAACCTACCAAGGTGTGTGCTGGGTGGCAGTGGACTTCTTCTGAGGGAGAGACCATATACCGGGCTGCTCTGGCTGCTGTAACAAAACAGCGCAGGCTGCGTGGCTCACAGAACAGAAGCCTGAGGGTAGGTAGTTCCCATGTGGGAAGCTAAACACTGCCTTCCGGGCTCAAGTGCCTTCTCTCTCCCCATCCCGCCATCCTCAGTGTGGGACTCTCACCCTCCTGGCTGCAATATACTTCCTTCATTTTATCTGCATTCCAGACTGTACTTCCTGATGGGAGGGAGGGTGGCACCGTCACAGTGCTTGTAGGATGAGACGGGCTATGCCCGTTTTTTAGTGGATTGGAAAGAATGGAAGACACTAACTTAGGAGAGTTTTGGAAATAATTGAGTCTGAAGTGCATGGGTGACATCTAAGAGACATTATTAGAAGGTGACTGGAACACCAAAGCACCCATAGTACTGATACTTGGGAGAAAGATCTGAGTTTGGATATAATTTAAAGAATCTACGGCCAACTTGGTGATAGGGAAAATTATCAGAGTGCCTGGGATTACCCAGGAAGAGTGCATACAGTGAGAAGGCAAGAAGGCTTAGGGGAAAATCTCAGGAAATAGCCATTGTTACAGGGTGGTTGGAGCAAAGTGGTAAGGAATATAGATAAAGGAATGTTTAAGAATGTTAGATGTAGACTCCAGTGAACTGAACTGAATATAAATAAGGACTGAATGTGTCCTTGTCAGATTATCAGCCAGGAGTTGGTAGTAAGGCCCTTCCATAGAGCAGAGTCTGTGGAATGGAACCAACAAAAGCCGGATCCTGGCAGGTAGAGGAGTGAATGGAAGGTGTTGATAAAGAGACTATAAATTGCCTTGGCAAAAAACAGAGCAACACCTGAAGGGGACAGAGTAGAGAGAGCAAATTTAGTTAAAATAAATTTTTTTTTTTACTTTGTTGGTAAGATTTGAACATATTTATAGCCTGCAGGGAAGAAGCCATTGGCGAGGGAGAATTTGAAGATACGAGAAAAGGAAATAATTGATAGAACAAGGCCAGGCATAGGCAGGAAGGGATGGGATCAAGAACACAGTTGGAGGGATTAACCTTAAACGGAGTTGAATCTCTTCTTCCTGTGAGAGTGTCAGTATTTCTCCCTGAGAATGGGCAGGTGTATTTAATCTACATGGATACACAGGAGAGGTACAAAGGGCCTGACTGCTGTGGTCTTGAGCTTTTATCTGATGTCTGATCTTGACTGGAGGTATGTAGGAGATCAGGGAGGCAGAACTGGTCACTTCACTTGTGAGTATTAAACCACGGCCAGAATCCCAAACCAGCTGCTGTCAGCTTTTGAAAGCATTCACTACTCTTAAATTCATACCTACATAATAGAGTGCTACTTCATAATTGATATTTCAAATGTTGTAGGTTGAAACAAAACAAAATAAAATGAAAGGCACTTCAGGTCAAAGACTGATCATTCACCTACAGTTTCCAAAATGATCAATATGCTTCCAGGAGAGAAGCATATTGTTCTGATGCAGCATTACAGAGAGAATGTGAACACATTTAACTGTGATGATTTAACATTATTGACTCTTGAACTAGTTCATATTTATAAAGTAGCTGTTCTGAAAAGAGGAGAATATTTTGCATAATTAAAGAAGAGAAACATATGTTCAGAATGTATACATTTTATGCATGACTGGGACATTGTGCTGTATACCAGAAACTGACACATTGTAACTGACTGTACTTCAGGAAAAAGAGAATGTATACATTTTGTTTAGGAAATGAAATTTGAAATTAGAAGGAGGCAAGGAGAGAAGAAAATTGAGCTGACAGAGCCAGTTAAATTTAGGGATAAATTTTGGGCAATACACTGAAGGGTTTTTCAAGGACTGTTTGACTTCATTACTTAGAGTATGAAGGGGCATACATAGGCTGTAGGACAAATCAACAGTAAAGGTTTGCACAATATCTGTCAAAACTTGTAATAAACAGATGAGGTAAATGGACATGTTACTTATGAGAACATATTTTTTTAGTACTTGACTTTTACAATGAGTGGTAATTGACTTTTTTTTCCTCTTCATTTGGCTGTCTGATATTCTGAATATCAAATTTAAACATTCAAACAAATGTTTCTTTTGGATATAGTTATATCTGTTTTATGTCATAACATGGATTGCAGTGATCTGTTTATGCTTCTTTTCTCTATGGGAGGATGGAAGATGCCAGCCTTGACTCTGGAACCAGATCCACTCTGAACTTACCAGCTTCACAATTCCAATCTTCATCTTCCTAATTCCAATCTTCATCTTCCTCACCTATAAAATGGTATTAATAATACCAGTCTTTTAGGGTTGTTGTAAGTACACAATGTGTTAACTGATTAAAAGCCCATAAAACAGTGCAGAGCATAGTGTAAGCATTCCCCCAAAAAAGTCAGCTATCATAAAATCTGGTGATGATATTTAATGACTATTTCATACAGCAAACGTTCTACATTTGCACAGTATTTTATAATGTGAACTTCAAGGAAATGTAGTTTAAGTTGCCATAATCAGGTAGATTTGAACCTACCTGTTCAAATATTTGTTTTTTGATATTTGATGAAGTTAATTCTTGAAGGCGTATAATACTTAAAATAAAGTATTAAAGGCCAGTGTATAATTAACTCCATATTTTCTTTCTTTTTTTCTTCCTTCCTTTCATCTTTTATTTATTCCTTTCCTTTCTCTCTTTCACTCTGTCTTACAAAATGGAGGATGGCTTTTTGAGGATATTTTATTTCAAGAGTCCAAGTAGAAAAGGAACACTTAACTTTTTGAATTTTTAAAAATTGGAGTATCAATCAGATGCAAAATTGATAATGAGTTTAATTCAAAAGAAGACAAACAGCATATGTAGAGAAATATGCAGAAGAAAACTGAGTATAATAAATTATCTCAGCAAAGATCAATAATCTTAGTGGTTATTAAAAAGGAAATGGAATGCAATTGAGGGATTATTTTGTAGAGTCCCTAAAACAATTGCTTATTTCCTTTCCTTTTAGTTTTAAAGTTCCATTTTCTTTTTCATTTCTTAGACTTGTCTCCATTTATAAATAAGAAAACAGCTAGAGATGCAATCTTTTAAGGATGTCTAGAATCAGCATTTCCTCTTATGTCCACTAGATGGCAGGTAGAGGATTGAGAATACCTTTTAGAAGCTATGTGTCAGCTGTCCATGTTTGCAGCAATAGATGAGAAAACCGATTTGGTTCAAAGTAGGAAATTTTAGAAATTATTCTCTTTTTATTTCACACCTCCTTCCCCCCACCCCCGAGTCTCCTGCACATAGCCTTTGGGAAGCAAAAAGGATTGGTAAAACTCGTAAAGGGGAGTAGAATTTCTAATAAGGCTTTTATGTTTTATCTACAATTACAGAGTAGAACAACATAGCTCTTGGGAGTTTATTTTCTTTACTGAAAAACTGTAAAACTAAAATCCAGCAACAAATCTGATTTTGAGTAGCTGTGTATTTTCACAAAAACATTTACGATTTTTTTTCTTTCTCCTTTGGGTACAGACAATCTAAAGTGCTGTCTCTGAATAACCTAAATTCTTTCATGTTCTCACCATGGAAGATCCTATTGAGCTCTGTTAAGCAAGGGGTGGTTGGAGATTACATTATAACTTGGTAACCAATTTCCTTTTTTCCCCCTCTTTATGATATGAGATAGTAGAGAAGTAGGGAACTTTAAAAAAATTATTTTTCTTTTTTTTTGATGGAAGTATTTTTTTTCTGGTTTGAAATGCGGTAGTAATAATCGAATTTTCTGCTTTGAACACATGCCTCTCCATTGAGGGGCCAAGGCCCTGGAAATGTAAAGGGCCAATCTTTGTTACAGAGGGGTTCATTGCAGAGAAGGGTGTGTTCTGCAAAGACAAACAGGTCCCACAGATAGTTGCCAAGGGCACCAAATACATCTTTGCATTACACCTTGAACGAGCATGTTCATATCACCTCTTTTTTATTGCATGCACCATAAATGACTGTAAAAGTTTGCAAATCTTGCAGAGACCTTGGCAATCAATACTTCAGCAGGAAATCTACAGAGAGAGGAGGTGGGGATGAAAGATCCAGCCTAGTAGTTTGCTTTTTTGGCCTGGGAACCATACGTTGACTTTGAGAACTATTGAAGGTTGAATTTTGACAGTGTCTCAGGCAGATGAGTAACATCCACAGGGCAGTTTCAGTTTAGACGCTTAATCTGAAATCTTGGCTTTACATTGACAAGAAGTAATGGGGACATGACTGTGGCCTTACTTACAAGGGTTACTCTGGGTGCTCCTGATCTGTGACTTGGGCATAAAAGAAAGACTATTTTTTATCTGGTCTAACTTGTGATGGAGCAGGGTGCCTAGTCCTGGAGGCCTTGCCTGCAGCTTTCCACAGGCGTTTTTAAGCGCCCAACTCCCAAAAAGCCAGGCAGGGGTCTTAACGTTGCTTTTTAGGATCTACACGGTGTTGGTGGTGGTGTGCTGCAGAAGCAATAACCAGTCCTTCCATCGTACTCAATCTGCACCCTCCACTGATTTCTTTTCTTTTCTTTTCTTTTCTTTTCTTTTCTTTTCTTTTCTTTTCTTTTCTTTTCTTTGGTTTGTTTGTTTTAAATTCAAGTCATTAAAAGTGGGTGCCCCGTGAAAAGTCCGACAAATCAAGAAACAGATGAGGGTACCAAAGCCCGGGATTCGGAGTCAAACAAAATTCGATACTGTCCTGGAGGGGCAGACCTCGTTGAAGCTACCGCGCAGGGTCAGAGGAGGTGACAAGGCTGGGCATGCCCGTTTCCAGCGGCCGGAGCCTGCAGCCTTATAGCTCCGGCAGCCCCTCGCTTTGGGCTGCGCTCGGGAGCGGAAGGGCTGTGCTTGCTCTGAAACAGACGGGGGCTGCCAGGTGGTGAGCCGCGGCCCTGCGCCCGAAGCCTGGGTGGCTTCAGGCAGTTCCTCTTACCCCACCCGCTTCTGACAGAGCGCTTCCCCCATCTCAGTCCCAGGGACTGGAATCCCGGCCTTCCTTTTGATTGCTTAAAACATTCAATGGAGTCCGGGGGCGGGGGTTGGGGGGGCGGGCTGAAATTCTGGCAGAGGCGGCTTTACCCGCTGTTTCGCTCCCAGGGTCAAACGCAGCCCCATAGCTTGAGGTTGGGGGACGTGCTTAGCACAGCTCCAGACTTTTAATTTCACCTGAGTCCCCGTGGCCGCTTTCTGCCCGCTGTCCTTTACATGCGAGTGGCTTGGAAAGGTTCACTGGGCTTTAACCAAGTCCAGAAAGGACCGGCAGGTGGAGAACTACGAGTTTTTTATTTTCCCTCTTTTTCCCCTCTGAGTGTAAACGTGCGTGACGGTGGGCGGTCATCCCTACCGACTGCGCCCGCCCGGGCGGTGGCCGGCACCAGTGTGGGTGCGACGGCGGTCGCACCAGGTCAGCAGAGGTGGGGCGCCTGTGCAGGAAGACACCTCCCCTTCGTGTCCTGTGAAGGGTTTATGGACAGGCGAAGGGCGTGGAGTTGCCCTCGGAAACAGGGTCTCTGGGTGCTGAAATCGGCAAGCCCTTTTCCCTCGAGGTTCCGCACGCCCGCCAGCGCCCTCCCCCCCTCCAGAGCACTCTGCCTGCGGCCAATGCTTTTCATTAATAGTATCAGAATCGCTCCTGGGAAAACCCAGAGTTTTTATCCAGACGATCTTGTGGCGTTGGGAAGGGGGAAAAAGTGTAAAAACGATAATCAAAGCGGAAAGAAGAAACCCGGGCTAAAGGGGACAGTTAACAGGAAAGTGAAATAAAGGGTTTTCAGACGCCACTTCTGTGTTGAGCTTCAGGTCAAAAGAGCAGATGTGCCATAAATACACATGTGTATAATTTCCCCCTAAACACTAATTATTGAAGCTGAACTTTATTTCTTCTGAGAACATCCCCCCCCAAACGATTTAGTTCTCTTCCTTCTCGTTGTTCCAGCCACCTCCACTTCCACCCCTGCAACGCATCAGGGGACAACCCTCCATAGAGCACATGTTTCATTTTCAGCATCATAAACCCATGCCATGAAGAATCGTAATAAATTAGTTTCAGGAACAATACAAGTGATACTCTAAAGCTTGGTCAGTTGGCATTAGTTGATTTAGTAAAAATTGCCAAACCCGGAGCTGAGCCCACTCCTCAGACTTTTCTTTATCTCTCAGAGACACTTATTTGTTTATTTATTTAGTCACCTGAAACCACTCCCTACTTGCTGCGGATGCGGGAGGACCGGCAGTGTTACTCACACTCTTAAGAGATTTTTCTACATTGAAACAAATGCAATGCTCCCTTTAGATAATAACTGTCCTAGAGTTTATACTTCCTACTTCAATGTCCTGTCATTTCCCTTATTATTAAAATCCTTGCGGCGATAAAAATTCTCTGGCAAAGGATCTACATAATGTGTCAAAATAACTTTGAACACAGAATATATGATGACTTCCTGGTAGGTCAGCGATTCTACCACACATCGAGGATCATCCAAAACCGAACGCACTGACATCGCGAATTGTTTGCGGTGAAATAAACTGAAACTGTTGAACTAAAATATGTCTTCTCTGCAGGGAACAACAGATGTCAGGGGGCATTAAAGCTTCCGTGAATGGGGATGGACAATTTATGTCTTCAGAGTTTTCAGCGTTTTATGGGAACTGTATATTTATATTTTTGCAAATAATAAGACAACCTTCAGTATCCAAGTATCTGGAAATATTTTAAAAGAGAATGCCCATTGGTGAACTTTAGACAACACACCTGTGAAAGATTTGCATAATAATTATAACCCGATAATTGTTACTTTTGCCTCAGCTGTCTCTCTACAGCTTCCTGGAGCCGAGGTGGACAGAGGCCACTTTGGTGACATGGTTTGCAGACCACGTGGGCAGTGAGGATCCAAAGAATGTGTTTTGCTCAAGAAGGTCGACTTAAAGAAAATAGTATATGATCTCTCCCCTTTGTATGATTTCTAAAACAACCAACTACTTGTTTTTAAAAGAGCCTTTGAGCATGGGATTCAGAAGGAGGAAACTGAGAAAGTGTAGTAAACCTGATCTAAAAAGAAAAAGAAAAAGAAAAAAAAATCCAGCTCTTTGATCTCCCTGGCATTGTTATTACAGTCTTAAAATAACCGCCAACCCCCTGGTCGGAAAAGAAAAACCATACGGATTAAGTAACCATTTATCTCATGAGGATAATTACTTGTTTGACCTGAAGTCATTCATTCCTGAAACCATGAAATTAAATTGTTGAGATGTTTTTAAGAGCCACAGCTTCTGGCTATATCTCTCGGTTAACAAAAGCCAGATTCAGATGACCAGCGCATCTCAGACGGGTTTGAGCATCATTTCTCGAAGTCTAACTTTTGTGACGGCGCCTAGGGTATGAGAGGGGAAAAGGAAGCTTTCAGTAAGATATGTATGTAAAGAGGTACTAAGTGACTGAAGCCACAGGTGGCTGGGTTGGCCAGAACTGGAAAACAAGTCTCCCTCTTCTTCCCAGAACTCTAGTAGAGCAAGGTGGTCACAAGCCTCAGGTCAAGAGTTAACCCTAGCGGCCCAAAGTGCAGTTTAATGAAATGGCTGCGGCTTCCCCTAGTGGTGTGGACGCAGTGCTACCCCTAGGAAACCATTTAATTCCCTTTAATAATAATTGCAGTCCTTTTCTGGATCTCATTGGCTCCGAATTATACCTGCATTCTGGGGTCAGCAGGCTTCCCTGCACTACCGCTTGTCCAAGCGCACTGGCCCAGGGCTGACACCGCCCTAGGCGAGGCGTGACCTGGGGCTGGGGAGGAGGGACCTCGCTGGGCCTTGGGCCGCGGGCGCCGAGCTCCTCCGGGTGCGGGAGGCGGAGAGAGAGAACTCTGGCTCCAAATGGCCAAGCCGCCGTGAGCCTCGCCCTGAAGGTGGAAATTTAGGCATGTGGCGTGTGACAGTTGCCGCCTGGTGGCCTCCAGGAGGCCCTGGAGAGCCCCGCTACGGTCCCCGCAGGCCGGGCTTTGGGACTTGCCGGCCCGCCCGCCGGTCGCCCTGGGGCCTTGGGAACCGGGAAATGAGCGCGCCGAGGCGGTGGCGGCCTCGCTGCTTTCAGTTTTCATTGAAGCTGCTGGTTACTGTTTAACATCCCCACCCACGTTTCAGTTTGTTTAGTAAATCGATCGGACTGTGAGAGTCAGGCCGCTGCTTTGTCGCCATTGAGCAAAGCTAATATTCTCCCAGCATATGGTCTAAAGTCTTTGCTAGGGCTCGGGAAAAAACAAACAAACAAACAACAACAACATCCTTGCGTCTCTGCTCCCTGATCTCCCCGCCCCACCCCCACCTCCCACCTTCGCACTTTCAACCTACTTCCCAGGCTGGGAAAAGTGCGGCGCAGGACCCCGCTGCTGGGGCGGGTGGGGGAACCCGCTGCGGGGCGATGCGGCGGCTGCCGCGCAGCTGACTGCGACGCGGGAGCTCCGGGAGCGGCTCCGCGCAGGTAAGTTTCTGCGCCCGCGCCCCGCGCCCCGCGCCCGGGGCTGAGCCCGAGTCCGCAGCCCCCGGCCGGCGTCGGGCGGGAGGAGTCTCTCTTCCCCTCAGGCGGCGGGACGCGGGACGCGGGACGCGGGCCCTGGAGGGGCTGAGCCTTAGGACCCCTAGGCCAGCGGAGCTTGAAAGCACATACCCCGAGGCCTCCCACCGCCTGGGGTGGAGGGAAGAAGGGAGGGCAGGAGGAGAGGCAGCCTGGGGCATGCGCGAGCCGGGCTCTCAGGAAAAGTAAAATACAAGGTGGACTTGTTTGGCAGAGAAAGTTTTGTCGTCTGTTGGCGGGTCACGTGGTTCCCAGGTCTCTGGGGGCTTCGGTGGAGTTTTTTGGTGGTCTGGGGCAAGGCTGGGGCATTGGGATATCTACGGATGGACTGTGGAGGTTTGTGGGGAGGTGCTTGGTCCTGGAGCATCACCCCAAGGCCTTTGCTCCGGTCTCAGTTTCTGCTCCTTCTTCTTAGACACATTTTGGGAGTGGGCTTATTCCTTTGATGCTGGGGTAAGGTTATATGAGAAATACATGCATGTATCTATCTATCCATATTTATATGCATATATATATGTACGTATACATATAATTCTATTTAAACGACTTTAGCTTCCTTTAAGAAGACATGTCCTTTGGAAGCTTGTTTAAACAATGTGCCAGTTAAGCAATAATCATTCCATGTCTAACGGGAATAGGACAGCAGGTGAGAAGATCTTTGCATTAAATATAATGGACTTCATCCCTGATGTGCTGTGCTTCTAAGACATGCTCAAAACAGAATTAAAGGACCCCTCTCCAACATGCAAACAGTCTTCAGACAGCTTTCATTTGAGGGCAGAAGACAAAAGCTGGAGAGTGCAGGATACAGAGGCCCTAAACTTCTTGGGATGTCCTGAAAACTAAATACCTCATGAACAATAGCATCTCCTGTATTTGTTTTGCTACTTTCTCCCACTTTTCCATTCATTGTACATGTATCTTCTCTCGCTTCACAAGCATTTATTATTACAATATTCTTCCCTTCTGGCTATCACCATTTTTTCCACAGTAAACTTGCTGTCCCCACCCTCTGACCACACTTCCCTCTATTTTCATCTTTTGTGCGCTCTATCAATCAGGTCACCTGATCTATTTATTGTGTGTTTGAAGTCAGTGGCCTAGTAGGGTTGGGCTCCTCTCTGGTACCCTTTGGGGGAGGGTGTGGGGGAGAGGAAGGTGGCCAGTGGTGGTAAAATACTCATTTTTCACTTTTCAAAGTGGAGTGGAGATTGAGAGCTGTTTGTTTCTTCTTCCCGTTCCTCCTAAGCTCCATTTGTAGGCCTACTAATAGGGAATGTTTCTCAACATGCTTTGTGAAGGTAGTACAACTTTTTAACTACAGTATGTCTATTAAGATCTCAAAAGCATTTTATTCTGTAGCATGTTATTCTGTATATAAGCATATGGAGCAATGGAAATTAGGGGGATTGCTAAGATTTTTAAAAATACAAATAATAACTTTATTTTTGAGTTCCCCATTTCTTTTGAAATTCTTGTTATTTCTATGAAGTCTAAAATCACTACTTGCTTATACAGCAACGTGAAAATTATAACAAAATATAAACTGAACCCTCTTGTCTATTCCACTCTATATATGTAACCTTCACTGATGATTGGATTTGTGTCCCTTCATGTATATAATCACAGGAATTTTTCTTTCATTATTTCAAAAAAATTGGATAATGGTTCATAAACCAGTGTTCTGAAATTTAGTTTTCATTTAATATTTCTCAAATATTTCTGTCAGTATTTGAAGATTCTTTTTAAAACATATCTACCCAATGTAACCAAGCGATACTCCCCAGAATATTCATTTGGACTTTCCAGTTTCTTACTGTTACAGTGATGTAGTGAATATCTGTGGATGTTATCTCTACAAGGGTGCTGCAGAAGATTTATTCTGAGAAAAGAATTGTTGGTTCCAAGGGGATGTTCATTTTAAATTTGATAGATATTGCAAACACCCTTTCTTTGTACTCACCGTATATTTACCACACTGTTGCCAACACTGGATAATAATGATGTGTTTAAAATGTGAATCTGGTTGTGGAAAAATGGATTCCTCGTTGGCGTTGGGTATTTCGAAAATATATAAGCCAGTCCTGTAACATCTGACTGGAAGTGTGAGAATTCTGCTTTGAAAATGTAGTAATAAAGTGGAAAGGGGATTAAATGCATCTCAAAATACCACCTTGTTTTGAGTTTGTAAAAGATGCCACTGTATTAGTTACTATCTACTCATTTACTGAGTGGCTGGAGATACTGGGAGATGATAAGTGAGAATTTCTGTGTTGAAAGCATGTGACTCTGCTGTGCCAAGTAGTTGCTATTGTGATTTTGTGGCTCTTGACTTACGTGTTTACCACCCTCATAAAAGAAGATTCACATCCCTGGGAGTGAAAGCACAGTTTTAAATGAAGTATAAATATTTTGGGGTCTTTAAGAAGCTACAGATGCAAACCAAACAACTGAGTGTACAATGATACATCCTTGGGGAGTCACTGCTCTCCGCCCTCCCCATAGGAACTTTCGCCTATTGGTATTAGTCAGCTCACACATAGACACAAGGAATGCTTCACATAAGTCTTACTCTTACAGGTGGGAGAGCTATTTAGGAATATTAACTGTATATATTTTAGCTAATACTTACTGAATCCTTATACACAGCTTATACTAATATTTCCCCCGTTTTCACATGGGAAAAATGAAGCAGAGAGAAATTTAAAACCTTGAAGCGTCACACATCTACAGGGAATAAAACTAGGGATTCAAATCCAGGCACTCTGGCTCTACCCTCTGTGAAGGTAACCATGGCATCTCCACATGGTCCTTGGTTCACATACAGTGGTGCCCAACTGAGGGGGAAGTGAGGACTGAAACGTTAATTGGACCCCATAGACCAAGACTGTCCCCTTGTCCTTGATTGAGTATTTCTGGGAGAAGGCACTTTTCTAGGTCACAAGATGTCTGTAAGGGCTAGCAGCAACCCTGCTCCTGGTGTATCGGGAGCTCCATGCACACGTATTTGCATGCTTGTGTAGGTACCTTTGGAACTCAGTACTATGTTGCTCACTCATGGGTACCCCTTAAAGGATAAATCTCCCTTAATACTCATACTTCCCACCTTGTGTTTAATACAGGAGGAGACAGTATGCTCTCTATAATGTTGTGTTATCCTGAAAACTTTGGTTTTATCAAGATGATTTTCTGGAAAATGCATGGGGAATTTTTTTTTTCTTTTTCCGTAATTCTCTTAACATTTTGGGGGACACGAAGATCTTTGAAGATGACCATCTCATAGGATATAAGACAGGAGAGAAGGCTTTGTTGTGACATAGGGACATTTATATCCCTGCCCAGCTATTTACTTAAAGAGGGGCAGAGACTGGGGCACTCGGGCAAGTTAATCCCTTTGAGGCCAAATTTCCTCAGTTCTGAAGTATAGGTGATTATAATAGCTATCTTGTAGAGTTGGTATGATAATTATGTATGTGAATCCATGAAAACATTTAGAACAATGTCTGGCATATACTGAGGACCCAACATGTATTCTTTATTGCTTTTTGTTGTTGTGATAGAATGAGATAATTCATCAAAAATATTGCTTGATTTAAAGTTGTTAATAAGTGTCACCTGTTTTTATTGACCCTTTCCCTAGAAAAATTATATTTACATACACAAATTGTATGACTTCAAGAGTTCATGGACCCCTAGAGACCTGGCCAAGCCCTCTAATAGCCCTCAGGGGTCAGTAATGAATAAGAGGGACAGAGTCCCTGACTTCACGAAGCTTTTAGCTAAGAAATGTAGACAAGGATTGTCCTGGAGTAGGTTCAGTGGTTAGAACACAGACTTAGGAATCATTAAAACATGTGTGCAAATCTCACTTCTGCCCTCTGCCAGCTGTGTATCCCTGTGCATTGTTTAACATTTCTGTGCCTTGGTTTAAAAAGTTTTAAAATGAAAATAACAGTCATTACTCTTAAAGTATATGTGGATTAATTGTATTATTTAAGCCAAGCATTTTATCTGTTCAATGTTTGACATTTTCTCTGTACTCTCTTTCAGTATAGAAGAATCACATTTTTATATGACAGCAAAAGGTTGACATAGACACCTGGGTAGTGTGTTCCCGTCTCATTTACCAGTATCTGCTGATAACATCTCCTGGGCCTTGTGATTCAGTGCTTTTTAATATTTTGAGTCTTTGAGTGTTGCTCCTCTAGGCTTGTGTACTTGCCTTGTACTTTGCTTCTGCTCTTGCTTTACTGATGATTATGGAATCTGTCCTAGTATTTATTTTTCTTTTGCATTTTCTTGTTTCAGACACCCTGGCTATAGATTGCAAGTACTGTATATTAATTTAGAAGGTCTATATATTAATATAGAAGGAATTAAATTATATGCACTGCACTAGGTACCTGGAATACAGGTATAAATAAATGTCCCCACCCTTAAACACAAATAATCTACTCAGAAGACAAACACATATAACCGTCTATAACACACAGTGATAACTATTGCATTAGTACAATAGGTAGAAATACTGTGGAAAATGGAAGCACAAAGGATACATTTAGCTTGAGTAGCCCAGAGAGATTTCACGGAGGAATTAATAATTTTCTGATTAGAACTTACTGAATAGAGAAGAACCAGCAAGGGGTGTGAGGCGGGGATTACATTTGGAACAGCAAGAGATGAAGCGGGGAAGGAGCACGGAGCCAGGTTCTGATAGTCCTGAATGTGGGTGACAAAGATTTGAGCTATGTCCTCTAGGCCATAGAGAGCCATCAGAAGTCTCTAAGTAGGTTGGGCTATGAAAGCTTTCTCTCTTTTTTCCCTTAAAATTGGCAGCATTTTGGAGGACAGATGAAAGAGGGACAGAGAAGAGACAGGGGGATAGCAGGACGCTTTCCCAAGGGCCCAGTGGCAATGGAGATGTGAAGAGGGTAGGGTAGAACCCAGAGATGCTTTGAAGTTCTTTAAAGTGAATTTGAGAACTGTAGAATGAGGAATATGAGGGAATGGGAGGGATTGAGGCTGACCTCAGATCTTTAAGGTGGTACAGGACACTTTGATTTGATCATGGTCATTATGGATTTATAGGTTTTCAACTGTTATATTCCTACAAGTTGTTCACGTTTTAAAACTTAGTTTGTGTGGCAAAACTATACCTTATTTGGCCACTTGAGACAGATTGTTAAGTGCTTATGAAGAGGATTGTTTCTCTAGTTTCGGCTAATTTTCAGCGAAGTAATTGCTATTTTTAATCTGAATTTTTGCACCAAATGTTCTCCTTTCCTAGTCTTACCCCCAGTCAGTTCCCATGACAGCAGAGTGATATAGAGAGGTCAAATCTAATCATTGTCTTTTTTCTTCCATTTAAAACCATTCGTTCACTTCATGCCCTTATTGTGAAGTCCACGTGTGTTCACATCACTAGACCCTATGTGACTTGGTCTGTGATTTCTACTCCAAGCCTTTTCTTGACATCCCTTGCTTTGGTCCTTAGCTGGAATAAATCTCTTTTAGTTCCTCAAATGCACCATTCTCTGCACCTTCAAAAGTGCTGTTTCTGTTTGGAAAACTCTTAGGCATTGCTACCACTCAGTTCAAGCCAGCTTCCACTTATCTTGCAGGTCTTGTTCAAATACCCCTTTTCCTGACCTCCTGACTCAATATTACCAATTTAATTGTATCCTGTTCTTTTTCTGTCATGATACTTACCAACTTCATCACACATTGTGGTTACACATTTGATGATAATTCTCTTAGGCTTCAGTGTTAACGCCTCTGAGGATAAGAAATGTGTTATTCTTTCTGAGGGGGAGGTAATTAGGTTTCTTCATTGATTTCCTCTTTAAGAAGGTATCAGGAATTGAACTCGGATCCTCTTGGGTGCTTAGAAGAAATGTGTTATTCTTGTTCACTTCTTTATTTGGGCATTTAGTTGAGGCTTAATGAGCATGTGTTCACTGAGTAAATGAGTAGCTGTAATGGAGAAGGAAGGTGAAATACTGATAATAGAATTAAAACATTTGTTGGGAACCTAATTTTCAAGCCTGCACTCTGTCCTGGGGATTAAGCAATGACTAGAAACAATCCTCTCCTAAGGTTTTCATGTCTAGTTTAGGGATATACATTAAAGAATTATTACTCACTATAATAAGGGCAAACATTGAATACTGGAAAAGGATTACAGAAACCTAGCAGAAGACCCACTAACTTCTCCTGGAGTAGGTTACACAAAAGATGGCACATGAATTTTTTAAGTCAAGAGGGGTATAATTTCTTGATATTGAGATATAATTACATTGAGATAAGTATACTGAGATCTAATTTACGTTCAGTAAAACCCATCCTTTTTAACCATACACTTCAATGAGTTTTGACAAATGGATGCAGCTGCAATCACCACCAGCCACAATGAGGATATAGAACATCCCTGCACACCCCCTCCCCCCAATTCCCTTTTGACCTTTTGCCATCAGCCCCCTCCAGCTCTCCCCAGCAACCACCGATGTGATTTCTGTCCCTAGGGTTGCCTTTGCTAGAACAATACATACATAGAATCATATAGTATGTAGCTTTTCGTGTCTTGCTTTTTGTCATTTAGCATAATAATTTTGAGATTCATCCATCTTGTTGTATCAGTAGATTATTCTTTTTGAAAGAAACAGAGATTTATGAGGTATAATGACATACAATAAACTGCACATATTTAAAGTGCACAATTTTGAAAGTTTTGACATTTGTAATATACCCATGAAACAATCACCACGATAAAGATAGTGAATATAGCCAACACCCGCAAAGGTTTCTTCAAGCTTCTTTATAAACCTTTCCTCCTGTTCCTCCCTTGTCCTCTGTCCTGAGGCAACCACTGATCTACTTTCTGCCTTTGCAAGGTAGTTTGCATTTTCTAAAAGTTCTTATCCATGAGATCATGGAGTATTCTGGCTTCTTCCACTCAGCATAATTATTCTGACAGTCATACATTTCATTGCATCTATCCATTGTTCATTCTTTTAAAAAAATTTTTAAAATGGATATGCCACAATTTGTTTATTCATTCACCTGTTGATGAACATTTGAACTGTTTCCTGTTTTTAGCTTTTACAAATAAAGCTACTCCGAGCATTCTTGTACAAAGTCTTTGTGTGGACATATGCTTTCATTTGTTTTATATAGTTATTTAGCAGTACTAAGGCTAGATCATATGGAAGAAACAGTGAAACTGTTTCCACAGTAGAGTTGTACCATTTTATGTTCTCATCAGTAGTGCTTGAGAGTTCCTTACCCACACTTGATATGGTTGGTCTTTTAATTTTAGACATTCTGAAAGATAAGGGATGAGATCTCATTGTTGTTTTAATTTGCATTTCCCCTGATGACTACTGACGCTGAGCATCTTTTCATGAACTTGTGTACCATTCATGTTTTTAAATTGGTGATTCAAAACCTATGCATCTGCACCCCATCCCCCTCCCAGACACATCTTTAATAAAAAATGAGTTGTTTTCCTTCTTATTATTGAGTTGTAAGGGTTCTATGTATATTATAGCTACAAATGCTTTATCAGATACAGGTTTTTTAAATCATATCTCCCCATATGAATTTATTCTTATACAAGGGATAGAATTTGACTGAGAGAAGAAGAGACTAAAGGATATTTCAGTCATACATATGAATAGAAGTGCAAATGGAAAAGTTGTTTTTGTGGTTTCATGAGGCTCCAAATGCGTGGGAATATAGGAAAAGGTGGTGGAAAGTGAGTTCACAAAATTAGGAAGAAGACTGAAAATGGAGACTTTTTGGTGTCATGCTGTGGAATTTAGACTGTTCCTTTGTGTGTGTGAGCACTAACATTAATAAATATCTGTACAATAACAACATTGATACTAATAATTGAGCTTCGCAGTTTATAGAATTCTTTCATATGCACAATTGGCAGTATTTTCCTCTACGTTATTTAAGTCCTGTGACAAACATGGGAAGACACTGAGACTTGGAGATAAGGGTACTCAATCTTAGACATAGGTTTTGGGGTTTTGAGCCAATGTCTTTTTGGCGAGTGTGTGTGTGTATGAGTTTAATGTGTGAGGAAAGAGTGACAGCTGGGTTGGTCTGTAAGGGCAGGAAAGCACTTACCCCGTCGGGCAGGGGACAGTGTCCTGCCGAGCTCTGCTCGATGGCACAGTAGACCCTGACCAAGGTTGGGGAGTACACAGTTGTGGTATTCTAAAGATGATAACTCACAGTTACAGAATGTTTAACAAAAATTCCCAAATCACAGAGGGCTTTTCTAGATTCTGTGAGTTTTCTTTTAATTGTCATGATTCTAGATGAAGAAAATATTGTATTTGTTATATGTATCTGTTACTTAATTAGCTAAGGAGAAAAACCAAATGACCAAGTTCTTTATTTTTTAATTTTAATTTTTTTTTCTCATGGGACTTTCAAAGATAATGAGAAGTTTTCATTGTCCTCTGGTTCCATGTATTCTGCGTCCATTGTGCTGCTCGGGGCCCTGCCTCCTTTCCCTCTGCCCCTGACGGGCACTGTGTTCCTGGTACCTCAGGTCAACTTCGGAGATGTGAAAAAAATTACACGCTGAACAGGCTCACAATTTAGGAAGTAAATCTTCCTTCCTTTTTTTTTTATTCCCCCTCACCTGGAAGTTTTGCTCATTTCTCCTTTTTTTTTTTTTGCAAATTTCATCCATTTTTAACTCCTAGTGCATTCTTTATGTGGTAAAAGAATTAAAGCATTTTGAATATTAGGTTAATTACAAATGTGTATCCATGAGACATGTTTGGAGTCATGAATAAGTACTAGTTGAAAAGTTCCTTAATTTAGTTATTATTTAATACTGAAACTTCTTGGGAAGCAAAGCTTGCGATTTAAAAGGCATGTAGTGTTTTAAAAGGTGATTTTCCTTTCTTGGTTTAGTTGATCAACTTCCTTCTGGACAAAGATTCCTACTACCCAAAACTATTCTCATTATGGATACATTAAACAGGAAATGTAAGTATATTTATACCTAGCATATATGGTACATATTGAACTGCTTTCCATTACCATGTGACTTATGAATTTTAATAGTCATATTTTTTCTTCTATTTATGCATGGATTCCCAGAAAGTTGAAACTGGCAAAGTAATTGTCATCTAAGTAGAGAGAATTTTTGACATATGTTCTCAAAATACCTTAAGCACTTAAATTGTAATGGAGAACAAACAATATACGTGCCTAACATGTAGTTCTTTTATTTAAATATAAAACAATTGTTAATAGCATTGTGGTTTCTACCTACGTAAAGCACATACTTTTTCTTATAAGTGAAGTCAAAACTTGACGTTTCATTGTGTGAAATTGAACTGAAAACTTGTATATTACAAATGAGTAGCAAAAATGCATTATTGGTTAAAAAGGGTTATAATTCAAATAGACAAGAGCTTTCTGAGTGAGTATTATGTGTGAGACATGTAGTGGCTTAAGTGATGTAAAGAACAGATAGAATCCCTAGACTTCAGGAGCTAGCAAACTAGTTAGAGATACAAATACAAAAGTAATTCTCACTCAGCTTGGCTTATGCTGTAATAATATACAAATCACTGATTCCAGGGTACATAACACATATACATATATATTTATATATGTGTCTGGGTATATATATTATTTACATACAAATAATATACACAGATAGTATATACACAATTATCTTTAGATTCTAAATATATGTGATGCTTCATTCCAAGGCTAATTGAGCTAAATAAAAGAGCTTAAGCAGTCTTAATAACACACTGTGTTTTTCATCATGTCATAAGTTTCTTATAGTTACATATTATTCCTTGAACAGTTTGTCAATTTTAAACAAAATAAATAAAAAGCAAAAGAGAGATAACTATCAAAACTAGTGAAGCTAATTCCAAAAACAGAAGAAAATGGGAGGAAAATGTGCAAAATTAATTAAATCTGGAATTATGTAAATACATTTCTATGAAAAGATACACACCAAAGAGATGCCATAGTTTCTTTTTTTGGTATAGCGTGTTCCACATATAGGGAAGGTACACAGAACTTATCTCAAAAATACTTCTTTTCCTACTTGAAGAAAAAGAATGAATAAAATATACATTTTTAGGTCTTTGTTTTAGTTTGCTGGGATTGCTATGGCAAAAACCACAGGACATCTTAATAGAAATTGATTTTCTCATAGTTCTGGAGCCCAGAAGACCAAGATCAAGGAGTTGGCATGTTTGGTTTCTTCTGAGGCCCCTCCCCTTGGCTTGTAGATGGCTGTCTTCTCCCTGTGTCTTCACGTGGCCTTCCCTTTGTGAGTGTCTGTGTCCTAACCCCTCTTCTTACAAGGACACTGGTCATAGAGGACTATCGGCATGCTCACCCACAGGAACTCATTTTACCCTAATTACTCTTTAAAGCTCTATCTCCAAATATAGTTATATTCTGAGGTACTGGGGGTTGGGGCTTAAGCTTATAAAGTTTGGGTGTTGGGGAGACACAATTCAGCCCCCAACAATGAGGTAACTGTAAAGTGATTTAGTCTTACTACAACCCTAGCTATTCAATCTTCCTTATGATTCATGCATATTTTTGTTTTAGACTTTAAATTAAATCAGCTGAGTCTAAAGCCCAAACCATTTATGTCGACCTCTAGAAAGCCTTCCTGCCTCTTAGCACTCACCCCATCCCCACTCTGTCATTGTTCCCCTAATCTTTCTTCCCTTTTGATCAGTCCCTCTGGCTAGGACAAATAGCAAAAACTGGTGTGGCTTGAGGTAATAGCTAGATTCAGTGAATAATGTACAGAAAGAAAACTTTTCTGTGAATAATATAGAAATATGACTGATATTAAAAAATATATTCCCGCTGCCTGTTACGTATGTCCACACTATTTCCCCATCTTGGCCTTTGAATAAGTGGTGCCTTGCTTTGGTTAAGTAGCAGTAGAGGGAAGTCTTGTGGGTATGCACATTTATGTCACTGAGACTCTCAGAAGTCAAAGAACAATGTCAGATTAAGCTGAATTCTAAAGCAGGGTAGATAATGGGTTTGCAGTTTTGGAAAAGTATTTTAAATGTATTTCTTCCTGGCTTCTCTCTGCTAGGTCCAGGGTCTTGTATAAGCATTTATGCATCACTTTAATTTATAAGTGTTGATTTTAAGTGAGAAGCATAGAAATCACACAGAAATATATATACAATAATTCTGAGACTGCTAAACTGTATATCTCTTGAGTTAATAAGAAAGAAACATACAGTAAAGCAGCATTCATGCTGTTAGAAAAAGCACCAAAATGTCAGGCCAGTTCTAAGGGACGTTCTCCATGGCCCAGTCCCCACTTCCCCGATTGAAAGAGATAAACAGTACAGGTACAAAGGGCAGGTTTTGCATTTGAAGTTATGCAGTAAAAAGATTGTTTCAGAGTTTCACGGGTAGAACCCTAACAACTCAGATTGCAGTAAAAGTGCCATGATTCACTCTCGCAAAACTTTAATTCCACTAACAGTATAATTGCAGATCACGGGCCTTTGAGGCTTTGGGCTCCCCCGTCTCTCTAACTCTGACCTCTTGTCACTCTTCCTCACTTCTTGGGTTCTAGCCACATCCCGGTTTCCTCAGTTCCCAAAAAAGCCAAGTTGTTTTTCATCTCAGGGTCTTTTGCCCTTTGCATTCAATACTCCCTCCAAACTCACCCCCACCTCCCACACATAAACATCATGGGAGTATCTCCATCCTTCACTTTTCAGTTTAAATGTCACCTCCACAGAGAAGGTTTCCAGGCGTTTCCTCTGATTTGTAAATGTGCCCTCTTGCATATTTATTGTTGATTGGAGAGAATCGAATCAGTTCAGCTGGCTGGGGTCCAGCAGCAGACGCCTGGGTGGACATTGCAAAAGGGGAGAAAACAAAATGCTGGGAGAGCAAGAGAAGAACGGACATCAGGATACTAAATATTTAATAAAGTAATATGAAACAGCCCGAGTTTCTTTATTCCATATAACTTGAAAACCTATTTCATGGCTTTCTTTTTGTTTAGATTAAGTTATAATTATTACTGACTGCTAGCTTAGGACTCTAAAGTGACACTCTGCCATAGGGATATAATGCAAGCCCATATGGACTTTTTAAAGCTTTTCCATAATGACATTACAAATAAATAGAAACGGGGAAAAATAATTTTAATAATCTATTTTATTTAACCCAGAATGTCCAAAGTATAATCGTTTCAACGTGTAATCAATGTGAACATAAAAATTATTACTGAGCTGGTTTGCATTGCTTTTCATAGTAAGCCTTCAAAGTCCAGTGCATCCTTTGAGCTTGTAAGCCCTCAGTTCCTGCTAGTCACAGTCCACGTCCTCAGCGGTCACATGGGCTAGTGGCTACCTTGATAGTCAGCGAGGATCTGAAGGCTGTTCAAGTGAGATTTCATTGATACTACCCTTTTGTCATCTGGGAGGATTTTTAATTTAATTTTGTGGCAGTCTAACTTCGAGTTTTTTTTTTTTAAGATTGGAAACGTCAACTTTCCAATAAATTTATGGAAAAAATATTTTTTCACATTTCTGAAAACACAAGATCCATAACTTCTCTCTTCATTATGTTGGAAGAGAAGTGTGGTTGACAGGGGTTTGCTGATGGCACTGCTGGTTCTGCTGCTGCTGGTGAGACTTAGTTGTGAGGCACTTCGTACTGAAATGGCATATATGAATGATTCTCAAAGCATCAGACTCACCCGAGAGCCAGTCATCATGCAGGTTGCTGGGCTGCAGTCCCAGATATCCTGGCTCAGTAGGCTGGGGTAGGACTGAGACTCTGAGTGTCCAGCATGCATCCGGTGCTTCTGCTGCAGCTGGTAGAGGCTGTTACTGGCAGAGATCACCTTCCCTCTCGACTGTCACAGGGCTTGTCCAATTGCCCTGGGCAACACCTTTCATTTCCTCATGTGGCCACTCATTCCCGACCCTGGAAAGACTGTTCTTGTTTGTTTGTTTCTGTGTGTGTGTTGCGGGGGATGAGGGGTAGAGATGCTGAGGGTGGTGGTGGACGGAAGAAGTCACCTCTACATTCGTTGTTGTATTCCATTTGGGGAAAAGAGGAGTAAAATAGCCTTAGAGGGAAGGAATGAGAGAACCAATTTCGGAAAAGGAGACTCTAAGACTCTAACGAAACACCACTAAGATCAGGGGAATACAAGCTCCCTTGTGACTATTCCTTGTATTCACATTTTTGCTTTGAGGAGGTGTCTTATACTGATGATAGACTTTCATTGATGAAGCAATAATAGTTCTGTTGAATGACTACTCAATCAAAAGTCAATTATTTCCCCCATTGTTTTTTTTTTTTTTTTAGCCACTCTAATATCCATTAAGTTCCAAATCCTAAAATTATCTTCAAGGCTCACACAGAAACAAGTACCATTGTTTATAATGAAAAGAGTAATACATACAGCTACCGAATCACACTGAATTTCTACAAAGCTGCAATTGTGTGAATCAGGGCTCTGTGCATACTAGGTAAAATTAGTGAGAGATTTCTGAGTGATATGAAAAGTTGTTATCAAAATTAATATAACTTTGATAAACCTATGGATTTTAAAAAAATTAAAGGCTAAATTTAGGAAACAATGAAGTTAAATTAACCTTTATTTTCTCTGAAAACTTTTTAATTTTTCTGTTGCATTATCTAATATTTATTGAGCACTTATTACTGGCAGGTATTGTTCTAAATGCTTTACCTCCATGAACTCATTCTGTCCTTGCAATGATCTCATGACTCTATTATTATTGTTTTTATTTTATAGATAGACGTTACCCAGTCAGTTAGCAGGGATGACATTCTGGGACACTTAACTGCTATGTTACATGCTCCTCTCCTTGTTCAGCTGCCTTTGTGCTTTTGAAACATAATATTCTCTTTCTTGATCTCCTCCTTTTCTTTAAATTTATACTCAAGTACACATAGCTTTGGATTTTGTGCTTGGAATTTTTTCTCTTTCATATCATCCAGTTACTCTTGCCTCCCTCCGTGTCTCTTCTCTACCGTTCATGTTGTCTGAAAGTACAGTTCCTCTTCTTTTTCCTTAGATCTGCTCTTTAGTAACATTTTACATTAATTAGTTCTCGAAACTCTCAATATTTTTCTACCAGTTCTCCGTTATCAGAGCAGAATTATAACATTTGAGGGATTTTTTAAAATGGAAATTAAGTCAGATACACATTCCTTTTTGCACATTTCTGATTTCTGTCCAGTCTCTTACATGTGTGTATTGGTGGAGATGCATATATTTTGTATTTACTCACCATAAGTAATTTGTATTTGGATTTTTTTCACTGATTATTGAATTAATTTTTTTCTTTTTAGAGTAATCCTTAAAAACTATCTTTGTGATAGCACATAAAATTCTATTGAATTGAAATAACACAACGTACCTAACCATTTTCCTGTTGTACAGGTTGATTTTAATTATTTCCTGTTCACATTTTTATAATGAATGAATTTGTATGAACAGCTTTTTAAACGATTTATTTTCTTACTATTAATTTATGTAAGTTATTAAGTCAATGAGTCAGCATTTTTCTAGTTTTTGACACATATTGTTGTATTGCTTTTGCTTTTAACTGAAGGCTTTTTATTGAGTTGTAGCCAAACTTAAAGTATGCACTTAAATTATTACATGTCTGAAATGTAACCATTGCCACCTAAGATAGAGTTTCCCAGTTCCTTAAAAAATACCATTGGGCTCCTTCTCAGGCATAGATTAAATTTGACTGTTTTACTGTGTTACTGTGTATATTAGCTGCTTATTCTTTTCATTGATTTGTAGTGTGCCCTTGGATGAATATACAACTTACCAAGTCTACCGTTGATGAACATTTGGGTTGTTCCAGTCTTGGGCTTTTACAAATAAAGCTACTTTAAACATATTTTACATGCCTTTTGTTGGATCTGAGCCTTCATTTCTAATGAGTAATTCCAATCCCAAGAATGGAATTACTGATCATAGAGGATATGTATGTTTATCTAAGATATTACCTTCCTTAAAGTTTAAAATCTATTTAAAATAGTAGTAAAATATTTCTGTATTATAAATTGGTAAGAATGGTGTACTGTCATACAAAAGAGGAGAGAATAAATAATTTAGGAAAGCAGTAACAGCACTCTGAGTCTAGAAATTCTGTCTTTCACTGGTGGCAAAACTTGGTTCCACTTGCCTTTGATGAGTCCCTTTCTTTCTGTACGAATTTATCATGCATAAAACTGTGTAACTATTAGTTCACATAAATGAATTCCTAAGCTGTTAGACTTTTATTATTACTACTATTTTTATTGAGATGTAATTGACATGTAACTATTGCTACTATGTTGGCTTTAAGCTCCCTTTGCTTCTGTTCTTCCTGGATCTTGCTCATGCCTTTGTGTCTGCCCAGAATCACATCTTCAGTGTTTATGTTTCCCCATTGCACTTTGTGTATCATGTCACACTTAGTAAGTACTAAGTACACACCATCAACTGACAGGTAGGTATTTGTCTATGTTAATCAACCCAATGGAACTGTACCCTTGCACTATGTTTAATGTAGAGTTCATGTAAATAAGTTCAAACTAGCACAGCACACATGAAGCACAGCACCCCCCATACACAAATCTTGAGCTTTATTGGGTATTAGTGAGCAGGATTTTGAAAACATAGTTTTTATTTATGTAAGGTTATGAGAACAATAAGTTTTGAAGAATTTAAGCTATGTTATAAATTAAACCATCTGCTGATCTTATGGCCAACTTTTCCCTAAATGATTCAGGTGATTCTTTAATATTCTCTCTCATACCTCTGAACCAGGAAGTGAGCGCAGAGAAAGTCCTTCAACAACAGGCTTTTATGCATTGTCATTAAGCAGCTTTTATTTGTCAGGGTGTGTCAGCTGTAAATATCTTCTCTTTGGGACACCTGAATTATAGCCATGGTTTGAAGCTTAATAATATCACTGAGGTCCTGACCAGACAATGTTTCCATTATTGCAGTTCTTATTTATTGGAAAGTAGAAGAATATAAAGAGAAGAGAATAGGTGGGAAGTGACAATGATTGGCTAACTGCTATGGAACACCCTGACACTGATCGAACCATGTTAATGTTTATTTTAGTACTTGAGAGTGTTACAGTCTCTTGTTCAAACTCCATCATATAAAGCTATTTCCAGGGCTGGGGGTCATCGTGGTGCTGGGGGAGGTGGGAAATGCAATGATTTATTTTAAAGCAAGACAAAAATGAGGTTTGAACATATTAAATCTGTGTGTTCTTTTGCAAACTATTAAGTGACTTCACTTTTGAAAAAGAAAAAAAGTTTTAGAGTTACTGTTTTAAGATATTGCTATTACCTGAGAAGTGAGGCAATAAAAAGTAATTATTTTAGAACAGTTTTATCAGCAATTTACAGCATATCATATACTGGCTATTTGCAGGTATTTTTTTTTTACTCATGCTCTCACTCTGGTTCTTAGTATCAGAAAGAACCTTACCTTCTGAAGACCAGAGAGTGGGCTATGGTGTTGAGCATTTAGCGAGCTTTCAGACTCTAATTGCTGAAATAAGGATATAAGAAATTAAGAATATTTTATCATTTAGTGTAGTACCTAACACATAGCGGGTGTCTCAATAAATATTTGATGAGTGAATGAATATATTAAGGAAATAAGTAATTTTTTTTAAAAAGTTGACTATTTAGATAATAGCAGGGCTATATTGAGAAAAATGTAGAAAGCAAATAAAACTTATATAATACTCCAATAGACTCATAGTATAGCATATAAGGTAAAGCACACTTTACTAATTTAAATGGATTCTGAAGGTTTATGGAGCAATTCAAGCCAGCAGTTCTTTCCCTCCCTGTATGCTCTAGACAAGCTCTTGCACATGCATATGGGGAGTCATGTACAGCAATGCATAATATCAATAATCAACAAACAACCCTAACAAACAACATCAGCAGTACAACAAATAAAGCATTGCTTTATATTCAGACAATGCAGTACTATATTGTAGTAAGAATTAATGGGCTAGGGGTACACCACCAACATGGTTGAATCTCAGAAACGTTAACGTTGAATGAAAGAAGCAAATCTGAGGATGTATTATGATTCCTTTTATGTGATTTCAAAAGCTAGAAAATCTAAACACTTTTTTCTATAATACATAGATGTTAATATTATTAATTACATTCTGTAAAGGGAGCAGTTGGAATAGTGATCAAAATCACATGTTAATGCTTGGTTATTTTGGCATATAGCAGGCAGGTGGGTATCTGGAGAGAGGCACAAATCAGGCTTTCACAGACCATCAGTGTTCTCTTTCTTCACTTGGGTGATGTTACTCAGTGTTTCATTTATTATTAATAGTTAACCTGTACAAATGTATTATATACATGCTGCTTTTTCTAGTATATTTTACAATTAAAAATAAAACAAACTGTTCCTTAGAGACAGTAGTGTGTTAGGTAGTATCCTTGTATTCTGGAACTTTCAGCTAGAGTAAAGGTAGACATTAATTCAATAATTGCAATTACTGTAGGCTTATTGAATGAGAAGTACATTGTGCTTTAAGACTGTGCAGTAGGTGATAAGATCTGATCAAGGAAGTGCAGAAAGGGCTTCATTGAGAAGGAGGGAATTGAGCTAATAGCTAAATAGTGAGTCAAAACTAACTTGGAAAAGAAGGAAGAAAGGTAAAAATATCCTTGTAGGGAAACTGATATATGCAAAGGCTTTGTATTGCAGGAAGGAGCACTGTGAATATGAAGAAAAGAAAGACAATACAGTTAGTGCAAGGAGAGAAATGAGTATTGTGAAGAATATTACTCAAAAGATATGTAGGTGTCAAAACATATCTTGTAGGTAATACTGAGGCTTTCGTCTTTCCTCAGAGTCATGAGATGCTGTCGTGATAATTCAAGTAGGGCGAGGATGTGAACAGATCTACATTTTGAATATATCACCTTGGCTGCAGCTGAATGACTAACTGAGTTGAGGAAAAGTAGATATGGGTAGACCAGCCAAGCGACTGTTCAGCAGTCCAGGTAACACATGATGATAGCTTAGATGAAGGTTCTGGAGGAGGAGATGAGAAGATGTCGGTTGATTTCAGAAAAATTTTGAGGGCAGAATGTAAGGGATTAGGGAATGAATTTGACATGGGGAATGTGTAAGAGATACCTCAAAAATGATTTCTAAGTTTCTAGATTGCCTAAGTGAATGACTGGTGGTAACCTCAACTGAGAGAGGGAATACATGAAGAAGACCACAGGCTACAAAAAACTCTGTATATTGTTTATTCAGATATGTACAAATAAATGTGTACATTTTAGACCTCTGAGAGCAGATACCGATCTGATTTAGACTCTCAAAAGTATAATTTTATAATGTTTGTATTTTGTCTTGAACTGAATTTTCAATATGGTATAAGACCATTTTATTCTCCCTTCTTTTTTAGACAACAGACACAAATATGACTATAAAGGAAGTCTTTATTGTCTCCTTCTCTCTTCCATTTTAATTTCCAAACCATCACCCATAGGAATCTTGTACTCTAGAAAGAAAAGGATTATTGGTCCTTTGCTGCTCACCATGGTTAAAATAATGCCCTCTCTCAGGAATGAAATGAGTAGTGTCCTTTGGACAAAGGAGTTGGGAAAATTGGCAATTAATATAAAAACAAAAAAAGTGGACCCCACCTCACACTTAACATAAAAATCAATTCCAGTTGGGTTAATAATTTACATTTAAAAAGGGACATAGAGAATATCTTTCTGATCTTTTTCCATGAAAGGATTACTTTTGAAAAGTAGCACAACTGTAAAGAAATAGGTTGACAAATTTCACTTCATTCAAATTAAGAGCTTTGCCCATGGAAAGGCTCTACAAGAACAGTGAAACAACAGACCAAAAGCGGGAAGAAAATGTTTGCCTTGACCGTGACCAACACAGTTTAGAATCTGGAATATATAAAAAGTTGGTATCAGTTAAGAAAAAGACAAACAACCAATAGGGAAGCAGAGATAAGGCATGGATAGGCATTTCATAAAAAAGGAATCAAAATAGCCAAGAAACATTGTAGACACACTGGCACTGATCTGTAATAATGGAAAGGCAAATTTAAACTAAAATGAATATTGTGTTTCACCATGTTTCCAGGAATAAATGACAATAGCAGCATGAGTGAGCAACGGAAACTGGCATACACTTAGGTGACAGCGTGCCCTTGTACAATGCTTTAGAAAACTATTTGGAATTAATGGTAAAGTTAAGCAACAACACTGTGAGCCAGTAGTTCCAGTGCTAAGTGTACTTCAAGGGGTACTTTTCAAACTATCCAAGACAAAGAAACCTTTTTAAAAAATAATTTCCCTCTTTCTTCCCTCTTTGTCTTCCAGTATGGTTATTATATTCATTTGAAATACAATTTAACTTTATTTGTTCCATTTTAAGTTTTTTTTCTGCTTCTCATTCTTATTTACTTTGATTTTGTAATATGTGTGTTATGCTTTCAGAGTGAAAATGAGATTTATATATATATAAAGAGATTACTTGTAGGAGCCATACTTTCTCTTGTATCCCTTCCACTCTATCCCCCTTTCATATGTAACCAACTTCATTAGGGTTTTTTGCAATGGTTAGAAGATTTATTTTTCTTTCTTTCACAGATGGGGCTATTATCAATGCTTTCTGTCCTTTGATTTATTTCCTCTACTTCATAATATCTTTTTGGGATTTTCTCTATATCAGTTCATGAAGATCTTTCTTATTCTTTTTTGTAGCTGCATAGTACTCTACCATGTCTATGTGTCACAGTATGTACAACCAACATCCTAGGTTGGATACTTAGGTATTCTCAATATTTTGCAATTACAAACAGCCCATAATTAATAGCATTGTGTGTGTGTGGATTGTTGGAGGTGCATTGCTGGATCAATTTGCAGTAATGGGATTGGAGCATTAAAGGGCAAACAAGTACATATATTTTTTACTTTATGCAAAATAAACCTAGTTGTTCAGTATTTTAAAATTTATTTTCAATCCTCCATCTATTATAACTTAAATTATTTAGTTAAATTTATAGTTAAATTATTTATATTAATTTATATTAATAAATATATTATTAAATATATAAATGTGAACGCTTTTGACGAAAAGCAAAATCCAAAGTACTCCTTCAAACACATAGGACCCAATGATAAGTTTTTGCTCATGTGCAATGTGAAGATCACCACTGTTTTACTAATAATGTTCTTAAATTATCAGACATTTCATAAGAATCTAAAAACTTTGCTCTATTAGGTATCTAACTTTCAATTTTGCTTTACGTATACCATTGAAGAAATATGCATTCATTATTTTGCATAGAAATGTTAAGAGCATTAAATATACCAAAGACAAAAAGAATTAAGCAAATCTGGCTGTCCCATTCACATCTATAAATAACAGGGATCAAAACAATTTAATAAATTACAGAAACTCTAAGTGTTCATATATATGAACAAACATTCCCTCCAGAAAATTTCTTTTATTTAACCTTGTCTCTCTCCATGAAATAAGAGATTATTTTAAATAATCAGATTATGTATTTGTACCATAATAAAAAGAATAAATTCTAATTTGAAATGCTACCCTTTAAAGAAGTCACAATTTTCACTCTATCACTGAGACATTCTGTTTTTCATAGCATGTGTTTTTCAGTGAAGAAATTAGAGTGTTGACTTATATTCTGATGAAGACTCCTTAATCTGGGTACCTGTTCCAGAATATGCTTTTGTCATTGCAGCTGTGCCATCAAAACATACTCTTAGTGAAACTTAAACTCCTAACTGTTGTTTTGTCTATGTCATTCTAAAGTTTTACAGATTCATAGCTGACTGCATTTGTCACCAATAAAGTTGAAAAAGTATTTCTTTACATCACGATTATGTACAATTTAGATGTATTAAAATACTTGCCACGTTAGTGATATCTTTGTATTTGTCAAGCTCCTAGGTGCATTTGTTCTGTGAATTGTCCCTTGTTTTCCCTCAGTTTCTATACACTGTTGAACTATGCTGTCATTGGAAAGTGGTACTTGAGCTGCCTTCTTTGCTGCAGATACAGCCATCATGTTTAAGCACACATTTTGGATGCAGTCCTTCAGTGATGTTTTAGCAAAGTTTATGTATTTCCAGTCTTAGCAACACCAAGTGCTTTTTTTAAAAGCCTGTAAAGTGCTAATGTCTAAATGGGAAATATCAAAAGTTAGCCTCTATCAGCCTTATAATTCAATATTCTTGTTTCAAGGAATTCTTTTGATTTTGAGCTTACTGCTTTAGTTTTGTGTGTGTGTGTGTTAATGCTTCATTAGCCACTAGATCCCTCAAATAACACATTGCATTTTCACACTTTATTAACAATTATAGCAAGAAATTTTAATTGAATACAAGAGAGATAATATTCTGCGGTAAAACTTAATGGACATTTGGTCTTCATTTCTTTGAAATCACTTCCTTTATGATTTTGTTGACTGCAACTGCTCCATTCTTGAAAGATATATCTTTTCTTAGCAACAGTAACAAAATCCAGTGAAGTTACATTGCTGTCAATAAAACAGGCCTTAAGAATAAATAACACAAATTTTACTCCTCTAATTTAGCTACAATGTTAAATCATAAACTTAAAAAGCAGGCTTAATTAAAACTGAAAAGACTGTACAGATATTTATAATATATATAATCATATTTTATATGATTTTTATTTACTTTTGGATTTTGATTACCAATCTAATCTTAATATCACATGATCCTACTACACATGATTCGTATGTGGTTTCTGTCGCATTGTGACTCACCACGTGGGTTCAACACCATCAAACTGATGAAACCCTGTTATATGAGATGAGTTGACTGTGAGTAAAGTCCAATTCTGTTAAAGTTTCTAAATGATCACCCTCCATGTCTGTATTTATCTCATCATGGACTGGTAACAAACAATTCATGAACTGGCTTGGGTTCACAAACCACGTGTTGGTATGTATACCTGGAAACATACACCAGAATATTTGTAGCAGCACTGTTTGCAGAAGCAAAAATTGGAAACACCCAAAATGTCTATCAATAGTAGAATGGATAAATGCACTATGGTATATTCACATGATGATTTACTATAAAGCAGACAAAGTACATAAATCACTCCTCTGCCCATCAACCTCCATAAATCTCATAAACACAATGTTCAGAAAAAAATCAAGTCAAAGAATATGTTATAGTAATGTTTCATTTCTATAAAGAACCAAAACGGAAACAACCAGACAATAAATCATTCCTGTTTTTTGTAGAAATGTGGTAAAGCTCAAAGTAAGAAATTATTAGGACAGGCTGGCAATTAACTCTAGGAGTGGGAATTCAATAAGGAAAGGTACCTAGGGGACTTCAACGTCACTGTTGATGTTGTAGTTCATCAAGTGAGTATGAGTCATATGGATATTTATTTCGTTACTATTATTAAACTGAATAGATATTAAGTTTTATTTTGTACATCCTGAGGTTTGATATAAAATTACTAAAATTATAAATATGCAAGACTTTAAAATTAGGATTTTTCTGAAAGACTTATGAAAGACGTGAATTACAAGATATTCCTGGATGGTAAGACTCAGAATTATAAAGCTTTGAGTCCACATGAATATATACATTTGGTCCAATTCCAATCAGAAAAGTAATAAACAACAACAAAAAAAGCAAAATAAAATTCAAAAAGTAATATCCATAAATATTCTAAGGCCTTGAGGGACAGGAAGTCATTATTCTAAACTGAGTTTCAAGTGTAGGGATGTGATCAGAGCAACATAAAAATATTGTTCTTAATGTGTTTGGGGATAAAAAAATAATAATGAGATGTCCACATTCAGTGAGCTGGCCAGACCTGTTTTAGAAGGAATGCTCAGATCGCTGTGACTGAAAATTACAACAGCACAAAAGGTGCCAAATCTCAGAGCCTACTATTCAGTGACCTCACAATTTTAATCACTTAACTGCATTATCTGGCTTTCGAGTATCTAAAATGAAAAGAACAGCATTAAAAACTTCTCAGAATTATTATGGAAAACTCTGTGAAAAAACGTATTAAAAGTTTAATATTATACATTGGTAGAAAAAATTATTTACTTAGCCTCTTGCTAATGAAAAATTTTATGAAATGAGTTGTTTTTTGCAAGTTTACTTTTGAGTATGGTGTACATAATATTGTAGTGTGATTTTTTTCACCTATGTTGTGAACATCTGTCTATGCCAATCTTTCTCTGTAGTTATGATAAATTAAATAAATTATAACTTTTTCTATATTTGTCATTTGACAAAAATTATTATGCAGCATCACTCTCTCCATTCCTCTCCCCCCTCCCCCTGCAAAAGCTAGAAATTATAAGTATGAATGAATAAGGGTGAATTGCCACACTGGATATTAATTGAATTTTACAAATATAATAACTAAAACTCTGCAGTAGTGATTTGAGAAAAGAAGACTAGAGCAGTGAAACAATATAAAAGCTCTGAAACAGATCCTACTGTTTATAAATTCATGATATATAATAGAGGATATAAATCTAAATATATACATATACAAATTATTATAATACATCTCTGGAAAAAACTATTCAGAGAGTACTGCTGGATGCCATTTGGAATGAAAAATTGTGAATGAAATATAAAGATAGTGAAAAAACACACTAAAGAAGGGCAAATATCTATCTGATCTTGGGATAACAAAACTTTATAAATATAAAACAATGTGAGAAACTATAAAAGCAAGTAATAATAGATGTGATAGAAGACAAATATTATATAAACTACATAGAAACATCATAACACAAAAATAAAACAATTATGGATATTATTTTCCATAAATATTACAGGCATATGTTTAAATTCCTAACATACAAAGAACTCCATAAATTAAGAAGAAAAATTATCAAACTTAAATGATACAAGTTTACAAAAACTCAGCTTTCCTGTATATTAATTAGGATTAAAATTATGCTAGTAGAACTCAATAGCCCCAAGGAGTTGCTCCTATAAAATAGAAATTTCTTTCTTTCCCACCTAACTAGCCTAAAGTCTCTGTTCTGGGTTGAATTATATTTGTGTTTCACGTGGTCATTTGGGGACTCGGGTCATTTCTCTTGTTGCTTTGCCACCTCCCAGGGTAGCTTTTGGCATTCTGTCCTGTAAAGGGCCAGATAGCAAATACTCTAGGATTTGAGGCCTTATGATGTCTATTGCATTTACTCCATCCTGCAGCTGTAGGTAAAAGTGGCCGTAGATGGTACATAAACAAATGGGTATAACTATGTTCCAATACAACTTTATTTACTAAAGCAGGCAGCTCTTTAGTTTGATGACCGTAGCCCCAGGGTATTGTCTTCCCCTGCCTGGTTGATGCTAATTCACAGGCACATTTGCATTCCAGCTTGCAGGAAGCAGAGAGCCTGGAGGATTCAATGCACAATATCTTAACACCTAGACACGGAAGTAGTAAGCATCACTTTTGATCACATTCCATTGGTGCAAACTTAGCGACATGACTTCACCCAGTTGCAAAGGCAGATGAGAAATGTGGTCTCCAAATCCAAAGTGCCCAATTATTACTCTCTTGCTGTGGAAGAAGGAATATATCTTTGCTAGTTGTCTCTGTCAATCAAACTGGTAATCAAATACATTCAAAATGACTTTATAATTTTATAATAAATGATATAAATAGATATTATCAAAGAATAAAAGTTACAACATCCAGTGTTGGCATTATACATTACTAGTGGTTGCAGTAGCAACATTTATAATAACAAATAACTGTTGCAATCTTAATATGTGCCCAACATCCTTTAGCCCTAACACAACCTCAAATCCTGTTAGCCACGACAGCACTCGAAAGATGGGTACATTTATTGTTACCACTTACAAAATGAGTATCTGAGTTTTAAAGAGTTTAAAAACTAAAGTACGCAATTAGTAAGTGTTTGAGTCCTAATTCCACTCCAGGCACTCCTGGTCCAAAGCCTGTACTCTTCACTAATGGGTGATGAAAATAGGACCACTTCTGTGGAGAGTGCATTAGCGCTGTGGGTCAAAATCTAGAGAAATTTGTATCATCTGACTTAATGACTCTGCTTCTAGGATATTTTCCTCTTTTAAAATAATTAATGATGTAGTCAATGCTCAAGGCAGACTGTTGTGTAAAAAGAAGAGAAAAAATTGAAAAAAAACTTCAAATAGAGAACAATCTACGTATAGCATATTTTTGTAAGCATGAATGTGTAATATGTGCACATTCATGTATAATGTATACCTGTATACAAATATATGTGTATATCTAATGTAAGAAAATATTAAAAGAGGTAATTTAGATGATAAAATGATAGATTTTTAACTATTTAGGTGTGCATTTTGTTTACACTCAAATATGAATGCTAATAATTAAAAAGGACTTTCTAACTACTAAGCCTATAATTTTTTAGTGCTAATATAATGCTTAATCTAGTTAATCAAGCAAGAATGAATATTTTTAGAAAACTGATTAAATCAAGTAAATTAAATTTAGATGAGATTCATTTTATATAATAAGCATATTCTTCAGTTACGTAAAGAGTGTATTATCCAGGGAGCGGTATAGCTCAGTAGTAGAGCGTGTGCTTAGCATGCACGAGGTCCTGGGTTCAATCCCCATCACTTCCATTAAAAATACATAAATAAATAAAAATAAATAAAAAACCAAATTACCCCCTCTCCAAAAAAAGAGTGTATTTTCCTAGCATAATTTTGTCACATGGCTGCTTTTTTGTTTCCATTTTGCTAGCTTTTAGTCCTATATGCCTGTTGGTAGGCCATCTTATTTTCTTTTTAGTGTTAATTTCTGCCAGAAAAGGGCCTATCTTCTAAGCTTTTTTCAGTTTTAGTGCTTATTTATAGCACCAAAAAGACTTTGGCTTCCTTACATGAGCTTTCAATTTTAGTTGGCAATAGAGTGGATCAGTGGCACAGAAAGCATACACAATGTCTCACCAAATATTATTTTGAAAGATGTAAATTCTTCCTTTCTTTCTCTCTGGTAGTGAGTTTAGTTATTCTTCAGCACACTATTTTAAGTTCTGAGAATGGCGCTAATATTCCACACATAATTTATCATCCAAACCAGTAAGCTTCTGAGAGTACAGTGGATGCTCTTACTGACAAGGCTTGGGCAACAGTCAAAAACTGTCATCATCTTGTGTAAAGGCAGACTCCTGGGCACCATAACAAGTGTTTGTATGACCAGTCAAAGTTAGTTTTAATGTTCAGATGGCAGACTGGTCACTCAATTATTAAGAAGTAATGACAAACCCCTTTTAATATAGCATTTATATCAAAACAATACTTGGTTTTCTTGATTCCTTCTAGTAGAATGGTAACACTAAGTTTCATCTTTATCATATATCATCCTGTTTTGAAGAGGATGGGGACCGTAGGAACTGACTTTTCTTTTCTTCATGTGGAGCCTTGGTCCACATGTTTATGTCATAGGTCCAAGTTGAAATTCAACATTTTACTTCCTAAATTATCTACAATTTTTATTTTCTGAGTCAGAACTATGCACTTCTTAGAGGTCTTCATGTTCTCTTCATTTACAAGCACTGTAGCAGAGAAGAAAGTTTTTAATTCCTCAAGAGGGATGTCACCCTTTGGAGGGAAAGACAAAGCTGCTTCAAGACAGAGTTACAGGTTCACCTCGGCTCACCCTCTGGGTCGATGACTTGCTCCTCCTACAGCTTAGTCTCTTATCTAGAGTTTCATTTTGTGGCCTCAGCACAAAACTTATCTCAAGTCAGTCTCCTTTATTATTCTTGGGCTTTTTCAAACCTTTAAAAGCTAGTTTTGTGGATGTAAAGTATGTACAATGAAGTGTGTTAGTGAAAATGCATGTCACCAGTTATGTAAGTTTGAGCTCTTCAAGTTTATTTCCTCTAAAATCATACTGTAAAAACCTGACTTTATTTTTAAAATGTTAAAAGAAATTCAAACATGCATAGATCTCCCCTATGCCCATGCTACATTTCTAAGTGGTAGCCAGGGTACATACTTTGGTGAAATTCTTTCCATCCACCCATTTTTACCAACGAAGAAACTCATGACCTATGAAGACTTCTGAGCACATTACTTATTAGAAAAATAATTTAGAGTTACAGGGATTGTTACAGGAAGGAGAGAAAGAAGAACCCGGTATAGTCTTATGTCTACCAAAAAAAACTTTAAGCTTTATGATGGAAATTTATATAATATTGCTTTCTCACAGGATGCATATAATGTTACTCAGTGATTGACAGGTGGAATAAGATTTTAGAGGTGCGGAAGGCCCAGTGTGATCATATAACTTCATTCCTGAATTTTACAGGAAACTGACAGCCAGACAGCATTGTTCCTGGCTTGCTGTGTTCACTCCACTTTTTTCCTACCTATTTAATGGACTTACATTATCTCGAAGGATATGTTCATAGATTTGTTTTCCACTTATATGAAGGATTCTTGAAGGCACATTAAATTGTCATTCATTATAAATCTTGACCGTATTCCCAAATTTATAGTAAGCCTTCAATAGATATGTTTGGAATGAATTAATGAGGAAATGAATGATTATATAAATTAAATTTTAAGAGATTAAATGATTGCTCGCCATCTCTCAGCAGGGTAGTGATCATGCCAGGCCCCCTCAACATAATCTCTCTATTGTCTACACCAGGCTTCTCTAATATCTGCAATCAGACTCCTTCTTCCAGGACTATCGGTTATGTCTGTTTGGTTCCTTGCTAGAAGCAGAACAGCATAGACACTAATAGGATTATTGTCCTTGATCTGCCTCAGTCATGAGCAAGTTTCATATTTCATATTTCTGATCTCCATGTTTTACATTTTAGTTTGCAAAATGAGGACCATGGTGTATGTCCCATAGGATGGTACTGAGAATTAAGAAAGATAAATATAAAATGGTTGGTCCATTCCCTGGTACAGCCCAAGGGCTCCAGCTGTCTACCTTTCTGTTCTTCAATCACATTGGCCAATGTGAAGTTCCCGGAAGACACAGAGATTGTTGCTGCCTCAGTGTTGCTGCTGCACACACGAATAGGGCGCTCCACTGGAGCCCTTTTCTCCCGTTATTTGCTGAGGTCTCTTCTTAAATGTCAGATTTTTAGGGGTCATCTCTAATCAAGTTGAAAAATAACCTTAATTGCTCTGTTATCTCATCTTGTTTCATTTCTCTTCATCATATCTAGCAGGCGCTGATGTTTTGCTATGTATTTTTATAGTATCCCACTTGCTCACACAAGTGAGGCTCATGAAGGCAGGAACTTTGTCCTCCTCCACTGCTCTGTCCCCAGCACTTAGAGGAGTACCTTGCCTATCGCATCATTAAACACCTATTTTCTGAGTGAATGAATGGAATCATATAAGAACAAGCTGCTATTAAAAATCAAACTACTTAGAAACACTCATATATATATATATATATATATATATATATATATATATATATACATACATATATATATATGTTACTATAAATGTTAGCAGTTTTGGAGGGAATGACGTAAGATTGTCAATCATACATGAAAAATGAGATAGATGTCTTGAGTTTCTCCTCTGTTGCTCCCACAAACATCCCGTTTGTGCAGATAGCATATTCCTTAAAGGCATTTCCTAGCCCACCAAAAAGGGATACACTGGGAGTTCGAGATTTGCAGATACTAACTAATATACATATATAAACAGATAAACAACAAGTTCATAATATATAGCACAGGGAAATTATATTCAATATCTTGTAGTAACTTATGATGAAAAAGAATATACGTATGTTCATGTATGACTGAAGCACTGTGCTATACACCAGAAATTGACACACATTGTAAACTGACTATACTTCAATAAAAAATATATATATACAAAAAAACCCAAATAATTCATTTTCCAAGTTAAGTATCAAAACTCAGAGCAATAAAACACTAACTGTAAGTTTTTGGGAGATTGAATTCCTAAGAAAGTAATATCAGATTACCATACTTTTTTTGAGAACACAAAATGTAGTTTTGAGAACATAAAATTTATGAATGTTTTTTAACCTAAGCGTTATATTTTATATAGCTCTTCCATTTGTCCCTATTTAGAAATATTTTATTTATTTGTATTTAGGTAACCACAGTGCTTCTAGACAGATAGAAAGTGATTGATAATTAAAAAGATAAGTTTCACAAAATGTTGATATCTTTAGTTACACACATATCTGACAATGACAACAATTCAGTGATTCATGTTCAGATAATTTATGCTCCAGAGACCAATTAAATCAATTGCTACAACCTGGTATTTCCTGCAATACATGAACTTGAAGAACTATAATTTTCTAGATAATTCAGCTCAAAGTATAGCAAATGAAATGTGCAAGTAATTTCAGAAAATGTTCTAGTAACATTTATCTTGATAAATTATTTCATGTCTATGTTTGACTTTGTAGATGGATTCACAACGCTGTTCAGTGTCATTGGAATAACTTTAAAAGCTCATAGAAGTGGTAATTACCTCTATATTTTCCAGTAGGCTGTTAAAATGATTTTAAAAAAATAATCTATTAGTTATTTTAGCTGCTTTTAACATACTACCAGTTGCAATGTTTGCATATTCTATGAAGACTGATTTAATCTCATCTCCCTCATACAACTAAACAAAACAAACTAAACCAAAAGCAAAAACGAAAGGTCCTTATTAAGCAGAGTAGTAACTCTATGGAATTAGGTATTCTAAATCAGAACTGATTTGTATCAAGTTGTACCAACTTTTCTACCTTATGAACATAATTCACTAAGTGGTTATAGAAACTATAAAATACATTTTTATCTGGGAATTCTTTGTCCAGAAGTACAAACGTTTTATAAGCCTGTCCAGAACCTCATGTAACTAAAATCTTCATTTTGTACACTTTTGAGATCTTATTCTCTATGTAAGATCCTAATAGAATTATTCAAAATTCAACATAATATTTATATGATTACTGAAGATGGAAACAGGAAAGTAGGAGGTTAATTCTGAATGAATTGAGCCACAACTAAGAATGAGATTTTAGAAGTAGAAGGGTGGTGTGAGAACTGAGATATCACACAATTCGAGAGGAGACTTATGAGACTGTTACAAGCATTTGCTGATTTGTGTGCTGGAAGTTCTTTTGTTTCTTTAATCCTTTTTCTATTTTTCAGAAAGCATGATCCTCTGGAAAATGTAACACTTTCCGTGTTTTCCTGGATTACTTGGTTTTCATTTCAAGTTTCTACTTGAAGCTATATCTTATCTGGGTCATTTTTTAGGCCTAATTCCTTTTTTAAAAAATGGAACATAAAGAACTGACTCCAGTGTTTCCTTAGAAAGTATACAAAATACAGTTCTTACCAGGTTAGTAACTTAAATCGATTCCTGGTATTCTGAAGATGATAAAATTAACACTCTATATATGAAAGCCACATAGAATAAAGTGTCTGTTTTAACCAGTTTAATTGTTTAAATATTTGCCAAGTCTCTGATAGATCCAGAACAGATCCATTGACTAATTAATTAACGTAGTCATCTCCCAGGTATCTGAAGTATTCAGAGCATATTACAAGGCTTTATATTATAGCAATGCACTGTTCCGCAGGCCAGTTGTGAAGAGAACACATGTGCACTGGTTTTCACGATGAAGATCATATCTCTTACAAGTCCATTCATCTAAGAGAAAGTGAGATGAGGGACGTGTATTAGCCTCCTGCCACTGCATCCCTCTTTCGGCACAGCCGGATCACCTTGACTTGAAGTGAGCTGGGATGTGAGCTAAACAGGTGGGCCCTGTTTAGTGATGGACCCAAAGCAGATTCACAGGGAGCTTGGGATCCTCACAAGGCTGGATTCAAGAACTTCAGGATGAGATGATTAACCTAGTGATTGAGGAGTGACCATAGTAAGGTAGTGTTACCTGATAGTAGAAATTTTTAGGAAAATAAAAACTTACTATTACTGCTGCAGAAATTAGGTTCTCTTTCCTGAGGAATTATCAGAAATGAGTTCGTGTGAGATGCAGTATACAAAATGAAAGAATGATTATGTTTTAAGAAGTATATATGTATATATATATACACTTACAAATGTGTGTACATACATATGTTTATATTGCTAGGAGTGAGATGATGACCTTTTGCAGTAGAGGACAAATTAGAGAATGATGCTAATTTTAAAGAAAATCTACTGAGTTATTAAGTTATGTTTTAAGACTAGCCTGCTTACTGCTAGGTGGTTAGGATCAGAAATGCACATTTGGGAGGTAGTAACAATAGTAGCATCTCCTATCATATATAATATCTTTGAATTAACGTGTATATAGATAAATAAGATAGGGTTAAAACCAAATCTTGAATTAAGGATGGGAGGAAAATGTAAAATCCAATTTGGAAGATGAAGAAGGAAGAAAATGGCCAGGAGAAAGAAGACCACCATTTGTTTATATTTAATGAACTAGCTTTTATCTACTTACCATGGATGGGGCAGTTGTCAGAACGAGGGAAACCTTGAGAACAAAGAGATACTCAGACTGATTTTCAAAGACTTATTTTTCCAAAGAAAGCAGGGATCAAATTTTTTTTTATTTCTACTGAAACACGAAACAAAGCAAAGACCTATTCTGACTTTGAAAATTTAGATATGTGTCAATGTCTCCATCATCCCAGAAGCTCCTTGAAGGCAAGAATTGTATATTCTTCATTCCTTTGTTTCCTAAATGCCTGGTACATGTGCTGCATTTATTTAATTGAATTTACACCCTCGTGGAAAGAGGCAACAACTTGCACTTACAGGCTGGCATTCAGGGGCAGAGTTCATGTTGCTTCAGCATAATAAGTGGGTCAAAGTTAAGAACACAGTTTTCATCTCAAGTATGCTTTTAAATCAAAAGCAAAAGTTATGAAGAATAATAAAAATCCCCTTGCTCAATTTTTATTTTCCAAATGACTGATATTTTAAACTATTTCTAATGGCTAAAATATTAAGGTGAAAATTCTGAGTATCTTAAAATGTATAATTTTAAGGGATGGTAATGATTTTTTGTCTTAGTAAGATTCTGAAGCAAGCTATTATGATTATATTCAAAACACAATAATATAAAATATTAGGCATTCTTTATATTTCCCATTTATTTTTTATTCACTTACAATGACTACATTCATTCAATGTTCATTCAACAAATGTTTATCTATCTATGTAGATATCTGTCACCTATCTGCCCATCTAGCCATCATTTGCACAGTCCTAAGCAGGCTGGGATTATACAGAGACATAATTCTTATTCTCTAATGAGAAGGAGCTTCATAGTAGCTAAGTGACTAATGAGTATGAAACTGAATAGAATGTGGGCTAGATGATAATATCAAATGTGCCTTGTAGCAGTACGTGTATGACTCCACTCCTAGACAGTATGACATTCATAAAGTGTCATGAGTTCAAAGGAAGGAGAGAGCACTGTGGCCTGTCAAGAATATAAGACCTAATTTATGTGTAGAATTTTAAACTCTTGTCTGAATTTTTCTCATTATGTAGAAAAAGTATTCTAATTTCTCTGCACTAAACAAATAAACTATATATAACATGATCAGGAAATCAATAGGAGCATAAAAAAATAGATGCTTTGTTGGGTGATAGGATTCTGGACAATAAAATATTTATTCTAGTCTTGACTTCATAATGTTGCTTCTGTAGTGCTGTTTATAAATGAACTGTGTACTTTGGCTTCATATTAGCAAAGAGAAATAAACTCTGCTATGTCTTTGTTTGAAATCAAGTAACTAATTCATATATATATTCACTCAGGAAATGTTTGTTCATTTATGCATTTAATCATATACTGTTTATTCATACCTCCTGTCTCAGTCAGCTTGGGCTTCTCTAACAAATTACTGTAGACTGGGTGGCTTAAACAACAAACATTTATTTCTCACTGCTCTGGAGGCTGGAAGTCCAGGATCCTGGCACCAGCATGGCAACAGCCCTCTTCCCGGTTGCAGACAGCTGACTTCTTGATATATCCTCACATGGCAGAAAGAGGACTAGCCACCTCTGGCCTTTTCTTATAAGGGCACTAATCCCATTCATGGGGGATTCCGCCTTCATGGCCTAATTATCTCCCAGAGGCCTCAACTCTAAATACCATCACTTTGGGATTAGCATTTCAACATATGAATTTTAGAGGGACACAAACGTTCAGTGTCCTTTCATCCATTAGAGTGATCCAGACACCGATGGTGGGATAGACTGGCATTTGCTTTCAGAATACTGGCAGTATAGAAAAAATTCCCCATCTCTGAATTGTGAACTTACATGTGTGTGTGCATGTGTCTGCATGTATATAGACATATATGTATGTGTGACTCTGGAAGTATTTAATGAGCACCTACTGGGGTCATACAAGATATAGGGACTTTTCTGTTTGGTGATGTATAGAATTCATCCTCACATTCCAGGTAAGAAACACTCAAAGCAGAAATTTTCCTAGAACCAAAGCAGATTGTAAGATCTGCCAGACCTTTTGGTCAATATCAATGATGGTTTCCTGAAGAGTCATTTTTCAAATGACATAAGATTGTGTCTTGAGGTGATGTACAGTGAAAACCATGTGCCATGGAAATAGGGGGAGTTTTGTAATCATTTTTCTTTAGTCATATTTTATGCTTTTTATAAAAGTGACCATGATTTTCAGTGAGAATTCACCTGGCTGTGAGGCCTCCTGGATACTAATTAACTTGTACTGTGTTATGATCCTGTACACAGAAAGGTTAAATCGATACATTGCATCTGAGGGACAAAAATCTCTTTAAAAAACACTGTGTACACAAAGAATTCCTGAAAATGACTGATAACTAAGTGGTTTGAAAGAGTTAACGTAGTTCCCTATAGGCCTAGTTCATGAAGACAGTATCTGTTCCTTTATTGAAAACATGGATATGGTTTTTAAATTTAGTCTATTTATGTGGAGAGACCGTGGTGACAAAAAGAACTTATTTCTTTTAACTCAGTTTATCACTTAATCTATAAATGCAAACCATGTTAAAAGATGCTTGGGGAAAAAACAAAAACTTGAAAGCTGACATTAACCTCCAAAACCAGCTGAAGGTTCTCAAAAGACAATAAGGGCAAAATTTCATTATATAGACTTCAAGTGTTTTTTTTAAGAAACCCATAGCCTTTCCAACTAAAATGATGAATGCTGTCCTGATTCTAATTGACAAGTGTTATATATAAAAGAGTTCTTGCCTTCATTCTTATCAAAACTGTGGGGATTTCCAATGATAGGACAATATTATGTGGGTGGAAACTTCTCAGAAGAATAGAGAACTTATCAGTATTTACTTAGGTTCTATTACATTCAGAGCCATAAAGGCAACTACACTCATAAATTTATAGCCAGTCAAGGATATTGCCTCTTCCCCAAAGAGACTGGATATTAAAGGAGTAGAGTGAATGAGCTCAAATCATGAAATGGTTTCAATATTGGAGGAGTTTTCTCCTTCATATTTCAACTTGTAGACAATATGTTATGAAGAGTCACTGGCTAGCTAACTTGGGGGGTTTGGAAGCAAAAAACCATCTTAACCACTTTTTCTTCCAAATTTTCTTTTATTTTTCTTCTACAATTAGTACTTAATTTAATATCTATCCTTTAATGAACCCTAACTGTAGGCTAATGATCAACAAACTTGCTTGAATAGATGTTTTTAGAAACTTAACTTTTGCAGATAAAGAAACCAGAGGTTCATAGAGTTTAGGAATCTTGCTCAAAATCACGTAGCAGAGATAGGACGTAAGCCTAGATTTTTCTGATTCTGAAGCAGACTCTGCATTACCTTCCTAATTCTGCTGTAAACAAATTACCACAAACGGAGTGGCTTGGAATAACACAGATTTATTATTTAACAGCTCCGGAAGTCAGAAGTCCCAAAAGGGTCTCATTAGGCTAAACTTAAAGCTATATTCCTCTGGAGATGAGGGGAGAATCCCTTCTCTTGCCTTTTTCTTCTTCTACAGTCTTCCTCCATTCCTTGGCCCACAGCCCCTTCTTCCATCTTCTGTCTTCAAAGCCAGCAACCCTGTCGCTCTAACCTTTATTTCTGTCCTCGCAGCTCCTCTTCTGACTTTCCCTATTCCATCTTTTAAAGACTCTTGTAATTACATTGAGCCCACCCAGATTATCCAGGAGAATCCCCCTATTTAACGGTCCTTAATCACATCTACAAAATCATTTTTGCCATGTAAAGTAACATACTCAGAGCTTCCAGGTATTAGCTCATTTTAAAATGCGATGATCCTGCCCACCACAGGAGCTAAAGCAGATCGGGTAAATATACTGCAATGTCCATGTGTGTTTTTTTAATTAATATTTTGATATTAGAATTTAGTAGACTAAAATTGTAATCATTAAAATTAATGATCACTAACATGGTGATAGTATGTACTCTGTATATTGTGCAATGTGTATATGGTATGCAGTAGATTGTATAATGAGGCGGTTTTGAATCCAAAAAACTTCCTGCTCCATCGTTTACTACCTGTACAACTGAGATAATTCTCTTAGTGCCGTTTCTTTAGGATTGAAATGGTGGTAAATTGTGCCAAATTTTATCCTTAGAATAAATGGAAAGATATTTCAACAGTTAGCCGGTAGGTGGTCAACAACTACTTGTTCCTTCTCCATTTTTAGAAAATAACAGAGGAGGCCAATAAAATAGTGCATGCCACGCTCTAATGTTCTGTCTGATAACAAACTTGCAAAAACTATTCATTTTCTAGACAAGTTAAACAGTTTATAGGCCTTGTTTTTATTTAACAAATAATATTCTGCTGCTCAATATTCTTTTTTTCCCCTTCTAGTATTCAGTGCCTGCTTTGTTTGCTTTTTACTATAATGGTAAGTATGGGCATTTGAATTAACTCATTAATTTGATGATGGCTTTTTCTCATTCCATTTTAGGTACTTGGTTTTTCAAGATGAAGTTTTTTCTACTTTTTTTTGTTATTGTAAATGTAGGACTAGTAGTTTCATGGGCAATGGATCCTGGGTCAATCTTTTAAAAATAATTTAAAATAAACCAGAGTCTCATTTTATAGGAGAGTTGTAATAAAAAGTACCATCTCTGCCTCTTCACTTCCTCATTCTGATCGCAGTCTCAGGGGCCACTCCCATCTGTAGGTTTTCAGTTGTTCCTCTGGGCCGCTGCTCTGTAATTCTCCATCACGTGACTGTCAACTTTGAACTGATATCTTTGACTTCTGACGTGAAACTTGAGGATCTGTCCCACTTAGCTTACCCCACCTTTCCCTCCTTTCAATATTTGACATATGTATGTTGTTTTATTTTCTTCTATTGATTACTTTTGCAACTCAAAATAATGTAGTTAAAAGTTTCTCTTTTCTAGCAAGTGTGTACTGTTCAGTTTCTAAGATGAGTTATGAATACTTTTGCCAATTTCCTCAACTTTTCCTTCCCCTAGGGACTTACTTTTAGTCAGCTAAACTTTTACTTTTATATTGTCAAGCTTGTTTATATTTATGTTCTTTCTAGAACCACCACAGAGTCTTCCTTTTTTTTTTTTTTTTGATATATTGACTCTAAATGTTGGAAACACGTAAACAATGTTGGCACCCACAAGTGTTATCTAATCCTGAATCATGCTGTGTTCCTGGATAGAGGTCCATCCTAGGAAATCTAAGACAAGCCTGGAGAAAAGTTCATCGTGTCCAAATGGACTTTCTTTTTGTTTATTTTTCAAATTGGTTGCTTGACATGATTCCATATTCACATTTACTTTATATCTGGGCCTTGACTTTTTCATACAGGTTTGTTTTTATCCTGAAATTTCAAATTGTGTTTCTTTTTGCTTCCTATTCTAAATTCGCTGTACCTTACCCTCATTTTATTCTTCCCCTCAAAGTCTATGTTTTATCAGAATTTTTTTCCCCCTGGAAACTTCCCTTGTGAAGCTTTACATATTTTTCAAAAATCTCACAATGTAGTGTCCTGAAATTTCAAAAGAATATGAGTGTGGACCTTTTTTCACTCGTTGTATTGGGCACCCCCCCCCCCACCATGGGCCTGTTTAATTTTGAAACTTATTATCTTGCTTTGGTTTAGGGCTATTTTCCAGTTTTTTCCTTGATGATTTCTTCTTTCCCATTTTTTGTTTTCATTTTATCATTCTCATTTCTGTTAATTTTGTCCCCTAGATTAGTTTTCTATGTATCTTATCTCCTATTTCATATTTTTATTCTCTTTCTACACTGCTTTTTACATAAATATTTTTATCGCTTAAGTTTTAGGTGTCTGGTACATTTCATGTTTTGGTTATTATATGTTTAATTTCTAAGTTCTCTTTCTAGCTCTATAATTATTTCTATTTTTAATTTACATTAATTATTTAAAACTATAAAATATACCATACATGCATGAAATGTGTAAGATATTGTCTTCAAGACTGTCTTGGCTATTTTTATTATCTTCAATACCATACAGATGTTTAGAAAGAATTTGTTACTATTCACTGAAACTCATGCTTGGATTTTCATTAGAAATGCTATAATTCTGTTGATTAATTTGTAAAGGGTTGAAAACTTTGATTTATTGTGTGATCTGATTCATGAACATGATTTATCTCTGTTCATATCTTCAACTTTGGGGTTTTATGTATGGGGGCATTTCATATGTATATGCACACATATTTATACATATATACCTCTTAACAAGTATATTATAATTTTATAGAGAACCACAGTTTTAAGGGGAAAAAGCCCTCTGTTTTCTTTACTTGGAGGTAAAGGAAAAGCTGTATTAGCCAGCTATTGCTACAGTATTGCATAACAACAGCAACCAAATCACAAAATGCTCAGTGACTTATTTATTTTTACACTCCCAAGGGTGTAAGGTGGCTGATGGAGGCTAGGCTTCTATGGATCAGGGCTACACTACAGGCTTCTGATTAGGTTTCAGGCCTGAGGTCCAGTCTGAGGGAGCAGTAGAATGAGTGGCATGTTCTTTCTGTGACAGATCACAGGTGCAGGAGAGAGCAAGCCAAGCCATACAAGCAGTTAACACTTCTGTTACATCGTGTCCGCTATCGTTCTATTAGCCAAAGCAATTTCATAGCCAAGCCCAACATTAGTGGGATAGGGCAGTATATGCCACCCAGCGTGGGAGGGACTGTAAAATTACATGGCACAGGTATAAAATCCTGGTATAAGAAACTGAATAATTAGGACAATGATCCAATTTATCTCAGGAGGAAAGCATATGAGTAGAAGTATGAGTATTCTTGATATACGTGACTTTTCGTTTGTTTTGCCATTATCAGACACATCCACAAGTATTTTTTTTAATAGTTTCACTTACAGGATTAAATATGTTACTCATTTACTTCTTAGTAATACATAATTAGTTACTGTATGGTAGTAGTGGTAAAAATCAGAGGGGAAAAAACCTCAATCATTCGTGAATATAAGATCTGTGTTTCAAACTGTCCAATGAATATTCCTCAGGGACATATTCCTCAGGGACCTTATCCTCCATATGTGCCATTATTTCATTAAGTCTTAATTCACCCTAATCCTGCTGCTCCTCAATTCCCCATTATCAAACCTCTGTTATCCTCAAGTTTTTCTTCTTTCGCATCTCTATATCCATCCACCTGGTGATCAGATCTGTCAGTTCCAACTCTGTGTACTTTCCAATCTCCTCACTCCATTAGAAGTTTTCATATTTAACCAAGAGTTTTACCTCACAGGGGTTTGGGGCAGAGGCTTCTTACAAAAAAAAAAAAAAAATCAGAGCATATCCTATGTTTAGAGCCTCAGCTGCTAGGGCCCTGGTTCTCCATGGACTGAAATCTCCACGTCTTTAGGATGACATCTACGGTCCTTCACAAGTGGGTCTCGATGTTTTCTCACCTGGAAAACCTCCAGCTTCCGTCTCCTCTCCTCTGTCTGCCACTCAAAGTAGAGTATATGGAATGCTGACTTCCAAGCTTTTCGGTATTCTCTGTCCTGGCCATCATCCACCACCTTCCCCCACCTCTGTAAACTCCAATTCACCCTCCAGAACCAGCGCAGGCATCTCTTTGCCCTCAGGCTTTGCCTGACTCCCAGTCGGTGGTCCTCTTCTGGGCTTCTCACAGCATTCCACCCAGATATCCATTTAAAAATTCTCTTTCTTGGGTTCTTTACTTTTGATTATAAAAGTATAAAAAAATTTATAAAAATGAGATGACATATATAGTTTAAAGAAGAAAATAAAATCTATAGCAATCACTGTTCTCTGCTAATGAGAATACAGTTAACATTTTAGTACTATGTTATTATTTTTTAAGCTTGGTTAATTATTTAATGTCACAATATGGCATAGGCATTTTTTAAATTGTATTCTATTGTGAAAATTAATTAGCTCTTTCTCTCTCACCCTAGATTGCTCATTCCTCCAAGTAGCATCTATTCTCAGTTTCCACCCTATTTCCAGTGAACAATGCCATGTCTGGCAAATAGGAAGTATTTAATTAATAGGTTTGTGAATGTTAAATGAAATGGGGGTATATTTCCAAGTACAAATAATTTAATGAACCAAAAAAGTGTAACTGTAGTCAGTGATAAATTACAAAAGTGGTAGAATTTAACTAATGGCAGGGCATCATGTTGTGTTAAATACAATTTTTGGAATGCTGGCACCATGACAAGGTGGTAGTTATGCTGTAATTCCATGTTAATCCTATTTTCTACCATTTTGCCCTTCTGAAATTATTTCCTATCAGAAATTCGGTCACAAAGGCTTTAAATATTGATCAAATAACACTGCAGCTTTAGTACTGGTAAAAGATACAAGGGGTTAAATCATTCTGTCCTTTTTTTCCTTCTTCTTCTTTTAAAGACACGTAACTTCTTTGTCTGATCTCCTTATGGTCCTTGTCACAACTGCATGGCTTTTAATCACTCATACCTTCAGTGAGTTACTGCACTGCTGGAACCTTAATAATGTTCTAGTTTGTTTGGATGATCTTCGTGATAAAGTCCTGACAATCTTTCAGCATAATGGGAAGACAATCAAAATAAAAAATGCTCTGAGAGTTCAGGTGGTAGAGCATGCTATTATTTTTCACACGGTGTGAGGATATTAAAATACTGACTTTCATGCTTTTGATTGAGTTTGTGATGAAATCCAAGAAAAATTGAAAATTTGAATTATTCTACTGCCTGTAGGGACTGTATATCATGCACAGAAAGCAGGCGTATGTAACCAATTCTTGTATCAGAATCTCCAGAGTGTCAGGCTGCCCTCCTTTCATATGAGTTTCTGTAGTGTGCTTAAGCAATTAATTCATCATATAGCTCCTTTATATTTGCAATTACCACCTGGAATTTTACAAAAATATAAAATGGCATCTTTAGTACACACTGTTTGAACAGTTGATAATGATGACTTATACTGATAGAGTGTTTCAGATTTTTCAAGGTGCTTTCCATTAAATTATCTGACTCACTAGCCCTCTGAAGTAAGCAGTGGAATTGTTGTAATTCCCCACCTGTCCCATCCTTTCTGCTTCCTTCCCTCTTATTGTTTCCTTATTTCTGTTTCTTTCTTTTAAAGATGGCAATTTGGTGTATGGAAAGAGCATGGAATATGAATTTAGCTATTTCCTTCCCTCCCTGCCCCCACTGAATTTGGTTTGGGGCAGATCACTTTTATTTCTCTGAACCATGGCTTCCTAATTGGCAAAATAAAGATAATACTGAAATATATTCCTCAAACTTATGAGGGTTAACTCAGGTGAAATATGGGGAAATTAAAAAAACACACACAGACAAAAATGGCTATAGTATCCATGTCCACCTCTTTTGAGCAGAGCTTGGGATAATGGAGAGACAACAGATTCTGGCCTCACTGATTCTTACTTAGGTACCTGATCAAGTTATCTAACTTTTCTGAACTTCATTTTCCTCATGTGTCAAAGGAGCCTAATAATTCCTATCTTGTAAAACTGTTGAATAGAAAAAAAGACAAGGTAACATATATACTGATCCTAACACAGTTCCTGAATAATAGTAGTGCACACTCTATTAATAAAGCATTTTCTCTTCTTTCCTGGCCTCCCCTCGCAAGCTCTCTTTTCTTCCTACCTTATTCTTCTTCCTTGACCTCCAGCGAAGACGGAGCACGTGATTGCAATGTCTTGAGATTTAATAACTTAACACTCTTTTAGGATATAGACTCTTTACTTTAAAAAAAACCAAACAAACAAAATCATAATCTCTAGTTGAGGCAGGAGATGGGGATCTTCTCTTTTGAGTGAAAACTTCTCATTATCATGCTTTGGGACCTCCACTGAATCCTGAAAACTGCTCAGTAGAATTTGAAACCTGCTGATGTAGCCCGGTCCTCTCATTTTACAGTTGAGAAAACTGGATTTGAGAGAAGTTGAGTGACCACCCTAAATTTGCAAACTGGTAAGTGGTGAGCTTAGGCTAAAACTCAGTTATTTTTGCCCTTACCCTGCAGTTCTCCTAACTATGTGAAGGCAAAGGATGCAAATATGTATATTAAGATTCCTCTCCTGAAGGATATTACAGGCTGTTCATGGAGATGGAATTTAGATATAAAAAATGCAGAAGTGTAAAGTTGCATGACAGTAGCTATGAGATGGTTGGAACAGGTAAATACGCCAAGAGGAGAGGGACTCTGATGATCCTTGTCCTTTGAGGGGGCACACCGCAAACTCCATGAAGGCAGGGATTTCTTTGCTCATTGTTTTATTCCCATTGCATACAGAAATGTCTGATTTCCAGCAGGGGATTATTTGTTTGTTTGTTTGTTTGTTTTTGAATGAAATAAATGAATGAATGGCTTAATGAAGTATATAATTGAATCAAACCTGAAAAAAGGGCAAGGATTTAGACAATCTACATCAGTGTTTAAACAGTGGGTTATACTTCATTATCGGGTGATAAAATATGTTTAGTGGATCATGATTTACCTATAAAAAGTTAGTTAGAGTCATTATGTCATGAAAATTATGTAGATTTATGTGATATGGACATAAAACACATATGTATAATTATGTGTGTCCTTGATCACAATTTAGAATGTATGTCTCACTATAGGTCATGGTTAAAAGTGTTTGAAAGATGCCCTTTTACACAAAGAGAATACTAAAGCTTGAAGCAGGCATGTGAAGGCTTTGTAGAAGAATATTGACCTTAATGGTTTCGCTAAACCAGAAGTGGAAAGAATAATTAATCAAGATAAAGTTTATTCAGGGGAAGAGGAATCCTTTTGGTCTTTGGGATCTTCTGCCCTCTGCTGTCTCACCCTCCACCCTAAGAGGATTTAACCAAACTACGTGTTAGAAAGATTAATCTGTCAGGAATGGGTTGATTGAACTGGAATTGGGGAGACTGGAGCCTGTGTGAAGAACACGGGATAAGGAAGTGGTGGCCTTGACTGGTGACAGGTCATAGAGAAAAAGTTTCTTGGTATGACTGGGGTGGAAAGAGGTTAAAGAAAATGAGTGAATGATGATAAAGTGGAGCCCAAATAGGAAGCAGTTTCTTAGAACTACTGCCTGAGGGGGAAAAAAACTAATTAAGAGAAAAAAGTAAGATAGTAGAAGGTTTTTGTTAAGACAGGGAGGAAATAAGAATCAACTAGGAAGGATCAACAGAGAAGGCTTCTTTCTAGACATAGGTTAAAAATGCATCTAAAGAAGGCATCAGCATTTTAGTAACAGAGATACCTGGGAAGGAAGAGAATTCCCTTTTTGTAAAATCTAGTGATTAAGACCAGAGGGGTTGGGAGGGATACTGGTTGTGGATAACAGAAACTTACAGAAAGAGTTAATAAATATGCCTTCTGTAGGTTGAAGACCAGGGACAACAGTTTTAATCAAGAAGTGGCATTAGTCTACTAATTTTGTGTTACTAACAAGAGATATTTTTAAGTGTCTAAAAACATATAATTTTCTATGTAAGAAACATATGCTTTATTCACCCTAAATTTGTCTAAGACACTACTATCATTTGAGAAATTATATAACTTTGAATATTCACCATATTATGTGTAAGTTAGGAAGGTAGAAAGATTGTGTATTGTCTGTAAATCTTAGATTTCATGTACTGAAAACTACTTAAAATGAACGATAATGATGAAACAAGTCGAGATGCTAGAAATATAATTACAGAGGGTTGAAGTATGTTCACGTAAGTCAAGCTTTTCTTTTTCATTTGAGTTTGTCCACCATTCAGAGGAAATTCGGGGGTCAAAAATTATAAATTATTATGGTTTAAATAAAAAGCCATTGATTAAGTTATTTATTTTTAAAACAAATCTAAATATCAGCCCTCTTGTTTGTTAAAGGAAAGCTAGGATGGCTTTATAGATGTCCCATGAATGTGTGTGTGTGTGTGTGTATGTGTGTGTGTGTGTGTGTGTGTGTGTAATGAAACCCTGTCCCTAGGCATGGTCAGGTACAAAGGTCCATCATTTAAGTCTCAGAACTAAATAAACATGTGAGATTATTATTTTATTGCGCTTTCTTATTTTATGACCCACTAATGGCTCATGGATCAGTTATATTGATGATCACTGGAAACCTACAACTTCTGTGAGTTTTTTTTTTTAATTTATTCATTTATTGCTTTTATTTGAAAGTGCTGAGAAGAAGATATCCAGTTCCCAGTGTTATTTTTCTTTTACAATAAACCATAGAAATACAGTTTTTATTATAGAAAAGAAACTAAAATATGTGTTTAGTGTATAGAGCTGGCAATTTGTATGTGACTTTTTCATTTATCTTACATTTCTAATGCAAATTTTTGAACTTCTGAGTTTGAGTACATATCTTACTGTTAACTTCAATATCAGACTTTTTTTTTTTTTTTTACACTTGTTAGGCTGAACTCATTGACAAAATTAACTGGTGATGTGTTTTAGCATTTGTGAGAAGATAATGTATTGAAGAGTAATTGTTTAAAATTGTTTTTGTTTTGCTTTGACCTAGGCTGTAAATTATTCACATCATACTTTATCAAGAATTCAGATGGTAAGAATTCCTTTCTGGGTAACCTGGGAACTTGCAAGTAGCTTGCTCCCCAAAGAAGGAGGGCCTGGTTGGGGCTGCACACCCCAGTTTATTCTTCCCAGATTTGCCTAGTAGATAAGTTCCTTCACCTCCTCTAGGGCCAGGTGAAAAATGGGTGGCCTGGGGTTAGGAGACAGCTTCAGTTCTGTAGAAAGAAACATCAGGGTGAGGAATAAATGCCTCCTGCCCAAGTATTAATATTTCCAATATTCATGAGTAGATTTAGTTTGAAAGTTAAGCATAAAAGTTTTACTTAATGTAGTGGCTGACAATTTGTCTTACTTATCTATTTCAAAATAAAATTAAAGACCTAGTATTTTGCTTTAAAATTAATTAGCCCCCGTCAATCTACTTGCCTTATCAACACCTTGTCGGTTTTACTGATAGCACCTTTACTAGAATTTGTAAGGTAAAATTGAACTGTTTGCCAGTTTAGCTTCAAGAATCTTAAATATTTTGTTTTTATAGATTACCCTGAAATTGTAAAAGAAACTGTTTGATGCGATATGTGCGTATGTTCCCAGAGGTCAGAGTCTACCATTACATTTTGAAAGGATTCTTACGTTAACTTTTTGAACCATAGACTTTTAGTGCTAAAATATTTATTAAAATCATACTCAGGGAAAGAGAGATACTACTGTTTATCATATCATGCATTTAGAATCAAATCCTTCAAGTCTTTTTATACACACAGAAATTGAAGAACAGTTAATTTCCAGGTGGCCAAATTTGGAAACATGTCTTCAGGGAGCAGAAGAGCAGTGGATTCCCAGCAAAGAGAGAAACACGTATTTTCTGAGAATATAAATATTCAAAATAGGATCAGTATCTGAGTGAAATGAAACAAAATTGAGGGTTCAGAGTATTGAAGACCAAGATTCTAACCTAAATTTATCTGGTACCAAAATGGATTCTCAGGTCACACACCACATTTGGGGATTCCAGGGTCTAATAGGACACTTACTTTAATTTTCAGAGTGAATTTTTTAGCTCCTGTGTTCCCAGTCTCAAATCTTGCTCTTGCTTTGCTATGAATTTCACTGTCTTCACTGAATTCAAGCAACATATATGTTAAAAAAAAAAATACACTGTTTAAGACTTGGATTTTGGAGTCCAAATGAAAGGATAAAACTGAGACTCAGCAGGGTACAGTAACTTGAGAAAGACACATACTATTGACAATACCAAGATTATCAGTTTTCTCATTTATAAAACTGGGGACAATAATACATCATTTTATAAAATCTGGTTGGAATTAAATGAGAAAAAAGCCCTGGCAAAATTCATGGCCCAGAATTGGCCCTCAGTATCTGTTAAGCACAGTATTCTCCTTTCAAATGCAACTCTAAGTTGTCTCTTTCCACGCTACAACCCCTATTAAGAGATAAATCCACCTCTTAGATTGTATCTCTCAGCTTTGCTCATGAATGAAGGCAAATAAATGATTGTTTTACCTAAAGAAATAGAAATGATTTTCCTTGAACAGTCAGCAGATTCATGCACCTAAAAAATGGGCTGCATTTGGTAAAAGTCAAACCTTTTATTTATTGCATATTTTGCTGATAATGCAATTTTCAAACACAGATTGTATGGAATCAAGTGCTCTGTTTTTAGGAGAGGATCATGTTTTAGTAGTCTCTTCTGTGGGCACTGTCCAGTAGTCTCTGATAGTTTTTGTATTTTTCCAGATGCACAGTTCTACAGTAAACTAAAGATAGTATTTCAAGAGGTGTCAGAAATTCAGCAGTTTTTCTTCCTCTAAGAAAACAAAGAGGGGGAAAAACATTGTGTGATGGTTTAAACATTTCTTTAAGATTTAAAAAAAAAAATCTACATTCTAAATTTTTAGTTTTATAATCCAAATGGAATGTCTGGATTTTCTTCTACCTTTGAAAAAAATGGGTGAATTCTTCATTTGTTTATAGTTTTAGACTAATAGTAATAACTCATATTATTGGTTTTAAAAGAGTCAGCTACCACTCTAAGCAGTTCATGTGTGTTAACATATTTACTTCTAAAAAGAATTTACTCCTCAGTTTTATATAGATATTCATCCATTTTTATATATAGGGAAATTGAGGCCAAAAAATTTGCATATATTTCCCTGAGGTCACACAAGTGGTGGAACCAGAATTTGAACTTGAGGGGACTGTGTTTAGAGCCATACACTTATTCATGACATAGTAAATGGTAAGAGATAAAGTCAGTCTAAAAAATATAATACCAGGCTATGTCATTAATGTCACTTGTTTTTAATGATTTTTGGTGTGTCTGTGTTTTGTGTAAAAAAATAGTTGTATTGTGTATGAGTACTTTTTTTGTTGAATGAACATTTGTTAGAAACTGGGTGACAAAAGGAAATATAACAAACATTCTATATTTGTTTAACTATCATGGATGTGGAAGTGAAGGAACATTTTACAGTAAGCTGAAAAAAAACTGAAAAAAGTCCTTTTAAATTGAGTTTTAGATTTTTTTTTTTTTTTGGTGCCTAGATAAAATTTTTGTTTTTGGGAAATTACTGTGCCATTTGAAAAACAATGTAATTCCTAATTAATGCATACTTAATTGCCTAATAGGTAATAATTGGCTTATTTATGTAATATATAAGGTGACTTTTAGTTTATCGACCTACATAATAAAAAAGTTTATAGACAATTAATGACAACATAAACCTTTACTAGGTTAATTGGAAAATATCAAATATGTACAGTGAAATCCAAATTAAATCCAAATTTGGGGGAAATAACCTTCACTTCTTTGAGCAGGACAAACATTTTGATTGTACATGTGTGCAGCCAAAGTGGAACCCCATACAGTGATGCTGAAAGTGTCAAAGAGAACAAAGCTGGCAGCTCGGGCCAAATCCTGCAGCAGGACTGCACTTTGATAAGCAACTATAGGTCTTCCATCTGATTTTCAGTTTTGCACTAAAAATAATTTTCATCAGTGAAATCAAGAGTGAATTACAAAGGTAACTTTTTTTTTTTTAATTAAGGTACTGGGGAATGAACCCAGGACCTCATGCATGCTAAGTATGTGCTCTACCACTGAGCTATACCCTCCCCGCTGTAAAGATAACATTTAAAATAAAACAAAATTCAGGCAGAGGTAAAAATTCTCCACCAGTATTAATTTCTTCATATTGAAATGTGATATCGGAATAATATTTTACCTTATTTCTCCTGAACCTTGGTGGACAGTATAGCAGATAATTCATAGTGTACGTATTACTGCAAAGTAAGTTAAAGTTCTCTTGGTCTCAAAACCTAATCATGACCTTGAGCAGATAACTTCATTTCTCTAAGTCTCACTTTCTCATCAGGGATGAATTAGGTCATTGGTTTTCAAACCGTGCTCTGCGGCAAGTCCCACAGATCAGATGCGCTTAGTCTCCCATGCAATTCTGAGTTTGTATTTTACCTGTTGTTTGCACACTTGAAATTTGTTTAGAAAATACTTTCATAAAGATTTGAAAAGCTCTTGGACTAGATTACATCTTGAATTCCTTCCACCTTCAACACATTGTGATGCGTTTCTTCTTTCCTGATTTCTCTACTTGAATCAAAAGTACAAATTACCACTGCCCTGTACTCCAGCCATTTGTGGATTGTCCATCTGCCCGTTTTCACCAGTCGCAATTCCACCTGCTTTTCAAGGTTCAGCTCTATGTCAGTCTCTATGATGAAGAATTATTAAGCCAGGAAAAAACTCTCCTTCCTTGGAATTTCAGTAACTATGTTAGTATCATTTATGAAGGACATGCTTGTTCCTTATTCTATCACGGTTATTATATATTTGAAGAGTTGCCATCTCTAATTCCTACAGGGGCTAGCAGGGGTGGGAGGATGGATAGAAGACAATGGTGGGATGATAGGGCACTACCTGGGGAGCATATGCACCATTAGGGGGGACTGGCCTTAATGGGATTCCTGGAGACTGTCCACGGGCAAATTTAAGATCAAATTTATCAAATGGCATTTAGATAAAAATTCTACAACTGAATTTTTAATGAAGTTTTAACCTTTGGAAACATTCAAAAATAGAAACCAAATAATGCCAGGGCAACAAAAGTATGTGATGACCACCTGTACACACCTCTGGACCGCACACACACACAGGTTTTCATCTCTTAACTTGAACACAATCTGTTTACTTGCACCTTTGTTCAACCCAATTTAGTGAATTTTATTGGACATGTTCAGGCAGCCTTTTCATATAGGCTTGACTAAAATCATGCTATTGATGAAAACGAGTGCAAACTTTACTGCCAAGAGCAGTGTGACCATGTTCTCAAGATGATCAAATTATACATGGATTATGTTCAAGGGTAAAATCTTTCAGTCTTAACTTCAGTATCCTCTACTTATTATTACTTTGCAGCATAATATAAATACCTCCCAGAACAGGAAGGGGATTAAGGAGCATTTCACACTTGTTTATAGTTATGGGAGAGGCAGACAGATTAGCCAGTTGCCAAGAAGAAATAAAAAAAATCTCATCTGGAAATTTGGGAGGGTTTTAATGAGATCTTCTTGTGTTAATCTTTAAAGAGATAATTTTTCTTTTAGTTGCTTTTCCTGAGCACCTTTAGTGCTTACTTAAATACACTATAATACTGATAAGTTTATGTTCTTTTAAATATTGCTCTGCTGGTGATCACACTTCCTTATTCCCATTAAGAATGTTTGAATTTTAAACTATACAAACAAAATTTGAAGCACTCATGTTTTAATTATCTATGTAATGGTGATAGTTATATCACTTTAGTATTTTATACCATCATTTTATTATCCTCTCCTGTTTGAAGTAATTCCCAATTAATTTTTCACATTCTAGTTAAAATGTTAATCTAATCACTTATTCTGTTTATGGCTAAATAGCAGAATATTCAGTAATGCTAGGCATCAGGAGGAACAACTGGACACTTCTAAACTCAGTATGTGAACTGAACATACACAGTCATTATAACATAGTTTGAAATGACATGTTTATGAAAAAGTGAGTTTTTCAATGATGAAGTCACCAATTGTGTATCATGTTACACTTTATTAAAATAAATATAAAATTAATTACATTTCTAAAAACAGTGTGTTGTTTTATTAAAATATTCATTTATTTAAATGTATTTAAATAAGATCAGTTAAAAAGTTCTCCAACTTTATCTTTTTTTTAATGAAGTGTATTCAGTTATAATGTGTCAATTTCTGGTGTTCAGCATAATGTATCAGTCATATATATACATACATTTATTCATCTTCATATTCTATTCATTATAGGTTACCACAAGGTATTGAATATATAAAATTGTGAAACCAGAAAGAGAAAGAAAAATACCACATGTTATAACTTATATGTGGAATCTAAAAAAAAAAAAAAGATAAGTGAACGTATTTACAAAATAGAAACAGACTCACAGACATAGGAAAAAAACTTATGGTTACCAGGGAGCGGGGAAGAGGGTGGAATGGGATAAATTGGGAGTTTGAGGTTTGCAGATACTAATTAATATATGTAAAATAGATAAACAACAAGTTTCTTCTGTATAGCACAGGGAACTATATTCAATATGTTGTAGTAACTTAAGTGAAAAAGAATATGAAAATGAACATATATATGTTCATGTATGACTGAAGCATTATGCTGTACACCAGGAATTGACAAAACACTGTAAACTGACTATATTTCAATAAAAATATATATTAAAGGAAGAAAATAAATAGACCTAACTTTATCTTAAGTCAGTTAAGAGAAGTTTATTTTCTCTTTCCAATACAAATGTAATTCTTGAAGTGGTTTTATTGGCTCCAGCACCTTTTCCTTTAACAGTCCTGTTAACAAAGTAAGCAGAGATGTTCTCTAGTTAAAGAGAGCTGAGCTACCCACCTATTTTGCCCAAAGATGTTCTGGAGGGTACATGGCCCCTCCCTATTCAGACTATTTCAGTTTCGCCATTTCCTTCCTCAGCTTTTGTTACACTGCCCCCTGCTTCTCACCAAGTGGCCTCACAGTCTAAATTGTTCAGGTTACTCATCTTTTTTTCTCTCTAAAAACCATACATTCTGTGCAACTTTTCACTGAAGTTCAGTATCATGGATCTAAAGCTGGTCTTACTAGACAGTGATCTGTCTACTTTCTTTAAAACTAAGGGAAATGGTAGTATTTAAATAAGAAGTAGATAATATATTGAAAATGAAGTATACAGCAGACATTCCCCTTAAAAATTTACCATGACATTCAATGCTGGACTAAACAGACTAAGATCTTAATAAGAATTATTATAGTTGTTTATAACTATTATTTCTATGTTAATATACTTAGCCAATAATAAGAACATTAATGAAAAAATAACTAAACTCTTAGTATAATTTTCTATACAGATGACATTTTCATATGAAATACATCATTGGATTATCACAACTTTAGTATTATTATTATTATTATACAAATATTACTAAAGATTCAAAACTAAAGTTATAAAACACTCAAGTTAAGGAAGCCAAATGAATGGCTGCTTTTCAGAATGTAAATTTTTCCTCTTTTAAATGAAAGTTTGGCAAAATTGGCATTTTTCCCTGTGACCTGATATATCATTATGAGAAAGTAATCTCAAGTAAATATGAACTTTTATCTCAGCATTTCTTAAAAGAGAAATTATTAGAACAAACCAAGTGATGAAATAAGAAAATGGTTGAGTATATTACTGTAGATCTTCATGATGAGCATTAAGCAGCTATTATGAATCATGTTTTCTAATGACATGGAAGAATATTCACAGGCTAGTGATAAGTGAGAAAAAGCAGGATACACATATGTTTAATGTGTAGGACCACAGTTACGGAAGCATATCTCTGAGTCCTGAGCCTGAATGCTCCAATGCAAAAAGCTTCTATCCACCTCAGGGCCCTCTCTGAATTCTCCTTACTCATCTCTTTGTTTGGCTATTCCTCCTTCAAGTTCCAGATTAAATGTTACTTTTTCCAGGAGAGAATTTGCTGATCCTCAGGGTCACTTCAGACCAAGTGTGTACCCCAGTTATGTGTTCTCCTAACAATCTAATACTTCTGATGGTGATAATCACCTGCTAGTATTTTCTGAATGTCCATCTTCCTCAGTAGACTAAGCTTCACTTGATCAGGAAGACTTGCAGCAGCCTTGTTTCTCAGTGCCTGGTACAGAGGCTGAGATATAGAACTCAGTGAATATGTGTTGAAGAAATGAGTGAATGAATGAATGAATGCAAGGCCCTGTGCTGAGAAATTTTTGCAGAATCTCTTTGAGACTCCACACAAAACTTGTGATAGGACAGTGTCAAGTATCGTGGGATGCAACATTTGATAGGCTGAGAATTAAGTCATGCTGCCTACACACAGATTCTGTTGATGTCGCAGCTACTGGGCTCCCTGTAGGTCTGTTCCAACTGCCCACTACACCTTAGATCCAAAGCATCAGATATGAACCTGAAATTATTATACAGGACCTATTCTTCTCTGTGACTTATTGCCAATCTTATGAATGAATGAATGAATGAATGGACAGCCTCTACCTTAAATGTTTTCTTAATTTCTATCTATTGTTTCTTGACCGTCACATTGGACTTCTTGGCCTTGACCTTACAAATGGATCTGATGATCTTCCTTTGGACATTGTCTGTAGGAGCAGCCTTTGCCAAATTATTTCTCCTTAAATCCTCCACATGTCTTAAAGTCTAACTTTTATTGTCCCTTCTGCAGACACCCCCAGCATATTTCCTCCCTGAGCCTTGACAGTACATTTTATTATATTTTAATAACTTGATTTGAATAACCTAATTTGGCCATGTTTTCTTCCTTCATTGATCAGATACATATTGAACTTTTGTTAAGTTCAGAGTAGAGCTAAGCCCTGAGATAGAAGACAAAATACATGTAAATGGTAGTCCTTGTCTGGTAGTATTTTATACTTTAATTACATTGCTAATAATTTACTATGGTTCATTTGCAGAATGAACCATTCAGCTCATCTGTACCTTTGTGGATGGAATCTGGCCCAGTTCAAGCAAACAAAAAACAAAAATTTTAAAACCTGTTCTAGCTTATAATTTTAAAGTTGATTTTGAAAATTCACTCTCCAAAAGTGAATTCAAAAAATGAGGAATTTTATAATCCCACTCAACGACTCACCATTAAAAAAAAATGATAAATCCTAGTAACCCAGTTGTTTTGTTTACTCACTTTTGTCTGAATAATAATTTTCACAATTTTTACATTTTACATGTCACAATCTTTATTTCCTTCATGATAATGTTCACTTTGAGATGATCTCCTTTTGCCAACTCACAGACAGGTTGTGCTTTTGCATATAGTTGTATGTGTGGATCACCCATTCTTTTTTTCCTTTATTTTGTTATATTATTAAAATTTACAACATATCCTTGGTTCCTGGATTGGCCACATTTAAGATTTCCAGGATAAAACTGAGTTTTTATGTGTCATTAGAATTGTACACTTATCATACCACTTACCTGCTCAAAAACAAAACAAAACAAAACAAAACAAAACAAAACTTTAATGGCTTCCAATCATACCTGGAAACAAATCTGAAATTTTCTGCCTCAAGCTTTCTAAACCTTCTATTATAAAGTCCCACTTTGGAAATCCAATCGCATGTCCCACACATCCTTGCAAGCATCCATTATTTGCTTTCCTTTTACCCCAAAGTCTTACTCTGTCCACCAATCAAAATTTGCTCATTCTGTAAAGTCCAGCTTAGACCTAATGCCATGATCACCCAATTCTTCAGTTAGGAATTTTCCTCTGAATTTCAGAAGTTACTAGAATTTGAGTAATTTCATTTCCCACTTATGCATGCTAAACATCCTTACCAATTTTTTTTCTCCACAAAGAGATTAAGACTTCTTGAGAATAGCAACCATGTGTCAAATTGCTGCTGTTATATGCAGTTTAACAGAATTGGACATTTGGACATTTTGAACAATAAGCTTAGAATCATGCAATCTTAGTACTCTGAAACGTTAGGGATCTTAGGGATTAATATACCAAATTCTTTATTTTACAGATGAGAAAGCGGAGATTTAAATGGGGGCAGTATGGATCAGCCGTTCTCCATAGTCTGTATCCCAGTGTCTTTAATATCCTTTCTCATTCTGTTTTCTCAAACTTCAAATATATATATGTTGTGATATTCTCTATTATTTATAGTAAAAGACACCATTCCATCCGTGCTTTGGTCCAAAAATTTGAATTTCAGGAATTTGAAGCGGGGAGGGATTTCATTCAGAGAACAAGTGCTCGCAAAATCACTGGAAGGCCTGGAGAAACAAAATTCAAGAAAGAATGCCTTAGCTTTCAGGTTCACCACCAACTGTGGAGAGCTGAGGAGCCGCCAGCAGTGATAAAACTTCTTCCAACACTGAGGAGGCAGGGTCCCGGGAGAACAGGCCACTACGGACCCTCCTCTAGTGTGAAGCATAAGCATCGATTCGCTTGCTTCTGCTGCAGGAGCAGAGAAGCTGCTGCGTCCCTTCCACCTTCTAAATGTATGTGGCCCTTCCTAAATCATAGCATCTGAACTGGGAAAACAAAAGCAAACAAACAAAAAAAAACTTTATTCTTATATTTACATCTTAGTTTTTTTTATCCCAACATTTCACTGCCTTTCAATTTAAGGGCAGATGTTTCCACACACCTCAGTAGCTCACAGATGGTCATTGTCCTGTCACCCTGAACAAAAATTGACGTTTATGATAATACAATTATTAGAGCTGGAAGGGACTCGAGATAAACTGAGCTCTTCTTCTCATTGAAAAGATCAAAGTCACAGAGCAGTGGAGTTGGGAGAGCCTTGTCTCTCTGAACCTTCCTGTTGCTCTGTGCTTACAGTCAATTGAATTTTACAGCCTTTTGATTTAATGAAATTAGTCCTTCTTATACCTAATGATTTAGTGTTAAGATGATGTTTGAGCTTGGTAACACACTTCAAAAATTTTTTCCTAGATCTTTATCACACAGGTACAAAGGGAAGGGGAGGAGTTTAAACTGCTCATTGCTGTCCTATGATCAAATCGCCATTTTATCTGATGACTTACAGACTGGAAAGTTGACTAATAAATCTTTCTGATCAGATCTCTCAGTACTGCGAATGACCCTCCTGGTGGCCAGACATTGTAAGTCTGTCATGGCCCCTTCTCATTTTCACCTGTTGTTCTGGATGGAACATGCTGTGTCACTGGGGTTTTCTTAAGTATAAACCTTTCCAAAATCACACTGTTGTTACAGGTTGCTTTGTCCTCGGGCTGTCTAGTATTCTTTTTGGGCTATTGGTCTTTCAACCTGCAGTTAGGGGATTAAAGTAAATCATTTAATCCAGGCAGTATGTCACTCAATAGTATACTTTTGGAAATTGTTTCCACTGGAGCCCCAGTAGAAAGCAGCCAGCCTGAGATATTGACACTGTAGAACAAACTGACAGCTTACACCTCGTATTGATTCTACTCTTCTCCGCAAATACAGACTCTGTTCCCTACCACAGCCTTGTAAGTGGTGACTGCTGAGGTCTCTAAATTGCTTTGTAAATTATTTATTGCTTGGACACATTGTAAAGCCCTCTTGTCATCTTTTCTGACTTGCTTGCATTTTCTGAGGTCTCATATATACTGAAAGGTCTCAACGTGTATACTGACAGCCTTCCTAAGGAAGTCCTTTTCCTCCTAGCTTAGACTGCAAATGTGATTTGTTCCCCCCATACTATGGTTACGCTTTCAGTCATTCTTATTTCTGATAGAACGCCTTCAAAGTATCAGTGCTTATATACGTATGTTCCCGACCAAGCACTAGACAGGATGGCAGTTTGGAGCCTGGCACTGGGCAGTTAATTAGCACATTTTAAAACTAAAATGTTTAAAATGTGTGAAGAATGTTTATTGAATGATGGAGGAAACAGTTTCTATTAATAAAAATTGTTTATCAGAGCAGATGCACATATTTAGTTCACTTGCTCTAATGTAGCACAGTCAATGTTCTGAAAAAAATTGCAAATGCTTTCTTTTTTCTGAACTCTTCTCTCTTAGATTTTCTTTTGTGACTTTGTGAACCATAAGAATGTTTAATGTTTGTAATTTACATAATTAAAAGTACACTTTCATGTCCAGTAAACAGAACAGTGTGAAGACTGTGACTGTCAACTTTCAGCTGACCGAAACTACCCACACACTTATAAAGATACTCAAGAGAGGGAGGTCTGTGCTTAGTAACAGGAGTTGCTTCCTCCCTTGTCCCCTGACTTCCTACATTGGTAGGCTCAGGACCAGAACACACTTTGTGAATTAAGGCTGCAGTTACTGGAGCACCTTTTATAGTTTGGAAATCCAAAAAGCTACTCCTCTCATTCCATTCCTGGAAATTCATTTGATTATGTTTGTAAGGTATAAACTTTTCCATCACGTCTCTGCCATTTATGAGCTCTGTGACTTGAAAATAACTTAGTCCTTGGAAATAACACTCTCTTCTACTATAAAATGGGAACAATAATAATAATACCTACACAATGGATTATTGAAAGAATAAATGGGATGTTACAGAGTCTTAGCAGAAGCACATTTTAATGGTTCTGTAACGGTTCTGACATTACTAATATATAATTTTTGCTAAAGGATTTAACTTTATGATGTTTGTATTTTATATAATACCAGTTGATACATTGTTAGAGTAAAGAAATATGCACAGTTGACAACTGTGCATAGCACCTTCTAGGCAATTTTTTCTAATTATAGAAATTTGAGGAGCATGAAAACATACTTCCAAGATTACTGTAATTCTCAATGAAATGGAGAAGGCAGATCTGTTAGAAGACAAAGATTTAGATCCATTATGAAGATTTCTAAGCAGGGGAAGCCAGCTATTTGAGACAGACTTCAGTGAGCAAGAGATGGCACAGGAAGAACAAAGCTTTAGGAGGTCTTTATGGCCATAAGCTTAAGCCTGTCTCAGTGGTACCCTCTCCAGGCAAAGATCACCCCAGGGCAGCGCTGACTGTCTCCTCTCTAATGCTCTATGCCCACGTGTGTTGTTCTGACCTGGTTTCATTCCTTTCCTGCATGCTGAAGGAACGCGCCTTTAAAACGAGTTTTCTAGATTTATTTTCACACGCTACTTCTGACTTGGAATGCTTGTTTCATAACACTGATTCCAACGTGTCAAGGCCTAGCCAAAGTGCCACCTCCCCCCACAGTCTATCCCTGTCATTTCCACTGCTTGTTTCTTCCCTGTCTAAATTCTTTCAGCGCTGATGGTATGAATCACTCTTACTGTGACCCGAGATTAGATGCTAATCTAATCTTCATCCAGGTAAGGTCTAACCCAACCAGAGACACGTAGGGCGGGGGAAGTTCTTTTACTGTCCCTTCAGTAGCTACACAATGAAAGGTTAAAAGGAGAACAGAAAAGCTGGCTAAAGCAGAGAGTATTTTCATATCAAACGCACATCCTAGGACTAAACTGGAGATTTATAGTAACCGTGTATATTTGTGTATCATTTTACATGCACATCCCACTCTCACCTAATAATAACAGACTTTATCATGTGGCTTCATGGATTACATACAGCTTTCACATCATGTACTTTGTTTATTCATCAAAACAATCTTATGATTTGAATCTTGTTATCCATATTTTGTAGAGAAGCAGCAAAGCCTGTAAGAGGTTATGCGATTTGTCCCCAGCTGCACTGAAGTCCATTACCTCCTTCTCAGTCCCAGCTGGCCTTACCCAGTGGCCTGTCTCGTCCTCACAGGAACCCCATGCGGAAGGCCAGAAGGACATTCTTAGCTTTGACTGATAAGTGATGAAGATGATTTCTCTAGAGAAAAAAGGGAGAGAAGAATTCACCCATCCTAAGCAGTCTCTGCCTCTCCCCTTTTAGAGGTAGGGAGGGGAGTGGAGTGGTTGTTGGAACAAGATTGTTTCAAAACAAAAAACAAGTGGCAGCCAGCAGGTTTACTGTTTGCAAGAGATTCATGAGGAAACAGAGTTGGAACATGATTCAGATATGTATACATATGAACAAACACATACACATATATATTCATGCATATATAAACCATAAAATATTAAAATGTAGGAAAAACTGTATATCTGCCTCTACTTATATTGTTAAAAGATAAACTGGGGCATATTAAAATTTTTAAGAGTTCATTTGAGCAAAAATCAGTTCCAATTGAACAGCACCAAAACGGAAATGGTTAGGAGTGCCCCACCCCACCAGAGCTAGGGGTGGATGGAAGGAGAAGGTGCAAATAAAGGAAGTCATTTGATTGGCTGTCGCTTGAAAGCTGGTTGGCTGTTTGTGATTGGTTGTCCTTAGGTTTCCATTTCTTCACCTTGAGGCATCTCAGGCCTAGGTTTTGATTTGCTTCCTTAGGCCACCAAAGCAAAAGCGTCTCTTCAGCCTAACAGCCTCCTGGTTTAATTATTTTTAACAATACGTGTTTTGTGAAATCTGAGATTGATGGGGAAATCTCATCATTGGGATGGACCAGATTTGTATTGAAAAATTGTAGAGGTGGAAGTAAGGTAAACATCGGGAGGGAAAAGCTCTGTTAGACTGAACTGGATTAGGAAGACTCTTTCACGTCCTAAGAAGAAATGGAGGATGGTGGGACACGGGCTTCTCCACCCTGAAGAGTTCCTAAAAAAGGCCTCCTTCTTTCTCACAAAATGAATCATTGAGGCAAACGTTATAAAGGTCGCTTCGCAAAATGTTTGTACCTAACGGGTATTTCCAACAGAAGTATAAGAGATTGTCTATTCCGCTATAGTTTTTATTAGCACTGGGTTTTGTAAATTTTAAAAAATACTACTTTGAAATATAAAAAACAATTACTGTTTTTAATTTTCAGTTTAAGGTGAAATTTTCTATGTGCTTCTTTAGTAATTGAAATTTAGTAATTTAGTAATTTCAAAATCGTATTTCTTTTTAGCTTTCCTTTGTTTTTTTGGTGGGGGAGAAGGAAAGGTAATTAGGTTTATTTATTTACTTACTTATTTATTTTAATGCAGGTACTGAGGATTAAACGTAGGACCTCGTGCATGCTAAGCATGAGCTCTAGCTCTGAGCTAACCCCTTCCCCTGCAAATTGTATACGTTTCATAGTATCTGTTTTAACAACAGCGTTTTAAAATCAATTTATATAAGCCTCACAGTGTTTAAACATTTGCTACACATATATAATAACCACTGATATTAATAAAAATTAGAAAATTTCTTTGCCATACCTACTAATTTCACTAAGCCTGATTACATTTTTATTGTGATTCATCTCCAAAAGAAATAGTTCAAAATTTGTCCCAAATAATGGAGGCACACTTTCTTTTATTTTCTCTGCTGCTACACTGCCCACACTAAGCAAATTTGCAGATATAGACATAAATGCCAAATAATAGAATCCACCCGCAATATGTTAAAATTTTTCAAATGTGCGTTCTCTAAGCAGCATTGTTTTGATATTTAAATAATAGTATATTTTAGGACTACTGACTAAATAATGATAAACTCTGAGTTCATCTATGAGTAAATAAAACTGTGGGAAAATCTGAGTTGTGTAAAACATTGAACCTTCCTGCAAAAAACAACAAGAGAGTATAATGAGGTTATGAACATGAATTCAATAAATTAACAGACAACATGAAATAAGTGACATAAAAAAGTCAAAGTGTTTTTGCAGGGAGTGAGGAAAAAGCATTCCCTTCCCTTCCAACACACACACACACACACACACACATCCCCCACAGGGAGACAATGTAGAAGGAGACTAAGGAAAAATGATATTGTAGATAAGTGAAAATTTAAGTCATTTTTATTGCCTAAAATAATGAGACAAACATTAATAAGGTCTTTTATTATAGTTGCATAAATTGGGCTTTAATTTGTGACCACTGAGAATATTGCTACTGACTAGAGATTAAATTTGTTTTTATTGAATGTAATAAATAAATATTGTATATTAAAATATTATGAATCATGTGTATTTAGAAATAATTTTATCAAGTGCAGGTACAATGACTTATTAATCCTTGAAATTATTGCTTAGATTAGTGCCTAGAACATAAAAATGGTCTTTTTTTTTTTTTTTTTGGCATGAACGATCATAAAGTGTAATGTTTGAAAGGGCCAAGTTTTAGATAATGTCATTAACTTAGCATATATATAAATAAACATGCATTCAAATTCAAAACCATGGAAAATATTTTAGTTTAACAATAAACTTCTATTTTTAAGAGGTGATCATAGCAGTTTTTATTTAAATTGACTGTAAATCATGCCCTACCTGCTCTGTGCAAGGTAACAATTTTGGTGTTAAAGAAACTACACAGTTTCACGAAGTTTGGCCTCCATTAATCAGTCATTATGATCCAGTAGTAAGCTAGGATTTGTTACCAAATAACAAAAATTCGGGACAGAGTGAATGAAATATCATAGAATGGGAAAAAAAAAGGCAGTGATTTTGGAGCAAAATGAACTTATGCTTATTCTATTTGTGCTTTGGCAATTGACTCACAGATTGCATTTTTAAAGATTTAACATAATATCAAAACTAAAATGTAAAATCTGTTACTTTTTCAAAAATAATTTAAAAAATAAATCTATTTTTAGTATTATAAATCTATGCAGAAAATTTGGAAGGTACAGAATATCATTCACAAGATGAAACAAAATCTACAGTGAAATCTACTTTTTAAAAGTAATTAATATTTGTAAAATACTATTCTGGTTCACTGTTAGTCTTTAATCTTTTGCTTTTTTGTCATAAATTCTCCTTGACACCTATTGGCAGGTTTCTGGCAGCTTCCTGAGTATATCTTAATATTCTAATTTTTTTCAGCTTTGTAGATATTATATTACCTTCACAATACTTGAGATTTTTTTTGCTTATGTTTCCTGCAGCTTTCAACTTTTAGCTACTCATACAAAAAAATGATATTACTATAATAATACAAGAAAATTAGGTTATTTTCAGCCTCTAATTTATATGGGGAAGTCTGCACTAGAATTCTCCCTCTTGTAACATTATGGGGAGATTTACCCTCAGCTGTTAGAAGTCTTAAAGACTCCTGTATCTGTTCTTACCACTTAATTTATATAATGAACCTCCCCTGCAAAATTCAAAAACATTTAACTGGTTTTCGTAAAAGAGTTCCTATAAATTTGGGCTTTTGTTCCATGAAAATCAACAGGACTAATGTCACTTCAATCAGAAAAATGGAAAAAAGATATAGAAGACATAGAAACAATGTCATATGGGAACTTTTCCTATAGTGGAACACGATCAGGTGCATTGTTACTATATGTGTAACTATCATTAAAATGTCTTTGATTGCCAGTATAAAATTTTGTGATTATGAGAATTGCAGTTTTAGGAAAAATCAAATGCAGCAATGTTTGCTAGATTTAGTAACATTACCTTATCAACCAAGTACAAATTTTGCTGTGGAAAGTGCTTGTTCTCAGTTCCAGTGACCAGTGATTTAGAATAGGTGGGTTAAGCAGTACCCACAGCCCTTTGCTCCCCACTGGGTTTGACTGGGTATTTAAATGTCTGTAGTTGAGGAGAGACTAATGGCTGAAAACCAAACAGAGCTGTGTATTTGTGTTCGAATCTACCTCAAAGGCACTTAGGTACACTGAACAGCTGTTTTGAAACAGTCTGTTTTCTCTATTGGCAGAAAGAAATGTGTTTGTGTTTATGTGTTGTTAAAACAAATTTAACATCATTAGACAGAGGATGTCATGTCCGATTCCTTGCAGCAGGGATTCCTAACTGCTGGACATAATAGAGAAATTAAAAGAGGTGTAAATCCCAGTAAATAATATATCTAATAAATAACTCACAGAGAAAAAGATAACATTGTTTCCTACAGCTATTGAAGAGGAGCGTATCATTATAAATTCAGGGCAGAAAATCTTTATTTCATCTTAAATCCTATTATTAAATCTATTTTCTTGCTCGCTGCTCCCTGATCTTTCCTGGATGTCCTCATTTTCTTTACAGTAATGAAAGAAACTCTCTAGATATTTCTGTGTTCCTAGCTTTTGTTACTCTATGAATTTATTCATAGAATTCCTTGGAATTTTTTTTTCTATTAAGAGTCAAGCTATGATATGCCAAATCAATTTAGAAGCTAAACTTAAATTACATTTAATATTATCCTGGTGTCTCAGTTTTCAGTTATAAAATTTTCAAAAATATGTACAGGTTCTTTAAAATATTAACATAATACACGTATTAATAGAGACTTCACTGAAAATTTTAAAAGAAAATTAAAGTATTTATACTGTAAGCCAACACTAAGACATTTGGGAACCGCACAGAATTCTTAAATTCTACCATATAATCCCTTAATTAGAGTATAAACATACAACTCTAAAAAATAGTAATAAAGGACATGCTTAATGCAAACCATACATACACTCTTGTTCCAACAACATTTATAGAACTCAGATTTCTCTTCAGGAATGATACTTTACCAATTATAATTATTTATTTTGAGGTCTATTATCCAAAACTCATATCCACTTTTTGGACCTGCTGTTAACTTGTATCAAGTTAATAAATAAGAAGAAAAACAAAACAAAACAAAACAAAACAAAAACAATGAGACTCTGCTATGAACAGTTGTATACAAACAAATTCAATAACTTCGGTGAAATGGAAATCTTCCTAGAAAGGCACAAAGTATACAAACTGACTCAAGAAGAAACAGATCTGAATAGACTTGTAATAAATATAAAGTTGAATCAGTAATCAAGAACTTTCCACAAAGGAAAACCTGTAACTGAATGGTTTCAATGATGAATTCTAACAAACATTTAAAGAAGAATTAACACAGATTCTTTGAAAACAATTCTAAAAACGTAAAAGGAGGGAACACTTCTGAATATATTCTGTGAGGCCAGTTTTACTCTGATAACCAAAACCAGACAAAGACATCACAAGAAAACAAAACTGCAGACCAGTAACTTTAAGAATATAGATGCAAAAATCCTCAACAAAATGCTAGCACATCAATACAACATAAAAAAGAATTGTACATCATAACCAAGTGGCATTTATTTCAGAAATGCAAAGGTGTTTCAACATTTAAAAATCATTCAATGCATACAAAGAGAATAAAGGACAAAAACCACGTCATCATCTAAGTAAAAACAGAAAAAGCAGTTGACAAACTCCTTTCATCGTAAAATCACTTAACAAGCTAGAAGTAGAAATGAACTTCTTCAACCTGATAAATCAAATCTATGAAAACCCATATCTAATGTAATACTAATGCTTAAAAATTGAGAGCTTCTCCCAGATATACAGAACAAGATAAGGATGTTTGCTTTTGCCACTTGTATTTAACTTTTTACTGGAGGTTCTAGCCAGGGCAACCAGGCAAAAAAAAAAAAAAAAAAAAAAAAAAAAAAAGAAAGAAAATGCATCCAGATTGGAAAGAAAGAAGTAAAACTATCTCAATTTGCAGATGGCATGAGGTTGTATATAGGAAGTCCCAAGGAATTCTATTAGAACTACTACAGTAAATTTGATAAAGTTAAGGATAGAAAGTCAATATAAAAAAATTAATTATATTTGTATGTACTAATAGTGAACAACCCCAAAAAGAAATTAAGAAAACAATTCCATAACAATAGCATTAAAAAGAATAAAACATTAAAGAATAACTTTAACAAAAGGAGTACAAGATTTGTACAGTAAAAATTACAAATCATTATTGAAGGAAATTGAAGACAATCTAAATACATTTGGACCTTGAACAACAAAGGTTTGAACTGTGCATGTTCACTTATATGTAATTTTTTTTCAATAGCACCTCATGATCCAAGGTTGGTTGAATTCACAGTTGCAGAACCACATATATGGAAAACCAACTTTAAATTAAACTCAGATTTTCAAGTGTATGGAGGCCTGGCACCCCTAATCCTTGTGTTTGTTGTTCGACTGACTATAAGTGTAAAGTGGAACTGTAAGTGGAAAGATATCCCACTTACAGTTCGTGGATTGGAAGACGTCATATTGTTAAAATGGCACAATCCCCAAATTGATCTACTTATTTAACACAGTCTTAACATCTCAGCTGTCTTTTTTGGCAGAACTTGACAAGCTTATACTAAAGTTCATATGGAAAGACAAGGAATCCAGAATGGACAAATCAATCTTAAAAAAAAAAAAAAAAGTATGTTGGAGGAACCATTCTTCTTGACTTCAAAACATACTAAAATTTATTACAAAGCTACAGTAATTAAAACTGTATGGTACTGGAATAAAATAGAGATGTAGATCAATGGAGTAGACTTGTGAGTCCAGATAAAAATCCATACATTTATAGTCCACTGATTTTGACAAGGATACTAAGACTATTTAATGGGTAAAGAATAGTCTCTTCAACGAATAGTGTTGGGGCATCTGGAAATTCATATGCAAGAAGCTGAAGTTGGACTCCTGCCTAACATAATATACAAAATACACTTAAAATTATCAATGGACTAAATCTAAGAACTAAAACTATAAAATCTTTAGAAGAAAACATCTTTTTACATCTTCATGACCTTGGATTAAGCAGTGAACTTTAGACATGATATTAAAAGCATAACCAACAACAACAAAAACAAAAAAAATTGGACTTATCAAAATTAAAAATTCTGTGCTTCAAAGGACAGTATCAAAAAAAGTGAAGAGACCACCTACAGAATGGGAGATAATATTTGCAAATCATATTCTGTTAAGGGTGTAGAATCCAGAATATAAAAAGGACTCTATAGGAATAATATGATACATAACCCAATTACAAATGAGCAAAGGATTTAAATAGATGTTCTTGTAAAGATACATAAATGGGAAATGCAATTTAGAATGACAATGAAATAAGACTTCATACATGCTATGATGGGTATAATAAAAAAGACACGATAAATGTATTGTTGAGGATACTGAAAAATTGAAATCTCATATATATTACTGGATGGAATATAAAGTACCACATCTTCTTTGGGAAAAATTCTTGCAGTTTCTGAAAAAGTTAAATATAGAGTTACCATTTGATCCAACAATTTTACTTCCAAGTATGTAGCCAAGAGAATTTAAAATATATGTTCACACAAAAACATTTCTTTACCATTGTTTATAGCAGCATTATTCATAATAGACAAAAAGTGGGAAAAATCCATATTTCCATCAAGTGATGAGTGAATAAACAAAATAGTGTGTATCTACCCACCAGAATATTATTCAACCATAAAATATGAAGTATTGATACATGCTATAGGTGAATCATGAAAACATGCTCAGTGAAAGGAACAAGATAGACTCACACACACATAAAATACACAAAATGTTATACAATTCCATTTATATGAAATGTCCAGAATGGGGAAATCTAAGAGAGAAAAAAAAAAGAAGCCAGTGGTTTGTAAGGGCCAGTAATGCGTTTTTTGAGGGGGTGATGAAAATGTGCTGGAATTAAATAGTGATGCTGGTTGCACAACCTTTTGAATATTATTAAAACAACTGAATTATAAATAGATAAAATGGAACGAAATAGAAAATAGGTAACACTAGATTTTAACACATTATAAAACTGTATTAATTTTTAAAAATTGGTAATATTTTGTACATGATAGATCAATAAGAAGAAACAGAGTCCAAATATATTCATAAACACACAAACACACAGCTCTTTTTTGTTCATGTTGAGACTATCAAATACTTGCTAAAAGATATTTTATTCAATAAATGTGTGTGGAGAACAGGCCATGATTCAGAGAAAAAAATTGCAACTGCATCCCTGCTTCAATATTATGCCAAAATATATTCCAGATGAAATAAAATTTTAAATATAAAATAATAGTTATAAAAGTCATAAGAAAGAGGGAGTGAGAGAGATTGAGAGGATATTTTTTCTCTAGTTCTAGTAAGAAGACTTATAAACAGTAAACACAGTAATGTTTTGACTTTACTGTGAAATAATGAATTTTGACTGTGAAATTTTTAAAATATCAGCATGACAAAAATAGTAGCTTATATTTAGATGAATATTAATTTTAATATATGCAAAGCTTTTATGAATCAAGAAAGTAGCAACCAGCTTTATAAGTCAAAGGATATTTGCATGTAGTTCAAAGAAAAAAATAAACTTTTAAACATATAGTAAAGTGCCTGGTCTGTACAAATACTTAAAGAAATGTAAGTGTAAACTATAATATAGTATCATTTCTACTCTTCATTTTAGCCAAAATAAAAATTTCTGTTAATATTTGGTATTGAGGTTATAGGAAAACAGATATGTGGTGTTGGGGTATATGTAAATTATTACAATAACTTTGAAATAATTTGACCTTATCTCTCAAAAAGAAAGAAAAATCTATACCTGTTGATTCAGAATTGCTGTCTCTAGAATGACACACATTGTTAGCATAGTTTGCAGGCTATTCATGATAATGCTGTCTTTAATAGTAAACGCTGGAGACAGCTGTCTTTTGGGAGACTTACTGCCCAATATATGGTGATATGGAAACATTTCCTGGATATATTCTCAAGTGAAGACTTTTGAGAGTCTTACTGTATATTCTGATTTATTTGTATTTAAAAAGTACAAAGACACACTTATACACATACAGTTTTTATATGCATAGACTTGCTCTGCATAAATCCACAATAATTCCAAAATAGTTGTGGTGCCACTAGGAAGGGCAATTTGGGATCTGAAGGGAGAAGGCTATTACTTGCCATATAGAAGGCTGCATAGGCAAATCAATCTCAAATATTTGAAGAAATTTCCTGTGGTACAAGAAGAAATGCACTACTGGTTATGAGAACAGACTTTGACATTAGATAGCCCTATATTTTTGTTTGTTTTTGTTACTTACTGTGTCTTGGGAAATTACTTACTCTTTGTAAAATAAAGATAAAAATGGTGGTCGCCTATAGAGCTATTGTAAGCATTAAATAAGAAAAAGCATGTAACGTATTCTAGAGTCTGACAAAGAGTAATAAATGACATGTATTATTTTTATTATTAATAGTAAGAGTAGCTCAAGGAAATTGAATGTACAAAGCTTTTGGCTTCCAGTGACAGAAGTTGTGAAGATACTCTTACAGTGGCTGCGATCTAGCTGAGAACTTCCTGTCCGTGTTGCCACAATAAACTGAGGTGTGGCAATCATTGTTGTCTGTGTTGTGAGTAATTTGTTTCTTGTAATACTTTACCAGTTTCTTTTATGTTAGAACTGAATCAGTGCCATGCCTGTAAAGAATTCTCTCACTCTCTCAAATTATGAAATGATTTCTTGAGTAGGAAAGGGGTGGAGTTCCTTTTAACCATAATGCAGAGAATTGTTGACAGCTTTGGGTGTGCCAGTGGGAGTGTTCTGTGTATGAGAAAATTATGTCACCAAAAGCTATAAGCCTTTGCTGTAGATGGGAACCAGTTTTAAAGTCAGTAAACACAAAGTTCTAGGTGATCTAAGAACCTAGGAATCTTTGTAGACCATTTTCATAATGCAGGAGCCTCAGTCACTTTCATAATCTTAAAAGCCAATAGAATTCTGCTCATGATCAGGAAAGGAAACAGAAAATATAACTTTACCCTTTATATTAAACAATAGTGTTTCTCTTTTTAAAATACCATGTTCCCTTCTGGTTATTAAATCTCAGGAAGGACACATTCTTAGAACTGGCATTACTGGGCCAAAAGTTAAAAGCATTTTAATAGCTCTTGATCTATACATACTCATATATACATGATACACATATATATTGAGGGAAAGCCATTTATATTGTTACCAGCATTACATGAGTGATATTAGTTATCTGCATCATATAATGTTGTCATTTACACAATAAGCTAATTTGCTAGTCATAAAATTATATTTTGAGATTAATGTCCTTTGATTATTACCAGATCTGGACATTTTCCCTTTTCCCTTTGTCTAAATTGTACATTTATGTTCTACTTATGACAATTTGTTTATTAGGTTCTTGATGTTTTCACTACCAATTAAAATGATCCATTATTACTTATATATAAGTACCCTGGAATCTTACCTGGTGAATTTTTACTTGTGGAAACTAGTTTGAGCCTCTTATCTGTCTGACTCTATAATTTGTGATTTTGAATTAGACCTATTATACTTAATGGTCCATGAGTAGAAAAGAGGGTAGATATTTCTTAATTTCACTCCCTATTGTAAGTAATTATAGAAATTTCTACCAGAAACTGGGATATATTCAACTCTTAACACTTATTAGGACTATCATTGAGAAATTTTCTTTTCAGAGAGTTTTATCAATAGTTTATCATTAGAAGGCCTGTTTTTCCATGCTGTTATTCTCTGAAAATATCTTAGTTTTTGAGTGTGGGTACAGATTTTACCCACTAAATATTTGATGTAGTTACTTATTTCTAAACCCAGTTCTTCTGCTAACTTGTTAGTAAACCTTTGACAAGTCGTTCAGCCTCTTTGTTTCCTCAACCACAAATGAAGTATTAGCCTGAGATGTCTCTAAAATCCATGCTGGCTGCTCCTTATTGATTCATTTATACTGTGAATTTCTTGGCTCTAGATACACCTTGAGAATTTCCACATGAATTGAGAGTTGTCCATGGTCTACACTGAGTTGGATTCTCTCCCTATCTCATTCTTTTAATCCTTTTCCAGCAAAGATAAACAGTACGAAGGTTTCAAAATTTTAAAATCCCAGACTCCACTGTTTTGAAATTATTCTAATTTACTAAAATATGGACAAAGATAAAGCAAAACATGTAAAAGCACTGTCTTGCAGTGTTTCTGAGTCAATTTCATTTTCCTGTGATTTATAGACAACTACTCATGTGTCTTATGAGAGAGAGCGTTACATTACAAGCTTCATGCTACGAGTTACAAAAAGTGCATACAAGATTTGCAAATATAGCCATGCAAAGAATTATTGCCACTTTTTCATCTAGTTTAAAAATCATCTGAGAAAGAATGTGATGAATCCATTTAAACTCTTAGTTACATTTTAAATATTTTGTACATACATGGACTCTGAATAATTAACTTTGCTCACTACTCAGTGATTTAAGTGGAATGACCCTTGACAGTCTGTTTGTAGTAACTAACACAATCCATTCTAATTAATTTTTTTAAGGGAAGATATCTCCAGTTTAAGATTCCTGGAGGCAAAATTGCCCTTTTAAAATTTGTTAGTTTAGTGATTTTTCTCTCTTAATGAAAATGAAAGTGTTCTGCATTTTAAAAACCTGGATGTGCTTTTTTTAAAGGCACATGATTATGTAAGTAATTTAAGCTCAGACATTTATTATTGAGAATTGTACCTTTACTTTCTGCATACCAGTCTTCTAATTTATTCGAAACTGTGTAGCCTAAAAGTTAAGTAACAGTAGGTCTGAAAGTAAAAGATTCAGTGATTTTTTAAAAGAATATGAATTTGAAAGCTAAACAAATACTAAAATAATTTTACTAACATAAAAGTTCAGTTTATAAGATAGCAAAAGTAAAATCTATCATAAAATTTACAAGCAGCTCTAGTAATTATTAAATACTAGATTTAGTGAGCAGGGAACTCTTATCTTCCTTTTTAAGTGGCTGTTTATCTTACACTTGACCTCTTCCCTCATTTTATCCTTTTAAATAATCCTGTAGTAGAGTGAATCTCTGATTAATATTTAAATGTACATGGAGAGAAATAGGTAACCTAATCAGAGAAAATAATTAACAAACCACCTCATTCTTGTGTCCCTTAATTCCTACAAGGCAGTGGATATCTTGATCACTACAATATCATTTCCTTTGACCTCCTTTCTAATTCAAAGCTTAGTAGATTTCATGATTGAACTGGCTCACTATCACTTAATTATAGTTCCTAAATATTTTCTGAATTAAAATCTACCATTTTGCTAGTTGTTTTCTGTTTGTTCCATTTATGTTTTGTGTCTTTTTTTGTCTCTTCTTGTCTTCTCTGTGCTAAATTGAACATGTTTTATGATTTCATTTTGCTTTCTCTCTTGACTTATTTTTTATTCCTCAACATCAATATGTCTTTCCATTTTTTGTTGTTAAATAAATGATTCAATGAGATAATTTAATATCTCTAATCTCCCTTTTTGTGAACTAGGGAAAGTTATAATACCAACACTTTATAGTTGTTTGGATAATTTAAAGACTTAGTAAATAGTATAATAAAATAAATAGCAAATAGTATATATAAAGATATAGTAAATGGTATAATCATGCAATCATTTAATAATAATGTAATAGTATAATGAAGATTATAATAGTAGTATAATAAATGATATTAAATATCCATAATTAATCAATGTAAATAAATTATAGAATAGAATATGAAATAGGATAATAAATAGCTTAGCAAAGTGCCTAAAATACACAGTGAGCTCAATAATACTAGTTATATAAGAAATAATTACATAATTATGTAAGAAACTCCTCCTTCCACCATTATGATTTTAGGACTGCCTGTTTCTCTAATGGAAGTCACACAAGTATAACAGCCAAAGTTAGTAAGTCTTAGTAAATTTTTAAATGATTACTTTGGTTTCATTTAATGCTTTAAATTTGTGTTCATTTTTCCTCTTCTACTGTGTCTTTTTGCTTATTTTGTCTGCTTAGTAGCTTCTTTTTGTTTAGTTTTCTGCCCAATACAATTTATTTTCCTTTAAAATAAGCTAACTTTTACAAATAACATAAAGTGAATCTCTTTAGTAAACAAATTGTAATTTCTGAAATATTTTGATAGTATCTTAAGTAAATTGTCATATAAATATTTTTGAAATGGAGTAAAGTACTAACATGTAATATTAAATGTAAAGAATGCCAAGGTTTCTTCATTTACACTTACTGTTATCCAATTCTTAAAGTATTATCTCAAGTAGGATGTAATATAAATAAATTGTTTTATACGTGGATAATTCTCAATAGAAAATAATGTAAGAACTAACAGAAAAACATACTCAAGTCCAAAAGAATAAATATTTGGTAATGATCAGATCAAATTTTAAAGCTGTTGAAATGACAAATATTCTTTAAGTTTTTCCAGATAGAATCAGAAAGGCAATAAATAAATTGAAGTTATAGAGCTTATAACTTCAACTCCCTAGTTAAAAGCAGAGCAGAAAGATGCAGTTTTTGAGAATGATTGAGGGAAATAGACATTTTAATGTGCAGCACAGGTAAATCATTTGCTTGGTAGTAGCTGATGAATAATATGTACGTAGTATGTTTTAAAATCTATTGGTAGTATTTATTAATACTTTAGGTATTATAATAATAAAAACTAGATAAATGATTGCTTTCCCCCCACAGTCATTAAGTAATTACTATCATTGCTTCAATTTAGGGAAGAATTTTATAACTTGTTTTAGAAATTGGACATCTGTGAATGTTCTAACAGTCCTAAACTGGCCCCAGCATGTTAGCCAGTTGAAGTCTATGATCAGAAATAAATGTATATTCTTACTACATAAAGCTAATTTGGTATCATCTTTTACTTGACGTGTGTTGTTTCCTTTTGAATCTCATTTTTTAAATGCAATGATTTAAGAGTTCTGCAGTTACATTAGAAATACAATCATTATCTTTTGGATGAAAACTGTCTTTTAAAATACCTGTTGTACACCTCTTTTAAAGCTGTAGTTGTTTCATATCTTATGCTGTTTTATGTCCCCCTTCCAATACTTAGTTATTAAAAGTAACTTTGGAGTATAGAGTTCTTTTCCCCAAAAATGCTGTATTTATTAGCTTTCTTTGTAAAAGATTCTGCCCAGGAATTACAAGTGTAAGCTGGCATACTAATTCATTAATTAAAGAAGCATGTTTTTTTATGTGCATACTATTACTTAACTATGAAGATACTGGTGTTATGATGATGTATAAGAGGTTTGTCTATCTAGCTTAGAGTGAAACAGAGTACACTTATATGAGCATTTATTTTATATTTTATAACATGTAAATAAATAAATGTTTCAAAAATAAATAAAGATTAAACAGTTCTTTATAATTTTCAACAGGCTGAAGCAAGTTATCACAGTTGATCCTTACAATTTTCAAAAAGCATGAACATATTTTCACAATTGATTCTCAGTTAAAATATGTTGAATTTTAAATGAGGACACATGACCTGAGTCTCATATACTACAGGTCCAGGTTTTCTCACCCTGAGACTCATTGACATTTGACGTAGATAATTCTTTGCTGTGAACAATTGCTCTGTCATTGTAAGGTGTTTGCAGCATTCCTGGCCTGTACCCTCTGGATATCAACATCACCTCTCTCTCAGCTGTTATAACTAGAATGGTCTCCAGACATTCGCAAATGTCACCCCTGAGGGGAAATCACACTTCACTGAGAATCACTGCTGTAGCTTAATGATTTTCTTAATATGCCACCGAAATTCTGCTGATATTTCATACAAGTTAATCTAAAGCTGGAATTATGTTGTGCGTATATATAGTGGAAATACTTTCACTGGAGCTTGGTTATTTGTCTTTAAATAGCTTGAGAAAGTGAATTGACACATACCTCCAAACAGATGGCATAAAAGAAGCAGCAAACCCCTTGGAACCACAAAGACCTGTTTTGAATCCCAGCTCTCTGTAGCTAATCAAAAGAACAGTAATGTCCTTGAACCCACAGGATGATGAGTTCATCTCCCTCATGCTTTTTCCTAGATGCTAATTCAACCTTCTGGGATCAAGGCATTTGAGCATTATATCTCTATCATTATCATACAGGCTGTCTAAGTAGTCCCTAATTCTCATTGCTGCAATGACTGCTTTATGTAGAAAAAAATTTTAGTCTTGTATTTAATTTCTTCTTTCCTCATACATACAAAACATTGATCCCCTTCCTAGATATATAATAAACTAATTGTTCCAATATTTTGGACCATAGTAATGAACAATAAATGAAGACATGGAGAGTATCTGTGTGAGGTTTCTTAGTCTGGATATGTTGAATGTAGCAAGAAGCTGGCATATAGTAATATGTAAGCATGCAGATGCAACTAGTGAGCTACTGCAAATGTTTTTAGGACAAAGAGATTCAATGAGTTTTTAAAAAATCTTTCCAAAGTCCATAATACAGAAGAGAGTATTAAATTTAGTAAAAAAGTTTATCAAGACATTTCATTAACACTTATGTTGATTATAGCTGACCAGAAACAGATAATTCTGTGTATTTTTGATCCCTACTTATATTATTGTCCACAGAGTTTTACTCCATGTGACAAAAAAGCACTCCAGAGGAAAAAGGGTTAGTTAAAACTTGGGGATATAGAATTATATTTTGCAATGGAGTAATCTAATAAAATTTTGGAATCCTATTTCTAAATAGTGATTTTAGTTTTAAATGCATGAGATTCCAAGGAGAAGAAAATAGCAGTAAAGTAAAGAATGAAAACTTATGAGGTAGATGAGGAAAAGGAGAAAGAAAAGATATTGCCACACAGGTACAGGTGGAATTAGGGTAATATAATTTTAAATAAAAACAGTTATTGTATTTAGTAAGTCTGGTGCAGATTTCGAGAGAGGCTAAAATGAAACTTAAGTTTCAAGGCCCATCAGTTGAGCCCCTTCTATTGTCCTGGTTAGGGCAATTCGTTTCTAGTAATTTGCTCCTCTTCAAAAGGCCTCAAAATTGTATAAACGTCATTTCCATGAAAAATAGATTGGCTATCGCTTATAGTCTCGTTTTCTCTCCTTGGTGTTAATGTTAACTCATTTCATTTAAAAAACAATAGTAATGCTATAAAAATTACTCTGATATACTCTTAACACTTAAGTAAAACATAATACTTAATAATGCCCTGCGCATTTTTATACAAATACATATTGAATTTATTTAAATTTTGCATATTCATCTCTTAAAACTTTTCTTAAGGTCTAGGTTTCTGACCTAAGGTGTCCTGTCTTTTCTTTCTGTTTCCTTTCCTTTTCCTTTCTTTTCATTTGTTTTCTTTTTTTTTCTACCATACCTGCAGGGAGAACAGTTGGAAAAACATATCTGTTATAATAATGCCTATTCGTTATTGAAAAATTAAAAATTGCCCTAATTAATGTGATTGTAACAGTGCTTGGCTGAACATACATTCCATTTACTATCATAACCCAGTATCACAGTGAATTATTGGCTGAAGTTTTTTTTTTTTTTTTAATTAAAGATTTGGAAATAGGGGTTTTACTTTTATGGCCCTGGAACTAAAAAGTTATTGTTTGGTTTCCTGTAACAACAACAACAACAAAAGGACTGGTAAACATTTGGAGGTTGGGTCAACAAACATGGACAAACTTAAAGGGGATGGATTTGTTGATACATATCAGTTTTTTCCTTTCCATTTAAAACCCGAATACTAATCACAAAAATATATTCATATAGCTTTCTTAAAGGCTGGTAGTGGCTTAACAAATTAACACAGGGATTAAAAAAAATATGTATATACTTGAAAGACTACAAAAGACTTTGTTATTCACAAAAAGTTGTTATTTGCTTCAGAATATAATTAACATGTTACATGTCACAAGAAAGCCAATGAACAGCTTTCTTTTTATTACATATCCCATGTTTGTGAATTTGGCTACTTGCTAACATTTTTTTTTCTTACCCCAGAATCAGAACTCAAAGTACTTTTGCAGGGCTCAGTGGGGAAAGGTTTGAGTTGCTGGATGAGCATGTGGACCTCAACAAGGAACATGCTCATCCAACCCTCTGTACTATAGACAAGTGTCCTTTCACAACATCTTCACTGCCACATTTCCCTCATCTGTATACTTTTTGTTGGTGATTTTGCTGTTTAAAATGACCACTAAGTTTAGTACTGAGGTGCTGTCTAGTGCTCCTAATTGCTGAATGCTATGGCATGCCTCACAGAAAAAATATATCTTAGATAAGCTTTATTCAGGCATGAGTTATAATGTTGTTGACTGTCAGTTCAATGGTAACAAATCAACAGCATAGCTATTAAATAAGGGGCCTTTAAATAGAAATGCACATAAAACAGGTTATGAATTGATTCATTCATGAAAATGTTGTGACCAGAGGCTCACAGGAACCTAACCCTGCATTTCTCCTAGGAGCAAAGGTTCAGTATTTGCTAATTCAGTGTTGCAGCAACTTCCCACTGAATTACCTAAGAATAAAGAACAATGTAAATTAAGGCAAACATTGAAGAATCAGACAGCAAGAGGGTTTACACTTCTTACTATGTACCTTCAAACCAGTAAGTTTATTACTTCAAGGTCTAAATGTATAAAACATTGAATTTCTCAATTCTGCTTTGTGGATCCAGTGGAAAGACAATGGTTCAATTATCTGCCTCTTTATAAAGATATAAATTCTTCTTCTTCTTCTTTTCTTGTACATTTCATGAGGGCAGGGAATTTCTCTATTTGTTCATGTAGAAATAGTCACTAGAAAAGTGCTTGATTTATGCACTCATTATTAATGCTATACTCTGTCATAGTTAATTATCGGTATATGTATTTTATTCACACATTCAGTAAGTATTTGTGGAGTGTTTATCATTTGCTAGACACTAGTCTAGGCCCTAGAAACAAAATAAATAGACAATATGAAATCTTTGCCTTCATAGAATTTGCAGCTTAAAGCAATGCTCTCTGGACTTTGCTGCACATTGGACTCTCCTAAAGGATTTTAAAAACACTGACACCTGACTTCTACCCCTAGACATTCTGATATAATTGTTGTCTGATGGCACTTGGCCCTTGGGGGTCTTTGAAAGTTCCCCAGATGCTTCTGATGTGCAGCAGAATTTGTGAATTACTGATCTAGTATATAAGTTAGATGTTAAGCAATTCCAAATTAGTTACTCTTGAGAGTGATTATAGCTTGTAATTTTGAAACTTAGTGCATTGCCAAAAGCCATGACCTTACCTATGATGTTTGGTTCAAATTAAATTAATATTTGTTTGTTATTAAGATCATTTCAATTGTCCTATATTTTTATTCTAAAAGATATACTTCATTATGTTATTTTCAAAAAGCCAACCAATATTGCTTCTTTCAGAAAGAAACTTATATAAAAGTGATGAAATATTTAACATTTTCAGTTGAGTCACACATACCTAACTATATTAGATGGAGCTGCAAATCTTAATTAGTTTTATCTAAATCAAATATATTAATATGTTGTTCTCCCTAATATGTTGTATATAAAAAAGCTTTAAGGCCAAATGTTGAGTAGTTCTTAACTATATGACTGTGTGTATAATCTATTACTACATTTTTAAAATTAAGAAACAATAACTCTTAAGTATGTATGTATGCATTGGGCTCCCAGATACAAAAGTTTATGGTCATTATAATACATTTGTTCAAAATATTCAAGTCTAATAGTGCACTCAGCACAGTAGAACTGCTTCTATTTTTGTTAAACATTGTATCACTTCAGAACATATTTGAAATAGGTACTGGCCCAAACTGATAACTTTCTTCCCTTCATTTTGCATAATGCAGCATCTTTGGTATCAAGAGTACCGCCACAATCTTAAAACATTCTAACTTTGCTGAGTTTGCCGTGGCCACAGTGATAATACCCATTGTAAAAAGGAAATGCAGAAATAGTGGCTGTGCAATCCGTAACATGTTCCTTATACCCAGACTTTTTTTTTTATATTTTCCTTACCAGTATAATCTATATTCCAGTTAATAATTTAGTACTAATCAACTGCTTATCTTCTGAAAAGGAGAGTCTGTTTTGAATCACAAGGCAACTGACCTTGAAGGTAGGTTTAATATATGCAGATTTCTCATAGTGCCTCTAAGCTTTTACTCAGAGTATTTTCATTTCGGTCTCAGCTGTGTAACCTCCTTTTGTCTATGCTAACAGTAACTGATTTAATTATGATACCATTTTCACTCTTCTTTAGTTTGGGGTTTTAACATTTATTGTATAACTAGTTCCAGATGACAATCTGGTGTTTCAGTGAGCAAATAGAAAAAAATATGAATAGCTGAGGTAAACCATAAATATTACAAAAATAGTAATATATTTCTAAACTATTTCACAAGGCGCTGTGTGTCTCTGCCCAATTCATTCATTCATTTAGCATTTTTTAGTAGTGATGTGAGTTTTTTGCATTAGATAAAAGATGGGTTCTAAAATAAGGATTTAAAATTGTTTTGGGATTCTAGTTATGAATTGAAAAACAATATAAATTGAGCAAGGAGATATGCAATTTTTTAAATTTAAATTTTATTTCTAATTTTAATTTTTTAAATATTTATTTAATGGGAATTTTAAAACTTTGTAAGCAAAATTTATGGAAGTTCAGTTTAATTTTAATTTTTCCCATCAGTTCTAAACTAGGAGTATATTTCAATAAGAATAATAATACATGTTTTTTAATGTTGATAGTAAGTAACTTTGGCTTAAATGACCTAATGAGTTCTGTGGTATTTCTGGATATTGCTTGGCAATCAGCTAGATCAAAGAAGGAAAAAAAGACAAAGTAAAATTATTTTTGTTTATCTAAAAATTATACATAATTTGGGCTGTGAGAAAGAACTTATGAAGTGCTTTGAAAATACAATCCCATCATTAGATCCAATTGTAAATTCTTTCTTTGTGTATCAGTGATAGCAACTTGTTTTGAGGATTAAAATGCCTATTTTTGTTTGTTTTAATTTTTAAATATGTTTATTATCCTTCGTCACAAGGAAAAAGAAGAGATAAGACTTCTATTTCAAAAAAGGAATGATGGTTAGGTGAAGACAGTGGCAGCAAGGCAGATAATGACATTTTAATTGACTTTTTTTTGAGAAATGAAAGATGGCTTTGCTTTGAAATAATAAGCTATTTTATTGGGTAGAGTTCTCCTCTTAATGATTTCCTGTTTACACTGAAAAATACACTGGATTGATTTGGATTCTTATTCTTCTTCATCTAACTTTTAGTGATCACATTTGTGTCATCTTCATACTTAGAAAAGTGGAACAGGAAATGAGAAACTAATGTGCTCTTGGGATTAGCATAGTACTTTTGGTAATGAAAAGTGATCTCAAAGGAATACATTTACAGAACAAATTTTATTAGCTAAAACTTTAAAACAAAATGTTTTAGTATTAAAATTAACATTCCAAGTTGTTTTCATGAAGATTCCTTTATGAAAATAACCTGGATTTTGATTAGCCTGTTTTCTATTTTAAATCACGCTATGAAGGAATGACTAAATCAAATATAAAGGATAGAGCAATTTAACAGGCTTAATGGTCTTACAGATAAGATAGAAATGTTTCTGCTATTATCTTGAATAGTCAGTCAATAATGAATTGAGTTGTTGTCTTCTTCAAACACTATGCTGTTTTCATCTCTTGTTATGTTGCTGTAAAGAATTTTAAATATCATATTTCACATGCCAGTTTAAGGAACCATTGCTTTAAGACAGACAGACATTTTTCAAGAACATTAGTTGTGCTATTTAAAATCGACCTTTTATCTACAAATAATGTTGTTTTTCTCTCTGGGGTATTTGACCTGTCTAGGACTAAGAAGGTACATTTTAGCCTGCAAGCCATGAGATCACGCTAAAGAACAGTAACATTGTGCTCAGCTTAAAGAACAGATACTACAAGTGACCTCTGTTCAGAGTGACTTTCAGTAGATCGTAGTTGATGATATATATTTATAATTTTGGTTTTAAATTAAGTTTATGTATTTCTACTTTAGAAAACATGTTAGTCATTACAAATAACTGTCTTAGGAGTTAGCATGAATGTTTAATGATTTTTTTCCCAATTAAACTTTTAGAAGTTAACTTAAAATTACTCTCAAATTTATGTGGAATGTAGGGGTTAGTAACAGAAGTCCCATTTATTTAAGGATAATTGTTTCTGTATCACCGAGGCATAAAATTAATACTTTTTTTCTTATAATTACTTAAGCTTTTAATTAATTTAGCCACAAGAAGCACTTGATGAAGCAATTATGAAAAGCTCCCTAGGCTTTTGATCTATCCCTTTCATAAAAATAACTGGATTGTAATATCAAAATATGTAAACAAATACAATGACTGTTTTTGCATTTGAGTTTTATACAATTAAATTGTATAATTTTATTTTGTTTGATTGTGCCAAATGACATGTTTCCAAAAACCAAAGTTACTAAATTATGAACATTCCACAATCACTATTGAATGGAAAACACAATAAAATACTGAAGAGTGTGAGGCCGGCTTTGATTATGATGCATAATTAAAAATCCAAAAGTAACCATGACTAAAATGATTTCTGTGACATTTTCTTTTTTTCCCCTTATCTCTTTATTTCTTTTCTTTCTCATCCTCCTCATTGTCCTTCCCTACTCCTCTTTAAGCAAATAGAAATATTCTAAGTTAAGCCAAATTAATTTTAGAAGTAGAGAGGAGGGATTTGTCATAAGAAGGAATAGAAATTATTTCTTAAATACAAGTTATCTCATGTTAAAATCAATGCAAGAGAAAATCTAATTAATCTCTACTTAGCCAGCTCTCTGCATTAACTCAGGTTCTCAACTTCCTTAGTGGAAGATACTAGTTTCCAGGGTAGGCTGCCTTCCATAAGCAGAAGGCATCTTTAAAAAAAAAAAAGAAAGAAAAAAGAAAACAAAACAGCATTGATTGTTTTATTTTGTATTTCTCTGATTACTAATAAGGTTGATATTTTCCCATGTTGTTCAATTTATTTATAAATCTTTTTATTTTATTTTATTTTATTTTATTTTATTTTATTTTATTGTGCTAAGAGCATATAACATGAGTGCTACCTTTTTAAGCAAATTTTCAAGTGTGTGATATTGTTGGCTGCTATAGTGTTGTACAGTGGATTTCTAAAGTTTATTCATCTTGTTTTACTAAAATTTCATACCCTTTAATAGTAATTCCCTATTTCTCCCTCCCCCTGGCAACCACCATTCCTCTCTTTGAATCTATGAGTGTAACTGCTTTAGATTTCTCATATTAATGGAATCATGCAGTATTTGTCTTTCTTGCAATGGGCTTATTTTACTTATCATAATGTTTTTAAGGGTCATTTATGTTGTAGCATGTAACAGTAGTTCATTCCTTTTTAAAGGGGAATAGTTTTCCGTTGTAGACCACATTTTGTTATCCATTCATCCACTGATGGACATTTATGCTGTTCCCATTCTGGCTCTTTTGCATAGTGCTGTAGTGTCCTCTGACCATCTCACCAACTTTATGTTGCTCTCAATGGTCACTTGTATCTGTTACCTCACATGTTAATGCCATTTGCTCTTGTTAGTTCATAATTTACTTAGAATTTTGCATAATTTAATGAAATAAGAATGTTAAGAGAAAAAATTTTTTTCCTGAAAAACCAAGGGAAATACTTTGGAAGTGAATAAAAGCAAGCTGGTTAAAATATACTAAAAATTTCAAAACAATGGAAAATTCTAGAAGGCTTTTGTATTCCAGTTACTTTACAGATACCTTTAACATTTTCCTCCACTTAAAAAAAATACTAGAAATCAAAGGCAGTGTATGGGATTTAAAAAAAAAAAAAAAAAGAATAAAGAATCCCAAGCTGTAGGTTCTTAGTCAAATAAAAGTTCTTGGTGATCCAACAAAACAGTAGCAGTCATATGTATTAAATGGATACACCATTTCTATAATTCTGTTTTAATTATTTTATTTGCTTAACTAGTTCAGTAAATTACCAATTCTAGAATTCAAGAAAATAGGATTTCTAGTGTACTTTGTAATTTATTTGAGGAAAAAAAATAATGTAAAGAGAATCTTTTTCTTTATTAGAATGAGGCTGACTGGATTCTGTAGGAGTTTGCACATCTAAATATTGTTTGGAAGACAGACTTGAGGAGCTATGCCTGCTATTTGGATTGGCTCTATCTTCTGGAAATTCTGGAGTTTTTACTCAATAACATGAACAAAATAATTTACAGTAAAGAACATGGATGAGAAACAGGTTTCACCATGAAAGCCAGCTCTGATTAACTGCTAGTGGCTACTTGAGGATCTGTGCTGAGATGAATTTAAAGCCCCTTCCACTTTTGAGTGAAGCGCCCTGGTCCATGGTGAGGACACCCACGGGCACAGGATGGAGCAGACCAGTAAAACTATGACAGCCTTGTTCTTCTGAGCTACCTCCACATTTCTTTTAGTGTTTTGCAGTCTTATAAATGAATGGTTTTCTACGTATTTCTTTTCTTCTTTTCCTTCTGTTGAGGAAACTCCCATTGGCGACATACCTGGGCATTGGTTAGCCACTACATTAATGAGAAAGATCGTGGGCTATGCACAATGCACTGTTATGGTTGACACTGGAAACACAGCATGTCTTTGTGCCTCACCACAAATGAGAACCACTTCATTCAAATGAAAACCACTGGATTTTCTTGCTGTCCCCTTGAAAAACTGAGTAACTACAGTTAACTTTCACTAAACAAAAGCAGTCCCTAAAATTTATCCCCCAAATACTATCCTTACAATTAAGAGTGCTACAGAATATGAAGGCAAGAGACCATTCCAATGATCAATATTTAATTTAGTGAATTTAATTTCAATGAATCTGGATGCTAAAATGACTCCCTGCTATTTTCACCATTCTTCACATGGCTTTGAGTTTATTTTAAGAGGCCAGTCTTCCCAGATGAAAAATAGAGTAATTTCTAAGATACCATAGTCACAAGGTTTATGGTATTAAGAAACTGAATAAGAAATATTACTTGGCAGTAATCTTTAACAAATGTGGAAAATGAAATTCTGACTTTTTAATGTAAATGTGGCTGGAATTATTTCTTGGAAGAGAAAATCAATAAACATATTCTCAGAAATAAAATATAATCTTTGAATATTATCTTCTAAATGTTCCCCACACTCTAAATGCTCCTTGTCACATGTACACATAAAAGATACAGTGTGCTATATAGATGTTAGATATGAGAAAGTTGATGATGCAAATGTGTAGATCTGCACACGTTAGGGATAATTTTATTTCAGTTTAATGCCTAGAGTATAATTGGCATCAGGAGTAAAAAGAAATGAAACCTTATTCATATAACAATTATTTATCCAATGCCTACAATATACTAGCAACTGTTCTGGTTCTGCCCTTGGGAAGTTTACCAACATGCAAAGGATGGGCTCGTAGGTTAATAGCTGAAGAGAATATGTCACAGGTCATATTAGGGCTATGCCCAGGCTTCTACCGAAATGTATCATAAATCCCTGTCATTCCCAACTTGCTTTACCCCAGCATAAACCAAGTTAGCTTTATTGTACAGATAAGAAAACTTGAAATTATTAAGTGCTCATGTTAAGTGTTAACTTACAGTCTTGACTTACCAAATCTATAACAGTAAAGCAAGTCCCACATTTTAGAACATGTGGCATGTGATTTCAGCCACTCAAATGGGATAAATCATGCTATAATTACAGTTTACAAGCCGGAGATATTCTCTTTTCAATGTTTAATCCTCTTAATGACATTATTTATTTTTTACTGGAAACCAATTTAGGAAATCATGTTAGTCCACTAAGCACTTCAGATAAGGTGATTCCACGAAGCATTCCAACATTATCACAAGGAATTGCTTTCGCATGCCATAAAAGAAAAAGAAATAAGCAGAATATGGCCTGCTGAAGGAGTTTACAGTTTTACAGCCCCTCCCACTGCAGCACATAAGTCACTCAGTTACAGTTAACTTTGGATTATCCCTCCCAGATTGAAAGCCAGACAGCCATCACGCACTCTGGGCCCGTGGTGCCATTTTTATGTGTGTTTCTAAATCAATGATGAGGGTATCGGAACCAATGCTGGACATGGACATGGCAAATTACAGTGAAGTTTTGGACCCAACTTACACGACTCTGGAGTTTGAAACTATGCAGATTCTATATAATTCAAACGGTGAGTTCTCATCTGCTCGTAGATAAAAAGAAAAGTTAAGTATAATGAGGGAAGTAAAACTGAGCCTCCCAGGTGGTAGCTCCGTGTTTTATTGCTGGAGTATTCAGGGCTTGCTTTTTAAGGCCACAAATCTGAGGCTTTTGTACTTCATCACAAAATTTAAATTAACAATGCTATGGCTATTTTATGTTTGAGGCAGAAAAAGCTTAGTTATGCGCAATAAAGTCACCTCCGAATTCTGTCATGGGCCAGTTAGGTAAAAAGAGTAGTTTCAGCAGTTATTTTATTTACTGTAAATCACAGTAATAAGTAATATTGGCAGGTTGGCTGTAAAGTATATTTTCTATGCAACATTTAAAATGACATATGGAGAAGTTTCTGTAGAACACTGCAGAGTTTTACTGGATGCCTCTTTTCATTATTCCAGTTCTCAATTGCTGCTGCTGAGAAACTATTTAAAATTCTATCAAGTTTTTGCACTGAACACAAATATGAAAAGAAATGAAGGTTTATATTGTAACCACACTTGACAAGCTAATGTTTAGCCTCACAAAGCTCTTGGTATTGTAACATTTTAACTAAATAAGACATGACTTGTTTAGGGCTCATGTCTTTATAGAATACAGTCACTGTTGAGTTTGAATTTAGATTTTTTTTTCAAGTAAAAGTCTTGTCCAAGATCAGTAATAGTTGTTAGAACTCCTGAAATCTACTAATTCTGTATACTTTGGAAAATGTGTGTGTGTGTGTGTGTTGGGGACTGAGAATGTATCATGCACTCAGGATATCTTAATGTTCTACTATGCTGTACAATTTCAGTGACTGTCATAGCTGTTATGTTTACAATAAACAATAATAACTTATTAGTGGGAAGGTCTCTAAAACTTTTCAGAAGATGAATTCTGAAATTTTAGCACAAAAGAGTTAAAATGAATTTGTAGTGCGACCACTAGGAAGTCACTATTTTGAATCCTTATGTGTAGACTTGACTAAAAGGTTTTAATAGAGTATTTACCTCAATAGAGTCATACATTTTTTAAAGACTATAGATGACTAAATAGTAGGGACAGATTTACCATAAATATTTACCAAAACAATTGACTTGTATGGCTCCTTCCAAAGTGTTGTCTATCTTGTTTTCTTGTAATAACGTGTAAGTTTCTTGTTAATAATATGTAACTATGACAGTAAACTGGAAACAAGAGTTGATTTTTTTTTTTTTTTTGGTATTTCCATTTAATCTTCCAAAACACAATCAATCTTTAACGCTTCTAACTGCCATATATCTAATATCTCTTCTGTTTGTGTTACCAAAAGAAAAATTCCTAGCATTTAAATTCTATACTGTCACATGATTAGCCTCAAGCATATCCTCATTAAAGATTTTTTAACTTCATGAAATTACATATGACAATATTTGTCAGCTCAAAAGTATTTGTAAGTAGAATATATCTTTTGTCACAGAATGTAATTGGGACATGATAGTCTTTGATTTTATCTTTCATTATATTGAAAATATAACAATGAATTTTTATCATATTTATATTACTATACAATTATGATGAATTTAAGTTTATAGTGTATTACTTTATATGTTTGATATCTTTTGAGTACATGGAGATTTTTAAATATGTAGTAAACAATATTAACTAATTTAAGAAATATTTAAGTAAAAATATCTATGTTGATTTCTTTAAGCCTCTTCTTCAAAACTATTAGTGCCTACTTTATGCTAGGCATAGTTCTTAGAGCAGGAAGGCAGAGGGTGACTAAGACAGATGAATCCTCTGACATCACAAAGTTTATTTTCTGTGGGGAAAGATGAGTAATAAATGAGCAAAACGAAGGATAATGTAATTTCAGACAACAAAATGGTTATTTTGAAATATAAGCAAGGTTCTAGGTTCTACTTGAAGGGCAGATGGGAGGTGACTTAGATGTGCGTTTTGAGTATGTTTTGCATAAAATGTGGGATGTGAGAAGAATCCGGATAGCCAGCTTGAAGAAATTCTTGAGGAAGCGCTTTCTTTCCAGGCAGAAGGAACAGCAAATGTAAAGGCTCTGAAATGGGAACAGACTTCAAGGGAAAAAGAAAAAATAAAAGAGGCAACATTACTGGAGAATAGTGCACAGGATGAAACTAGTACCAGATAAAGGGAACAGAGCAGTGGGGGTCGGGGGGAGGGACTTCACTCAGGGCTCTACAGTTGTCAGCTTTATTTTGTATCTAAGGGTTGGATGCAGAAAGTCAATATGGTGTGAATTTCTTATGCCAAGAGTACTTTGGGGTCTTAGGTAATAAGCAGTAGAGAAACAAGGGTGGAAGTAGAGAAATTAGATAGGAAGCTAGTACAATAATCCAGGGGAAAGATTATGGTTGCTTGAATAGGGGTGGCCATGATGAAAGGGTGAAAAGTTGTGGGTTTGATATGTATTTTAAGTATTAATTTATTACTGGATTGGAATATGAGCAATGAAGGAGAGAATTCAGGGAAGTTTCCCAGATTATTTGCCGTAGGTACCAGACGGTACCATTGACTGACTAGGGATGATTAAAGGAAGCACATGTTCTAGGGGAAAAAAAAAATCAGAGTTCTATTTTTGATACTGTAATTTGCAATTCTTATTAAACTCCAAAGTGAAGTTGTTAAATAGGAATTTGGGCATTTCAGACTAATACCCATGGGAGGCATCAGGACTAGGAATAAAATTGGGGGATATTTTCATCATACAGATGATGTTTAATGTCATGGGACTAGATGAGGTTCCCTTGGCAATGAGTGTCGTTGGGGGACTGAGCCCTATGGTATCCCAAAGTTTAATCGTCAGAAATGTGAGTGGGGAGATTGGGATGGAGACTGACAGAAGCAGCCAGTGGTTCAAAGGAGAGCACTGGTATGGGGCTTCCAAGAAGCCAAGGAATGGACTATTTCCAGCCTATGAGTGATTTATACAGGAAATACTGAGTACTAACTGGCACTCAATTCATTCTCTTTCTTTAACAGATAGTTCTGTCCCGGAGACGACGAGTATGAATACCGCAGATAATGGGGTCAATTGTCTGTGTGCCATATGTGGGGACAGGGCTACGGGAAAGCACTATGGAGCCTCGAGCTGTGACGGGTGCAAGGGCTTCTTCAGACGCAGCATTCGCAAGAGTCACGTCTATTCCTGCAGGTACCTGACATGCTCCTTGTAGGAAGGTTACCTTGAGAGGTGTTTCAGAGTGGCATTCATGAAGCAAGGGAATAAAACTCAAAGCTTTCATAGTTCTGTAACTGTAAGGACAAAATATATAAACTTCATTAAAAGTGAAGGTGGGTATGTATGCAGATGCATTCACACAGGTGGTTCTTTTTATGAAACATCCTAGACTTACAACACGTGCATAAAAAAAATCCATGTACTTATCACCCAGCTTAAACCAATACAGTTGAAGCCTCTGGCGGACACCTCGCCCATCACCTTTTCTTCCTCCCCTTTCTCCCAGAGGTAACTACCGTCTGAAATGTGGTGTTTGTCTTTTCCTTATTTTTATTGTTTCATCATGTGTTCATATACCAATAGACATTTTAAAATCAGTATTTAAATGGTTTCACAATGCATGTATTTTTACTGCTTATCTTTTTAGCATCACATCCGGAGTCCTAAAATTATAAAGGTGCAGATAATTTTTGTAGCTTGTTGATGTTAATGAATAGAATAAAATTTTCAGTTCTAAAATTTTAAATGTGATTCTCATGCTGCAGTTTTGCTGTTGAATTTTTTTGGTCTAAAACTTATTTTAACTATATGGTATGTGTCACATGTTTCTAGTAGGCTTTTAAAAAATAATATCTAGTCAACATTATAGCACAATGTAGGATTACATAGTTCACCTTGAGTATTCAGAATGACAAGTTCTTGCATGCAGGTTACATCTGTGTTAAATATGGGCTATTAAAAATGACTGATTTTTGCAGAAAAACATCTGTGCTCGCTCTGTCTCTGAAAGTCACGCATAGAATTGTTAAGGTGTTTTAGGAGGAAGTTGGATGTTTGGGAAGAAGTTAACTCTCTCACAATGTGATGCCATTTGACTTCTAGGGCTGTGGGAAAAGTTAATATAAAACTCCCAAATATCTAACTAGTATCCTCTAGTAATTTTTCTAGGAGAGCTTAAAGTAGGTTAAAAAATGTAAATCATCCACTTTAAAACCTTCTTGGTAAACAAAAAAGAGTGTATTCTTGCTTTTCTTTTACAGCCCAACTGAAGAGGTTATAAAGTAGATCAAGTAGATTTTCATCAAACACGTTTTCTTTGATTCCATTAAATACTGAGTGCTTCCAAAAGATTAATAATTAAATACAAAATAACATGAAAACAATATTTCTTACAATGTTTTAAGTCATGTGTTCTGTTCAAGGTGAAATACACATGCATATAAAATGGCCATCCAAGCAACTAAATCCAACAACAACTTTCAAATAAGAGTCAGGGAATGTCAGCACACAGAGCTCTCAAGATTTCCCCTCTTCCTGTGTAGGGAAAAGTGGGAAAGAGATGTTCCCATAGCAACTTATGGAAATTTAAAAAAATATTCCAACAACATGTATGGCTTTACTCTTACCACCTTCCCAGCATCAATACTTCTGCCAATTTAGCCGCCTTTACACATTTTGGTGTTAAGCAAATGCTATGATTTTCCATTTGGACAATATTATATTGATGTAAGTTGAGGGCCATAAAGTCTTTTTAAGCTCAGGTTTTTGCTGGTCTCAGAGTCTTTTAAGTACACTCACATAACAACCTGTGATGGTAAGTCCTCCCTATTCTGTAACTGTAAGGTAACTTGGGATGTTAAATAATATTCCCAGGTTCTATGGACAGCGAATGGTGGCCCTGGGAATAAAGCTCAGGTTTAATTCCAGAGGCTGTATTCTTTTCTTTAATGTACAGTTTAGTTTTCAGTATGTTCGTAGAGTTGTGCAAGCATCAGTACAACCAATTTAGAACATAGCATCATCCTACAGGGACCTCTTAATACCCTTGTGTAGTCATTCTCCATTTCCTGTAGCTCCCTGCCCACCAATGTAGGGGAACTGTTTGTTTCTGTAGATTTGCCTCTTTCACACATTTGATGTATATGAAATTGTACAATAAGTGACCTTTTGCATCTGACTTCTTTCACTTAGATTAGTGTTTTCTAGGTTTATACATATTGTAGCATGTGTCAGCACTTCATTCTTGTTTATTGCCAAATAATAATATTACGTTGTGTAAGTACACCACATTTTGTTTATCTGTTCATCGGCTGATAGGCATGTGTGTTGTCCCCACTTTTTGTCTCTTATGAGCAATGCTGCTGCGGACATTTGTGTACAAGTGTTTGTGTGGACATATGTTTTCATCTCTCTTGGGTATATCCCTAAGTGTGGAGTTGCTGGGTCATATGCTAACTCTTGTTTAACTTTTAGAAGAACTGCCAAACTTTCTTCCTAAGCATCCACATCATTTTGTATTATAACCAACAATATATGAGAGGGCCAATTTTCTCACATCTTTGTCAACATTTGTTTTTGTCTGTTTTTTCTGATTATGGCTGTTGTAGTGGGTGCGAAGAGACCGTACTTTCAAGACTGTGTTCAAATGTCTCTTGATATGTAATTTGGCATTTAGAGTAAACTCCAATTGGATGTGAGGTAAAATGAATAGAGGAATACTTAAGTAGAGAAAAGAATGAAAGTGCAGAGGAGTGAAGTTCTCATAGATTCTCCCTCGCACTGAAACCATTTAGCAGTACACATTAGAATTTATATACCAAAGATTATTAAACTAGGCTTGGCTTTCATGGCTCTTGCTAGAAATGATCATGGATATTGCCCAAAAGTGAGATATCGTTCAGTTTTATTTTATTATAAAGACTGCACAAGAGGTGAGACTTGTTTTTCCATGTACATGCTGATCATGAAATTGGAAAAGTCGTAGTTTACTGTTCTTATACATTCTTTCTATTGATCCAAATTTGACCATACTTTAAAAAATCTATTTGCTTTTTTTGATACATAATAATTTTCTGCAAACTAACATATCTTTGTTTGATATTATAGGTTCAATCGGCAATGTGTTGTTGACAAAGACAAAAGGAATCAATGTAGATACTGTCGATTAAGAAAGTGCTTTAGAGCAGGAATGAAAAAAGAAGGTAATAATATACAATATAATGATGATTAATATTATCGATGAAAAGTGTCACACACATATATTATCATTTAATCACAATAATCTTTACATGAGTTCTGATCTTCCTCAATGAAGAACCTACAGTTCCTTGAGTTTAAGAATTTGTTCATATACATACTCAGCTCATAAGTGGTGGAGACAGTCTTTATTTGGTGATGGTCTGATTTTACACTGTTCTGTCCACTAGTGTGTTATCTCTGGCAACAAAATTATTGTCTAAACAACACTCCAGTGTCTTGTTCAAAAGATAAGTGGTGAAATATATTAAAATAGGATGCAATTATAAATGTATTTTAAATCATTTTTATTCTCAACAACAACTGAGTATCTTTATAGATTTCATAAACATTAAACTGAACGTTGACTTTTCATGCATTCATTTATTTATTTAACAAATTTATTGAGCACTGCTGCTTTCCAAACACTGTTCTGGGTGCCAAGGTTTCAGTAGTGAACAAAATAGTCAAAATCGTCCCCTCTCAGGGTGCTTATATTCTATTCAAGGACAGAGACAATAGACTAGATACTGCATTTTAATGGGCACTAATTTCATTTTGAACATAATTCAATAATCTGGTTATATTATACTCCATTCTAACTATGGTTAATTTTGCAACAAATGTGTTTAGCACATTTAAAGTTTGGCAGGGAATGGCTGCTATGAGATTTTGTGCTTAATGAGTTTTGCCACATGCTTAGGCCTATCACGTACAAAGAGATACTTTTCAGGACGATTTCACACACCACTGAAAAATTAAATTAAATCTAATAACTATGCTACAGACATGTAAAGAATATCAAACCTATCTTAAACATAGTTTTTTTCCTATGTCACTCAATATATTCAAGAGACAAAAATTTCCTGTTTCATTCGGGTGCTGGTCTCAAAGTGAAGGCAGATTAAAGTTCAAAAATTTAAAGGAGAAACACTTTTTCATTTCAAAATAACTTATTTCCAGTGGCATGTTTGGTAGCTTATGGGATTAATTACATACTTTGTCAGTCATCTCCATCCGTTTCTACTTGAACCCCTGCTTCACTCCTACAAAAGTACAGGCGAGTCTCAATTCTGTGTTTCCTTTAAGAATTTTGCAATTTGTTAAATAAAATTATTTTCAAAAGTAGTGAAATTATGTTTTGAACTGTTCATAGAATAATGCATTAATTTTTCCTAAATAGATTAGGAAGGAACTTCGAGCTTTCAAAGCAGATATATTTCTCTTATTTATAGTAATAGCATAATACTAAGGTTAGACGGAAACACATATAAATATGGTTTTATGATAGCTGCAAGAAGATTACAAATGTTTACAATATCTTTTAGTATTTTTCTAAAGATTGATCAGGTAAATAAAATTCATAAAAGTATAGCTTACATTTTAATTTTTTATATCCACATTTACACTTCCAAATGAGTCAACTTAGGCTGAAAATCAATGACAATATTTTTTTAAAAAGAGGAGGGGAGTAATCTACCAGTAAATATGAGTTCAAAGTAAAATATTAATGGTTCACTCCAACTAAAGATTACTCACTCTTAAAAGCAAGGAGTCTGGTATTTTCTTTTTCAAATTAACGGAGTTGATATTTAATAGTAAGTTTTGGTTAGGTAGTAGATTTTGACATACAAATTGGTGAATTTCTTTAATAAAAGAATAATTACAAAAAAAATTCTGACAGTTTTGTGTTTTCAGCAGAATTGGGTAGAGCATTAATGCAAATAACTTTGTTTTCTTTCTTTATGGTTAAGAGAAGATCATTTTACCTTTTATGTTTTGAAATCCAACTTTGACATCCAACTTACATTATTCTTTATATAGCAAATATTCAAATTCATACTCCCCTCTCACTCTTTCTTATATTTAAAATTTTAGTTTTCAATAAAAAATTGGGGGCTGCACATTGTTCTTTCTTCCTTCTGAAAGAAGCAGATCTACCTCTTTCTTAGAAGACTTTTATGTAGTACATAATATTTCTTCATTGTTCCAAAATGCTGATTTTCCAGTCTCAGCCTTCTAAAGAGAGACCCCTACACGCTGCAAGTTTTGTTTTATTGTTTATAAACTGTCCCGAGAACACTGTTTCACAACAGATCATAAGATTGCAATCCTAAAATCATCTCAACTAAAATAAATTTACTTTCCATTTTTGCTAGTGTTTTAGAGGAAAAAGAAAAATGGGAGTTTCAAAATGTGTGACTCATATTTTCTGACCGTGAATACACTCTTATCTTTGACCTGGTCATTCTCACAGGCGATACCCTTCCTCTAGTTATCTTACAGTTTTATTAACTTTGAGAGAATGGAAAACCATCCTATTAAAAATACAGCATGGCTGAACTGGCTGACCCAACACTTTATAACATGCATGCCATCATGAAGTCCCAAAAGGCAATATTTTATGAGCTCTAGTGACAAGCCTGGCTCTTTCTACTTTCAAAAGTGGTACAGAATGAAAAATATCTTCAGTCCTACTTTTCTCCCTGCCTATACCCCCCTCCCAAGTTGTTTTAGAAATATCCCTTCTCTCTTTTTATACTATTTTTTTTATTTCAAACTGTATATTCTGACATATATTGAAGAGAACTGACCAACAAATACTGCGATTTTTCTCCCCAGCTGTGCAAAATGAACGTGATAGAATAAGTACCAGAAGAAGCACATTCGACGGCAGCAACATTCCCTCCATTAACACACTGGCACAGGCGGAAGTTCGTTCTCACCAGGTACTGCTGCCCCAGGGTCCAGCCCTGTTTATTAGACTCAAATGTTTATTTAGGCATAATGCAAAAATGATTTAAGTTCATTCAAATGCACTCGTTACTCTAATTCATTACTCTGTTCAAATTCAAGAGTTTTACTTTTGGAAATATTTCTGGACTGTTGACTTAATTTTGACTCTTCCTGGACAAGTTCCTGTTTTTTAGATAGAAAAATGATAAATGATGCATTTCAGTCTCAGATTGTTAAAGGAAAAGTGTGTTTACAAGGTTGAGTTAAAATCCTTAATGTGTAACACAGCTCTCTGTGGGCAGCATCTTGTTGTGTTGGTCAGATCTGTAAAGGCAGTTACCACAGCTTTGAGGGTGTTAGTTGAGATCTATTGTCAGAGACTTCTTCCTTGAAAATGACTTCTAGACTCAGGAACTCACCTTGGCACCTGCTTGGGAAACAGGTATTTAAGGGAAGAGCTAGAATTTGGAAAACACATGAGAAAGCTGATTATTTTAAATTTCTAGGGTGAGAATATCAGTTCTAAAGTCAAAAAATATATATAGGTGATCAGTTATATAAATAAAAGTAAATCTCTTAAGAATAAAATAAAGAAAACTTCGGAAGAAAGTTTATTTTGGCGGTGCCCCTATTAGAAATGTTAATGATAATTTTTCCATTATAAAGCAAATTATGAAATAGCTAACTATTAATCAGGTCCTATAATGAGTCAGTGCAACTACTTTCGTTTTTGATAACACAGGGGTAATATGATGAGGTTAACATCAGCATTATCATCATCGTTACTTGAAGATTACTTGATGGTCCTATAAAGTATTTGGAGAATGGCCTCAAAGGAGCTGTGAGGAAATACACACACACAACAGGAAGACACGGACACACATACACATGTTCAACAATTAAGTTCATAAGAACTGTTAGAAAGTGATTTTTTTCAGCAGAGGAGCATTTGAACACAACTTATATTTTAGACAGTTCAAAATTTTCTGTCATTTTAAAGCTTTATACTTTAAGGTTTTCAAGGTGCTTAGTCAAAGATTGGTGTCTTAACTTTGGGTGGGCTTCCGTGGAATGCAGCAACAGCAATCGTCTGGCTTCTCCTCCAAATCTCTTCCCCTTTGTTTGGTAAACTTAATCCGATGGAAACTTTTCTTCATAGACTACAACAAATTAAAGATGGACTTTCTTAATGGAACTATCACCTTTTAACTAAAAATAAAATCACACAGCGTATTTCATGTGGATACTAAATCTCTCTTTGTATAGTCTTTTTGAATTACAAACCTCTCCAAAAGTGGTGGTACCTTCTTTTACAGATTTGGCCAATAAAATAAGATACTGCTCCCAGACTAGGGTACTAGGCAGTGAAGGTTCTTAATCTCACTTGTACTAATAGGTATTTTATTTCTCAATTTTAAAATGTTCAGTACATTTCAGGATACCATGACGACAGTGCCACCTTCAATGGTGTTTACTTGTTGCAGTCACAGAAAAAAAGAGAAGTATTACTCCTACTATTTTAAATAATAAATTAATATAATGCTCTTCTTGATGCCAGATCTCAGTCTCAAGCCCTGGTGCAAGCACTGACATAAATGTTAAGAAAATTGCCAGTGTTGGTGATGTCTGTGAATCCATGAAACAGCAGCTCCTGGTGTTGGTGGAATGGGCTAAATACATTCCTGCCTTTTGTGAGTTACCGCTAGATGATCAGGTATCGTTTAAAGAAATTCTGAATGCTTGCAAAAAAAAAAAAAAATGGTTTTTGAACTTGGCTAAGTTTTTGTGTTCTTTGAATGACATTTGTAGTAGATTTACTACATTTGGCAGCGGTTAAATTACCTTATGAGAAAAAGATTGGTTTTCTTGTTCATTCATCTTGTTCTGTGAAGAGGCAGACTGTTTAAATTCTACTTTAGAGGTCTTAACAAATGTTATCGATTGGATGAGAGTTGATCAAGCCAATGTTTTTCCCTCTTGGAGTTTAGAAAGGTTAAGTAAGGGAGAAAGCAGGTAACTGTCATTGTGAGACAAAGTATTAGAAGAGTAAACATCTGGGAAGCAAATGGTAAACCACTGTGTCTTGGTGTTTACTGAAGGTGCGTATAAAATTCCTCAGAAATACCAGGCCACTTCTAGACAGAAACCACACAAGGGTGTGTTGATATCTTTGTATGCGCTTTTATGCAATTAACATATAAAATTTTGCCTTTCATGTTGTCAATTTTATTCTAGCATTTACTATATAAAAATTATAGATCTGGTTAAAAAAAAAAAGTCTGTAGACTTGTACTCTGAAACCTACAGAAAATACAGAGAATTCAAATACAGTGATCTTTTTCTAATATGTATATATATTCATATTTTGTCATGTGTACATTAAGATATTTTAATCAATAGCTAAAAATTATAATTTTCTAATTAGACTATAAAGATTAGATTATTAGTTTCAGAACCATTTTAACTCTTCTAGATAGATATATTTTGAGGACGTGAATAATTTGGTAACTTCCAGTTTCCCCCAGACTGAACAAAGCATGGTATGTAATATAACCAGTGTATATTTTTACACCTTCTGACCAGTGCTCTTCATCATCGATACACAAAAACAAAGAAACAATCAAAGGGAAAGGGGCATGATTATTTAAAAATAAAAGAAGGGCAAAATATTTACACAACCAGAAAATAAAAGTGATCACAGGAAGTTAGCAGTTATATTTCTAGGAGAGCATTTCACCTGGTGACAAAAAGAAAACGCTGTGAAATCTGAAATCATTCTTAAAATGTTCTGTAACTCCCTTCCTGGTGTGAGTCATGGTTATTGACATATCGTAAAGATAGCTTGGCTCAGAAGGTTATTTCAGAGTGAATAATGCTAAATTGCTAAAACCTACTTGTCTCACCCCAAGCCATATAAGGAGGGTGATGTTATTTATCAGCTTTATATTTTTATTATCACTCTTTGAAAGTTGCTGACACGTATGAAGACAATGATTTAAAAATTGGGAAATTGAAATCCAGTAACTTGTCAATGTTTTTTATTTATTAACTGACACTTCAATATTAACAGTTTAACACTGATAGCCATGGATTGGTGACTGTCTATTATAGGTAAGTCATTAGGGAATTAGTTTTCACTTGCATTATATATTACATTATTTTTTTCAATGCTCTCAGAAACTCTGTGGCATAAATTTTATAATCTCCACTTAACAATTGTAAAAACTGAGCCATAGATCACTTAAATTCACTTAGTAAATTCATCAAACAAATATTTATTAGGACTATTATTCAGTTTTAGGAACTATGAGTATTTGGCAGTAAAAATACAGATTACATCACTATCCTTGTAAAGTTTGCACTGTACTTGGGAGACACAGGCAATAAAAATGTACAGATTATGAGTAAGTTAATTCTAGGTGGGGATACGTTCTATAAAATGAAATGGGATGAGTTGTTAGAGAATGACTGGGGGTGGAGTGGTAACAGATACTTTAAACTGGGGACCAGAAAAGATTTTTCCTGAGACCTAAGTGGCAAGAGGCCAAGCTTGTCAAGATCTGAAGAGAAAGCATTCTGGGTGCAGGGACAGCACGTTCAAAGGCTCTGAGACAAGCAGGCATCATGTGCTTGGAGAAAAGTGAGCCAAGGATGTTGCAAGATGGAACCAGAGACGTGGGCGGGGAGCGCAAAGCATTGAGCCATCACCTCATCTGAGCCCACAGTCAAGGTGTTTAGATTTCATTCGAAGGCCATCTTAACCCTCACCCTAAGAAACCAGTGAAGAGCTTTTTGCAAAGGAGTGATATGAACTGATTATTATTTTACAAATGTCATCTTAGAAGCTCTGTCAAGGAGGACTTAGAATGGAGGAACTAGAAAGGAAGCAGGAATACCTATTAGCTCTTTGGAAAGCCAGGTGAAGAATGGCCAAGGCTTGCACTGAGGCGGCAGCAATGGAGAAGCAATGTTAGGACTTGCTTGGATGCTGGTGCCGTTTACTAAGATGATGATGATGTTGGAGAAGCATCACTCTGATGTGTTAAACTTGAAGTGCCTCCTATTCTTCCTACTGGTGATGTTCAGCAGGCAGTTGAGCTCATTTGAGAGCTTAGTGCAGAGTTAAAGTTTCAATCTAGAGAGTGTCAGATTCCTCTTCCCTCATTCACTGTATCGCAAGTCTTCGCTTTGTTTTAGTTTATTTAGTTTACTATGTGTAAGAGATCGTGTTTTACATACAGTTTCTCATCGAGTCCTCGTGACTTCACTTTGAGATTTTTATCACTATCTCCCTCGGATAGATGAAAACAAATGAGTCCCAAACATACTGGTTAACTAACCCAGGCTTAAACAGGTAGTAAGTGGGCCAAGCCAGAATTAGAACTCTGATTTGTTTGACTGTATTTCATTCCCAAACATCATTCACTCCCAAACACTTAACTGTTGTTTTTGTTCATTTGTTGGTTTTGCTGCTATTTGTATTGACTTGTCAGTTTTTGAAATTTTGAAAAATAAAACTCTGTTGACATGCTAAAATAGAAAAATAGAAGGCTTAATGATGGCAAAAATCTATGAATATTACACTCTTTAAAAAGAGTCTTAGGCTTAATGAACACTAAGTTAATCATACTCATATTATACAATCTTTTAATCATTATATTTTATAATTAATTGTTAAACTTGGAATTTTTCATTAAGGTGGCGCTGTTGAGAGCTCACGCAGGGGAACATTTACTGCTTGGAGCTACAAAGAGATCCATGGTATATAAAGATATTTTGCTTTTGGGTAAGTTTTTTTTTTTTTAATTTGAGAAAAAATTATGCATGCTTTAGCCTTCCATGGTGTCTGGTCTATATGTATCAAGCATTCATAGACACTGTCAGAGAGTGCTGTCATTTCAAAAATTGATTTCATTGGTCAGGTCCTCACTCAGGCTCTATTTTTTCTTGCTTTTATTGCAAGGAAGTTCAGAGTGCATTAAGATATAAAAATAAAAAAATAGACGTTGCTCAATAGAATTAATATTGGGGTATGTTTAAATCATATCAGGACAAAGAATGATTTGTGTCACCATCTGATGGAGTCCCAGTGGTGTTTCATACACCCTCAATGTCTACTTAAAAATTGTAGTGTGTATTATTTTATACTCTTTTAAGGAACATGTTTATCTCCTGTGATATCATTGCCCACGATATGCTACAAAATTGCAAGTTAAAAAAAATTTTGGTGACACTGCCTGAGAAATTCTGATAGTTAATGAGCAGTGCTGACACAGGGAACAGTAAGATGGCAGGTGGAATGGAGGGGCAGACGGGATAAGACACAGAAGAAACACTTGTGTCTCCATGAAGTGCTCCAATCCTCCACTTTATTTATAAAATTAGCTTTCCTGTGAGAGAATTGAGATTCCTCTAATGCTTATTAGCTCTGCCTCCCTCTGGCTATGTAAAATAATGACTAAATTGTCCATTCTATTTTTGTGATAGATATTTTATCCCACAATATAAATAAATTGAACGTAATATCACAATATTTATTGAGGGCTTACTCTGTAAGACGCATTGCTTTAAGTGCTTGACATGTATCTACACACAATCTCATTTAATCCTCACAATAACCCTAAGGAATGGGTACTAATATTTTCAGCCTATTTTGCAGTGGAATAAATGAAGGCAGAAAAAGTTCACCTAAGGTCACAAAGTAAGTAAGGGATAGAGCCAGGATTCTAAACCACGTAACGTGACTGCAGAGACTGAGATTTTAAGTTCTATTAAACACACTCTTGTATTTTTAGGACCGCTACAATACTGTTCTCCTTGTAAATCTGAATACAATATACATAGAAAACAAAATGTGTTTACCACATAGTTCTAAATCCTTTTACCCTAAATAATTAGGTAATTTAACTTTTCATAAGCAGAGGCGGGGCTATAATTTTTTTAATACATTCACACATGTTGTTATACTGAAGATTATCTTTGCCTGCAGTGAAAGAACTCAGAATATTCTGCTTTTCATAAAACCAGAAAATAAAAATTTAGCTATTATTTTAGGGCTATAATAAGCTTCCAATTTTCCAATATTTTAGAAGCTGTAATAAAATACTCATCATATTGTAGCCAGAGAATTTCTAAGGTAGAATGGTCTTTAGGGATTTAGTGGTCCAGCTTTCTGTCCGATTTCTGAACTCCCTTGAATTCATCTCTGTAAAGTGATCATTGCATCTCTACTTAAAGAAATCCAGGAAGAGAGAATTTACTACTTAATGAGACAACTCATGAGAATACATGTGCTAATTTTTAATAATTGTCTGTTTAGACTTGTTAGAATTGTGTCTCAATGGTTGTTAACCTATATACACCTAGACCACTAAAGGAATGCTGTTTTTAATTTACCATAAGCAAGAAAGATTCTTTAGGTTTTGTATTATGCTCATTAATGAGTAAGACACTGACAAATAACTGACATAGTGGAAAGCTAATCATTATATCTTGTTTCTCCCCTGTCAATTATTAGCTTGCTATTAGTCTGTACTTTAGCTTTATCACTAGTGACCCAGGCTGTTAAAATGCATGTGATCGCATTATCAACGTTATTGATCCTTTAAGTGTTCTTAAGTTTTTCTAACACAAGTAGCAATGTTATTGAGAAAGGAAGTACTAATTCCTATTTCTTCAAGGGAAAATCATTTAAAACGTTGGTTTGTAGTAATTTAAACAAAATTGTAATTTTTTTGTGTATGTATGCAGAAGTGATTATGATTTTTTTAAATTTTTAATTAAAAAAATGTTTTATCTAGGAAACAACTACGTTATTCACCGCAACAGCTGTGAAGTCGAGATCAGCCGTGTGGCCAACCGGGTTCTAGATGAGCTGGTCCGACCATTTCAAGAAATTCAGATTGATGACAATGAATATGCTTGTTTGAAGGCAATTGTATTTTTTGATCCAGGTTTGTTTCCAAAGTTCCACTAAAAATAATTATAACTAAAATGAAACTACCTTTTTAATATTAGAGTCTTTCACACTCTAGTAAGAGTAAGTATTTAGATTGCCCTTTTTATTCCTTTATTAGACGCGAAAGGGCTAAGTGACCCTGGGAAGATTAAAAACATGCGGTTCCAAGTGCAGCTAAGTTTGGAGGACTACATCAACGACCGGCAGTACGACTCCAGGGGCAGGTTTGGGGAGCTGCTTCTGCTCCTGCCCACGCTGCAAAGCATCACTTGGCAAATGATTGAGCAAATACAATTTGTTAAGCTTTTTGGGATGGTTAAAATTGACAACCTACTTCAGGAAATGCTACTGGGTGGTGAGTACATTTAAGAATTTCTATTTTATTTACTAGCATCACACTACAGAACTTTAGAACAAGTTTGACCTGTTTAAATTTTGTCCTTGACAAAATGAACTCAATTTTTTACATTTAGAAAGTCTGCAAAACAAACCCACTAAATGGAAACAAAAATACTGCAACATATTCAAACATCCGTTCTTACTAGCTTCCACCATCTTTACTCTACCTGGTCCCTCTTACCTCAAGTTTTAGATCCTTCCAAATATGGTAAATTGAAATATATTTTCTATTTTTAGTACTTCTTGGAGTATATTACATTTTCCTATGCTTTTTTTCTCCTCTAAAAGCTCAAGGATGTCGGAATTGCAACATAACCAAAACATATATACAGCAAATGCCTTAAAAATAAACACTCTGCTCCTGAAATAATTAATTGACACAACACAATGAAAAGGGAAAAATGAGATTTCATTGCTGCAGTAGCTGTCAGGAATAACCTAAGAAATCATTTATTTTGCTTTCTGATCTAGATTAAATTTCCCTGTAAAATCGCTTTATTTTAGTTTAGTTTAGTTTTACTTTTCGTTTTCTAGTGCTTAATGCGTTTTTCTAATGATATCTTTCTGAAATAAAAGTTGTTTATGCTATTAGGGTGATCCCAAATACTATAAACCTGAGGTAAGTGATTCTTGGAATTGCCTTAACAACAGGCAGCAAACCTAATGATTCCAGGAAACCACAGAGAAGGTCCATTATTAATAGACAACATAATATGATACAACATTAATCTAGCCCATGTACAGTGAAAGCTGACATTGTCTTTAATATGGCAGTGGCTCTATTAATATATTTTTGAATTCCCAAAAAGCACTTTACAAAAATAGCAATATTCAAGCTGTCAATCAAAACACTTGTTCCAAGGTAGACTCGCTGTTCCTGATTAAATATCACTAACACGAGCATCTTTTTATCTTCTGTAGGTACTTCCAGTGATGCTAACCATCTCCATCATCCAATGCACCCACATTTATCTCAAGATCCATTAACTGGACAAACTATACTTTTGGGTCCCATGTCAACACTGGTTCATACAGACCAAATCTGTAAGTATTTGGACTACTTTTGAATAATAATATTTCTTAAACTTAATTACCTGAGGAAAAGTGAAATTTGGGGAAAGCGTCTGTTAGTAGTCAGAAACTGTAGAAATTGGGTATAATTTCTTCTTAAGACTTAATTGTGGGAGATTGTGATACTTAGCAAATCACTTATTCTTCTTGGAGCTATGAGTACCTGAGTCTTTCAAATTCATAGGTTTGGGAGCACAAAAGATCATACAGGTAGACCTAGTTTTGCCTGGTAGGGCAGGACCAGAAAAATGACTCTGCAAACTGGAACATTTTGGAAATGGAAAGGAATCTTAATTATCAATGGGAAAATTATGATTACTTGTGACCTTTAAATATGTTTATCAATACATTAAGAACTTTTTAAACTATAGGTTATAAATGTATAGGAAAACTAAAAATACAATAATAATTCTAATTTAATTTTTAATTTAGTGTACTAACTTATTTAGTACACTGTAATTTAAAATATTAGAAATGCTGAGAATTAATCTGTTTTATTTCTTTGTAAAAAAGTCTGATGAGTTGTTTGAACAGTGCTTGCGACCTTCTCCTCCAATAACTTATAAGAGGAAGTGAACATGTTTGATGAATTTTCCTCTTCTGGAAGTTTGGGTCAGCTTCCAACCTTTTGTCCTTTGCATTTTCAATGTCCTGAAGTATCTCTGAGAAACCATTTGATGTGACTTTTTTTGCCAGTTTCACTTCCTCTGGGACCTCTTTACCTTTTTCAACACAACTAGTTTCCTCATTTATGTTTACAAGTTTTCCTTCGCTAAGTTCTTGGCTTCATTTTCACGGACTCAAACAATGGCAGTGTCAACATACCCATTGTCAGTTATTCTGTAATTCTACTTATGTTCGATTTGAATTTCATTTCCAGCATTATCATTTTTTTTGTTTCTTCACTGCACATTCACCGCTTTTGGTCGGTTCTCTTTCAGTTGTCCATTTTTGCAAATTTCGTGTGGATTTATCACTGAGAGACAAGGAGGTGACACAACTTCTCACTTTGTTGTCAGTGTGTGAACTGAACGATATATGTCCAGTAACCAATCATGGACAAATTGAAAGACATGATGTGATTGGTCCCTGATCAAAATATACATCTATTATTTAAGTAATTATTTATTTATAGACTGAAGAGTTAGCAGTGAAGTTTGTATTTATATAATACTCACAGGTAATTTGAGTTACCATGCTAACTGAAATTTGAACCATGTTTTCAAAGGACTGGTGCTATTTAACTAAGCTATAATAACTGAAATTGGTGCATATCAGAATTGTCCTTGGTCTCCCTCTAGTTCTTTGGAACTAAAATGATTATATAAATACAGGGATTGGTAGTAGCGAGTCAATCTGATATCACTGAAGATTTAACACAGATTTTATTCTTGTAAGTCACCCCTGAGATTAAAACAAATCTCTATTTGACAAAGCATCTAGAATTAATTGCTTCTAAATTTACACTAATGAATCCCAGATTTACCTTTGATCTGTTGCCTCTAAACACTAAACCAGCTATCTCACCAAGATGCCTTGAGTTATTGTGGTATAATTATTATGCATACCAATATTTCCTATTGAATTTACAATAGCCCTTAATAACTAGTTACAATGTTGTTTTACCCAAATGTTCAGTGCAATGTGACAACAATGTAGTGAGTACCATCTGACTGTTACCTAGTGGTAGGGAGAGTAAAAGCCACAGAAATGCATGCTTACCACTGCTGTCCTTTAGAGACACACACTGAGCAGTTCTGTGTGTAAACTGTCTGAAACACAAAGTTCTTTGAGTACATGACCAACACAGAAATGTTGGAAAAAATACAAACGATGTATAGTACAGCACACTTAATATGGGCCCCAATGTACTCGAAAGACATTAATTTGGAATCTTTTTTTTTTTTTTCTGTCTTGAAGTATAAGTGATTTACAGTATGTGTAACTTATTAGTTTCAGGTGTATAATAAAGTGATTTAATATTTTTACAGATTATATTCAATTTAAAGTTATTATAAAATATTGGCTATATTCCCTATGTTGTATATTACATCCTTGTATTTTTATTTTATACCCAGTAGTTTTTAACTCTTAACTCCTCTTCCTCATCTTGCCCCTGCTCCTTTTCCCACTGGTAACCACTAGCTTGTTGTCTGTCTCTATGAGTCTGTTTCTGTTTTGTTATATTTATTAATCTGTTTTGTTCTATTGTTTAGATTCCTCATATAAGTGAAAACATACAATGTTTGTCTTTTTCTGTCTGACTTATTTCACTAAGCATAATACTCTCCAGGTCCATCCATGTTGTTGCAAATGGCAAAATTACATCCTTTTTATGGCTGAGTAGTTACATATATATATATATATATATATACACACACACACACACACACAGAGCACATCTTCTTTATCCATTCATCTGTTAATGGACACTTAGGTTGCTTCTATACCTTGGCAACTGTAAATAATGCTGCTAGGAACATTGAGATGATATATCTTTTCAAATTAGTGTTTTTGTTTTCTTCAAATATATACCCAGGGCTGGAATTGCTAGATCATATAGTCGTTCTAGTTTTAATTTTTTGAGGAACCCCTACACTGAGACCATTCCTGCAAAGCAGATGTTACCATTTTCATTTATTTAATAGTCAAAAGCAGAGAAAGGCAAGTCCAATACCATACCAAAGAGTCTATAAAGTCATGTCTCTTAGAGATCAGTTATTCATAAACGTGGAAATAAAACACATTAACATTACATTAAACACTGTAGGCATCAACTGGCAAGAAAGTTTAACCATTCTGCTGAAGGTTGAAACCTTTACTTTTTAAATGTTAGTTTTCTAGTATTTTAAAAGCATGTTTGCTAACCCTAATCTTTTTAGAATCACATCATCACACTTTTTGTTTTTATTTTATCTCTTTCAACATAATATTTAAGAGATTCATTTTGTAAAGGAAAACTTTGCTTGTGCTCATATGGAACAGTTTATATTTTACACAAAGCAAAACATTAAACACAAGCACACACAAAAAATTGAGTTCACGCATATTTTCTTGGTCTTTTACAGTAGGCTACTGCAGTATTAGATTCATCCTAAATATCTAGAAATAATTTTTTAAGCAAATTTGGTGATTCTTTTGTCAATTAAATTATATCTAAAAACGTCATTTCTAACTAATTGCTAATTCACACTTAAATATGTAAAGTTAATATATTAAAGAAAACCAGGCAAAAAGGGACCATTCTCATTTTTGTATAGAATATTTAAAAACTGGGAGAAAAAAAAATCTATAAAGTTTGTAATGCCTCCGACTGATCATCAGACATTTTCTATTTGTTCCAATAAATACATGGAATAATAATGAATATGATTGCTGGGGTATTTCAGGTTTTTCAGAATTATAGAATGACTCCTAAATTATTTTGTGATTTGGTAAAATTTGCAATAGGAGGAAATGCTGTTATAGACAATACAGTATTCAAACTGTAACTGCTTTTTTTTTTAAATTACTCAATGCTCTTTGCTTTGGGGGAAAGGACAGCCAAGTATAATTGTTAGAAAATAATTCTGAAGTTACAAAGTCAGTATTTTTTCTGATGCTTTTAACTACAACATAGATTTCAAAGCCCTTGAAAAGTTACCTTAATTTTTTTATGTCATCTCATGTTTGAGTTAGTGAAACCTAAGCCAAATATGTTTTATTTGATGTGCTTTTATTGATTGCAAGTACTACAAAATTTGTTTTCTAAATTTGGGAGGAAAACTAGCTTTCTGTTAATTCTTTTCTTTTTTAAATTAATTAATTATTTTTTTAAATCAATTAATTTTTTAAATGGAGGTACTGGGCATTGAACCCAGGATCTCGTGCATGCTAAGCATGTGCTCTGCCACTGAGCTATACCCTTCCCCCTCTGTTAATTCTTTTTATTTTAACTTTTTTCTGCTGAGTTTGTAAGAGAATCAAATGTTCATCAATGCCAAAAGGAAAGGCTGAAGACACCTTCAAGTGACTACTGAGCGTTTTAAGCATGAATCTATTCTAGTTTAATGCGTTTTGGGGAGGTAAGGTGGGAAGGCATCTCCAACAGTATGTCAGTGACCATATAAAGTATTATAATCACTACTTTATACATGATCTCTTAAAAACTTACCCAAAATAAAGGAATGCATATTGATGTCATGCAAGATTTAATGCGACGGGCCCGGGTGACTGTCACCATCACACATACTGCTTTGATTCTTTTTTAGCAACTCCTGAAACCCCACTTCCTTCCCCACCTCAAGGCTCCGGACAAGAACCATACAAAATAGCTGCAAACCAAGCTTCGGTCATTTCACACCAGCCTCTCTCCAAACACAAGCAATTGTGAGAACACGTTTACTTCTGGACGGCGCTGCAGAAATGTGAAAAGGCATTGGCCTTGCGGTATCTCAGGATAGCACTTTTGGCAGACCCTTAGCCAAGGCTCCTTCATGGTGCTGTGTAAGGTGGAATCCCGTTTTCTTGTCTATGTGCTCACGCCGTTGTTGTTGCTGTTGTTTAAAACCTTTAGACGCAACCAATGTATATCTGAGTTTCTGTATGTTCATATAGTATATTTTTTCCAACTTCCCTTGTACTGTGCCTGAACCAGTGGACTCTTATGTACTACTTTCATTTGTTGTCTTATTATTAATTTAAATCTGTAAATAATTGCTTTATGGTGATGTGATGTGGAACTAAGCATTCTTTTTTTGACCGAGAACAGTAGATCAGAAATCCCAGATTCATATTAAATGAAACAACTTTTTAAATAAATTTTAAACCTTGCAAACTTGAAAAACAAAGCAGTTGCTGTAGAATACAGTGTGTTTCTTTGAATAATCACTTAAGGATATCCTGTGGCTAAGAAGCATCTTTTTGGTCGACAGTTAAATATTGCCTATATTAAGTTTAGAAAATTATAAATAAGCATTCCAAAGATGCCTGGGTATTCCTTGAAATCTGCCGGTATTTGAAGATGTATGTTAAGATAAAACATGTTAGTTTTAACAGACAGGATACAAGCCAAACTGTAAAAAAGAAACTCTTAAAAAGAGTGGCACAACCAAAACAGACATTGTTTCCCTCTCCTCAATCAGTCTAGAAGTCGTCATCCATTGATTAGAACTTAGCAGGTGCCCACATCTAGTTCCCAGGGAGGCCCGGAGGGTGGTCTTTGGCTAGAAAGCCCTTGTGCCAACTAAAACTGAACGTGTCTGGGCTTCGGATATTTGCGGACAAGTTAGCCATCTGTCACACGTGTTGCCTCATTTCTTTTATAAATAAAGAAAGCTTTAGCTTGGAGGGGTTAAGTCATGTAACCAAAGTTCATCAACCTAAAGAATAGGAGAGCCAAATTCAAGCCCAGGTCTGACTGACTTTGATGAGAATAAATCTTTGGTTGTAAAGCAAATGTGAGCCTCTTACTATGGTTTCTAAATATATGCAGTTGAGCAATGATTGAATATCACCCATTGTGTTACCTGTAACACAGGTTTCCATGTAAGTAATGAATGTAAATTTGTTGCAGAATAAGAAACTACTTCTGTACTTTCAATGAGTCTTCTCTCTGGGAAGTACAAAACATACTCTTAAACAGATTACAGAAAATAAAATATATACCAGGTAGGTTATGATGAAAGCAAAAATAAATTTAAATCATGGACTTAGCACGTTTTCAAAAATCCAGTGGGCTGAGGAGTATAGTTCATTGGAGACAGAAAAAATGATATTATCTAAAGCCGGAGCTTATTTTAAAACAGTTAATGATGGGCTGCTTCGAGAAACAGTGATATCTCTCTCTCTTCTCTCTCTCTCTCTCACACACACACACACATACACACACAAGTTATTTGCTGAAGCAGGGAAAAACTTATAGTAATTATTGTATAGGAAGGGTTTTCCAAGCTGCAAGAGACTGAATTAAATGATTTTAATAGAACCTTTCAAAATATCTAAGATTATAATTTCATAGTCCCTGCTTACCCTACAAATAAAAAGCTTCTGTTAATGTTGAACTAACTTAATAACTCTTAAAATGAAAAAATGATTACTTAGAAGCTATCATTGATTTAACAGAATCAAAATTCCTTTAAGAGCTGGTACCTGGAAACTGTAAAATATATCTTTGAGAGAGAGTTAGGACAGAAAAAAAAATGTAACTCATTTTTTTTTGAAAATTTAAACTAGAGTCTCTATTTCATGAATAAAAGTGCTTTTGATTTTTATAAATGGACATATCTTTTGTAGTTTTTGGTTTAATTTTTTGTGTGGTTTTCTTAGAAGATATTAAAAAAACCTTTAAAATATAAAACAGAATTCATTTTTAGTGAACCCTCTAACTTGTCTGCATTTATTTACTTTGCAGCAATGTTTTAGAAATTATTGCTAACGAATTTGTCTTATGTATGGTCAGGGAATGTGTAATATAATATTTTTGTATACTTAACTGCCAAAAATGCTGGACAAAGGGGAACTGAAGTTTTCAGCATATTTTCAAACCATTGATAAGGAAAGTTGTTGCTTTTATATAGCACAAAACTGTTTTCAGGTAATAAGAAAGAATAATTTATTGTGAAATAATGATTCATTTTATAAATGTAAAATTATTTTTATAAATTTCATTGTTGAAAATCAAAAATGACTAGATTTTTTAAAATGTTAAATTATAGTGAGATTAAACTATTTCTAAGTGATATCATGTTGTTTCACTGAACTTTCTAAATAAAAATTGAGAAAAAAACTGAAGTGTGGTGCTTTGTTATTGTTCAAAAATGATTTCATAATTTTAGAGATACTGATGATATCTTTTATGTGGTCATTTAATTAAGTTTACATAGAGTTTGCAAATACTTGTCTTTAGAGGCTAGAGCAAAATTAATTGGCATGTCTTCAAATAATCATATAGTTGGACAATGATTGAAGGGAGAATCCTCACATTTGCACTTTAATTATGTAGTTTTGCTTGAAAGTTTTGTCACAATGATTAAAATAGCTGACCTAGGCTGGCTTACGCACTGCACACATATATTTAGCATGTAAATTTTTAACCTAAGTGTTTTCATTGCTGTTATCCTTCGTTCATATTTAAAGCTTCTTTGTAACATTTCTTATATTATGAATACCAGTGATTTTGTTTTTATAGAATTCTACGAGGTTGTATTTTATTTTTACTCTTATCCGGGTAATATGTGCACATCATTTAAAAACACAAATTGTACTTAAAGTGTAGAGTAAAACCCTGCCATCCTCCACCCGTCACGCCCCTGCTCTCCGTGCTCTGCTCCTCAGTAACTGTATTCAATTTTTGCAGCTGTTTTAGCTGGTATTTTTCACCAAGTTTTGAAAGCATATGTTTATATCATATTTTGTAATTTTTTTTCAGTTTTAGGCATCTGTATACAAACCACATTCTTCCAGCTTCCTAATGAATCAATATTTTTACTTAGTAGTTACTATTTAAATAATTTTTGTAACCATTATTTTGAAAAAAGAAACAGGCAATTTTTATAACTCTGTGGAGACTAGAGGAAATATACCCTAATTTTATAGAGAAAGCGAGAAGAGAAAGAAGAGTACGAGCTCTGGTTCACAGAAGGAATGTGACTGAGAATCAAGAAAACATATCAAACGCAAGAATAATAAAGTTTGTTGTCCTTGAGTGGCATCCATTTCAATTTGGTTGTTTGAGATGATACTTTTACCTAATGGCCCTTCCTTCCCTCCACTGAATTGCCCAGAGAAAGGCTTCTTAAAAATAAGACAGATCTACACAGGTACTGAAACTTCAGTTTTTTTTTCCCCCAAAATATGTGTCAGATGACATCAGAGTAAAGGAAATGCAGACAAGTCTGTGATTAATCACAGGCATAATGGTACTTCTGGGAAAGTAATGTGAAATTCCGCAACAGAGACTTCAAAATCTCCAATGCTGTAATGCTAGAAGCCATGACCACGGGAGGAGCAAGAGGCAGGCAGTCGGTGGAGGTCAAATCCAAGAGCAGAAAGGGCTACAGCAGTGACCCAGGGTGGAGGGCCTGTATGGAGGGTCGTCGTTTTCCCTTGAGGCAGACAGGCTGGTCAAGGAAGGAGGGCCAGGGCCACAGCAGTTTCCAAAGGAGGAGTGGCATTTAGTTACAGAAGGGAGAGAAAGATCCTAACTTCGATACTGTAACAATCATGTGACAAAAAGACCCAATTCAAGAGTGAACTTCCCTCCGGCGCTGTGTCCGCCTGCAGAGATGCATCCTTCCTGGCCAACTGGAGAACTGCCAACATGCAGAAAAGATATTTAACCAATAAAAGATACCTTGGTAGTTCTAGAGTGAAAGTAAAGTTAAGGGGAATTTTAATATAAGCATATTTAGTACTTGACAAGTATTTATTTTGTACATACTGTGTTCAAGGAATGTACTAACTAGACTTGGTCAGAAATACAAATGAATGAAATATATTTTTGTTCTTAAGGGGTTTGAAATTGAGTGAGAAAGACTGACAAGTGATTAATATTTATGACAGAGAATGCAGTCAGTGGAAGTGTGCAAATGTATCGTAGAGATTAAGAGTTCAGGCTTAGCCGAAATGCACGTGTGGGCTCTGTAACAACAAACAAACGCACAAAAAAGTGTGTCAATTACAAAACTAACATTAGAGAAGCTATTGTAAAGGTGAATTCAGAAAGTTTATTAAAAGTGCTTATCATGAAATCTGGGGCTTAGTAAACACTAAAAAAAATTAACAATTGCTATTTAAGGTACAAACAATGAAGCCTGAGAACTGAGATTTTAAAAAATCAGTGGTTTTTAGCATGATTATTGGAAGGTTCAGTTTAAAATTATGATCTAGTCAAAGTATTAGATATTTGTCTTAAGTATATTTTCACATTGACATATCCCTTCCCTTAGTTTCTTAAAACATATTTTGGAGAAATTTATCTTTAAAATATCATTTTGAAAAACAATGAGGTTATTTTTCAGGCTATTTATGATAAATCATCTTAATAATTCTATTAAGAGCTTAAGTGATTAATCTACTTTTTTTAACCAGTTAAATGAACACTCAGGTTATGTGCTTCCTTTAAAAAGTGATCCACATAGTCTTGTATTATTCGTAACTTGACTACATACCAGAGATTTTAAACATATTGCATATTATTTCTTCTATAGGACACTCTAATATGGCCATGCTATTTTCATTTTCTGGTAAAGCATTGCAGTAGACAGTATATAAGCTACCCAAGGATCTACTGACCAACATTTTACCAACATAACTACAAACACTGTAATTATTGAACTATGAAGAAAGACAAATATCTGTATTTGTTGTAACCAAAATCCCTTTGAATTTATAAATAATAATTTTAAAATATTTACATACATAATATCTACTGTAATACATATTTTTGTTATTATATAAGAACTGCCTGGCTGGAAAAGGACTGGTCAATATGCAAAGAAGTGGTTAATTCCTATCCAGGAATTGATGGTGCACCTGAACTAGGTACCTAGAATGACCCCAAGGACATTGCCCAGGGGTCCAAGTTTTATGTGGCGATGCTTAAGATCTAGGCAGTCTGAGCGACAGGCTGTATTCTTGCTGCTCTGTGTACTGTAAATAATTACACAGATGCAATTGCAAGGGTGCTATAAATGAGAATCAGTCAAAGCTAATTCCTATAGGTTGAGAATTTTCTGTAATTACAGAAAGCTCAAAGTGCTAGTCATACATGGATTTTGAGAGCTGGCCAAGTATTCACAGCAATTCATTCTGGGGCCAGGACTGTCTCCTGACTCCCAGGTGAATTCAGATAAGATCAGATACAAAGAAAAGCCTTCCCTGGGAAACCATCTGAGAAACGACAAAACGATCTCTGCAACTTGTGTATTTTCACAGCTCAAAAATTAACGGAATTTTAGTAGCAATAAGAATAAAAAGGAAGACATTTACTTAAAAGTGTATTTTAATAAATGAAATTATAATTAATGCACATGAAAATATTTTGGTTTTTCCAAAAATATCTTTCGGAAGAAGTAGTCTTTTTTTTTTTCCTCTCTAAAATTTAGCACTGAAAGATGCTTTGGTAAATTGTAAAACTGGATTCAAATGTTAGGCTAGAATGAGAAAAGTGTCCTGTTGGAAATTTGGACGTGCGTGCCACAATTAACATAAATAGGCATAGCCCACCAAGCCCTATGTATTATTATATACACTCTGTCTCGCCAACATAACCATTTCCCATTCAATCCTCTTCACTCACTCTGCTGGACTTGCATCACCATCATCATTTATGTTAGTGTAATTTAGGGCTTTTGTCTATTCAGAATACTCTTCATACCGTTAACACGTTATTAACAGTTCATGTTTCAGCTCCTATGTCACCTGGCAGAGAAACTTTGTTCCCTGAGTTCTCTCTTCTCTTATCACAGTAACAAGTGCCTTTAAACATGTCTCTCAACTAATAATTGTTTATATATTTTGTTTGTTCATTTGCCTACTCTTTCTCCCGCCACCTACCCATCTGAATAAGAATCATGTTGAATTTATTTATCATGTACTCCTAGTAGAATAAAAAAGAATGTAGCTCACCCACAAGGGGAAAAAACTACAAAAAGAAGAAAAGTACAGAGAAGACCTAAAAAAAAAAAAACAACCAAAAACAGAAAGCATTTTCATACTTCCAAGTTCAGTGTGTGTTTTTACTGAATGGCAGTGGGTATAAGTTGAAGTTAGGAAGCAATGAAATCACAATAGCTTGAAGCAACTCCAAACTCTAAACCACATCCAACTGGAAAAAAATTTTGTAGAGATATTACAATTTAAAAAAAAGGTATTTTCAATAGCATATTCTGAAATATAATTCCCGAAGTTATCAGCTAACAGAAGTTCTTTTGTAACTAATTAATAATTTGTTTAATATTATCCCTTTGTTTTTCCAAGACTATTTCTTAACTCTATAATTTTCCCTATTTTACTCTTATCCAGCTTTCACTTTCAGATCCGTCTCGTATTTTCATCATTGAATGAAATACAGAGTCATACACTCACTCCCTACAGACTGGTAAAGTACACTTTGGGTCTTTGGTAGCTCCGCTAAGATGTTTTCAAGCTTTTGATACCTGTGTACAAATCTCTTTATTTGTGCTTGAGACTAAACCTTTTATAACAGTAGTCTGATCAAGAGCGTTGTCAATGTTTGTTCTTATAATTCTTCATGCTGAAAGAATTTCCATTAGCATCTAATTCCCAAGAGGAAATTTCTATTCTGGAGAGTAAAACAAAAATATCGCAGAAAACTAACGCAGGAAGGGAAGTGACCAGAGATGGATGAGAGGTGCCCTCGGGTAGGAACTGGATACCCAGTCACGTAAACCAACTAGGAGACCTGGGTGCTCAGGGCAGCGACTCAGCCTTGTCATGGGCTTTACTGGAAACACCCACACCGATAAATCAAAACTATTCTTCTTTTATTAATCACATGCTAGCCTTAGTTTAATGTATAGTCATACTCATCTTAAGCAGTGAATTTACTATTTTAGAATAAACACAGGAGCACTAATTTGTTTTTAAATAATTTTCCAACAGTATTACTTGGTATTCAGTGGTGGCTAATTTGTCAGATTTGGACTTTGGGCTTGGGAGTTTCCCATCATGATACCTTTGGGTTACATAGTGTTCAGTTAAAGTTTTATTTATGACACTAAATATCTGAGATATCTGTAAGCCATATATATGATTGTATAAATAATTATATATTATTATATTTATATAACATAATAAATATAATTATATAAATTTTATTTATATAATTTTATAAATATAATTGTATATTATACACTTACTGTGATCATTTACACAATAACTATATAGATGGTATTCCAAACACTGAGGTGATATGTATGCATGACAAGTAAAATTAAAAAAAGAATTGAAGATAGGCGTTAGTTAAGGAGTAGAAGTGATCTTCAGATAGAAACAAGGATTTATCAAAACCAACTTTCTGAACATTTTCTTCCATAATCCCTGTTAAGCGTTTAGATCTCACTAATAAAATCCTGCAATATAGTTAATCTTTAAGCTTTGTACCAGTGTTCTTCGTAATTCTGTTACCTTGAGTCATATTAGGGAAAAGAAAGACAGAAAGCCCAAAATGCAAAAACACTTGCATATTATTCACAGCTTCAAAATCACTGTGTGATGAAATATTTTTTATTTTTGCGTATCAGAATTCTTTGCTACAACTTCATGAGATTCCTCCTCCCTGGGGTAATGTACGTGCCCTATTATTGGCCTGCTAACAGGCACTTCAACCAGCTTTTAATTTTATATCCTTCAAGCAAGAATTGATGAAAGTTAACAAGACTGCTGGCTTGAAACCACGCAAATGAATAAATGGAGTTTCATATTGTAATATAAATTTAAAAACTTAAAACTGCCTCAGTGTTTGCGGAAAATGAGGAACTATCAGAAAGAGAAACTGAACTATCAGAAAGCAATTATTTGGATCAGAGATTTGGATTTACATAAAAAAAGAGCATTGGAAAAGAACTAAAGGCAAAATAAAATGTTTCATTTCCTTATTTTTAACTGATCCAAAAGCAATAGATGTTTATAGCAATAGATGATTATAATACACACATGCGCGGAGTGACTGACAGCCATATCACAAGGAATGGGGGGGTAGGAGTTGGGAATACTCAAAGTTACTTGCATTACCTGTAGCACAGTATCACATGTGAAGCGAATTTAGATGATTTTGAAATATATATTGTAAACTCTGGAGTAATCTCTAAAATATGTTTTAAAAGAAGTATAAATGATATTGGAAAAAGCAATAAAACTGAATCATAAAATTGAATGATGACATCAGCATCATGGCAGCGTGAGATGCCCCCTTTGTCTCTCCCCTTCACTCTACAACCAATAAAACACCCACCACTCAGGAAGGTTCAGAGCTCTGCTCAACCTGCCAGAATGCTGTAGAGTCCCACACATCTGTACATCCCAAAGTCGGTGGACTGAATCACGTAGAGGAGGCAGAAATGAGGAAGAGCGGAGGTGGCAGCTGGGATCCTGGCCCCCTGGCTGCAAAGACTGAGCCTCCAGCCCCAGAGAACCTGGTGGAAGCAGGGCCGGTGATACATACGACTTTGGCCCCCTGGTTGCAGTGGTGTCCGCAGCCACAGGGAACTGGGCAGCAGCACAGTGCGGCTGTGACCCCATCCCTCCATCTGGGGAGGAACCTGCATCTTTGGCACCTTCACTTGCAGTGGCAGCTCGTGCAAATCCAACAATCCCAGATGCAGCAGAAGCACCTGAGACCCTGCCTGCCCCTTCTCCAAGGAAGCTGAGCCCACAACCCTGGTGACGCTGGACATGGCAGAGGTGCCCACAATCCCAGTGCCTCAGGTGGTGATGCCAGAAACAGCAGTGACACTGGCAGGAGCAAGGCATGAGTGAGTCTGTGGTATAATCTGCCACAACATGGTCACCGGGCAATACTGACTCTGACAGAGGCTCTGGAGGATAGAAATGGATTCTCAAGATAACCTGATAACAAAACTTGTACTATAGCACCACCTGCTGCAAAACAGAAGAAAGTAACTACTAACCTGTTGGATTGTTACAATCAAGTGAGACAAGCTTTACGTAAAGGTGTTCACTACTTCAAATGTGTCAGCAGTGGAACACCACATCAACCACCATGAAAAACCATGGTAACGGGGCATCAGAAAAGGAAAATAACAATCCTCCAGAAACCAATCTTAAAGTCACGGAGTATTGCGATCTAACTGATAGAGAATTCAAAATAGCTGTCATGAAGAAACTCGGTGAGCTACAGGGTAACTCAGAATGACAGTTCAACGAGCTTAGGAATAAAATCAGTAAACAGAAGGACTACTTTACTAAAAAGATTGAAACTCTAAAAGTGAACCAAACAGAAATTCTGAAGCTAAACAACTCAATCAATGAGATGAAGAATGCATTACAAAGTATTAAAAATAAAGCAGACCATATGAAAGAGAGAATTAGTGAGCATGAAGATGGGAATCTAGAAATGATACAGATGGAATAGAACAGAGAACCAAGATGGAAAAACAAACAAACAAAAAAGCCAAAATTCTATGAGAACTATCTGACTTCATTAGGAAACACAACATAAGGATAATGGGTATCCCAGAAGGAGAAGAGGAGAAGAAGAGGGTTTAATTAAAGAAATAATGGTTGAGACCTTCCCAAACCTGGGAAGGAAACCGGATATACAAGTTCATGAAGCTAAGAGAACACCTAATTACCTCAGTGCAAAAAGACCTTCAAGATATGTCATATTAAAACTGTCAGAAGTCAATGATGAAGAAAGATCTTAAAGGCAGTCGGGGAGGAAAAAAGGTGGTAACCCACAAAGGAACCCCCATATGGCTATCAGCAGATTTCTCAGTAGAAACTGATCAGGCTGGGAGAGAGTGGAATAACATACTCAAAATTTGGAATGATAAAAACTGTCAGCCTAGAATGCTCTATCCAGCAAAGTTATTCTTCAGATATGAAGAAGAAATAAAGGCTTTCCCCAACAAACAAAAGTTGAGGGAGTTCGTCACCACTAGACCTTCCCTTGCAAAAATTGTTGCAAGGGGCTCTTCCACCTGAAACATAAAGGTGAAAGTACACAAGACTTTGAGTGGGGTGGTGAATAGACATCAAAATCAGAAGACTGCAACCCTGTATCAGAACAAGTTGCTCATTAAAGCAAGAAAGTTAAAGGGAAAAAGCTATAAAAAATAACTATACCCGCTTCAATTTGGTAACAAACTCACAACATAAAAAGGGATTTCTGCTTCATGTTGTGAGTAGTCAATGAGAATGGACTTACTCTCGCCTGTAAGGAAAAAAATAAAATAGAAAATTGGACAAAATAAATGAAACTACTGTTTTTAGACGTTGGAGATTCAAAAGTGCAGGACTGTGATCCCTTAGAAAGAAAAAAAAATGATGCCAAGTCCTACAATTTTCTTGGCTGTTTGCATGGAGGACCTTGTAGCCCATGTCCAGCCTTGTACACCACGATGTAGAGAGGAATCTGTAGCAGGCATTGTGGTCTCCCTGACTTGAGGAGACCAGGAGACAGAGATCAGAGTTGAGGGTGGCTGAGGATGCTAAAATTTGCTAATTAGTCTAGCCTATTTTCTCACACAGCTGAGAACAACAACAACAAAATCTTGATTTAATTTTTAGATGACCTCATTCATATTACGTGTTCAATGCGGAGCACTCAAATTATTCTAGCTGATCCAATATAAGCAAATAATATTTTAAAATGATCAACAATTTTACCAAACAATAAATAAAATAATTTAATGTAGAAAAACAAAATCTACCTTGGACCAAAAAAGGAATGTGTTTTAAGGTATTGAAAACTGGCTTTGAATTTATTTAGGCTTTTTTTTTTCTTTAGGTTCCAAACACAAGGACCAGACAAATAATCCCCCCATCACATACTCCCAGCATACAGTGGGCTTGAGAATGCGGAGGCTTTTCTTTAATCTGAAGGGACCAGCATCACCTGTAACAAATAAATTAGCTAAGTCTCTGAGAGACCATATATTGACCTCAGTCATTTTGTTCGGCAATTCTTCAAAAGGAGGCCAGAGACTCACTGGTGAACATGCTCGCAATACTGATGTTTGTGCTGCGGAAAATTTTCGGAAGGGAATTCTATTTCCCTGAGCAAGTTTCCAAGCACTAAACTCTCTTTCAAATAATAAAAGAGGTTAGAGACTAACTTAGGGAACAGATTCAATTTTTCAATGTGGCATTAATAGGGGCAAAGCAAAGAGACAGATTGCATTGACAAGGAAACAAAAATGGATAATGGATTTAATGGCTTGAGTTCTAATGGAAAAAATAACATTCTCTATGAGATTGTCATATTTTTTTAAAATGTGGCTACCATTAATAGTTCATACATGGACCCCCCCCCCCAAAAAAAGGTTACATGGTGTTATATAAATCATTACAAAGTTTTTGGCTAAATTAAATAGAGAAATATTTCTTTTTTCTTTGTTTACTGTCTTCATTATTTATAGCCTCAGTATAAGTCCCTATGACTCAATATCTTTGATAGTAAGAGTTGCTGCATTGAATTTTTACTTGTAATTTTTAACTTTTTAAAACAAAAAATACCAACAAGAAGAAATGTAATTTGCATGTTAGAATAATAATTTGTGTGGGGGGGTTGCAGGTGTATATGATAAACATTGTTAGAATCAGGATATGATCAGATGGTTAATCAAGAGACATTTCAGTTCATAAATTTGTTACTTGTCCCTGTCTATTATGTAAGATATTCAAAAAAGATCGACCAACTAAGAGCTTTGAAGATCCCATGAAATTGATGGACCCATAATAATGTATATATGACCATAACCCAAAATTTAGTATATAATTTAAGTAATAAAAGGAAATTTGAAAATATTAGATTAAAAACACTTGATTTAAGCTACACAGTAATAATTAAGTAGAGGGAATGATAGTAATGGGATGAAAGGTAGAGTTGATATTTTATTTCATCAAAATGCAAAAGAACATAACTTAAGTATGACAACAGATCCCAGCACAGAAAAGTGCAAGAGGGCTCAAAGGGATAGATTATAATAACAGGTAGATATTTGGAAATGAATTCAAATTTTGTCAATTTATAAATGGTGATTGTGATTATTTTATGAGAGAGAAGGAGAGAGAGAAAGAGACAGAGAGAGAGATCTTGACAAATGGGAGGGAAACAAAAAAGTAATATTAAAATGCCTAATAAGAAAAGACAAATGGAAATTGACAAATTAGAAAATTATTACTTCATACAATATTTGTTCAGGTACTTGATGAGATTTGAATAAACTTTGTAGAGTGATCTATCAGCTGGTTTCAATGACTTTGCCACAGTGTTACTGTCCTTCAGAAACAATTAGGTCAATGAACGAGCATATCAGTGAAAGTAAGTGTGACAACAAGTCAAACATAAGAAATAGGAGAGAAAAAAACATACCAGGTGTTAAATCTGTTTCAAATCTTCATAAGTGAATGTTACTGTATCTAATTTGAATTTTCCATTATAAGGTTCTATGTCAGTTTATGATCCTTAGACCCCATTAAACATCCCTCGAAGAGTTACACGATGTGAAGCACTAATCAAAGAAATGTTGTAAATACTAGAGAACTTTACTTTTCGAATGCTCTTTGAGAAACAAATAAAGAACATTTTAAATTACTTTGTCATAGAAACCTCTTATTTCCTATGGTAACATGTATTCAGAAAGGTCTATTTTTCAGGGAACTTTGAAAATGTATATGCTTTTTTTGGAAAATAGCTTGTTAAAATAGGTACCTATATCCCTAAATTTATCTCATAGATGTTTCAAAAATCTGCTGGGAAAAAAATTGAAAAGAAAAAAATTAAAGCAAACAAAAATTTCCTTTTAGTAACTGCATTTCTATAAAGCAGTAAATGTACTGAGATTGTTAAATGACTCATATCAGGGGAAAAAAACCAACTTTGAAGTCAAAAATTAACAAAGCAATGCTATGAAGAAATGAATTATATACAGATATAGAACAAGGTGAAACGTCCTATTATCAATTTCCTTTTCCTTCTTTCTCTGTTTTCCTGCATGTTTTGGTAGATATGCCAATAAATGTATAGCTGCATATGCAAATATATAAAAACAGGGCTGCTATGAAGGTAATGCCAACTGGGTAAGCATTTGAGATAAAGACGAAGAAGAAAGATATGTCTACTGAAATCCAGCTTTCCATTCTTGAAGAACAAAGTGTTTCCCTTTATAGTTTTATCTTTCCCACCTTATTTATCCCCAGATTTACTTAAAACATAACAAAAGCATACTTGAACATTAATTTGTTTCTGCAGTAATCTTTCCATCTCAGAGGAAGCAAAGTTTTAAATTGTAGATCTGTCTTTAAATACCTTTCCATTTTTTTCTTTTTTGCAAAGAATATCAAAATATAGGGAGAGTCTTGGAAAAGTCATGAATGCCGTACACAGTCGACATTAATAAATGATTTATATGCTGGTAGCACAAGCTCACGGCAAACCATACAAAACTGGGAATCAAGGTAACTGTGGCTTTGATGCTATAGGTATGATTATGAGTAAGTTAATTACCTTATGTGACTCAGTTTCCTTACATCTGTAAAATGGGATGATTATGCCGTATAGTCTTTAAAATGCACTTCTAAAAATCTACTTGGTTTCCTGTTAAAAATAAACCTGACTCATTTTTAAGCAAATGTTTAGCCACATACGTGGAAGCATGGCTTTCTTTTTTTTATTCCTATCTAGATTATTTGTAACCTATAAATTACTTGAATTTCCAGGGCCATTAATAATTGGTACTTCCATAATGTTTCCATTTTGAAAGGAATATAAGAAACTATAAATAATGCCCTGGAAATGAAATATGTCAAAAACGTGTAGAACAAAATTACAACTGTCACTCATTTTTTAAAGAAAAAGATGTATTCTAAAAGGTTCTTCTGCTTAGAAAAACTACTAGATTCTACTAATATAATCTGTAAAACCACTTTGCGGCCTATATACGGATTTGAAACAAAACATTTAAATTTGACATAAAATTAAATCTCAGGCTTCCTTAATCTGTATTCATTGCACCAAGAACTCTCCAGAAACCGATCATTCCGAGCCAAGTCCCAATTATATTCAAATATGACATACATTCATGCGAGAGGTGAAAATTAGTGAATTGACATAATTCTGGTCGAGCCATGTTTACACTGCCATTCTACAAACGATCTTTCCTTTCTAATAGAACAGCTTGACAATTCTCAGAAACCCCGACTTCTTGAGTGAAAATTCAATAAGTAAGTTAAGAACACCAAATGGTAACCAGGCCTTGGGGAAGCTACAGAATTGAAACACAACTTTTTTTTTTTGACAGTTTGTAGTATAGCTCTGGTGGTCTGTTTCAAAATCTGTCAAAAAGATGGTAACTGGACTTTGGAGTTTACTTTGATTTTTAAACCAAATAATCGGACTGCCTGTCTGGCATGACTGCCTTTGGCCATTTAGAAAAAAAAAAATCTGAGTTTTGAAAGAGCAAAAACATTAAAATCATCAAATTGTTGCTGTTTACTGGCATTTTCTAAGTTTCACTGCATGAACATCCAGTCGAGGCAGCTGGATAATGAAGGCATCTCCACTGATGTCAATAGGACTTGACAGCAAGCACATCCCCAAAGAAATGATCTTTAACAATTATGTCATCCAAAGTGATGGGGGAACCATCCACCTCCATTTGCTTCGATGGTGATTTTGGTTTCACTTTCTCAGTCAGTAAGTCACCCCCACATTTATTATATTGGATGCCCAAGTAAAACTAAGGAAATTGCCATTAGAATTTTATTGTTTTTCAGTTGGTGTAAAAATCTACAAACTAAAAGAAAATGAGAAAACTGGAAAAAAAAGAAAACCCTCAATAATACTGTATTTAGAATTATATTTGGCTGGACACTTATTCAAAAGTATAATTCATAGTTGCATGAATCATAAAGTCATTAGATCCCAGGGTGTGAAGATACTTTAAAGATTATACAATTTTAAACTCTGCTACTTAAGTATTTGGTAATACTTGAATGCAGACTTTGTTAAATTAAGCCATTAAACCAACAGGATCTTAATTATTTTAATGATTACTTGGGATGAAAAACAGCAATAATACAGATAACATTTATTACATGCCTTCTATCTCCCGCACACTGTACTAAGTACCTTATATGCATTTTTTCTATTTGACTCTCAAACTTGTGTATGAATTAATATTAATAGGTACTATTAATATCTCCATTCTACAGCAAGGAGATTGAGACTTAGAGTGGCTTTATGATTTTCCCAGAACACAAAGTCAGTAACTGGTATTCCTATGTGATTCTGATTCCTGGTCTACCTAGATTTAAATAGAGATGTTTTGGCAGATGTTTAAATTCATTACCTAAATAAATAATTGCCTAAAGAGTATTTGTAAGTTTCCTACATTGATATTACTCAAGATACTTGAAATGGCTTACCCATTAGGAAAAAAATAAAATAGCAACAACTCACTGTTGGCCTAATCTAAAATTTATATTAATTAATTCAATAATACACATTACCAAGGCATTCACCTGCATCCCACTGCATCATCATTCATCAGATCTATGGCTATTATTCTGAAGACATGTGGCATCAAAAGTTAAATTTCAAGGGAATAGATAAGGCTGTGACAAATTTTAGCGGAAAAAATGTTGAAATCAAAACAGAAAAAAAGTTTTGATATGGGACTTTGTGTAAGGAAAAAAAAGGAGGATTGCTGAGAGATGGAGGGGGAGGAGAGAGAGAAAGGAAACCCTCCAATGAATATAACACATTTGATTCTCCCTCCTGTTTAGGACTGGCAATATTCATGTCTCTCCTCAGTCTTCAATTACACTTGCCTGTTTGTTTTTAGAGCAAGTAGATTTTTTTTAAAAAGGTGTCTTATCTATAGTGTTTATAAGAGGTAATACTGTCTCCAAATTCAGACAACTATGATAAATGCTGAAATTATCAGAACTGGGTTAAGGAGATGCGCTGCATGGAAATTGCCCAGTGTTCTAGTCTCACCAGTAGTAGCTGTTTACAACCTGCCAAATGACACGGAGGGCTATGAAATCCTAGTCACATGCAGTAGACATACCATAACTTTGAACTTCTCAGATGAGCTCAGTCGCAAGTAGAAAGAGAAATAGCTGGAGTTTGAAAATTATTGCTTATGACAAATGTTTCACTTTAAATATTATCTTTAAACATTTGTAAACTTAGAAAATAATCCTCTGCAAATTAACTTTACTGCTATTGTTACCAGTGAGACAGACAGAATCACAGAAAAGATGACTGGAATTCAGAACAAGAGAATATAGGGACCTAGTCCAGAATCAGAACAGAGACATTCACCAGAACTACAACTGACTGATGAATTTATTAAATTTCATCAGAGAGTTTTAGCAGTGAACACCAGCGCAACAGATCAATTCCACATTTTATATACATTTATATGTATCTTGTGTGTATATAAATTTTATGCTTATGCTATATTTATGCTTAAATTGACTTATATATTGAGAGTGTTTATGTTGCAATTAACATTCATTAAGGACCTGAACATAAAAAAAAAAAATTTTACAAGTGAGTAATGGAATATTCAGGTATTTAAAGCAATTATTTAAGATAATTTTTAAAACATAGGAAAATGCTTTTCAATATAATATAAAGTGAAAAAATCATATATGTGCTATAGTAGATATTGTTAAATATGTCTAAAATATGAGAAGATATGATAGTACTGCTTGTTTTGGAATGACATTATTATGATTAATTTCTTTCAATATTTTTTTTTCAGTTTTTAGGTGAATATACATTATGGAAAACTTTTTTAAAAGTTTCTATTTCTTTGAGGACCCAGTTTAGATATTAAGGTATTAAGAGTGAGTGAAACAAACAATTGTTTGTCTCAGTTCCTGTGACTGGAGTTGAAGCCAGGTCAACAGCACCATCTGAAGAATGGTGACAAAATGTGATCTGTTTCATCTTAAGCATACGTCGTCCTTGATTTGAACACAATGACAAAAACAGAAACAACATGTTTTGTTGCACTCAGATATAATGCATTTTTGTTCTTATTGTTATAGGAAAAAAGCCTTGCGGGTAGGGATGGCTTGCTGAATTATAAAATTCCTCTTATCCTTTCTTTCTAATCCTGCTCCATAGGCTCCTGCTTTCAATTCTCAATGGCATTTAAAATTGTACTCGCCAGAGACAGGGACAACCATTTATTCCAGCAAGATATTATATTTATTAAAAAAACTATGAAGTGTTATTACATTGGTTCAAGGGGTACTGTCACCAGTAAAAAGCACTGACTCTAAATGACTACATGGGTATAATTGGCTGATTATTGAAAATACAAAATTCTTAAAATTGAATTGCTTTTAAGACTACCTTGACTCATATATGAATATTAAATCATTTGTAGCACTGTTCGGAAATACACCTCCTTCTACTCTACTCCAGTCAAATTTCCTTAAATTAATCCAAGCCATTTTTAGAAGAAAAAGATACTGCCTACACTAACTCCACCATCTTTATATTTCTTAAGCTTGCTTTTTCTCATCCTTTGTACATGTATGTGCATACATACACACACAAGCAGGTGCGCATTCAGAATCACATGCACCTATAACAAAATTCTTTTAGTCTGTTTATCCACATTGACACCCCACGGGTAATTGATTCATCATTTAAAAAAATTTGCTTCCTACTTCTCTCAATCCTATTCAGCTCAGTCTTGCCCTTTTTAAAATCTACCTTTGACCAATTTCTACCATTTCTCCTTCTACTCTATGGATTCTTTAACATACTGCTGTCCATCTCCCCTGGCTCTTCTAAAATATTGTATCTGTTCCTTCCATCTTTTTATCCCTCAGTGTTAGTTTGCAGCTTCTTCTGACTCTACCGCTTCCCTTTATTATTGCAGCCTTTGCTTTGTCAGTTCCCCCAGATACTCGAACTCAGGAGGAGGGCAGTCGTCATGCCCTGATCCCACTTTTAGAACACTGGCTGTACCACATCCCAACAACCGAACTCTATTGAGATTTATGCCATCTGTTTAACCCATATCCTCAGAGCTACTTCCTTTACTCCCTAGGACACTCTTGACTTCTTACTGTCAGGAGCTCTTTGAAAAATAGACTATTTCTGCATTATTGTACATAGTGACTAGTACCTAGTAGGAGCTCAATAAATGTTATTTAAATAAGTTTATTCTGAAATTTTAGAATAAGACCTGTTTTATTTCTCCCCCTCTATCCCCTCTCACTAACCTCTGTGATTTTAATATCTCTGTTAATGCCTCTAGTATTAATGCTTTTTCCATTTTCCAAAATCTTTATATTCCTGTAAATTTTCTCGACTACTCTGATCATCCATCAGCACAAACATAATTGAGACCTTAGTGTTGTGCAGAATGGGTCATTCCCAATCTCTTTTCCTACATTCATTTCTACATAAATACATTTTCATTCTTCTTTTGATCATTGGTTTCTTGGCCCCAATAAAGAGTTTATAAATTTATTAGTAGATTCTCATATTTTCTCTTAATTTGTCATGCTTACAGTCTCTTTAAATGTCATCTACATGGTTAGAGTAAAACTTACTCATTTGGATTCCATCGTTTTATGCCTTCAAACTTTTATTTTCACCGCACTTGCACCTCTCTTGCAAGTCAATATATATTCTTCAGGTTGGGTACTTTCTATTGATTTGTTTCAAAGTTAACTGACTTTTTGCTCTGTCATCTCCACTCCGCTGTTAAGCCCATACAGTGAAATTTTTAAACAGTGACTTTTAAAACTATTGAGTTTTTAAATTGCAGTTTAAAATTTTCCATTTGATTATTGCAGTAGTTTCCCGGGGCTGCTGTAACTAATTACCTCAAACTGGGTGACGTCGAACAACAGCAATTTATTCTCTCCTAGATCTAGAGGCTAGAAGTCTGAAATCAGGGTGCCAGCAGGGCCCTGCTCCATCCAGTCTTTAGGGAAGAATCTTTCCTCTCCTCTTCTAGCTTCTGGGGATTGCGAGTGATCCCACTGTTCCTTTCCTTGTGGCTTTGTAACTCCAATCTCCACCTCCATCTTTCCAAAGCATTCTTCCCTCTGTCTCTTCCGTGTCTGAGTCTTTTCTCATAAAGCATTTAATGATTGGCTTTAGGGCTCACCTTATTCCAGGACATTTTTACTAATTCATTTTTACTCATTGCATCACCAAAAACCCTGTTCTCAAATGAGGTCACTTTCACAGGTACCAGCGGCTAGGACTTTAATATACTTTTTTGGGGGGGGTGGGGGGACATGATTCAATCTACAATTCTTTTTTATATTTCCTATTTTCGGCTGAAAGTTGACTGTTTTCTTTGATTACGAAAGTCTTTTCCTTAACCTCCTTAAGCATAGTTATAACAGCTGCTCTAGATTCCTCGTCTCAAACCACCATGTCTTCAGCAACTCACAGGTGCCGAAGCTGATTATCTTTCCCCTTGGTCCATGAATCACTGCTTCTGAGATCTTCGTATATCAAATAATTTTGAACCGTAGCCTTTGCATTTTGAATGTTAGGTTGTGGAGTCTCTGGATTCTGTTAACTTCCTCCAACAAACGTGATGCTTTTGATCTGGTATTTAATGCATGTGGCTTGATTCACACTGCAGACTACTTTTTTTTTTTTTTTGCTGTGGGTAGTTCAGTTTCAGGGTTTTTCTTAACTGGGCTGTTTATAGACTGCTTCTTGCAGATTGGATCCAGTGTCTGGGACACGGACAGATTTTTTACAAGGAACTGGGCTGACCGATTCTGGATCGCTTCTGTGCACATACTCCCCTCACTTTCTGGCTTCTCTGGTTGCCTCATCTTCCTTTTCCTCAGACCAAAAAGATTGCAGGTTTTCTCAAGGAGCTTGAGTCAGCCCGTGCCATGCTGCAACTTCAGCCTGCCCTCAGGTTGACGGCACAGGACACGGCAGTCCCCTTTGAGAGTTTATATTTCCCATCTTCAAGTCTCATCCAAAATTGGTTTTCTTCTGTTCACTCTTCAAACCCATAAGGTAGTTGTTTTAAGGTATTTTGCCCAGAGTTTATAACAATAAATAGCTGTGAGAAAGTCAGCCCACTGAAAACTTACTCCACCGTATCAGGAGTGAGACTTACAACATCCTTAGCTATAGTTAATATCTCTGCATTCTAGCCTTGTAATTTCAAAGTCCTCTTCATATTATGTTTTTCTCTCTCTGCAATGTATTTTGGGTAAAGTCATTAAATCAGCCTTCTAATTTATTTGTTATCTATTCTGGTGGCAAATTATTCTTTTTTTCGCTTTCCATTTATGTTGACTAGCAGCAAATAAATGAGAAATTGATGAAAAATGATTACCAGGGAAATTAATGAAGATAATGATTCTTTTAAGGAGGATAATAATGCATTCACCTACATTTTATTTAATTTCATTCGTTATATCCCCTTTCAGGGATATTCTTTCTTTTTCTTTGTTTCCCCTGGGAGGCTTTTCTTTTACTTTTCCTGTACTCTCTTCTTGATTTCCTATATCCATATCCATGTCCAAAACAGTGCAAGATAGCATAATTTATCTTTGTAAATTGCTTTCAAAAATCATTATCATCTTACTAATTATATTGTCTGCAAAATTTGCATTGACTATAGTCACATTTACCACAGATATAACTCCATTTCCTGGATCCCTGACCAAACACCAGTTTCAGCCAAAGTCGTCTGCATCTGCCCATATAAATCCCGTCATAAACTAGACTGCATTCTTCACAGAACATAGATTCATTCTGAAACCAGAAAAGATAAATCATAAAAGAGAGTCATGAAGTTAGGATTGCAGCCTGATTTTCATTAAATGCCTTCAATTAATGTAGTTTGGAGCTTCTAATTCACAATCAAAATATTGTAAAATTATGTTCATCTTAATTGTCTTATTTTTCCTTTCTTTTATCTCATCCAAATGCACTGTTGACTCAGAAGGTTTTTATCTGTTTCTTTCCATGATCATTGTGTTTTAGTCTACTGGTTAACTTCATTTATGACTTTCAGGATCCTTTATAGAATCCTGCAGAAAGTTAACAATTTTTAAAAATAAATACTTTGAGGTTAAGGAGGAGGGAGCCTAGTTTTAGTAACATGGTATCAACATTTCAACTATCACCAAATGTATTCATTCCTTTAATATTAATTAATTCATTAATTCATTTAACAGTGACTGAGTACCCACCATGAATGAAATATTTGACGGTGACAAATGTTATGTTTTCTGCTCTTAATCTCACAGTCAAGTGATGGAGACAGATACTGATATATTTGAGATAAGTGCTGTAAACGAGGTATGTACCTGGGAAGAACATTTTCATTGGCCGTTGCCAGCTGAGTTTCTAGTGCAAACCTAAATCTGACGGAGGGCTGTCAGGAGTCATTTTTCCTTTTACTGAAGTTATCACTTCTCTAGCTGCTCAAATTATTTGTTGCTTTATTGGCTAGGAATTATGTAAATTGTTTTCTCCATATGTTAAAAATGTAAGGATGATTGTTTTTCATATAAATTTTTAAACTTGTCCAAGCCTTGTAAACGGTGTAAAAGGTGGAAAGTGGGAATGTCACATGTCACAATGTATCAGGGTAATGAGATGTCTGACAAAGACTCACAGACACACAGCCTGAAAAGCACGCCTTCGTATTCATGTTCTTGATAATTTCACGTTTCTAATATAAGCAAAAAAAAAAAAAAAAAAAAAAAAAGCCCCATTTCTTTCAATAGAATTGTGGGTCAACTCAAGGTAAGCCATTATTCTATAAAAACATTGTTCAGAAATAACCTAATTAGGTCTTATAACCACATTTCTAAGGGCTACTGTTCTGTTATTATGTGTAAAATATAGGAACACTTCCCAATAAAGTGAAAATGAGGAAAACTGATATGAAATCTACAGGACTAAGCGAACAATTTTCCAGACAACAGAGTTATATATTTTGCATTATTGTTCTGAAGACCTATAGGCTTTGATTACTTGGCACTGCTTTTTTTTCACACTTCCTAGCAGAGCTGCAGATTTAATTTTATCGGTATGAGAAATATGAAGCTAGGGAATTTAATAATTGTTTCACTAGGTAAGGGATGAAGTAAATTCCATTGCCTTTCGTTTGATTACAATCTTCCCTGCTGGTTTAATTAAAAACATCCATGTGAGGAAGAAGAAACATGGGAGAGGATCTAATTGTTTTATTGTATTCGATGTAGAGTAGGAATGATGAAATAGAAAGGTTTATAGTTGTAAAACTTAAGTGTTTCATGTAAATCTAAAATGCAGACCCAGGTCAGCTATAGACAAATGTCAGTAGATGAGATTCAAAATGCACTGCAGGCAGAAAAGATGACATTTATCAGTCATCCATACATCAGTAAGTAAAACAATTTTAGGGTTGTCTAGACAGGCATCTATTATTTCTTAAATTTAAATCTTTAGTAGAAGGACAACAGCAGGCATAGTGTCTATATTTAGTTTCACAAGAAATGAGAGAAGGACCAGGAAAAATTTCAAAAATATTTGCAGGGATATATACGTAAAGAAGAGTTTCCTTTCTGTTGCTACATAGTGGAAGCAAATAGATGACTAAATTAGGTTTCTCAGTTACCATGATCCAGACCTGAACAACTATACTGAATACTGATACACATAATTCAATTTTTCTGATTTGGAGAGAATTTTCCCATCCTGTTATCTAAGGAAGGAATCTTTACTAACATTTTTACAAGCTTTTGTTCTTTTAAAAAATTGTTACTAAATTAGAAAATTGTTTTAATAACAATTTTGAAAATGGTAGCATTAGGTAGCAGGATATTAAATGTGCTAGCACTGTAAAAATGTCATCATCCAAAATCTGTTCCAAACACAAAATCAGCAAAAGACTATGAGGAATTATAAAAAACAGACAGAATGGAGGATAGTAGAGCTATAAATTAACTTTCCTTCTTCTAAGAGAGAAAAAATGGATAAGTAATTTTATTTAAATTATATTTAAAACTGTCAATTTAAAATGCAGTTTAGCAAACCTGATCTGTCACATAGCAGCTAACATATCACAAAATTTCTAAATAGAAAGATTAGAAATATTTCATATTTTAGAAATCTGAAAAATTAAAAAAACAAAGAGAAATATAAAGAAACAAACAATAACTTAGTGAAATAAATCTCAGCATATCAGTTTATGGACTATTTTGGAATTTTATGCTTTTTTTTGCTATTTTGTTTTACTTTTTACTTGCAACTACAATTTCTAGTGGTATAATTTTATTATTGAATTGTTTTTTCTAGTATTAATATATCTTTCTGGATATGTGGATATAGAATTCGCAAAATACAAATCTTCATCCCTGTCTGCCATGGAGAATCTGTAGGTTCTTCTACTTTTCACTGTTTGATTCTAAAAAGTTCTTTTTTTAATCTATATTCATTTTTTAAAGCAAGTTTATGATTTTCCAAGTCATTCTTATTTTGGGTCCAACAATTTTTTAAAAAACTGTCAATGATCTTGCTTTTCTAGCAATGATTTATTTAAAGGTACTTTTTTTGTATAGTATTTTGATGCCATCTACTCACTGGCTTTCCAGGAAGTTCATTTTCACCCTCCCCCCTACACACACACACCAGATATACGTCTTTTGTGCTAAACATATTACATGGTGCAGACTACCTCAGTCCACTGCTTCTAGATCTTAGAGCCGTAAATCACAGCTTTTAAATATTTATAACAGTCCCTTGAACACTTAAGGGGGAAAGCCAAAATAAAATTTTTCTTTTGCTCCTAGAATAAAAATGCTTGCACTGGTTAAAAAAAAAAAATACTATAGTTTCTTTTCTTTCTTTTTTTTTTTTTTAAGAAGTTAAATTACACTAAATAACCCTTCCATAAACCTTTGGAATGTCCACGTTTTTCCTCATTAATATTAAAATAATTGCTAAGAAGACTTTCCTTAACACAATTCAAGGATTTCTTTTTATCTTTTATTTTTGTTTGAACTGAAATTCCCTTTGGCTTCCAGCGACAATCATCAAGCTCACTGTTTTCTTCAGACAAGAATTTAAGAGGCGATATCCACCCAAATACATAGCAAATCAAACAAATCGATCTCCAATTTCGAATCAAGTATACGCTTTTCTGTCTAAGATCAGATGCAACCTACAGTTGAAATGTATAAATTAAAGTTGACTTAATACTCAGTGAAGACCCCTTGTCTACAAAGAAGCTGACTTTCTAACAACTAGAGAGAGAATAATGCTTAGATATAACACTGAAAACAAGAATAGCCTAGAATTCCTGACAATTCCTCATGACATTATAAACTAATTTGGGGTTCATTTCCAAGATTTTATGGCAAGCGTATTTTGCTGCTTTATTTATTAGACAGTTGGACTTTTTTTTTCGATTTTACTTCTTGCACCTGCTTTACCATCAGTATCCACTAGGTGGAGATATAATTATATTTTTTTCTTAGGTTTAGGACAACTTGAACATTCATGATTTCTACGAAAGAAATATTCATCTTCACAATTTGAACATGCATCTTTTAATTGGTGTTTCATAAATACTGTGGTGTAAATATATACCTTTCCTGAGTATGATTTTTTTTATCTGTTTACATTTCTCTTTTCCCCTATGTTTTATTATAGATTCTGAAATAAGAACTATTGATTAAATTGGTTTCATTTTTATAGTTTCCTTCTAAATATGGAAATATACAATTGAATGAGTATTCTCCATTTCAGAATATAGTTAAACGTAATCCTCAGCATTATGTAGAGCTACTTTGAGACTAAGTACAGGTTGTAGGCAGGGATTTAATTGAAGGGGTTAGAGTAAAAGAGGTAAGAAATTTTCCTGTTTTCTCTAAGCCTGTTGAGAATACTCCACTCAGCTCTATAGCGGCTAGGAACCAAAAGGTATGAAAGCAAATGAAGTGGTTCTCAGATCTTGCAAGATCCCCTCTTCATAAAAGTTTGTCTCTTGTCTCTCCTTTATTCCTCCTCCTTTCTTTGCTTTTTCCTTCCCTCTTTTCCTTCTTTATTCTCTCTTGCTCTCTCTCTCTCTATGTGCATTTATAGTTATATCTTTATCCATCCATCTAGATGGATATACATCTATATCCATATGGGTGTCCATATTCATCTAGATGGATAGATACAGATGTATGTACACATACATATATGTATATACATTATATTAGATTTTTGTATAATGCAATTTATGCCATATGCACATAGCCTATAAAATACACAGTTAAGGACTTTATTTTTAAAAGCAAGAAATAAAAGCAGTATCCACTTCTAAGGGGACTCTATTTGCTTCTGTATTTTATATTCCACTTGCTTGCTTTATGGAAAATGATTTACTCATTGTATATTACTAGAAATCTAAGCATGGCATTTTCTCATTCTTTCTTGCTTTGCAGGACGCACTGTTTCCTGTCAACTTTGTTCAAGTGCCTTTCTGGAAACTGAGGACTTTAAACTCTTCGGGCTGCAGGCAGAGGATGTTCTTCCCTGCTTAAGAACAAACTAGGTATAAAACAAAGGACCTATAGTCACTGCCTTAAATCTGAGGGTGGTAATATGTCTAGAGCTAGTTTAATGTGAAGTTCTGAGTTACCAAGCACAGTAGCTAATGCTTAGAGGACAGCTCTCTCACTCTCTTCCCAAGAAATACAATCCTAACGTTTAAGGATCTCTCTCACAACACCACTCTCATCTATTGCAACACGTGCACGCAAAGGTGCATTTGTAAATGACAGCATCTAAGCCAAAGACGTTTAAATAAACACACACACACACACACAAAAGGAAACCGGATTGCTTTCCTTTGGTAAATGAAGCCCATGCATTTATTTGTATGTAAATACACCCATTGTCTTAGGTTAGAGGAAGCATTATCCTCTCATTCTCTGCGGTTGTCTGTGCCTAAGGTCCTTTAATCCTGTAGTAGCATGCCCACAGTAACTTTAGCCAGCCATAGTTCAAGCAGCCTGTTATTTTTAAAATGAAATAACATTTTGTATAAGGAAAGTAAAGAAATCGTGCTCAGTGCAACACAACCTTTTCCAATTTGAGTCACTGACCAATTCAACGTTGTTCAAATCAGTGATATAATTGCCCTTAGATTCTAAAAGCTTTTTAAGCCTAAAGCGTTTAAGACAAGTTAGTTTCTCAAAATTTCCAATTGCTTCCAGTTGGTAGCATTATTGAAATGATAAAGTTTGATGGTTTTAGACTTTTCATTTAGTTCCTGATTGGAATAGAGACAAATGTTACTGATTATGAACATGCTACATTCTATAACCAAACAAAGTAAATCATCAAAAGACAGAGTCAATCTTCTCACTTATAAAGAAACAAAAAACAATAACACATTATGCTGTTTCAAAAGGCAGGCTCATGGAGAGAATACACATTTCTTCACCATTTCTCCTCTAGTTTTTGGCAATCTTTTTAAGACATGCAAAGAAAAAGCAAAGAAAATAACTGGATAGGGTGATTTTGTTTCCACTTTTGATGCTCGGAGATCTCATTTATGCACTAATGCTAACTACTATTTTGATACTGATACCACCGTAGCTGAAACCATATCGGTTCCCAAACTGCAGCTAGGATCAGTCATCTTCCTAAGAAATGGCAAATTCAAGACAGTGGCTCTTTCATTTATATTAAAGAAACAAAAATTATCGTGAACTTTCAAATAATTTTTTCCCGAACCCTTCCTGCTGCTGTACGCAGACCTCTTATCTCACACAGACTCTCTCTCCATTCCTTTTGTGTCAAATTTAAAAAGATGGGAATAATAAAAAAATTTCAATGCTAAATTTTATTTCTATGACTCTTTAGGATATCTGAGCCAGGAGTAATTCAAATAACTCAGCTACAGTTTTGGCTATTCCACTTCTTTTCTGATCAGGGTAGTTTACAATCATAATCTCTGATTATGGCCTGGAACTGTGTGAACCAAAATGATGACTACGTTACTTACTAATCTGACTTTGATCAACTTATTTAAACTATTCCTCAATTAATCTCACCTGTAAAATTATGCATATACCTGATTTTAATATTAAGTTAATGTACGCAAAGTCATCAGAAGAATGTTTGAAAACTAAATGTAAAACGTTATTTATTACTATTATTATAAATACATGGAGTCTAAAAATGTTTGAGCATTTATTGGTATTAGTTGACTTATTTTCAAATATTAAAAATACTGCATGGCATTTGACACTCTTATTTTTTTTAAATTTATTTTTTTTGAAGTACAGTCAGTTATAATGTGTCAATTTCTGGTGTTCAGCACACTGTCCCGGTCATGCATATATATACATATATTCATTTTCACATTCTTGAGATTCTTCCTTTATATTAGCATTTATTGTTTTCTCTAAATATATATATATATATATATATATATTTTTTTTTTCCTAAGAGGTATTGAAAACTTATGGCTAAAAGACATAACTTGACTTCCCTAAAGTTTTGAACCTTACACAAAAACTAGGGCTTAAGTTATGGAGACAGTGTGCCACACTCTGCTTTATTCACCACATACGCTACTTAAAAAAAAAATTAAAAAAAAAAAAGCCTCCCCAAAACACACTGTGCAATAAAAGTGAGAATTGTCTCTATTCATAATTAAGAAAAAATAACAATACTATTTTAGTAACTACTATTTGTGTGCAGTGACTTTGAATTTACAGCTATTTTTCCTTACTTTGTTCTGTTTGAGACCCACAATCTCTGTGTAAAGTAGGTGTCATTAGCCCCAAATGAAAAAAATAAGACAATGGAGGCACAGAGACTTAAATAACTTGCCAAGACTCACTTAGCACGAAATAGTGGAACTGTATCTGGGAGGCAGGTTTTCTATCTCCAGAGCTCCACTCCTAAATAGATCATTAGGACTTAAATGGACCTTCAAATTTTCTAGGCTAAATCGTTATTTATTCAATGAGAAGATGAAGGACAGAGAGGAAAAGGACTGGACAATGTGACAGAGAGGCAGACCCAGGACCAGGGACCTTCCTTGTAATTTCTAATGCATTGTGCTTTAAAAATATTACAATATCCTGTTATCTGCATTTCAAACAGTTTTTTTAACTACAAAATGTGAGAATGTCTAAAATTAAAAAAATCCCTCTCCCAGTACTTATAATAATTAGACAGCTGACCCAATCCTTGATTCAGAGACAAGAAAATCATTTCTATAGTCTGCCTTGTTAAGAAAGATGGAACTTCATCGCATCAAATCCCAAATTCTGCTATTTGTACAGTGAGTGTAGCAAATGTGGTTGGCAGTGCTTTATGATAGCAATTCTCAGAACTGTGTCTCTCTCACAGAACTAATCAGAAGCCCTGCAGTTTGCTTTATAGGGGACCCAGGTTTTTCCCAAACCCAAGTGAATCTACACTCTAAAAGAAAAGAATACAGGGATGCAGAGAAGGCAAACAGTGATGAACAGAAGAGATGCTTCTTCATGAACTGTGCGTTTGTTCTCAGTTATTACATAGGAGCTAATATCTGACCCTGAATACATGACCAGAGTGGAGTGACATTTTCCTAACAGCTTCTTCATTTGGATGTCAAGTGTATGTGGACTATGCTGAACTTATCTCAGTTTTGGAGAGAGATGCCAAGCACCCTAAGATTTAGTCATTTAGCAATTGTTTTGGAAGATAAAAATTACTAAATAGATATAGAAGTCTAGAAGGTTGCACATAGCCTTCTCAGACTGGATTAAATGTGATTCTCTGCAAAACTTACATTTCTTTCATTTGATTATTCATTCATTTATTTAATAATATATTAGTGTAACAAACACTTGTCAAGTCTTCCAGATATGCAGGTGTGGGCTGAGTGCAACTAAGGAGCAAACAAAAGAGGTATAGACTGTCTTCTAAGAACCTAGGTGGGAACTGAAGGATTAATGCAAATACTTCATTGCCAAGTTGAGAGCAGGATGTGTCGGGAGAGTTCATAGTAAGTAAGATTTGATAAAGGTACTAAGAAACAGGGGTATGTCCTCCTGGAATGAAGAATTAGAGAAAGGTTCATGAAGGATGAGGATTTTGGTTAATTGAAAAGATGATAACTTGAGTTTGTGGAGAAGGTGGCAAGAAAATTTAAAGAGAAGGGCACAAATCAGACATAAAAGGCAGCTCAAAGGTAAGCAAATAAGTAAGTAGTAAGAATTACTGAGTTATTTTGACAGGAGCATAGACTCATTCAGGAATACGTTCAGAGAAAAGATTAGTCTTTCAAAATTTTGTTTTTAAGTGAACAGTTTTATTCTTAGAGCTTTATCTTACCTATATACCTGCTCTTGTGAGAAATGACTTCTGTAGGGGATAATCATTGCAGTATTACTAAAATGACAAACTTTGAGACACCTAAGTGCTCATTAACAGATAAATGAATAACGATATTCACAGGCAATGATTACCTAACAATCGTTAAAACTAACAAGCAAACAGACAAATAAAAGAGACAACAAAAATAAACCTAGGCATTTTCCTATGGACAGATATTCTGCAGCCTCCAAGATCTATTAACAGCAGGTGAAAAAAAAAAACACATGAAACAATGTGCATTGCATGTAATCAATGGTGTAAAAAACCAACAGGCTATAAACATATATGCTTAAATATGTTGAGACGACCTCTGGAAGGACTCAGTGATTAAAGCAATTGCTTCTGGCAAGAGGAGAGAGGCTGCCCTGCTGGGGAAGCTTGCGAGGAAGTTATTTTTCACTGAGTACTATTTAACACATCTCAACTTTTAGCTATACAATTATGTATCATGTCTATTGTTTAAAGTTTATCTAGAGACCAGATTCTGGAAAGTTAAGTTTAAAAAAAAATACAGTGGGAGGAAAAATAAAATAGATACTAGTTGGAAGCTACACTATTGAATTTTTTTTCTTTTAATAGTAAATGTCCTGGGTGTGCTTGAAGGCAGAACTGAGGAGATGGATGGATGGAGAGGAAATGAAACAGAAGGTAAGTGAAAATTACAGGATTTAGGGCAGAAGTGGAAAGGCTGGTATCTTAGAAGACAAATGTCCTTTCCACGAGGTGTCTAAACAGAGCCACTGAATCACAATTTTGGGGCAAAAGCTGATGGGTCCTTTTTTGGTTTGTTTCTGTATCAATAGCAGTGATCGGGGAAATGCGTGGACACAGTTGCTTTAAGGTAAAAGTTGGCTGGCTGAGGCGTATAAGTGCAAGACAGCTTCACTAGTCACTACTTCGTTCATTATAGAAATACTTGTCCGTGGCCAACCGGGTATAATCAAGGTGGGCAGGACTGGGACGTAGACAGAAGTAAGCATGTTTGCCATTCTTAAGGGTCATGCGCTTTTCTCATCTGTTGAGGACCTTTTTGATGAATCTGGTGCAATGCCACCACCTACTCAGTTGATTTGTTTGTAATGAGGATAAAGTTAGGTATATATGGACAATATTTTTCAAAAGTGTAAAATATTATTCAAAGGCAAGGTAAAAAAAAAAGAAATACAGGTGGAGATGATTTTGTTTAATGATTTTAGTCTCTCCTTTGAAATAAGTTGTACTGATGGCAAAGTTTGAAATTAGACTGTAGCCTATTCAGACAATATAAGATAAATTTTAGTATAAATGTGGGCACTCTATTGCCTTCATTCTGAAGATAGGCAAGTTGAAAATACAATTTAATTTTGTTGCACATCAGGACCAGCTTTGTTTTCATTTGTGTTAATTTTAGCATAATGTTCAATCTGTTTTTGGTGGATGAATGACCACTGGTGTTCAGAGGCATTCCTGAGAATTGCTGTGACCTTCAACCTCTCTTAGCTCCAATTTTTGGGACCAATTTAAATGTAACTGGAAAGGTATCCAAAAACTGTTAAATAATGAAACCCCAGTGCTGTGGCAAGAAGGTCATTTTTAGTCATGCTTTTTGAAATTTGGGGATGCTGAGAGCAAGAATTTTGGATTAAAGACCATGGAATAAGTAAATAGAAAATCTCTTTGAGATGGTACTTAGCCTAGGATTTATTCTCTTTATTTCAGATCCACAGTAGTCTAGAGAAGCTGACTCATTTTGAAAGAGCCTAGAAGACTGTATTTTGAAATTGGGAATATTAAAGAAAACCCAATATCCCAATATTAAAGACAACCCAAAACCCAGGTGAAGATATGACTACCTATATTTCTAACTTTATCTATTTATCTATCTATCTGTGTATCTATCTATCTGTCTATGCACATGTGTGCACATGTGTGAAGTATTAAATAAGAAAAATAACTATAGCGATATAACTTTTCTTAATAAGATCAGTATTCAACTTTGAGCAGTTGGTAAAGCGAGGAGTCACAGTGAATTTAAATGAGTGTATCACATCTGTTAAAATAAATGTAACAGTCCAATTGGGAGTAGCATTTATTTTTCCAAAAATATATAAAAATTTGAGACAAATAAAACAGGAGCGGAATCATGGCAAACATTGTCCTAGCCAATTTTTTTATTAAACACATCACCATTTTCTAGGGAAATGTTTCAAAAATTTCACTCAGTCAAACACCACCTTCATCATTCTTGTCATGTCAGTTGGCTGTTTCTAAAATATTACTGACTTCTTTGGATATTTTTATTGATATCCACATTAATTTGAATTAGAATTTTTGAAAGTAGTCTCTTCTTATATGATGATTTCTTTAAAACTTTGAGTTTGATATTGTAATTATATTGCTTCTAATTCAGATAAAATAAATTTATAATGAATAAACAATGTTCACCTGTTTATCTTCTAGAATTGAATTGCACACTGTAATTTAACCACATTTATTAACTCTGGTATAGTGGGAAAGGATCAGTAATTACAAAAACCATCCCTTTGGATGTTACTCACCTAATCAGAAAAAGAAAGTTAACAGTATAGTTGTAAAGTACACAGTATAAATGTAAAAAGTGGAACCAGAATACTCCTTAGAGAAGACAATGCCTTGTAGTGACTTTAGAGGAAATAGTGAAACTCTCAGGTCTGAGCAACAAACAATTTGTTTCTCTAAGAAGAGGAGAAAGAAAGATGGATTGGGGCATAACAGACAGTATGTTTCAGGGGATGACTTTAGGGCCAGCCAGGGTAGACTCTGTTACAGTGCAGAAATATTTCACAGTGTAGAGAGCATAGTAGCGGGTAATATTCGACAATGGATTGCCTCCTGCTCTGTGGGAGAACAATGGCTCTCCTCATTGTCACCATTCAAACTATTGCTCACTTCCCACCCTCCTCCTTTTTCAGAAGTTACTATACTTACTGCTAATTGGTGTGAGTGGGAATTTTATATCAATTAAAGAGGCTTGCATAGAAGGATGGCAAAGGCAAAGGTGACTGTGAACAGTCACATTCATGGTTGGGAATTTCAGGAAATTCGACAAGGACTTTGGAATCTGTCCATGTAGAATACAGAGATATGAGATGACTTCAGACTCAAGCGTCAACCCTATAATCGTCTAAGTGTTAGTGCTTCCATTACACACGATGTGGATTCAGTTCTCAGCTATTTTATCCTTGGTTTTGTTAGTTTTCATAATGTTCTTCCAAAAGGCAATGGAATCAATTGAAACTCATAATAATGACAATTATAAGCCTAGACTTTAGAGCATTTTGAACGAAGCTGTTTACGTGTGGGGGCAACAGCTTACACAAACGTCTTCCTTCCTACTCTAAGGAGTTGCAGTTGTCTTAGGTGGGGTTCTCTCAGAAGCAGACTTTGAGACGAAGTTTCAAGTGTATCTTTGGAATGAGCAGGAATCACCAAAAGGAAAGTAAAAAAGTGACTTTAATCCCTCAAGGAAACTCTGAGAAATGCACTCAGTTATCCCACCCAACAGCAAGTGAGCTGGGAGATTTATACCCAACTCTCAAGAGTCATTACTTGAAATATGGGGGTTGGGGTTGATATTGACTGTCCCAGGACATCCAGCGTACTTCACGTGGGCCAAGTGGCCAGATTAAAAGCTCCCCTAGGCACACTCAGCTCACAGGCAGCAAGCTGGCAACCGGAAGTTGGCAGGAATACGCTGAACGAGTAAGGTCCACAGGATGTGAGCAAAGGAACTGACAGCAGCTGCCACAGTAACTCAATGGGCTAGATTTTCCCTCTCAGTCTGCTGTAGGGGTAAGAAGGAAAGAAATCAGAAACCTGCAGTCTTCTTTCCTAAGGCCCACATCCTATGTCAGAGGGCTTCAGGGTTGTTTTGGTATTGCTATAGCACATGCGTGCATAGGGACTGCAGTCTGGTTAGTTGGTTTGGTTTTCAGATTTTCTTTAATCATGATCATAAGGGTGTCTTGCCACACACTAATAGTCTATGAACTCCAGAAGCTGTTTTTTTACATAAGGTGACTTATTTACATCACTTTAGTGATGTAGTGTTACTAATACTGTTTTAGGTGAGAAGACTGATGCTCAGTTTAAAAATTACTCCCAGATACGTAGCAGCAAAACCTGGGGATAGAGGCAGATGGCAAGGTCATCGTCCTTTCCACATTAAAAACACCTCTACCTTTTAAAAGATTGAGATGTATGCCCCTATGCAGGTTAAGGACAGAAGAAATTTTTATGATCCAAGGATCCAATATGGATAAAATATGATATAAAATGAAAAAAATGATAAAGCAATTGTCTTAGTCTGCTCAGGTGGCTTTAAAAATGTACTAGGACTGGGTGGCTTAAACAAGAGACGTTTATTTTATCATAGTTCTGGAGGCTGGAAATCCAAGATCTGGGTGCCAATATGGTTGGGTTCAGGTGAAGACCTTCCTGGTTTGCAGATGATCAGCTTCTCTTGTGTCCTCATGTGGCTTTTCTTGGGTTAATGTGCACATAGAGAGGGAGCTCTGGTGTCTCCTCCTCTTCTTACAAGGGCACAAATTGTACCTCATGGCGACTTCACTCTTAGGATATCATTTTAACCTAACTGCCTTCCCCAGGTTTCACCTCCACATCCCATCACATTGCTGAGGGAGTGGTTAGAGCTTCAACATAAGAATTTTGGAAGGACACAAATATTCAGCCCATTATAGCAATATAAGGGGCAATTTCAAAAATTGTATTTTGCAAAATAGGTTTTATATGGAAGAGGATAGACTATGGAAGTCAAATTCAGGACGTGAGATTAAGCAAAAAAATTTTTTTGATTAATAGGTATTTTTTAAAATTTTAATTTGTTTTCCAGCAGGACATTTTAGATTTTTTTACTGTGTTAAATTTTCTTGTGAATAGCCAAGAAGAAGATAGAACAGATATTCTCCCCAAGATTATTTTAAGTGGGGTCCTACTTTTCATGGAACACAGTCTGGATGGAGAGAATAGATTCTGAGATATTTTTATACTTTTGATCTCCGCCTCCCCATCCCAGGTAAATAATTTGTCAAAATACTTTGTTAGTACATTTGCCATTTCAAAGTTCTTAAGTTCAAAAGCACTAGGTTAAGCATTGGAATTATTTGTTTTCTTTCTCAGAAATTATGCCAGGTGTACACATTGCAAAACCTAATTATAAATGCCATGAGACAGGCTCAAGTGAGGATCTACTTAGCGATTAAGGCCACAAAGTGCCCCTATCATTTCCACACTTGCAATTATTCATAATTTCAGACTTGTCTCAGCCAGATCAACTAAATTTCCCTTGAAAAATGGAGAAGGAAGCCAGTCTCACTCAGTCACAGTACAGAAGGAATTCCCCGATTTCAAGGACTCCCATGACATGATTTCCTTTTAGTTCTGCACCTTATTTATCTTTTGGTAAATCACCTTCTACGCTCCTTTATTTTAAAATTCAAATTAATAAAGTCCTGCAGTGAATTCTTTTTTTAGTTTCTGCAAAATTCTCTTCAATGATGGAGAATTCTTCAAAAATCACAATACGATATTTTTAAGGCCTTTCGTCTCTCTCCTAAAGTGACACTCTGAAGTTTCACATAATTTCTAGTCTGCATCTCATAAAATACTGGCAAAATTTATTCAATTCAAATTAAATAGATGTAGCACAGTGTAATCTTTCTCTATTAAATATGTCACTTTTTGCAATTGTTTCTTAATATCCCTCACAGCTTCCATCTAAGATTAGCACTTTCTTTGCTGCCAGAGTTTCACTAACCTACTGAATTATTCACTGAAGCATAACCTTCAGATATCAGGTTAGAAAGACCTTGATTATGGCAGGAAGTGAACTGTATAAACCATTTTTCTTTAAAAGAAAATTTCTCAGTACAGCAAAGTCAGAAATGAGATAAGTATTAAATATGTGTAAAAATTAAGTTCATAATTGATAGGAATTTAGCCAACTGTGACATTCCTGCATTTTGTTTATTATAATGTATAATACCATCCTAAATACTGCAAGGCGGCATAAAAACATGTGCTTGGCCAGAGTGTTCATTGAACCTAAGAAGACGCCAGCCTAGCTTCAGATTTACCTAACAAAATTGTTGCATGTTAAAGCACACCATGTTTTACAGTCTCTGAATATTCAGATAAATTTTTTTAAATTGTATGTCCTTTCTGTGTTCCATTCACTTCTCTTTCCTTCCCCGGAGCTCTGTTTTAGTGTCCTATAGCACCAGAGCTCATAGTGAAGTCAGCAGTGCACCATGGGCCTCCTTGCAGCAAATTCTATTAGTGGCGTCCGTTGCTTTATCTCAATTCAGTGCTGAAAGGTCATTAGAGTACTCATGGAGGAGACAACACTTTTGGCACACCTTTGCTAGCGTTGAAATCAGAAAACTCACCACTCACAGATCAGCCACTCATGGCCAGTCCACTGGGTGCCCAACAGCTGACATGAAACCCTGATATACAGCAGCAGGTTTCTCCTAAATGAGAAGAAATGGCACAGACACGAACACTGGTCTACATTTGTCCACGTTTATTCCATCAGCCATTGGGAGAGACTATTATTTTCCTCCGATATATTTGACCTAAGACAGCATTCAAATGACTTTCCAAATACTCCGGTGGAGCATAGATACTTTAAATATCAGCTCACTTATTAATGTTAGGCTTCTCCCACCATTACCAGTGCTGGAAAAGTCAACACAACTTAAGAATGTCAATAGTAAGACAGGATGCATTATTAAAGAGTGTGCTTTGATCAGATTTTCTACATAGATTTGCCGTTCAGATGGAGGCAATAAACTGAGAAACATTTTTCACCATGAATCAATGTAAGCAGTATAGACAATATTAACAATATTCTTTTAATGTTGCCCACCCTGGCCTCGATAAAAGTACCAATGACTTTCTCCCCTAAAATTTTAATCTCCTTGAACGATTATTTGAAAGGCATTTTATAAGCATTTAGGGAAGTGCCACATAAGGATGGGAAATGACAAGTTGCTCAGAACAAATCACGCACTGGGGAAGAAAGGCCCAAGAAATATGGGCTGGTACAGAGAAAACTGAAAACACCTTTCCCTTAAGAAACAAAGGAAAATCTTATTAGAACAAACATCACAGCCATTTGCCATTTTGTCCAGGTGAAAAATTCAATTATTTTAGGTACATAGTAATAAAATGTTTTTACTGGAAAAACTTAGAATTGGGTTTTTTTTTTTTTTATAAGGCATTGCCCATGGTTTACCAGGGTACTAATATACCTTGTATTTTTAAAAATTATTTTTCTTTATTCTATGAATTTTTATCCTACAAATATTTGGGTTGTTGATTAAATATAGTTAAAAAAAATAGAAAAAAACGTCCCCCTTCTTTTCCACCTGTGTGACACATCGCCAATTCGATGTAACTTCACTTTTTTTCATTGGGCACTTCCATCTCTCCAGGGTAGAGTAGGAATTTAGAAAACCAGAGCATTAACATATGAATGTGGAAGACGTTACGTGAATTAGAAAGACACAGTAGGATGCCATGTGATGAAGAAGAGAGAGATAGGTCATTTCCCAAGAAAATTCCCCACAAATCCTCTTCCATTTGTTTCCAAAATGCAGAAAGGAGATAGATTACAAAAAATGCTCCTAGTGATGATTCTCAGTGGAGGGAGGCTCTATAAAATTGCTTTCTCATTTACGATGATTAGGGCCCTAAAAAAGTACAGAAATGAGTCAGACATTGCCGAGCCCTCAGGGAATCCAGTCTTGCAGAGGAGCTCTCAGTCTGATCAAAGAGCATATGCTCGACCCAGCACAGGGACGGCCAGTGAGAGTATTCCTCCTCCAGTGTTCATGTCACAGACATTTCCACTGGGCCTTTTTCTTGCCGATCTCACATGTGACTCCAGAATCTTTCTCAACAAAGGGTAGATTAGCATTTGAGTTGAAACCTTGCTATCTCTGCTTTAGGGGGCGGTCTTTATTCTATGATGTTTCTACCGTGTCTGAAGTCATGTATTCAAGATTTACATGGATGGGAAACACAGAATGTGCATGTTAGTTATGTCAGGAAGACACCTTAGTAAATTGCTTTGAAGACAAAGAGTTTGATCACACTAATTTAACTGAAAGTCAGGAAATACCCCCTCGTGAATCAGAATTCAGGAGATGATCTAGGAGCATTTCTCCTAGAGGTCATCTGTGAATTAAGATAGGACATGACTTATTTGATACTCCCGCTGATAGTTGAAATGAGCTCTAAAACCATTCTGTACATAAGAGTCATCAAATTTCATTGTAACTTTTAATGCATTGCCTGCTTCCTCATGAAACTATCTGTTGTCTGAGGGCATAGAACATGTCTGTCTTTCTCACTGCTTTGTACCTGGTGTGTCACAAGGGGGTCCCTGGTACAGCATAAGGGCTCAATAAATATTTAATAAATTAATAAATTCATTGTTTGACTCTCTGAAAGTGCTTGATATACGATAGTTTAGGCAAAACAAGAATGTAAATATAAATGCAAGAGAAGCTGACTGGATAAACCATATTTATCCCAGGTATTATTTTGGCTTTTCTGACGTTCCAATGATAATGAATGTAAACTTTGGTGAACTCAGATCCCCAATTCTTAATCAGCTTAATTCATGCTGGAAGAGCAGAGGCGAACAGAGACTACTGGAAGATGAAGAAGGAGCATGGTAAATCTCACAGAAAGTCAATAATTAAGTAAATTAGACATATGTTGGGACCAGAGCTTTGGAGAAGGTACTGTGGGTACCAGGGTCTTAAGTTTCATATGGACCTGACAGCTGCAGGACCACTGGAGCTGAGGCTTTGTGTAAGGGGCAGAATCATCTCTCCTTCTATACCTGTTCACTGTCCCCCCTTCTGTCTGTTTTTATTCCCCCTCAAATTTATAGCAGAAACTGTGTATTGCACAATGATCCAATGTAAGCAATACTAATTCTGTGCCACCAAGATAGCTCGTGACAAATCAAACCAACGCATGTCCATTCTGTTAGTCCGCTTTGACTAAGTGTATCCAAAGGAGATTAAAGATTATCAAAACAAATTGAGGGAGTAATTTTTCTCCTCCCCAAACAATTCTTTCTTATTAAGATCATTTATGAGATTGCTCATTTAAGACCGTGATACAGGCATTCTATTTACCACCTTCCTCTAGTTTGCCTGGATACAGAGTTCACGGTGCTGAACAGAAGAGGTCTGTTGCTGGCACTCTGCAATTCATCAGTGGTTTTTGCAAGAGCTGCGCATCATTATTTCATTGAGACATCTTTTGCCCCTGTCCCTGTTGCCTCTTTTGGAACCAGTAAAAAACTACACCTGTGCTACTCGGTGAGCAATGGTTGTGGTTCGCCTGTGAAAATAGGCCACAAAGATGGCAAATGGAACTTCTGCTGCTGGTCGTTTCATAGCACCTGCTTCAAAACACACACAGAAAATTTGAGTGATGTCCCCAAGCCATATAACAAACTAGGTCAGATCGCTCTTGGAACGATTACTCATTTCTGTGGCCCCCTTATCACTGCCTTGACTAGCCAAGTGAATATTTCACTAGTGGGCTATTCGTGGAAAGCCAATCAAGATTCGTGGCAGGGTGATTATTTATTTCAAATTTATGATTGTGTTCCCAGTATATATTAAAGGAGGTAGCTTGCTCTTACTTCCCCTACATAGAGCCATATGATGAGGAGTCTCTGAGTTAGGTGGCTGCTTCATAATTTAGTCAGGGCTGCACACAGAATAAGCAGCTACCTAAGAAGTGTGATTTATAGATTTTTCCAAAGTGCTGTCTTACTGATTTGTTTTCTTCCGATGGCTTATCACCATACCTGAAAATGTCACTAGCATCACTCCTTATGGATCCCCTCAAGACAAAGCTTTTAGCAACTTTGAGTTGTCTGCTTTGAGGAGGAGTAAGAGGCTGAGGAATTAAGTCCCTGAATTACCACATGCTGGAGTATTCCAGGACTCTACCCTCAGATAACTGCTCTGTCTAAGCCCTCTCCCAAAGTGATCTTTAAAAAAAAAATTATTTATGTTCCATTAATGGAGGCACTGGGTATCTCTAAGTGATCTTAACCAATCCAGTGCATTAAATGAAATTTGCATTAAATATTGTGTAAAAATATTTCCAAATGTTTTCACACTCGTTTTCACTATGCTCTAGGATTTTAAATCTAATTTCCTATTAAACAATTCCACTTGGATGTGTAATTGACATCATAAATCCCATCTGACAGAAACTTCTTCCCCCTGCTCCCTTCATCCTAGCCAAAGTCGTCACTATGTCCCCAGCTGCACAAATCTAGATTCTAGGGGCTATTCTTGGTTTCTTTATTTCTTCACTTTGCACATCTGATTTACCAGTGAGTCTAGTCTGTTCTACATTCAAAATACATCTATCCTCTGCACTATACCTGGAATGAACTTATGAAAATGTAGTACAGTGAAAACATGTTCCTACTTAAATTTCCCCAATGTTTTCTCACAGAATTTAGAATAAAATTGCAAATCCTCACTATGAACTCAATATGCTGTGAATCACTCTCAGCTCATGTAGGTTCTTCATATACATAGTGGACTCTCTGCAGGGTCACTGTGCTGTGATGCTTTGATTACCTGGGATTTTTTTTTCTTTTCCTTAATGGATTAAGAATATTTATACCCAAGGTCCTTTCTCTGAAATATTTGGACTAACTCCTTTATTTCATTCATGTCCTAATTTGAAATCAGAGAGGCCTTCTTAACTATGCAGTTACACAGTCCCCCAGTCACCTGAATCACACAATATTAGTATTGACTTTAACAGTGCTTATTAACTCTGAATTACCAGATTTATTTGTTTATTTCATTTTTGTTTTACCTCTTTTTCTGAGAACAGGGATCTTATCTGTCTTATTTACTACTCCCAGGACTTATCTGAACTGATGATTAAAATACTGTAGAAATTCTATACATATTGTTCAAAGGAATATAGAACGGATAGAAATAAAGTCCTGGACTCCTAATGTATGGCCCATGTATTCTTTCCACTTAATTGGCACATTCATAATGAATATCAATGTGTGCATCAGTTTAAAATGTAGCTTCATGTATAAACTAGATTATGCTACAGGAACAAATTAACTTCCAAATCACAATAGTTTAATATACAACTTGTAATAATTATTCAGAGGAAGTCTGATGCCAGTCCCTGGAGCTGCCCTTCCATCAGGTGACTCAGGGATCCAGGTTCCCTACATGTTGTGATGTCATCCTTTCCCGAGGGAGGTGCCACGCGAGCTCTCAAATGTTTGGTCGAGAAGGGCAACAGGTCACTCTGGTAAATCAGCACTGGCTGGGACTCGTCTCATGGCCTCATATAATGGTGAGGGAGGCTGGATTACTCAGAGGAGCACGTGGTGTGTATAGTAAGCAGAGCTGCCTCTAACACAGCATTCATGGCAAAGTTAGGCAAATTGAAGGAGTAAGATGTGGAGGGATGTAGGAGAAAAAAAGTTCAGGCGATAAAACTTTTAAGAAGAAAAGAAGAGAATGAGAGAGAGAGAAAAAACTTAACTGAAATATACCGATGGCTGGCTGGGCCCCATGCACAGCTAACTCAAGGCCACTGACAGTCTCCACGCGGCTGAATATACTTCCCCATTCGGTTTGCAGCTGCTGCTCACGTTATTTCCTGTGCCTTGTATTATTTGAAGTTTGCCTCTTAAACTCATGTTCTTCTTGATTCTTTTCGCTCTGAAGTGTCTTCCCACAGTCAGATGGCTCCTCCCCAGGCTGGCCTTTGTGTTCCACTTCACAGATAATCATCTTAGATTAATACCAGGGGCACTTTTGCCTAATGGAGTTTCAGCCAGAAAGAGAGAGAAAGAGAATCAAGAAGAAAGCTCCTGCTAAGTAAATATGTCTCCTCATTTCTCCTGTGTTTTACATGCTCTCTGGTATAAAAGAAATCATGGAAGTCAGTGGATTAAATAGAAATGTGAAGTAAGGAAATATGTGATAAAAGAGAGGCGGATAAAAATGTGCTTGAGCCCAATGGGCGGACCATGTGGCAAGCTGATATAATACTTTAATTCTGGCCTCCCCGTGGCTGGCCCGGGTTGACAACATTTCAAAGATGACAATTATTTGGCATAAATCCAAGATTATACTTTAAATAAAAATGTTCATAAATCATAGCTCTTCCACTATGAATAAGACAAGCACATAAGCAATTACTTATAGGAGCAGTATTATCTTGCAATTCAAGCTGTTTCTTAAGTTGATTTGACTAAAAGCTTACTTTTTTCCCCTAAAGTGAAAAATGAAAACATTCAACTTGTTTTGCTTTGTCCTTTATATGCAGTTCAATTAGATGAATCATCAATGCTCTCACAAAGTTACATAAATGAAAAATGGGAAAGTAAGGAAAAGGAAATAAAAAGACAGTATGTCTAGAGTGGAAGGTACTGGGGTAACAGCTGTAGAATGAAGCCAGGAGGGTGGGAGGGAATCAGGACCCAGTCTGCCCGGTGAAAACGCTAAGTGCCACGAGCAACTGGGGACTTAAGGGACAAAAATGATCTCTGTCTGTTGGTTTCCAAAATGATAGCACCCATAAAGCAGCTTTTATGCCCATTTTGCAGTGCTTAAGAGTGAGCAACTCTGACTTCGAGTCCTCAGTCTGCCACATACCAACTTTGTGCCCTTGGGTGAATTTTTAAACTCAGAAGTGTCAGTTTTATCATTTATATAATGAAGATTTAAACCTCCCAAGGTAGGTTTAAATAAAATAAGGCACAATGCTGGGCACCTATTACATGGAGTCTGTATACAGATAGATAACTATGTTTCTAGCCATCTATCTATTATTGACTATCTCTGTCATTAAGACAATTATTTATGAATATTCATTTAGTTTATAAAAGATTATAATCTGATCACTATTTTCCCTTCAAAGCTTACATAACACTGCATGACATGTAAAAGCTTTACCATTTCCTAGTGTACACAAGTGTCTCATTGCTGCTTGTATGTCTTGCTAATATGGCAATTATTTTTAAACTCCAGGATTAAAATGGTCCAGGATAGGGTATGATGCTCATCCATCTGGCCTGGGAAATAGCTCTCACATACATGCCAGCAGAATAAGGTTTTCTTGATGCAAAGAGAAGTTGTAAATTTAGTATGAGGAAATGTTATATTACCAAATAGTGAATAAAATTCAGAGAGATGCAGAGAAGAAGTTATAGAAGACAAATCCATATTGATTCCAAATCAGGTTTCTTTAGCACATTAAAAATTTAACACATTCAAATTTTGTAGATACTGACAGGCCTATGCAGAATACATAAAGAAGATTATACGGTATAGCACAGGGAAATATATACAAGATCTTGTGGTGGCTCACAGCGAAAAAAAATGTGACAATGAATATATGTATGTTCATGTATAACTGAAAAATTGTGCTCTACACTGGAATCTGACACAACATTGTAAAATGACTATAAATCAATAAAAATAATACTAAAATGTAATGGAAATGGATTAAACCTGTAGCCTATGTTGGACAAAATTACCTTTTAAGACAGAAGGTAAAGATAGTGATGCTTAATATAAAGCCAGTAAATAACCCATGGAAAACTTTTGGTGGGGGGATTGGACTTTGAAAAAAATTATTCTAATATTATCTAAAAGAATTTACATTACAGGAGTGACTTTCAATCTTTTTTTATTGTAACCTACAGTATGAAGCATATTTAGAATTCTGAGTCAGTGCACAAGCACACACACACACACACACACACACACAAAGGCAAACAAACTTTGTAAAATAATATTTACTGCAAATACATGTAATGAAGTCTAATATTTTGTATCTTTTTATTATTCATTAAATGTTTGTGACTTCCAGTACATTAATTCCCAGAACCTTAAATGGATTATGACCTAATTATATAATATTCAATAAAATTATTAAAATAAAAATTATAAAAGAATCCTTACCTTATTATTATTCACATGTATAAGAAAGCTACAGGCATATGATTGAAACAATAGAAATTCTTGAATTATATCTATGTTTACATAAACAATCTCGCATAAAATAACGCTGCAATTCCAATTAGTGATAAGATCGTATATCACACACACACAAAATTCTTGGTGTAGATTTAGTCATTTTGGAAAAATGATGTTTAGATTCTCTATCTTACAGCTTATATCTAAATAAATTACAAAAGTATTAAAGATATAAGTATACAAAAAATGTATAAAAGTAGTAAGATAATATAAAGACTATTTATGTTACTGTGGGTTGTGGAGAGCCTTTATGAGCATGATGACTAAGTCAGAAATTATTAAAAAATTATGGAACCAATTACTTACAATGTAAAGTTTAAATCCACATAACAATCTGATAATACTTTGAAGCATATATAATATACAAACTCTCTCTAACATGTGGATGCCTTCCTTAATACTAAAAATAAATACCACAAAGTAAAAACTGTGTGTGAAAACCAAAAATAAACAATTCATAAAGAGTAAGGCTTAATCATCTGTAATGAAATTTTTAAAATTAAAGCTGACTAGTAAAGAATTTCAAGGTAAACAATAGTAAATAACTTTCATACTTACCAAATTGAGAAAGACATATTTTGAGAGTTGTAATGCCTGGCATTATTTAGCTGACATTAACTGAGTGTTTTCTATATGTCAGACACTATTTAAAAAATTCAGTATCCTGTTTAATCTTTCCAACAAAAAAAAAAAAACCCTTAAGTAGGTAGATAGCTACCATCTCCAGTTACACAACAGTGAGGCTGAGACTGGTTAAGTCACTTACCTTACAGAGCTGATCAGAAGTGGAGTCATGTTTTGATGCCAGGAAATCTGACATCAGAGCCCACAGTTTTAATCAGGAGTGTGAAAAAAATGTTGTAGGTGGCGTAAGGTGGTACCATGGTTATTTCCAGAGAGCACTTCTACAAAATATCCCCAAAGCATTAAAAACGTACTTCCTGTTTGGAATATCAATTCTATTTCTACGAATTTACCCAAGACATAGCTGCAAACCTGTGCAAACAATTAGATACTTAAATTTCCATAAAAAACTCTTCCACAGTAGTAGAAAATTAACAGAAATGAGAGATTACACATGTGCTACTTAGTACATTATTTGTGGCATATGTGTGTAACAGAATATCTTTCAGAAATTGAAATAACATTTTTGATGAATAGTTATTGACAGAAAGAGTTAAGTATGAAAACAGATTATACAACAAAATATATAACATGAATTTCACTAGGAGAAGGAGATCAGAAAAGGGAAGACAGTGAGACCAGAGTAATAATTTCTGGCTCCCTCGCTGCAAGTTCTTCCTGAACTGACTGTGTCCACTGACCATGACACCATGACAACTGACTGCACAGCCCTTCATCCTTCTAAATTCCAGAGACGACCCTCCACTCACTCTTCTGTACTTTGGATTGGTAACAGCTCATCTGGGACAAGCGCTAGATTTTGTCTTTACCTTTGTGTTTCCCCTATAGCCAAACATTTGTATCTTTCCTCCTTTTAAAATAAACCTCCTCAGTTATCCATAGAGTTCACTGTATATTCAGTCCGGAGAAGACATAGGACAGGTTGCGTAAACACTACATAGTCCTTATTTTGAATTCAAGGTGTAAGTAGAAACTCTTCCACTATTTAAAAATATTTATCTATTAATTGGTTCTGTTCACTGAAAAGACCTGGAGACAATGAGTGACCCAGTGGCAATGAGCATCCCCAGCAGAGTGTGCTTTTGGAGTAATGGAGGACACCATGTTGGGGGTGGGGTAGGAATGCAGAAGATAACTCTGGAGCATCTTGACATAACAAAAGTTGAAAGTTGTCAGAGATTACTGGGACCAAGAGGACCATGTGAGCTTCAGAAAGGGTAAACACTGAAACTGATCTAAACTTGTTGACTATGTTTAAACAAACAAGTTTAAAAATATAGTTTTAAAAAAACCACATAATTGGTTACCTGCTGAAGACAACAGAAAACCAATTCATTATCTTGAAAACTGATTAAATCAGAGGGTAAAGATAAACATCATCCTGCCTTTCCATATGAACTAAACCATGGGATAAAAAATTAGGACAGGGGAGTTGTCCCTGGAAATATGCTTTAGTTTTGGATATTTGAAAAGACTTACAGGACTCAACAGAACATGCTCATTTCAGGCTATTATCTAAAGTCAAAGAGGTTGGTGCATCAAAAGGGAGGGAGTGCAGGTAGGCACTGGGGATCCAGGAGATATTCAGGTGCCATCTTCCCATGGTTCTTATTCATAGACAGATACACTTTGAGTTGGTCTGTGCACTGAATTCCGAATTTCAGCTTTAGAAGAGCTTAAGGCGGAAGCCTCCAGGAGGTCTCTAATGCCCTTCTGGTTACACAACCACCCAGCTGTGTAACCAGTTATGCCAGTAGAAAACAATTCATAAGCAAAGTGGCCCTGAAGTTTGGGGATCACCAGGGGAGTCTGGGTTTCAAACAAAACATCATAAATTTCAGTGCACTTATCTTAGTCAAAAGTCAAAGCCAGACATCCAGGCATCCCTGGAGATAGAGAGCTTTCCAAGGCCAGCTGTAGATTAACTCTATCCTACAGAGCCTCCTTCTGAAACTGTTCCACCAAAGAAGTAAAAACAAAACAAGAGAATCAGAATATCACTATTGTGCAGTCCCTAATGAATTTATGGACATAGGCACCTTTCATTCTGGCTGCAAAAAAATCACACAAAGAGAAAAGACATTTTGTGCCTCCTGATGAAAGAACACACCATCAGTGGCATCAGTCCTGAGATTGACTGAGTCTCTGGATACAATGGCCAATTTTCAGGAAATAAAGGACAGATGAACATGTTAAATTGCACCAGGAGTACGAAATCAGCAAATCTGAACTGACAAACTCAGGTCACATGCCTGTAGGTTCTTTAAAACACTATGAGTTGTGTGTTCTTTACCTGAACAATTATACGGAAAGAAAGGGATGGGGCAAGGCAATCTAAAGTTTTTTTGTTTGTTTTTGTTTTTGTTTTTTAACTAATAAGATATCAAGTTAAAATTTTGGCAAGACTGTATTTTGTGACTAGGGCTGCACACACACTTAGGTGGTAAAACCATACAGAGATGTAAAGAGAGTGGGTTTCTATTGGGATGGAGCATGTGGAGGGGTTTCTTGGGGAACAAGGTTCTGTTTTTGACTTGAGTGTTTGCCTTATAGTATTTCATTAAGCAATACTAGTTGTGTATGTGTGGTTTTCCAGATCTGTGTTTTATTTTACAATAAAAGGTTTTAAAAAGTTAGAAACAGAGGATGGTTTCTTGAGTGCTAAGGGAAGAAGTCTGAATTTAATTTGAAAATGTGCAATTATTTATTGATTATCTTTAATATAATGATTAGATTTTGGAGAATTACAGGCTTCAGTCTGATTCCCAAAGGATAATTTGAGCATAGCTAGGTGAATAGAAATGCCACATTTAGGGCCATCTGGCAACAGTACTTGGCTATTCTTGAGAATCCTAGATCAAGTTTGAATAAGAAACTCTTTCTTTGGACATCACAGGCATTGTGGTGTGATAATCACAATGTGTTTGTGACAGCTCCACAAAAAGTGAGCTGGCTTGGGGAAAAGGGAGGACCCAGGCCTGCCAGACCTGCTATGGTTCAGTGCCGGTGTACCTTTTGGTTTCTTGGACTGTATATTGTCACAATAGATTACCAAAGGGGGAAGGGTAGAGAGGAATAAATTAGGAGTTTGGGATTAACGGACACACACTACTATGTACAGAATAGATAAAACAACAAGGTCCTACTGTCTAGCACAGGGAACTATATTCAATAGTTTGTAGTAACCTGTAATGGAAAAGAATCTGAAAAATAATAGATGTGTATATGTATAACTAAATCACTTTGCTGTGTACTTAAAACTAATACAACATTGTAAATCAGTTATACTTCAATAAAAAAATAAAATGGGAGATATTTTGGTCTTTCAAATGACCAAATTAATAACCAAGCAAAATTCCTATAGCCTTCAATGAATTTATTGAGAAAGAAGGTAATTAGGACCAGAAGATCAAAGTGTAAAAGACTGTAATACTAGTTATCTTAAAGTTTGCTTGTAGTTTTAAAAGGAAAGTCTAAGTTGGGGTAAGAAAGCATGATGCAGAGAAGTCGTCCTTGTTATAGAGATAAAAGCAGACTTTCTTTAAACACTGGGTGGAGAGTGGATATTTGAAATAATATTATAATATATAAATGACTTTTTGAGCTAGAAGAATAAAAATGTAGTCCGACCACAATATTTATACATGTAAAGCTATTGCTAAGAAAATACAAAGGTAAGGAGGAGGGACAAAAAGGTAGCTCTTGTATGAAGAGAAACCAGCACTAACTTCCCAGTTCTGAGCTTCAGATGATGGTGGACTTTATATTCAAATGTTATCTAACCGCTAACATTCTTAAAAGAAATACCTGTAAATTTAATAACTATCATTCTGTATTTTTGATATAACAAAACATATTGTTTCTTTTTCTTGAAATAATGTCCAATTTCTAAAGTAATAAGAAACAAATAAGGCATAATATGAAATCCATAATATTTTCATACAATAGCAGAAGAAAACACACATGCGTGCATACACACACACACACACACACACAGAGTTCTGGGTGAGTGGTAAAATTGAGTTACCTGAATTATTACGTTTACATTTGGTAACATCTCTGGCTGGAGTAATAGGTGGTCAGACCCGGCACACATGAAAATTTAAAAAAAAAAAGCTAAATACCAGCCTGGATATGCTTGTGATATGCTAAAAATGAATTTCAAGCACTAAAAGGACCACTACAGAGGAAACTATCAAAAAACTGCCAAGTTTGAGATTTAGAAATGTCACTCACTGACGCTGTTTCCAAACAGAAAGCTTTTATTCTTAAGGCAGGTTTTCACAGCTTCACAGATAAGCGCGCGTCAGGTGTCTGCACACTGCTTTTTGGCAGGTATTTTCTAAAACAGGGAAGTCAGCATGCATGAGGAAAGAAGGAGTTAACGGGTTAAAAACTGTCTAAATGTTACTCCAGTAAAATTACAGCTTGTTGTTCAGATGAATACTCTCCACTTCTCGTGTAGCTTTAAATTATGGACAAATGCTCGCAATTGTGAACTCCCTACATTGCGGCTGCCCGTTCCCAGGATTCATCAACCAGGGCTGTCCAATGGGATTATTGTAAGCCTTCACGGCAGTCTGCCAGCCACTGATGAGAAACTCATAGCCCTGGATGTTAGATTGCTCTCTTTATTCCATCCTTCTGAAGGCTGTGATTGCTGTCCTGGTGTTAGGTTCGAAATTAGCATTTTGTGGCCCAAATTTTGCCATCCAGAACACATTCAGGAAAAAAAAAATTCAGAGAATAGTAATTTTTCTGTCAGAAAAGAAACTCAGGGCTACCATGATACAGACATCTACAAAACTCAGCTCAGGAAACGCTGTGTGGTCCTGGTTGGCAAAGCTAATAATGCAGGGGGTGGCGCTTCACTATTGTCACAGGCCTCTGCTTAGGAACCAGTGGTTTTTGTTTCATAGAACTAAGACTGACCGAGGGAAATACGGTGTGTCCTTAAAAAATGTTAAAATAGAAAAAAAAAATCTTGGTTTTCAGCAGTAAATTTTTAAAAATCTGAATTAATCACAAAAGGTTGGTTAGAGCTAGGCCAAAAATCTAATTTTTAGAATTGTTTCAGTTCTTCTATCTGGAAGCAATGACAATATAATATGCACTCTCTTGCAATAGTGTTTTTGATAAATATGTCTGAGTAAACTATGAGAAGATGCAAGATAAAGGAGTTATGAAATATAAAGTGGTAAATATCATTAATTTTGTTTGTGTGTACCCCTTAAATCATTGTGACAAAATGACCAAAGTAATGCTATTACAGCAAACAATGTTTCTGTAAATGTCCTTGCATTAATATTTTCTCTTTATCCTTTATTTGCTTATTGTATCTGTGTACTTACTAAACCTTTATTAAGTAACTACTGCCTTTTCAGTTTCGTGTGACCCTGTACGGTGGTTACGACTTACATGTAATTTAATTTCTACTCTTTACAGTGGAGATTAATTACTGCAGAAAAAGGAAAGTGATTTGAATTTTAGTAAGAAAAAAATGATATAGTTCCCTTATCTTCTGATTCTTCAGAGGCTGTCCACAGACATGCTAATTTTTCCTGTTGTTAACAGTGAGCCAGCAAGAAGAAATCTGACATGTGAGGTGCACAGATTCTGTTAGGAGCCTTGATATTTATCCAGCCAAGCTTATCCGTCATCTTTAATCATGCAAAAGGCAGAATTACTTAATCATTTCATTTTATTGAAAAGAAAAGGAAAGATTTACATTAAAATGATGACATGCAAGAAGAAAAATAAATTGAAAATGATTATGAGGAGAAGGTAATGCAGAGACTAAAGCTCCATTGGTTTTGTGATGCTCATTTAAAGCAATGATCTAGTAAAACCAAGACATAAAAGCGACGATGATGTTAGCTGTTGGGGTATAACCATTTTATCTTTGCATTCCTGCATTCTCAGAAAATTATGTGGGGGAAGCGAAGACGCATAATTAAACATTGGACCTAATTATCCACCCCAGCCCATTTTAATCCCCATTTGAATTATATTCTAATGATAATCTTATATAAAGGACCCTGACCCCCAAATTTAAATTCAACACCTTGAAGCTCTTCATACAAAACACTTGTTTTAATTTTAACAGCACACGATAAGCCAAACCACTCAGATTCCAAGAATTATCAAGTTCAGCTTCTATATACAAATGCAAGCTTATTTTTCTCAAGCAGCATGTTCTTTTTGGTCTTAATATATTTCATCAGTGTTCTTTACTCTTATGGACAATGCCATGTTTTACATAAGCAAAATCTCTTATGCACTGCTTTATATTTCAGAGTTGTTTTAAGGATATTTCAAAGCAATTGTTGGAGATGTTTTCTACCTTAGTCCATCCTTTCAATTTTGTGTTGTTTCTATTTTTCCAGTTGAAAAACAGTAACTGGTTATACCAAAGATAAGGAATTTTTAGAAGTTTGTGAAGATATTAATTGATAATAATTTTTAAAGTTTTCTTTTTAACATCGTATAAACCAAAGATTTTGGAAACTGTATTCAAGTCTTGTCCAATATCTTTTCTTGGCTTTAAAATATATATTGTCTTATAAAATTGAGTTAAAATATTTCTGAAAACACTCTATACTGGAATGGAATTGTATTTAAAACAATCAGTTATGTCAAACGAGAAGAGGGGTTATACACAAGGGAGCTGAAATTTAGAAAAAAAGTACTTTGAGCCTTCTAAGACCAAATGATAACTCTATTTGTTCTTTTAACCTTGAAAATATAGTTGTTTAACACCTACTATGTGCCAATAATTCTGCTAGCTATCACGAACAAAATTCCTGGTCTATAAGATACTGTATTACATTTTTACTGATAGCATAAATTATTTAAGCATCAAAAAAAAAAAAAAAAAAAGAAAAAAGGATACTCTCTGCTCTCCTAGATATGTAATTGGCCATATTTTTACTAAACTTGAATCTTCTGAACATATACCCAGCTATATAAGCACTAAGTCAGTCATTTTAAAATAATTCACTATTTCAGCATATTCAGAATTTCTATAGCATTCATAGTTTACTTTTAATTTAAACAGCACAATTTGAAGTTATTCAAGAATATGCTGTCCTACATATACAATCAACAAAATATCTCAGTGCAATTGAATATAAAAATTAAAAAGTATAATTGAAAGATTGAATACTTTTTACACTTGTTATAAAGATTATATGCAAGTTACAGTAGTTATAATTTTGAAAAACATATAATCTATATGATTAGGTTTTAGAAATACATGATTTATAATATCTTCCCTAAGGACTGAGAAGAATATATTAAAAATCAACCATTCTTTTGCTCATCTAAAGCATTTTAAAATTCTAGACTCTATAAATACCAGTTTATATCATAATCCACTTCAGGATGTAAAGAAAATTCTGATTTTCTTTTCTTTTCTTTTATTTCATTGATGATTTTGCTGCTGGGAAATTCATAACTACCCTTTACATTTTTAGATAACTTCATCATTTACAAACCCTATGCCTTTCATAAATAGTCCTTAAGAATTAATTAAGCAAGTAAGCATTTTAATTTTACACACGTTAAAAATGTAGTTATATTAAAAAAGATATTCACATATGTTATTGAAAATAGGTATTTGATTTTAATTATATGTATGTATATTTGCTGTGAATTTTGAACTTTATTGCAAAATAGAAACTGAAATAAAAATGTGCAAACTCCTGAAATTTACATGAATAGAAATTAATAATATGAACAATTTTTGAAAATAAATTAACAATTTTAGACAGTAAAGGAAATTTGATTTTCTTTTTCCGATGGTCTATTTTAAATATATTTTCTCACTTTGATGAAGTCAAAGTCTGTTATTTATACTTGATAATGATTAAAATACAAATTTCTGCTATATACTACTTTAATGTTGCTATTCAAAGACAGAAAAGAATTCAAGCTTAACTTATTTTTATATTGGTTTTTGACCATTGTGTACTTAAACCTTCAAAAGAAATTATCTCCTTTAAGTGCAGTTTTCCTGAAGGCATTCATATATTTAAGCTACATGAAATTATCAACTTCTTTAAAATAAAAATGAAAACTTAGGGTAGCAGACAAAAGAAGTCAGTAAAATAATTGTAGTGTTAAGTACTAAAGGAATGATAACAGATAGGGTTTCTTCAATTTTCTAGCAATAGGTGGCGCTGTTACCTAAATACTCATTTGAATTAACAGTGGAAGTGGCGTCTGTGTATATAATTTCATGTGTGTAAACAAATGAGAACACACATGTAAACTTAAAAAATTCTAGGGATACTTTGCATCATTATTACTTAGTATTATTTTATGTATACAGCCAGCAGGGTGTCAAATAGTAGAAATGAAGATTAAAATGTATGACCATAAATATGATTAAATAGGTAGTCATTCAGTAGAATCCATGAAAATGTTGACTTTTTAATACAAATAAAGATAAACCACTTAATATTTTTCTTGAGAAATTTTCCTTTTAATTTCTAATCCTATGGAATTTAGTATTATTGGAAATTTTCAGGCGCTCTGAAAACCAAACAATAATGAAATATGCTTAAGTAGATTAATAAAATTTATTCTATACTGCCATAACTCTCTTGTCATTGTTTTGTGTAGCGGTATAAATAAGAAGGCTACCTTATGATGTACATATATGTTAAAAATAATGTGATTCTTGACAATATGCAACCCATTAGGCTGACAGTACAAAAATGGAATTCTTTCACCACTGCCAACACAGTCATGGTTTACAACTGAAAGAGAAAAGCAAAGGAATAAAATAGGCCATGGGTGTGTTCACAGTGTTTATATGTAAGTGAGAATAGCAATAAAGACTGAGCCCTGACTAAAATACACAGCACCTCTGTAAAAGTTGGATATGTTGACCCTACGGCAGGCAGACTGCAATAAGGCAATTCCTCCCTCTGGGCAGACACAGCCTGTCACCAGAGCAAGACTTGCAAAGTTGCACGCATCCCCCATGCCCCCTGCCACCTTGGCTACGTGGCCAGTGCAAGCCACAGTCTGATCCAAGCCTTGCAAATTGATTAACGTTACACCAACTAATGGCCAAATTCCTTCTTTCAGAATGCTCAGTAAGGGAGACCAAACATAGGATTTTATGGTCTTTCTGACTATTCTGTCTTGTGCTAAGACAGTTTCTACTATCTTAAGTGAAACCCCAGCACTGGGGTAGACAGTGTGATGCATGAGGCAAAGCCCCTTCAGAAAGGAAGGACCTACTTCCTTAACTGCAGCAAATGTCTCCTGAGACAGATCTCAGCCATCAGCCCCCAGAAGTGTCTGGCCCAAGGTCACATTCTGTGTCTGGGAACAGCCACACCTGATGAAAAACATAGGGAAATCTTAGCCCCAGCCTGAGACAACTATTAACAGGTCATCCTGTCTCCATCCTAGCTCCAGAACTTTCCATACATATGGCTGAGAACTTCATGGGGTCTGTGCCACAGCTCAGCTTCTCCCCCTGCCTCTCCATCAGCTGACTTCTCACTGTCACAGAGGATGAGCCCTCGGGCATTAGCTGATACCCGTCTTGCACACTAATCTCCATCTCCAAGCCTGCTTCCTGGGGAATCCAGTCTGTGCCCTGAACTAAGGTAGGATACAAACTGAACTAGAGTCAGGAGGGTCTTGTAATATAAAGTTCTCTTCTCTGTGCTGTACAGCCAGAAGCTAGATCACAACCTGGGTAGGACATTTCACAAATGAGTTTTTGACTATCAAAATGATCTCAAGTGAGAAAAAAAAATCAAAACTTTTCTATCAGCAACGAAAACTTCTTAGTAGTAGAATAATTGAATTTTCAATGAATGTTTGAATTGAAATTATACTGGCTAGATACAGTTCAACAGTATAATTTTATCCATGTTTATTGCATTCCATCCATGTGCCAGGCTCTAGGGAGGGACACAAAGTTAACTAAGACATGGTCTCTGCTCTCAAGGAGCTACTAGATCAGCAGTATTTCCAGTCTGTTCACAACCCATTTATTCTCCGTTATTTAAGGAGATTCTGATACTTATTGTATGGAGCAAAAATTTTTCCAAGCGTAGAACATTTTTCATGAGATATAAACCAAGTCATAGGGGGTAATTTGGATTTTTTTATAAAAGAATTTTCTGTTTAAACAATTGAATTGTACTGTAATTATTTCTTCATCAGGTCAAATGCATTTCAATTGAATGCCATAGATATTTACTGACTTTTTTTAAAAAAGAAAGAATTATTATAAAAAATTTTCATGGTGGCTTTAAGCAATTAACACCTTTTTTAGAGCAAAAAAGGATCTTATTTATTTATATAATTCTGCTGTAATAAAAACATGTGATCTACCGCTGCCTCCGCCCTCACCCAGGGTATCCTTCTCCCAGTGGCCAGGTGGAAATGGAGTCTAAAAATGGGTCCTTAGTAACAGGACTCCAAGGAGTTATCATCAATTAACCAAAGTTGACACTGGACCCTCTTTGCTATCCAAAGCTGGTCAAATTATAACACTTTAATTGTAGAAGGTGCTAAATTGAAATTTCAAAAATGAAAACCCTTGCTTAGAAAAAGAGCATGACTGGTTTTGGTGTCCTGATCTTCCAGTCGGTTTCCCTTTTGTATCACTCTCTGGGCAAACAGTTGTGTGGCTGTGCTAGCAAACTTCTTTTTCAGTGAATATGAGTTTAAAGATTAATGTGTATTGTACTCTGCTCCTGGATAAATATTGTTGAAGCCAAATGGTTTGGCTTCCACATCATTGTATTCCATATTGTGCTGATTAGTCATGTGGAGTCTACAATAAAATTCAAGTGAATAGATTGATTAAGGTAGCCTTTTCCTAATTTCTGGTAATAGTGAGCTGATTATCAAAAGCCAGTAGCCAGTTTCAAGCTTTTGTCAGATGTTGGCATGAAGTATTATGAAAGTTTCTAATGATTTAAATTTAAAACAGACCAAAGAGACCTCAAGTATCACAGTTGTATGGCTGAGACCTTCTTATCCTTTTTTATTACAAACCATATCTATCTTTTGGGCTAGAGAAAATAATCTGTAAGAGTGGGCCTTGACCTCTATTTCACCTTGCCACATTTTGCAGTGGAATATGTCTGATGGTAATGCCAATCACTAGTGTGGTTGTACTCAGTTCATGAAGTTCATTTTGCAGAGGCATGACGCTTGGCAAGGCAAAGCAAACAAACAAGCTTCAACATCTTCCAATCACTACAAGTAGAAATTTTAAATCTACAAATTAGAGCAATGAGATATGATACAATATGAAAAAAGGTAGTCCAGAAGATGGCCAAAGAAAATGCAGAGCCATGACAATACCAGTAGGTGAAGAGAATTTGAAAATAGTCATAGCTCTCCATAACTGATGTGTTAAGTACCAAGCACAATTTTAAGTGCTTTATCGGTACTTTTCTATGCTAATATGCTCTGATTTTTTTACACATGATTGGAAGATGAAGTAACTGAGGAGCAGAGAAGTCAAGTGACTTACCAATGAACCCAATAGTGAGAGAGATGAGATTCAAATATCCACACAGTCTAACTTCCAACTGGGGCCTCTGTGATATGGTACTGTAGCTGTCTCTTGGGAATTTCAAGTAAATATCAATGACGAATATGCACAAATTATTTATATGAGGCAATTTTACTTCTTCCTTTAAAAAGCAACAGTGTTATCTAAAACAAAGCTACAAAGACAAGCAGTTTGCCAAGTCATAGCATTGAAGGTAGCAGCTGCAGAATTCTGCGGCTGGGCTCCAGAGCTGTATTGAACCCCTGAAATCCCATGCAAAGTGCCACGTGCATGTGCGTGTGGATGGGTTCTGTGAGAAATGGGTTCACAGAATTCATAACCATCTCAAAGAGGTCAGATTAGTGACACAAAAACTTTTACAATGACTTCCTTAATATGTCATTTAACTCGAGACACAAACATATAGATGTATATATACCTACACATACGTGTGTGTGTGTGTATATGTAATAGCTGTCTCTGTATATAAATGCACATGTATATTCATGAATGTATGTAAACATACACACAGCATCCTTGTAAACATTATTTTGCATATTTTTAGTGGGAGATAACGTTGCATTATACTCTGAGTAACTCTTTAACCTTCCTTTCATCCCACAAAGGGATCTCAAAAGGCTGTGTCAGTGCAAATCATTTCTCCAGAAATATTTTCATTTAGTTTTCTTTAAAGACTTTGTCTCTTAAAGGAACTTGAAAACTGTGATCACCTGTTGACTTGGGCAAAATTCTGCTGAAGCAAAGGGGGAGTTTGTCTGCGTGGTGTGGTTTACACTTACTGTATGCATACATAATAAGGACAACCTTTGAAAAATTTGGTTCTAAATGTCAAGAACCAAAAAGAACTCTATCATGTGTGTTATTAATATGTTTCACTATCTAAAAGAATATTCCATCATGTAGTAGGAATGTCACATTACCATAATTTTCTTATATCAAATGCATACATTTAGCAAGTACATTATGATAGTGTCTGCCCTGAAAGAAGAAAATCCATTTTGTGCTAAGCTTCGTGATGTGCGAGTGCCAATCTACTTGAAAACTAGATCAATATTTTAGAAGTAATTTTTGTATCCTTTGTTTAACATTTCAATACGTTTAAATAAACTGGCTTTGTGTCCACAGACTACAAAGTAAAATAGAATTGGGCAATAGTCTTGTTAGTAGGATCAATACAGACACAAACTTAAGTGGAAAAAGTTGCATCTTTTTGTTTTTACTACTTGCTAATTTGTGTATTTTGTCCAAATTGTCAAATAAATACCAGATCTGTATTTAATCTTTGGTTCTGTAGTAGAACAGTCATTGTATGATTTTTGCGTGCTTATACATCAAATATAATTTATTATAGGAATTATTCTGAGATGTAAATATACCAGAAGGAAGAATATTTGTCAGTCAAAGAAAGTAAAACCAGGAAATTTCTACTGGATTATTATAATTTTTTAACTTGAATTTTAAAATCTAGAAATCTATTAAATATATGAGTATAAATTATAAGTGAGATACATAAAATTGCCAATATTTGACCATTTGGGGTTTTCAATTTTCACATGGTTCAAGTTAAAATATCAAGGGGTAATAATGCTATAGCTAACCAATGACATATTTATAAAATGTAGCTTTTCTTTGGAAATCAATATAATATTTATTTCAGTTACATACTTTACAACTATGGTTACAATTTTAGTTCTGCCTCACATCTGAAAGCATGTATTGCCTATTTAAAGTTGATAATCATGTTTTCATTATCCAGAGCTAGCGTGCATACTTAGTACACTAACTTTGCAAAATTGTAGATGCTGTCATAAATCATCTGTTGTCTTAGGTAGTAGTCGGTATTCCAGGAGAGACCAGAATTTTGTTAGACTTCCATGGGAATCTCTTTGTTCAGAGGCTTGTTTGTTTGGCATTGTTCTTCATGCTCATCAAATGACACATATTAAGAATTGCTCTGTGCTGACTGAGACGCTGGTTGGCGCATCTCTTTGCACGTCTTCTTCCCTTGAGTTTACAACTTGTCATCTGGTACTTTCAAGTAACACCCCTCTGCTGGCCATACAAGATGTGTACTTTTAGACACTGCTTCTCTCTTACACCCCAGACTTTATCTCTAAATTTCATGCATATGTATCCATTGAATGTCTTTTTTTTTTTTGAATACTGAATTCATGTTTACCTCTAAAATGGCTTTCCAAAGCTGGCTTTTAAAGAGCTGTATCATCTTCCCAACTCAAAAGAGCCATAGGATTATCTTTGACTTCACCTGTTTCTTCTGCTTAGTTAATAAATGAAATTAGTGCCTATCATTTCTTCAAAAGAGCTCATCTTTCTCTTCACACTGCTACTCGGTTGGTTCTGGAAGTGACCACTGTGCACTAGAACCTACTGCAACAGCCCCCAACCATCCTTTACACCATCACTAGATAAATGAACCTATTGCTATCCACTTCCAAAATATTTCATGGCTCCTAACTGTTTCCCAAATGAAGGTGAGATGATCTGCCTTGTTACTTATGGTCCTGAATAATTTGAACTCTGCATTCCTTCCAGCCCTGCCCCAACCTCTCTCTTAAATTACCTTCTCTAGTAAAAATTTTACTCATGATGGTCCCTCTGCTCGTCCATCTCATTACTTGCACTTGTAATAGTGCATGCACTAGAATGTTCTTTTCCCAGCCTACCTACCAGCTGTACTTTTCTCAACTGGCCTAACAGTTATTCCCTAATTCTTTGAAGACATTACTTTGTATAGCCTTTAGATAGTCTTTCTATTAGTACCTTGAATTATAAACCATAAATTTATTATTCTCATGTTTTCTTTCCCCAACTAGACGATGAACTTCTTGAAGGTAAATTATTATCTAGCATTTTCACTCTTTCATTGCATCTTAATGCTGAGCGTAATTCCAGATGCTTAATGTATGTTTTAAAAATAGTTTTCAATTTTATAGATTATGAAATATTAAACAACAACAGCCCGATTTTGTTTTCTGGAAAAAAATCAGAAAGAGCATGGTAAGTTTAGAAATTGTAAGGAGAACTGCCTGCATGGAGCAGAGGATGCATCTGAAAAAAGGTTACATCATCCAACAGGGTCAAAGAGCAGGATGCAGAGAGCAGACCACAGCTGCCAGCAGAGGTGAATGGCAGAGGGGTGAGAGGGAGGTAGCTTCTGATTAGGAATATTTAAAAAGAGCTTAGCAGAGACGCAAATAAAAGTTTGTGAATGTCTGGTTTTACAATCGTATTTCCGACTCATTTGAAGACTATTTCTTTTTAAGTATAGAGTCTGATTTCTCACTCTTTTTTCATTTATAAATGCTATTAAATCTGATATGGTGCTTAATGCTTTTACAATTTAAATAGGATCAGTTAGGAACTATGGCAGAGAGAAAGTTGAAACCGCGTAGAAAACTGTACTGGGAAAATCAGCCTAATCTACTGGCAACCAATGCGCACAACTCAATGTGATGACAAATTTACGTAGGATTAGGGGGCATAACACCCACAGGAGGTAAATCCACCGGGCAAGGCATGAAAGCAGGAGGCCTAAGCTGAAATTTGGTGTTAGTACTACTTATGTTAATAATGGCTGAAATGACAAAAATAGCAAGGGGGCGATGGTGGCAATATGTTGGTGAAGTACTGTGATTCTGAATTATATTAATTAGTAGAAAGTAAATTAAGGAATTCAAGGTAAAATGTTGGTTCTTTAAGATTGGGTCAAACAGTACAAGGTAGGAACTGCTGTACCGTTAATTCCAAATAAACATCCTTGAGTCACAGCCTTCACTGTAATAATGAATCTTGCTGCCCCAAATCATTGGGGGAATACTGTGTGGTATAAGTAAATAAAAATGAAAATGCTGTAAAATTTCTGACTTGTGCTAGTCGATGCTGGCTCTGACGTATGGTGATCAACATTAACCCGGTGCCATTTTGTTCAATAGGGTGTTTCCTAAAGTAATGCAATGCCTTGGCCCTGGCTGGGCCTGGCTGTACCCAAGCACATCGCTTACTCATCCAATGAAAGTGTCAAATGTCAGTTTATCATTTCATTTGAGCAAGATCAAATGCATAGAAAAAAGTTTGTCTGCATTTTTGGATTCTAGTAAAATAGCTTTATTATTATAAATTTTAAATTGCTGTAAATTAAAATTCATGGAAATAGAGTGCATGTCTGTGTTTTCTGAAATAAATGAAGCTAGACAAGTACCAATAATAAATAAAACCAACAGAGCACTAAGTCACAGTGTCTTGTCAAAAGAGCAATGATCAACCATTTACTTAGAATATTTTCATATTGACAACTTAATAATCACAGTTGATTATATGTATAGATTTAATTTGATTATGTTAGATGGCAACTTTTAAAAATCTTAACAATGAGGAGAAAGCTAAAATGCATTCTGGGAAATGCTATTTATAATTAAAGATAATATTTTGACACCTTAGAATTCATTTTTGTGTTTGGCTAAAAATAAATTGTTTTCAGTTTTTTCTTTTTTTTCCCCTGAAATTATGAGATCTTCCAAAACTATGCTGTCAATAAGATCAGATACAATAGTAATAATAAAAAAAGAAACTTGTCACTTAAGTCCCAACACATTCTGTAAATGACTTTGATAGTTTATATGGAAATTTGTCAGGCAAGTAGGAAAAAAAAAAAAAACATGTTTAAATGTGGAGAACAGTATTGGAGTTTTCTGTTAACATTACCCTTAATGCTGCCAGAGAAGTTACTGACAAGTACAGATCATTGCCTTGCAACTGCAAGTTAGTTAATATTGTAAAAAGTCCTCAAGAGACAATTAATGTCTTTTTCCTCTTTGTATCCTGGGAATCGAGCACAGGATCTGGTTCAAACGGATTCATGCTGGTTCTGTGGTTAGTGAATAGACGATGTTTTTATGAAAGAAAACTGGGGGTCAGACAAGGGAAGTGGATCGCACAAATCTGTGAAACTACTAAGTGGCCGAGTCAGTGACGGAACAACTGTGATCTGTCCCATGGAGCACGGAAACTCCCATTCATCTGGGGTGATACTGTCCTGGTCGTCTCTGTCTCTCTCGTGCAGCATCTGGATCGCGTCTTCTCCCTCCTCGACCCTACTTTTTTTTCTCCCTAGGCTATGATACCTGTTTTACATCACCTAGTCTCCCTCACCTACTGACTTCTGGTTGTTTCAGTGAATGGGAAGAGCCGGCAGGAGATGGGCGAGTGACAGAGAAGATGGGGAGACGTGTGTGTAGTTTTACTTCTCTGTGCTTCCTTCCTGCTCTGCGCTGCAGTTTTGTCACTTACCGGGTCTCTCCATAACCACAGGGCCACGGTGCCTCTTGACCAGCTCCTCCTCCTGCCTTCAGTTCCCGCTGGGTTCCAGTAACTCTGCTTTCTCTCCCTGCCTTTTCAGGACTAGACTGGCCTCAGCAGCACCTCTTTGTCCTCTTAAACCCAATCTTTCCTCTGTTAATAGATCCTTCTTTAAAATTTCTTCCAGTATCTGAATTGTAGTCTCTTTCCTACCAGGAAATAGAAGTGAACGGTAGATAAAACAATCACTTAAAATTAAGAAGTCTTTTTGATTAAGATTTAAAATCTAAATTAAAATGCTCAACTACATCTGTTTTCAGTTCTCAAATCTTATGTAATATTTTTCTGGCATTTTCTGCATGAAGTTAAAATTGTAAGAAAATTGTACACCTCCTAACTATTAAGATGAAGAATGAAAGAAAAGGGATTAGTTTTTTTGTAATTATTTTTCCTTCAATTAAAAAATTACGTATTTCAAATTATTATTTCTTTTGAGTTATTGTGAATACTTATTCACAATAAATTGCGTCTGGAAATAAGTAGCTTTTGCTCTTTCCCTTTCAATGGCAGTGAGTTTGTTGAAAGATTTCTATGTGATGGTGCAATGTTTAAATTACAGATAGCTTTGGGGTTCTGAGCCTGCTGAGATGCGTGCTAAAAATGTGAACGAACCAATCACAACAAACTGGAATGGTGGTCATTGAATTGGTTGGCATTTATTTATTTTGAAGACAAACAATTTGACTTTTCGCAGCTCGAATTGAAACAAATAGCTTTCGTGTTGTCAAGATTAGATGATGTAGGCAGAGTTTGCATCTTAAGCAAGTCAATTCTTGGGTTCCATTAAAGTCACAACAAAAGTGGCATTAAAAAATAAATTTTGTCATTTCTACTTGCTTTTCCTATGGAATTTTGTAGCACAGTGAACCAAGCTATATCCTCAGTCTATTTTTAGTTGTCATCTCCAAGTCTAAAACTAATTTCGTCAGTCCGTACAACCACTTCCAGGCTTTAAAGTTGTCCATCAAAAACTTTATCGCTTGCCTGGACTATGTGTTTAGAGACCCAAGTCTTTTATACCTCAAGGACACACTGAATTTTGTCACATTTGCACAGCTATAACTTATGGCAGAAAAATCCAGCCCACTGTGGCTTGGCACTCTTTAAATTTAAAGCACTTTTAGGAGGAGGGTATAGCTCAGTCGTACAGTACATACTTAGCATGCATGATTTCGTTTTAAAAATAAATAAATAAACCTAAATTACCTCCCTCCCCCCAAAATATTTTAAAAAGATGAATTTTTTTTCCCTTTATAGCTCTTCATTGTCAAACACAGACTGGTACCACATAGAGCCATACTTTTATCTAGAGCTCCATTAAATTTAAATAGATAAATATGAAAAGACACAGCCCCATCTTTGATTAGTTTATGTTACAGTAGAGAAGTTAAGAAGTACATCCCCCAAAACTATGATACTACACATGACTTTAGTAAGGGAGGTACAAATAAACTGCCTTGAGAATTCAGAAAAAATGGATTATTAACATTATTTTTGACACTAATAAATTTGATTTACTTCTAAATATATCATATAAGCTATACTATGTTATCTTAGTTATATTATATATTATACAATATACAGTATAGTAGGACATTATACTAGCTAGACTGAAAATTCTTCAAGGGCAGAGACCAGGAATTTTCCTCTTGTCAGGGACAAAGTACTACTCCTTGCCCACAGTAAGATTTCAGTACCTGCTATTGAGTATTGAAGTAATGGTAACATTCCAGTGTGAGACAGTTCAAAATGTCATGACTCCTCTTGATCAAATGTTCTGAGAAAGGAACTGTTTCTGAGAGTGGAGATCATAAAAATAAAAAACAGAAGCGTGCATGATGGAACCCTGCCTCTCCACATCCAATGCCCTCAAAACAATGGGTAATCCCAGAATACCTCACAACTATGAGGATTTCTTCATTTCCCTGACAACTGCTACCTTTTGTCACCGATTCCCAAGATGCAGAAGAATAGGAAGAGGTCCCACTGAAGCCACTGGACCTCCTGTACATGCCCAGTAAAACCCTAAGAATACTGAATAGCCAACATCATCTTCAATGACTTTGCCCCACGTTATTTTTGCTCCGTATCTGACGACTAACTCTACGTTGCCCTAACTTGAAACCACTCTACTCCTGAAATCAGACTCCACATGTCCCACTTTCTAACCTTCTTGCTTGTATTCCCACCACACTGGATTTTAGATCATATGGGAGAGACTTTTCTAACCAGTGGATTGTGGATTGGCTGCAACAGCTAAGATTTATTGAATATTTTATACTTACAGGGCTCGATGCATAGCATTAGCTCGTGGCTTTTGCCTCACACTAAACTGGAACATTCCCAATTCTGAATCAATCCAAGTATCTGTCTTTTCTACATCTGCACCCAGCCTGTTAAGCACTGTTGGGGAAATAACACAATAGTGCAAGTTGTTGTCACTTGTATTCACGTGGAACACCGCTGAAAAAATCAATTTCTTATCCTCCATGGCAACTTTTCAAACATCTTCTATTGTTTTCAAACTGAGTATTCTTCCTTTGATTCTTAGGGGAAAAAAAAATCTGAATTCCTTTCAAGTTTTCAGATAAACTGGAAACTATCAGATAGAACCTCCCTCAACTTTTCATCATAAAAACCTATAAAAATGCTGGCCTCCGCATCATCCTTTCACCCTTCCCTCCTTCTAGAATGGAAAGAGGCTCATTCCTCACCCAGGGTTAGTCCTTCCAGCTACCTGCTAGTGCTCAGGGGCTGCTGCTTCTCCCCGGTCATGCCCGCTCTTCCGTGATTCTAGCCCCTTCTCGTCCTACCCTCACTGAAGTGCCTCTCGCCTCCCCCACACCCTCATCACACATGACTTAAGTTGTCTTTCTGGATCTGCTTTCCTCCACTCATACAACTTACAGTCAATTGTCTGCATCCTGCCCCTCCTTCAAAGTCATTTTTCTCAAAATATTTTATATACTCACTATCCATTTTTTTCTATAACCTCAGTCTTTTACCTCAAACATTACTACTTTCTCCAAGATTACCATTGACCTTACTATATCTAAATTTAATATGTAATGATTATTGTATTACCTCTAAATCATATTTTTATAATATATTAATTACTCAAGAAGTAGATGTGAAAAAGAATGCAATTGTCCAAGACTGATTTCCTGCAAAATAGATCCCTTTGTCACTTCCAGTATCTTTGACGTTTAAAGTGACTGTTTAATCTATCACATTTTCCCCAAATGAAAATCTTAGAAATGTACTTACTTGTCTATTTTGTACTAACCCGACTCTACCTGGTAGGGTGTCCTTATCTTAAAAGTGGCAGAAATATGCCCTTGTAACAAGAATCTTAGAGGTAAGACAGAGTTCAGATAGAATAAGACTATTTCTTATTTTGGTGGTGAATGTTGTAAGCATCTAAGATCCAAAGTTGAAGATTATAGTAAGAATTCAGATGAGCTCAAGCTAAAGAAATAAAGGGACATCAGTGTGTTGGGAAGAGAAAAAGGAAGGGGGAAAGTGTAAAACTCAGAATTTCTGCTTGCTCTGTATTAATCACAGTTCCTTTTAGTGTGTATCTCCTTGGAAAATGGAACCACAACACATTTGGAATATCTTACATAGGATGGCCGAGAACAGGCTATTTAACTAGTGGCCAAGAACAACCTGATGTTCTGAGCTGCAAATTGAAAGTGAAGGTTACTTTCTTGTAGACTTTATCTTAAAGCAGTAAAACGGGTAACTGCAGCTACAACTGAAGGTATTGATTTTGTAATTTCAGCAAATTAAGAACAAGACAGAAAACCTATTAAACCTTTCCACTGATTGCCAAGGTACTTTTTGGTGATTCTGAGGTTGACATTAAAATTACATACACCTATCTCTTTAAAGTAAAACATATACATTATATAGAAAATGTTAAAAAGCATTTTGGCAAATATGTATATTTTCATATTTTAAATGTGAAATTTACAAAGCTTGATTCTATAAATGTCAAACAACTTATCTAATTTTCATAAATTTGTATAAGTTGGAGTTAAAGTTAGATGTACATTTATTATGTTTTACAAAATTAAACTTTTCACAGACCAGAAGATTTTTGTGATAAAAACAGAGAAAGAAACGCTGATAATAACATGACATGTCAGAACATTATGAGTAATGACTTATATAAAAATATATTACAAATAATACTGAAAAAGTAATCAAATTATATTTTTTGTGTACAAGAATAAAATAAACCTATTTGAGATTTTGTATAATATATCAAACTTTTGAAAATATAATTTTAAGGTTCCTTAAGTGAATATATTGAAATTTACATTAATCATAATGTCAAAGAGGAAACTAGTTCTGAAAAATTTGATAACAGAACTGACAGTCTACAGTTAAAATAAGTTCAGGTCAGAATATCTTTTCTTTTCACACTCATTCCACACCATATATTATATTTATAAGTAGGTATAGAACATTAGAGAAAATACAATTTAAAAAATATTTGGGGGTGACTTTTGTCTATGATATCACAACAAAAAGGTTATTCAATCAGAAGAAAAATGTAACAAATGGGGGAAGCTCCAGGTTTAGTAAAATTCAGTGATTCAGTCACATATGGTTCTTTTTTTTTAAATTTGTTGTTCTTTATCTTTTCACTCTGCCCTCTAAAGTGTATCAGTTCTTTTTATTTTTAATGATTGCAAGATGCTGCTTATGTTCATACAGGCACGAAATGCTCATCCCAAGAAAAGGACCATCTTTTCCTTTGCATCTCTTTTTAAGAGCAAGTGAACTGTCGCCTGAAACCCTCTGGATCTTCTCATCAAATTACTTTTACTTCACTGATCTCTGGTAAAATGAATGGGACACGAATAGCTTAAAATCTCAATCATGAAATTAACACAAGTTTAGAATGAACATATTTCCTGGAGGTACATGGCTATGTGTGGGGCAGATTCCTGAAGCAAACCAGGGAGAGGAAGAAGGGAGGCTGATATGGAGTAGTCAGCCAGGGTTTTGGATGAAAAAACAATGAAGCTTGTTCTTCATTAAATGTAAAATAATGGGGAAGTTACTTACAGTTGCAGTAGTGCAATCGAGATTTTAACATTCATAAACTAAAAGCTGAGAGAAAAGTTCTCTGAAATATCTAAAGAAATACAGACAAAATTCTATCTATCCTCCAAAAGATGAATAAAAATAATATGGCACAAAATATTTTTTTGTGATTATTTGAAAATTATTTGAAGCATGAGAAAATTGTATTCCAAATAATTATAGATTACTTATAATAAAGATCTAAATAAATTACCTGGACATGTGTTTGGCATTTTTAAAAAACTCAGACATTGGCCTTCCTATTTTATAGCCACTATGGGAAACAGTATAGAATTTTCTCAAAAAATTAAAAATTGAACTATCATCTGATCCAGCAATTCCACTTCTGGAGATATATCCAAAGAAAATGAGAACACTAATTTGAAAAGATAAATGCACCTCAATGTTCATAGCAACATTAGTTACAATAGCTAAAATATGGAGGCAACCTAAGTGTCTATCAAAAGATGAATGGATAAAAACAATATGAGATTATAACATATAATATTATTAGGCTTTAGAAATTTTGCCACTTGCAACAACATGCATGCACCTGGAGGATATTATGCTTAGTGAAATAAAGAAAGACAAATACTGTATACTTTCACTTATATGTGGAATCTAAAAAAAAAACCAAAGTAACAAAAATGACAAAACAGAAACAGATTCACAGATGCAGAGAACAAACTAGTGGTTACCAGTGGAGAGAGAGGTTGGGGCAGGAGCAAGATAGGGGAAGAGGATTGAGCAATACAAACTACTAGGTATAAAATAAATAAGATACAACAGTGTAATGTAGAGCAGAAGGAATCTAGCCAATTTAAAAAATAACTTTATGTAGAATATAACTATAGAACTATCAAATTGTTATGATGTTGTACACTTGGAACTAACTTAATACTTTAAGTAATCTTGCTTCAATAAAAATATTAAATAGAATTGCTTTTAATGATGGATTTTTGTGAAATAGTTTGAACCTGCCAAATGGGTTTTCTATGATTATCAGTTGATAAATTCAACCTGAAAATAGCTTCCATATCTGACTGACCAAGACATTTTGTTAAATACTCTTGATGAGACTATGATAAAAAGTAGGTGGTTAATTCTTATAGATTCTTATACTTAAAGATAATATCACATCTGATCCACTCAAGTTAAGTCTTAATCAGATAAATTATCATAACACACAGTATATTCTAAAGAAAGCATATCAAATAACACCTTCTGCAAACATGGAAAAGAGAAGAAAAATTAAAATATCTTAATAAAATGCATCTGGAACATTTATCTCAAAAGATTTCTCTTAATCAGGAGATATACATACAGCCTGAATGGCACATGTTCAGCAGGTTATTTAATTTGAGGAAATGTTTTTGAAGCACTCAGACAGGACTGAATTTATTTTGACACTAGAAAGTGCACAAGAAGTCTCCATTTTCTAGAAAACAATGTGAGAAACTAAATCATAGGCTGATAGAAGATATTTTGATAGCTTCACTAACCAGCATTTTATCCCTATTACTAAACATAAGATTTTGAAGGCAATTCGGAATGTAAATTGATATCATTGACCCAAAAGAGAAAAAGCACTCAATTAAAGCCCTGTGCCTTGGTCTATGTCACATCATTGCTAGTCTGTACAAGAAATTTGTGTCAGTCAAGTGTTTCCAGATTTTTCACATCATGTAGATGTTACATAAAACTCACACTGGATAAAATCAGGAAAGAAAAGAGAAAAACTAGAAATCAAACTCTTTTTTTAATGTGCTGCTATGATCCGCTTGACAGCATGGGGACTTGCAGAGCCTTGGCTGGCTCTCGTCTCACTGTGGTTCAGTAGGTCTTCAGAGCCATTGTTTGATTATTTCCAGAGTTCCTGAGTGTACAATTGGTATAGACGTGACTGGCAGATGGTACAGTCTCCACAGTGGTCCCCTGACTCCCAGAGAAAGGGCGGTTACAGTAGGAAGAACGAAGGTGGAGTCTCTTGCATGCCACCTCCGTCTCCACCCCCAGCAGTCTTCCTCTCCTCCTACACCACCCAATACTACGTCAGGAGTGGGCTTATTGTAGTACCACCACCACAAATCAAAAACACCAAAGGTGATGCTATCTACCACATACCCACTTAACACTCCTTTTGGCCAGTGCAAAAACTAGGTGGGCCTTGGGACTATTGCAGATTACCGTAAATTTGAAGAAGGTAGTGATTTCCATTGCAATCGCTGTTTCAGATGATGAAAGAAGGGCTCTCTCAGATGTGGGGCCAGAGATAGGGCACTGGTTGCCTGGTCTAGAGTCAATAATGCATTGGGCCTGCCAGGCGTTCTCCAGGGTGAGGTGCCATTCCGTTTGACGTCTCTCCCCAAATGCACCTTTTAGGTCCAAGCCTGAGAAAGAAATATGGGAATGCATTCACAAGGAGAGCCGACTTACATCCTACCTGAATTTCTGTATTTATGTTAATAATAACTTTACAGTTTTCTCCAAGAATAATTCTTGGTTATTTATTTACCTTTTCTTTCATGGCTTGAGAACTCCTTCCAGTGGTTTTCCTCAATTGAAAAATGCCTGTTACATGAGGGAGTAGTTTCTTTACCAGCAACTTCTGAATGACAAGTCTTTATATAGACTGTTGTCATCACCTAGTTCCTCCTCCTGCTTTTTAAGCACAGAATTACATAGCATGTGCTAAGACAGACCACGATGTTCAAACATGGACGTGTTATGTTGTTATATTCAGGGTAGTGGTTTCATAGCAGTATGTAGATTTATCATAGACTAACTACAGTGCTATTATTAGATATTTAATTTGTTTTTGATAATTTTACTACTATAAAAATCAGCATAATAAGCATATTTGCATCTGCTTCTTTATATACAGTAATAAGGAGCATCTTAGAATAAAAATTTCAAAGTAAATTCCTAGCTAAGGGAATATATAACATTTTTAAATGCCTGCATTAAAATATAGATTAATATCAATAAACTATATTTATACAATATTAAAATAGCTATGCAGTGATATAACTTGTCTAGTTATTCAATTCTTTTATATCCCTCAGTAATGCCCTGTAATTCTTTTTATGTAAATTTTGTGTATTTCTTGTTATGCTTATTCCGAACTATGACATATTTTTGTTGCTATTCTGAATGGATTTTCTGTTTTATTATATTCAAATTAGTTATTACTGGCATAAAAAAGCTATTGATTTTTATATACTTATTTGAAAATAGACACTTTTTTGAACAGTCTTACTGGCATATTCAAATATTTTTACTAGAATAAAATACTTTTATTTCAGTAGGTTATGCAAAGTGGATTTTGAATCTCAGAGGCTTTTACTTTTCCACTGTAGATATTCTTATCTCCATATACTTTTTTAAAAAATAAAAGATATAAAAATAATAAAAAAAACTTGTATAGGTTTAAAATTCTTGGGTCACGCTATTTTCCTTAGACTCTGGTTAATCACATTTTGATCAGATATTATTCTCAAGTCCACTGTTGAAAGGTAACAATTTTCACAGTGCTCTATACGATTTCCTGATTTGAATAGACTTCATTTAGCACCCCTTAACCCTCTTGTGATAACTTTTTCTCCTGTCCCAACCATCTGATGATTTAATTGCTATAACTTCTGAAGTTTTTAGTAAACTTGGATCTCAGTAACCCCACTTCCAGGGATTTTTCTGTCTATGAAGTCTGTTCTAAGGAGACATACATGCCATCCCTATTGCCACCTGTTTAACATGCTCGGTTCTCTTCAGGAAAATGTTTTTCCCAGGTGTTGAAAGAGGGCAACCAGAACTTTTGGAAACTTAACCTGGTTGCTTCAGAGATTTGTACCTGTGACATTAAGGTCCAGTTTCTGTTACAGACAGAGTACTGGGGATATGGGACTTGGACAGAGGGGAAAGTGAAGATAACTTTTCAATGCTGATAACCTAAACCATTTTGTGGCTGTTCCATGAGGCAAAACTGAAATCATGCTCCACATTCACTAGGTTAAAATTAGAGATGATGAACTAAGACCTCTGAGCTTATCTTGTGGAACAACAGGAAAACTGCAGATAAGGAAACAGCTTTCTGACAGCCACGCCTTCGACTGAACATCAACAAATACGTTGAGGGACTCAAATGACTATCAGTGAACTGTGGATGGTATAGGCTGAAAATCCACCCCAAGTCTCACATGGAACTTGTGAATTTGCACATGACCCACGAAGAGACATAAAAGACAGCTGCACCTGCGCAGAAGACTCTTGAAATTCCTTTACCCTTTACCAGTCATTTCTTAGCCTCAATACCCTCCTATTGCTAACTCCCATGCTAAACACCCTACTCAAAAGCCAGCTGGGAGACAGAGCTGAGCCTGCCTCCTGTCTCCTTGCTTGCCGCACTGCAATAAAGCCTTTCCCCTCTGCAGAAGGCTTTTGCCTCGGTATTTGGCCTTTCCGATACACAGAGGGCAGCAGTTTGCTCAATTACATTTGCTCAATTACAAATTCTTTATAGATTTTCAACCTCAAATGAAGAAATCTCCATTTTACTCTGAGGCAAATGGCAATTTCCAATATTCTGGTGTAAATCTGACAGTGAGATTTCTTCTTTTTGAGTCTACTTCTATGAATTTTAGTGAAAAGTGGAGGAAACAATATTAGAAATTGCTAGACAAATGTCATTTTAGAATGGATGTACTTGCTATTAAAGTTTAAAACATACTTGTTTTACTAGAAAAAGATGTTATTCTTATTTAGGAGAATTTCCCTTTAAATAGATATTTGCAAAATTATATATTTTTTCCAAAAAAAGATGCTGAAATGTTTTAAATGTCAAATTTATTAGTGGAATAAAAATGTTATGATTATTACAGATATGCCCTGAAAATAACAATGTAAAATTTGACAGTTTCTCAAAATTATTTCAAATTTTATTAACCTTAATAATAACTATTTCTAAAATTTCTCTTAATTCTTTAGAGACTTAATATTAGAAACATTGCATTTTCAGACTTTCTCTTCTTTTTTACTTTTATTTTCTTTGTATGTTTCCTTAACTGCTCAAATGATCTCTGTGTCTGTTCACTAGGTACATAAGATGTAATTATTAGGTGTCAGCTTGCATTGTAGTGATTTTTTAATTTGCTTTATGTTTTTGCTTTGATTTTATTTGCTAATCCATCTTCATTCTTTTAAATTATACCCCTCCCTGGGTAGTTTTTAGGTAAGTTAGATGGCTTTACTGAATCTGTTAGAGAAAAAAAATCACTTTTAAATATTTCTTTGTGGAACTCTCAGCCTCTGACGTCGGTTTACATTTCTGCACCCCATAAAAATTGTTATATTGTTGTTTTCCTTTTGTTTATAATACCTGGATAAAGATTAGAATTAGAATTTTTAACCTGATAGCACAGATGACAGGAGCTGAATAAAAAGGTAAATTACAAAAACAAGTTACACAGAGATGTGTTGGTATCTGCTACTTAAATTTATTCTAATGCATCAGACATCTATGTGTAAAAATTAAAGGACAGAAAATTGAACAGATTTTACAGAACAGGCGATAGTTTTACAAGTCAGAGGATATTTTCTCTATACTTTTCTGAGTGGAATGAAATTCTGTGAATTATTAAGTTCAAATTAAATTGAGGAAAAAAACAGTTATTTGGGGGATTTATTTCCCATTAAACATATACAGTCTTCCCATTTCCTTGCATTTCGTATTTGAAAGAAGTTGTTTTGGTTGCCACATTTTTTTTTTTCTTTTTACCTAGTTCTACTTTTTGTCATGGCTTAAAACATTATATTTCAAAGACAATACTGAAAGTTCTCTAGGGATTTGTGTTGCCTTATTGGGTAATCTTTGATCAGATTGTAATGGAAAACCCCTGCAGGTGATATAAAATGTGTACATATATTTGAATACATAAAATATGTATTTTTTTTATTTCATCCATCTTTGACATTTCTAAATATGGACTCATTTAGCATGTTGGTCCCAAAATGATGGGATTTTCTTGGGGATATATTTCAAAGAGTGACAATTTTAAAAATTGATGATGAAAATAATTGGATTTATAAATTCTGTGAAAACCAGAGAGCATGTCTCAACAATAATAGTAAAAACTGCTACTGGAGTATATAGAAACCCAATCTGAAGATATATAGTATCCTTGTTCCATTAAATATGTTTTAAATTTTGTTAACCATCATGATGTTCACAAGCTTAGATGGCTTAAAAGTTGAATACTAATACAGTCATTTATTTAAACTGAGAGATGATTTGTATATAAAAGAAATATGTGATGTTCTCTCTATTGACATAAATCCGAAGAGCAGAGATTTTATGCATATGTGTTTTTATGTAGGTTAACATTAGGTTTCGAAAGAAAAGCAAGAATACTAAAAATTAGGGCTATCCATTTATTCAAACATCACTCATTAAATTATCATTCCCCCCCACCCCCAGGCTGTATTTACACTTGGATTGTTAGAGGGGAGAGCAGAGGGACTATCTCTAGGATTTGAAACAGTTGCAAATCGTCAGATTATGATAAGCAGTCAAAGACAATAAACTCCTTCAAAGTAATTCCCTTCTATTTACTTGTGAAAACAAAAGCTACAGTGAGAGTTTAAAACCCCACTTTCTCAGGAAAAAAAATAGTCAAAGAAATAAACCACCCCCACCAACAACACAATGCTAATAAAGAGATTACATTTTTGGGCTCCTACTTATATGTTCTGTGTTCATATATGGGATGGTCAGTCAGATGTGGCTGCAAGAAAGAACATAGGAGAGGCACCAGAAAACAAAGTCTATTATACTCACAGGTCCTAGAGAACCAGAGTTAGCACGTGCCAGAAGGGGACCTCACAGGGTGGGAGGAGTGCCAAGGAATAGGGCTTAACCAAGCAGATCCAGGACCCACGGGCAAATACCTCTGTTGAAGGTCATACTGTGGTACACAAGACAAGGCGTGAGAGGATTTCATTGGTGTGTCTGAATGTTACTACATCATGGACAGGGGAGAACAAGAAGGAGAACCTGTCATATTGAGAGGCCGTCCTTATCAGACTGGTGCACCTGATCACCTGGGCAGGGTTTGCAGGGATGGTCAGGCAGCAAGGAGACAAAGTTTCAAAAGTTTATAGTTCACTATGACACGCCTGAAAATCAGGAAGCTGTGTGACCCTACAAATGACATAGTGTGTCCAGGGTTCAACTGTTCACTGGAAAGATTCACGGAACTCAGAAAAGTTGTTACAGTTATGAGAATGGTTTATTGCATTGAAATGATACAGATCAAAATCAGCAAAAGAAAGAGGCATAAGGGCAGAGTCCAGGAGAGACCAGGCACAAGCTTTCAATTGTCCTCTCCCAGTGGAGTCGTATGAATGGTACTTAATGATTCAAGCAGTGATGTGTGACAACACTTATGGAATATTGCCAACCAGGGAAGTTAATCTGAGACTTCATGTCCAGGGATTTTTAGTGGTGGCTGGCAAGGAGCACCCCTGTGGCTGATCTTAGCTTTTCACTCTCTAGTCACTCCAGAGGTCAAACTGATTCTGCCTGGCCCAAGGCTCCTGCTGTAAATTGCACTGCCATCATAAAACTAGCTGATGAATATCAAGGCCCAGGTTAACAAAGACGCTGTTAGGAGGCAGCATATTCCAAGATCTTAGAAGTTGTCTCCCAGGAACAGGTCAGGGGCCAGACCTTTTTTGGGAATGTGCAGGGCTTGAACATCCCAGACGTGCTAGTCAACCATTAATTCTGGCTTTACCGAGGCATAATTGATATATGAAAACTTGCATATATTTTATATAAACACCATGATGAGTTTGAATGTACGCATATACCCCAATACCATTATCACAACCAAACAACCACAGTACTGAACATGCACCACCTCCAAAAGCTTCCTTGTTTTTTTATGTTTTGCTTTTTCTTTTGATAAGAACATTTAACATAAAATCTATCTTCTCAACATATTTTAAAATGCACAATACCATTTTGTTACCTTTGTTGTACAACAGGTCTCTAGAACTTATTCATCTTGCATAACAGAAACTTTATGCCCATTGAAAAACAATTCCACATTTTACCTATCTCCAGCCCCCGAAAAGAGAAAGAACCACCATTCTATTCTCTGCTTCTATGGATTTGACCATTTTAGATACCTCATATAGACAGAAATACATGTGTAATGGAATATTATTCAGCCATTAAAAAAATCCTTGCCCTTTGTGACAACATGGATGGATCTAAAGAGTATTATTGTGAAGTGAAATAGGTCAGATGGAGAAAAACAAATATCATATGATCTCATTTATATGTGAAACCTAAAAAACAAAACAAACAAATAAAACAAAAACAGACTCTGAGATACAAAGAATAAATGGGTAGTTGTCCAAGGTGAGGGGGCGTCCAAAACAGATGAAGAGGATTAAGAGGCATGAAGCTCCAGCTGTAAAATAAATAAGCCATGTGGATGGAATATACAACATAAGGAATGTGGTCAATGATATTGTAATATCTTTGTAGGGGGACGAATGGTTTCTAGACTTACCACAGTGGTCATTTCATAATGTGTGCAAATGTCAATCACTAGACAGTGCACCTGAAATTAACATAATATTGTACATCAACTACATTTCAATTAAAAAAATAAAGAAGACATTAAAAAGTATAGGGAGAAAAAAATTTAAAAATTAGAAAAAGGAAGTGTTCAAGTCTAGCTTAGCTGGCTTGTGGCAGGGATCAAAGCTGGCAAAGTGGATCTGCTCTTCCTACCCACGTTGGTGTGACTTCTCAGCTTTGTGTTTGTCTTGGGTGCCACAATTTCTTAACTGGATTCTGGATTTCTCATAAGGTTATTTTGGTGCAAATACTGCTGTTATTTCAATGTTTGGAAGGACAAGGACGAAGACTTTCTACTCTGCCATCTTGCTAATGTCACACCCCTTATCCGACCCCTTACTACACAGCTAGTTTATATTTTCCTAAAAACGAATGATTTAAAGATATGTATAACATTTAATACTAGTCTATTTCAACCAATACTAATCGGCTCTCTATATAAACACAGCTTGGTATGTAGTACTAGAAAACATGGTATATGACCTAAAACAAGTGTGCTAAAGAAGAACAGGTCACACATTTACCTACTGCTGCCATTTTACAGACACTTTTCAAGATCATTTGCTTATGTCCTTTTATGTAACCCTAGGAACATACCTGAAAAATGTGTTGATGTTTTGTGTTTTATTAATGAGAAACATTTTAAGATCCACTTATATCTTTTTTAATTTCTCTACCCCATCTCCCTAGTTCTAGATAAGATCAGTTCTTATTTGGGATATTGAAGATCTCTTCTCACTGTTAAATTTGCGTCTTAAATCTGCTTTAATCTCCTGCTAATCATTTTTCCACAATTAGGATGTTATACTGAAATGGAAAATCTGATTAGACTACTTGCTTCCTCTGCTTAACCTTCTTCCACTTTTTCTCATTGCTATTAGGATAAAGACCAAAATACTCAACAGGTCCACACAATCCTGCATGTCCTGACCTGGTTCTCTAGATTTCACACCTATTGTCTTCCTCTTTACTCTCTGCTACTTTCAGCTTTTTATAACTACTAGGCACCTTCCTTCACAGAGCAGTAAGACAACAGAACATTTTTTTGCATTTAAGGGTAATGCATACTCATTCTTCATATTTTAACCCTCTTGGCGTGACTCTGGAGAACCGTTCCTTGACCACGTGGAGTAGATTTTCTCTATACAGTTTCACTTATAGACTTCCGTTTCATGGAACTTGTCAGAGCTGTAATTTTACATTAATTTCAGGGATTATTTGACTCATGTGTTCCTCCCTTGGGAAACTTAAGCCCAAGGTCAGCAGAGATCAAGTCCCTCGTGCCCTCCCTGCTATCCCTCTCGCCTGTCACAATACCTGCTATTACATAAGACTCACCACACCTTCGTTGAGTGGGCAAATGAAGAAATGATTGCGTTTTCAGCTTTATGGGGGTATAACTGACAAATAAGATTGTATGTATTTAAAGTGTATAACATGATGATTTGGCACATGTGTCCTTTGTAAAGTGATTACCACAATTAAGTTAATTAATACATCCATCACCTCACATAATTATCTTTACTTCTTATTATGGTGAGAACACTTACAGTCTGCTCTCTTAGCTAATTTCAAGTGTGCAACACTGTATTATTAACTATAGACACCATGCTGTACATCAAGGCCCCAAAACTTGTTCAGCTTAAAGCTGATGGTTTGTATCCTTTAACCCACATCTCCCCATGTCCCCATTCTCTAGTCTCTGGTAACCATTTTACTCCCTGTTTCTATGAGTTGTTCTTTTTATTTTTAGATTCCATATAGAAGCGAGATCAAACAGTATATGTCTTTCTCTGTATGCTCTGTCTAATTTCACTGAGAATAATATCCTCTAGATTCATTCATATTGTTGCCAATGGCACAATATTCTTTTGTTCTTATGGCTGAATTATATATACGTATGTATGTGTGTATATATACATATGCATATACATATATAATCTTCTTTATTCATTCATCCATTAACAGACACACACAGGCTGTTTCCACACCTTGGCTCTTGTGAGTAATGATGTAATGAACTCAAAAGTGCAGATATATCTTCAAAATACTGATTTTGTTGATTTTGTTTCCTTGGGATATATATCCAGAAGAGGGATTGCTGGATCATATGTTAGTTCTATTTTTAAATTTTTGAAGAATCTCCATATTGTTTTCCATAATGACCATACCAATTTATAATTTAACCAACTGCATCAGTGTTCCTTTTCCTCCACATCCTCTATAGCACTTGTTAGCTATTGTCTTTTGGATAAAAGCCATCTTAACAGATGTGAGGAGCTATCTCCTACCTCATTGCAGTTGTGATTTGGATTTTCCTGAAGATCAGTAATGGTGAGCACCTTTTCATGGATAGTCATTTGTATGTCTCCTATGAAAAAATGTCTTCAGTTCTTTTGCCCATTTTCCATTTATTTTATTTTATTTTTTGGTCAGTAAGTCGTATGAGTTCCTTGTACATTTAGGATATTAAACCCGTATCAGAAATAAGGTTTACAGATGTTTTCTCCCAATCTGTATGTTGTCTTCTTCTTTTGTTAATTATTATGGTTATTTTTTTATTGTGCAGAACTTTTTAATTTGATGTAGTCCCAGTTTTTTATTTTTGCTTTTGTTGCTTGTGGTTTTGATGCCATAATCCAAAAACCATTGCCAAGGACGATGTTAAGGAGTTTACTTCTTTAGTTTTCCTGTAGGAGTTTTAAGGTTTCGGGTCTAGGTTTAAGTCCTTAATCCATTTTGAGTTGATTGTTGTGTATGGTTTAATATCGGGGCCCACTTTCATTATTTTGCAGGAAACCATCCAGTTTCCCCAACACCATTTATTGAGGAAACTGTACTTTGCTCATTGAGTATCCTTTGTTCCCTTGTCAAATATTAGTTGACTATTTATTTATTTGTGGGCTGTCAATTCTATTCCATTGGTCTACGTGCTCATTTGATTTAATTAAGAGACTGCTTTTGGTTTGTTGCCCCTCAGCAGGCTGCAGGAGTCAGGGCCCAGGCTGCGGCCGCCTGGCTCAGCCAGCGGGTCTGTACAGTGTGTGCAGGGGTGCCTTTCGCCCCCTCCAGGGAAATGCGCTTTCGGGGACACCTCAAAGTGGAGGACAGGGTCGCCCTGGTCCTGGGGGTCCTGGTGGGGCCGGGCCAAGCTGCAAGGCCGGTGGGTCCCGCCGGGCAGCGGTCAGGCATCCAGAGAGGAGTCGGAGAACAGGGATGGGGTTCAAGGGGGTGTGGTGGACGCCGGCCTCGCAACCCCAGAGCCCAGCCCTCGTCACTGAAAGATGCTGCCGTCCTTGCTGCCCAGCGAGACGAGGTGCCAGTCGTCGTGTGTGAACCGGACGCTGGTCCGTGGCTGCCGTGACCACCGTACCCGAGGCTCCGCGCCCTTGCGCGCGCTCCGGTGCTGGAAGAGGTGCGCTTTGCGGGAGTCGTGGAGACCGCCGCAGACGTGGAGACCCGGCACACAGGCGTTTGTGGCCTCGGCTCTCAGCAATGCTTCAGCAGCTTGCAGCCTCCAGCCACGTCTCAGTGAAGGACCTCACAGTCCCCAGAATCGGACATGACGAAGTTCCCATCCTCGGATTAGTCAAAGAGCTTGATGAAGCTGGAGTGACCCACACAGAGACCAGAGCGGCTGGGCTTGGCACCATCTCTGGAATCTATGTGTTTATTTTTATGTAAGTACCTTACTACTTTGATTGCTGTAACATTGTAATGTAATTTGCAATCAGGTTATGCGATACCTCCAACTCTGTTCTTTCTCAAGTCTGCTTTGACTATTGCAATTCCATATACATTTTAGCATTGCTTTTTTAAATTCTTGTTTTAAAAAAATCGGATTTTTGATAGGGATTGTATTAATCTGTAGACTGCAGATTCCTTTGCGTAGAATAGATAACTTTAATAATACCGTTTCTTCCAATCCATGATTACAGAATATTTTTCCATTTCCTTGTATTTTTCTAATTTCTTTCATCAATGGCCTGTAGTTTTCAGTGCACAGGTCTCTCACTTTCTTGGTTAAATTTATTCCTAAGTATTTTATTCTTTCAGATGCAATTGTAAGTGGTATTGTTTTCTTAATTTCCTTTTCCGGTAGTTCATTGTTAGTGTATAGAAATGCAAATGATTTTTATATTGATTTTGTATCCTGTAATTTACTGGATTCATTTATTCGAACAGTTTTTATGTATAAGATCATGCCATCTGCAAATAGAGACAATTTTACTTTCTTTCCAATTTGAATGGCTTTTATTTCTTTTTCTTGAATAATTGCTTTGTCTAGGACTTCTGTAGGTGACTATCTTGAATAGAAATAATCAGAGTAGATATCCATGACTTTTTCCTTTTGTCTTAGAAGTAGAACTTTCAGATTTTACTGTTGAGTCAAAATTTGAAGCAGACTCTGTTCTAGATATAGGGGAACAGTATTGAAAAAGATAAAGCCACATTTTTTGTAAAATATATTATATAATGGGAAGATATTAAACAAGTCATAAAGAAGATAGTTTCAAAGAGTTTTAAATGCAATTAAAATAATAAAAAAGCATAAATAAACAAGTCATAAAGAAGATAGTTTCAAAGAGTTTTAAATGCAATTAAAATAATAAAAAAGTATCATGGTATTGATAGAAATTTTGACTTGGGGGTATTATTTTAGTTTTTTAACCTAATCAGATAAGATCTCTTTGAAGGGGTGATATTTAAGCTGAGATTAGATATAAATCAATCACCACGTATAAATATAAAAATAAGAGAAAACATTGAAAGTTAGTCATTAAAGCTAACCTGTGACATACACTTTAAATGTGTTAAGTGTTTCAGAAAAGAAAAAAGAAGAAGCGTAGTATAATGAAGCCAGATTTCAGGGGCATGTGAGTCTTGAGAACATGTTGGAATGGAACAGGAAGAAGGCAAAATGTTTCCGATGATGGAGTTGAAGCATAGACGTAGGAATGATTATGCCGTGTCTCTGGATATTATATCAAGACATTCCATAACTTAAAAAAAAGAATAGAAGAATTGTCACTGTAGACTTGGCAATCCCCATCCCCAGAACTGTTATTTTGTGTGTTTATTTTGCAGAAAGTAAAATTAACAAAGGGATATGAAACTTTTTTTTTTCAATTAAGTAGTCTAATCCTTGCCTGTATATAAGATTATTAGGAAGTGGTGGGAAATAGAGATGGATAATAGGGAACTATTATAAGGGTCAGTTTAAATGGGTGCCTTCAAAGCCAGTGAATGAGGCTTTCTTGGGCACTTATTATTATATAGGACTGAAGAGGTGTTATTGTGTTCTTTATATTACCACTTAACAGTTAATGGTGGAAAAGAATGAATGGGTCAGAAAGGCTAGAGGCTAACTCCCAAAATTCGTTATAAAATGTATTAATTATTGCTAAATATGACATTAATGACAAAAATAATGACATTACTAACAGTGCAGCAGCATAATGTGGTATAAAGGGCGTAGGCCTCGCAGGTCAGTAAATCTATGCCTGCCATTAGCCGCTTGTGTGACCGTACATAGGTCACTTTACATCACTTAACTCCAGTTCTTTCATTTTTAGATTAACCTTTTAAGGTTCTTCTGAGTCTAAAAATTGCATGATTTCATGATGAGTGCCTTGTAATAAGATTTGGTCATAATCTATGTCAAACCTTGCTCAAAGAAAGAGAATCTGAGAGCAAAAGGATTTGCATTTCCTAATATTCAGGGCTGCATTCAGGGCTGACTCTTCTTCAATTATCTGCACCCTGATGGATGTGCTCGTTAGTAATCATTGTGAGCAGCGAGCCAGGTACGTGGGTGTGCTCTTTCTCCTGGTAATTCTGACTTTATTTCCTTTTCCTTACCATTTTTAAAACAATTTAAAACATTTTTGTGTGTGCCTCACACAGATTTCAAGACACCATTAATTAACGTGAGATATTTACTTGTGATGTACATTCGATAGATCTTTCAGAGTGGTGTGTGCTTCATGAAGGCATGAACTAACTTAGTTACGGATGAATACATCTCATGGATAAATCTTTTAAAGGAAGAAAACCCCAATTGTGGAATTGCAAAACTGTGGGTGTCTTGTTGGAAGTTTGCCATTGCCATATTGTTCATCCTTCCTCTGTTCACTGTTCACTAATTTTAAAAAGGAATATTCTTCAAGGAACAAAATCTTCGTGTATGTACATAGCAATAGCCAAGGTGAAAACAAAGTGTTAGTAAATTCAGTAAGAATCCTAAACCAGTAGATGTTACATGTTACATACATGTTTCATTTTTACTTTGTGAAGAGTAGCAAACTTACAGAAGAAATTTGTGTGTGCCATGTCATATTAACATTAAAATGATATTTTTTTGTCTGTTAAAAGAATATATAACTGCCTGGAGGTACAATTTTTATCATTATCTCAAGAGATAATGATCAACTACAATATTTGTGTATTTAAGATGTAATGTAAATTATCAACACATAGATGTAATTGACACCAAATACAGGATCAAGCAAAGATGATACTATTTTATTAAACTGAATATTCTATGTCTTTTATTATATAAAATATAGAAAACTAAATTTTTTTCAAGCAAGCACCCTTCCTTACCCCAAAATAATTGTTGCATTTGAAACTGTTTTGATCCAATACATACACACCTATGCGTACTGTGTGTGGAACATACACACCTATGCGTACTGTGTGTGGAATATGTAGCATCTACTGGATCTACAAGGAAAAGGATTTCAAACTCTCCATGCTCTAGTTCACATGCACATATCCCCATAAGTTGTAAATAGCTGTTATCACTTGTTAGGATAACTTAATTAAACTTGCTTATTAAAAACCTTTAATTCGTTAGTGATAAAATCTTGATTAGTACATTTTCCTGCTAGGTGACCTTCTAATTTAATAGAAAATGAATTTTTAAATGGGGAAAAATGCCTGTGGCAGAGATTTTGTGCTAGTGAATAGAGTTTGCAATACTCACAGGGATATATTTGAGCCTAATTAGTAAGGGCGCAAATGAATTTTTATTTCATACACCAGAAGTGTCATTGATGAACCACAGTGAGGAATTTGAAATGCATTCAGATTGGCAGTGTGGGACTGAAATCTGTGGGAAAATCACAAGCTAATTCATTGATTGCCCCTTGGAAATTACTGCTGTTAATTGTTAGGTAATTAACATGGAGCTACAATTATATTGGCCTAAGGGGGTGATTAATGTTTCAACATGTCACATTAGCAGCGGCTGGATTTTCAAAGCTTTTCTTTTCACATGGTTTAGGAGACAGATGGTATATTGTCTATGGAATTTTTTTTCTTTTTACCAAAGTTTATGCTGAGAGCAAGTGTGTGAATTTTCTGTTCTTGAGTTTCCTTTCATAGGTATGGATTTTAACATAAGAATTTGATATCTTTTATGAAATAATGTAGTATTTACTAATACTGTTCCACTCCCTAAATATATATATTGTTAAATAGGAAATTTATTTTAATTTTATGTATTGGTATAAGATCAAAACTGTCCTAGATTTGAAGAGTTGGCATTTTTCTTTATGACAGATCTTAAATTATTTAGTGATGGTAAGAAGAAAAAGAATTGTACAATATGATATTTATAACAATCAATATAATTTAAGCAGAAACCAAATAAACCATGCTGAACAAATGCATTTAGTAACAGTGATATAGAATACATCAATATCTCTGTCCTTCAATATCTCACTACCTCTGTCACCTTTTCTTCTTAAAAGCTGTGTGTTCTCATACTCCGAACCCTATTTTAGCCCCCTTCATTGTAGCATGGATTTTTCAGAAACATCTTCTGAAGCAACATTGATTCCTAAACATTGTGGCTAAAAATGAAGGGACAGAATAGATCAAATCAATTGCTTATTTAGGGAGGACCCATGCAGAAACCAACACTCCTCGTTATAAAGTTAGCTTGGGCTGTTACATTATGCATTAAGAATCTTCTATACCAACACTTTTTTATCTCAGTATCATCATGTTAAACCATCACAAAGTCTGGGGTGCAGCTATCTTATGATGCAAATAACTATGAAAAAATTATATCCAAACTGTAGTTACTCCTCTAATTGTAAAAATTATTTTTTGATCTTGCAAAATTAATTTTATTTGAAAATTAACCAACCTTTTATTGATCCCATGGATGCAGACAGATTTCTAGAGCAATATTTGGTGGGTCATCTGTTTTCATTTGGAACCCATTTTGGCAGAAATGGTTAAAACTTAAAAAAAGGTTTTCAAAGTATTTTAATTTTTAATGCAAGTCAGTGTGGTACATTACCTTTTGTAAAAAGATATATTCCATACTAAAACCTAAGTGAGTTCCAAAAAATTCTTAAAGTCTCCAAAGGTGGCTTTAAAAAAAATTCAATTAAGGCACATTATCTAAAAAGGTAGAATGGATTTCTAGCAGTTCAAAGAACAGCTTCTTTTATAATTTTTTTTTCTGTGAAAATTTGAGATGTCATCTTTCTTGGTAGCCCCATACTGAGGTCTTTGTTGTGACTGCAGGCTCTAGCTTTTATATTGATTTGCACTACTTCAACAAATGACAGAAATCTTTATTATCTACAGCCAAGCCATCTATTAACTTTTAATGTCCATTAAAACCAAAAAAAAAAAAAAAAAGAGTGTGAAAGAAAGCCAGTACTTCTAATTTAGCCTTTAAAAATAGAGAATTACTGAAATCTCAATTTTAGACAACCCTGTATTCAGATCTTTTTGCATTTCTTTTATATTCAAAATCAATTGCAATTGTTCAATTGCCTTTTTTTTACTGCCAAATTGACATTTCACCTCAGTTCCTCTTTTCTTTGCTTATTACAATTTTACAGAAAAAAAAAAAGATTGCTATGCTGGAAATAGTAGACTATGCAGTGAGGCTAAACTAGGTGCATACATTTTGATTGGAGAAAAACTTTCATTAAATGTCTCTTAATAATGGGTTTAAGGTAAAGTGAGGGATTCTGACTTTGATTAGAAATTGTAAGCAATAAGTTATAATTTGCATTTGAAAGTTACCTAGAAAAAGTGAAGAATTTATGTACTTAACTTGGACAGTAGGGGTCACTCTAATTCTTTAAAGATAAAGTGATAGGAAGATTATTAGCCATAGACAAGATTGTTCTTAAAGCACTTTAGGGGAGCAGAGAAACTCTTTCTAACTAGAAAAATGAATTAGTGTGGGTACAAATTTGATGAACACACTAGACACACACCTCTACATATACAGTTAAATAGATTTAAAAATGAAGACTATGGTTGTTCTGCATTAGTGTTTCTTGATATTTTAGGGCTACTGTGGTTTTAATCCTGAGTTGTGGTTTGCCATATATCAAAGTCTTCCAGAAACTCCATGACTAACCACTTCATGAATGTTATTTACACATTGCTACTGACTCTTTTTGCTTCACCCTGATTGTAGCAATCTTCATGCTTTTTAAAAAAATCATTATCCTCATAGGTAAATAGCAGTCAGAAAAAAATGTTTAAATTCATGTTAGACATAAAAATTGAAATTTTGTTATGAATATCAATATTGGTTTGCCATCCTTAGTAATCATTTCAGTCTAAAACGCAGATGAAATGAACCAGTCATTAAGAATGGCATGACACAGTAAAATAGTCATTTTCAAGTCAATTATTTTATGTTCCCAGCCTTTGAAATCTCAAAATCTGGCAGGAGAGATAGAGATGAAAATAACCATTACAGTGTTGTTAAGTAAGGGCTGCGCTTGAAATGAAAGCAAAGTTCTGGGAAAAAGGAAAGGAAAAACTGAACCTGTTGGTATAAATGAGTGGCAGTTTTCAAGCCGATGGAGAGTAGGGTATTTTAGGAAGAATGACTTGCAAAGCACTAGGAAGACAGGGCCATGGAAGTTGTCAAAAGTGAACAGACCTGGGGGACGGGAGCTCACAGTTCATGACTGTGGTGCTGTATTTGGTGGGAGGGGTCATGACAGTGGATGGCAAGGAGGAGCTTATCAAGAATACTGTAACCCTGATTAGTCACATTTACGTACTTCCGTGGGAGCTGAGGGTTGACGTGAGAGGATGTAGTCCTTAAAAATAAAGAGAGTCATCAAACTCAGTTTAGTTCTTACCCAAAAATGATGAAAAAAAATCAAGGCTAGACAATTACACCTTGTTCATAAATTGGGCATAAATTTATCAAGTGCCTACTGTATGTAAGGCATGGGTTGACATACTAGATTTAGAGGGATCCACATGTGTGAGAGCTTACATTCTAGGGGAAGGAAGTCGATTACAGAGATGAAATATGATCAAGTCAATGTAAGACAGTGAGCGTGCTGTGGTGGGAAAAACAGTCCTAAGGGAAGTGAGTGACTGGGGCAAGAAAGCCTCTTGGCGTAGCTCAGGTAGAGAAGGTCTCCAGAGAAGGGGCCAAGGAATTGTCCCCTTTGTAAGAAAAAGAAATGAGCTATGTGAGGGTGTGGAGGACTGGCATTTTGGGAGGAGAGAATAGTGAGCCCCGAAACCTGAAGGCACTTTAACACAAAACATTTTGCAGTAATGGTTTCTCCTCATCACGTGGAAGCAAATAACACAGTGGAGCAATTTCGAGTCTAGGATCTGGTGTCCATCTAATCTGAATTCAAATTCTGATCAGCCCGTCAGGGACCTCTGGCAAGTATTCTAATCCTCAATGTTCTCTTTTCAAAAAGTGTAGTAATACCATACATATCAGATCATTTCTGTCAGCAGTTTAAGATATAACAGGGATAAAACTTTAAGCAGAGTGGCCGACATACATGTAGGCAATTAATAGAGCTTTCTCTAGCCTATTCTGGTTCATCTCCTCCTCTTGGGTGTAGGACTGTGCGGCTTACCAACCAGGTAGGTTTTTGTTTGTTAATCCTCAAATAGCGTGTCTGTTTATCTTTGCAGTGAACTCCTTTTTCATGTCCTTAATTCAAAATTAGATAGAAAGGATTATAGAGAATAGAGGCTGGTCAGTAGGAAGGGAATGGGTGGTTTGTTCTCAGTTATCCTTAATTAATTCTTAGTCATTCTTCCTAAGTATTCCTAATTTACAAGAAAAAAAAATCCAACGTATTTCAGGTCTGGGTAAGAAATGGTCGTGTTCGGGAATAAACAATATTATAGATATGTCAAAATATTTTTCTAAGTTAAGGAACTGCCAAAATAGACTATTTTTACAGGCCTACCAATTTTGAGTGAGTCTTTTAAAATCACCTAGCTGGCTCCTGCTGTTTTGTTTGCCTCTGATTTGTTTGTAGACACTGCTCCTAAATAAGACTTTTCTTATTCCGTAGCTAAAACACTGCCCTCAGCTCTCGCGTGTCCGACAGTCCTGTTCTTAACTTTGCTCTCCTACTTCTTTCATTGACGATATATCTCTTACTATTGAGCCCTGTTGCCAATTCCCTAAACCTCTTTTTCAGAATAAATCCTCTGACCTTCTTTTGCTAAAGCCTAATGACCAAAACAGACTCCTCACCAGCCCTCCAAGTAATCCTACCTTTTCTGTCACTGACTGTATAAATTTATCCCCACCACAGCAGGTGGACTTTGGTTGTGTTTTGTGAACACTCACTGCAGGACCTCCTTGTGTAACAGCGCCCAGTATTCTCTTCTTTCTCATTCTCCCCATTAGCTTCCTCCTGCTCCTTTCTATGGTAGACTACACAGTGCATTTCTGGAATATTCCACAGTGTATACAGGTAAACATCCTCATTTAATGCCCTGGGTCTATGTTTCATACGTCTTTCTGCATATAATAAAGAAACAAGTTGTTACAGCAGAAAGGGACCTTAAAAATAACATAATTCAGTCTTTTACATAAGAAAGTAAAAACCATGAGGAATTCAGGTTATATGTTAGAATCAGATCTTCAAAACTCTTAGTCTGTTTTCTTTGCGGTTCACCAAAGATCATAAAGTTATGGCTTGGGGTCTAGCAGATGTGCTTTGTTTAGCCCTCAAAGAGACTCTTAAATATTTTTAGTTGTTTCCAAACTCTTATAATCTAAGATTTCATATAAAACTCTGGATTCCCAAATTCTCTTAGAAATCAGATTATTTGGTGATTCTTGATGCTCCTGACTTAATGACAGCGCTTGGCTAAATCTAGGTAGAAGCATCCACATTCGGGAGGTTGGGCTCTCCAACGGGCGAGTTCCAATTATTCTCCAATATTTAACAGTCTTCTCTGTGTTACTGACTGATATCACCTGCCTGATCCCCACAGGAACTTGACTTACGCCATTCTTTTTCTATATCCAAGAGCTTCTCATTTGCAAGATAAAAACTTGAAAACTTTGGCCCAGGTTTCACATCTTTGGGGATCCAGAACTGCAAAGAGGTACCAGTCGAAGCATAGATGTGCTGTTACCCTGTAGGGGTAAAAAGGGGTTTCAGCCAGTCAGTGAAATTCCACAAGCATGTTCCCAGAGTTGTCTCTGTGTGAGGCATTGAACTAGGCATCAGGGTCCCCACGGCAAATGAAACGATCCTTGGAAGATTTTACTTGATTACAAAACTGCATTGAATTATCCTCGAGAGTGGGTACTATTTCTTATGTTTGCATCAAAAACTGTAAAATAACCAGCATAAGATATACTTATTAATGTCATTAATATAATAATCGTAAGAGTAGGGTTTCTTTAATGAAAGGAACTATGTAAAGCAAATAATATTAAAAGTAATCCACCAACAACAGCACAAACAATGAAACTTTATTGGACCATCTGACCACTGGTTGTTACCAACAGCAGATGAGTATTCCTACTGATCATAATAAGCAAAAATGCTTCTTCATTTAAAGGTGTGTGAACATTTCATATTGGAAAATATGACCCTAATATTTTTCTGTATTGATATCCCAAATGTTTGATATTACACAGGGGTTCTTAGAATTGTGAACAATGTATGTGCTATATAGTGAGCATATTGGCGTTGCTCTGATTAAACTAAACTATCATTGAAGGCTAACAGACCAGATTGTCTTTTCTAACCAGACAGATGGTATTCACTCACTGTTGGTAGTACCTGCAGACCAAACAATTCTGTCAATAGTGACGATGGATTTTACAAATCTGTTCACCCTCTGTTACTCTGTTGACTAATGGGGGTGTGTATTAGGCCCTACGTTATGGGTGGAGCTAGAAGCTTAGGAAAAACAAAGCCATTGTTCAGAACAGGGTTTTGCCTTCATGATCTAATTAACTGAGGCAACCAGCACTCAGCACAGTTAAGGCTTATCAGAATTCTTTCCATCCCCAAATATTACCTGAATAATTTCACTGAGTGAAAAAGAATAAATTAAAATAAATTTTAATGTTCATATTCACTTATTCTCTAGAGCATACTAATACACAGTATGAGAGGGCAGTTAGAGAATGGAAAATACGATGCTTTCTATAGACCCTTTCCAAACTCAGTGAAGTCATTCAAGCACATAATAGCAATGGAGTGAATTCTGGTAAATAGTAAAGGTAAAAGGACTTCAAAATGTCAGGGTCCTCATTATTCCTGTTTGTTGAATGCCTGGTGAGCCCAATACTTGATACACCATGTTAAAGGACTTGGTCCTTGTCCCAGAGGCTCGGAGGTTGTATTAATTCGGCATGGACAATTGTATTAGCCAAGCAGCAGGTTAGCTGGAAAACAGAAATTTTCCTAAACATTTAAAATATTTTTGCCTATTTTTATTTTGTCATTTTATACTTTTGTTTCTCATAACTTCTGTTTAGAATAAAAGAAAAAGAGGTTAGGCTTTACCTCTGACAAGAATCATAGAAAATTTGATTTTGGGAAGAGTTTTTTTTTTTTTAAGTAAATGTAAAAATAGACTGGATGTAGAAAAGAGGAAGATGGATTGTTACAAGCATGACTAGAAAAATAGAAAGCAATACAAAGTTGGTCTGGAGAGATGAAACGTGTAACGAATGAGTCTACGTAGATAAAAGGAGTGTTGAGAACTGAGGAGCCGAGAGCTGATTTAGCAATACGTGCAAGGCTGGTTTACTCCAGAGTGAAAAGGATGGTTTGCCAAACTGAATTTATATCTGTCTGAGGGTTGTCCAGTTCTGCCTAGTTTGCCCTTTTAACAAATAACAATGGTGACTTTTTGAAAAGCATGTAATAAAATCTATTTCTTGGGAGTTTGTTTATCCCGATCTTTTCTGAAATTTGATTTGCATGAAAAATAGTTCATGCTGCTCATCTGGTAGTTTTTTATTACTATTTAATAGAATTCATCAAACTTTCATATTTAGTAGGAAAATAAACAGGTAGTATATCTACATTAAAAGGAAATCTTTCATTTGAATTATAGTTTCAACTTACATTTTTTCTTGGATTAGTGACTATAAACTACATAGTCATTTTCTCTGTTATATGTGACATCTGGCCTTGTTAAAAATATTAGTTTTGCAATTTCTTGCATATTGAAAAATATTTTCTCTTGCTTTAATTATGACAAATCAGAGTAGGTAACAGGGTTAAGCTAAACCTATTAGAAGAATAAAGAATTCACTGAGCCAAGACTAATCATCATTTAGATTATCAGTAGAAAATGATTAATAAACAATGGATTGCGTGACAAGTTCTGTTGATGCTGTGTTTGGGTAGCCAAATATTCTAGCTTTACAAATGAAAAAAAATCCCTAAGCAGCTTATGGGAGAAAGTAATCATTCACATTACAAACTTAAGAATTTCAAATTACATACTTCATCACGTTGAGCCTATTACAGAATAAAATCATTATTTGGTGTTTTAAGTAAATGGAAAACACTCCTATACGTCTTATTTACTTTCAAACAATTGCTATAAGAGAGAACTTTCAGGAAAATTGCTGAGAACACATCTCTAGTAGACAGTGGCCAGAAATATTCAAAAGTATGCTTAAGAATAGAATTTAAACAGACATTTTTCCTTAGAAATTTCTTTTGCTAAGATAATTTTTTTGAAGTAGTTTTACTTTTTGGAAATCTAATTTTGAGAAAACCAATCTGGAGAGGTGTTTGGGAAGATGTAAGGAAGATGTTTGCTCCCAGGTGGTTCTCTGAGTTGAAGTTGAAAATTTGTCTCAATAGACTTTTTCAACAAATGGTGTGTGTTTGTGAATTTGAACTTAATATCCTACAGTTGTACCATATTTCATATGCTAAATTCTTATTAATTTCTGAAGGGTGTGTAAGAGTAAGAACTCTAGAGTTGAAAAACCTGGGTTCAAATACTAGTTTACCACTTGAATAATGATATTAGACAAATTATTAAGTTTTCCAAGATGTAGTGTTTTTATCTGTAAAATGATGGTAGTAGCAATGGCTACCTCATTATTGCTGTTATGGTAGCAATGAAGGAAGAGATGCAAAACATTTAGAATGGTGCCTGAGAATACTACCTTTTTCTGGTAGTTCGTTCTGCTATACAATGCTATGGAATATTATTGAGATTTCCATGGTTATTAAAAGAAATTAAGAACTCATTATCTCTCAAATCTAGACTTAGAAATAAGTGACACATTGTCAATCATCCTTATCTTTCAAAGATTTATTATGGCTTAAAGTTTACTTATGTGATAACATTAATATTACATGAGCTATTAATAACCTGCTACCACACCGTATATATTACTAGGATACCAAGTGTAAAATCTAGCTCTCTGGGAGGGGGCGGCTGTTCCCAGCATTAAAACATTAATGTCACAATCTTAGTAGGGACTGAATAATGAAGAGGAGCTATTACTCTTCTCATTGTTGAATCTGTGAAGTTAAATGAAAATAAACTCATGAAAATTAAAAGCGGCTGGCTCGGAGCTCTGTAGCTCTGTGTTGGGCAAAATGAATTGCAGAATAATTTTGATAATTAATTTCCTATTGATGTTCAACACTTATATTGTCTTCCATTACACCCTCTTCTTCTTGATTATTAAGACTGCAGAGGCTTTCTTACTCAAATAGTTTATTTGCTTTTTCTGAAAGAGAAATAGTGGTTCAAACTTTGTTTTCAATGAGTCTCTACAGGAGAGCATGAGGGCTGATTTTCACCTGTATTCTTGGGCAGTTTTCTTCTGGCTGACAACTTCATAAAGGAATGATGGTAGGTTAGGGGAGATAGGTGATCAGAGCCTTTCTGATTTGATACTGCACTATTTTACACAAAAATTTATGACACAGAACTTTTTAGTAGATAAGGCTTTGAATGTATCTTCTGCAGTCTGTAGGAGATATAGATCACCACCTTGCAACTTGTGAGAAGTTAATACCTAATAATTCACGAATGTTTTTAAGCTACTTCTGCATAAACAAGAAATAGACAGACAGAGATATGAAAAAAGCCTACAAAATTGTTCAGGGTAGGGATGGGTAAGCATATTCTTATTGTTCAAATTGGCATTCACCTCTTCTAAAAGCCCATACCCTTCAAAAGAAACCTGAGTTTTACGTTACTATTTAAATCTGCCTCGATAATCGTAAATACCCACCCATTCTCCAGCCATAACGGGAAAACTTTGCCTACAGCAGCCTCCACACATAGAAAACAATACAGTTAATAAATGCAAGTATTGTTGAATAAATTACTAGTGGGAAATGATCATTTATTCATTTAAGATGCACTGCAGGGCATTGAACATCTCAGACTCCCACCACGTAAGGGGCAGAGCATCCCCCCATCAGTGCGACAGTCCAGTATCTCCACAGATTTCCAAACTCCTTCCTGAGGGTAGTGGCTGAGATCCAGTGCATTAGATCCTCTGAGATCTTTGGGGGTTTAATGCATGAACCCAAATTGTCTACTGAGAACCCAGAGGGGAAAAACTTAATTAGCTGTGAAGATCCTTGAACCAACAGTCTCAACAAATAGCCTTTAAATATACAAATGTGCATGTATAAGTGTGTGTGGTATAACATGAAATTTTGGGACGTTTTCAAATGTCTGCAGTAGATATTGTTATAATTTATAAAATACCACCAAATTTAAAATAATTTAAGATTGGTGGCAAACTTTTTCGAGTACATATTTCGGTAACTCAGGGAGAATCAAAATCATCTATTATCATGTGAAAGATCATGAATATTTCTTGAGGTAAAAAGGTCTTCAAAACAGAAAATGTAGTTTTGAAGTGCAAAGAGTAATTATGAAGGAAAAGTTGATTTATTGCCAACAAAACAATAAAGATAGTAATATCAAGGTGCCACGGTAAGGAATCATGCTGTAAAGGCCACAGTTGGAAGCAGGTAAGTGGACACCATGCAGTAGAAGCTGACAAGTTAGGAGGTAGATGTGTAGTTGAAGTGCCCTAAAGGCTCTCAGAAATGCTCCTGATTAGCCAGTGATAGATTTTATCAATGTTAGTGGAGTAGAGAGGTCACACTGTCTTCTCCCATCTCTTTTTCAGTGTCTCATCACCCTCACAACTTATGATATGCTTAAGCTCTTTATAAATTACTTTACCCTACTCATCAGTTCTAATAAAATCGATGCATTTGCTACCAAATGCATGAAGCTATTTGGTATTGCATCAAAAAAGTGACAAGTTGTAGGGGAGGATATAGCTCAAGTGGCAGGATGCTTGCTTGGCATGCGTGAGGTCCTGGGTTCAATCCTCAGTACCTCTTCTAAAAATAAACAAACCTAATTACCGCTCACCCCCACAAAAAAAAATAAAATTTTAAGAAAAAGTGACAAGTTGATTAACAGAAGCTTTACTCATCGACTGGCTTTACTCACTATGAAGCACTTACTTTGTAGCAGGTACTTTTCCGTATTTCTTTAGCTTATTTAGCTTCAAATTATTCTGTCCCAGAAGTGTTCTCATGCCTACTTACAAATAAGAAAACCAGAGACCCAAGGAGCTTGTGTCTTCCTGGTGGTCACATTTAAGTGTGTCAAGAATCATATTGATCTCAACACTAGATCAGAGTGGCTGGATTTGGGGCAGCCTTGGACAGTGAATGGGAAGTTCTGAAATATCTCATCTACAGAAGAGAAATACTAATTGAAGCCTGTCTTACAAGCTGACCAAATTTGTGAGTAGTTCAATTGCTACGGTTTTGTTTTAAAGTTCCCTTGTTTCTTTCTTCTTCTCTTCAGGTACACCTCGGAAGAGAAGACAGAATGCGCAAAAAATGAACCACATGCATACTTCATAGCAGACATTTTAGAGATAATTTTAAATCTAGGCTGTGTAATAAGAGGTAAGAGTAAATAATAATAAAAATAAAACAACAGATGTTGTCAGAGTTGATGTCAACTAAGTCTTGTTAAACCAAATAAATGATGAAGTCTACATCAGTGCATGGTCATTTTGGAAGGTAATGATCATTTCCGTAAATTGACAACAGCAAAGTCAGCATGAAAATAAAATGAGAAGGGGTTGCCAGGTTTACGTTACAGACATACTTAATGCTGAATTCTGCTAAAGTAATTTTTCAGACTTGATTTCTGTGGAAAACAGTTAATACAATTGTTTAGTCCTCTCAGCTTCCTAAATTGACAAATAGAGGCAACTCTACAGCCAGAATCACGCAGAGGAAACATTTCTACTTAGTGCTGAAGTCTTTCAAATATTGTTGGATGTTTGATTCAGAAAACAAATACAGATGTGAGCGGTTGGGTCAGAGTTTAGAAGGAAGTAAATTTTTTTCCCCCTGGGTATCTTGTTCCAGAGCAATGACATTGGAACTTGAGTGTTTGTGTCAAGAGGAGTGGTTAGATTACTTCCTAATAGTCCTGAGCATATGCTCTTTTCATGAATATCAGATGTAGTCTAATGGCTCTATCACATTCTTTTCACCTTGACTTTAGAGTATTCCTTGTGAATGTTTTTGAACTTTGTGTTTTTCTCCTCACAGAACTTTCTCTAAATCTCTCAACCAGCTTAAAGAGATAGAATGTTATTTAATAGCATTTTTAAGTTATGTTTATTTCAACAGTTTAGAGGATCATTAGTTTGGTTGGTACTGAGTAGAAATAGCTGTTGGATAGTTTTTGTCAATAATATAACAGGTACATTTCTCCTTGTTGTATTTGGTCATCACATCCAGTTCAGCCTCTTAAAATTAGGCCTATTATATATTTCACTGTTCCTCTTCATAAAGGCTTCATAGTAGTCTTATTTGTGTGAATGACATCACCCTATTTCCAGGTAATCTTCACCTCCTTTATTCAATTTCCCCCTTGCCTTTCATCCAGTCACTTCCCATGTCCTATGTCTTCTTCCTTCACAGTGCCTCTCCAGTGAGTCAGCCTCGCTCCATTTCTGATTACACTACCTGAATTTAGACCTTAGAATAGCTTCACCAATCCTGCACATCATCCAAAGTTAATTTCATTAGAACATGATCCCTATTTTCTCAAGTGCAATGGCCAATAATTTTCTATTTAATAAATTCTAAAACATATAATCTGATATGCAATTCCCACTATGAGCTATTCTCCAATAAATTCAGCCTTATCACCTCTTTCCTTTAGTTCTCCTTTTCATTCAGTATTTTACCCTGAACACCAAGAGTTCTCCCAATTCTGTGATTTAATTCATGCTCCCTGATCTACCTGGAACTTTTGTCTAGCTTTTCATCTCCACATCTAAATTGAGTCTATCCTTCCATCCTGTCTACAATATCAATAATTTCCTGATTATCCCAGCCAGGTGTGATCTCTTGTTTTTTATACAAATTCTAGAATATTCATTCTCTATGTCCCTTTTGGGACACATGGCATTAGAAATATACAAGAGATTTTTTTCTAAGTTTGCTTGTCTACTTAGTGGCAGAATTCGGTATTCTCCTGAGTCTCCTGAGTCTATTCAGATCATTTACACTGAGTCCCACTAATTTATTATTTTAATTATCTGAACCTTTACTCTCCAGATAAACACAGGCTTGGTTGCCTTGTGCCTTCGAGAGAAATCAAATTCCATTTTCTGAGAAACAAGTCCTTCATAACAGTGGCGCTCCAGCTGGGATGCCCAGGAGAAGCTACTGAAGCAAGGATTGAATGCAGTAATTCCAGGCAATCTCACGTTCTCCTGTGAAGTCAAACTCATCAGTGCTGAGATCAGTTCCAACTTCAGCATTTGATGAAGTCTTCAGGGGTAGAGGTTTTTCACAGGATTTTCTGAGATCAAATCATGCAAAATCTTAACAAAAATCTTCCTAGAGGTTCTTTTAGTTGATGCAGGGGATGTTTTGATTTCACGTCCATTAATGAATCACTAGGCTGTAGACAACTTACTTAGGAGGGGAAAAGCATGATTTTTGTCTGTACTCCCTATCAGGATATGGTAGGTAGGAAGCTCTGGCTGGGATAATTCAATGTGAAGCTTCTAGTTTCTTCCAGCTGCTAGGCAGCGTGAGATGGTGATGGCTACAGCATGCTCTGTACTCCATTGCTTGTCCCTGTGTGTGTTTTCATCATTCACACAGCAGTGGGTGTATGAATGGCTGCCTCAAGGACTTCCACGAGTGCTTATACTCTGCTGAGGTCAAAAAGCTTCCTGGAGGAGAAAAATTCTACCTTACCGTGGCAGAGTAAAATGGAGTTAAAATTAATGTGTGTGTGTGTGTGTGTGTGTGTTTGTGTGTTTGTGTACCGACACCAAAATTCTCTCAGAGGAAGCTAATCAGGTTTTCTGTGTTTGACTGTATTTATATACATAGCTGCCAGAGTACTATGTTTTAAAGAATGATTTCAGACGGCGGGTATAAAAATAAGTGAGTCTAGAAATCTTGGCTATTTTTTTTTCAGCTCCTTAAATTCTCTAAAGTTTTGAAAGGTACCTGATAAAGGTCTTCTTATTTATTAATACTGCTTTCTGGAATCCAGTTGATATTCAATTTTTTCCTGTAGTTTGCCAGAAATTAAATAGTTTAATAACTTAATCATTGCCCTGGCTTGATATTTATTTCATCCTCCTTCCCTGAGATATGCAAATATACGTCTCTTTGCTAATATCTTTTCTCAGTTCTATAGTCTGAAAGCTGATGCAAAGAAGTCATTAAAATTGATAGCAATATCCACCACTTCAGTGAATAAATTATACTTTCCATTTCATGGAGGCTCCATTATCTCCAGCCCTGACTCCTTCTTACTTCTGTACTTGAAAGGATCCTGATTTATCTCGAACTCTTGTGCAATCTTCCTTTCATTTTCTAGCCTTAATTTTCTTATCATAATTTTTACACTTTTAACTCCATTCCGTCATCTCGGTGCTTCCGTCTACCTCCTGTTTTATCCTGTACATTTTCTTCTTTCTTGGCTTTGATTAGTTTTGGACTCTTCTCTCCCTACATTGACTTTTTATTCTGACTAAAGCCATATTTATTTGTAGACGATATGCATAGCCCTTGAACATGCTTTAATTCATCTTTCTGTATGTTTCATTTACTCTTTCTCAAAGTGCTTTAATGTTCCCCCTTTCTTTTTCATTTGGTTTGCATGTATGTCTCTACTCAAAATTTACTTTTTTGTCTATTAAAAATCGTGCTTTTGCCTTTTTTTAATATTCCTTTGATGGCCTAACCCCAAATCCAACTTTATTACTCTGATTTCACTGTCATATATTTTTTTATCTGTAATAATAACTCCTGTTACTTAAGCTACATTTGGAATTACAAAGAAAGCACATTTTCTTGTCCTTTGGAAAATGTAAGACAGTATTGTAAGCAGAAAAGTGGTAATTGCAAGAAACACTGTGTTGGTGGAATCTTTGTTGAAACTTTCATCTTTGAACTTCATACACAGAAAACCATTAAATGCCGGGATAATAGAACTGGTTTCACTGTATCCTCTTTGTTTGGCTATCTCTGTGGTTTATCAGTCCCCATAGAATATAGAGCTGGAGGGGGTCTTGAGAGGTCATTTAATCTATTGCTCTGTGGCCTGAAGGTTCTAAGGCCTCATATGCTCTACAAGATACCTTTCCACTTTAGTTCTTACCAGTTTAAATGGTAGTTGGAATTCTTGGTAAATATTTGGGAAGGTCACAAATGTCATAGGGAAGAAAGAACTTGTATAGACAGAAATTACAGAAATGTCACCTACTGAAATTTTGAACAAGAGGTTGAACCGAAGCATTTCACAATTGAAAAGTATAGGTCTCTTAGTGTAGAGTTTTTGGTACAAACCAAGATAATAGATTTTAGTGGTTTGGCCTATGTTTCATAAGGATGAATATCCCCAGAACTAGTGATAATGTGCTGTTTTATGTCATGGGAAGCAATGAGTCAAAGGTATTGAGAATAGTATATTTATTGACTTTATATACAGCACTCCCTTCCCTTTCAGAAGTGATGACTTATTCTTTCCATTAGATTAATATTCTGAGAAGAAATGGATATAATATTGGAAGCTTGCAAGAATGTAAATACTGGGTCATTATAAATTGAACAAAGCAATGGTATTTTAAAAATGAGTCATTTTAACTCTAACAATATTTCTGACTCAGTCTCTGATTTATGTTATTAAAATGTCATGAGTTTTCAAGATCAGCTTTCAATTGATATTTAGAGAGGTAGGGTGGGGGTAGATTGAATAGAATCTAACTGTTTTTAAAGGATGAAACAGCTGTCAAGTTCAGATCTCTATACATTAGTTCCAATTTTAGGAAGACTTAGTCAGTCTTTAGTGATTCTTTAAGGTTACTGATCCTTTGACAAAAATTACAACAAAAATAAATTAAAACTAGACTGAATAACAATGACCGCTGCTTTCAACAAAAATATCAAAATAAGACTCATATACTTTACATACCTAGATAATGTAAATTGTATCTTTTTTTTTAAAGCTATCATCCTTTTGAGAGTTATTAAGAAATTTCAGGAGTCGTATGAAAATGGTTTGAAATTAATGAACACATCAATACCAATGTTGAACAGATAATTTACCTTGATAGATGTGTTCACTTAGTGGCAATCAAATTATTGAAATTCAAGGGACTGCCTATAAATATCCAGTGATTGAGAGTGATTAACAAACAGCAATTAATGAAAAACTGGAGAAAATATTAAGTCCTTGTGTGGAGGTAATATAAAACATTTTAGTAAAGAAATAAAATTTAGTCATTCAATAATGTGTTTGGTATCTGTGCTAGCATTCTTCGGGCTTTATGAAAATTTCTAATATAGGCCATAAAATATTACTTTAACATGAACATGCTTATAATAAAAGATTTCATTTATCACAGGAGAGTTTTGAAATAAAGAATAATCCAACCTACAGAGAATACAGGTTAAAAATCTGTGGCAATTTGAAATAGTATCTGTGTGCTAACAAATTAATTAAAAAAACTGTCAGCAAACAAGCAATGTTTTCCAGCAGTAATATTTAGAGAAATTAAGGTTAACAACACAGATAATTGGTACCTGGCATGGTAACTAACACATGCCAACTTTGGTATCAAGCTTTGTGTTCATAAACACATTGATTTTGGATCATCCAAAATAATTATATTTCATTCCCAGTAGTTTAGATCAGGGGAACATCACCTGAATTCTTTGATTCTGAGAATAACTGTGAAAATAACGGTGGGGCTCTGACTTCAATTCTCTGATTCATTCTTTGTCTGTATAGTCAGATAATGATATTTACCTTGAAGAAATCGTTATGAGAGTCAACTGGGATAACGTTTATGCATAAATGATATAGAACAGTAGCCGGCACATAGCAGATGAACAGCAAATTATAGCGCCTCATCACATTGTCATCATCATTTCTGCCCAAATAATTGTAAGTGCTTCCTTGCTAGGCAGTGTTCTCCAGTCTCCTCAAAGTGCTCTCCATGACATTTTCAAATCAATATTCTCCAGATAACATGTCAGTTGCATCATGTCCCTGGTCCAGATTGTCTTCTCATTAAATTAAATTTTAACAACTTCTCCTGGCCCTCCTATTTCCCTATGTTGTTGCATTATCCTACTTTTCCAGCCTAATGTTTCCACACGTTCCATATGCAGCAACCACATCGCACTGCTCTTTATTTCAGAATGTACTTCATACCTTTCTCTCACCTGTCTGTCTTTGTTTACACCTTCCAAGCTAGTGTATCATGTAGTATCATGGAATCTGTGCTGGCGTTTGCCTTTTAATCGCAAATCAATTTCGAGTCCTTCCCCTCTTCTGCACCTGCATCATAAGAACTCCGGTTTCCAGATTCCTTGAGGAATTCATTTCTGAGTAAAAGTAACCAATGGGAAGCACTGAAAGAAAACTGGAAGGGGCTGGTAGTGATATTTCTCCCTAGTTTGCTTCTCACCCAACCCTCGGGCAGAGTTTGTAACAATACCTGCCTTTCCTTTCTGTTCTCTGCTTCAGCCAGTTAACCTCTTTGTCTCTCATCTTAGATTCTCCTGGAGGCTGGATGCCTTACGCTCTGATGAAGCTGTTTCAATTTTCTGCCAACTTTAGGGTGGAGTCAGCTTTTAGGGAAAACATATTCACAGAAAAAGCTGTTTTTTTTTTAATTGTTGTTTAGTTTTCTTGACATTTTCTAGGTGAGTTTATTTATTTATTTATTTTTGGGAGGGGAGGTAATTAGGTTTATTTATTTATTTATTTTCGGAGGCACTACTGGGGATTGAACCCAGGACCTTGTGCATGCTGAGCATGCGCTCTACCACTTAAGCTATACCCTCCCCCCCCGCCAGAAATAGCTGTTTTGAGTTGTTGGTTTGGTTCCTGAGCATTTCTGTTACTTTTGCATCCATTTTTCTGTATTAAGTTCCTTTCAATTATAGAATTTAGAGAAGTTTTTTTTTTTTTTTTTTTTTTTTTCCCTCACTGGACCATGATTGCTGGAGACTGCCAGGAGAGCCACAGATTTGGGTTTAAATACTGGCTGTGTGATCTGGGGAGGCTACTTCCCGGAGTCTCAGTTTCTTTGCCAATAACCTAATACTGTTCTGTGGAGATTAAATAAACATCATGTATGAAAACACATATATAAGATCCCACATACTTAGGTTTTCATGCCTTAGTTTCTCTGCTATGAAACATTTAGACACATATGTATGAGTTGAAATTAACTAATTATTTGAATGTAAGGGAATAGAGAAAAAAATCTTCGAAGACGTTTACCCTTCCAAGCATCTCATTATTTATATAATTTATGATCTGAAATTGTATCATTATTAATTAGAATCTTAAGGTGTTTCAGTTTAAGACATATTAGATAGATTTAAATGGATTATTAAGCAACCATTGTATAACAAATATTTTTTAGGCAAATGTAGAAGGTCTTCTCCTAAGAAAATATTACATGGTTCAGGGGATGTGTTCCAGGTGAATACAGATGAACTGAGGGTAAAGCAGTCCCTAGAGTCCTGTGGGACACAAGTAACAGGAGGAGGCAGGAATTTGTCGGATAAACACTAAGGTCAGGGAATTAGAATAAGGAATCAGAAGGAACTTACCGATTACTGAGGATTTTCGATTTTTGTTCTCTGTCTGAACAAGAAACTAAAACAATCTGGGACTGTTTCTCATCTGAGAGGCCACCAAGTTGGGGATCAGAGCTTTCTTCTCCTCTGACAGCTCATGAGGTTGGGGCCCTTCTGTTTTATGTCTCATGATTATTCTAGGGGCACTTTTTCAGAACCCAAACTATTTTTCTATTATTTCTCCCAGAACCATAACTACCATGGTTCAGTTTTACTTGTAGCCAGGTGTTTGCATGATGTCCTGGGAGGAGCACTTGCCAAAACATCCTTTGTCTTCCATATTTCAGGTATAACAAGTCTGTGAGTGTATGAAGTACCCAATTCCAGGAAAGATGTCTGCAAAAGAGAAAGAAGGCTGCTTCCACATCCTTCAAATAAACAGGCTTCTACTTTAAGAATTTGGGATCTAGAGAACATCAAAACATTTCATTTGCTGGGTTAGAAAAGATAGAGATAAGATTTCTTTAAAACAAGGGCACTGAGACCCTGCCACAAACCATTGTATGTATCTGGGGTAAGTTTTGTTTAGATATGCTGAGACAGGAAATAACTTGATATGCATTTGGAGATTGTCGATGTAGGAATAACCCAATTTTCCAGACTTTTTCATCCAAGGATTAGCTGCAGTGGCTAGCATCAGGTGAGATTTGGGATAAGCCAAAAGCTTGTCTTAGTTCATTGTGACTTGTTAGCTATATACCTCAAGAGAAACTTTGTTTTCTGACAGCCAAGGATTCACTGGCCTCATTACCTCTACATTTTAACCATCTTTTGAACCTCGTTTTAACTTGTAGCCCACAGGATATTCTGGAACATTGAACAAAGGTATATTAAATACTTGACTGAGACAGCACAAGTTATGAGATCTCTTAAACGATTTCTAGCAAACATAATCTTGCTTGTCTAAAGATAAAATTAAATATAAAATTTTAAAAATGCCCATTACTCCTTGAAAATACATGGGATTCAGAGTTTTCCCCCCCTAACTAACTGTAGCTGTTACCATTGTAATGAAAGTTAACTCAGTTTCTTGATAAAGGATTCAACCAGGTTACTTTAAACCACAGAAGGAGTTTTTCTTGAATAGCTTCACTCTATTTGTTGTGTTCCTAAATGGGAATGATAAAAGATAAAGGTCTTAGCCAGCAGGATTGACAAGTATAATAAACTATGACACAGAATTAAATAAGCACTAAAAGAGAGGTGCTATGAGAATAAAGCAGAAGGAACAATTACTTCTGATAAAAGCACTGGGGAAGATCTCACTGAAATCACATTTAAGCCAGGGATTAAAACATGGGGAATGTTTAGCTAGGTTAAAAACCAAACGAAGAGGACACCCGGTTGGGAAAGCAATGCCAGCGAAGTCACAGAAGCTGGAGGGTGGAAAGAGTATTTGAAGCCACTCAGTGTGGACTAGATTCTATAATTCCTGGTGGAATGAATTGTGAGTTATGTCTGGGAAGATCATTTGGGACATAAAACATAAGATCTGGACTTTGAGGCTACAAGACTGTATTATTTTGGTAAAGAGACAGTGTTTCAGGGTGTTGAATAGGTACCCAATGCTATTCAACCTCTATTTTGGAAAGGTTAACGTGTGAGTAGCTTGAAAGGTATATTGTTGGAGAAACTAGGAATAGACCAGACAAGAGATTTTGAGTGCTTGGCTGAGTCAGTGGCAGTGAGAATGCAAAGCATGGATAAACAAACGAGCAAAAAACCATTTGAAGAGTTGAAGCAATAACATCTCATAACTAAGAGAGTCCCAAGTGGACACAGCAAAAACCCTTCCAAGGTTTCAGAAATTCATAACTGAAAATGACAGCAATATTAATAGACTGGTAGAATCCACTATGTAAAATACATTTTTAAAGAGGGCAAGCAGTTTAAGACATTGAACTGGAAATATATGTGGGTACTTGTGTATATATGTATATAAAGTCTTTTTGAGTCTGCAGCTTGGGAGAAGGGTTGCAATTGTGGCTGAATCATGAAAACACAGCAGTTTTTAGGTTTTTGTCCTCAGTGGTTTATCTAACATGATCTGCCAAAAGGATTTCCACTCATGCCCACAGGTGTGACTCCCCAGTAAGTATCTCCTGAGCTGCAGACTTACATTTCCAATCACCTATCTTGGTTGCTTCCACCAAGACATTCTTAATAAATATGTCAAACCCAGCAAGTCTAAAACAGATGTCATCATTTCTATTCTTCCTGCCAAACCTGCTCCAATTTCTATAGAAATGACCATGGCAGTGAGTGCCATTACAACCAACCCAGATGTCAGCCACTTAAACTACTACAAAACAAAACATACAAACACAAACTCATGAGTCACCCTAGATTCTTCTCCATCTTGATCTCACTTGTGTAGACCTTAAGTCTTTCTTTTTAGCATTATTGAAACAAATTTCTTCTACCAGAAGCCATTGCCTCTAGACTGTCTGCCAAATCCACTTCCCATTCAGCAACCTGAGTGACATGTAAGATGCCAAAATGGTCATTTCACACTTAATCACATTGCAGCAGTGTATTTGTGTGTGTGTCTGTTTCTCTCTCTGTCCATTAAACCCTGTGAAAGATGGAGCAACTCGATTGCTCCTTTTTTCATGATTAATTTCTGGAACAGCAATTCTTAAGGGTTTTTGAATGAATAAAATTATTTAAATTTAGGAGTTATATTATGAAATGGTAGTCAAAGTTGTGACTATGCAGAATGTCCAAATTTAGAGTAAAGAAAAATGAGGATCAAGGGGAAAAAACTTTGAAAAAAGAGATTAAAGAAAATAAAATTACGGAGGGTATTAAGAAATGCTTAATCGTAAAAGAACCAAAGGAAATTCATACTTAAGGGAAAAATGTTTTAAGAAGGAAGACTTATTTACTTACTTGCTTAACCTCTGTAAGTGTTAAACCATGATCACTCTCTCCTTGAAACACGTTGCTTCTTCCTTCTCATCTGCCTGAAGCGGCCCCTCCCTCTCTCTCGGACAGCCGTGTGCACACTGCTGTCAGCCACAGTTCCACCCTATGCCTGCTTCTCTTCCCACTTGGTTTAGTCTCCCTGGGAAATCCCTCCCAATTCTAACATAAACTACCATTTATAGCACAGTGACTGCCAAGTCTGTATTCCCAGCCCTCTTTGTTACTATGCTCCAATCCTGCAATCAGCTTTCAGCAAGATTATACCATGTCCGTATTTCCAAAATGAATACATCCTTCCTCCCAAGTCTTATTCCTCCTGTATTCTATAGCTGTTGTTAAATGTAATTCTTTTTATTTCACAAGCTTGACTCCTTCCTTTCTTATATTCCACTCCATGTCGGTCACCAAGTTCTGCCAGCTCTCCCTTCTAGATGTCTCCCATCTTCTCCACGACCATCTCTTCCTCCACTCTTTTCATTCAGCTCTTCAGCATGTGGTGTATAGATTATAGCAGTAGCTCAAGCAGGTAAGCTCACCACCATTTCTCCTAAGCCGAAGTATCCTTCATATGTTGTCAGAGATAATTTTCTAAATTACAATGTTGAACAAACTCATTTGTTCCAAAAAAGCAACAAATAAATACATCTTGGGTGAGGATATAGCTCAGTTGTAGAGTACCTGCTTAGCATGCATGAGGTCCTGGGTTCAATCCCCAGTACCTCCATTAAAATAAATTAGTAAATAAACCTAATTACCTCCCCCCCAATTTTTTTTAAATAAAAATAAATTTTAAAAAATCTTAATGATCAAAGAAAAATTTCCAAGCTCATTGATATCCAAACATGGACCCTTAAAATATGACTGCAACAATATTTTTTAGTATCATTTTTAAATGCTCTCTCCACATCCCCAAAACAAGTAGAAAAATTCTCAATATTTTTTTAACTCCATATGCCTTCTTACATTTCCATGCCTTTGTAGAATCTACATTCTTTTCTTGAAATTTTCTTCTCCTGTCCACTGAAAGTTACTTTTTGGAGAATATTGTTTATCCTTGAAGAATTTCCTTTTGTGGAAATCTTTTCAGATTTAAAAGCGTTAAATACAACTCTTCAAAGATGAAGGGGTCTGCGCTGTAGTTACAAGCTATGCATTCTTACAAATTTATATCTGTGACAACCATTTAAATTGTGATCTTAATAAAAGTTGTCTGTTCAAAAGAAAAATACCTCTAGTTACTTTTTCTGCCCTCTCAATTATCTCATCGGTATAGTGTTTGTCTTTAACCTTACTAGTTTTTCAATGAGTGTTTGCATTTGTTTCATCGCTAATATTAAATGAAAACCCATAGCTTTGGAAAAGCCAAATATACACATTTGTACCATAATGCATTGCTTAGAGCTAATTTGTATCAGATGTTCAGCCTTTTAGATAAAGAGGCATTTCTTGACTATAAAATTGTTATCAAGAAATTGATCCAGGTTTAAAAATTTGGTCTTGCTAAGAAAATAAAAGACATAAGCCTTGTCTTAACATCAGTTCTGCACTGATCTTTTTTTTTTTTCTTTCCTATCTGAGCGCTACAACACATATTTAGCAGCAAGCAAATGGCCAAGAAGCACACCATGTGGAGATAAATCCAGTTTACAGAGGACAATCCCTGCCAAAATGCCAACCACGAGGCTCCAAATTTCGGCCAGAGTAACCAGGAAGAAAGCAAGCTGTGTGAGGCAGAGGGAGAACCAAGTGAAATCCTATCATGCTAAGCATCACAATTGTAAAGTCAGGATGAATAAGAAGAAATGAAAAGCCATTCATCGAAGCTGCCTCCACAGGGGACGAATGATTCTTATGCCTGAAATAGATTTAACTGTCCCCAAACGGCAATTTCACTCTCGCACAGGAAATGAAAATAAAAGCAAGCGAGCAGCCAGTCAGAAGCAGTCCCCACCTTCTGGGCACAGCCACTTGAGAACTGGTAGAATGTGTAACACTGTAGGATCCACACAATTATAAAAACATCTGAATGGGATACTTGAAAACGATCTTTAACTCTGTTGGGATGTTGAAATGACTTTTTTGAACTTTCCTCATTTTTCTCAGGTTTCTTTTTTCGGACCCTCTAAGGTAAATTATGACTTAAATGTTTCATGCTAGGTTGTCTGTGCTGGATTTGGGGGCTTATCATAATTTTATTTTGTGTATGTTGAGAGGTTTTAATAAATTGTGTCAACCAGAAAAACAGTGGGAATCATTGTTTCAGATGGGAAGTGACAGCCTGCAGGCCTAAGCTGTTATTACTTGAAATTCCATTGAATTCTAAATTTCAGCACTTTTTTTTTTTTTGATTCAGCTGTTCATGTTTCATGGATGTTTGCTAATTACAGAATTTAATTCTCCAGACCCAAGCATTGTACAGCAGCTAAGGCAATGTAACAAATGTGAAAGCTTGTGTATTTGGAATCAGGTGACTGAGTCTTTTTATTATGTTTGTCTGTGTGTGTGTGTGTGTGTGTGTGTGTGTGTGTGTGTGTCTTTGTCTGTTCAGGCTGCTATAACAAAATACCATAGACTGGGTGGATTATAAAGAACAGAAATTTATTTCTTACAATTCTGGAGGCTGGAAGTCAGATTAGAATGCCGGGGGGTCTGCTGAGAATTCTCTTCCAGGTGGCAGACTTCTGGCACCATCGCGTGGTGGGAGGGGTAAGTGAGCTCTCCCGGGCCGCTTTCACAAAGGCATTAATCTCATTCATGGGGCTCCACCCTCATGACCAGACACCTCCCAATGTCCGCACCTCCACATCTCATCATTGGGCATTAGTATTTCAGCATTGAGTTTTGAGGGGGGACACACATTCGAACAATAATAGTGTGTGTGTGTGTGTGTGTGTGTGTGTGTGTGTGTATTTGTGTGTGTGTGTGTGTGTAGGGTTACACAGGGAAGATTGAAAAGGAGGGACAGAGATACCAGGCCTTGAGAAACTCCAGCTGGTGAATGAGGAGACTGTCCAGATCTGGAACAAGGAACAAGCGGAGGCCCTGGCACTGCAGAGGGTCCTGAGGAAGGAGCAGATGTGCGTCCACTCCTTGGAGAAGGTCGTGGAGCAGAAGACTAAGGAAAACAATGAACTGACCAGAATCTGTGACGACCTCCTTTCCAAGATGGAGAAAAGCTGATGTGGAGGTCTTGACCTGTGCCTGGCCCTTCCTGTCATGTGTCTGTCTGTCTGTCTAACTCTGTCATTTAGTCTAGCAACAAACACGATTAAGAGTAGTATATATATGTGTGTGTGTGTGTGTATATATATATAAATAGAGCAAAATCCATTTATAAAGTACATTTTTCTAGCTATATAAAACAGAGAAAAATATACACTTGAGTTCTTTTCTTCACGTGGTATTTTTTTCTCATTCAAAGGAAGAAAAAACCTTTGTCTAAGTTAAGCAGATTGAAAAATATGGAAATGCAAAAGAACTAGTATAAACAAAGCTAGTTTGAAAAAGTACAAAGATGAAGGGCTTTCATTAGTAGGTATCAGTCACAGTACAGTATCAAGTTACTCAAGTTACAGTAATAAAAACAGCAGTATCACAGGTGTGAAGATAGATGTATTGACCAATGGAACAGAATAGAGTCCAGAAACTGACTCAAACTTACAAAGTCAACTGATTTTTAACAAATATGCCAATGTAACTCAATGGGGAAAAACTAGTTTTTTTCAACAAAGTGGATATCTACATGTAAAAAAATACTTCTCTAAACTTACCTTATAAAAAATAATTCTAAGTGGCTTTTAGACTTACATATAAGAATCAAAGAAGAAATTATGAAGGAAATTAGAAAACACTTCTAGCTGAATGATAATGTAAAACACGTGTTAAAATTCAGCTATAGCAATATTTGGAATAAAATTTATGGCTTTAAAAACCTGTGTGAATAAAGAAAAAAGTGGGTAAAATCAATGACTTAAGTGTCCACATGAAGAAGTTAGGAAAAGAAGAGCAAATTAAGCCCAAAAGTACTTAGAAAAAGAAAATAATAAAAAAGTGGGAATAAACAGTATAGGAAACAGAAAACAATAGTGAAAATCAACAAATGCAGAAGTCGGTTCTTTGAAAGGATTAATGCAATTGGTAAATCTGATCAAAATGAATCAAAAAAAGAGAAAAGAGCGTGAGAAAGTGAGTGTGAGCACTGGTTCACTCCTAGGCATTTACTCAAGATGTCCATAAAAAGATCTGTACAAGAATGTTTAAAATATTATTATTCATAACAGCCCCAAACCTGAAAATGGCCAAATGTCCATCAAGTGGAAAATGGAGTAACAAATTATAGTGTATTCAAATAATGCAATACTAATAAGCAATAATAAGAGTTGAAAAAATAATACACAAAAGTCTAGAAATGTTTCAAATATGTATTTAACTAAAGAATGCAGACACACAAATACTATATAGTCCATGATTCTATTTATATCTAAGTTTAAGAATAGGCAAAATTAATATATGGTGATAGGACTCAGAGAGCGATTGCTTTCATGAATCAGAGTATTGACTGGAAATAATGCATAAAGAGAATTTCTTGGCCAATGGAAATCTTATATGCCTGGTTTTGGATGACAGTCACATGGGTGTAAAAAATTGCCCCAAATCATCTATCTAAACACTTCAGATCTGTGTATTTAATTTTATGTAAATTATACTACAATAATTAAATAAATTTATAAATCAATCAGAAATATACCAGGAATATATAGGCTATTAGGATTATATTTTATAATTTTTTAACAGATATTAATGTGAGAAATAGTGACAGCTTGAATCCATGGCTAAGAGGGAAATATATAAAGTGTTAGAATAATAGTTACATGGAAATCATTCAGTATACTTTCTTAAATTGAAAACAAAGATGGCATGAAAGACAAATCAAAGACACAAGAGCTAAATTATATAATTGAGATTAAATAATCTGTTATATTTTCTATCCTACATTTGATTATTTTTGTATGACTTTTAAAGATGAATCCTTCCAGGAGCTTATAGTTGACATCCACAAAATTTCTGTGGAATGGAACTAATCATATTCCTTGCTACCTTCCCACTCTTTCCTTTGCAACTTATATTTAATATTCCATGGATATTTGGTTATATATTTATTTAAAATGACATCAAACTTAAGAGGAAGTGAAAAAGTAAAAGTATAGGCTCAAGCAAGATGGGTAATTATGAATGGAATAATTGAGCAGTCTTAGATCATGTTGTTGCATCCAAAGGATTTAATTCTTACGAATTAGGAAAATGAGTGATCAGTCCTGTAAAGCGCTCTTGAGAGAAAAATAAAAATGTTTTTAATTGCAATATTTTTTCAAACACCCCCTTGAGTATTTTTTTTCAATAAAAGTAAATTCCAGAAAATAAGTAGAAAAGCTCAAAATTGTAGGCATCATCTACTTTTCATAAATTCATCATCCCTTCTTATTGCTTAAAACTGCATTACACGTGCGTTTTAATTTCACTGTGAATGGGCTCTTCTGCGTACCCTTGACAGCAGAGAGACAAAGTCAAGGCTGTCAGGAAAAGAAACCACAGAAGTTACTGCTGAGCATGCAGCAAGCTGTCCGAGTTTTACATGAAGAGGTCAGACTTTTCTTGGAGAGCCACCCTCCAAGTATAGCGCGCTTACAATAATTAGTATCCTGACTACTCAGGAGACGGTTGTAGTAGACACAGCTGTTGTTTAAGGTAGCGTTCACATCAACGGCGAGGCACTAGATGTTGATTTGTGCAGTGACATCCTTCTAACTATGTCATCTGAGTGAAAGAAGCCCCAAATTGACCAATAATAAAGTGTTAGAAGTTGTAGTCGCTGCCCTCTTGGGACTTGTTCTAGAATATAGATGCCCCTCCCCCACCCAGACCGTCAATCCTCCTGAAGGACTCACAGTGACATTAAGTTGACCAGTAGGACAATGTAAAGCCCACAATAATGCTTACATCCCATTTGGTATGTGTGTGTATATGTATGAGCCAGTTTTATATTAGTTTCCCATATGCAAACACATGATAATATATGCATATCTATGTAAATAAAATATACATGTATGCCATCATGATCTGAAGAGTTCTTAATTAATGAGAACTGCATATAACAATAAAACTGTCAGGCATTACACATCTTTCATAAAACTAATACCACTTATTTGATAAAACTAATTTCAAAGGTAAAAACTAAATTAATATTTTTCATCAGAATTAGATAAGGAGAAACTTCTTAGTAAGATTTTTGTTATTGTTGTTTTACTTTCTATTTGATTATGTTTTTTATTTTAAATATGGGTCCCAGCTATAAAGTTTATGAAGAGATCACAAATAAATCTGGATTAGACTATACTAATGTCATTAAAGCCAGGGGCCACACTTGTTTTAAAAACGGTCCACAAAAAGAGTAATAATTACATCTATTTTGGTCCAAATTATCCCTTGATACATCTTTATATTTAAAATAATTATTCATTTGCAAACTCCTGGATATTGTCTTATAATTTGATGTAAGCTTTCAGAACATACATTTTCTGGTGTTGTCATGTTCCTATGACCTTTTTGAATTGAGAACAAGATTATTTCCTTAATTTATGAAGACATGATAATTGTACCAGTGGGGATATTTATAATGTCAAGCTTTAAATTATAGAGTATGTATGTGCTAAGCTTTGAAAGCAGGCCTTCAGCGTACCCACATTTCATTGATGAAGAGCGTAAAGTCTGTCATATTGGGTCTTCCATAGATCCAGGTGGTCGGTCAACAAAAGCTGTGCATAGGGAAAGTCTACAGGTCATAAGCCTATTTCACGAGGCATAAAATCAGAAAATGTGGGCCATTGTCTTATGTAGCTTCACTTTGTTTTAATAACCTATTAAATAGCTACCATTCATTCATTCATCTCAACTTATTTGTATCCCAAAATATTACCTCTTAGATAAAAGAATTGAATAATTTTATTATCTCCCATGTATCATAGTAGCTGGGCTGGGCAGTGATGCTTGAGCGATGAGGTCTGTATTTCTTCCCCTGGAATCCAGGCAGAGGCTTGCGATGGCTCCAATGGCTAGAAGTGATACCATGAAGCTTTCCAGGTCTAGTCATAAAAAAGATACAGCTTTTGGTCCACTCTCTCTCTTCAGACACAAACCTTGGAAACTTGACTGCCATGGAAATCCGGCTGTCTCATCTATGATGACAGAAGTTATCTTAGAGAGATCATGTGAAGAGACAGCAGAAATAGAGATGCATAAGGAGCCCCAGCTACGTGTGCGCTCAGACCAGGCACCAGTCATGGGAAGGAAGACCCCTCTGAGACAACCCCAGCCACAGTCACCATTTGACTGCGACCACATGGGCGTTCCCAAGCTAGAACCTCTCCTGAATTACTAACTCATGGACATCATGACAGATAATAAATTTTGGGTTTTTTTTTTTAAGCCATTAAACTTTAGAATAATTTATTATACAGCTATGGTACCAAACATGTACCAATTACCACAGAGTAAATGAAAGGAATAAGACTGTCTCAAGATTTCTGAAAGCTACCTACCATCTGCATTAGACCCTCCTAAAGTGCTCATTAAAACACATGTTTATGGATCCCTCCCCAGATTTAAGGAATCAGCATCTTTTGTCCTAAAGCCCCTGGAATTAGTTCTCTCTCTACATACATACATACATACATACATACATACATACATACATACATAATAGTCATATTGTTTTTCAGTCATCTCTTTAAAAACGATTGAATTTAGGAGATCTTGCAACTTGGGAAAAACTCCAAATTGAAGAAAGTCATTGAAGAAAGATCATAGATTTGGAATCAGACAAAGCTAAGTCCTGCTCAGCTGACTCCACTACCCTACTTGTAATGATGTAACTTAACTTTCTTGGTCTCAGGTTCTTCATCTAAAAATGGTGGTAATTGCTACCACCTTGTATCAGAGTTGCAAGGATTAAACTACACGAAACAGCATGTAAAAGAGACTAACTCATTCCCCGGTTAACACTAATTCTTTCCATTTCCTTCAGTAGTTGTAATAATCTAAATAGTGCATAATAAATGTTCAGAAACACACACTAGTTGAATTTAAGATAAAATAGATTATTTGAGTTGAATACATTGAAGAATGAAGTCAGTTTTTTATTAAACGTTTCTTTACGTAGCTTCCCCAAACTCCCATCCCAGGAATTGGCTGCCTTCATTTGCTTGTTTCCATACAGCTAATACCAGATATGTTTTTTTTAAACTCTAGATATAGTTGCAAGATTTACAAAGAGACAATCAGATACAATCTGATCCTCAGAAAAAATTTCAAAATTAAGAGACAATTTTGAGTCAAATAAGTTTTGAAGGTTTTATCTTTTTTCATTCATCACAAAATCTATGTTTCTTTTCATTTAAGTTTTTCAATCTGATTGTAAAAATATTAAAAGGTTAATTGAACAAATGAAGCTCACATGCCAATGTATGTTACTTGGTGACACCGACTTTTCTTTGAAAATTTCTTAGAAAAGTTTCCTCAGCCAAAATATATTTGAACACATTCTAAATTTACTGATGAAATAATGTCAAATATATCAATGAAATATTGTCGGCAATGAGCACCAGGATATAAATAATATGTAAATATTGACATCTTGGCATATACATATCTGATTGAGACATGATCTTTTATCCTGTAGTCCTGTTGCAATAACTCCCTGTGTTACTATGTGCCCTATTTCATAAACTTTCCTGAAAGCATAAACATCTTTTCTGTAGAACTTACTGGCAGTTGACAGTCTTCAGAAGGAAGAGTGATATTAGAAGGACCAGAAAATGTAGGCCATCAGTCTGGAATCTGGAAGACTTCTGGAACAGCGGTAATTTCTAGCAGTAGTCCTGACATGGAACAAAGGACAAATATCTTTCGGTGTGCTTTTGTACTAGAACCACAGGAAATCCTTCATAAACCCCATGGATGCTATTCTGTAATTTCTAGTCCTACAAACATTAGCAAGACACCAGATGGGCTACCATGACCCTTATGTTAACATAAGACACAGCTCTGTGTCTAAAGCTATTAATAGCCATACCAATTTATTCTTCTTATTGCCTTAAAACTAGACATTTCAGTGAAAATGGTCTTGAAAGTACTCTCATTCATCATATTAAAATTTCTTTAATGGCTTTAAGATACAACTTTTCCAGAAAGACTGTCTTTACAACATTTGACCCCACAAGTCTAGACTCCAGGGGGATGAAGTCCGGAGATGTACTTAAGTAGCACTTTGAGCCCAAAGAGACCTGGCACATTAAACTAATAAAAAATGACTGTAAAACCATCTGTAAACATGAAGTGCCATATAAATGCTTATTAATAAGCATTTTTCTTCAATTTATATTTATTTTTATTCCAAGATGCTTCTTAAAAAATGCATTATGGTTTATTGTGTATAATGTCTTTCAAACAAATTGTATTCAAGGCATTTTAGAGAGTTAAATACATGTCAGTATGTGGCATAAATTATAGAAGGACACTTTGAATGGTAAATGAATTAGCGCATTCAGTCATAAGGCCAGAGAGAAATGGGTTGTGTAAGCGTCTGGTTTGAAATATCTAGACTCCCTGGAACCAATGCTTCAAATCCCAGCAGGCCAGCTCTGTCCTTCATCCTTCTGAGATAAGAGTCCATTCAGTTTACAGTCTGCTGGTTTTTTGAATGATCCCATGAAACAGTAGGCATGTCTGCTTTGTGTGAACATTTTACAGAGTCAGTGCAAGGAAAAAAAATTCACGAGATTTTAAGCAGAACTAAGGTATTTTATGTGGGCAATATTTCAGTGGTGAAGAGAGGCTGACTTAGAACCTAGCCAGAGTGAGGGCTGGAGAAGAATATTCAAGGTTTTAAAAGAGAAAAGAGAAATTAGCACCTGATTGATTGCTCCTACTGACCCCTAGAAGTGTTTTTAAGTCTGGGGAAATGGATTCCGATACAACGACAGACTTCACAGCAGCGTGGAATTGACCTGCACTACGTAGTTGATATTTTGGATTGCCTTCTGATTTTTTATGAAGCATTAATCTGAATCTATAATGAAAAGCATTTATTTTCTAGACAAAACTTACAAGATTTTAAGAATGTAATGTAATAAAAAGAACACAAGTCACATTTGAATATGGCCTTTCTAAAGATGCGAGCATGGTGCTTCTAAGTGCTGATTTTCAAGTTTCCTCAGACTCCAAAAACTCTGCCAAGTTTCAGGCAGATGGTTATAAGAAACTGGAATTCAAATAAACTAACAAAGGGGACTCAAGTCTTTCCCAGATAATGACGTATTGGATTTTCCTAGATTCTTATTAGGGTTATGAGGATGCTTACAGCATAAATCAAAACTGGGAATGGACCCAGTCCCAGGTTGCTTCTCTCTCACTTTGAGACACTCCACAAGTCCTGGTGGTAAATAAAAAGCTAGAATGATTTAGGTTTATCTTCAAATTTCATCAGTAGGTTTTGTCTGACTAGTGATTGTGGTCAATTTTGTAAGAAAAAAACTTTTTTCCTTAAAACTAATATCTGATATTTTATTTCTCCAAGATACCTCCTTAAAACCACTTCTTTAAGCTTTCACTGTTTCTGAATCCCCCCTATTATCTTTTCAAAGAGCTATTAAAAACCACCCATAGTACTGATGAGGTGCCAAGAAGACAGGCTAGAAGGTCTATCAACTTGTCCTGAAAAGAGTAAACTAACAGAAATAAAATAAAAGCATGAGACCAACCCCTAGACTTTTATTAAACAACCTCTTCACTGCAATGCAGGTACATGTACAGCAATCCTGAAGCAAGGTAACCACTGCTGTCTATGTCTATGTGAATAAAGAATCATGTCATCAAGATAATAGATCAATTTCTTCCCTCATTTTAATTTTTCACCTAGATAATACTTGCTCTTTTTTCAAGACTCAAAGTTCTCCTCTATCAAGGTTTGTCTAACTCACCTCTTTGGTTTAGAGCCTCTCTTCGGGCTCTAATAGCATCCATATGTCCCTCACGTAGCGTATGTCAGACCTAGAAGTCACTGTCACCTCTCTGTCTAGCTTTCTCCTCTGCTTTGTACCCTCAGTCTGCTGTAAACTAAGGGAAATACTCCAATAGAAAGAATTAAATATTTTAATATGTACATGGATCTCTTTCAAGATTGCTCCCAAATTTCCCCTTTCCCCTGATGTGGATATCCTGTATAATCTGCTGTATTTGAGTGTGAATAAGATAGGATATCACTCCTGTGATTAAGTTATTAAGCAGTTAATTTTGGGTTAATCAAAAAGATTATCCAGGTGGGCCTGACCTAATCAGATGAGCCATAAAAAGGGACTTGGCCCCTTCTGAGTCAGAGATTGGAAGTGTGAGAAGGTCTCTGGAGGGAGTCATGTGGCAAGGACCTGAAAGGGGCCTCTATGGGCTGAGGTGGTCCTTAGCCAACAACTAGCAAGACAGTGGAACCTCAGGCCTACAGCTGCAAGGAAGTTAATTCCTCCAAAACCCTGAAGGAGCTTGGAAGTGAATCCTTTCCTCATCAAGCTTCCAAATGGGAATATAAGAGACCAATATCTTGATTTTAGCCTATGAGATCCTGTGTAGAGTACTCCACTAAAATGTGTGGACTCAAGGAAACTGTGAGACAAAAATGTTGTTGCCTTATACCACCAAGCTTGTGGTTATATCTGATGCTACCATAAGGAAACTAATAAAGAGACTTTCCTAAGCCACTCTACTAAAAATTGCAAACATTCCCCAACACCATGGTGCTACCCAACCTTCTTTTCTATTGTACTTTTTATAATGCTTATCAACCTCTATCTTACTATATAATTTATGTATCTATCTTGCTTATTTTCTATTTATCCCCTTCACCATGGAGTATAAGTTCCATGAGGGCAAGGATATTTTAATCGTTATGACTAATTCATTTTTATCACCCCAGTACCTCAAATATAGCATAGCATATGATAGCAGTCTATATTTGTATGCTGTTTTAAGCCACTGAATTTGTAGTAATCTCTTACACAGTATACAAAACAAACACAATGGGTACTGTAGATTGGTTATAAAAATTGCGCAAATTAATCCCCTTCCTGTATTCATATCCTTTGCACTAAATATAGCTTTCCATTAAGAGATAGCGTTTATTTTCCACTCCTTGAGTCTGCTCTGCTTTGTGACTCAATTTAATCAGCAGAATGAGTCTGATGAAATGTGTCATTTCGAAATACCCTGTTTTCTTCCTTTGATCCTTGCTCCTGTAGTGGGAACAAGTCTGAGATAAACTGCTGGAATTTTGAGCTGAGGACAAGCATAGACAAGCCTTCACACAGCTGTCCATAACATACGTCGGAAAGTCTAGCCAAGATGAGCAGATCTACGTAACTGACCAAGAGGTGAAAAAGTTTGGGGAGATTTGCCTGACTCGAAGCCCCAGTATTTGTAGCCTGTTGATGACACAGAAGAAAATGAATGAGCTTAAGCAGCCATAATAGCAGTGCAGTGTCTTAAAAAAAGGAGAAATTAACATTTCTTACTTGATTTTAGGATGCTTAATTGAAATAGAGTGTTCTATCTGAGAACTACTGGTAATGTATGAGCACTAATGGCATTATTTTTCTCAAAAGGAGTTTATACAATGGTGAGGATCTGAAACCATATCCATAGAGAAATAGGATTTTTAAAGAGACCTAATGATAAACTATAGATGATAAAATCGCATCACATTGAGTCTTTATTATGCAAAAGAAATCTTCAATATTTGAGGTGTTACTAAAGGCCAAATATTTCTAAACTATGAATGAAAATTCCAATTGAAAACATGTTGGTTCAATTGAAGGAGTAATGTTCTGAAACCTAGAGCATTAAAAAAAAAAAAAAAAAGGACCCCAGTGTTTTCTAGTGGCTAGAAATTTCTCAAACCTGGGATTACTGTTTCTCTTACCATCGCTGGAGCTGGGATCTGGGATTACTGTGCCACTGGCAGAACTGATGTGCTGGACAGATAGTAGGGCCAGATGATTCCTAATATCACTTCCAAATGTAAGAATGTTTATTAGTTTGTGTCCTGGAGGTTGAGTTTAATTATAACACAGCATCTAATGTAATTTACTTTTGTATTTTCTAAACTCTTACTCTTTTAGATAGTTTCCATAAAATTAGTGCAGTAGAAGCCTGGAAAATAATTTCAATACAGAATATATCATGAGATGCAATAATATTGTCAGGTCTGGCCATTAAAGTTTTCTGTACAGAATATACAACAACAACAAAAAAAACAATATGCAGAATAGTTGCTTATTTTAGAATATGATTTTCTTTCTGTCTTTTTGAGATTCAAATACATATATCAAAACAGACACATATTTTTAAAGAACTCTCAACACAAAGAACAGCAACATGCATTCAGATTACATTTTAAGCAGAATAAACAGATCATGAATATTTATGTGGTTTGGAAAGAGTTGTATTCCATGCTCTATATGGCCAACCAAATAATTATGCAAAGATAGTTTCACTTAAAATTACAAATGCCATATTTTAGTTTGTGTTCAACAGTTTTAATGCATATTGATAATGGAAGGAAATAGCTTCTATTTAAAAAAACAATACATTTAAGTTGGGAAAATGCCATTACAGCATATTGTAAAATGTTAAAATGGCTGGAATTGTGTTACAGTAAGAGCTAACAAGGGTCCAAATGCTGACTGATGTTTAAAAACTAGACATAATTGCCTCTTTTGAAGAGAATATACTTCTAAGATTTAGTCTGATAAGTTCCTATTCTCTGATTTATGCATTTACTGTGTTTAGCTTGTCCAGTTTGACCTGTACATACAACAAAGTGAACCAGAAACTCCGAATAGAGGTTATTATGAGTTAGGAGCGGAGTGACGTATCTCTAATAGGAAATCATATGAATAGCAATTTAGTTCTTTTATGTTACTGCATGACAGATCATATAATTAATCTTTTAAAAAAGGAATTTGCAGTCATAATGTCAACCTAATGCTCTGCTAGACGTCTGGGAATGAAGAGCATGCCTATAAAATAAATAGGTTATAATATAAAGAACAGAAATATTTTATTAAGATTCAGATTGGTAAATAAGATACAAATGTCCTCACATTCTGTTAAATAGAAAAACTACAGGCTTAGGAATCAGACATCATTTCAGATTCAGGATGAACTATTTTTCAGCTCTGTGTCCTTCCACAAATTTTTTGAACGTCTTTGAACCTCAGTTTCTGTGTTTATAAAATGTACAATATAAAGTATTTGTTACGTAGAAAATATGTAAAGTATTCATTACTTCTTTGTGAGCTAGTTTCCACACTTTCTTCTCTTTCTCCTCTCATCTCAGAGAGTCACCCTAGCCCGAGGCAGTTTACCATTACACATTTGGCTCCTGGAATTCATGTCCCATTTTTATCACTCTTATAACTGAAAACACCCATTCTGTATTTGCTGTTGCAAAATACATTCCTCTCCTCATCTAAGTCTAGTGGCAATGTTTTAAATACCATATTTTTTTTTTTACAATAAATACATTATGTATTTATGGAAACCTTTAGATAAGATTGAAAATATTTTCCCTTTCTTGGTGGAAAGGGGAAAGTCCTCAATAACTGACATTAATGTCAGTGGGAAAAAAGAACTTGAGAAATAAAAAATTAAAAAAAAAAAAGAACTTGAAGAACAGTACCCCCTCCCCGGTATACTTTCCTGAAATATGGAGAAAGATTTCTTTTATCCCAAAGATTTAATCTTTATTCCAATTAAGGATAGGTTTTAAGAACAGAAAGACACACAGGGATCACCTGGTCCAACCCTCTGCTTTTAAACTGGTAATTCATCACTATGACATTTCACAATGGAAGCAACTGGGGTTCAGTTGAAAAGGAGAGGGGGTTCCTATAAGAGCGTTTATCAAGCTACAATATGAGGTCACAGTAGGATGTTCCACTGTGGTTTGCACTGTTTGTATTTCCTATCTTCTTGACAAGCTTCTAACACCTTATTCAGAACTTCAGGGAACTTCTTTTCTTCTATTCTGCAGATTTTTCTGCCCAGCAGTTGAAGATGTATAAATTCTACACCAAGCAAGTGAAGTCATTAGACTTTCTGTGGCAGCAACTGCCTAGCTCTTCACCAATTCTGTCTTTCTCTTCCTGGAGAAGAAATTAAACTACACAAATAAACTACACTTCCCAGTCTCTCTTGTCATTAGTTGTCAGTGTGACTGATTTCTAACCAATAGAAAGCAAGCAGAGGGGATGGGTACCACTTCCAGGTTCTTCAGAACAACTTCTCATACTGTCTTCTAGACTCTGTGCTGGCAGACTGGGATGGAGACCACTGATGATGTTTCAAAAGCAATTTGTTACAGGTGGAAATAGCAGATAAAAAAGGGTTTTAGATGACAGTCACCACATTGGTAAGAGGTGACTTGCTAATACAAAGAAAAATGCCAGTTTTATTAAACAACTGAGGTTTTGTGGTTTAACCACTATGGTTGTTAGCATTAATTTATCCTATCTATGAAGTTTAATATCTAAGACAAACGTTATGGAAAAACACATATGCTTTATTCTTTTATTCATTTGAAATATGTTTGTTTTAGATGCACATGTATATGTAATACATATACATAACATGTATATATTTATTATATACAGTTTTATATTATATATAATACACACATGCATTATGCCTGTATTCATATGTATATTCATATGTACTGTATATAATGCTTATATAATCCATATAGTATTGACAGAAACCAAAGGAAAAGGTCAAACTACTGCACTGCAGAGGAGTAAAACAACAAGATTTATTTATGGCACCAGAAAAGAAAGCATTCCAAATGTAAAGTCTTAACAATTGAAGAAGAATACAGAGGTGAGTATTACATGAACAAAACAAGTATTTGAAATATTGGAAAGAAAGCTATGTCGAACACATCATGTGATACCACCAGAAGCTCTGGGTGGTACGGGGAGAGTGGTAGTCACTGAATGGTACTATCAAAGTTTGTTCAACTGGGCAAGGAGAGTGTTTCCAACCTAAAGTATGAAATGAGGGAAAGGGAGCATCATCAAAATCACCTCTGTCTCCCTCTGGTAGAAACACTGATAATGGCTTGGTGTCCAAATGCACTAGAATTAAGGACTTCAGAAGTAAAGACTCAAAATGAGAGATCTTGAATGAAGGCTTTGGATGTGGGAAAAATAAGATAGAGAGAAAGAGAGGATCTGAAATATGCTATTAAAAAGGCCAAAGATCAAGGTTTTATTAAAAATCTATGCGAAGTGGTGCTAAAACCTTGAGAAATATTTGTTCACACAAAAGACAGTGCCATTGAAAATATTACCTGACCTTGTTAGTGCAGTAAAAACTTTTCCAGTCACTAATGTATCCTGACCTTGGCTTTTATATATTAAAATAGCTAATTCTTATCCATGATGAAGTGTCTGGAAACAAACATACAGTTGTTTGCAAAACCATTATTACAGATGAATATTCTTGAAGTTTTATAATTATTAATTAGTATAGTCTTTTCACACACACAAAAAGTTAATGTGCTTCATTCTGGAAAAAAATAAGGTGCTTATGAACATTTGAATGAAAAACAAAGCAGCTAATAGTTAAGACCATTTGTCTTTGTGTTAACCTTGGAATTAATTGAATTTCTATACTAATGGTCATGATTTCTGGAATGATTTTACTTTTTGCTTCTGAGCCTCAATTTTCTGATATCCAAAATGTTAATAAGAGTATCTATCTCATAAAGTTATTGTGGGGAAAAAATGGACTAATATTTGTAAAACACTGGATTTTATTAAGCCCAGTACAGATTAAGCTCTAACAAAACCATTTAAAGCCTTAGTGAACATTAACATTTTCATTTTTTCTCCCAATGGAAACATCGGACAGGGTTCTGTGTCTTTATATAGATACATGTATAAGTGTGTACATACATGTTTATATATATTTGTATTAAAGAGGACATGTGTTTATATGTATATTTGTTCATATATACATACATGTGTATGTAAGTTCTCTGTATATATGCTTATTTATATATAGAAAGAGGAAGAAAGACAGATTCTATGTTTAGAGATGTAGAGTGAAATAAAACACATAGATACTAGTACAAGAATTTACAGAAGTAGACAATGGAGGCTAACTATTGCTGGTAACAGCAACATGAATATTTAAGTGTACACTGAATGTTAACATTTCTGATCCTGAGAATTAAGGCTTCTGGGCACGTATAAACCTGAAAATATTCAGGTGATTGAAAGGGTCGTCTTCTCAATTATATATTTACTTTAATGTGCAGACATATGATCAATTTAATGAAATCTCCTAAGGCAAAATTCCAAAAACCATCATCAGATATGTATCATTAGTTTTGATATTGTTAAACTTCACTTAACATCCATTTCTTCAAGTGTAGAACAGATACATGTGTCTGCTCACAATATCTTCTAAGACTGTCAAAATTATGAAATGAACTGCTATATGTGATTAAAAATTGAAGATTAAAAATGCTATAAAATACTTGATAATACTATTACTATTGTGCAAGATGTAATACCAAGAACACTGGTTCCATAAACTTGTATAACATTTTTGTCAAGTATCCAAAGAAGATCATAAAAAGAAATCAGTAACCATAAGGGAAAAAGGAGCAATATGGTTAGATGTATCTATTTCAAAAGAATACTGGGAAAATTGGGAAGGGTTCCAAACAGAAGCATACAAATAATACTTAAGAGATGGAAAATGTATCTCATGAAGACAAGAGAAGGGAATTAAGATGGTTCTGTCTATAAAATAGAAGAATAAAAATTGATTTATCTTCAGCAAAAGGATCTATCAAAAGCATGCCATTATTCTACATGTTTTATTTTTAAAAAATGACAAGTTTTGGATGAACATGAGAAAGCCCATCCATGACAGGGTCAATAGGAGAGAGAATAACTATGAAGAGTAATCCAAATTTATTTCACTGAGTGTATCTGTCCATCACCTGACTACCCATCATCTATCCATCTATGTATGATTTGGATTATTTGTTTGAAAATCAAGAACTAGATCCTCTAGTTTTATCATTTCCATAATGAATAAATAAATCCATTTTCTAATTTCTCTTCATGTCAGTCCTTATTACTAAACCAACAAGATAAATAGCACCTAAATTTATCACTGATAGTACCTTCCTACAGTTTTTATAAGTTCATAGACTGATTTTGTGTGTGGCTGATAAAATATCTGGCATTTTCACTAGTTTCCCCTACCATTATTTTTAAGGGTACGGAGTAAAATAAGTCATGTAGGAAGATGTGTTCAAAATTTAGGTGCCTCTATATTAGAACTGAAAGGAGTGAAGATTATTATAAAACATGGTAAATATTATTGTAAGCTTTTATTTAGTTTCCTTGAAAGTGGATAAGGAAATCAACAGAATCTGAAATATAGGCTAGAATAGCATATATTGTGGATTATAATGATACAGTACCTAACTCTGAAGTGATTTTTTTAACATAATATTTAAATTTAAGTATTTCCTGTATTTGAAATTGAAAATTATCCAGTTCTGCCTTGATTGACTTAAAACAGTCAACAATCAACAGAAACAGATAATTCAGTTGAGAAAACTAATCGATTTGTGGAATTTTCATTTCAGTAATGACCTTGAGCCTTTGCTGCCTGGAATGCCCTCAGATCATGTCATGGGCTCTAGTAAAGATCTATCATCAAATCAATTACAAAAAGCAATAGAACATCTGATCCTGCTCTTGAAATTAACTAGTGAAAGTAGGTCAGCACACCTTCAAATGACACAGTGAATTATTATGTTCTCAATGACCCAGGGAGGAAAGCACTAGTGATTGATGGGAAGTGATATTTAAATGAGAATTGAACATTTCTGATATTAAACATGTAGCAATGATCATGAAAACTACCAGAAACTTAAATCTGTTGAAATATATATATTTTTTCTTTTTAGCCACAAAAGTGTTTTCTTCTCACTCTTTGTATCCAAAGCTATAATCCTGGGAAGATACCTACATATTGAGGTTATTGCTGTACCGTTTAAAAGTAAAACTGTGACTACAGTAGAGTTTCTCAATTTCAGTTTTACTAGTGTGTAGAGAAAAATATGAAAAATAGACCACCGTATATTAATTGCTATAATTTGTTTCCCACTATGGCAGTTCAACTAAATAAAGTTGAAAATATGGTCAAAGATGACAAATTCAAAGATAGTAATTAATTTGACAAAAATTAATATTTAGATAGTGATTCTTTCCTATAATTATAAAAAATAAAACTAATAAGTAACAGGTACAACTGTCTCTTTCCAAAAATAAAAAAAATCCCCAATATTCCCTATTTGACTGATATTTTAGATAGTTATTGTGTTTTTATATGGGCCTTTGAAGTCTTTTTCTTTTAATTAGGTGATCTAGCATCTAGATGCATAATGTAAGTTTTAATTTAGAGCTTTATTTTAAATTATCTTTGTAGACAATATAAATTGCAATATGCTTTTATTGCAAATGATTATAAAATATTAAAAGTTCAACTCAAATATTAAATTAAGGAATGATTTTGTTGGATTCCATGTAAAATATAAAAACTTACAATACTCTTGCCTACATAAAAATCTATCCTACGGCTGCAATATGATGTGTGAGCATGTGGGCTCAGAAGTTCAGACCTTGCCCCATCTCTAATTTTGAAGTATGTGGCCTTGGTTAAACTACTTATTTCCAAGCCTCCGTTTCTTCTTAGGTGAAATGTTATTGATCACCATTGTCATTGAAATTTTTGTGAATATGACATTAGGAAATGAGTATAAAATGGTTAGCCAGAGTCTAGAATGTTGTAAACAGTGTTAGCTATGATGATTGTCAATGAGTCAATTGCTAAGTATTCCTTTAGTTATGTTAAATCCTTAAACGTTTCTGTTCAGTTAACTATAAAGACTTCAAAGTGGTAATACAGTGTATTTTATTTAATAATGCATGGAGTTTAGTTTTCTTTTAAATTATAGTGAAGTCATTAATAGGCTTACCATATTATTTTATAAACTGTATAGTACTTAGTATGATATTATGACTTTGTTTACATTAAGGGGTGACAGTGAATTAATACAGCTGTTTGATATGTGTTAATAGTATAAATTACTATATTATCTTTGTTAGGGATAACATATTCCTAAAGCACCAAATTTCTCATCTTTATACCCAATGGGATTAATGAGTTTTCTATTTTATTAACACACACTCTTTAATAACAAACCACATATGTTAGGCATAGAAAATAATATCAGTGTGCTCAGAAGTTCATCACATTCACTTAATAGGACAAACATTTTTATCATCTTTGATTTCTAGGATTTCTTAGGTTTTAGTGCTAGTATTATAGCATTCTCAAGATAGGAACAGGACGTGTTGATGAGAATGGACCCTCTTCCTATCTTAAAAAAGACCCAGGCTGCCAAGGAACACTTGATTCAGCCTTGCTTTGTACTCAGCCTAGTCCTTGCCTTTTAGAGCTGAAAGATTGTGAAGGTATCATGAAGGACCCTGAAAAGTGTTTTTCTCTTCAGAGATCTTGAAGGAAAATGTAGCTCTTGTCTTTATAGTCTCACTGAGTTAGAGGTCAAAATAGGGGGAAAAAGCTCTTTAAACTCTGAAGTGAAAAATCAGAGGGAAAGAAAAGTACTGAGTGGAACAAAGTCCTGCACATAAACATGGATTAACCATCAGTACTCGCAATTAGGCATTAAACTTCAATGTCTGGCGTAGCAGTAATGATTAGGAAGCGTGCTAACATGGAAGGAAGAAGAGAGAAATGGCCATGCATTTTCACCTTGTTTCAAACAAAAGGAATTCTTATTGACCAGCTGTTAAAGACCTAGCAATCTGTCTTGGAAAAGCAGGCATAAATATATACAACCTCATAATAATAAAATATTTAAATAATATTTGAAGATAATAGTAGCAGAGTATGACAAGGAATGCATAGCTAATTGCCAGATCAATTCAAGGGTCCCAGAGCAGTACAGGAACTTCAACTCGCTAGGCTTAGTCAAGAGGTTCCTTTGGGAAGAGATAGGATTGGTGGATAAGAATCAATGGCAAAACCTTTAATGACTGCAAGTAGAAATGAGGCTAAACACTTAATATATTTCTATTAAAATGCATAACAATGTTTCAGGCAATACTAAACAAAAGTCCCTCCTGCATATACAGCAAAATGAAAGGTGAGACAAAGCAGGATGAAAAACAGTGAACCGAGTCAACACATTCTTTGGTCAATGAGGGTCTAACCTTTCAGAGAGAAACAGTGAAGAACATACTCCTTGTGCTCCAGGCTGCAGGGGTCTGCATGTGTACACTTGGAATAAACATGGAAATAGAGAAGTGTTGTCAGGGACTCTTGTACTCAGTGTGGATTTTGTGCTTGTGTAGATGGAGAGACTAAAATAAATAAATAAATAAAAACATATAATTTTGTACTTAGTGTTTAGAAGCTCTGGTATCAGCAGCTCTTCTGGAATGAGAATAATGTGGGGCCCAGAATAAAATAAAGGAAAATGAATAATAAATGGTGAAAGGGAGCTGGAAGGGCCTTGTATGAGAGACGGTGCAAATTCATCAACGTCCCTGTGAGGAGAGATGGTGCTGTGGAGAAGAGTTAGACACCTGCTGCTTATTATTTGTAGTTTATTATACTCGGAATTTGGCTCAAGTGATCTATAAACTCTCTGTAGCCTGCTCCATTCTCTATATTCAGCTATTCTCAATTTAAGATGTGGTCCTCTTTACGGAGTCATAAAAGTCAAGGAACCCTGCTGGCTTCATTTCATTTCTGGAAGGGTCTCAACAGTGTAAACATATTTCAGAGCATTATCTCGTTGAAGCCAATTCTGTCATTCAGGTATTTAGACAAATCTACACTTCACTGCCACTGGCAAAAATATTGCGTGAAAGAAACCACCCAGGATGCACATAAGAACGATAGTTAGGTTAATAACTAGGCAAATCCAAAACCTGGATTAACTACACATATTAGTTTTCCTTTGCCGCATAATACATTTAGTGGCTCCAAACAGTGCACATTTATTATCTCAGTTTCTGTGGGTCAAGAGACCACACAGATGGTTTGGCTGGCTTCTCCACTCAGGGTCTAATTAGGCTGAAATCAAGGTGTTAGCCGAGGCTGCAGTTCTCATTTGAGGCTTGGGGGTCCTCTTCCAAGTTACTGTTGGTAGAATGTAGTTCCTAGCAACTGGAGGACAAAGGCCATTGGCCCCCAGAGGCTGCCCACAGTTTCTTACCATGTGGTTTTCCCTATAACACAGTTGTTTGCTTGTTTGCAAGCTCAACAGGTGAGCATCTCAGTTACTTGAAATCTTTCACTCAGGCAAGGCTTGGACTTTGTTTTAAAAGAGCTCGCATAATTAGATCAGTTTTACTCAGGAAAATCTCCTTTTTGATGAACTTAAAGACAACTGGATTAGAGACTTTAATTATATCTTTGAAATCCCTTCACCTTTTCCTTGCTAACGTAGCCCAATCATGGCAGTGAAATCCTGTCATATTCACAAGTCCTGCCCATACTTAAGGGCAGGAATCTCGGGGTTCACCTTGGAATTCTGCTACCACATCACAATGTTATATAACATTGCTGTATGATGGGATGATGCACAGTTCTGATCCCTTGTACTTATTTTTCTGCATTTCTATAGAGGTTATAATAGTGGTTCTGTTTTTGTAAGGATTAAAATGAGGTAATAATTGCCAAGTGCTTGCAATAGTGCTTGAACATAGTAAGTGCTACATATATATTTGTTAAAAGGAAATAGAGTATTTAAAATGTTACTGGCATATACAAAACATTCAAGAATGTTAGCTGCTATTATTTTTTTAATGATTAATAATTCTTGAAATGCAATGTCTAGTCAGAAACAGTGAGTAGTGTTTGGTGTATGTCTTTTGTAGCTGTGGTACCAAAGCCGAAAATGTTATGCATTTACCTTCATATTAATACTGTAATTTATACAGATAAGTTATTTGAAATTAGCAGTATATATATTTTAAATTGCATACTATCTGAATAACCACATGATAATTAGGAATGGTATGTTTGAAGAACTGATTAATTTCAGGTAATGATTTTCCAGTACACAAGAGACACGGGCAGTTTTTAGTATAATTAGACTTTGAATGCCAAGGTCATGATCAATAAGAGTTAAAAGATCATTTGCAAAAGCTTTACTTATGGAATTTATACAATCAGATTTTTCTTTAAGAAAAGTCAAACCTCACTGTTAAAAATACATCTGATGGGATTATTTGCTAACATACCCATTTTTTTAACTTGAATCAGTATTTTACAAGAGAAGAGAAATACTGATAATTTTTCAAGCAAAAGAAAAATTTTTAGTTTTAATTTCACATGTCAGTTTAATTAATAATCAACAAAATGGCATGCTAAATTTGCTTCAGATGGTGGTTCAATGGCATCTATTGATTTTGTATTATTAGATTGAATATTGTCATCATTATTTCTGTGTGGCATGCTTCAGGCAGGATTTGAATTACGCCACATCACACAGTATTTTCTTTTTTGTGTGAAATAGGTGTATGAATTGTCACAAATGCTATAAAATTTCATACTTCTACAGTTAGAATCTCCCTCTCAAAGTTTATTATATATTACATATATTTGTATATTTGTATGTATATAAAATATTCCTCCTGTGCAGTCTACAGCTATTAAATTAATTCTTCATTCATTCAGCCTTTATGGATTACCTTCCAAACATTCTGCAGAGTATAATAAGGCTATTACATGTTATGGAGTAGATTAAAAGGACCTAGGAGTGTGACATTCAGTGCAGTCTTAAATACCGTGCTGAAGAGTACGGACATCACCCTGCAGGACCTGGGAAGATTGGACAGCTCCACATTGCCATCAAATACCCTGCAATAATTTTTGGTTTCTTTCTTTTCTTTACATCCACAACCTGAATCGTGTTGGTTTTACCTTGAAGATACATGCAGAATCTGCCCCAGTACCACTGTCACTATAGCAGCCCTAAAACAGGCCATCATCCCCTCCAACCTGGACTGAGTATCTCCCAGTTTCCGATTTCTGCCTCTGTCCACTTCCTGTCTACTTTCCACAGAGAAGCCAGAAGGGTCCTGAGAAAACAGAAATCAAATCACAACATTCCTTTTCCTAAAACCTTCCAATGGCTTCCCACCTCACGTTGGGGATAAAACACAAAGTCCTCAGCACTGCCTACAAAGCTCTAATGATCGGGGCTGCTCACTACCTTTCTGGGTTCATCTGTAACATGTGTTTGCCCATCACTCCCCTCGGCTTCAGCCACATAGAACTCCCGTGTCTTTAAATATGTGAAGGACACTACCATCCCAAGGCTTTCATTTGCGTTTCTGCCTGCTGGGTATTACTCTTTCCTTTAGGTCTGTCAAATGTCACCTCATTAGAGAGGGTGTCTCTGAACACATCGTATTGAAGAAGGATCTCTCTCTTCTTTATGATGAATTGACATGAATTTGCTGGTTTAGTGTCTCTCAGTGTCCTGAACTATTACCCTCACGGAGCAGACACTGTGTTTTGTTCCTTGATGTACCTCAATGCAGGAATATTATCCTGGTCCTTAGGAGGTGATGAAGTTTTATTTAATTTTGATTAAAACAAAAAAATTATGTGGCAGTAATATTAGAATTCTGTTATATTCACAATCATTTTTCTGTTCAAGCAAATAGATTGCTAATGCTTTTTCTCAGATTCTGATGCTGTTTTTCACTATTTTTACATTTGTGTATGTGTGTCATGATCGTTTTTATTGGTGTTAACCTCTGGAAGAAAATCTCTGAATTCAGGTAAAATTTTAGTCTAAAATATAAGAGAAATTAAAAGCAGACTGGATTCTTTTTGATTTTTACTTCTTATTTTTTACCTTGTTTTCCTCCACCTCATTCCTCCTTTTCGTCCTAGGCCTTCTCTTTTTCATTCCCCATATTGAAACACTAAATGAAACTGCATACATTGTCTGGTTAAGGTTTGGAAAGTAAAGGCAATTTTACCTTTCATCATTGCTCCTAAAAAGTAAAGGAAGAAAGAGCAAATATTAGACGGAAAAACCCCCCACATCACGATAAAACAAGGAAAATGGCAGAACCAGAAGCGGCAATTAGGAAGGGATCCGTGAAGTCTGGTCTTGGATGCCCTAGAAGGCTATTGCTTTCTTAGAATTCCTGCAAATTATAGATTTCTCTGAATTTGAAAGACTTTCTCAAGGGTTACTTAAGAGAAGGTAATGTCTAGAGGCCTGATTTTTCAGGAAAAGCAGCAAATATCCCTGCAGAAGATCAGTTTAACTTTAAATAAGTTATTCGGAGAAGAGTAAGTTTCTTATTGTTTTCTGCAGTTATGAATTATTTAGTTTAAAATATTCCTCCTGGATAATGTTACAGAGGATCTAAAATTTCCTCAATTTGGAAACTTTTGGTGTGCCTAACCATGTATCTGCCACTTTCTACACAGGGTACTTTATATTTATCTCTCTATATATTTCTAAAATATGGTTACTTTATTTTCCAATGAGCATTGTTGAAACAATTTCCTGTTATTTCACACACTAGTTTGTGGAATTTTATTTTATTTTTTTGGTAAACACTTTTTGGTTAATCTCTTTAAATCAACACATTGAAGTATATTTTGTGGACATATTTTATTCAAGGGTTGAGAGCTGAAAGATGGCTCACTTTCTAACATTTGGACTTTTAATTGACTTTTGATACAATTGAGTTTATTACACATATCTTAAATCGCATTGCTGTGTAGTCCAACCAATCTAAACTGAAGTCATTAATTAAACAATTGAAATCATGATACACAGATTACTGAAAAAATATTGGACTACTTCAATTTTTATTTAGCTCTTAAATTTGGAGGTGAGCAGGGTTTGAGCTTGTGCAGTAGAAGATAATTTAAAATTATTGAAACACTTCACATATTTTAAAAACCACTTCAGTGGGGGAAATGATGGTGTTCGGAAAATGGCTTGTGAGGGTATGAAATTATCAGAGAGCTTAAGTGCTTCAGTGTGAAAGTGATCAAGGTTCTTTGCTTGCACATCACAAAGCAATTGAAAATTACTGAAGTGCTTCAAGTGGATCATGTTTCCAGTCTTCCCTCCTCAGAGTGCTTTATATTTTTGAATGTCTGAATAATTCTATAATGTTGCATATATACCTCTATTCATGATTGTCAGTTTAGAAGTCATGCAAATATTGAACTTCTGAGTTTAGCCAATATGAAGTGATTGGGGATTGTTGATTTCAAACAGCCAAAGTAAATCCTCGAAGCCAGCTCTACATTTGAAAATCAAAATGCAAAATTTAGGCTGTTAGAAAAACGAAGCTCGAGTAGAGAGATTTGGGGGGGGGGGAGCAGGGTAGAGGTACGATCTTTTTGTTTTGCCTCTGGATACTATAAATATCAATTTCTTTTTATTTTTTAATTGAAGTATAGTCAGTTTACAATGTTGTGTCAATGTCTGGTGTACAGCATAATGTTTCAGTCATACACATACATACATATATTCCTTTTCATATTCTTTTTCATTATAGCTCACTACATGATAATGAATATAGTTCCCTGTGCTATACAGTATAAATTTGTTGTTTATATATGTTATATATAGTAGTTATTATCTGCAAATCTCAAACTCCCAATTTCAATTAAAAATTTAGTCAGAATGCAATTTTCTTGTAGATAACTGGAAAACAGTATAAAGAGTATTAAAATGCAGACAATTAGTGGCATAATTTGGGATCCTAAAGCTATAATTCACATGTGATTTTTAAAGTTACCAATAATAAACAACATAATTCTAGAATTGTTAATGCAGAAATTTAGAATGATTCCAACAATCATTCTAAATTCTAATGATTCCTCTTCCACTGGATTAGTCCATACTCAAACTACCTTGTTTTTACAGCCATCTATCTGATACTTTAAATATATATAACCTTATATGTAGCCAATCAACAGACTTGCCGAACACCTACAACGTGCCAGGCACTATGCTGAGCACTTCAGATAAAATACAGACAGAACATCTGCCCTCAGAAGCCTTAGAGTTAGAAGAGCTTTTGGACTCTTTACAAGGCAACCTTCCTTTACGAAATGAGAGAAGTGAAACCCAGAGAAATAGTGTGACTTGCTCATTGTCACAATCCAAGAGTGAGAGGCAGAAACTGGGCTTCAGAGGTAATGCCCTCTCCACTCTGAGTAACACCAGTGAAAGTCCATCTCAACTTGGTTTTTCTGGTATTAGTACATTTTTGAAATTTGTGAGGAGATAACGTCAAAGTATGAAGACTGTCAGAAACACGATACCAATAATTACTAGGGATAATTTGACCTCAGTTCTCAGCCAAGAACATTATCAGTAATTAATAAAAACAAGGCACAGCATATGTAATTTAGAGTTACTTCTTATATCTGAATATCTGAATATTTACCTTCAGATAATATGGATCAGAATTCTGATAAACTGACAATGAAAAAGTTAGTAGAAGTATAAATATGTAACTATTATTATAAAAGTAAAATTCTTTTAAAAAGACACAACATTTATATACAAAAACATTAAGAAAATTAAAATAAGTGAGAAATAGATTGATGATACACTCCTAAATAACTTTAATTGAAATAATATAGATATTACATATATTTTTATTCTTGATAATAAAGTTTCATAAAAACGTAAATGAAAAGTTAGTGAAAGCTCATGATTTGTAATAGTTCAAAATCATAAAAATTTTACAGATAATTTAATTTACTTAGAAACTTACTTCATGTAATCATTGTTTAATAAATACTTTTCACCAGAAAGTTTCTTGAAATCTCTCATTCAATTTTGGAAGACTGATTATTTTTTTCATATAAGGACTGTTCCAACCTCCGTCTCACCAAATAAATAGGCTTTATGTGGTATTTCAGTATTACAGAGTATTATTATGACATATGATTCATATGAGAAAAAATAAATTCATTACTATTTTGGAGAGGTAGTATGGTACAAAAGTAAACCTAAATAAAGTAAGATAAGCACTAAGCCAAGAAAACACCTCTAGGGCAAAATAAAGGCTAAACTCTGAAATACTTCAAAACACGAGGACACTGCACACAACATGCTGTTTCATAGATGATGTCCCTTCTTAATCCTTGTGCTTCACATACAGAAACAAAGCAAAGCATTTTTGGATTCATACAAACCTGGCATGCAATTCAAATTTGTTCTTCATAAGATGCTCTGTCTAGAAACTGCTGTGTCAAATAAATTAGTGAGCATGACTTTTCCTGAGACTATAAAGTCCAAATATCACTGTACGCTGAAGCTAACTTATACATTATTAAATGAAAATGTTAAACTTGACAAAAATTTCTCATAAGTACACCAAAACTAAATTCAGGATACAAAATTGTTTGTACAGTATTATCTAAGTTATTTAAAACATTTGTAGGAAAAAAACTACAAGAAATCCTACCTTTAGCATTGATGGGATTTTTAGATGTTTTTGAGTTTTTCTTTATTTCTAATGAACTATATTTAAACAGTGCAAAAATGCTTTAAATCTGTTGAACACATGAAAACTCTTTTGCAAGCTACAGAAATATTGATTTATGTTGACACAAAGCCATTAATTCAAACTCTTTTTTTGTATGAATGATCAACTAGCTTCAATTCCACCTAACAGTGTTAAGAACCAGCTTAACACTTGATTCCAAATGAAATCTCATGGGAAGTTTTGTCAATAGTTTTTTCTGTAATCGAGATATTTGGTACCTACTTCACTCCACGTGTGGACCGACACGAATTACACAAATAAAATTTAGTGATGTTAAGCCTAATTTTGTTGACTTATTTAGAAGGTAAGAAAAATGCATCATCAGCTCGGCTCATTTCAAATACTTAATTCAACAGACATCTTTGAAAACAAATATTTTGAGTTCATTTCTAGTTGTTGTGTTCCAGAGATGAGAAGATGTGGTCCCTGCCAGGAGTTCATGGTTTTAGAAAGGAGAGAAGTATAACTATTACACACATATATTCTCTGTGTGTGCATGTAGTATATACTTTAGATAGTTAATTTATAGAAGATATATACACACATACAATAATATATACGTGTATATAGATTCTGTACATATTTACTTTTTAGATAAAGAATAAATTCAATGAAAAATATATTTGTATTTGCCAGGACTTAACAAGTAATTCAATACACACATTGTACACTTTTAACAAGGGTGCCTACACTTTGTGAAATAAAGCTGAAATGTGAGTCTTCTCTGTGCTTTTGATACATCTGCCTGTGCTCTCTGGGTTGGGTTAGACCTGTGGTGGAGGAAGTGAATTTAATGATGTTGTCCCAAATCCCCAACAGTGAAAGTGTGATTGGATTTGAGCTTCAGTGAGGACATTTATAAGTTCTGTGACAGTAAACACAGTTGTTCAGTTGTTTAATTCAGTTGGCGGAGGCTTGCTTTTCCCATCTGTATGCTAAAGATTTATTTCAAGGAATAAATGAGATAATTAAGTGAGATTAAATAAATTGATTAGCATAGTTTCTGATACATATTTAAGTAGTAAGTACTCAATTATAAACATTTGTGCATATACACATATGCATAAAAAAGTAAAAGAAAGAAAGTTAAGTAACATGGTTTATGGTCATGCAGCTAAAAAAAAAGATAAAGACTGTGTGAATCCAAAGCTTATGCCATTTCCATAGCAACTTGAAACTCCTAAATTATCATTCCTCTTACTTGATTCCGTGGGGAATATATAGGACTGTTCACCTACTCTGTGTCAAGTAGGAGTCTAAATGTTCTATGTAGGTAGGACTTACTGATTTTTCATAATCAACATTTGATCTTGAATTTGAATTGTGTATCATAAATTTTATCTATTTTTTCTTATGTGTTTCCAAATTTTCATGATTTTGGCATACAAATAATAGAATCAGGAACTCTAGATCTCTATACTGACTCTAAAATGAAAATGGGTAGGAACTTTCCTACACTCATTCAAAATGGAAGCATGTATAATTCCCTAGAAACAAAATAGAGGCTCATCAAATGCCTTGAAAATTATTTTGTACTTTATACTGCTCATGGCTGAGTCCCAGCCATCCCATCTGGCTAAATGAAAAGAAGTCTTATTACTTTAGTTTGCAGTAATATGTCTGTCATTCAGAAATGCCTGCAAGACAATCACTCAATAACATTAACTGAGTATCCACTTTGCACAAAATACTGTATATTGTTAGATTGCCTTGATATTCCAGCGGTGCCAAAGAGCCAGACTGTAACAAATGTGCTATTTGATATTTGCCTTGTTTGAGACTGTTTCAGTGTTTTAGTTAGTTTTCTGTTATTTTAAGTTTAATATTTTTAAAAAATGATTATACACCTGCAAAATTATCTGCATATGAAGTCAGAGAAACTTCAATGAGCTATCCATACAAGATGAAAAATCCAACAGTTGCACTTTTATTCCTATAATCTGTTATCCGTCTCTAGTTGGAAATCCGTCCTGAAACAGAAATGCAGAGATACCAGTCTTCTGCTTCAAACCTTTCAAGAGTTCTTCATAATCTATACCATTCTTTCTGAAAACGGTGGTCTGAGAAACATTATGTGTATCAGAATTCCCGAGACGGAGGTCAAAAGCCGCAATTCCTGCTTACTAATAGAGTCCAATGCCCAAGGATGCTGCTGAGAATTCATTATTTTTAATAAGTACCCTTCATAATTGTTTTGCACAAAAAAATTTTTTTGCTCCTGGGATGCACAGGATCCTGCCCCTGATACCTGGCTGATTTATAAAGATCTTGATAATGAGGTCCCTATTTGTCTTTTACAGCCTCACTTCCCAATGATTGCTTTGCAGGTTATTAATTGATTGCCCCTCAGCACCAAATCCACTTGTCCTTAAATTGCTTCATGATACTGGCCTTGGACCCTGTAAACATTTCTCACAGGTCGGCTGCGGCATGGCGAGGCGTTATGAACAGAGGCTACTGGATAATGACACTGCAAGGTCATCATCGGGGCTGGTCTCTTTCTGGTTCTGAGGGCTATTTTCGTGGGCTACTTCTGGGTTCCATGGCAAGACTGCCAACGGTGTGACCCAGTGGTGTTTGCTCCCCAGCAGGTGGCTTCCTCCTGCTCTGTCCTGTGGTCCCCTAGCCACCTCCCCCATCTGGTGGGCGGCAGCCACTTCCTCTTTGAGGAGCAAATCTCAGCCCTGGGGGAAACCCTCTTCTAAGTTGTTTCTTCCTTGAGTTCTTTCCTGAGTCAAGTCAAAGGTCACTTCTTCAAGATTGCCTTTCTTAGTATCTTCAGGTGAAGAGAGACTGTTCCTCTGTGCTCTCCTGTCATCCTCTGTCCCTTCTCTTCCACAGCATTTCTCTCCCATATCAAAATTGTTTAATTCTCTGCCTCTCCCCACAGTCTTTGAAACCGAAACGGCAGTGTTCTAACATTTAGGAGTCATGTCACCTCGTATGTGCCAGGTACCTAATAAAGCACTTGTTCCATGCAAAGCTGTGGCCAGTTTTTCCTCTTCTTCTCTTTCAAAATTTATTATTTTGAAGAGGGAGGTTTGGAGAGTACATAATTTTGGGAAAGTGTTCTTTATCTCCATTCTGAATAGACTTCCTCGGGGCTGAATGAGCTTTTTGTCTTCTCTAAATCCATAGAGCAATACGCTTTGTAGATAAAGAAGCTAGCACACTGTAGTGATTTCTGTTACATTGAACGCTGAGCTGTTAGGGATTGGAATGATGCCAGGACACATTTCTCATTGACAATTAAACACCCATCAACTGGTAATGACGACTCCTAGTCACTTGTGACACAGAGCAGACAGAAAGGCTATGATCTAGATGGGAAAGGTATTTGATCTCATTACTCATCCTTGGAGCCATTCACTGCCTCAGAATGTTGGATGACTGGAGCCCTCAGTGAACAGAAAGCTACAAGATATAGAGTTGTTTACAAGAAATATACACATGCTATTGTAAAGAATAAACAAGTGCTTTCAATTTCTTTATGTTTGTGTGCTTTTGGTAAATGTTAAATATTTTTTCAGCCTTTAAATTCTATTCAAAAGTAGCAAAACCATTGCATGATATTCACACAGAAAGTCGGTGTCAAAAAGGAATGATTTTTAACACAGTATTTTCTTCTTAACAGCTGATTTTAAAATGTTAATATTAATTTTTAAAAATATTCAACTACAATTTCATTCACAAAATAAGTATAATAACACGGTTTTTTAGAACACAATCATTTGGAAATCTGTGCTGCACAGAGTTAAGTTCAAGTTTAGTTTTTCAAGCAAGTAAAACACAATTGATTTCAATACATTTTTTAAACTCTCTTCCAGCAAAAAATGATAACATGGAGCTACCTTACTATTTTTGACCCAGAATCTATGCTTTATCAAGAATTTCTGAATCTTTGGATTTTCACTCTTCTTTTGTGGGGAAATTATGGAAGTTCTCAACTATAGAAAGTAATCTGACAATCAATGAAATTGCATTTGTCGCTAGTACACCATAAACTATTATTCGCAAGAGCACCGTGTGAGGCTGTACTCTGGGTAGGATACTGTTTAGTTTATTTCTAAGTTATGAGTATTTAATACTAGAAAACAAAAAGTAATTTTAAATACCCAAAGGGTGTACATCTCTGAAAATTCTTTTCATAGTATTTATCTGTTAACTTCTTGAATACATACATCCATATAATGCCACTATCCCACTGTAAACAATATTCTTTATTGTGTGTTTCAGAAAGATCATAATTACAGGAATGAGAACTTTTAAAAAATATAGGTCATCAAATCTTTGGGAATTCAGTTTTACCCTCCATGCCAAAATAATTACACTTGACTTTCATTTATTTCATTTGGATTATGTTATTAGCACATTTTCTTCTATTTATTGTAATTAAGTTATTTTATTGGCAAATGAACAAAGAAAAATTAATTTTATACAATCTATATTTAACTGGTATAAGAAGGAGAGAGGTAAGGAGCTGGTATTACTCAATGTTAAAATAAATTTTGATAAAATATTAGACCTTTGTAAAAATGCTCAAAAATTCTCCAAATTATAAGAAAGATAAAAAAATGCACATTCAACAATTATTTATCAGGTACCTATCATCACTATATATTACATGCTTTTTTGTAAATCATTTTGTTTCTTCTCAAAACTATGAGCTTAACAAAATAATGCATTTTGTAGATTAGAAGATAATATTCAGATAAGTAAGAAAACATTAATTCAAATTAGTAACATTCCAAAATAAATTCTGGGGTCAGAAAATACATGAGATATGAAAAATTTAATAATTGAAGAAATTCTCCTTTGCTTATTTAGAAATACAGGCTAAAATATCAGGTTAAAGGTAAGTTTTATTAATGTGATGCTAAAATTTACTAGAATGGAAGTCAGACACCATTGGACTGGTTCTTGATTTGGAATCTAACATTAATTTACTTCCTCTTTGCCCAGTTTTTCTTGGAGCGCCACGAGTGGGGTTGATGGAGTTGAATTACTGCAGTACTGTTTGCACCCTATGCATAGTGGTTAAAAGCTTGGCGTTAGACTAAGTTCAATGATTAGTTCTGGCACTTACTAGCTAAGTGAATTTAGGCATGCTGTTTACACATTCTGTTCCTCTATTGTATTATTTGCTAAATGAAAATATAAATATCACCTATCTTCACATCTTGTTGTGTGGGTTAGATGACATATTACTTGGCAGGCATTCATGGCCATCTCTTAATCTTCAATTTTTTAAAAATTAATTATTATGATCAATAGTTTAGTCTTTAGCAGATAGTTCAATTACAAACATATGTGCATTTAATTGTCACAAATTCCTTTTGCATAACTTTTGCTAGGTTCTATATCTAATTTTTGAAAGAGATTATACATTTTTTAAATGTGTTTTACTTAGCACTATATAGGTCTATTCAACAACAATGCCTTAAGTAGGTTTAACTGATAAACAAGTGAATGGATGCTGATGACTTCTAATTGTCTGCCAGCATTGTTTAATGCCTTGATGTCAATCAATTAATGTTGCAAAATTTGCAGATTTTATTGTTTTAAAATGCTTTATTTAGGTATTTTCAGACATGACTATAAATAATCATTCTAAAAGCAGATTATAAAAATGCATAATCATTTCTATTGTGACCTCCATATGAAAATTTGCAAGGCACTTCAATTGCTACAACATTACATTTGATTTTTTTTTTTTTTTTGCATTTTGAAGAGTTTCAAGAGGCAAAGGTTATAAACATACAAAATTTAGGATTATATCATAATTTGACACATTTACCTGGCATGTCTCCGTATATTCAGAACTTACCTTTTAAACTGTGGAAAGATGAGATTGTGAAAGTTTGTGAGAAATGTCAAACTACAGCTGAACAGCCCTTATCTCTAGATGCTTCAAGGTCAGCCATCATTAAAGGTGGCTGATCTTGCCTACAACAGTGTGGAAATCTAAACGTGGGGTCCCACTGCCAGTCATTATTTAGGGTTCGTTGTTGCCTTTTGGATCAGTCACCATAGCAATAGAAGTTGAATTCATTAATGCCCTTGAAAAAATTACACGCTGTGGTCAGTAGGAAACCTTGTTTTTCATTTAATTTTATCTGGCTCAAATGAAGCCACAAAGTGTCTTCTGTAATTACCTTCCTCATTATAGAAGAATACTTATATTATACTTATATAAAGATGCAGCTTTTTTTCCTATTAAAATATATTTAAAAAATATTTCCAAAGCAAAGTTTCAGTATGGTTGAAAGAAATATAAGGCAGAATTTCAAGAATGAATGAATGGATAAGCTTTATATAAGAATTGTATACAACCAAAAAAAATCAGCTCTGGGATAGTTTGCCTACTAAAATGCCTGAAGTTTCCATTTCCCAAATTGTATGACTATGTTTATTTTACATTGATTAACATGGTTATATAATTTTCTCTCCACTAACCTTTTATTTGTTTTTTTTAAATTTGTTTTTCTATATTTTAAATTTCACCCTTTTTTTGTAATGATCATAATAATCTGAAATATTGCTATTTATTTTCTTCACTGAGTACAATTTCACTCTTGTACAAGAGAAATCTATTCTCTCTAATAATACCAACTAAAACTTACAACAATTTATGCAAATATATTCAAAAATATATACACATTTATAATGATGATGATATTTTCAAAGTTTCTCTTTTAGTTAAAGCACTTGACTCATTTTTTTCTCTCCCCTTTTGATTAGCAACGTCAAACAGGTCAAAATAAGTTTTCTAACATATAGAGTTGATCTCACATACTCCTCATTGCTTATTGAGCATATTCTGGTCTGGTTAACATCTACCTAAGTATAGCAACTCCTTCTTGTGAATATCTGCATTCAAGATGCTTTATAGTAAATGCAATCCTTGCAGCACCTTGTAAGCCAGCCATGTGTTAGTCAACGTGGATATGGAAGAAGCTTCTCAGAGAAGATGGGTGATGTGCCTGTGGTCACCAAACTAAAATGTAACAGATCCACAGTTTTGAACTTGGTTTTTTCTTCAACTGTGTGACATAGTGTTTATGAAAACCGAGTCCTGTTTTCAGAGTCAAACAAAGTAGTTGTAGCCCTTTTCCTAAATGTGCGAACTTGGACAAGTTGTTCTACCTTTTTGAATCTGAATCTCCTCCTCTGTGTAAATATAACACTAATCCTGGTCTAATTCGCAGAAGTGATGATGAGTGGTAATAAGCAGAGATGCTGCCCAGCAACTGGCACTGAAAGATACAAAATTTCTCTGTTACTGTTTTATTCCTCTCTTTCATTTCTACTTTTTCCTTTCTATCTTCCTTCTTTGGCATGAAAAAGTCAAACACATGTCCAAGTTCAGTTTCTGGCTCCATTTTGCTATAACCTATATGACTTGGGGGACATTGCTCTGCTATCTGAACCAGTTTTCTTATATCATAAACATAGGATATCCAGGTAGGATATATATAATATTTAATATATAGTAGCTACTCAATAAATGTTGGCTCCCTCCTTTCTTGTTTTCTTCAGTATCAAGCTCTATGCTAATGTCAGGTGTTACTATTGTTAGTAACTAAAGAGTGTCATCAACTATACATTTAACTTGATATCCAGATATCCAAAAACAGGGCATTTAACTACTTGTGTTCTAAATTTTCAAGTGCTGTTTGCCAACATGATGTCATAGGTTCTTGCTGATTATTCAGAAAACAGTATTTGTTTCTTTTCTAGGCAGGAGGAAAACAATTTTCTTTCTCCTCATAATCCACCCTTCCAGTTGTTACAGTAGACACCAATCTCTCATACATTATTTGAACAACGGTCCTTTCCAAATACTTTTCCAGTACAGAGATTTTATCATTTTAAGATTGAGATCTTACTCCTTTGTCTCTATTTTAATGCCTTTTATCCCACCTATGAAATCTCAAGAGCTGGTTCTTCTTGTTAAATTAGCTGATATTCCCATAGCTGCCTTGCCTGACCCCTCCCCAAGTCCCCTCTGATCACTGCACAGTGTCCCTAAAAATCATCACTTCATTATTTTTGTCAGCTTTCCATCAACCCTGCCATGCTTTGCTAGGCAATTTTTTTTTCTTTCCTTCCTTACCACTTCTTCCTGGCTGTGATCCAAACTCCTCTCTTCCAAATAAAAAATGGCTATTTTTCACAAGATACAGAGAAAGTGGATTAAAAGAAGTAGCAATATATTTGTAAAGAACATAAATGTTTAAATAACATAAAATACATGACAAAAGAAAGATTCTGGGCTTGGAAATGATTCACGTGGGTAGTTAGAATTTTCTGTGGTGGATATATTTCCCATGCTAACGAATAGAGGTTTGATATGTGTCCGGTAAATGAAAGCTTGTCTGAGGAGACCTTTGAGAAATCATAACCTTGCTAGGAGGTAGTGCAAAATTAATTCTGCATTTTTAGTGCTTTCAATTTCTCGCATGCGATTCCATTGTTATGTCACTCCTGTCACTTGACAACTGTGCAAGGTGGCTTACGGGCGCTATCTTCCTGTGTTTCATTGTTAGTTGCCTGGAATGTATTTAGCTGTTCATGCTGCTGTTTGTTTTCTGGTGTTCCTGTTGCCTTTTAAGTCTTTATTTTTTCTGCTCCTTGTTCAAGATGAATTTGCAATATTTTTCTAGGTATGAATTGCAACTTGTGAGGTTGAAATACATGATATTGACATCTCTTTTTTGTCGTGTCAAACTTTTGAGGTTTTTTTCCTTAGATATATTTGCAAGCAAAATTTATGTTTATGTCAATAGATAACTGAACCAAGATATTGCTTTAAGAAATTTTCTCCTAAATTCTCATGAAATACTTGTTTGATTTCTCAATATATAGGAATACGTACTTCTATAAAAGAACCCCAATGTATCCTATTCATATGGAATGGTAATACAGTTTCACATATATCATCTTCTTTGAGATTCACATAAACTTTGTGAAGTAGGTAAAGCAGATATTGTTCCTTCCATTTATAGATAAGATAAGGACTTCTAGAAGTTTTATGATATTCTCAAGGTCAGATGGCTAGAAAAGAATTGAGAATGGAACATTTAAGCCCACTATATTTATTCATAATTCATTGCTTTTTCCACCAAAATTTAAAACCATTGATATAAATATGTATAAAATATGTATCTATCTTAATGGCTTATAAGTAAAAAAATCATTCATATTTTCTATCACCATTGTTGTAACAGCTACAATTTGCCAGCCACCATCCTTATTTCTCATCCTTACAGCAGTCCTATAAGCCATGTCTAATTAGTCCCAATATATAGAAAAGGACGATGGTGTCAGAAAATTTTAATAACATGTACGAAGTTATCTTTTGGGAACTAAAAGGAACTAGTCTTGCATTTTAACTTGCTGTATATCTGTCTGAGTGTGTACAATTTCTTCTGCACTAAACAACATAATTTAAAGATAAATTCTTTAGTATCACTTTGATATTTAGGAAAACTCTTTTATGACTGTTATTCAGTTAAAAGGAACAAAAAATGAGTTGCAGTACAGCCCCAGCAGAACTTCCAGGCAATGTCCTCTCTAAATTCACTAAGACTTATTTTTGCATCAAGGAATCTGTGATAACATCAGTGACTTGGACTCAGGTACAATGATCTACCTCCAAGTGACCACTGAGGCCAGCTGCAGACTGAGACAGATACAAAATGATTAGAAGAGCTCACAAAAACATGTGCATGCACGCAGATATACATGACTCAAAATCCAATTCATCTCAAATATATCAACTCTTGTTTCTATTGTTATACAACAAATACCATAAACTTAGGAGTATGAAACAATATGAATTCATTTTCTCACAGCTTCTGTGCATCAGGAAGCTAAGCATGACTAGTCTGGGTCCTCTGATCAGGATCCCCATAGATGCAATGAATGTATCATTGTTTTTCTTTCTGGACCTGAGGTTATCTTACGTCGACTGCAAAATTGCACAACCTAAAATTCCTGAGGACTTAAGCTGAGGATACAGCCTTACAGAGAGCTCTGAGGGACTGTTCCAAAGAGGTAAGGAGGAGAGCCAGGATATATAGGAGTTTTGCTAAAATAAAAAACAAAACAAAAACAAAAACAAAAACAAAAACAATGTAGTCTGATATCAAAAGATTACTGCTAATCACAAAAGCAGACATCTCAAGTTAATGATTTTAGTGTGTTTTCCTATGTATGGGAACATGCAAGCATCTGGGATCATGGAAATCATTCCTTTGATAATCACCTTGACTATCTACGTATCCTGTTTCTCTCCATCCCGAATTCCCCTCAGGGTGTCCCACGGGGGGTGGCTGCAGTGGCTGATGGCATTATGGTCACAATACCCTTTGTTATTGAAATGGCAGGCCACATTCTTGCAAGTTCATGTGGTTGCTGGCAAAAGTAAGTTCCTTTCCATTGTAGGACTGAGGTCCCTATTTTCTTGCTGGCTGTTAGCAGAGGATTACTCTCAGGCCCTGGAAGCCACCCACATCTCTGCCATGTGGCCCTCTCCCATTCCCACTCACAACGTGGCAGCTCTCTTCTTCAGGCCCAGCGGGAGGATTCTTCCTCTGGTCTGCTGAGACAGAGTTCTACATAATGTATCACAATCACAAAGTGACAATCCCCAAACCTTTGCTATATAATATAACCATATATTATAATCTAATCAAGACAGTAGCTGTAGTACCACATTTGCCATATTCTCCTGCCTACAAGCAAGTCACAATTCTACCCACACTCAAGGAGAGGAGATTATAAAAGGACATGACTCAATGGGTATCAATCATCTTATATTTTGTCTAACATATCAACTCACAAAGCAGAATTTCCTAAGAGGAGCAAACAATATCCCCTCTCCTTCCATTTAAGCTGATGGGAAAATGACTTGTCAGTAGAGAATCTGACACATAGGAGTTCCTTGAGGAGAATCAAGTTTTTCCCTCGTCCAGTCCATCAATGGTAAATAGTTGATGTGCTTTCACTTCATGTTTCACTATTCTTTGTTCCAGATTTTATCTTGCCATCATCTTTTGCTGTTTTTCCTCTACGTGCAACCCAATGCATGTCTGATGATGTGGATAAATTGAAAAAGTAATAATTAGTTCCAAGTAAGTTGCACACATTTTTTCAGTAGAACACACATTCATCAACTGTAAAGAATTTAAAATCATGATTACCAATAAATTAAAAAAATTTGTATGTATAAAATAAGAGTGCTGGTAGGTTTTAAAATATTCTTAGAGATTACCTTATGTGTTTTTTTGTTTCCTGCAAAATATCTTTCACTTTAGCCAAGACTATAATATGATAACTTCTCACAATAATAGCATTTCTGAGAAAAGTTTCCCAACTAGTGGGTATATTTGATCGTAAGGGTTTTCACTCCCTGAGAGTTCAAGAGTCAAAGATTTACTAACAGTGGGTAAATATGTCATGATGGGAGCCTTATTTGTAGCTCAATACCCTCTATTGGTTGAGGGTATGAGTGACTGTAATACTGATGATAATTTATTGCATGACAGCAAGATTTTCCTATTGTAGCCCTTAAATTAATCATGTAACAGGGAGGGTCTTTTCTGTTCTTACTTATTCAAAGACATTTGTTCAAGTTGTATCCTTCCTTCCTCGTGTCAGAGAAAACATTAGGCATGATTAGCTTCAGGTATCTGTGCCTCATGATATCCAAGCAAAATCCTTTTTATATTTCATCTTATAATTGTATTTGCAAGTTAATGTTTGAAGTGTCAGTCTTTGTAAAATTAGCTCATCTTGTTATGATTTAGAGCTTTGATGTGAGTGAAAGGCTTCAATTGCAATGCAGAGTCACATCTGAGAGTAAACTGCATAGACAAAGAGACTTACAAGACCAGTAAATCAAATACTGTGAGCTGTCTATGTGGATTATGAGAGTATTTGCATAACTTTGAAGTATTTATACTGATGAAATTACAATAATTAAAATCATTGCTGTGTCAATTGCTAGATGCCACGAGGCATAGCAATTACTAGCATGCAAATCAGACTTTGTGTAAGCATTTTAAAGAATAATTACCTTATTTGATTCAGATGTGCCTGAAAGGCATTAAGAATCATTTGAGCTATTTTGCCTTCAACAATTTTAAGGCTCATAGATAATGTTGTTGTTATTATCAATTATTTACTTTTGTATATCACTTTTCTTTATTTTGGTTGAAACTAAATACCACAGATAAAATGAAAACACACAACTTTGCTGTAACTAGCAACAATTTACAATATCAGTTAAATCTGCATCTCTCTTCAGCAAACATTTTTCTTTCTAATGGGCTTGACTCTGCTATGTCATCAGTTTTGTGCTAAATAGCTAATGTATGCTCGGTGTTTACATTCACACAATTTAAGGTCAGGGTTGTGAATCGCAGGAAAATGCGAGTAAGAAACTCAGACATAAAAGGTTGCAAAACATTCTCTCAAATATATTTGTCATGGGGTATGTATAAGTGGTCACTCAGCCAGCTGAGAACTTTAGTCTTCAAGGTGCAAATGTTTTATTTTATAAATTTAACACCAAACTTTAAATAATCTATTGAAATAAAAACCGACATCATATCGGAATATGTGATTATTTAGAAATCATGAAGAACTTCCTCCAGGACTTTATAAACAAAGTGAGGTTTATTCATGTGATTTTTTTTTTTTTAACAGAATGCCAAGTCCTAATCCATTTTGACCTATGGGATAAGTAATTTAAATATAAGGAATTTTTTAAAAACATGTATCATGCAGAATATCTGAGTTGTTAATCAGTGAATCAAAGCAGTAATTTTTAGGACTATTGCCCAAACTTGCTTTTTCCCTTGGCTTCCTGAATTTCCTCGTGTCTCTTAGTAAATAGTTACTCTAAATAGGTAGAGTTTATGTTTTACTATCATTGAAAATTCAAGATGTTCTTAAGACCAAAGCTTTGCTATTTTAACATCCGTTACTTTGTTTTGTTGTTTGAAATCTCCTGAAAATATACCAGATTTAGTCACCCTAAAATTCATCTCTCTTTTTCAGATGACTATGGAAATGGTGTCTACTTCTTTTTTCACAAAAAGTGTAACTATCTGAAAACTAAACTGCGCATCCAGTATATATTTTGAAAATAAATTATGGATTATTTCAGTTAGATTACTAACTTTATTTGGAAAATGTCTTTTGTGAAAAAAAAATATACAGATATCCATAGATGCTAAATGTGTGAGGTTTCTGCCTCTTTTCTACACCTATTTGTATCTGTACAGCTGATATGCCCACCCATGAAATACAAAGTGTGACAGACAGACATGTGTGCTCCTTGTCAATAATAAGTTCCTAGAGTAAAGGTCTTAAAATCACATCAGGCATAATTTAGGCACTCATTAAATACTTGTTGATGGGTTGAATAAAGACATCCATGTAAGAAGAATCCACATGTACAAGAAAACACATTTGTCATAACAATTTAGAAAAGTTTTGCACGCAGCAAGCAATTTCAGTTAGCATACTTTGCAAGAGAAAAAGAGCCTGGATTTCATCATGCCAATTCTCGATGCCATTAGCAGTGGAATTTGGATACTATTATAATCTTTAACAACAAAAAAAGTATTGAAATATGGTAAACAGTATTGAGGCATAGAGTTCTTATAAAAGATAAAGCTTGTGACAAATTCTAGTGTCTTCAACCACCAGAAATTAAAAAGATTTATTGATTCTTTATGTTAATATATTTTGAATACTATCTTTGTTCAGGCCTCTCTTTCCTGTTGAGTGACTGTGAGTAAACTATGAGTCTCTTTCCATGTATTTCAAACTGTATTTTTATTATTTTATATAAAGCTTTCAATAGATGTGTTCCTTCCAATTCTTTTCTATCTTATAGAGACACGTAGGAAAAAATGTTCCACTGATGACTTTTAATTACATTGGTTTACAGCAACATTTTATGTGACTTAGTTACAGGGCCTCTTACAGCCCATAGTAGAGTAAAAAAATGTTCCTTTGTTCCCTGTGGCAAAATGAATTTATCATTATTATATACACTCTGGGCAGAAAGTTGGGCAACATGAATACTTTTAGCATTACAATGCATTTGAATAATAGTGTCATTACTGTCAGTTCTCTCTTTAATAAAAGATGTATGTGCTTAACCACAGTGGATCATAGCTCTCTAGAACACATAGAGCCAAGATTTATAAAACAATCTAAATTCTTTTAAAGTAATCTTCCAAAGCCTCTGCAGAGACCCTGGCCAAAAATTAGCACTGACCAAATTATGTATCAGTTTTGTCTTGAAATGGTAAGAAAAAGAAGTGGCATAGGAAACCACCTACATGTGGGTGATTTTATGTCATTATTTACATAGTTCGCATTCAAGACATTAGGATGACATGCTTTTATGTATGTCAATATTCTTAATGTTTACAGAGTAGCATAGTGCTACAAATATAATACAGCCCAGACCTAAGATGGCCCAGAGCAGTGAGTCAAAGCTCATCACAACAGTCCCTGGAGAACATTTTAAACATAGAGTCTCATCCTCTTCTCCAGATTTGCAGAATCAGAATCTCAGGGAAGTCAGCCTTGGGACTCTGCATTATGAAGTTTTCCTGAGATGTTTATGCATAGTCAGGTTTGACGATCACTGTCAGGTTTCAGTGTGCACACAGAAGCCCTAGAGGGTCTCAGTATGCCCTAGAGACCACAAAGCAAGTAAGAGATGGAGGCGTAAAGCTTGGTTAATCATGTATTTTTCCCTCTCTCTGTAAATCAAGTAAAGTTTTATCTGTTTTCTATATAGCTTCAGTGCAAGTTTCACTGTGCACAAAGATATGCAATATATTCACGAAATTCATTTAATACTGGCACTGCAATCCATAGATGAAAGAGACCAGAAATTATACAATGTATATATTAGAATATGGCAAAGACAACATTTCATGTTAATAAGGAAAAAATAGCATTTTTATATATATACATATATATGTATATGTATGTGTGTATGTATATATATATATACACACATACACATACGGGGACAGAGATAGACAGAGAATTCTGCTTCTAGGTAACATAGAGTAATAAGGACGAGAAATACCTTCCTGCCCGAAACAATTAAAAACCATCCAAAACAATGATTTGAAGACCTTGAACACTGGACTACATAGGACAGTGACCACTGAGACAAGATTAGCAATTGAGAAGCCCCAAAATCATCCCAGCTTACTTCTTGGAGGGAAATTCTAGGACACAGTATAGTAGGGGCCACCAAGATGGAGTTCAGCCATTTCCTTAAGGTTAAGGAGATAGAGTTGGGAGTCCAGGGAGGTGGCAGCACCTCAAATTCCCAGGACAGATTATCAGAAAGGAGAGGACTGCACAGAGAACTCCAGAGATCAGCAGAGGATCACCCTCACATCTTCAGCTGAGTACTGGTCAGTGCATCCATGTGAGGAAAGTACCCAAGGCTGAAAAACAAATAAACAAACAAAAGCAACAAAGGAAAGAAGCCCCATAATTCATAAAAGTCAATGAATTTATATTACCACTAGCCAGAGTGGAAAACCTTGTCATCCACAGGACATCAGATAGAGTACATAGAAAGATGTTGCCTCAGTAGTGGAGCAAAATTAGTCTTAGATTAAAAACTGATCTGGTCTTGCATATTAAAACTTAAAAGCAAAACTCAAATGGATCAAGCTTTTTCTAAGCAGCTTAACTGCATCCCTGTACAATGCCTGAGAATATTTATAGAAATACAAAAATATCCAGCACTCAATAATGTAAGGTTAAGAATACCTGGCACTCAATCAAAAATTACTAGAGATGTAAAGAAACAGAGAAATACAACCTGCAATAAAGAAAAAACTCAATTGATAACAACACAGTGAAAAATGATAAAGATTATATAATTAGTAGAAAAAGAAAAAATATGACTATATTCCATATGTTCAGGAAAGTAGAGAAGAAACTAAGCATGGTATTTCAAGACACAGAAGATAACAAAAAGATACTCTCTGGAGCTGAGCCAAGGAATGAAGAGCAGTGGAATGGTATACACATGGATAAATATAACAGGATTCTTTTCTTCTTTTTAAATATTTTATAAGGTAATTGACCATTTAAACCAAAAATAATAATAAATTTTGGGGTTTTCAACATATTGAGAAGTAAACTATAAAATAGTGATAACACAAAGGCCAAGAAGAAGACAAATGGCAAGTTACTCTCATAAGACTCTCCTCACACACTTCCTACACAAGTGAAGAGATTGCACCTATTCCTGCTCTGATTTACACTTCTATTTAAGTTTGAAAGCATGACAGTTCATTTCCCCTGATTTCCTAAACTCTTTTCTTAAATTCTGCCTGAAGTCTTTCTTGGTAAGGCTCAGACATTAGATTCCCCAGCACAGACCAGGAGAACCTACATTGTCATCACTGGTCGGTCTTAAAATGCCACTTTTCCCTCATGCTACCCATGCTCACCTGCTCGTCCTTTATTCACCCAAACATCCTCATGTAAATTAACTGTGGAAAAAATGAATCTGACCACCAGTTTACAAGACATCTGTCAATGAATCCTGCTAAGTCTGAGATGAGTCTCCAGTTACAAAAAACTAACAGTGGAGCTAAGTCCACTAGGGAAGTGATTTTTAGATACAGAATAAAGAGATTCTAAGTCAGTACCAAATTATGAAGTTTGTATATGCACTTTCCTTTTGCCTTTTTACAATGAAGTTTTGAGAAACTCTGCAACAGTGAAAATTAGTCTTGCATCCACTCTCCCTTTTGTTTTCTTGCTATAATTACCTTAAGAAGGAAAATATTCTTTCTTGACTAAATGGACCTCTTTCCATTGTCTGGAAGATTGAAATGGAATTACATATCATGAAGGGCTTTGAAAGAGCTGGTGTAAGTTGTAAATTTGATAAGCACGGTCCAGGTCAGCGTTTCCTTTGCAAACTTTCACTCAGCTTGTCTTCCAGTCTCACATTTCACAGGGACATATCCTAACACATCTTGAGCAGAGTGTGATGGACTTGTGAATGATCTAAAATCAATCCCCGGTCCTGCTGGGTCTCCAATCTAAACCTTAAGAGCTTTCCTTCATTCACGGGTAACTGCAAAGGAAAAGAATGTTATCAGGACTCAATGGAGAGTCTCTGATACAATTTATTTATTAAAAAAAAATTTTAAAGAAGATACTATGCTTTAACTTTTAAGTAAATTAAACAGTAAAATGGATGTATTAAACAAGAAAGGACTATTAAAAGAACAACATAGAATGTGAAAAGAAAGTGCAATTAAATAAAATAAGTAACAAAGCAATATATATTAGGCTGGAGAATACAACACAGTGAATCATTTGTGGAAAAGACAATAAGTATTCACAGAGCACAGAAAATTACAAACAAAAAAATTAATGGTAAGAAAATTGCTTAAATAGAGGCTAATTATGGAAATCTAACCTACAAAAAATGACTGTTTTCAAAGAAGGAAACAATAAATATAATAGAATGAATAATAATGTATTAATTTTTAAAGTAGTAAGACTATTTACTCAAAGGCTCATTATTATCTGGGAATAATTACTGAAAGAAAATCCATACTTAGATTTTTCTTGAAAAAAATCACTAGGATTCTAAAACTAAAAAATTGTAAATATCCAAGTCAAAATAAGAAACTTTTAAAGAAAGCATATAAGAAACATAAAGAAATTAACAAATAAATGCATGAGAAAAATTTCATGAGTCAAATTTTCCTCAAAAGACCAAAAATAGCAATATTAGTTCTCAAATGCTTTTTGGAGCAAGATAATTGAAAGCAAATAATTTATTAGACAATGTAGAAATACTAGAAAATTTAAAGTATAAGGCATTAAACAGAATAAAGAGAATCTTTTTATCTTACTAAAATATTTAATCTTAGTGAGAAAAGGAATGTCCTGTATTATTCATGATAATTCACCTTCTATAACAAACCATTTAAGTGGTTTAATGCAATAAAATCTCTTTACTGTTGCACTTCACTGCAGGTATTGGGAGTTCTTTATTCTGTTCTAGGAAATAGTCTATGATTTAGTAGCTCTGTTATTTTTTAGAGCCTTGCTAATCTCCACTGAAATTTCAGAACATGAACAACACAAGTGAGGAGAAACTGTAAAAAATTACAAGAGGAAGATTAGAGATCAGTCCTAAATGGCATTAATAATTTCCCACATATTCCATTGGCCAGAGCCTCATCACATGGCCTCACCAAAAGCAAGACAGGATAAGTATGGCTAGGCATGTCTTAAGAAGAAAAGGAGAAAACTTATGTTAGTGATATTAGTGACTTTGTTTGTTACAAGTACTAAATATTTAAGTGTCAAAAAACAACAATAAAAACTAAACATTAAATTCTAGAAAAAACTGATAGCAAATTGAAAGTATAATAACATCTTAATATACAGTTACGTTAGGAGAGAAGTTAAAGAAGTTTATAATCAATTAAAATTCTAAATATGGCAAATAAGGACTATATTGACTTCTGAAGTATGTATGGAATGTATAAAAATAGTAAGATATTTTTCAATAAAGAAAACCTCAAAGGAAGAGATTACATTGTTTTTAAATTGATTTTACGAATTATTTTATTTTATATAAATTGTTCACTTCATGACAGTGCTTTGTGTAACCATTGATGGGTATAACTACATAGACATGGATGTAAAAGATGCCTTAGAATATTAATGTAATATTAGAATTAATTGAGAAATTAACACTGACTTAGTAATTTATATAATAAGGTCATATCAGAAATCAGTAAAAAATGGAGCATTATTGAATAAACACAATGATGATAGTTTATTAGCAATTTAAGGAAAATTGACATCACTTCAAACAATTATGTTTAAGTAAGTTCAGATTGATTAACTAAGTATAAAAATTAAATTTTAGAATAAAAATAAATTATTTAAAATTAGGTAGGGAGAAATACATTTCAAGTTTTTTGTAAAAGAAAAAATATCAAGAGGAATGTGTACCTTACCTATGATCATTAATTTATGGGTGAAAATGTAATGTTATGACACTGCAGTCCAGCAAATATGTGTGTGAAAAATAATGCCACATTATATATAGTTATGACAAATAAATATATCAGTATTAAAGATGTGGATGGAGAAATCACAAATATAAAAAATGCTTTAAAATTAAAAATGCTTACTTGTACTAATAATTAAAAATATAAAATGCAATTATATTCTAAATATTGAATTGTAACCCTCAATCACAAAATTTCATGAAGGAATGTATATGGTAAAGGTAGAATTCAAACTCTTTACAAGAGGCTTTATGAATTGTTCCATAACTTTTTCTGCAAACCTACAAAAATATTCATCATTTTTTGCATAAAATTTTTCTTTTTTTGCTATATCCTTGCCATAACTCTTAAATACCAGAAAAATAATTTCTGTAAAGAATTATTCATTAAAGTATTTATATATATGCATATGTTAATAACAAACAGAAAGAGAAATTAAGAAAATTCAATTTATAGTTCTATCAAGAAGAATAAAATACCTATAAGTAAATTTAACCCAGGAGGTAAAAGTCCTGTACACTAAAAACTATAAGACACTGACGAAATTGAAGAAGTCAGAAGTAAACTGAAAGATATTCTATGTTCATGGATTCAAAGAATTAATATTGTTAAAATGTCCATATTACTCAAAGCCTTCTACAGATTCAATGCAACTCCTTTCAAAATTCCAATGGCATATTTCACAGAACTAGAACAAATAATTCTAATATTCGTATAGAACCTCAAAAGATCCTAAATAGATGAAACAATCTTGGACAAGAAGAACAAAACTGAGGTATCACACTCCCTGACTACAAAGCTACAGTAATCAGTGTAGTGTGGTGCTGGTACAAAAACAGACACACAGATCAGTGGAACAGAACTGAGAGCCTGGAAGTAAATCCACATATAGATAAGTACTAATTTATGACAAAAAAGCTAAGAATGTACAATGGAGAATGGAAAGCCTCTTCAAAAAACTGTTGAAAAGTTGGAAAGACTGGGAAGCCACATGCAAAAGAATGAAATAGACCATCATCTTACACCATACACAAAAATTGATTCAAAACGGATTGAAGACTTGGATATAAGACCTGAAACTGTAAAATTCCTAGAAGAAAACATTAAGTGGTAACTTCGCTGACATTAGCCTTAGCAATGTTTTCCTGGATCTGACTACCAAGACAAGGGAAACAAAAGCAAAAATAAGCAAATGAAACTACATCAAACTAACAAGCTTCTGCACAGTGAAGGAAACCATCATCAAAGTGAAATGGTAACCTACTGATGGGATAAAATATCCTATGTCCAATAACATTCAAAATACATAAAGAAGTCTTATAACTCAACAATTTAAAAAAAAAACAAATTAAAATATGGACAGAGGAACTGAATAGTATTTTTCCAAAGAAGACACACAGATGGCCAAGAGGCACATGAAAAGATGTTCAACATCACTGATTATCAGGGAAATGCAATTCAAAACCACAAAGAAATTACCTCATATCTATTAATATGGGTATTATTGAAAAGACAAGAAATATCAAATATTGGAGAGGATGTGGAAAAAAGGAAAATCTCATTATTTTTCATTAGAGTACGTATTTACAATCAGCATAACATAAAATTTACTTGTTTGTTTATTATTTGTCTTCTCCCACTAAAATGTACACCACATTTAAGCACATTTTAATCCTTTTTTTCACTGTTGTATCTCAGATCCTAAAAGAAGGCCAAGAAGACAATAAGTATTTTATAGATATTTGCATAAATTAATAATTATGAGGGAGACATATCATTACTCAATTTGAGTAAACAAGCTATTTTAAAAGATTAAGTATAGTTACTATATGCATATGAAGTAAATATTGTAGCTAAAAAATGGCATATTTTTTCATTTAAATATGTCTATCAAGTCCAGTTTTTGGAATTAAACACTTTGGTTCACCTTCTTATTTAAGTGATAAAACTGCATGCTTTAGTAATAAGATTCAACATTTTATTAAATCATACCTTTTTGTTAAATCATACATTTTAGTAATGATGCCAGGGTATTTGTCAGAGTGCTCTCTAAAGTAATTAAATTTCCTTTTGCCTAAAATACTGCATTAGAAATACATGACATAATGCTATTATCAGTGATGTACTTCACTTTATCTCATGCATTTTCTTTGTATAAACTGTGTTGCAAAACAGATACATAAGCAACTCTGAACCACCAACTCACAAATAATCTATCCTCCAATTAAAAATTTGGTATTTCTATTCAATAAACTTTATATTCCTGACCATGTACGTATATCAAATAATAAGATCTGATGACCAACAACTTCACATTCGTATGAAACGTCTTTGAAATGTCGAGTTTTCATGCAAAGTAGATGTCTATTGTATTTTACTGCCAAAATAATGTGTCACAAATGGTGAAATGGCAGGGGAATACTGACTGTGCTATTAATGAAACACACCAGCTTTTAGCTGGCGAAGCAGCCTTCTTTCCATCAAACATGTCTCAGCCTTTAATAAAGAAACTCAAGTGGTGTAGGTGAAAAATTACTTTTCTCACCCGGTCATCTGTCTGTCATGTATTATTCAGGTCACCAATGTTTGTCCTGAACTGTATCATTCTGTAGTTGTGTCAGGTATGAGATATGTTCAGTGTAATTCCATCAGACTTCGTGAAGTTGATTAGAACAGATCACCTTTTGGCATGGGCACAAGTTATCTCAGCAGATTGAGTGAAAAAGACTTATTTATCTTTGCCTTATAATAAAGAAAGAGATGAGCAAATTTATCTATTAACTTGAAGAGAGTCACATATTTGGTGTGAAAACAAACTATAGTCAGTAATTCTACTGAAAATTCTATAGCACATGGTTGTTTCTTATGAAGAAAAAGCTTAGAGTAGAGTCTGCATTTGATAGTGTGACATATTTAACCAAAGCACATACTTTTCAAACTATAGTCCTTAAAATGATAAAAGTTTGTTCCACAACAAAATAATAGAATGTAATAAAATATGCCAAATCTTTGATGGTTTCCATTGGCTTTTATCCAGCATTCTTTTTGCAAAATAGTTTGCACTCTGATTTTACAGAAATGAGTCTTCAAAGTTTATGAAATCATTATACTTTTACGTCTTGATTAAATCACAAACTATTTTGATGCAAGCATTCTAAAACATTTCATAACTCAACGTATTTGTGCAGAGGTTTGGACTAATAAAAAGACATGTGAGTTAGGTGTCAGGAAACCCAAGATCATGCCTGATGTGACCTGGGCTCCTCATGTTCCTCATTTGGCAAATAAATGAGTAGGACTCATGAACCTCTCAGGTGCAGAGGGGGCAAAAGGACACCTACTGGTCATATAGTAGAGCTAAGTCTGCATTCAAATTCAGACTCTGCTACTTATTAAGTTCATGATTAGACATGTTTCTAAAAATGAAAATAAAATACCATATGGTAGCATATTTAACACACAGTAATGTGTGTGTTTGTATGTGCGTACACACACATGATGTTTCAACATTGCCTCACCTCAAATGATTTTAAGACAGCCCGAAGTAGAAATTAGTGTATATTCTTTATTCTCATATCTTTCAATCATTGACTTTAAGAACTCTTGAAATAATTTTTGAAAAATCACTAAAAGCAAACTAGGAGGTTTAGTAATTTTGCAAAAACAAAATTTGAATTGTTACATATAAAAAGAAAAAAAAACAGTGTGAAATCTAATGGGGATTAGACTGTCATTCTTTTTTCATATAATTCATCTACAGTAGGCAGTACACTCTCTGAAAAACAAAGTTAATGTCTCTAGGTTGTTTTTTACCTACTAAGGTCTAGAATGCATTTTGATAAAGAAAACTTTAGAAACTGCCTTAATTCCTCTTCTGCATACATCACTATTGTATGTTTTGCTGTGACTTATTTTGTGTAGAAAGGAGAACATGGCCTTTCTACCTTTCTCTTACTTTGTAAACCTGTGTATTTCCTTTTGCTGGGTGCCATAGCTCAAAACAACAATTTATTAAGCTTCAAGATGAGGCTAAAGTTCTGCTGGGCTGTGACACACAATGGACTGACAGACTTTGTTCTCCAGAGCAAAATCTGTTTTTGAGCAGATGAATAGGACACATTATGTGTACAAAGCAAATGAGAACCACATAGAGCAAGTCTAGTTCAAGTGTCAGGATCTCACAGAGAAAAATTTAAGCTGCTAGAGACATTTTGAGAAAGAGAAATATAAAACAGGATTAATTTTGTGTAAAATATTTAGATTCAAGGAGAGGAAGTGAAAAGAAAACTAAATTTATACTCATCTTACTTCACACTTGCACTTTTTAAAAGTCATTTGAAATTCATTACCTATTTATAAGTTCTCCATGTGAATTACCATTTTTTTCATGGTTTGAAACTTACTGGTGATTTAAAGAGGCATCCAAACCACACCTCTCTGATGGTATATGTCTGTATACCTTTAAACCTAGCTAAAGAGGTGGGCTCTAACTGGCTTACCCTAAAGCAGTCAGGGTAATGTTATTGAAGGGCAGGCAGAGGAGTTCAGTTTCTCCAATCAGAGTAAAACTCAGAATCTTGCTCCATGCTTGAGAGAAAATAAATCATCTGTCGCCACATAAATTTAACCAAAGAAGAAGGTTTTGGCTTAGTTGCTGATGGCAGCCATCTTTCAGCCAGGAAAGATACCAGCCTGAGGGTGAAAAAGACATGGAGTGGGGCAGAGAAGGGGCAAGAGAATGTCAGAGAAATTATCCCAAACTTTGCGTAATTTTAAAATTTACTTTAAGTTACATGTGTTATTATGTGTTGCCTTAAGCACTTTTTAAAGTATTCATTCAATTTTTTTAAAAAAGAAGACAAATTTCAGATATTATCATTTACTCTTCCTAGACAATTAATTAAATTATTATCAAAGTTAAAGTTTGTCTAAGTTTAGAAATTAAAGATTTTATATAAAATATATCAATTAAGAGCACTAAAACATCCCCAGACTCCCAAATCAGATAGGGATGCTATCTAAAAGCAATCACATTTAAGAGAATGCGTATCACCACTAGCAATAAAAAATTAAAAGCTATCTAAAAGCTAACACAGAAGCACAAGTAGACAGTGTCTGTTGTTGGAAAAGAATTCATGTTCTGGGTCCATATAAAAATCACTTTAAATACCCATTCAGTCACTTACTAGACCTGTGACCTTGGACAACTTATTTAACTTACTTAAGCTCAGTTTTCTCATCTATGAAGTGTAAATAATAATAGCATGTAGTTTAATGGCTTTGTTGAACTTTTAATCTAAATTGCTCGTTGTCACAAGCAATTGAATAAACACAACATTCATGAAAGTTTTAAAAAGTGATTAACAAATTTGACTGAATAATCATAAAATTTATTGCACCAATCATAAATTTGGAATATTTATATCAATTAGAAAACTATCGAATCTCTAAATACTCCACTTCTAAATAATGCATTGTTAAAAGAAGTTACAATGGAAATTAGAAAATATTTTGATTAAAGGTAATAAAATTAAAAGAGGTAGGTTGTAGGTAAAACTATGCTTTGAGATACATATTAAGAAAAAAGGAAGGCTGAAAATCGGTGATCTGTGCTTCTTAAACAGAGTTTGAGAACAGTAATTCAATTCCAAACTAGGGGAAAGAAATATAAAAGATAAAATCTGTGAAATGTACCATGCCCATTGATTAATGAACTAGTTATGTGAATATGTCAACCGTCCTTAAACTTATTTATACATTCAAGGCAATCTAGCATCAAAAGCTACTTTTTGAGGAAATTAGGAAGCTGATTCTACAATCTGTATGAAAAGGCAAAGGATCAAGTATACTTTAAATGGGAACTAGAATGTTGAAGGACTTCCTCTACCAGATATCAACACTTATTAAAAAGATACACTAAAAAAAAAAAAAAAAACAAAACTGTAGGATTGGTAGAAGCAAAAATAATAGACCAATAGAATATAATTGAAACTCCAGAACAATGGCAGAAATATATGGACTCTTTATTTAATACAGTAATGAAACTAAGATGTTGTAAGGAAAGAAAGATCTTTTTGATAAACAATGCGAAGGCAATTGAGTAGCCATATGGAAAAAGGCTCTTACCACATACCAAACCATACACAAAAATCAATTCTAGTTGCTTTTTAGCTCTATACATAAAAGGCAAAACAATAAAGCTTCTAGAAGACAATATAAAAGACTGTACTTATAGCTTTTGGGTGAAAAACATTTTTAAATGGAACAAAAGAATAGGAAACATAAAAGATTTTAAATTCGATGGATATTAAACTTTTTCTTCATTAAAAGGCACCAAAGGAAGTTAAAGACAGTCTACAGTGACAGAAAAAGAATGTGAAGATGCATTATGACAAAAGCTAGTGTATCCACAATAAGTAAAGAAATATAAACCGATAATAAAAAGACAGAAAGCTCATTGGAAAAAAACAGACAAGAGTGTTGAACTGGCATTTTGCAAAAGAGTGTTTCCAAATGAACAATAGGCATATGGTAAGTTTCACTCTCAGTAGTACTTAAGAAAGCTACAAATTACAAGCACAATGATAAAACAATGCAAATCCACGGGAATAGCTAAAAATGAAAAGACTAACAATACTATGTTGACTGGGATGTAAAATAATATGAACTTTCTGCTTTAGGACAAAGAACTCTTGACTTTGGAGAACTGGCATTATTTACTAACGTTCTTGAGGAACCCATTTTCCTGTGATCTAGTTCTAGTTGATCTTGTGTCTCCCAATGAAGCAGAAAACATAAGGTCTTTCCTGAGCTTGTATATACTAATTTATCATGTTGCCAATTGAACATAAACAAGCAAAATCCAGAGAAGACTATTTTATGATCATGGTTGGAAAAAGACAGAAAAGGCTATACTGTAACCTCAAAAAAAGTGACTTAGCATCTATCTCTTCTATTTAATGTCAGTGACTGCTTATTTTTTTTTTACCATTGAAGGATTTAGCATTACTTTAATTTATCCATGTCCTAGATAAAAATTAAGATAAGCAATTGTTGAACTGTGCTTGCTTTCTGATAACATCCAATCCAGAATTGTCCTCAACTTCCTTAAATTTATCTCAAATCTTTTTGGAAGCCTCATTCACATTCCCTTGCTGGTATGTACCTCCATGCCTTCAGACTACTTTCTGCCTTGCTATGAGCTAAATAAATTACCTTTAAACTACATTTCTGCTCCTGTTGGTCTTTGGCTCGTAAGCTTTAACAAGCCATAGCTTGATTCATTAAATTAATCCTTCAATTGTACTTCTTTAATATTTAAGTCTTTATTTGCTCTATAACTCTAAATTTTTCCAACATTTTTATTTTGAAAAAAAAAGTCAAACCTATTAGTCACATCTATGAGTTACAAGACTAATTTAATGAACACCTACCTACGCATTACCTACATTCACCAATTCCAGTCCTCAACTAATGAATCACATTTGATAATGTTGAGGATGCCTTCATTCTTAAAACCCTCTATGTTCTTGATCTCTTTCACAGAACTCTTGTGGATTTCTAATGAAATCCAATTTATCTACTATTTTTCTTTTGCAGCTTGTGAATTTGGTATCACATCTGAGAAACTGTTGTCTAACTTAAGAATACAAAGATTCACTCCTAAATTTTCTTCAAAGAATTATAATTTTTGCTTTTACAATTTGGCCTATAATCAATTTTATGGTCTTTTAAAAACATAATTGAGTTAACATTTTAATGTGAATCTCTTGGAGTTTAACTTATTTGATATTTTTGATATTCTTGGATATGTGAATTATTTTTTTATGAAATTTGGTAAGTTTTTGACCATTATTTCTTTAGATTTTCTCTCTCTCTCCTCTTTTTGGATGCCCATCATGTATATGTTGGCACACTTGATGGTGACCCACTGGTCTCTGGGGCCTCTATTTATTTTGTTTGTTTCTTCCACAGACTGGGTAGTTTCACTGACCTTTTTTTGACTTTGCTGATTTTTTTTCATTAGCCTGCTCTGCTTTTGAGCCCCTAAAGAGAAGTTTTCATTTTAACTAATGTATTTTAAAATCCAGAATTTCTATTTGTTTTTCTTTTTTTCTGTATTGTTAGTATTTGGTAGGACATAATTATATTTTCCTTTAATTCTTTAGACATAGTTTCCTTTATTTCTTTGAACATATTTATGATGTCTGTTTAAAGTCGTTGTCTAGTAAGTCTAATACTTACAATTTCTCAGGGACAGTTTTTATTTTCTGCTTTCCTCCACCTCTCATGCATGGGTTTTATTTGCCTGTTTTTTTACCCCCCCAAACATTTCAAACACTGCTGATGTATTCTGTATGTGTACTGGGGCTTGCCTTCAAATTCCAGAAGGCAGTTTTCAACTCTACTTGTACAGAGCTTTGAGATAATCTATATATGATAGATCATGCCCTTCTCAGGTTTTTCCTGGCCATGTACACAATCTTAAACATGAATGTGGCCTTCTAGAGTCTTAGAAATATTTCTAACTTCTTCAGAGTCCACCATGAACATTTTATTCCCCAGTTTTTTGTTGTTAAGTTGTTTGGTTAGCCTCTTGTTAGCCCTAACTTGTATTACTGCCTCAGGCAGCTGTGATGTTAAACAATTTTCTCTGACTTTTTTGAACAAATTATACAGAGAAATGGCTCACAGATGAAGATCTGAGTTGGTGTAGCTAGTTTTTTTTTTTTGTTTGTTTGTTTTTTGAATAAATGTTCCTTATACAAGTCTTTTATTAATTTCCAGACTCTGGTAAAGGTAACTTTTTTTTAAATTTTAGCAGCAATCTCATTCATTTTATGATGAAGCATATTTCTGGAAGTTCTTACTCTGTCATTCCAGAGGTCCTTTACCAATATTGTTAGTTCTAATTTTTTTTTCATATAAGAAAAAGTTAAAGCATACTTTTCAACAAATCTGATTCTTCTTCAACATAGAAAAATAAATTCACACAACCAAATTGTAATCTACCAAATAGTTACAGAAATCAGTGAAAAGTAAATTGTTTGTGGAGATATTGATATCAAAAACTAGAAGCTTGTGACAACTTTGAAGAAACTGAAGAAAAATTAAGGGCAGAGCAGGCAAAACCAATGCTATTCTACAAGGAAGTATACAAGCATGAAACATTGGGGTGAAAACAATATTGCCAACTTTGTTTTGTTCAACTGTGTGATATTATATATAATATAAGCAAATAATACTAAAAGCCTATATTCAAAATGCCAGATTAACTTGTACCATGTGATAGATGGATCTGGCATAGTCAGAAAAGAAAATCAAACAATTTAAAAAGAATTTTGGATGGAAATGCATTAAGAAAATACTATTTAATTAATGGTAGTAATAGAGTAATATAGATCTAATTGCACCATAGAGATCGGAAAGGCAATTTTTATTAATATACAAAATTGCTTCTAAACCAGTAAGAAGAGTTTATAAATCTAGAGAATAAAGTGATTCAGCAGAAAAATTAAAAAAAAATAATGAAAGGACAAGAATGAGAAAGTAAAAAGAAAGGAGAAGAAGAATGAAGGGAGGAAGGAAAAAAGAAAGAAAAAAAAAGGAAACTAGAATGATAAGGTAGCACTGAAATCAGAAGCGTGAATAAGATAACAGCTATAGAGCCAAATACACATTAACATAATCAGTGATTATGAACAGAGTAAATTCCCCATGCAAACCAAGTAAATCAAATTGTGACAAAAAGAAAAAAATTATATAATATATAATATACAAAAATATGCCTAAACTAACATAATATGCAGAATTTTTTTCATAAAGGATTTTCAAAGAAAGAGCCCAAGAAATGGTAGGCAATTAAAAGCAAAATAAAAATTAGTTTGACAATATAGAGAAAAAAGAATTCAATTAGGGAGAATATTAACAGAATAAGGAGATTTTTTGTGTAAATAAAATCATATTTCATAATGATATAATGGTATCTAATATCCATGTATTAAAGAATAGAAAATTAAAATTTATAAAAAAGTTGAATCAAAAAGATTTGTAAAAATCTTGATTCTATTGGCAGTCTTTGTTTAATACATGTTTTCATTTTTTAGCAAAATAGATACGCATAAAAATTAGTACATGTTTTTGATTTACATTACTTAAGCAGATATCAAGGCCAAAACAAATACTCTGAAATATACACAAAATGCTATATTTTCTGGAAGAGTCTGAATAGCTTAATTTTACAAACTTTCATTGGATCTATAATATCAAGGAGGAAAAAAAATTCCAATAGGATATTTAAATAGTGTGATTTATTGTCTTGACTTAATAGATTTATTTCTAAACTTGTGTCATATAAGAAAATACACATCACCAAAACATCGTGGATCAATCCATATTATAGGTCACAAAGCCAAAATTTATACATTTCAAGTGTTTTTAAATGCTCAGACTCTAATATATGACTTTTGACAAGACTTGAAATTACAAATAACAGACTTCCTTATTTAGGCTGGATACTTTTAAATAGTTAATAAATGTTGGGCGAAGAGAAATTGCAGTTTGCATTTACAGAATACGTAGATAAAAAATGTAAGATGGTTGGAAGGAACTTGACTTTTTTTTGAGTGAGGAAATCATGGTTTTATTTTTAATATTAGAAATACTAAAATTAAATTAGCTTAGAAGTAAATTGAGGAAGCAGGAAAAAGATGAAAAGTTACATATATGAGAACAAGGAGAAAAATGCAGTTATTTAAAGAATTCAAGGGATTAAATAATAAAAAATAGTAAAGTTGATTAAATTTTTAAAACATTAAAAATTCCAACAAATTAAGTAAGAGTCTATAAAACTAATCAAGAAAATGGGATAAAATGTTTAAGTACAAAAACATTAGGTAGAACAAAGTATATGCAGTCAGAATAATGAAGAATATTTTAAATTTTCAAATTCATAATTGGTAACACTTTATAATGTTATAATAGCATTATTGTATTCAGTATTCTCAGTAACTTACATGGCAGGTGTGTATTTTCCCGACTTCTAGATGAAAACAACTGAGACTTAGAGACGTCTAGTTATTTGCCCAAAGTCACAGTTAATAAAGAAAAAGACACTTAAATCCAAATTAATCTAACTATATTGCCTTAATTTAATTAATATCCATTATTGTGGTATATATATCATACACAATGCCTAATCGTTATTCAGAACCCACTATCAGGGGTTTGACAGGTACATTCAATGCACTGCCTTATATAGTCCTCACAAAAACTTGAAAACCTGAAAAATTAGGAGCTATTTCCCTGAAATTAATCTCTGTAATTAATGAATTTAAAAAACTAAACTAGTTTTGGGGATGGACAAACGTTAATATATAAAATCATTATCTAAAAAATAAATGAATGAAAACTCAAGAAAATTTCTAGGTATAAATCCAAACATTAAAATGTATTTTAATTACCCCATTATAAAGAAAACATCTAGTAAGTACATAGAGTCAAACTCATGGTACCAAGGGGAAAATAGCTAGAAATTAATATGACAAATTTAGTAAGTCAATAAAACAATGACAGACTGAATATACATACTGCCTTAAAACTCAATAATGACAAAATCATCATCAATAATTTAAAAGGCAAATAAATGCTTTAATATACAGTTTCATAAGTGAACAAAGGAAGAAATGAAAATAGATGACATCATTTTACTTTCAGGAAATAAAGCAAAGATTCATTTACACAAGGAGTTACCAATCATTTTTTCTGTAAAGGTCCTGAAAGTAAACATGTTAGGCTTTGTGACCAGAAGGTCTCTGTCCCAACACTCACCTCTGTTACTGTAGTAAGAAAGCAGACAGTAGCAAGACACAAATGGTTTAGTCTGTCTGTCTTACTTTACTTACAAAAGCTTTATTTACAAAACAGCCACAGACGAGATTTGATGGAAGATATCAGAGTCTCTGACTTGTGCCAATGAGAAACCACTCAATTAGTGAACTGGTGAAAATAAAGGAAACAAAGTGAGAAAGTTTTTTTTTTTTTTTTAATAAATGCAAGGCTAAATGGAAAATGTGCTGCTTGAGTGTGCATATATTGTAATATATAGTAAAATCAAAATTTTCATTATATTTGGACCCAAATTCTAATTTCTAGATTTAATTTAGAAAAATAATATTCATTACCTAAATCTCATTATTATTTATTTTCTGGAGGTTTTGCATTTGGAAAAATGAAAGAGAAAAAAAGGATGGAAGTGAAACATTTTGAGGGTGAAATTGTTTTGGAGAGTTTTTGGAAAAAAGTTCCCTAAAAATGCTTATATGCACTTGGAAATTATCAATCCTGAAATACTAATAGCAGAAAAATGTGTTAAGGATTTCTCTCTTTAGCTTAGAATAATCTAGCTGAAATCAGTATAGTTAACTCTAATTTTTGTTTGTTATTTCAGTAAAAAAAGCTCATCCTCTCTCTGACTTGTCCCATTTTAATTTCTTGACCATTTTGCATGAGTAAAGTGGTATCAGCTACATTTTTTCCTTCATTTACATAAATAATGCAATGTAATTATTTACATTACAATTTATGTAAAAAAACAACAAAATAACTAACAAAAATATTAACTGAAAAGTGTTTATCTTGTAGCTTTTAAGATTGTTTTCTAATTGATATTTTGCTTAGTTGATAATTAGTTAACTGTGCAAGAGGCATTAAATATTTTTCATGCTAAATAGTATCCTGATGATGTATGTGTTACAACAGTTGACAAAAACCCACATAAATAAACAAATGAAACACTGAGTGAAATCATTTCAGATATGTGGATTTCATTTACTGCTCCCTAATGGGAAAAGTTGTTCAAACACCAAAAAGGCTGTTTCTTACTTCTTCACAGGAAAATGGGAAGGACTGATCCTCTTCAGCGTACTCTAGAATTTAGACTCATGTTAGGTTAACAAGGTTTCCATTTTCAGGCCAACTGCCAATCTCGGGCATCTGAAACTTCAGGCACGTAGGGTCAAGTCTGCTTATTAAGCCATTCTTACAGTCTATGAGGACAGTTGCTTTAGTTAGAAAGCCTTTAAATCTTTATTCTACTCTCATTTTTAAAAAAATGTCTCTCCGCATTCTTTCTTAATACCACTGCCCTAACAACATCCATTATGTAACTATGATTAGACTTAACCTTGTCTTTCTTAATGCCTCCGATTGACCTCCAAACAGCAAAGAGCGACCTAGAAAATAACCCCTCTTCAGTTCTTACTCTGGCTGCTGCCTTAAGCTCTTTCCTAAGTTGAAAGTCACAGTGAAAGGTCAAAACTAGATGTAAGGTGCATTAATGAAATATAGCAAAGTTCAACCCAAACTATATTCCTTGAAGGAAGAGAGTGATATAATGCTGTCCTATCTAAATAGGGATTGGAGGAGGATCTTTGAGGAAAAGCAGGGGTTTGAAGTATTTTTGGAGACTTTTGATGAAGGTGGTTAAGCCTCAAGCCATATGTTCTAAAATACATTTTTAATGAATCTTTATCTTGAAATGACTAAGCTATTTATACTTTAAAGTTCATGGTTAGCATTACGAGAAGCTGGCATGAATTAGATTAAGACTCACAGTTATTTAAATTTTGGCATGGGATAATTGTTCTAAATGTATAGTATCTGACTACAGGTATAAACACTTTTTGTTAAACGTGTTTCTTGAACTGGTTGTCTGGGTCTAATGTGGTCACCTGCAAGACTCTTTAGTTCCTACTATGCCGTGTGCCCATGAGTAAACTGAAGAATGACACAGCAGGGCCATGCCTAGCCTCTCAACCAGCCCCCCACTGATGTGAATTTTGAGGGCCATCATGTGGGAGCTCTGAGGGGAGGGTGATAAAACTTAAGGCTTTAATATTTACTGAAATGTTGAGAAGTATGGATGCCAGTCTTTATTAGAGATTTTAAACTTTTTCAAGCTTAAGTCTTGGACAAAAATTTCCATTAAAAATTATCTACAATATTATTTTGGCTTTTATCTTTGCCCTTCTAGAATGAATCTAAAAATGAGAGTTCTTCATGAGAAAAGAATTCTTTTTTTTCAATAGAGGTTTTTTAAACTTTATTTATTATTGGAGGGGAAGTTAATTAGGTTTCTTCCTTCCTTCCTTCTTTTCTTTCATTTTTTTTTTGGGGGGGGTACTGGGAATTGAAGCCAGGACCTCCTGCATGCTAAGCATGAACTTTACCACTGAGTTATACCCTCCTCTGGAGAAAAGAATTCTTAAATAAAGTTTGGTATTCATAGACTAGAAAAATTAAAACAAGAATACAGCTTTAATTTTCAACACTTCATTTTCCTTTAGGTAGTTAAGATTTAAGTTGGTGTAATCAAAACGTATGTATGAATGTACCATATTAGTAGTATAAACAACGTCAATCCATACTAACATTCATGGGTCACTAAGTGAATATTCAGCTAATGGAAAACATTAAGCAGAGCAGACCAAACTTATGCAATTTAAGCTTATAAATAGTACTTCCAGTAATGTTGAAAAATTGATTCTAGCATTGTCAAAGTTAATTATGACTATTAAATTATTAAATACATGTCCAGGATTAGTCTTTGTATTTTGTATTATTATTTGCACCATTTCTCTGACAAGGAAGCTGCCTCTCCTGCATATATGCTTTCTGAGATTGATATTTTTCCCTAAGAATTTTATATTTAGAAGTTATTTTTATATATACTGTTATCTATTAAAAAGTTGGGAGTAACTAACTAGAACTTCAAATGTTAGGGGTAGCTATTTGTTTAATCTTGAGACAGTATGTGGGCTGTGTCTAAAATATGGTTAGGTGATGTGGAGGTGGGGTTTGGAGGTGTGTGTAGATTCCAGAGATATGTCCATTGGCAGGACTAAAGGACCAATTGAATGTAAAAGGCTAAGGAAGTAGGTATAGCCAAGAATGACTGAGTTATCTGGTTTAGACAACCAATGGAGGATGAAGCAATTTAACGTGATAAGAAATTCAGGGAGGTGAGCAAGCCTCAGAGGAAACACATCAAATTTTGTTTGACATGTGAATTTGAAAGACTGAAAAATCCTCAAAGTCGAGATATCCAAAGTCTGAATGGACACTTGGAAGTGAAGATCAAACAAAAGCAAGCATTGAAACCAGAGATTCAGGAATCTAAAATCACAAAAAATAATGGATGCCTAGAAAGAATCAACATAGGTCCTTGTTGAAACCATGGAAATATACAAAAGTGCCAAGAATGATAATTAAATGGGGAGAGATTTATTCTGAGGGCAGAGCTCTGATTCCCTCTGATGGAAGATGCAGGTGAAGGAGTGAGAGAAGAGACCTGAGTTGTCAAAACTGTAGTAGGAGCAAGGAGGGTCGGGACACATGCTCCACAATGGGAATCCTCCTTCAGGACAGAAACAAGGCTTTCTCTGGAAACCTGTTCTCAGAAAAGTGATAAACTCATTCACTCTCAGGTCTAAGTGAATAATCACACCTTAAAGTTGGGGGAAAAAATCCATAGTGCATCCCAGAGATTTGTCACTTTCAAAGCATTTCCAAAATATGAAGAGAGGAATTAATTCTTGAGGCAAAATTTCAAGGTTCTTATTATTTAACAATGTTGAATGTTACACAGAAGTCAAACATCTTTATACTTTAAAAGGCATCACAGGAAGAGAAGACTTGAAGGCGAGAGCTCTCCTTGACTGGTAGGAACAGAAGGCAGATTGCAGAACAATATGTTAGCTAGTAAATTTTCTAGATAGTATTTGTGAATTGAAAAAAATCTGAACTGCTTTTATCTACCAGTAACACAGATACACACGAGGTACCAGAGCTTTAGTGTGCACAATCTACTGCTACTGCTTAAAATAATTAAAACAGTGATTTTTATTTTGCCTTTCAGTTTAGGGGAGTAATTTATGAATGGGTGGGTAAGAGTCTCTAGGCATCTCCCTGACTTATTTTTTCCTTGCCAGGCTTATATCTGAAGCAGGGCTTCCTCCTGGACCCATTTTCAGGCCAAAACTTCCATGGGAATGAAGACAAGTCCACTGCCACCTGTATCTAGTGGTCTGCGCTGCTTGTGTGCACATCAGACCCTGTGAGACACTGCGGCATGATAGCAAGAGGAGTGGATTTGGAGTCAGAGAATTTAGGTCCCAGACCTAGGAGCTTTGGGTCATTCAAAATACATTCACCCATTGTATTTTCAATTATTTTAATCTACATAATGAGAGGATTAGAGTCGGCTACTTTAAATTTCCTATACATTTTATATTCTGGGATTCTGTAGGAAAAATATCAAATCACTTTTTACTTCTGATGCTTTGATAATCTGTAGGCCATGACTATATAAGTGTGACAAGATCTTGGAAATAAAAGAGCCATGACATGCATAGGGAATATTTATTTTTCTAACTCTATAAAAAGTTTGGTAACAATGTTTAGCACCTTTTGAGAAATCAAAGTCATTCTAAAGATGCAGTAAATTTGTATGCTATTTTGAGGATATGTATATACACATACACACATACATATATATACTTACTCAAAACATTTATACACACTCCTAATGCATTATCAACCGTACTTCTCTGTTTGAAGGAAAATGTAAAGAGACACCCAGAAGGATTGATGATTTCAGTTGCCTCCTTCTGATTTAATGACTTTTCCTCCTATTATGTCAACCATTTTCTCTACATTTCTCATTAAATTCTTTATAAAACTTTTAGCCATTTTGACCTTTTAGATGATGTGGGTGCAATTACCCAAACAGCGCCCTGATAACCTTCAAGCATAAGGCTACCTCACTGATTCTCTCACTGGAAATAAGGCATGTCAGCAGAGGAAGAATAAAAAGTTCCTTAAATAGGAAACATTGCCTTTGTGCCAATTGCCTTGGTCTTTTAAAGATGAACATTTAGGGCAAGGAAACGTTTTAAGTGAGAACATTGAGCTGGTTTTATTGTAATTAGTTTCTATATTCAGATTAATTCACAGGTTCATTGTCAACTACTGAAATGCCCAGACTAGATAAGGTAATCCATCCCTCAGGGGAAAGAATTAATTCAAAGTGTCATGGATATGAACACAGAAAGCACATGGAAAGAAATATTCAGTGTGATGGGGGAAGGGTAAAGGGGTTTATCTTTACACTTTCTAATTTTATCCTGGACTACCTTGATATCTTTTACCTACAAGCTCAAGAAACTATTGCTTTTGTAGTTTGTTTTTAAATCATCTGTTCTTCAGCTATTTTGATGCAATGTAAGTTACATGGGAAAACAAGTTTATATGATGGAAGTGGTGGGAGTTTATCCTTCACGTCTTTTATTTAAATCTTGGATATCCTTATATTTTTAGCTATACATCTGCTTTTTTTTTTTTTAAACATCTGCTCTTTAGCTACTTTGATCCAAAGTAAAACACGAAGTGGGGAGAGGAAGGGAAACCTTTTATCTTTATATTGTTTTAATTTGGAATATGCATATATTTTTACCTATATGTTTGGAAGGTCATTATATTTTAGTCACCATTTTTTAAGCCACTTGATCAAAAGAAAAAAAATTGCTTCTAAGATTTGTGCTTCTGTTGAGCCAGAAATAATTAAAAAGCAATTCCATTCCTTGGAGAAACAGAGTCTGCTTTTACAGCCCATCCCTGTGGCCTGAAACCAGCAGAGACAATTTGAGCAGTGCTTAGAAAGATGTTCGTCTTCACGATCTATTATTTCTTTTCAAGCAACTATCTTTTCACCACACATATCCTGACAGCCTAATGAGTATGATTTTTTTTCACCCTGTTTTCTTCTTTCTACTTAGTCCAAAGAACCAGTGACTCCTTTGCCAAGACTGAGAGAACTGATTGAGAAGTCACTTCCCTTGATCTTATTTGGATGAGTTTGAAAAAATCAAGCTTGTTTGTTTTACTACTTCTGCATCTTCTACTTGTGTTGACTTTGAGATTTGTGGCATTTGTTCTCAGCATGGGTTCAGAATCTTTAGCAGAGCCCTTCAGAGTTGTCTGGTACCATACAGAAATCACTAGCTCTTTTGAACAAATCATTTGAGTTTCTAAGGGTAGAAACTGAGCTCGCATTTCTTGACAATAACCTCTAACTCTCTTAAGTACTGGTAGAAGCAGTGGAAATATAAATTAGAAAGAACAAAATGACTGGAAATATTAGAAAGACTTTTTTTTGGTTGATAATAATTTTAAAATCGTTCTTCCTGGTATTTGTAACCAACATATACTCCTTTCAGAGATTTGTATGTATCTGTGTTTTGAAAAGACTGAAGCCTGATGTTCTGAATCTTCCTTAAAGCAAAGTTCAATCATACTTGTTTCTTTCTAGGCTTCTAAATTCAGATTTACTTAATTGGGGATATTTCACAAATGATGGCCTCTGGATTGGATTCATTTTTCCACGCTAAATGAAAACATGGTTTTCATGTTTACATTTCACTTAAGCTTATGTTTTCTATTTAGTTTGTCTATATCTTCAGCTCCTTCTCATCATTCTATTTGCTTTTTTGGACAAACTTAATAAAACTTGATATTTTGGTGAAATTACAGATGCTAAATAATACTATGAAAGCGCTTAAATTTCAGACTCCATAGTATTCTTTCCTTTCCCAACAGACTCACTGTAAACAAAATAAATTTATATATATGTTATACAAATACTGTGCTCTAAAATGCTCACCACCAATAGCCTGATGGCTTTTACATTTGCTCTTTTAACAGAACCATGATGACATCAAGAAAATAATTTTACATAAGGAAACTATTCAGGAACATTTTTGTGAAAATGTGTTATGAAATAGTTTTTCTTTCACTTTCATGGAGGCTTAATTCCTTTGCATTAAAATAAGACTCCTTTTTACTTAATCCTACACCCCTATGTGCACAAACATGTTTGGATAAATCCCCAAATAAATTCTCTGAAATACAAGTGGTACCCTGTTCGTCCATTCAGCATATTGATGCTACTGAACAATCATCTTCAGTAAAGATTAGGTTGATGATCCTATAAAATAGATGCCCCCTGATTGTCTTCTGACTAAATAATATCCATGGGACTCTTCATAGTCTATGAAACCACATTTTGAATTTAAAAATGTGTATCAAAAATCCTTAATTCCAATCTTGGCAAATGTATTGTTGACTTCCCCCTGCAACCTCACTTCATTTAATTTACTTAGAATTAGCTTAATTACTTTGGTTTGTCTGTGGAAATAAAAGCACTTGCATACTTCATAGGGGAGCCATGTAATTAATGTATTGAAATTGTGGATTAAATAATAATGGAGTGCTTCCAGTAACTGAAGTATTTATATAATGGTTATTTTGTCCTGTATGTATGCACGAAGCCAATCTCCAGGGATGCATCAGTACTCATTAGTGGCTATTTAAAAGCTCTCTTTTGGTACCCAAAGAGAACTCATGTGAGGAACTGAGTGTACTGGGTAGATATTCACAGCTGATGTGCACTGACTGTGTATCACTGAATTCTTGGTAGCTGGTAAAAATCAGAGGTTTCTCAATTACATTTTGTAGATGATTTTTGTGGATGATAATCAAACAAGACACAGTACTGAGTGGATTTTCTACCACATAAAAATACATACTATAAAGAAAAAGGGTTTATTTTGCAATATAATTATAATTAGACAAGTACTAATACTATGACAGCATTCCAAAGATAAAAAATGTAGTGCCCTCCCAGCCTCACAGTGTGCTTAATACATTTGTAACAGTGGAATTGGTAGATCAAGATTGTATCAGTTGTGGAGAACAAAAGAAGCCTCTGGTACAGTTTGCTCTTTGGAAGAAAGAGAGAGAGAGAGGGAAATTAACACATTTCCTGCTAAACACAACTGCTTCCATTTAAAAAAATAATTAGAAAGGAAAGCAAGAAATGATTATCATGGTGTTAATTGATACAACTGAATAATTACATGCACTAATAAAAAACTCCTTCACATTGTAGAAAAGCCATTGGCTTCAGAATAATGTAACAGGGAAGGACAAATCTGACTCCATATTAGATCTGTTCCTTTCGCTCTAACCCTGTGCTCTGTTTCCTGTGCTTAGTCATGCTGGTTCTGCACCTTTTATAAAAGAATGATGCCTATGGCCTAAAATATACAGAATCCCCCATTCTCAAGGCTCTGACCTTTAAGGGTATAACACTTCTCCATTCACACAGAGATAAAAAGTTGCAGAACAGAGAATAGCATTTGTCTTGTTGGAGAATTACAGGAACATCATGATCTGGCCCATATGGGCAGTTGCAAGAACAAAGGATTCCAACACCCAAAAGTTTGCAACAAGCAACCACATCCCCTCCCTTTTTAGTATAAAAGGAGCCTGAGTTCTGACTTGGTTCTCTAGGACATTCATGGGGACGGTAATTGTCATAAACACAGAACTATTCTAGGAGTTGATGTGACATTTGAAAAACTTTTGCATAAGGTGCATAACATTTTTAACATGTGCTAATTTTTGTTAGTTATAAATTTAAGCCATATTGAAATTTCACACTTTGACAATTCACATTTGTGGTATGGAAGTGCCATTGATTACTTAGAAATATGCTTTAGGATTTTTTTTTTTTTTACATTTGGAATCACAAGATATTACAGATGAAAGCGACAACTCTGGTTGGTCAGCATTTTCATTTTACAAGTGAGGATATTAAGCGTCATAAAAGGCTAACTGATTTGCCTTAGGTCACTTAGGTTTTTAGTAGCAAAGCAAGACTGGAATCCACATCTCTTAACTCCCAGGCCAATGTTCATTTGAGGTATGCTGTCTTTCAAGAAGTGATTATCCTGTCAGTTCTCTGAAAGAGCTTTGTCATCAGAGCTTGAAAAGCTTTGGTTGAGTTATTTTTGAAAACAATAACAAAATCAAAAATAAAAGATATGATTTTTAAAATACCAGTATTTAAGTAGAAAATCAATATTAGTGTAATAATAGGGTAATTAAAAGAAAAATCTATAAAGTTGTCACTTAAATTTTTATATGTCAGACTTTTATATGTCAGAATTTTATAAGTCACTTTTTCTTTTAGGAAGTATTCATCCAAGTCCTGGGGCAGGCTTAGGAACTAGCACTGAGGCAACACCCAATGTTGTAAAGTACGAGAGACATGGGCCAAGTTCACAGGAATATGAGCATAGAGTTCTCTAGTCTGGTGTCTTGCAGACCTATGTTAGGTGCATAGCTTAGTGGGTGAGTTGGAGGGAGAAATAATCTAGTCTTCAATAAATTTGGGAATCCCTTAACTAAACAAAGAAAAATATATTTCTTGATTGTAATACTTCTCAGAGTCTTCATAATGTGGATATATATTATGAAGCTATAACAAGGGGATTGTCAACCTTCAAAACAAAACAAAACAAAACAAAAATGTAAGCAGTTTAACCAGCAAAATCAAGCTCATTCCAGACAAGTAGAGGAACTGCAATTTGGGATTTGCGAACTATGGTGAAACTTGGCAAAGCCTGGAGAACAAAGGAGAGGAGCCTTCTTCTGTAGGAGAAAGGAGGAAGCTGAGCAAGGCTGTTTTGAATGAAAATGCATTGGAGGACAGCAATGATTTAGGGTTGTGGTGGCTTCTCATTGGCTGAGTTACAGGGGTTTCTCACTGTCTGTGTTGTTGCTGAGCAGGAAGAAAATCTTCCTTCTTCCTACTGGGGTGTGTAAAGCAAGTTGGGAGGACCAGTTTGTGCATGAGTGCTCCCCTTCTGGGCTACCCAAGTCCATTTTGAATGAGGTTTCCTTTATTCATTTTCACAGGAAAATTATCCAACTTTTTTGTTCATTGACCATTGAATATTGCTTGTAAGCATAACTCTATTTCAAGACGTGGGAGCCACAACAGATATTTCGAAAAAGAAGTAAAGGAAGATTGCATTTTTGCTATCTTTTGTCATCTATCATTTCTGGTCCCAGATGTCTCATTCCCATTTTGCCTTATCTATCCTGGCAGTACCATTCTTAAAAAAATTTAGTACCTTCCATAAGAATGAGTAAGGACTAGTACTTCTTGATAGACTGATTGCTATGCTTCAGTTTCCTCTAATGCTGGTAATGTCAGTTTAATAGATCATTTTTACATGCCCTCAAAGGAAGAAGGCAAGAAAGAGGATTTGTTAAAATAGGATGAGGTACAAGTTTTAGTGAAATAAATTTTTGGAGGGAAGCACATGTTAGATAAGCCTCTGAAGCTCAAAATTGAGTCATAAGCAAATGTAATTAATTTCAAGTTCTCTAAGGAGTTCAGCTCCAGACTCAAATAACTATAGCTCTATTTTTTTTTAAGTTTGCACAGATTATTTATTTTTTTCCCATAGGTAGGCAAAAATAATTCTCCATTGTCCTACTGTGCTTAAATTAACATTTGGTGTTGGGAATAGATTGCAAAGAAAAAAAGGGTTGAGATAAGGGGAAAGAACTGTCCAATCTAAATAATGTATTCATGAGTTTTATTAGCACATGAACTAACTATAAGTTTACATGAAAAAAAGGTGATGAAGAATTTAATTTATTAGATTTTTAATAAATATAGTAACATTTTCTTTTTTCTCCTTACCTATGATTAAATAAGTTATTTGATAAATATCAGTAAGATAGGAGCCTATGCATAATTTATTCAAAATAAACTAGGACCATTATTTAGGATTTGTGCCAATAAAATGAATAAAACTTTAAGAACATAAAGTAGAGCATATGCATTTGAATTCTTGTTGTATTTTCCAAAATGGTCACCTGGTCTCACAATGGAACATATTTTAAAAAGCTATAGAAATCTTCAGGGCCTTTGTGATTAAAAAAACACTTTTTTTTTTTTGGTTTGGTGTAATCAGTGGTGTTAAGCCTATAACTTGGCGATATTAATTTTTTGAAACAGCAAAAATTCAGTGGGTCAAATTTTAATATTTCAGTGAAAAATTGTGAGAATATTCACCAAAAATTAGTTTAATCTCTTTTTTCTCATCATTATCATCTCATATAGGCTACTTTGAAGTTGTTCCACCCCTTATCACTCCTTAACATTAGTTTCCAAATATGTTTTTATAGCAATTATCATAAATTGCCATTATCATTTATGTTTATTGATATTTTAGTTCACATATTTATTTATATGTTATTAACATTTTTGTAAGTTATTGACACATTTAATTTCTATTTATCTTTGGTTGTGCGATGCATGAGGGCTGAAATCATGACTGTTATTTATCACTGTACATAGTAGATGCTCAATAAATATTTGAGGATCAAGTCCATGCTCTGTTTTGGATCATGAGGAAAATGTATCTGGGAGCGGATGTAATCAAATTTATATCTGAATATTATACTGATAGGAGGTAATTTACACCAAGAATTTAAAAAATCTTAATTTGTAATAAGATTGCATGAATCAATCAGATGGAGATGTAGATTTTATAATGCTTATTCAAACATGCCTTGTTATTTTATAGGTCTAGCTTAAGCAGGTATGAAAATAATTATTACATAAAATCATCAAATGTAGTTTCTTGGATAATAAAAATGTGTCTACAGGTTAAATATTCCTATAAATTAGTTAGCTTCATCCTGTCCACATCCTGCCAGCACAAGCATATTCTATACATTTAAAAGATATTAGGGCAAGTATATAGATGTATCAGTTCACATATATAACTTTCATGGGAAGATATTCTAAAATTAATTTTGCATTAATAGTCACTTGTTAATTCAGCAAAGATGAATTAAGGATCTTTTATATTGAGGCCTTGTATTTTCTTTATTCAAATGTTATAGTCACTAACACTCTATCTTCAAGGAACTCAAAATAGTGAACAGTGCAGATGAATAAAATGGTTAGTGCCTCTAAATATATTGAATGCAACTGACTGAGTTGCAGGACAAATAGATAAGTCAGCAATCCTAGCTGAAGAGTTTATCATATCCCTTCCAGATAGTTAAAGCAACAAAATACAAATTAAGAAGCATCTGAATAACACAGTTATAAAACTCTACGCCCAGAATCCCAAGAACACATACTCTTTTCAAGTATTCTCAAAATTTTATCATACACTAGGGCAAAAAAGAAAACCCTTATTACATTTCAAAAAAAAAAAAAAAATCAACACCACAATATGTTCTCATCAAACTCAGTAAAACTGAAAACTGTTAATTAAAAGAAATTTGAGGAAGTCCTATGACTGGAAATAGGATAGTGTACTATAAAGTAATTGTTTTGTTAAAAAGGAAATCTCAGAAAAAATACAAAATACTTAAAATTAAATGATCTCTAAGAGAGTATATGTCAACAATTGTGAGATAGAGCCAGAGCAGTATTTAAAAGGAAACTTTAAACTTGAATGTATTTGTCACAAAATTATAGATTGCCTGTATTCTTTCCCATCTCAGTTAATGGCACTTGGATGTTTCCACTTGTTTGACTATTTGCATTTTCCTTCTTCCATTGTATGTCATCTGTGGCACTTTTCTCTCTCTCATAGTCTACATTCTGTCATTCATCAAATCCTTCTACCTTTGCCCCCACCCTGATCTAAGCCATTATCCTCTTTCCTCTGCATTATTTCAGTAGTCACCTACCTAGCATTCTTCCTCTTTTCTTGCCTTTCATTTCATGTGCACCATATTATGCAAATAATCTTATCCAAATTTAAGTCAGCTCATGGCAGTCCTGCATAAAACCCTTGAGTGGCTTCTACCGATCTTAAAGCAGAATAAAAATTCTTCACAATAACTTTAAGCTTCTGCATGCCTTTCCAACACCTCCTTACTTTTCCAAGCCCAACCGCTACCACTCTCCTCTCATTCATTCTGTTGTCAAACCCAACTTTGTATGCCCAACTCACAGTGAGGCCAAACAAACCAAAATGCCAGAGTTTCAAGAAAAAAAAGGGTTTATTCTAAGGTCAAAGCAAAGAAAATGGGCAGCTCTTGCTCAAAAAGCCTGAATTCCCTAATGGGTTTTATGGAAGAGTTTTTAATGGCAAATTTGGGGGGAAGGTTGGTGGTGGTGTTCTGGGAATCCCAATAATCAGCCTTTTGGTTCCAACCAGTCTGGGGTCCACATGCTTGTGCTCAGCCTGAAGTTCCCATCCTCCACCTGGGTGGGGGTGCTAGCTCTTACAGAAGAACTTAGAGGTACATATCAGATTATTACGTGTATCTCTTGAGGAGGAATCAGGACCCTGCCCCGTTGCTGCACTATTGTTTCTTGACCGCCTGTCTTTGTTTCTATATTTCCTCACTTCCCTAGTTAGTAAAGGTTTGAATCTGCCTTTCAGAACTCAGGGAAGGTCTAGGAGACTGAAACTTTTTTCTTTCAAGCAAGAAATGGGGAACACATAAAAGCATTTGTACCCGGGAGAGCCCTACAGGATTTTGCTCAGTTTCAATTCCACATTAATCACACTGGCCTTTCTGTTCCTCCAACTCGTTGGACACACTTCTCCTTCAGGTCTTTGCACTTGCTCTTCTCTATCTCTGGTATTTTCTTCCTCCACATATTCAAATGGTTTTCTCTTTTACCTTCTTCAGGCCTTTACTTTAGTGTCAAATTTTCAGTGAGGATTTCCTAACCAACTGCAATTTCACAAATGTCTGATACTACCTAACCGCCTTCTTTGTGTTATTAGTTTTACTTTAGCATTTATCACTATCTAACATCAGCTACATTTAGTTATCCATTTTGTTTACTATTTGCCTCATCCACTAAAATATAAGACTCATTGTCAGAGCAGGCAGATAACTAGATATGAGTAGAGAAAGGGGGTCACAGGCCAAACGGTAGGAAATCATACCTCTTGTAAACAACAAGGGTCCTTGGGTGGATAAAGAAAAGCAGAAACCTCAGACTGACAGGAAACCACACATTTTGGGATGACAAGGATTTAGAGGCAGACAAAGAAAGGTGGGAAAAGGCTGGAATCTTCGGCATCTGAATGTGAACTTTTCCACAATATGATCCCATTGCAATAAAATTAGCCTTGCAAATAAGAAGTACCTATCATGCAATGACACTGTGACACTTCCAATCAAGACCAATAAGGACAAAAATCCCTCCTCTCCTTGGGAAGGTGAAGCTGGGGTGAAAATCGAGAAATACACCCCCAAACCCCTCCCTCTCCAATGATTATTCAGTCCATTCACTTTTACACCTATATAACCAGCTTGCCAAAGAAACTCAGTGCAGCTACTCACCTGAGTCAAGTCTGCTGTTCTCCCCATGAAAGCTTGCCATCACTTAATAAATCCTCACTTTTTTTCCTCGACCTCTGCTCGCAACTCTGAATTCTTTCTGTGACAAGACAAGAACCTGCTCTCTGGTAACATCATGAGGGCAGAGATTTTGTATATTTTGTTCACTGCTGGCTCTCCGGTGCTTAGAACAGTGACCTGCAGTCAAAAAAAATACTTGTTGAATGAAAGAGGAGTAAATCAGAGGGGCAAAAACAGAGGCTTCAATTCAGAAAGGGCTTTTATCTGTTCTAGAGGGTAATATCTTCACTGGGTGATTTATTTAGCTTGAACCTTTAGAACTGGATAACATGAGGAGCATTGGCCAGAACCCAGTCAGAAATAAGTATACATCAATAAACAGACAATTCAGCTGAATCTGATTTATGAGGCCAGAAATAATAAGCCTCCGAACTGTCAAGCTAAATCTAAGATTCCATTATGTCATTCAAAAAATTCACAACATACATGACATAAGAGTAACTGTAAAGCTTCTTTCAATCCACAGGGTTGTTGATGACTTGAGTTTTTCAAAACAATAAAAAGTGTTTTGCATTAAAAAGATTTGTTTTTCATAAGACCCTGGGGAGCCTTTTTGAAATGTAAACCCAATTACTTTGCTAACTTGCCAAATTTTTATTATATTGTAATTTTCTTATTTGTGTATACTTATCTAATATTCTTCAGTAACAACTGGCACTAGAAGAGCAAACATATTTGCTAGAATCCAATAGATAAAACTTATTTTAATTTGTCAGTAACCCATTGATAAAAAAGATTACTCATTCCTTGAAGTACTAGAAAGTTTTAAGATATTTTCACAGGGGGAGACCTCTATAGGCATTAGAAAGTCTCCTGCCTTGTCAGTAGCCTCACCATGACTACAGATAGACAGTGCATGCAAAACTGAGGCCTTTAGCATTTTCTAACTATAACTCAAGTTTTAAGACTTACTAGACACTCAGAAAATGACTGATATTTTTGATAAGTTAAATTTTATTTGGTAAATGTTGAAGGCTTCCTCATACTTATGACAGTAAAAACATGAATAGGACTAAATGTTGGAAACTTTTGCAATATTAAATTTATAATTATCTCTGTGAATATTCATAGATCTATTTAGCAAACGAAGGTCAGGTTAATACATGAAAACATGTAATTTAAAGTATAGGATAAAGTGTAAACATTTATATTTTTTAAATTGTTGAGGCTCCTATTAAGATATCTTCTCCAGTTAAGAAAAGACACCAAAAGTATTTTCAGGTTTATCATCCCCTACACCAACTTAAAACTGGAAATTCTTATGAACTAAAATGTTAATTATCTTATTAACTATTATGAAAATTTATTTGTATTCAAAGCTATAATTTGATTGGCAGAACTTCATCAAAACCAACAACAGTAGAGAAATCAGAGAAGACATTCTAAATACCCTTTCACATCAGTAAAATATATGTTAAAGAAATTAGGATAATTTATTTTGTTTCATTTTTCTCTTTATACAGAAAATGCAAAACAAAGTGTGTTTTTACATTTTAAGCTTATAAATTATTATTAATGTAATTGTTCAGTGATTTATAATTTACACAGCATTTTTATAATCATTTCCCTCAGGCAATCTTTACACCCAATCCTGTTGTGAATATTAAATCTATTTTCCAGAGGTTGAAAGAGAGATATAGAAATTAAACAACAGATGCCAAATCACACATCAAGTAATGGGTGGAACACCAGCTCCACCCATAATTTTCCCACTTAATCAACTGATCAATAAAAACACTGTTAGTGTCCAATTTGAGCCAGAGTCCATGCCAAGGTGTGGGGCTCTAAGGGTGAAGAGACAGCCATGGTTTACTTTACAATGTAATTTACAGGTCAGCAGCCAAATCCCCCATTTTTCCTTTGTACTATTCTTCCCTATACTGATTACATTGAATCTCTCATGTTAGAGAACCATTTTAGTCATGAAAAATAGAAAGTGATCCTCTTTAGTAGGCAAAAGATATTAAATTTTTATGAAAAAGGATATACTTCATTTCAACAATTCTATTCATCAAATTTATCTATGAATTGGGTTCTCACCTGGGTGCTGAGGAGGAGATGAATAAAACAAGAGCCTTTCATTAGAAACTAATGGGAAATACAGACAAAGTTAATTTGAGTGTTAAAAGAAAATACAAGTACTTTCCTATGGGAGGGTAGAGGACTATGAGTTTCTCATGTTTATATCCTTGGTTCTTAGAAAGGTGCCACGTAGTAATATTTTAACAAGGACTTATGGAATTAAAGTAGCAACAACCTCTGCATAAGGGGTTAAGGAAGATCTTAAGGGGAAGGTGACATACAAACTGGTGTCAAAAATGTAAAACATTAAAATGGAGTCTTATCTATATTTAGGACTAGTAAAAGTCAATCATTGAGATAATTGGTTTATTTAACTTTAAAATGTCTCAAATCCTAAATTGCCCATAATCCAATAAATAATACATGATTGATATTATCTCCTGAAAGCAATAAGGAAATGTCCATAAAACCTAGAAAGTGATTGATTTATAATAAAGTTTATGCCCATTATCCAGCAAGTGTATAGTTTTATATGTATTTAATTTTTATCAATTCTTGTGGTTAAATTCAATGATCATAGAGACCATGTAAAGTATTTTCTAATATTTTAATTATCTCAGGGTCTGTCTCAAAATGGAAACAACTTTAAAATTCCTACTTTCAAGCTTTTTTTTTTTTTAAATAAGAAAACTCTGCACCTTAAGGGATTTTGCTTGTGAGATCAAGGACTCTACAATTTTTTCATTGTTTTATATTCCTAGAATATTTCAGAGAAAATTTTTTTGTACTGATCCCCATATACAGAAGATACTTAGCAACTATGAAATTCAACATGACACAAAGTTGATTAGAAGAAGGTTAGATTCAATTCATCAGAAGAATTTATAAATAAAAGAAAATCAGTTCATTTGTTGGGTTTCAGCCAGGATTTAACTTCAAATACCATCAGCCTTAAAATGGTATGTTTCTGTTCCATTTATGACTACTGCAAAATATTGTTTTCCCCCAACTTGTTTTGTCCCCTTTGTGTTCAAACCTATTAAAAGGAATGGGTTGATAAAGCTGTTCAATTTCAGCAAAGATAATCTAGCTGTTTTAGATGAAGAAGCTAAGAAATAACTTGGGAAGAAACATCTACACATTTATCATACAATCGCGAGCACTCAGCATCTGACATTCCAGAGGCCTTGGTTCTCACAGAATAAAGAAACTATCCAATCACAGGCTCACTCGTCTTCAGATCAAGGTGTTAATGGCATTTTTGTTGCCATCAGTAGTTTTAAAAATCTTTATTAATAAACTTGATCATTGACCTGCAAAATTCATTACAAAAAATGGTTTCACTTACTTTTATCTCTCACAATTATATTGTTGTTTGTATTTTTATTATTCCCACTATTTCTCTTATATAGGTATTTAGAAAGAGAGGATTTTATACATTGGTTAGAAAATGTGTACATTTTCCCCCAGTGTTTGGTTTTTGGATTCTTAACTAGTATGATTAACTTTCTGGCTATACAATCATCAAAACAAGACAGTCACACCCATACAAATAAAAATGTGTTGCTGATGGACATGAGAGTACACTTCAGTACAGTATCTCTTAAAACTCATCCCAGTACCACATCATCTATATTGCTCCACATCCTTTTGTATGTAGCTGTAATCAGTTTCTTATACAAATGACAAACAGAAACACAACATTTAGGATCTCCACTGTAGAACAAAATAGGTGGCTTTTTCTTATTTCATAAGTACTTGGATGGTAAGTAAAAAATTATACTCATGTCTGTGACTTAAAACTATCACTGTTCACTGGCTTTCCTTCCCAATTGAATTGTGAATTCTTGGAGGACACAGACTAGGATTTATTTATTCCCAATATCTTGTACAATTGTTAAGATATCCTCAATAGATGTTGGATGAAATAATATCCCAGTTTTTTTTATCATTAAACTCTAATGCTCCTATATATTCTCACAATATTATCTCCATGAAGAAGAGAGAAATACATGAGAACTGTTTTAATCTTCTGAATAAGAATTTCATCCTGCACCAGTTGGAACTACTGGAGTGTGAGAAATTGATCACAGAATCCAAAGTAAGAATTTCAATCTTTTCAAACACATGTATGTGTTTATTGGGTTTGCAGGTAATAGCTGAATGAATATTCCTCCTGGTTGTTGAAGGGGTAGTTTGGCATATGCATATAACTGTATACTTAAAAAAAATTCTCTCCCACAGTCTGAAATTGACTTAGAAAGCTGTACCATAGTAGATGGTTATCAATAAATCAGCTGATAATTTGAGATTCAATTTCAAAACATGAGAGGAGAAGTTGACTTTAAATCCCTTTGCTCAATAGCTAATTCGTAAGGCTATATAATCTGGCTGTAGCAAGAAGTTGTTCCACAACAGAAAATCGTCAACAAAACCTAACAGCTGCTCCTCAGAAGATCATCAACTAGCCAACTTGACCCTCTTTTCAGCATAAGTGAAATATTTCCTAAGATAATTTAGAACCAGCTTCTGTGACATATAGTTATTTTTCTACTAAAGTATCCCTGTCTGGTGTTGGTTTTAACCTGGGGTGTAATTTTAAAAGAATGGAAGGCATATTGTTTGTAGAAGATTTAACAGAAGTAGCATTATACCCATTATCAATAGCTTTTAATCTGTCATGTTGAACTATGTTTATCATTTTCATAATGGTGATTTCATGTGGTTTAAGTTAATTAAAATGTTGTGTGGATTTGTGAAAGGTTAGGTAGTATATTTTTATTCATGGAGAATCATGAATTATACATATTTATTTTCAAATTCACATATTAATATGTAATTTGAGAACTAGTCTCAAAAAGATTCAGCACTACATTTTATATTTCAAATAAAAAATAGCTATTGATTTTATGGCAATATAGCACCGCTGGAAAGACTTCAGGCCATTCCTACTCTGGCTGCACTGTGTCTTCATGTTCCTACCTTCAAGCCAAGCTGCAGGGCTCCTTCATGTTATTGTAAGGTTCTGATGGGTGTGGTAAAACCTGGGTTAAAAAAGGATTTAGGATGCACAACCCAAACTTCATCAGAATAATTCTATTTCAATAGAGATTTGAATTTTGAAGTAAAATTTTCTGTGGAAAAAAAAGGGGGTTCTGCCCCTTAGAAAATAGTAACAATATAATGGATATTTTGGGTGATTTCCGGAGGCAAGCTTTCTAAAGGCTTTACACTCGTCTTTTCCTAAATCGTTGTATCTTGCACTGTTGTAAATTCTTAAGGAAAAAGAAATTGGGGAATTGGGGACAGTGGGGATTTCACATTGGATGGACTCTATTTTCCTGGTATCATCATTTAACATTTTGTCATCATACTCTGTTACTGTTGGTATAATTAACTCCAATTTCTTACAAGATCTGAAAATTATTATTGTATTGATCAATTAGTCCTATTAAAAAGAGACATGAAGCTCTTGTTCACACCTCTCTGGTAGATCATTAGTAAGACCGTTCATCCAAACAGCTCTGTCCAATAAAAATATAATGTGAGACACATATAAATTTAAATTTCTAAATAGCCCTATTAAAAGACAGATACATTTAATTTTCATAATCTATTGTATTTAACTCAATAGATCCAAAATAGTATTATCACTTCAGGATGTAATCAATAATTGGGTAAATACTTCACAATTTCTGATTTAACTCTGTGTTACAATAAAACTTTAGAGATGGACTTTGAAATTTGATATTAATCTAATTGTCATATGTTAAAAATCTAATTCTTCTAGGAATTTTTTTCAATGATTTAACAACATAAAAATCATTCTTAGATTATAAGCCACAGAATAGTAGGCAGGTTAGATTCCACTTTTAGGCTCTAGTTTTCCAACTTCTGAGTTTGTACATTAGTGGAGCGGGTACATAATTCAAAATAGTTTTTAAAATCTATGCTGACTTAATTTACTACCAATCAATAAAAATTGGGTTAGTATAAAAATCCAAGCTGCAGATAAAGTGGAAAATGTCATGAATTATCACTTGATTTTTGAAAAAATGAAGTGAATAAATTCCATCAATATTTTGACATTATTCTGGAAAATCACAAGTGATGCTTGCAATTTCCTATGGTTCATTTCTGTTAAAGGGTCAGCTAAATGATCCTGACATCTGGTATCTTTTTGCACAGTTTGTGGTGTAAGTTTTTATTTTCAAGAGAAAATACATTATATCTAGGTCTATTATTATAGTTGTTCATTTTGGAAAGTTGTAGGTGTGTACTTTGCTACAACTTTGCTACTCATATTTTGCATCAAATGAACTCATTCTAGAAAAACTGTAACCCTTGTTAATGATCTTAACTCATATAGTTCAGTATTGTCAATATTTACTATGTATAGAAAATATGCAAAAATATTCCTAGGTAGAGATGTTAATATTACATCATTCAGAAAAATTAAAAACATCTTCACTTTTTCATGACTCCCAAAATAAAGAGAAATTAATCAGCATCAAATTATGATACTATATAAATTAACCTCTTTGCACTCACTTATTTAGCTGTCCCTATCAATTCTCAGTCCAAACAAATGAAAGAAATTAAACATTAAATCATAGTTTAATTTTAATTTTGAACTTCTAGAGCCAGATTTCTTTTTAAAGACTAAACTGCTTTAAAATAGTCATTAAAACATCATTTTTCTTTTAACCAACTATTTCTAGGATTTAAAAGAGTCTAATAAAACCCCATAGATTAATTAGTCATGACCTGAAGTCATAATTTAAAATATTAGAATATTATGTTAATGTATTATTACATCAAAAACACATTTAACTGAAGTCTAAATGAAATGGATTATGCTCTATTATTAGAACTTTGGAATAATATCTTCAAAGTCAATGCACAATGGGCCATTTTAAAATACTTTAAATGTCATTTGATCTTATTCTTGGGAAATTGAATATATGATTCATTTCTTCCTACCTTATGCTGTGCACCATTCACCTTTGTTTCATACTTGTTTGGGGAAGAAATATTAAATCACTTTTCTTCTTCATTTATTTTCATTATCCTGCTTTATGTTGGGCGTTAGAGTTGATCTTGAATCTTCTGACTATATAGGTGGTTGTACTACAAGGTATTTTTTGAATAAAGTTTAATTATTTCAAAACCCATCTCACACACTGCTTGACTTACCTGGGATTCTTTACATGCAAAATGCTGGAAATGCCTTAGGCTTCATGTTCTTCTTTTCTTTTGCCTTAGTGAAAAGGTAAAAGAGAAGAAAAGCAGATCACAACATTTGATGGTGAAATGGGTGCTCTTTTTGTACAAAGGGGATCAGTTAGGGGATGAGTTATACAGATTGAGTCTTGGAGACTCTGTAGCTGCAAACAGACATGCTTAATATTGACTCATAGAAGTTCAGCAGTTTTATAGTGGAGATATTCTGCAAACTAAATGAAAGTGTTGTCAGTTCTACTGAACACAAGATTCTTCCAAAAAGACACCTTAGTCTTAAGGCAGTAAGCAGAAATGGTATTAACATTGGTTAGACTTAGAGGAAAGAAATTGTGCTGCTTGAAACTGATTATTTTGCCAAAACCAATGGACAATAGAACGTTATGGCTTGAGACAGGAGAATTTTTATAGGTAGTACAATTGAGCTAAAAAAAAATCCTGTCATAAGTGAAAATAAGAAAAAATGGTATATTACAACCATCTTATATTAAGGCTGCCAGAGACTTATGGAGGCACAAAGGACAAAAGGAACACAATTCTGGAGAGCAGAGGGTAGAGGAACTCTCAAAGTACATCAGGGATCTTCAACTGTCCCTGAGGGAATTTGCCAGTTCTGGGTACAAGCTACATAGAGACTGAGATTCTCTGAAAGGTTAAGATAGAGGGCCACCAAAGAGGAGAAACCAGAAGAGGTTTTAGCCATTATACAGGGCTGAAGGATTTAAAAAAAAAAAAAGAAAGAAAGAAAAGAAAAAGAAAATTTGGGATGCAAGTAACATCATACAGAATGCTGTCCTAAAGAAATCCTGAGTTCTGAAAGTGTGGGAGTTAGGAAGCCAAAGTACTGAATCAAAAATTTCTGAAAAAAAGTGTATTTCTCTCAGTCTTTCAGGATTGAAGAGGAATTTCATACTAGACATTCACTGTAAGACCTGGAGGGATATGTCCCAGGAATAGGGCAAACCAGTAGTCTGCAATATGTCAAAACTGTGGCTGGGTGCAGCCATTATGGAAAACAGTTTGGAGATGCCTCAAAAAACTAAAAACAGACTTACCATATGATCTAGCAATCCCACTCCTGGGCATATATCCAAAAAAATCCCTCTAATTTGAAAAGATACATGCACTCCAATGTTGATAGTACTATATACAATAGCCAAGACATGGAAACAACCCAAATGTCCATCAATAGATGACTGGATAAAGAAACTGTGGTATATTTATACAATGGAATAGTACTCAGCCATAAAAAATAATAAAATAATGCCATTTGCAGCAACATAGATGAACCTGGAGAATGTCACTCTAAGTGAAGTAAACCAGAAAGAGAAAGAAAAATACCATATGATATCACTCATATGTGGAATCTAAAAAATAAAGAAAGAAAGAAAGAAAGAAAGAAAGAAAGAAAGAAAGAAAGAAAGAAAGAAAGAAAGAAAAGAAAGAAAGAAAGGAAGGAAGGAAGGAAGGAAGGAAGGAAGGAAGGAAGGAAGGAAGAAAGGAAGAAAGGAAGGAAGGAAAAGAACTTATCTACAAAACAGAAACAGACTCACAGACATAGTAAACAATCTTATGGTTACCCAAGGAAAAGGGGGCAGGAAGGGATAAATAGAGAGTTTGAGATTTGCAAATACTAACTACTGTACATAAAATAGATAAAAAATAAATTTCTTCTGTAGAGCACAGGGAACTATATTCAACATCTTGCAGTAACCTATAATGAAAAAGGGTATGAAAGCGAATATATGTAAACATATGTAAGACTGAAACATTATGCTGTATGCCAGAAATTGACAGATTGTAAACTGACTATACTTCAATAACAACAAAACAACCAGATGTTTGCCGATTGTTTAATCTCTGCATTCATTCTAGAGATGATTTTTGAACAGTGACAAGCACAGTGAAGAGGGAAAAAAAGCTTTGCTTGTACATCATCGCATTGAGACAGTTCAATAAACTGATCACATATGCTTGCATATAACAACTTAAAATTTGAAAAAAAGTGGAGTTCTGTTGATAATAGACATGTATCTCCAGTCAAAATTTTCACAAAGAAATCTCCATGTATGGGTGACTTCAGATGAAAGAGACAATATTAATAGGTACCATTTGAGGTTCAACCACCCAGACATTATGAGGGAGTATTCATTTTGGTAATGTCTGTTTTCTTAGTTCTTTTGTCTCTTAACATAACAGGGATCCAGATATTGGTTAATTTGGTTTGTGCAGTTAAAGACTAAATTAAGGGGGATGTAATTTGGATTCTATTAAGGTTTTACTCTTAATCTTAGCCAAAAATATTATTTACCCCAAAGAAAGTGGAGTGAGATTGTGTAAAACTGCCTATTGGTGTTGTGATGATGATGATGATAATAATAATAATAATAATAATAATAATAATAATAATAATAATAATATTATTATTATTATTATTATTATTATTATTATTATTATTATTATTACTACTACTACTGCTACTACTACTACTACTACTTTTGTATTTGGTTTGGTACAAAATAGTGCTTTGACATTATACCTAGCAGACATTTCACCTGTTTTCTATTATACGGGTGATACTTTTCATTAGCTATCTTTGTTGGTATGGATACTCCCCCCTCCCATTTAATTTTGTTTGTAGAATATGTAGAAAATCTTAATGGGAATTTTGGAAGCAGGATTAAGGAATTTATTATAAGCCCATGAGTCTAATCTTATACTTGTATGATTTGAATTATGTCTATTTACCTTTAAGGAAACAGTATATGGAAAATGAAAAATATATGAAATTATAGTATTCTTTTTAACCAGAAAGATATTTTATGTCTTAGCTGGACCTGAGAAAATCTCCTCTTAGCCTACTTATTATTTATGGCAAAGTTTGCTTCCCTATACATTTTACACTTAAAAAAAGTTTAAAATTGCAGTTATTTTATTTTGTGGCATAGGCTTTAAGGTAAAATGGAAAGTTCCAAATGTACAAAAGGAAGAAAATCATCCAAAATGATAACTGAAGTAAAAATGAAGCCTTAACATTTTGTGAGAACTTGAGGAAATCTCCTCAGGTATAACTAAGCTTTCTCCTGTCTTTTAATGATCTTTGTTGTCTAGTGTTCAGTGTCTTCAAAACTATTGTTTCATATATGTATTGTGTCTTTTGGGGTTGCACTCTGAGGAAGACACAGACACATAAACCAATACTTGAAATACAGTGTTAAAAAAAAACTCTATGATGGAATATATAAAAAAATCTATGAGAGCATCAAAAAAAGGAGCTAACATGCTTTTTTGTTTTTTATTGAATAAATAACACTTTAAAAAACATTATTTATAAGTATATGGATACTATATTTTATATAATCAATATTTTAATACAATCTGAAAGGTAGTTTTCCAGTTATCTATTGATGTATAAGAAACGAATCCAAAATTTAGTGCCTTAAAACAGTATCAATCATTTCATAATGCTCACAATCTGTGCATCAAGGATTTGGACAGAGCTTGGCTGGGAGAGTGTCTATTTCTTGTAGCATCACTTTGGCTCACTTGAGGGTTTTCACGTTGATGACTGGACTGTCTGAGGGACCAAGATGGCCGTGTTTTGGCAAAGGCTACTCGAATGCTGAGGTCATCTGGGCCCTTTGTCTTCTCTCTGTGGTCTCGGGGTCCTTTCTATATGGTCTTTTACATGCAGGAATCAGTGAGTGTTTCATATGACTGGACATGAAAAGGCAAACCAGTTATTTCTAAGGAAAGATACTTCATGTTTGATTCCCTACTCCAACATATAGAAAAAAAAAAAAAACTCTATGATCTCTTTTGTTTATAGTGATGTCCAAGGGAAGAAATAAACACGGTAAAAACTAAATTCTCAGAATTATTTCTGGTTGCAGGTGGAGATCCCAGAAACAAGTGGCATAATGCTATAATTTTCTAATGTTAAAAATGCTTTCTATTAAATACTCTAACTTGCTAAGGAAAGCACGTAACAATTGACATTCCTGATTCACAATCCAACCACTAAAATATAACCAATTTGAAATGATTAATCCCAAAGCACAGTATTTGTAAGGATAAAGATGATAATAATTTCCAAAGTCCTTAAAATAAATCTGAGACATTACAAATCATAACACTATGACTTTCATAAAAACAGTACATATAATTAAAAATATTCCTGACAGATAAATAAAATGTTTAGTCAAAACTTATTGAATCATATGCAGATGAAACCTTCACAGTAGAAGGCTGAATTCTATGAAGAAAATAAAAATAGGATGGCAAATTTTAGATAACTAAAACTTGAAATTGCCTGTAAAGATATTCAGACAGATAGTCTGTTTTATCCTCACGGTTTTTAATTTATTCTTTCCATACTTGATTTTTAACGTGTGTTGTTGTAGATACATTTATTCCCTTTAGAATGAATATAAGAATGTTGTTTTTCTATAATAGTTATTTCTTCATGTCAATAAATTGTTTCAGTAGATTGAGCAAATTGAGAACAAAGTTCAAAAGAGATAGTAAAACACACACGTGCACATACACATACCCTTCTCCCCACAACTGCGAAAAGAAGACAGTAGAAAAAGAAAAGTAACATACATAGTTCCCCTGAGTTCTATACTAGGCCAATCTCATTTACCTTCTGTATAAATGACCTGGGAATAGGAGTAAACCTGACCATACCTTGCTTTGAAAATAGTAGACAGAGCAGAGTTGGGATAAAGCTACAGGGAAATCTTAATAGAATATAGCCGTGACTGGGAATGCTACAGATGAAATTTAATGTGGTACAGTCTCATTTTAACATCGCATGGGAAAATGCAAGCATGCGGTGGTGGTGGTGGGAGAAATAGAGAATATAATTTAATGCCAGAAATACAGGTGCTTTTTCTGTCCAGATAATTTCCTAAAATGCTACCTGTCCTGTGCATGTGCACACTATGGTAATTTGTATGCAGATCTAGGAAAATGAAATAAAACGTATAGATGCTAACTGTTACAGCATATAATCCTGTATGTGAATCAAATACTTACAGTTGTAATAGTCATGTAGGAATAAACTCACTAGGGGAGTTTGTTTCTGTTGCCTTCATTTTTATCTATAAGACAGCTAGTAAGAGCTCATATAATACAGTGACAATGAAAAATGGGGAAGTATATGGGATATCAAAATTTTACTTAAAAGTGAAATTAGATATTGAATAGAGTAATCTAAAGATCAGTTAATAAGCATTGTTTTTCTACCTTTAGCCAATATCTTTTAAAATTTTGTTGGTTTTTCCTTTAGTAGTTGGGGTAGCTCTCTTCTGACAGTGATGAAAACACTTCTTTCAGTGAAGCAGTCCCTGGAAGGGAATTTTCAGATAGTGGATGATCTTGAAGATTTTGCTATTAAATTTTCATTGCTGTGGTTAATTTTCATAAGTAAGTTTATAGCAAACCAACTCCAGTTCATTTCCTCTTTTAAGGTTGAATTTATTAATCAATAAATACCTGCTTTCTTCACATACAGTTCTTAATTTTTTTGTTAATGTAAATTTTGGTGTTTAAAAGTAACCCTATCACAAATCAGTCTTTGTCTACTTGAGAGTAAGATCAGAGAAGATGTGGAGGCAGAGTGAGAAAAGATCAGGATACCTAAGTTTACTTTCCTCACTTCAGCCTAACCAGGCTAAAAAATTAAGCTGGCCGAGAGATAAAGAGTATTATAGGAATGCTGGGGAAAAATCAAGATGTAAATGTATCTCCTTAAAAAAGCACATGTAATTTTCTCCTGAGGAACTGAGCCTTAGACCTGCAGAGCAAAGTCAAGTCACTGCCTTTGAGAATTTCTTCTTGTAACAATTCAGAACTTGGTTAACTAATTCCTGTTGCAGCTACACAGTTTTACGAGCACATGTGTGAAAACTGGGGAGACAGAGTAACCCTGGTTCTTTAATTGACTCTTTCTCAACTTAAGAGCTTTAGCTTTAGAGTCAAAAGCCCTGCAATTGAACCCTAACCCTAACACATGTCCTTGAGGAAATCAACATGCTATTAACATGCTGTTATTTAACATCACTCTGCCCTGATTTCATTGTCTTTATCACTAACTCATAGAGTGGTTGTGATGCTTACTTGACGTAATTCACACAAGAAAGCACAATGGCTGGTACATAGTAAGTGTTCATTAAATGTTAGACATTGATGATGCTGATAATTATGCTTTCTTACCTGCATAAAGTTTATAAAAAATTAGAATGGCCAGGGCTAAAGAATATTGACACATTACCCTGCTTCATGATGAAGAAGATTATGATGATGATAAAGATGAAGAGAAGCGCCTGTGGTTTTTGCTCTAAGAAAATGGCTTAATGGTTTATTAAAACTTTTACATGACACTTTGTGTGGTGCTATTTACAGAGAAACACAGATGATGATGATGATGATGATGATAATGATTATCATGGTAATGACAATGATATTAAAATGGTCACTTTCCCCAAGTAGAATATAGCTTTTTTAAATCCAGTTATGTCTCTCTATATTATATATTCCTGGATCACTTTTCCAAATGTAAAAATCAATGAATCAGTAAACCATTCTCTGTGTCTAATATTTGCTAAGTACTGTGGAAAACCCAAAAAGATCTTGCAATATTTTGAAGCAAATAAATTATTTGTGGGTAAGAAATGTATCCAACTCATCTGACTATTCTCCATCCATCTGTCACAGGGCCTGGCTTAGTGAAGCACTACTTAAATGTGTAAGTAATATATAATAAATAATAATTTATAAGCAGTACAGGCATATAATTAGAGATAACCATGAATTATTAATTAAATCATTATAATCCATCCAGAAAAAAAAATGAGGATTAAGAAAGTTACCCAGATATTTAAAGCATCATCTCTTATCGATTCACAATCCTGCAACTGCCTAAGGTAGGCATGTATTCATAATCTGCTTTAATACAGCACAAACCATGGCTCCTTTCCCTTGGAAAACTGTTATCATGAATGTCCCATACTGGGAAGCAAAACAGGAGAAATATATAACTAAGTTTACTGTGAAAAAGATATTCTATGATCAAATAAATTTGATGAAATCTAAGATAAACAGAATGAAAAGAGTTTTATATCTGCAGGACTTCTCAGACTATCAAATACAGTAATGTGAATTAACAGCATTTCTAAACTAGATTAGAATGTGTGATCCTTAACCTGTCCTAATATTCTCACTAGACAGTTGTCCTAAGGAACTCACAGTGTTCTGTGGAAAGCACTTACTAGGCAAATTACATGTATACCACAGAGTCAAATCAGTGAAATCAGTTATCACCTCTAGTGCTGTCCCGTGGGTCATTTTGGAAATATTTAGGGGTGCTTTAGCCTTTTAAGTTAGCCTATGTTTAACATATTTTAATGAGTATTACTCTATTGTATATTATAAATCATTTGCTTTATTTTTTCTTTATATTTCAATCAGGATATTGCATTGTTTATTTTTAAATGTTATTTTGAAGATATGTTACATTATCAATGAATTTTATTTTATGACAGGTGTTAAAAATATTTGTTATAGAAAGGAGGCATTCAATCTCAAAATCTCACCCAGTATTCTGAGGTTATTATCTCAACTGAAAAGCTTTAGTTAATAATTTTAGGTTATTACAATTTATAATAATTTTTTCCTATTGTTGGAGAAGGATATTGTTAAAATTTTCCTGTACTAGAAGATGAAAGAGATAAATAGAAGGCATAGAAGGTACTTTGGATTTCTGGTATACTATTGCGCTAGCCATTGCCTCTGACTGAAGTACAGTACATTCACCTCAATCATCAAGGGGTAGGAAAAAATTTTTCTTTACGCTTCTAAATTCTTCTGGTTTGTCTAAGAATTAAGTTGACATGAGACAGATTATCAGGAAAACAATTTTTTTAAAAGTAATACCCCAGGAAAATGGAGTAACTCACCAAAATGTCTGAAACCCTCACCTTAAATACCATGTTCAGCTAAGAATAAAGGGGATATGGGAGGTAATGGTCTGGGGCCTAACAAGGGAGGCAGGCAATTCATGTGGAGATAGAAAAGCAGATGTTTGGTAAACAAATGTTTGCTCAGCCTGCAGAGACAGAGGGACAGAGTGGACTCTGATTCCTAGGCCCTCCTGGGCTTCCCCCTCCACCCCTAGCCTGTATATTTACAGATATTTCTGGTGATAGCTCTACCCTGGGAATAGGCCGTCTGTCTAAATTCTTTAACCAAGTTAAGGGAGAGGTAATGGAAAACTTTCTGAGTCTTCTCTTTCTTAAAAATAATCAGCCTAAATTAGTCCTTATGCCAAAAGAGACACATTTTGGGGTGACAAATTTTCCTGCATGTTCATCTCAGCAAGTGGTTGCTATTAGGAGGGATAATTTCATGGTATGTCCTTATTTGAGCCTAGATTCTTATTTAAAGCTCAGCTTCTGTCACTTGGAAAACTAAAGTGTCCTAGCAAACAATCTACTTCTTTACTTAGTAATTTGAGCTGTGAGTGTTTCAATTAGTTCCCTTGCCATTGTTTTTAAATTAGAGAATTGTCAGCCTAAGGAAGGAAAAGTACACCTTTACTTAATTGATCAAAGGTTGGTTCAACCCTTACTCTGAACTCTTAAATCCCTGGACCTTCTGATTATGACTGAGTGCTCACAGCAATCTTTTAAGTACACTCCCTTTCAGAATTTTTATGTTACTTCATTGTTTTGGCTTTCTTTATACGTATTTCTAATTCAGCCTAGGACATCTAGACCTCCCAGTGGCATGAACAATGTTTTTAATAATTTTAAATTGGTTGCCAAAATTTAAAGATCTAAATATTTTATATGAATATATGAATTTATTGCATTCCTTGAAAAAAATCTATCATCTGGCCACAATGGTTGTCCATTCTCACATGGAAACAATCAGTGGGACTGAGTAGCTTTTGATATATTTTATCTATTCCCCATAGTCTCTACCATTCCCTAGTGTTCCTGTAACACTGAGGCCAAGTTTTACTTGGAATCCATTACTGTGCTTGATTGTTGTTCTCTTTATACTATAGAGGAAAATAAATAAACAGACTTCATGTCTCATGAAACATATTCTTATGTGTCTAATATTCAAGTTGTGTCTCTGTATAATGAATACTACTGAGATCCTGTTTTGGAGAACCCCGGTACACCTCTCTTCCCTGACTCCTGAAGTCATTTAAGTTGCAACCATTGACTTTGGGGCTTAGATTCAACAGTCAGGATGTAGTCAGTATCCTTATTTCCTCTGCCATCTTCATGAAACTCTATTCTTTAAATTTGATATCTTTCAACTAGAGCTAACTCATTTGGGGTTTGCTTTTGTTAAGAAAAAAACTGAAACTTGAAGTGTGTGAATAAGGTAAGTGTATGACAGATGTCATACTTAAGATCATTTTTTTAAAACAATATCAGCTTCAAATGGAGTATTTTAAGAGATTTGCAGAAATTCAGATGAATGCAAGACTGAAGACGAATTTTAAGAATTCAGCAATTTCAGTGTCACATAATACAAACAATGCTGCACCAAGAATTAGGAAACCTAGACACTAACAAACTTGTGAGCCTTTAAACAAACTACTTAATCTCCCTGGACATTAACCTACTCATATATAAAATTAATACTGTGAGACATTCTCTATAAGAATGTTGTGGGATAAAATAAGAAACTATTTAAAATTATTTATGGTAGTTTAATATTAGTTGTAAAGTTTAGTTATAGCATTCCATAGAAAAAGATGATGTATAAGTTTTAAGTTTATAACTCAAGGAAAAATGAGTAATAAAGTTGCCTAAAAGCTTTCACATCCAGAGAGCATCAGATTCTTCCCCAAAGGATGTTTATCTTTGAGTAGATGGTGGCCATCCTGATAGGTTCATGCCTAAGAGGTGAGACATGTGTTAGTCAGAATACAGCTGAGAACTAGATCCAAGTTGTTGATAATTGAAAAAATAGAATGAGGTGCATTGAAATGTATTAAATGGAACCACAGAGCATGACTAACTGACTACATTAAAGAAGGAGTAGAAAACACTAGGAAAAAGTTCAGAGCAGCATGTGAATCAGGAGAACGTAATCCCATCCTGAACATTTGTCCTTATTTCTACTTTCTTATTTATTTCTATTTTCTTATTCAGAAATACATTTTTTCAAGTTGTGCAGTTCTGATGGATGCTGTGTATAGTGCTCCTATAACCTTTCTGATGGGAGTGGTAGGTCACTCGCATTAGTCTGATCTTGTATCCCTGACCACAGTAGTTATTCTAAAAATTAGCAAGTGACAAAGACTTGGATGAGAGGCTTCTTCTCTAGGAGATTTCAGACAGAGGTTATTGAGGAAGACTTTTTTATTTCCTTCCTCTCTGGTCATAGAACCTACAGTTTCAAGACCAAAACTGTTAGCAGCCATTTCTTTACATCCTTTCACAACTACTTGGACTGGAAAGAAGAGACCATGCTTGGATAGAGTGGAGTGTCTTGAGAACTAGAGAGAGACTGAGAACATTGAATGCCTTGGTTATTAGCACCCTTATGGCCAACTCCACCTATTATCTTCCTGCAATTTAGTAATTTGTCCAATAAATGCACATTTCTCTCTAATATAATATGAGTAGCTTGTATGTGTATTGGTTACCAAAGAATACTGAAAATTACCATAGAAGGTAATGCTAAAATCTATTCTTAGGGAACAATTAAATTGTAGTTTAAAACTCTCAAAAGTAGTAAGACATTTAGAAAAGAGAATTGGGAAATTAGCTTAGAGAGGATTCTTCATTTATTAATATGTCAGAGCAAAGATTTTAATGTCAGTAACTCTTTGTAGTGAACTGAAAGAAATTAACAAAGATAACTGCACATTCTGGTGCTGCCACCAGAAGAAAATTTACCCTGAAAAAAATGGATATTTTCTTCAAGAGTTTTGAGATTTAAACTGCATAAAATTTAATATCACAAAAGGCCACCTACAACCATGGTATTTCTTGATTTTAAAAGTAAAAGAAAAAACCCTTAAATTATGCACATACTTAAGATTGAAAAATATCTTCTGAGCACATAAAATGGATTTTTTTTCATGCTTATCAATTCTATTCCCACTCATCTGAATGCAATTTACCATCATCATAACGTTCTGAGGGAGAGCCTACAGAGATTGTGTTGTGATGTCAAATTGCTATATGAAAACAATTTTGATAAGCGCATGGACACCACATTATAATGACAAATTATAATGACAAAATGGTTTTGGTGTTTCCATGGAGACCAAATTACAATGTCAAATTGATGGCAAAATGAGGTCAATACAAATCTACACACACCAGATTGTGATGTTAAAACAATGCAAAGCAGTAACACCACAGGTCTGGGGAGGCGACGATGCTATGATGTCAGGATGATGGGAAGGCACTATCTAGGATGATGTCAAAACAGTAACAGAAAGGATGTCAGTGGAAATCTCAGTAGCATCCTTCATGATGACAGTACAATAGAACAGTATTATTAATACAGATTTCACCAATGGTAAAATAAATCCAGTGAACCTGAGAAAATAGGAAGCTTACACAGTCAAGTATTTTGATTCTAAACACTTTTTCATTTTTAAATTCTTAGGAACTAAGTGCTTAGTCATGAAGTTAGAGTGAAAAAAACCTAAGCTACATTACTCAGTGATGGAAGTTATTTATTGAAGAATCTGTTTAGATGTAAATTACTTTCCTCATTTACAATACAACTGTGAAAGGACCCACAGGGAGACAGTCTGATTAATTCAGTCTTCTCTAGAAGGTTTCACTGGCAGACCTCTCTGTTGAAATGTCTTAGGGGCATGCATCCTCCTCCCCTTGGGGTGGTTGTCACACCTTTTAGTTCTTCTTTCCTAAAGATGTTAAAATATTTACAGTTACATTTTTGTATTTTATAAATTATGAACCAAGCAGTTTAACACTTCTTTAAACCTGCCATTGTTGAAAATAGTATGAAGCATGATGTTATCTTCACTAATGCACATTATTCCCATTTGTTCTTAAATAATAAATTATATTGATGCAATTTATCTTGAATAAGTGCAATAAATATTTTAACCTAGTGCTAATACCAATCAGTTGGTGTTTTAAATGCAAATGGAAAAGAATACATTTATCATGGTTTTGCAACACCATCTCCTTTTGTCTTCCCTATTATGGTAAATCTGACATCTTGTAGAAACAAAAGAGACAACATGTCATAGGGTCATAAAAACATTTTGATTATTTAAAAAGAATACTTTCATCAAATTACAAAAATATAGTGATACTTTGCCACATGATTTGAGCTTGTATTATTATTCTAAGTGTGAGCCATGCCCAGTTTTGAGGATTACCATTCCATGTGGTGATTAATACCATGCTTCAGTATGCAAACTCATTTTATGATATTGACTAAATTAACTGGATGATTCACTTACATTCAACAAACATGTTTTAGCTGAATACTATCTATATGCCAGATAGTATGCAAGGTCAATTAAATCAAATGGTTTTAGAGATTTGTTTTACAAGATTTGCCAATTGGTTTAAAATGCTCAGCATTTAAGTTGAGTTGATCCATTTGCTTTTGAGCACAGGAATCTCTGTTCTTTAGGTGTTAACTTCTTTTTCTTTTGTTTTTGCTTTCTCTTCTTTTTTTCAAGGGGAAAGAGGATAACATGGAATAAAAGAAGACTTCCTTGAGAGCCCTCTGTTCATATAGCTGCCATGGTAATAATATACCCTAAGGGCGGACGACACAGGTCTCACTGTAGAAACTGCGCACAGTTTTTAGTCATTCTTGAGGGGATGCAGATCCAGGGATAAAACGTGCCTAGACCAGCATATTTATCCAACTGAAACCAGTTCAAATTAAACACATGAAGACGAAGAGTAATAACAATAATAATAGTAATAACAAACCAATACCCTTCCCAATGCAGACCTTCAGTAGAATCTTAGCTCTGCCAATGTGTAAAATTTTGCAAGTCATTTACTTCCCTAAATCTCATTTTTTTTTTCATTTTAAGATGCTAGAGATAAACAGGAAAGCCTCTCTCTCTAAGGTGGGTTAAACAGAATACCTATCGTCCTGTAGCTATGCTCTTCTAGAGTCTCAGAGGAGAATACAGGACTTTGTGACACCTTAGGACACACAGTTGGCCTCATGAAGACCTGTCAGGAGACCATGGCAGTAGGCTATATTCTGTATTGAGCTCAAGTGAAAGAAACACATTTTCACAGTTTTGTAATATAAACATGACAATATTTTCTCCAAATCCAAAGGGCATATGCAATCTCCCTAAATGACCTTCTGTGTTATCCCATTATCAGTAACTAAACACAATTTATTTTTAAAAAAATCATGGTCTATACCCTTTTCCATCTTCTTAAGAGTGGTTTTTTTTTTTTTTGGAAAAGCAAATATTATCTACATTTACAAATCAGAACTATAGAACACTGCAGATAGAGAAAAACAGATGCTGGATGAAACAGAGGTATTTGACAACACTGTGATAGAAACTGTAAGGGAGAAAAAATTAATTTTCCCTCTACCTTTCTATCTTCTTGGCTGAGACCCCAAACCCACCCTGTAATAAAAGACAGGTTAACAGGAGAAAAATATACAGAAGTTTAATAATAATATGTATACCTCCAGTATACATGGGAGATAACCAGGAAAACTGAGTATCTCACTAAAATGGCCTAAACCACCACCTTAAATATCATCTCCAACTAAAGACAAAAGGAGGTATTGAGGATTGGGAGAACCAGTTTATGATAGGTTATCAGAAAAAGCACAGTAAACAAGGGTTAAGGTTGTTATGCAGATTTAGGTCCTTGCCTTCTCCATGGATAAGTTTCTTCCCTTCTCCTCCCTTCTCTTCCTGGTACAGAGAGAGAGAGAGAGACCCCCTTACAGATGAAGACTTCCCTTGTAAATGTCTCTTATAAAAGGAAAATGTCTACTCAGTTTATTGAGTTTTTCCTATATTGCTGCTTCTTAAAAATAAGCAGCCTAAAATGATCCTTACACCAAAGAAACATATTTTAGGGTGGCAAATTCTGCTCCCCATCAAAACAAAGTAACACAACAATAGGACAGCAGTGCAGATGAAATCAAAAAAGAAGGATATAGCTAAATACTCGTTTTTCCTTCCTTTTATCTCTTATGTCCTACCACATAATTTTTGTGTGTAGCTCATTATTAAATTTTATCTCTACTTCATGCTTTCATATAATACCTTGTGTGACAGAAAGTTCTGACCTTTGCCCTCAGCTCTGGGGAGGTTAACTCAAAGCCCTTGGAATATATTGCCTGATAAGGGTATCTGTTCAACTGGGAACCTTGGGCCATGTCAGATAGTTTATGCTGACACTGTGATTTTTGCTGGGGGCCTTGGGTCATGAAGTAGCAACCTGACATCTGCAAGGACTACAGACTAGGATCAGCCATGTCAATTGTGAGCTTTTCCAACATGACCAACCCCCAATAAAATCTCTGAATATTAAGGCTTCAGCTGGTAATATTCCCTGCATGTTGCTGGGAAAAGTGAGGAGTCTGGCTCCTGGTTAAAAACCTATGGGTGATTTTTTTTAGGTTTGACCATAAGTAATCTGAAGTTTTTACCTGGCAGGGGGAAGTTGCCCTCCCCATATCAGACATGGTGCCCAGCGAGAGCATGCCAATCTCTGAAGATAATTCAGGAAAAATCGGGGTTCGAGAGGATGGCCATGTCCTAGTTCTCAGGCAAGTCCTGGGATGCACCCTTCCAAGTGAGGGTGCTTGGCTTTAGGCAGGAAAGAATTCAAGAGAGAGCCATAGCTGAGTACAGGTAGATTTATTCAGAGAAATGCATACTCCATAGACAGAGTGTGGGGCATCTCAGAAGGCAAGAGAGAGACCATGAGGTGCAGGGTTGCTACTTTGTATGGGCTTAGTAACTTCATATGCTAAGAAGTGGCAAGATTATCCAACTACTAGGGGAGAAGGGACAGGAGTTCCCAGGAATTGAGCCATTACCTACTTTTTGACTTTTTATGGTCAGCCTTGAAACTGTCACAGCACCTGTGGGTGTGTTATTTACCATGCTAATGTATTATAATTAGCCTATAATGAAGCTCAAGGTCTACTGGAAGTTGAATCTTCTGCCATCTTGGTGCTAATTGCTGAGTCATTCTTTTAATGGTTGTGCCCTGCCCCCTTCCTTCCTGTCTTAAAGGGAGTTCCTTAACTCAAGCCCCTCTGGCATGTCATGCTTTTTCACATATTTACATTTGTAGCCCTGGTGCCCTGATTCCCAGTTCTCCATCTAAGGGCTTTAACCAAGGTCCTCTTCAGGGGCCTCTGCCAAGGACTTCTTACAGGGGTTGGAGAGGGAAACTTTGAGTATGTTCTTCCTTGTTCTCACTCAGTACCTCATACTTTTCCACTCCTAGCCCTTCCTTTCTCCATCCCACCAATCTCAGAATCCATAAAACTACTGGAGTATTTGTTCAGGGCTCCCTCAAAAGTGAGAAGACCCCCATGTCTGTGATGATTTACCCATTCAATGGAGGAAAATGGTACATGGGGAGTCAGTGCTTTCTCCAACTTTCGATTTGCTTATACTATGCTAATAAATGATTGAAATGCTTAACTCTTTCATTTTTGGCTTGTTATTCTAACTAGCTACTAGGACACATGGCAACTCAGCTTTCTTCCTTTCCCCATTGAGCTGAGCTCCAGATTGCCACCCTCCTCACCACCCCCAACTCTACTGGGAGAGGACATCTGGAAGGCCCGTGCCTAGCTTCTCCTGGTCCCTGTTCTATGTGCCTTTTCCTGTTGCTGATCTGAATATGTATTTCTTCACTGCAATAAACTGTCCCAAGACTATAAGATCCTCACTGAGTTTTGTGAATCCTACTGTATTATTAAGCCTTGGAAACCTTTAGAACGTGCATGTATTTTAAATTATATCATTAAGAAAACTATGTGTAAACACTGCTTTTAACTCATGTCTATATTTTCTCAATTCAAATATAAGAAATCAGAAAAATCCCCAGAAATTTGTTAAAACTTTATATAGTACCATCATTAGCATTTAGTTGTACTTCTGTTTCCATAAAAAAGACCAAGAAACTCTAGGCAGGTGACTTCCAGTTTTACAATCACAGGGCCAAACAGGGTAGGTGTATTTAGCTATAGAGAACATGAGATGTGAAAATGAAAATAGTAAAAGTATAGCAGAATCATTTGTTTAAAAAAAAGGATCTTTTTTATAAAAATGATTTCTGTAACTATTGAGCATTCCTGCAGCATTAAAAAACCAAAGTTGGTATTTCTGAGCTGAAAGGGAATATGATAGTCAGCTAATTCAAAGTACTAATTTTTAAATGAGGAAATTAGGCTCAGAGAATTTATAGGACATACAAACTTGGCAGATTAAGTTAGTGGCAGAGAGAAAAGTTGAGTCTAGATCTGCTGACCCCTCATCAAAGTTTCTTTATACAGATTCTGTGTGGGGAAATTTACAAATAAATTCACAACATTTAACAAAATTAAATTTTCAACTTTTTCTACCACTTCTTACACACAATTTTGAGAGAAAGGAATGGAAAGTTACTGCCACAGTTCCTGTGAAGTCATCATTTTATGTACATAAGCTAAAGATGAACAAATCTTTTTTTTTTTTTTGTACAGAGTTTTAAAAATAGCATATTTCCCATAGGAGTCATGGGAAAGAGGAACAAACATTAATGGCTAAGTTCAAATCCTTGCAAATACATTAATTAGACTACAAGCAGTGATAAGAAACTTTCACAAATGATAGCCTGGATCAGTAGGGCTACATTAGGCAGGAGCTTATTAAATGACTGCTGTCTCCCCATCTCTCCAGGTTGAGAAATATGACTCTAAATTCTGTTCAGAAACTAACTTAAAAGAGCTAGATACAAGAACACATGCCAATCTGGATAACAATCTTTATCCCCGTGAGGATGAGAAACAAACAAACAAAAAAAACAGGACAGACATCAGTGGGTTAGGGAAAAACTAGAGAAACTAATTTGACTTCACAACCTGGCACCAGCATAAGCAGCTGGGACATTCAAGATAAACATGCTAAGAAGTAGGAAACATGATTGGCGAAGGGATTATAATATAGCTGAATGTGCTAGAGTGCAGAGTCAGAATTTTCTTCTAGAAGGAGTACACAGACCTAAATAAGAGCTAAATCTTGTGAAAAGGAAATGGAGAATTTGCTGTTAGTAAGAATCCATGCTCGTGAACATTCCAGATAAGAGTAAAAAGTAAAAAACCCAGGAGAGAAGCAAAAAGAAAAGTTAAGAGGCAATAACCTATGTGACAGTTATCAGCTCTAGTGAGTGTGGTAATGGTGGGAGGAAATAAGAAGTGGTCTGATCTTAGATATGTTTTGAAAATAGAGCCAACGGTATCAACAGAATTATTTATGGATTGGATATTGATGGATTGATCCAGCGGTTTTGGTTTGAACAACTTCAAGACTGGCTCAGTCATTAAGTAAGATGGGGACACATTTAAAGAAGCAGGATTGGGAATTAGGAGTTCAGTAACATTGAGATCACGATGGTTGCTTTACTCTAGGAGTGATTAGCTGCACAAGTACAGATTGGAGTAATTTTTATGGATTAAACAGTATTTTGTCAAAAGAGTGAATCATGAGACCAAAGAAGGCAAGCAATGTGGTTAGGAGGGTATATGTAATTATTATTAGGATGAAGTACAGAATAAGGAGAGACAGTAGCTGGTTCAGTCTAATTTCAAAAGATTCATGGCTGGGGCATTTTAGGGATGAAGAGGAGTAAAAGGAACAAATAATACATCCACTCTACAACCAGTTCCAGTGCTTTGCTTGCTACAAGAGACCAAAACACCATCACTGAAGAGGGTTACATAGAAAGCTATGTCCTCAGATCAGATCCAGAATTCACTGAGAGAAAGAAAGAAAGGAGCATTCAGGCAAGAGGTGGATGATATCGGGAATTTTTTTGACAATGGGCCAAAATTTTCCAAGGGCACAGTGGCCAGATTTAGGAAGCTGAAAAGGGATGGAGATGGGAAAAATCAAGGGATGTTCAGAACCTTATGGGGGTGAGGGAGTAGGAGATAATGAATAACAAGGGTGCTCAACCTTGATCTTATTCTTATGTAACCTGGGTTTCCCTAAATCACCTCTAACCAAACATGTGATTTGGACGCAGGCAAGCCATATTTCTCCAGATTTCTCTATGCTTGTATTAGCTTCCTGAGGCTGCCATAAAGTTGGTGGCTTAAATAAACAAAGTTTTTCCTATCACAGTTCTAGAGGCCAAAAGTCCAAATCAAAGTGTTGGCAGGGCTATACTCCCTCTGGAAGCTCTAGGGAAGAATCTGTTTTTTGTCTCTCCCAGCTTCTGGAGGCTGCCGGCTTTCCTCGCTTATCTGCATCACCCCAACCTGCCTCCATTGTCACATTACCTCATCATCTTCTGGACAGTATTCTCCTTTTCTGTCTCTCATAAGGGCATCTGCCATTGAACTGAGGCCCTAACCAGATGATCCAAAACTTCTCATCTCAAGATCTTTAACTCAATTATATCTGCAAATATCCGTTTTTTTTTCAAATAAAGTATTGTTCACCAGTTTTGGACATTAGGACACAGACATATCTTTGGGGCTGGGGGTGTTTAGTGGAGGTGAGGTGGCACCATTCAATGTATTACAACACCCAATATATTTAGGGCCTCCAGGTTCACTCAGACTTTCAGTAATAGCACTAGGATTTCTTAGGAGTTTATGTGTTAGTTCACCCAGTCATACCATTTTCCCGATCCCGGTCTTTACTGGCCAAATTTGGTGAGGTCTTCTACCAGTGTCTTTGTTGTCTATGAAATTTCATCAGGTAACTTTATCAAAGAGGCCCCCGTAAGAACTGTGATGTCCTTCTCAAAGGTGCCATTTCATGGAAAGCTATCAGCATTAGTTTTTGTGCCAGTGTTGCCCTCCCCTGTACTACAACTGTCCTGGCCACCACAACCTCTACCAGCTCCTTCCTCTGGGCTCTGCTAACATTTATAAATAGGTACAAGCCTTTAAAGTTTCAGAGGAGCAAAGCTGTATTCTGTGGAGTCCTCCGTGGATGTGCGCCAAGCTTCAACAATGATCAGTTCATGGTCAATAGTGTTTCGACCCACATCACCACTTCAACGATGAAATATTTGAAGCAAATCTCTGGTATCATACAATTTTATCCATAAATATATCACTAAAATTTGATAATACTTAAATTGAATGATCTTTTCATATCAAATATTCAGCCCATGTTCAAGTATCCCTGATTTTCTCCATTTGGTTTATTGAGTCAGAATTTGAACAAAATCCACCCACTGTACTCAGTTGATAGTCTCTCTCTGTCTTTTGACAGTCTCTTAAATTTCTTTTACTCTATCATCTATGTTCTATCTCTATCTATCTATATCTGTACCTTAATCTCTATCGTTCCTGCTTGTCTTTTCACAATAACATGCAACAATTCACAGGTTTTTAATATACTTTTATCAGGAGGTACAAATGTCTGATAGCCTTCATTGAAACGATATCACAATCAGTTAGTAGATTCAATTGTTGACCTGATCCATCCATTATAAAGCCCCCATGCAGCTTTCCACTTAATGGTTTTAGTTCAGCCCTTGACAATCAATAACCAGGTTTAATATTTTGTTAGGGCTTATAAATTGATAATATTCTATCACCCCTTATTTATTTATTAGCTGGAATACTTCCATACAGAGAGACTTCCCTTTCTCGACTATTTGGTTACTCAAAGTAGAAGGTACTAGTCCTACAGAATAGATATGATACATACAAAATTCTTTCCCTTCACCAGGTTTCAGAATAGTTGATGCCCTGGGAATCCTCCAAAGGTAAAACAATGTGTGACTGTGTTTTTAGTATCATTATGAATATGTTAAAGTATATTTTGTTATCTTTCACACTGTTGCAGCAATTAAATATATAATAATCATGAAGATTGTACCATAAAAGTACATAAAGATATTCCTCATTCTTCTTTTATGTTTGCACAGTGCTCTCTTCTATTGTAGATATACCATAGTTTATTTATACAACCCTCTATTGATGAAGCTTTGGGTTATTTCCAGTCTTTAGCTGTTACAGACTTAATAAATCACTAATGCTTTAAAAAAATTGAATTATTCACAGCCTTTAGGATGATTTCTCTCCCAAGAGGCCATTTAATGCTTTATTTGAATACATGTTCACTCAACCTGGATTCTATTACAACTGCAGAGTTTTCATAATTTCAATTTTATATAGCATTTTGCAAGTATATAAATTATAAGACAAAGTATTTCATAAAGAAAAACTATGCTTAAAACCACTTGGAAAATTTCCAAAAGTTGATTCATTTTGACAACAAAATATTTTTGTGATGACTAATGTGCTGAGGAACTCAACTGAAAATATATCAGCTAGCCTTAAAATATGATTTTAAAATAATTTATACCCTTGTGGAAATCAAAATAAGAAAAAGTTGCTTGATGAGTTATTTGTAATCAGAATAGTATATGATTGTAATGTTAGGAAGTCAGCACTCTATGTGTTTTTGAATTTTTTAAAATGATATTTTATTTATAGTTGAAATCACAAACTTAACAATTTGGGGATTAGAATACAAAACTAAAATTGTGGTTAGATGCTAATCTTTGTGACATGGTGGCTGCCTGAATGTTAAGGAAACAAATGATAACTTTAATTTTAAAATAATTTTAACATTCCTAGTTGTCCATAGCTTTTTGCCTTAGTGTTGCATAGAATTTCTATTTCCTTTCTTTCTTTTAATAACTAATTATTTGTAAATATCTTATGAATTTTGGCTAATTTCTCCTCCTAAATTTTACTTCTCTTCAGCATGAAACTTAATTACATTTGTTAGAAAACCATGACATACATAAAGACTTCACATAAAAAATAATGGCTTTCAGAAGTCTTCTCCATCAGATGTACTGAGCAGAACAATATACAAATACAAAATATAAGAGAACCATTATTTATTAAAAATCTGTTTACTGAATCATAAATTATTTTTAGGTTTCTCCCACCCCTACCTTTTTTTTTCTTATAAGTGACAGAAAAAACAAATGTAAATTAGCCTAAGGAGGGAAAAAGAATGGGATGGATGAAAGTGATTAATTAGCCCATTATGGGATTATTGAGAAGTAGATCTAGCTTAAGGTGTGGGTCAAACAACTCAGGACTGAGACTCCCTCCATCTGTCGAGTCAACTTCCTTTATTATTAACTTTGTTCTCAAAAAGGCTTATTCACTACTGGTCTCCAGTGGGCTGCCAGCAACTCCTGGGACTGTGTAAGAGAGCAACAATCTTTTTTTAAAGGTTTCAAGAATATATCCTAGTATCAATTTCAACAAGATTCAGTATGAACCAACTGCTACAGCCAGGGGACTTGAATATGCTGATTTTCTTTGGCCTGAGAGTCTCACTAGAGAGCATGTTGTGAGAATCTGGGAGTGGTGGTTCCTAAATAAAAACGCCATCTTTCACTTGCAAGAGGGTGAACGGATGGAGGAAAATAATCAATAAATGTCTCAAGAGGTTCTAATAATTGCCAGTGCATTTTAAAAAACCTTCCTAATAAGTCAAACCAACGTTTTAAAAACAGTTTTGTCTCTGCTGACTTCATTGTATAGAAGACTTCCTAGTCTTTGAGACCCACACAGAATACTGCATTTTGCCTATTGATTTATTTATGAGCTGAATAGGAATGGGAAAAAGAAAATTAGACGTTGCTTTATTACCATGCAAACTTCTGCTTTCCCTCCCTTCTTTCTTTCCTTCCTCTTCTGTCACCCTTTCCCCCTTACTTTTCTTTTTATCTATTTCTCTTTATTTTTTTACTCCTTATTTCCTCCTCTCTTCCTCTATTCTTTCATCTCTGTTTTTTTCATTTTTTAGTTCCCCACTTCTCCCTCTTTTCCTGCCTTTTTTCTTGAATGTGTGTTTTTTTTCCCTCTTTCAATATCTGCTTCAAGCTCTTCACCTCTCATCTCTGAAATCTCTTTTCCATCTTTCTAACCCAAAGGGTATAGCCACCGTGACTGAACTCAATGCTTAAATTTCTTTTTGTGTAAGGAAAATGAGTGAGAGGCAGAAGAGACTCCCTGTGTGCTCTGAGTCCAGTTCTGTAAATTTCTTACACATCAGTGAACCCTGTCACTCCTATGTCTGAAGGATCTTTAAGTATTTTTCCCTCCATGTCATACAATAGAAATTCTTCTTACCAAGAACACTAGCAAAATTCAGTTAATTTAGTCTTAGCTTAATATTAACTACTTCATGGCACTTAACAATGTTTAATTTCTCCAAATTAAAGCACATTCTTTCTTAATTTTCAGAACATCATATTCCACTCTTAGTTGATTTCTCCATTTATATGAAACCATATAGCAATAACTGTCAGTGACATTCAATTTATGTATATATGCTCATATGGGTTGTCAATTTTCTTTTTGGGTTTAGGACCTTTTCTTCATCTCCTTAAGAGGAAGATACTATGCTATAAATATCCGTATCCCCAGCCCTTGGCAGAGTATTTTACATAAGATCTTGTGTACATAAATTTCTGAGAACCGGTTACTCTTTTTCTACCATGAAAGTTTTATGAATGATTAGTTATAAGGCAAGTGAAATATACATAAGAAAAAACTTTAAAACGTGTATGCATTTCTCTTTAGCAACAAGGAACAAAATATTATATTTTGCATCAATGGTTTGTATTGGAATGGATTGAGATTTAAAATTTGGTAACTACTTCACTAATTTCACTTCAAGATGCATTTTCTGAGCATCTACTCTGTGGCTCTTGGGTCCAATGCTGAAGTTATAAGTCTCAGTCTAGCTGGATGGCTGGAAGCACAGTTTTTATAATGAAGCAATTTGACCTTGAATCCTTGATCTACCACTTTCTCTTTGTGACCTTTGTAAAGTTGCTTAACACCTCTTCATTTTAGTTTCCTCATTTGTAAATTGGGGTTATTCATATATATATCTTGGAGGATTTTCATGAGGGATAAGGGTGATAGAGTACATGTAATAAGAATAATACATTTGAAAAGCTTTCTGATGTACACACCCTTGGTGGTCAGCTAATGAGTCTTCTGCATCTTGTTCACCATGAGGAATAAGCTCTGAGGCTGGATTTGGGAGGAAAGAGGCCATGTTGTACAAGAAGTGGAAAGCCAAAGACTCACACCTCTGGAAATACAAAAGAGAGGAGATGGGGGCAAGGAGATCTACTCTTTCTAATTCTTGAGGATTATAGGAGAAAGAGGAAGAATGAATGGAGAGTGACAGAGATGAGCGTGACTGCCCAGAGATACCTTTGGGGATAGAGTGAGGACAGAGTACAGGTATTTTGCCCCTTATGTTTTGGATTCAAGGAGGAGATTATCATACAGGTCACCTGCTGTATAAATCTGGTTTTGTTTTGTTTAAAATTTTTTTTTTTATTCAAAGTAGTGTACAGAAATAGCACCTACATGAAATTTCACTACCTACCCTTAGTGCCAAGTGGTATGAACTGGACAAGAAATTCTTACCTGCCTATTAGAAAAGTACTCAGAAGGTAACTGAGCATGTACAAGCAGATTATTATGGGGGCCTGATTAAAAGTAGCCTGGAGAACTTTATTTCACACTGCCAAATCTGGACTAGTAGAGGGAGACATGGCCAGATGGGTCTGTTACAAAAATGGAGGTGAGACTGAGATAGCAAAGGTAGGCCACCAGATCCTATTTCACCTGAAGTTTCCAATCCAACTCTTAACACCAGGAGTCAAATCTTGTAAGCAAGCACCGCAAGGTATTCAAATACTTAGGCATTGTAGAAACATCACTGTGGAGGGAGCTAATGAACAATGACTATGTCCAAAGATCTCTCCTTCTCTCCTTCCATGAAGACAGAGTAACTCCATTTCTATTCATATTTCATTGGTACAAGGCTTTACCTAAATGCAAGCAGAACTGGGAATTATCCCCAAAAAGCAGTCATTTCCCTGTTACAACACTATTTCATGGAAGAAAGAGCCTAAATGTTGGTGGACAGTTAGCCATCTCTGTCACATAACATATCCTCTCTGTACACTGCATGTGGAATATGGTATCTTGCAGGAGCATGTGTAAGGTCATTTTACTTACTTGGCTTAAGTAGAGAAGATGTCTTCATCTGTTTTTCCAGATGAAGGACAGAACTTAGAATTAGAAAACAAAACAAAACAAAACAAAACAAAAAACAACCAAACAGACAGACTACATCAAAAAAGGATATTGAGAGTAAATAGAAGATATGGAAGACCATATTTTGATTTTCTGGACATTGGTTTATAATAACAATATGGGTTAAATCCTGAATAAGAGCTAAGTTTAATATCTGAATCTTGGGAAGAAATATGTTTGGCAATGATTTTGTGATATTTTAATTTAACTATTTAACACTTTTGTTAAAGGCATAATTTACATGCTAAAAAATTGACACATTTTAAATTTACAGTGGGATGATTTTTAGTAAATTTTAAATGTTACTCAGCATAACACAATCCAGTTTTAGAATACTTCTAATGCTATAAGAAGTATGGAACTTCACTTAACAGACTATCACTGACCTGGTTTCTGTATTTATAAAAGTTTTGCCTTTCCTAGGAATTTTATAAAAATCAAATTATACAATCTATAATCATTTATGTTTTGCTTCTTTCCCTGAGCATAATGTTTTCGAGATATATCCGCATAGCTTCAAATATCAATGGTATTCTCCTTTTTATTGTTGAGTGATATTCTATTTAATGGATATAACACATTTTAGTAATCTATTTACTAGTTAATGGATATTTGGATTGCTTCATCTTGGGGGATATTATAAAGAATGCTACTATGCACATCCATATACAAGCTTTTATGGACATGTTTTCATTTCACTTTGGGTAGATGTACAGAAGTGGACCTTCTGGATTATATGGTATGTATATGTGTAAGATTTTAGGAAACTGTCAAACCATTTTCCAAAATGACTGTTATATTTTGCATTCCTATCACAGATAGATGAGGGTTTCATTTTCCTATATCCTTGTGCAACTTGATATTGTCAATATTCAAGATTATAGCTATTCTAGAGCATCTGTAGTGATATCACTAAATAATTATGTTTTTTGCATATTTTTATATGCTCATGAGCGATTTAAAAATCTTCTCTAACACAATATCTATTCAAATGCTTTTCCTTCTTATTATGTTTTGTCTTTATTGTTTAGTTATAAGACCACTTTTTATCATGCCAGTGTTTTGGCACCAAAAAAAAAAAAATTCACTTTTTATCTTCTAGACAGAAGGATTTTTATCAGTTATATGTTTTGTAAGTGTGTTCTTCTAGTTTGTAACCCCCTTTATTTTCATGTTCTCAACTGTGACTATTGAATAGTAAAAGCTTTTAGTTTTTATGAAATCCAATATATCAATATTTTCCCTCTGAGGCTCATGTTTTGGTGCTATATCCATGAAATTTTTGACATACCCAGAATCACAAAAATTTTTCATGTGTTTTATTTTAAAAGCATTATTTTAACTCTTATATTTAGGTCAACAATATGTTGATAAAATAATAAAATTTTTGAAATACTCTTGACAATACCTTAAAGAAAAGAAACATATGTATTTATAGGAAAAATCAATTTCATAAAATATTTCCCAGATTACCTATAATAGAGTTTAATGCCAAAAAAAAGTTCACCAATTTTTTGATAATGACCTTAACAAACTAATGCTAAAATTAGTAGGAAAAACAAGGTCTAATAATTCCTCTTAAAGAAGTGTGAGTGACTTGACTTTCAAAATATCAAATTTTATTTTAATGCTATAGTAAAGACAGTGTGGTGCTGGTTGGTAATAGAAAACTTACCAGTGAAATAAAATAGAAAATCTAGAATAGACTCTCATACATATGGAAAATTAGTAACTGAAGGAAATTGTATTGTAGGTCAATGGTAAAGTGAGAGACTCTCCAATAAATGGTTACCCATATGGGAAAAATAAAATTAGATACCTATTTCTCATCATATATACAGTGACCCAAAATAGTTAAACAGTTAATGAAAAAGACAATAACAAAAACTTTGGAATAGAATACAGAATATCAAAATATTCTTAAGGTAAATATAATTTTTTAAAGGATTTCAGAAAGTTCTAAATACACTCAGAGGTGATGTATTGAGTACTCTAATAGTAAGAAACTTGTCATTGAAAAGATATCATGAAGAATGTGAAAATGCCTTCTATAAACAGACCTGGGAAGATATTTATACAGTTATCAAATGATTAGTATTGAGAATATATAAAGAATTATTACATATTAGTTATGAAATGACAAGTAAAACACAATGAGAAAAATGGGCAAAGGATGATATGTAGAAAAATAAACACAGAATGAATCAGCACGTGAGTTACTAAGCAGCCTTAGAAATAAAAAAAAAAAAACACAAATGAAGACCATAGTGAAGAGTATTTAACATTTACTTGGCACAATATAAAAATTTTTAACAATGTCATATGTAATGAGGGTATAGACCTATGTGAACGATTATACATTGATGGTCAGAAAATAAACAGGTATATAAATTGCTACCAGCTTCACGAAAAAAATGTTTTATCTTGTAAAACTGAACATTCATATAACCTAAAATCCATCAGTTCCATGTCTGGGAATATAACCTAGAAAAATTCTTTGGCATGTACAAATAGACACAAGAATTTTTCCTGAATGTCATTTCTTTTTTAAGGCAAAGAAAGTGTCATCCCATTACTTTTAACATATTATATTGTCAGAAGGTTCAGCCTACGCTCAAGTGGAGATTATTAAACACAGGCATGGATATTAGGAGGCAGTGATATTTGGGAGCCATTTTAGATGTCTACCACAATAATTTTCTAGTATCTATACTGTTTAAAATCTATAATCCATTGACTTTTAATTTTATAATCCATTGACAACAACTCCTAAGATAATTGACTTTTGGATGAGATGAGGGGGAAGGGTCAAATTTCATTTTTCCCCTGTGGATGGATATCCAATTGCCCCAAGCACCATTTATTAAAAAGACCTTCCTTTCTTTACTTCTCTACAGTGGCATTTTTATCATGAATCAAACATCCATGTACGTTTGGATCCACATCTCAATTCTCTGTTTCATTAAATTATTTATCTACTTTGTGAAAATACCACATTGTTAACACCTAAATTACTACTGTTATATAATTAGTCTTACAAATTGGTAGTTTAAATTTCCCATTGTTGTTTTCCATAAAGAAAAGTCTTGATCATTCTCAACCCCTCTCAGTTTCTTTTAAATTTTGTTTTCATTTTTCATTAAATGGGATTGTGTTATATCTTTAGATAATTCTGTGAGACAATTAACATCTTTACAATACTGAGGCTTTCAATTCATGACATTTTTAATATAAAATGATTTTATAAGACTCCAATGCCCCATATTAGTACTAGTTCATCATTACAGCATGAGACTTGTATATTTATGAAAAATTCGTTTCTAGCATTTCTTCTAGACCCCAGTATTATCAACACCACATGTTGTTAATATAAGGTTAGGAAAACTGGAACAAACAACAAAGTGGAATTAATGTGTATAAAATAGATACTGTTGGCCACTGCAATTTTGTGTACCTACACATTTTTGTCTGCTTTTGTCTGGTGTATCTGTCTGTCCCTCTATGTTAATATACAAACACATACACACACATCTACACACACAGTAGCATTTGTTGTGTTGTTTTCTTTTGCTCAGCTAGCCAGAAAATTCATATTCTTATTTTGTCTAAAGAATTATCAACCTCAGAAATGATGCATTATAATATTTAATATGGCCAAGGATCTGATTGTTAAGAAAAAAACATCATTTTTCAGGAGAAATAAGATCAGCTAAATTACTATAGTCATTAGGCAAATGACTACTACCATGCAACATTTTACTACCTCACACTAAATATAACTGTTTCTAAAGACTGTTCATAGTTGCTTTTATGCTTTATTACATTAATTTTAGAATGAAATTGACATAATTGGTTTTTAGACACTTCAAGTAAACATTCAAATTAACAAATATTTATTGAGTACCTAATAAGCAAAAAGAACTGCATATAACATAGTAGAAGGAATAAATTAAAAAGTTAAAAAATTAAAAACAAACTTAGAAATATGTTCTTGAGAACCATCTGTTAGTCACGTTGTTTTCATAGTTATAGTCTTTGCAATATTTGTTTTTTACTCTAGTATCAAAAATCCAGCCTAGTGTAATAGAAGTTCACAGAAAATAATTGAATTATAAAATTAAGTTTGTTTTGTTCCGTATGTAGTAACCAGTTCATATGGTGACAGAAATCATAGCACTGTTTTTACATAATGCTCAGATATTATTAATACAAACTAAATTATAGCTGTGTGATAAAGTATATTATTATAAATAAGTTTGTTGATTTAGGGACAACTGAAGAGAAAAGGAAACTTCAAATCAGAGCCTGAAATATATAAATCACATCATTGGAACCCTAAACAATTTATCATTGAATTAAAAGAAATAGCAAATATAATCCCGTTTTTCCTATAACAAGTAGGGCAGTTTCTGTGAATCCTAACACCTGGTCATCAGTATTTTAAAGAAAATATCCATCTGCTTGAGGTTTGTAATGTAATTAGACACATTAGCACTGTCTCCTTAGTTTGGGAGCAATTTTCATGAGAAACTATTACTTATGAAGGCTGTGTAATGTCAGTAACTTTGAATCCACTGCTTAACATAAACACATCTTGAATTCTAATTCCTATGTGAAGGCTTTTATTAAATGACTTCTCTAGGTAGAATTTGTGGTAAGTCTGTTTTCTCAAAAGATAAAGCTGAATTCTTCAGTGAAGTAAGGGGCCTCTACTAGTGTTGTAAGTCAAAGACTACACTTGTTACAAGAAGAACTTTTCAGATACTAGATTAAGAAATAATTTTGCATAACATCATTGAGAGTAGTAAGCAACATATTTCAGCTTCCGATTTATTTAAAATTAAAATAAACTTAAATTTTAAAGAAAATATTAAAACAATAACACATCTATGATAGAATTTTAAATGTCTGTTATATGCCAATAGATCATTCAGTAGAAAGCATGTCATTTCTAAGGATATATAATCATTAAAGATTAAGTGCTTAATATAATTCTTAATGTTTAATCAGATCTTTAAATTTTTTATTTAATTATAAATCATCATTAAAATTGTTACAAAATGGCCAAATATTTTACTTAATAAATATAATGTCACTATACTCTTAAAATAGTGTTTAGACTCGTATCATAAAAATCTATGGTTGATCAAAAATAATAGATACAATAAATCTTTGCATTCCCTATACTAGTAGCAGCTTAAAAATGTTTCACGTAATAGATCTTACTAGTTAGCTTTTTAAATTTAGTGTTTATTTGAAAAGGAGACTTTAATGTTGAGAAATGCTGGTCTTCTTTTATATGGCTATTAACACAGCACCCACTAAAATTGACTCTGGAAAAGTAAGGCCATTTCAAAAAAGGTTTAGTAAATGATCCTCAGTTGAGTATTAATGTCTGTCATTTGGCATATAAAACAATAACTTTTTATTTTCAATTTTACGAAGTCATAAGATAACTTCTAAAGCAAAAAAAAAAAAAATTCAAGAAATAATATAATTAGCAGACTATTTAGAAACATGAAGAACCAAAACCAAACACCAAAACAACTATGGGAAATTTGATTTCAAACACTTTTATCAGAATAGTTTTCTAAGGTATAAGTGTTGTCTCTAATCGAAGCACTAAACTTCTTGCACTCTTTTTTCCTTTTTTCTTTTTTGCCACTATGTTAAGGATATATAATTTCTGTTGATTTAAGTATCTTATGTCAGGCAGTTAAGTATGCAATTAGCTTTAGTTTAAGTGATAGCAGCATGCTATAAATAAGATTCTTAATTGTGTTTGCAAGATTAAAATTCAGCCTCATTGTTTGTTCCCTTTATTTCTTTGGTGGCATTGTGGTATATTCACATTGCTACCTCTAAATGAATGTCAACTTGTTTTACCTCGACTGCAGCCGATCGATACTTCATTAGGCTGAATTGTCTTGTGCCCATGCAACCTTGAAGCTGTGGCTTAATTACCACCCGTATTATGCAGCGGCTCAGAGAGCTGTGCTCAGCTGTGTCAGTTTTGAAAAAAAATTTTTTTTTAAGCCATGGCATTACCTATATCTTGGGAAAAATGACCAGTTGGTCTCAAAAATAGTAATATTTGATAAATTAAGCATTAAGAATTTTAAAAAAATCACTGAAATACACAAAAAAGCACAAATACAGTATCAATTTCCAAACTCTTAGCATTTTACAAAACTCTTAGAAAGGAAATACAATTTTCATGATCAAGCCATTGTGCAGTTAAGATAATTTAAAACTAATGGCAAAATTGCATTCAGATGAAAGAGAGGAGAGGGGAAAGTGCAGTCAAATGGCAATCATGACAAATGACATCTCTTGTCCAAGAGTCATTTTTCCTCACTAGACTGATTTGTCATCCTCACTTTTGACATTTTTCATCCTGCTATGAAATCACACTGACAGAATAAGATATTTCTAGACTTAACAGCAGGCCACAGATGATGGTTTCATGCCTCCGTTTATTTATTTATTTAGTTTTTTGGTTGGCTGTTTCAATTTTTATTTTCAAGTAGCTAAAATCTAGATATACAAAACTTTGTTCTCACAGAATACTGACAGTTAAACAACTCCATGGAAGAAGGCTATTTTAAAATAAAATATGAAAGAATATGTCATATTGCTTAATTGACAGTAAATCTGTCCCCTGGTCACATTTAAAATGTACCAAAATACCAAAAGTTAAGTTTGGCATGGTATTTAGTGAACCTAGTAACAGTTCCAGCAGTTTATGCTGAAGTCCTGGAATTGGGATAGTCCCAAGGCAAAAAAAAAAAAAAAAAAAAAAAAAAAAAAAATCAAAACAAAGATTGTTCATCACCTCCCAGAGCCACTCCATTTAGATGGGAAATTAGCCTTAGAATTTGCATTAGTTTCCTAGGGCTGTCATAATAAAGTGCCACAGACTAATGGCTTAAAACAATGAGAAGTCATTCTTTCACAATTCTGGAGGCTAAATATCTTCATTTAGGTGTTGGCAGGGCTATTCTGCCTCTCAACCTTGAAGACGAATCTTTCCTTGCCTCCTCCTAGCTTCTGGTGGGTTACCAGCAATCTTTGGCATTCCTTTGCTTGCAGCTGCATTCCTCCCACCCTTCCACAGCCTATGGGTCAATGTAGGCTCAAGACAGCCTACTGAGCTTGAATTTGAGATGGGGTCCCTTTCTTCCTCTCCCCTTCCTCCCTCCCATCCTCCCTCCCTCCCTCCCTTCCTTCCTTCCTTCCTTGAGAAACACTCACTGAACAACTACCATACACCAGAAGAGCTAAGCTAATATTTAGGGACATTTGGGTCCATAAGCATTTTCCTTCTAGTTCATCACAGTTTAGTTTATAGATGGGGTGTGGGGAGCAAAGAGCTACGTGAACCAAAAAGGTTTCCTAAAATATGCTTCTCAATATCTAGTGGGCCTATATATCACTTGAGAATTTTCCTAAAAATGCAAATTCTGAGACAGTAAGTCTATTTGAGGGCCCAGGATTCTGCATTGGAAACAAATTTCCAGATGATGCCTACATTAATGTTTTGTGGCACACACTATGAATAGCAAAGTTAAAAGGCATGAATAGAGGAGGAAGGATTAATTCTAGTGAAAGAACTGGAAAATTCTCTAAGAATAGGGTTTCCTGTGATCTATATATTAAAGAACTAGCAAAAGGTTGTCACATATAGAACAGAGGCAAAACATAAAGAAATGTGCTAAAAGAATGACCTGAATTGCAGTGTGATCAAAGTGAGGTGTCCACAGTGAAGCGGAAGATGATGATATAGTGATAGATGAGCTGCAGCTTTGCGAACCAGGTTAAACAGCATAAACTTAACACTAGTCAATGAAGAAACAGAGTAATGTTTTTTTGTTTGTTTTTTCTTGGTGCATTTTTTTTTCAAGTTGAAGTATAGTCAAAGAACCAGAGCAATGTTACACAGAGCAGCTTTGTGTCAAGAAAAGACTGAATAGCAAGAATCTTCGTTAGAGTTTGTTGAACAAATATTCATTGACTACTAGGTGCCAAGTTCACTTTTCAGTTCATTCATGAAGTGCTAGTGAACAAGACAACATCTCACTCCACTGGGCCTTGTGTTCTAGTGGGAAGATGCAGTCTTCAGAAAGCAAGTCATCTCTTTCAGAAGAGGGGCATCAAGGAATCACATGGATTCAAAATGCTGATTAGATGGAAGGAAAGTAGGACACAAGATGTTACCAAACCAAACTTGGGTCTGCTTGCCTGCGCACAGTAAACCAATCTACCAACACTGGGTTGTAGTGAAGGAAAGTCCAGAGTTTATTGCAGGGTGCCAAGCAAGGAGTCCAGGGCAGCTAGTGCTCAAAACACCCAAACTATCTGATGGGTTTCAGTAAAGTATTTTTAAAGCCAAGGTGAGGGAGGAGCGACCCAGGTATGTGATCAGCTCATGCACAATTCTCTGATTGGTTGATGGTGAGGTAACAGGGCAGTGTCACAGGGGTTAACATTATCAAATCCTTAGGCACCATTAGGTCTGGCGCTGTGTGCTCATGGTCATAAAGTAGTTAATTTTTTCCATTTGGTGGGGGTTTTAGCATCTGTAAAACAACTCAGGAAATGTGCCTCAGATACTATTATCTAGGTACTAGTATCTAGGTACTTCATAGAGGAGCTAAAATAGAGGATATGGGAGGGGTCTGTCCTAGGAATGCCCCATAAATTCCTGCTTGGTCACAACTGGTGCTGTCACCATAAAGAAATGAAACAGATAAATCCATCTGCACACATCAAGGTGAATGCACACTTCTGCTGAAGTTTGTAGATAAACTGGTCTTAGATTCTTAGAACAGTAAGCAAATGGAAAGATGAAGCAATCTATTCTAGGGTAAACAAAAAGTATTACAAGAATAAAATATAATCATTGTACATGACCTGATTCAACTGTGTATCCTATATACACAATAATAATAATAATAATATGAACATAATGATTCACATAAATCAAAAATGTGAAGATAGGAGTTAGAAGGGTTTGGTAAGTGTAAGAGAGCTAATTTTTATTTTCAATTTTAAGAAATCAAATGATAATCTCTAAAGAAAAAAAAACATTTCAAGGAATAGTAGAATTAATAGACTATTTAGGAACAGCAAGAATCAAAAGCAAATATCGAAAGAAACAGGTAAGAGTTGAAAGTGGCTGACACTGGGGAATACAGCCAAAGCAGGAAACCATCACTGTAAGTCCCTGAAATGAAAATTCATGTGGATTTACTGCTTTGAAAACAATAAAATAAAATGTTGGTTCACAACCTCTGGAATTCCTTGGTGAAATTCAAAACTAGCCCTCATACATGGAAGACAAGAAGAGACTGAAGAAACAGGCAGACCACTCTGAATTGGTAGGCAGCAGTTTTAATAAGCAAGCGAACTTACTGAGGAGGCTTGCTTTAAGATGGCTGCAAAATGAGATCTCCAGAACTCCCGGCCCCAAACTTTAATATAGGGGCCTTACTGAGTCCCATTATATATTCAGTCCAGGTGATTTCAAACGACACATTATCTTTCCAAGGCTACATCCTTGAAATGGCTCCTAGTGTGGGAATAGTAGGTGAAACATACATTCCAAGGACAGGGGAGGGAGTATGGAGCCTTCAACCGCCCAGGTCCAGCTCAGGGGTCAACCAGCAATCACATCTTCTCAATGACCTCCTCCAACAAATGTTTTGAAAAATTTTTATATGAACCACAAGATAATAAACAGGGAGATGTGATAAGAGTCTACCTGGCTGAGGAGGGAAAGTTTTCACAACTTGAAGCCTAGGGAGGGGCAGGGGAGAGTCCTTCTAGGTGTTTATAAATGTAGGTGGGGGCAATATAATTTAGGGCATTGTTGCTCATATTGAGGAATTGTATCTGAAAATCAAGGGGAAGCTATCAAAAACTTTAAACTAGGGACATGCAGGTGAGCAACCAGATTCTTATTAAAAAAGAAGACTCTGGAAGCTGGATGATTCACGAAGGTGTTCTGTTTTAGGATAGGGGTGATGGTGCCCAGACCAGGTTTGTGTTAATGGAGAGGTAGAAGAGTCGTCACATTTAAGCTCTATTTTGGAGGCAGGAATTTCTGATGGAACTGCTGAAACACAGATGAAAAAACAAAACAAAACAAACAAACAAAAAAAAAACGATGAGAGCTGAAAATTACAGAGTTGTAGGAACAGCAGAGATGCCCAAATTCTAGACATTTTTGAAGCAGAATTTAGAGAGCCTGACAACTAATCAGATAATGAGAATAAATGTGAGAGTAGAGGATGACACAGATATTCCTAGCTTTGGATCATGGTAGAGGCAAGGCTATTGCCCCTCCTTGAAATATTGGGATAGATTGGGAAAAACCTGGAAGGCATTTTCTTAATAAAAAGCCAATCATTTCACTAGAACTATCCTGATAACAGTAGGTGCTGAAGCAACACAGTAATTTTTGGAATCGTTCTACAACTTTCAAATGAAACCTGTTGGAAATTCTTTTGCTTAAATTTGGTGTCCTTACACTAGATTCAGTGCCCAGGTTGTTAAAATATTATATAGCAGAAGGACTGTTATTCTCTTAATCTTATAGGCTCTTGAAATTAAAATCAGCTTTGCCTCTCCAGGAGGCTTTCCAAGATCACCAGCTGGGTCTGACCCAGGCTCCTTTCAAATGACTACTTTTGCTCTGGGTCTTGGAGTATGTGAGATTTTGTGTGCACCCTTTAAAAGTGGAGTCTCTATTTCCCATAGCCCTCTGGCTTTCCTGAACCTAAGCCCACCTGGCTTTCAAAGCCAAATGTTCTGAGGGCTCATCCTCCTGATACAAAACTCCAGGCTGGAGAGCCTGATGTGGGGCTCAGATTTCTCATCCCTTGGGGAGAACCTCTGCAATTGTAATTACCCTCCCTTCTGTAGGTTGTCTACCCAGAGGTATATGTCCTGAGTGTACTGCAACTCTGCCCCTCCTACTCATCTCAACTTGGTTCCTTCTTGATTTTTAGCTATAGATCTTTTCTGTTAGGTTCTGGACTTCTTCATCGATGGTTGTTCTGCAAATAGTTGTGATTTCCATGTGCCCATGGAAAGAGGTGAGCTTAATGTCTTCCTGCTCTGCCATCTTGGCCTTTTGTTAGACTTCCTTCTAAGCTAGAGAAGACCAAAAATGCATCTAGAGTGGTGGTTCTCAAACCTTCTATGAAATCCCTGATGGTGAATTTTTACTATAGAGTTTTGTTTTGTGTAATTGTGAAATGTATTCTTGGAAAATCACGTGTGTGTGTGTGTGTGTATGCACATGAGTGTTTTAATATGTCTTTTCTGGTTTTGTATTGTATGTAGTAGAAACTGTACACAGAGTAAGCAAAGCTTCTGTGTTTGTTAAGCATCGTTGTTCTTATGCAGTATGTCCTGAAATAAAAGTTAGAAATGTTCAGCTTTAAAATTCTGTTTCTTTTAATGAAAAAAGAATGTTTCCCCTGAAATAATTCCACTTTTTAAAACCAAACTGTAACACTTTCAGAGATAAAAGTGGGCCTTAAAAGTAAAATTCAGTTCTTTTGAAAATCAAACACTTAACTGACTGAAGCACCCTATCTGCTTCATTCGGTTATTTCCTGTATCATTTATATATACATGGACTTTTTCTGTACTTAACTCTGTGCCGGACTCAGCTATAATTTGAAGATATGACAGTACATTACCTGGATTCTACTTTACGATGCTATTTCCCATTTATTCTTAATCTTTTTTTTTTTTTTTAGTCATTGAGTATTTAGGACTTATTGTATAAAATGACTTAGTCAATTTGTCTTTTAAATTACATTTTTAAGTTTCTATTTTTATTTCTGTGATGTTATGGTATCTGTTAATTATATAACTTTACTATTATGCCCATTGGTTTGATTAATATAAATTATCATTATATTTATCCTGAAACTGTTAGATTATACATTCTCAAGAAAAGGCTTCTGCCATTTAACCCCTCACATTTTCTAGAACAACCTATGCTGTGGATTTATTGTTTGCATACTGAATTTGATTTTTTCTCTGTCCTCCACAGTTGCTATTTTTAACATTCAGTTGTAGCATGGATATACCATGTAAAGTATTTCTTTTTCAAAAAATAGATCCATATGTTTATGTCACATTTCTGGTATCATTTCAGATAGCATCAAAGATTTCTCTGAGAATATATCTTATACTGTTTTTAGAATATATGTGCTAAAATAAAAATAAATAACTTTTTTGATATAACTCTCATAGGGTCTAATTATAGGAGAATAGAATAGAATAAACTGGATAATCATTTTTTATAGGTATGGTCTGTAACTTTAAGGAATACTTTGTAAGAACTTATTTCTTTAAATAGCTTCTATTTTGTCATATTTTAGAAAATTTAGCTGAAATTTTCTTCTATTTTATTGGTTTAAATAATATGCCTTAATTATATTGATTATTAGGTAAAATCTACTATTGATTCTAGTACTCAGTCTTTAAACTTTATTATTTAATTTTATTATTAATTCACATTTTCATTAATATTGTTGTAGTTAATGCTCACCAAAGTTATTTGCCATATCTGTAGTTGAAAACTAAACAATTGATTTTGAGATAAAATTTTAAATGATTTTCCTTTTTAAAAAGTTCTTACCCAAGCAAGAACATATCTGCTGAAGTCTGCTGAAATGTCTCACAATGAATGAGAAAAGTCAATGATTATTGAAACTATACAGTTAGGGGTTGAGTTTTTGAATTTAATTTTGAGTCCATAGCTTACAACAATAACCTGTTTAGGAATATCCTGCCTTCTGCATGCTCAGAGGAATGATGAATGGCACTGCTGAAATTTTACTTGGTCATACAGATCCAATCTTAACTCCCTCATCACAATATATGTTCAGGAAATCTCAGATTTGTTGGAGCTGGACACAGGTGAAGAAAGTCATGATAACAGCATTTCCAGGTTCTTAAAACTTTTTCACTGTTTACAGGAGGTGAGTCCCATGAAAGATAGCTGTTTTATTAACTGCTGTGCTACTAGCACATTGCATTTACTCGGTGCTCAGTGAGAACTGTGGAAATGAATATGAAAGGAACCTTCAGAACGTTCATTTACCATGAGCTCCTCTTTTTATCTTCTAGTGCAATGTTAAGACACTCAGAGGACCCAGACACATATTACACACCACCTTATACATAAATTCTAAATTAATTCCAATATATAAAATCCAAAACTTGTATTTATATTGAAATTTAAAAAATAACCTTTTGTTTTATGTTTCTCACTACAAAATTGTAGGTAAGACAGTCTAAGGTTATATTTTAGGGGATTCACTATGTCTACAACTGGCTGATTGATGCCCTTCTCTTATTGTCTTGAGTTTGCAAAGTGTAACACAAATTTTAGAAGTGATACTTGTAACTGAAGCTGTGCTCTGTAGTTTAAAATTAAAGGATTTGTTTTTCTTTATTTTAAAATATATATATTTAAAATTTTGATAAAAATCACTTTCAATCCTAGCCTTAAAAGTTTCTTGAAATAATAAAAGCACAGGCTTAACATATTTTTAACATTTTTTTTTGATTTATAATCATTTTACAATGTTGTGTCAAATTCCAGTGTAGAGCACAATTTTTCAGTTTTACATGAACATATATATATTCATTGTCACATTTTTTTCTCTGTGAGCTACCGTAAGATCTTCTATATATTTCTCTGTGCTATACAGTATAATTTTGTTTATCTATTCTACAATTTTGAAATCCCAGTCTCTTCCCACCCCTGCCCCCTTGGCAACCACAAGTTTGTATTCTATGTCTGTGAGTCTATTTCTGTTTTGTATTTATGCTTTGTTTTTTTGTTTTTGTTTTTGTTTTTTAGATTCCACATATGAGCGATCTCATATGGTATTTTTCTTTCTCTTTCTGGCTTACTTCACTTAGAATGACATTCTCCAGGAGCATCCATGTTGCTGCAAATGGCATTATGTTGTTGGTTTTTATGGCTGAATAGTATTCCATTGTATAAATATACCACAGCTTCTTTATCCAGTCATCTATTTATGGACATTTAGGCTGTTTCCATGTCTTGGCTATTGTAAATAATGCTGCTATGAACATTGGGGTGCAGGTGTCATAGGGTTCCTTCTGGATATATGCCCAGGAGTGGGATTCCTGGGTCATATGGTATGTCTATTCCTAGTCTTTTGAGGAATCTCCATACTGTTTTCCATAGTGGCTGCACCAAACTGCATTCCCACCAGCAGTGTAGGAGGGTTCCCTTTTCTCCACAGCCTCTCCAGCATTTGTCATTTGTGGATTTTTGAATGACGGCCATTCTGACTGGTGTGAGGTGATACCTCATTGTAGGCTTAACATATTTTTAGTGTTTATAATGGGTTTTTGATATTTCTTTTACATTTTTACAATGGTCTCTTGAAATGGCTGGACAAACCCCCAGAAACCAAGTTTAGGCTACAAACAGGTAAAGATGATTTTTATTTTGAGGAAAATTAATTGGTCTGCAAAGGACAATGAGGGAAAAATTAAATTATTATATGAGAGATTCATGAATTTGTCTTAGTTGCCTGCACACTGTTTTCCAAAAGAGTTTATTTCACAGGTATGAAAACGTAGATGCTCAGGATGCAAGATAAGGATGCCCACTTTCGCCACTTTCATTCAACATAGTTTTGGAAGTCCTAGCCATAGCAATCAAAGAAGAAATAGAAATAAAAAGAACCTAAATTGGAAATGAAGAAGCATCTCCAAGTACTTTTAGGAGTCAGCTCACAGTGTGTCTTGACCCTGGTGAAATAGGAAGGTAAAGAAACTATATTGGAGGAAATAATAAGAGTTGAGATAAGGGAAAGAAAAGGATACCCTTATACCATGCCTTTTCTGGGATTTGGTGATAAATTACGAGCTTAAATATACAAGTTTCAGAAGAAACAAGAACCCATCCATCTGGAGTTCAAATTAGAATTGCTTTGCAGGCCAGTTCCCCAGAAAGTCCTGTGAAATGAGAAAAGCACAACAAAATTCTTCGTTTGGTAGAAGAGAGTGTCTAAACCATGCATCTATTCTCATATCAAATGGTATATGTCTTACACTTTCTATCTACACACACAGAACACAAACCATAAATCAATGGGAAAACTTGGCTGGAAGTGGCTCTTGGGAGCTACAGTGTAGTGAATTAGATCCTGGTTGAGAGTTGACTAACCATGTAAATGGGTCACTGAACATTTACTGACTCTTACTATGCCTAATTATGTACCCCATATTATTATACTTGGGAAAACTGTAGAATTGATTGTCAAGATTATGAAATTCCACACAGTGTGTCCCTACTGCTCTCAGGGAAGCAATGCAGGGCTTTTGATAATATTGTTTAAATTCATCTGCCTTTTATCCCCACAGATGCTACTCAATGTGAGGACCAAGGAAGCCCCAAAACACCAGAATAGTTTATAAAATTGTCTGCAAGGATTTGGATAGTATATGAAAATGAAAACAATTAGGATAATAATATGATTTCCATGTAAAATAATGTGATCATGTATGAACAATCAAAATACCAAAACATAGACAATAAAGAACTACACAATGTTGAAAAAAACATAAATTTGGAAGATAAAATGTAGTGTATAACTCTGCAACTGGAAATCACTTTAAAGCTGTTTTTATTTATTTACTTACTTATTTGTTGGTGGGGGAGGTAATCAGGTTTGTTTATTTATATATTTGACGGAGGTACTAGGGATTGAACCCAGGACCCCGTGCATGCTAAGCAGGCACTTTTACCACTGAACCATACCCTCCCCTACCAAGCTGCTTTTTGAAGAAGCTTATATAGAGAGGTAAACTCTATTATTTCCAGGATTACATATGCTGGAGGAAAGATAATCATCAACGTACATTTTATGAGGCTTTGATAGCATTTTAATAATTTGATGCTTGATATTAAGTGATTCTTTCTGGGCTTTTCTAACAGACTGGCTCTTGCAAACTTTGTACTTGAGATGTAGGAAGATTTTATTCATGCATTAATTAATGAACGTTTACTTCTCACAAACAGCTGATTTCTGTCCTACACTGAAATACCAAAACACATCTGATGTTCAATAAATATCTAGAGTATATTTATCTACTTTAGAAAATATGCCTTAAATTCAGTCATTTGTAACTACAAATCTCACTTTCAAATAAAACTATTTTAAATGTATTTTTCATGTTTATATTATATAAATATATATTTATATATTAAAATATTTTATATATTATTAAATATGACCTTTTCTCTATCACCAGCAATTTTATATTTTAGAATTTATCTTCACAGTTAAATTTCATTCTTCATCCATACAAAATCTTTAAATTCTCCATTTTAAGCATTTTTTTGTAATCCAGGTTGAATTAATTCATTTGGTATATAGTTACTTAGTTCCTAATACGTTAAAGCTGTGTAGAAAAAACATTCATAGCTGGAAGTTTTAAAGAGTTTCTTGACTCAATTCAAAAGAATAAACTAGGTTAAGGTCATCAGTTTGTATATCACTTACTTTATATTCAAAACTCATTATGGTTATATTTAATACTTGAAAATATACTGAAATATATTAACATTGCAATGTTCTCAGAGCCGAGCAGCCTTGCACTCTGTGAATTACCATGTGATTTCAGACAGAAGAAGAACGTGATATGACCCAGAGTATCTGAGCCCAGACTATCTTGGCTTATCTTCACCAAAAGAGAGGCATTCAGGAGGAGGTGGAATTGGTCTTTCACTTTTTTTTTTTTTTCTGGTTGTGCATTATCCTCCCTCCATACTCTTCTTTTCAGATAGTAGTTTTCACATTTTGTTTCTGTTTTTAAATCATTTCAGCATTCTACATTACACAGTTTTATAGTTTTGTCCAACCACTTTTGACAAAAATTTTATTTGAAAGGAATCATTATTAAATTTACTCATACACAAGTAGTACTAATGATTCGTACTTGAAAAATATTTTGAATTGGTCACAAAAGCCCAAATGTCATTATCCTTTAAAATATAACAAAGACAAAATGCAAGAGATGTTCAAATCCATCATTATAATTAAACTTTGTTTATGGACAGAAGCAATAAGGGTATAAAACATAAAATCAGATGAAAGTTTCATAGAGATGGTAAAGTTTGTGCTTCATTTGGGCTAGAAATTATCTTTAGGTAATAAAACACCTTGAAAACATTAAAACAAACAAAAACTTGAGTTATATTACTGTCAAACATATTAAAGTCCAAGGAGCAACTAGTATGGCTCGTCTTATAAATTGTCTTTACAACTTTATTGAGATACATTTCATGTATGTTAAAATTCACCCATTTAAAGTGTACAGTTTAATGGCTTTGTATATCCACAGATTTGTGTAACTTTCCCACAAGCCACTTTAGACATTTTTATCACTCCCTCCAAAAACTCCACACACACTCCCATTCTTTTTCCATTCCTTCAAGTCTCCCAGCACCCCCACCCTCCCTGTCACCTAAGCCCTAGGCAACCATTAATCTACTTTCTCTCTCTATGGATCTTCTAATTTTGAATTTTTGGAATTATGTATATGCTGTTTTTGTGACCGTCTTTTTGTCACTTAGTACAGTGCCTTTAAGGTTCATCTATGTTGCAGCATGTATCAGCTCTTCTTTCTTTTTATTATTAAGTAATACTCCACTGCATTAATATCAATATACATTGTTTCCCCATTTACCAGTTGAGGAACATGTGGGTTATTTCCGCCTTTTGGCTATTATAAATAATGCTTCCATGAACATTCATGTATAAATTTTTGCATAGATATGTGTTTTCATTTCTTTGGGGGTATATACCTAGAAGTAAAATTGCTAGTCACGTTGTAACTCTAAATTTAACATTTGAGAACTGCCAAATTGTTTTTCAAAGCACCATTTTATTTTCCTACCAACAACATATGAGGGTTCTCATTTTTTTGATCTGTGACCAGCACAAAAAAATACCAGAAATAAAAGCAGAACCAGCTTTTTGTTAAGCAAACATCACATCCTATCCTTTCTACTTTAGTAATAAGTGCCCAGATTTTACAAGCCACATGGGTGCCTGATCAGTTGCTCCTCTGCAGTTGCATGAAGTTACCATGTTTTATTCAATGAAATATCTGCAGTTGTAATGTATAAAGCTCCAGGTCTTATCATAATAGAAACAGAGTGTCCTCCTCTTCCTTCTTCCCTTTTTTTTGTTTTCAGGGAATGCAGATCTTGGATTATAGAAAGGAAGCTCTGGTTTGAGAACAGAAGCAACAAGATAGGAACCTGCATTCCTGCCTCTATGGAGATGCCGAGATGCCGTTATCTACTTGAAATATTAGGTAAGTCAAGACTTCTCAACTTTAAAATGCATACAAGTCCCTTGGATATCTTGTGGAAATTCCGACTTTAATTCAGAACATCTTGGTTGAAGCTGAGGCACTGCATTTCCAGCAAGTTTCCAGAAAATGCTTATGTTTTTGGCCCAAGGACCATACTTGGAATATCAAGAATGTAAGACACTTACTCCTGTGTCTTATGTGAATCATGTAAGAAAAAGAAATGTCTGTTTTGACTAAATCATTGTTATTTTGGTCTGTGTTGTGGTGGAGAACTTGAATACTCCTATTATAATATTTGAAAGTCTTAGCATAGTGCTTGCCAGAGGAGAAATCCCAATAAATCATTAACATTACTTGTATTAGCACTGTTAAGTTAATAGGAATTACTGAAAAATAATGATTCAGTTTAAAAAACTTACAGGATTTTCTATCGAACAACTTAAAAACTATTTTCCAATTACACCATGTTCTCTATAGGTGTGCACATTCAATCATTTACACACGTGCATAAATATACTTAAATATTAGATAGATATGTATGTGTGTGTGTGTGTGTGTGTGTGTATTACTTGCATGCTGGTACATCAAGTAGTATTCCTTAAAAGCTAGTCCTGCCTAATATTTAGAAAGCAGTCTGTAATCACATTTCTTTCTACCACAAGTGATGTGTGAACTACAATTAGGAATTGAGAAATTCCTCAGAGATTGGGTCTGAAGCACAGCCATTATGAATTGCCCATGCATTGAAATTTAACCTCTTATCCCCATGGAAAACTCAAGGAATTAGTATTCAGTATTATTGGATAAGAATTTAAATACATGATTTAGCTGTGGCTTTAATACAATTTAGATTGTAAATTATAAGATATCATGTACCTCAATTATGCTACATAAATAATGGATAGGAAGAATAAAGGTAGAGAAAATGATTGGACCAGTAATTTTAAAAGATCTAATTTGATATAATCAGAAAAAAATTATTTAAGGCAACCTGTATATACTGCTAAATGATTTGGGATTTAAAAAAAAAAAACTTCTAACTAAAATTACTCTCTATAGGTCCATAATTCTCCATAGTTTTTCAGGGAAATATGTAGTGTCTAAATGGATAATTATGATCTAATTATTTTTCAGTGACTATTGTTAAGCCATTGGGAGATTAAAAAATAGTTCAGGCATTATATATTAGTAAACAAGTATTGAGGTATCTATTTCCAGTGATTAAAAACAGTCATTTGAATTATTAATTTATGTTATCAGTGGGCACAGGGCTACAAAGCTGAGAAACAAAGTATGTAATTGTTTAGTGAGACATAGTAAGTAAATGCTTATCTTTGGTAATGTGAAATTAAGGAAGAATGAGCTCTAAAATAATTAAACATAATAATTATTTGCATAAGAGTAAATGGCCTTATAAGTAATATTTAGTCTATGTAAAATAACAAATGAAATTTATATTAAACTATGTTTTTGGCAATGTTATAGTTTCAGTCTAAATCACACTAATTCTGATCTTCAATTTTTCTCTCTTCTCTGTCTCTCCCTTTCACAAGTCAGCTCACTGTATCCTGACTTTTGTTCATACAATTGTAGAAACACTGTTTATTCAGAGGTCAAAATGATGTCTTAGTTCCCCAATTGAATAAAAAGCTTATAGTTCCATTTCATTTCTCTGTTGCGTGTTCTCGAAATTCCCTCCTCCCTGAGCTCCTGCAATTCCACTTTTATCTACTTCTCTGCTTCCTGTAATTCTCCTTCCCATACATCTTCTGTCTGTTATTTAAATACTGCCAGTTCCCTTTCTCATTCTCCTTTCTTTCCACCTGTCTTCTGTGTTTCTCAGACTTATTTTGTTCACTGACATTGCTGAGATTCCAATGATCTATGACCCTTCTCCCTAGAGAGAAATAAGCACACACGAAATTTTAAGTGCAATTTTAGGAGATTCAAAATCCCCCAAAAACCCAATGTAGGATATCCCTGATTAAGACACTGCTCTATTGAGCATTCTGGTAGATTCATATGGCTTTCATGACTATGTGTATATATATATATATATATATACATGCTGACAAATTCCATAGCTCTTTTCTAGTTCAGTCCAATGGCTCTAACAATAGCTCTGACTTTCAATGAGATAAGCTCGTTTGGAAGGTTAGGCTGATATCTCAAACTCAGCGTATACCCATTACGTGAATTTGCCATAGTCCCTCCACTAAAGCCTCCAGTCTCTTAGTTGATGACCTCATATGCACTAAGAAGTAGTCTTATCCTTGACACATCCTTCTTCTTAACTCTATAACGTAGAATAAATCACCCAGTGTATTTTGTTGATTTTTTGTTTCTCTAAAATATTGCTTACTTTTTTTTTCTGTCATCGTCACTCCAGTCTCTGTCCAAGTTCTCTGTATTTCCTAAATTATTACAAAAGCATCTAGTCTTATTCTCTCTTCTCAGAGCCACTGGGTTTGATCATTTTAACTTGCTTAACAAGCTTCAGTGGCTCCCCATTGTCTATAGAATTAAAAAAGAATAAAAGAAACAAAAGAAAAAAATACATGCTAGCCATCTAATTAATGCACCAGGTACAACACCACATATCTTACTCAACATTACTTTTTTGCTAATAACTAGTAGAGTAAGGATTTACCTCAGATCTCTCTAACATTGTGCTCTTTCTACTGCCTGACAGCCTCAGTGAATTCCAGTCACATCATGGTACAGTATGAACCTCCACAAGCCGACCCACCGCAGGCAGACATGGGTTTCTGCCATCCTAACGGCCATCTTGAACTCTTTTATCTCTTCACCCTGTGAAAAAGGCAGATAATCCTTTTCCTTCTTCCACTGTAAATAGAGGTGATCATGTGATTCACTTTTGGTCAAAGAAACCCCAAGGGTTATCTGGACAGGAGTTTTCTCCATGATGAAGAGGGAGGTATGTAAAGACATCCACTTTCACTCCCTTACTGACCTTTCTGCTTTGGCCATTGTAAGGACACAACGTCTGCAGCTCCCATGACCACCGTCTGATCACTAGGTGAGAAGCCCAAATACGAAAATCAACATTTTCATGTGGGAGGGAGACGATGGAAAGAGCCTGGATTCTTGATGACATCATAAAACTCCTGAGCTAACTCTGGACTGCAGGTTGAGCAAATAATAAACTCTCTCTTTTTTTTTTTTTTGTAATGGTTTAAACCACTGTTAGTGGTTTTCCTGTTAACTGTAGCATAAACCATAGTAAATGATAAGCTACTATCCCAGTATCATCGATTTTAATTTTCCCTAGTGTACCGTATCTGCAAATAGATTTAAGTACCATTTTCCCAACAATCAGGGGCATTTTCATACCTACATTCATTGTAGGATAGCTTCCTGCCCAGATTCTTACAACATACTTATTTTTCTGAACAACAAACTTCTACCTGCTCCTTTGATAGCCAGTAAAATTTCACCTCTTTCAAATCCATCCTTTCCGTGATAAAAACCTTCTACATCAGCATGGTCCACTGGAAAAAATAGGGGGGACTTATAAAGTTGTCTCTGTTTGCATAACTGTCCACCCTCTTAGACTCTGTTTCCTCAAGGCTGAGGATTTTATTCATGGGTTTCTCCAGTTTTACCAAGTGCTCCTATTTAGAGCACTGGAAGTGATGGAAGGATATGTGAATTCAAAAGCTTGAGTCACTTTGGGATTTCATTTTAGCTTTTCCCATTTTTGTTGTTATTTTATTTTCAAAGGGTTAAAATTATTTCAAAGAAATTTTCTAGGTCATTTTCTAGGATCACCCACTTCCAAAGGAACAGAATGTGAACCTGTTATGTTAAAAATGGATATTTTTAAGAGAAAATTCCCTTCCCCTGTAATAAGAGGGGATCTCTGGGCTTTGACTATCAGCCACTGTGTCCTTAAATCTTTCCTCTGAAGCTGTGATACAGGACGAGGCAGATTAACTTCCTACTATACTTGTTACATATCATCTCTCACAAGACATACAATTTATCACTACATTATAATAGCAATTTAGCTTGTCTCCCTTGTTAGATTTTAAGCTCCTTGAGGTCAAGCATTTGGTCTCATTCACTGTTGTATCACCCACATTTTGTACACATCTTGGTCCATATTTACTAACCTAAGTACACCTTTCTTTCAAATGTATTCTGAAGTTATAATACCAAAATACTTCATCTCTACAAGTTTGAAGTTTACAATTTAAAGTCAAATATACCCATGTAAATATTTTATAATTGCATGCATTGAATAGCTCTCCCCCACCAAAGCTAATTATATTAATATCCCAGAGTTTGTTACTAATTCAGTACAGATGTCTTTTAAGAGATGCATAGGACTGAGTTGGCAATGTTGTCATTCACCCAGGAAAGGGTAACTCAGACAAGACAGGACTTAACCTACCCCTGGAGACTACACCCTAGCTCTGCAGGGCATTAAGCCCTCGCCAATTTCTATAATCTCTTTTCAAAGATTGCAAACCTCATCTCCCCAGGGTTTACAATCCCTGACAGTCTGTAAAGCAGCAGGTATAAATTCTGCTTCTAATTTGTAATTACTGGGTCCACATCCCAACAAGCTAGATCAGACATTATTGAGATTGCCTTTATTTAATTAGTGGACATGCTTCTCTCTAAATATAAAATAGTACATTGAAATATAATGACATGAAGCCTTTAGGTTGCTTTTTAGGTGTTTTTGTTTTTTTTTTCTAATTGTCCTGTTCCCTTGCTGGGTCTGTATTCTACCACAGCCTATTACCACTAATAATAGTGCTCGATTCTATGCATATTTTAAAGAAAATTTGTTTTTGCTGGGAAAAAAAAATGAGGAGAGCAGGTTATAGAATGGAGACTGTCAGATCTTGAGTTCTTATCCCTTCTCTGAGAACAGTCCCTATTATTAATGTATATTATTACTTCAAGTATGTCAGAAAAGGAGACAAACAGTCAGAGGCAGGAATTTCTTCCTAATTCACTCTGCCTAGCCAGCAAAATGCAACGCAAAATTATTCAGGGGAAAAATACAATTTTCTGTCATCTCTGTCATACACTGATAACAAAGCTACAGGCTAATATGTTTTGATATTTTTGTCACTCGTTTATCATGTGACCTTTCATGCTATCATTAATACAGCTGAGGGACAGAGCAGATACACTGAAATAAGGGTGTGGAGAAGTCAGATTGCTTCTCTAACAACTGACGGTCAGTCACAGCAATTTATGCTTTTCTCCAGAACAGCCCCTACTGAAGAAGAGGAATTGTTATTAAAATTTGATATTACTGTCTAGGTCCTGCCACCTAGAATTTGCAACTTTTAGCAATGATGGGAAATCTGGAGGGTTAATAAATTTCCCTTTGAATTATGATATTAATACAATACAACGTGCCTGTTCAGATATTCAGAGCATATATATGAAAAAATGTAACCTAGACGTTTGAACATTGACTATTAGTCATACTCTGATTTGGTAAATCCAGAGAGCACATTCAAATATGATTGTTGAAATTGCTCTGTATGTGTGCAGCAAAAACTGTTGATATTTTTAAAGTATAGATGAACCAAAATAATTTGTGGTGCTGGGGACTGTGGTATGAATACCCAAAAGTTTAATACATCTTCTGTTTTCTTTGATGATAAATGATACCTGGTTTAAATTTGCATGCAGCCTAACACCATTTCTGACAATGGTCTAGTTTTTATGTTGCCCGTGGAGGCTAGACTGTTAAAATTCCAATATAAAACTAATTTATACTTGACATTAATGAGTTAAGAAATGTTTTATATAGTATATCAGGGCAGGGAGAGAACTTTACAGGGATATACTAAAATCAAAATATGTCTGAATACTACTATTATGCATAAAAATAATTTTTCCCCCAATTTTAGCTAAATACAAGAACAAAACTCTGTTTTTAATGTTTATGTAAAGCAACCATTTTGCCTTCTTGTATACCATATAGAAATATGATAAAATGAAGGTAAAGTATTAACATTTTAAAGGCATGCACATCTGTTAAAGGTTATGAAAAAAATATAGGGTTTTGTTATAAAATTATTAGTAGTAATCTAAGCTAGCTCTTACTAAACAAAAAAATTTGTCTCTTTGAAGAACATTTTAAAAATACAAATAAATCAGAAAATGACCTTTCCATAAGAAAAAAAAAAAAAAACAAGTAAGGATGACAGTTTTATATAGAAGAATTGTTAAGTAGGTCCCCGAGAGACTGTGAACATGTATAGTGAATTCTTAAATCTTATTTTAATATGTATTATGTAAGTTAAGGAGCATTTTTTAGGCTCAAAGTCAGTACTTATTGACTGCTCTGATAAAACCATTAGCATAATGGTTGTAAAAAATTAATGTTATTATTTTATTTTGAATTTTTGCTTGTTTTATGTTTATTTTAATATTATGGCAAAATAAGATAAATTTCACACTTCAAATGTGCTTTATAAGTAAAAATCATTCATGTGTGTACTTTATTAGTAATACATTCCACTTATAATTTTATCTAATTTTATCATAAGTATTTTATTGTATGTTTATTTTATTGAATACATGATTTAAACTCATATGCATCTGTGAAAATATGTTCATATTATAAACAAATGTAGAACATTTTAGTAAAAAACTATGTGAGTGCACCTATGTTAATAGAGAATTATTAGGAAAATGTTAGCTTTGTAAATCACAGAATTTATTTCATTGAATGGCTTCTAACCAACTTTACTAATATAAACTATGTAATATCCTTAAATAAAAATTAGAGCATTTGACTTACAGAAGATGACACATAAACATATTTTAATATAATGTTCAATTCTCACTTAGTATCCTTTCATTATACAGCACTCAAGTAAGGATTTGCTAAGACGAGTTTTCATATAATTTCTCTATCACAACACATAACTTTGACATGAGAGACGAGATCCACCTGGAGGGTTAGGGGGGATTCAGCGCATGCCTGGTTCATCCCCGTGAATCCTATGAAGAGATTATTCACCAAAGTGAATTTTACAAAATTCCATTTTTCATTTATATCACAATGGGGTGAAGAGATGGTTATGAGAAGAAAGTAGAATATATTGGGGGAAAGAAAATGAATAGGAAGATCTCTACTCTCCGAAGACAAATATCTTGCATATAAAGCAAAGACATCCAAAGAAGTTTGTGTTAGGTCATTCTAGAAGGGAATTCTAAATGGCTTAGCCTCTCAGGGACGCAAACAATACACAAATGCTTGCCTAATTACCATTTAAGGTAGTTTATGGAAATAGACTATGTATCATTAGCATAATTTAAAGGAGTTTATTCTCTTTACTTACACAGAAATCTTATTACCAAATAAAGAATTAGACTAATTTTGTGGAAGTATTTTAAAAGTTACATATTGCTATATATACATTATTTTTCCAGCTTTGGGGAAGAGGATTGGTGGTGGGATGCAAAGCCAAATAGAAGAACAAGATCCTAAGTTAAGCTTCTGTACACAGCTTCAGTAGAAAATGTGTTCTCTTTCATTGTAATTGTAGCAATATTATAAAGCTATAAAATTAAGGTGATTTTTTTTTCCCAGTTCTATGATAGTATGCTTAGCAGAAAACAGTGGTTTCAAGTCTGGTATTCCCGTTTGCATATAAATAAAGCCAGAGTCACAAACAAAGCCAACAACCTCACATACTTGCCTTCAGTGGTAAAGGATGGAAAGCCTGCCTGCTACCAATCAGCAAGTGGTTGCTATGGTTACAAGGTCAGGAAATATGCCTTTTCCCCAGTTGTCCAAGGCTTGCACATGTCACTTTTGAAACTATGAATTTTATATACAGGTCAGGAGATGCATACCAAAGAAATAAACAGTGAACTGGACCATAATGACAGCTAACGTTCAAACGTCCTTGGATTTTTAAAATATCTAGCCAAACATATTCAGCTATTTTCAATAGATTGGGTTTTGTTTATTTATTTGTTATATATGTGTTCTGAACAATTTTTTTTCATCTAATCAAATTCTGTGTGGTAGCTTCAAATTATATCTCATTACTGCAAGCATGCATTAATAACTTGTTTCAGAAAAGTGTTGTCTTTTTCTCTTTGTAAAACTATTTCAGAGGACAGCACTGGAATATCAAAAACATATAATGCTATGGAACTTGTGAATATAGCATTAAACAGTTTATGAAAAAATTAATATTGTATGTTTATCTCTAAACAACATGGGCTTTGGCAACTAGTAAGTGGAATGTTCTTTTTTAAAAAGGGTTAAGTATTTCTGTGCTCACAATGCCAAATTTGTGAGCTTTTAAGAATATATTATTTAAAGGCAAACTGAAAGTTAGCAAATTATAAAAAAATCTTACTGTGAATCAGTGAAAAATATGTTGAGTACATTAGTTGCAGATCTCTCAAGGGAATTAGGGCTTTGCAGCATATAACGCAGGTGAAGGAAATTTGATAGTAATTATTTCAGCATTGACATTACTTAATTTTTTTTCCTTTTATGGTAATTTGTTACTATTCTTCTATTCATACTTAATTAATATTTGTACTAAATAGTAAGTGTCGCTTTGAATTTTAATTTACAGAAATGATCATTATTTCCTTACTTTAAAATATGTGCCATTTCATGAATAGAAAAAGAAAAGAAAGCGAATATATTTCAAGTGAAATGATCCAATATTATTTACAAAGTGCTAGATAATTGCTTCAATGCAAATGGCTCTGTGGAAATGCTTTACCTGTGTAAATACACATCTTTGTACACTAAATCCTTATCTATGGGACTCAAGGGGGTGCCTCTCCATTTGAAGTATGACTAATGTGTGTCATTTAAATAATGAGGTATAGTTTGGCATATATCTCACATATTATAAATGACTATCAGATAGATGTGATTAAATAGTATTATAAGAATCACCTACAACTTTACAATAAATATTTTTCTTTTTGTAATAGAAATCAGTAATTTTGTTCATCTTCCGATTTGAAGTGGATTTTACGTTGTAATAATTGATACTAAAAGCTTAAAAACAGCCTTAAATCACAATGGAAAACAACATAGGCCTTTTTTTCTTTTTTCTGGACTGCTGCTTTGGTTCAATTGAAAAAAAAAAATTCATTCTCTCTTCTCTCTCTCTTCTCTCTCTTTTGGGTCAGGAAAGATTAGTCGTTACCTTGATAACAATCCCTCCTATTTTTTTTTTTTTTTTAACTGAAAGCAGCATTCAAATGAGAAACTAAGTACATTTCTTTTCAACAGGCAATTTACCCCATGATGAGATATGCTTTCACTTATTTTTTCTTTGACATTCTAGCATCTAGCAGCACAGCAGGTATCTGGAGGGTAGGCTTCAAATAAAGGATAACTACATTCTTACATTAATAGATGCCATTGTATGACTATGTCATATTATTGTAGCATTTAGTTCCTTTAATTGTGCTTTTAAAATTATACATGATAAGCTGATTCAGACAAAGCGAGAAAAATACCAAAATCAATTCTGTTACCATTATTGTTCTATTTATACACATCTGCTCACATATATACCAGCTGTTCTCCAGGCATATGATTTTTTGGAAATTAAGGAAATATTCAGGGTCATTTTATTTACATGCAGTAAGGCTCACACTATTTAAGTTTCAGTGAATTGACACTTTTGGCATTATTGTATTTATCTTATAGAAACAGATAATATTCCAGCTAACATAAAATATCATACTCTATTTCTCAATATTAGGGATTTTGCTATGTGAAATGAAAATATTAGTAGATCTGTTCACCAAAAATACCATTTGAAGTAGATGTAGTTTACACAGCACTGTTAATCCTGGCTTGCTTTTCTGCCTTCTCTTTATACAGTTTCTCCAGAAGACTGCTTCATGCTATCTTATAAGCCTTCCCCCTTCTTTCTGGTGACCTTTCTGTATGGCCAAATGAGTCCAGGGTATATGTCTTGTGGTCTACGTGCAACCTTGCCCATTAGCCAGTCCCCAAACCTTTGATGTGAAACATCAGCCCTACGATTTCTGTGGTTCATTCATTTTTGTGTTTCTCTAACGATCTCTGCCCCAGCTCTGAATCCTGCCTTTATTGTAGACAGAACTGACAACAGGCAGCCTTGTCTTTCATTCCCTTGATGTACTTTGTACTGTGGTATGGCTTTTGTTAGTATTGATGCAAACATTACCATAAACCACCACCTAGGGACTAGAAACAATTGACTAACTGTTTTCAAATCCAATACACTTAAGTTGATCAGACACAAAGTTTAAGTACAGTTAGCTATAACGGCACCAATTCTGTGTGGTCCCAGTCTCTCTAGACTGCAAAATAAAGGTCAGTGGAATGCAGATGCTTATGTGCTTATGTCAAGACGGCCTGCAATGAAATTTATTCAAGAAATGAATATCAGACCAAGGACTCATCCCTTTATTTCTTCAACGTAAGAAGTGCCAATTCTGTTTCCTGGTCTATTTTAAATGATTTTCTCTTTATCTACTTAAAAACTCATTTTCAATAAGAAAACTGGGCTGGCTTATAGTAAAAGGCAACTCCTTTATGAATGAGTTAGGGTTTTCATGACGTGTGTATTTCACATTGGCAAATGTTAAAATGTTTTCCTTAGATTCTAAATTGCCAGCTCACTATCGTTGAACTTATTATAATAACTAATGTGCCACAATGTGCAAAAGAATTTCAAAGGTAGCTGTATCGTAAATGCAAAACTGCGCCTGACCTTCATTGTGCGAGGAGCAGAGGCCAGGTCATTTTCTTTTTGAGTCTTGTGAGATCCTATATTCAGGGCTTTGTCGAAAGACTATTCAGATTCACTTTCCCAGATGATGCTTCAAAGATGTCAGCTCAATCTTTGAAGTTTCCTCCTAAAACAATCAATGGAGAAAACGAGAAATTAGAAGCAAAAAGATTAGGGAAATGAAGTAAACTTGAAGCCCCTACTATTTCTAACCTCTCTGATTTGTATTAAATACACAAAATATTTTAATCAAATTCCAAATCACCTTGTTAAACATCCTAATGTTTTTTAATATTCCACATATAAAAATATAAATAGATATTTTAAGAATATATATTGAGACCTTAATATTTCTTTGAAATAAGGTTATGGGTCAAGTATCATGTCATTATATCACAAAAGTTACTTAAAAAAACATAGATTTATGAATTACTGTTTTGAATACAGCTCATCATCAGAATAACCCAGCTCTGTGATGTGTGAGCTCAGGGGTTTTTATTCTGTAGACAGACATCGTTTTACATCTTCTATCTTATTTAATTTTTAAAAAACTATCATTTCCAGTAACTTAAAGGTAGTTATTATGCCACAATTATTAAGAGTAAGCTTTGAATTAGACAACAAAACATTAGATTATGATACTGCTCCTGACATTATTTTTATCTACATCAAAAGATATTTGTATGCTACGCACTCATCTGTAATTCACAATACTCTACATATTAAAAAACATTTTAATAGCTCTGTGCACTTAATTTTACCAAAATCCTGTATTTGAGACATTTTTCGTATGTTTTTACATCCATAAGTGAACTGGAATTACTATTTTATGAAATTGTATTTATTGCATTTCCATTAAAACTAAATTTGTTGAATGTTACTCAGCCATTCTTCAGTACACAGCTTCACCCAATTCAATTCCTTTCACACAGATACAAGAGAGCCAAAGTGATTTAAGTCATGAGTTCACTATGTCATACCCTTATTGACATCATTTTATTTTTTAACCATCTTCCAATGGACCGTATAAGATGTATAGGGGTTGATGGTTTAGGTGACTGAATTTATGTACAGAATCTCTTGCTGAATTGCCAAATAATTGTATCCTGAAAATAGATTTGGTAGGTTAAGTGCAATTATTAACCAACTGAAAACGTTTATTTAAGAATCCCATAATACACACAAATACTTGAAATGATTATTGCCTGTGATTAATAATCTGATGTGGCTGGCTATAATTAAAGGCCTTAAGAATAAATAGCTATATTAATGCTTTATAGTTAAGTTTTGCAACATCGTTTATGATAATGTGTACTGCTTTCTCTGGTATTATAGTGGCAATCATAAGAATTTTAGCTAATTTCACAAATGGGTATAAAAGGAAAATACTTTAATTCAACTATGCATTCATTCTACCTATTTAATATGTAATTTATAAGTGATTACTTGATTACATGATTTGCTTACTATATGCTTATAAAATTGAGTGCTACACTCAGGGAGAGAATAGTATTTGGAAATTTTTTAAATAAGAATAAATATTTAGGGTACCTGAAACAAGTACAAATATGTCTATATCTTTTGCAGAGAAGCTTTAGTTCAGGATTTTTTCTTTCTTCCAAAAAATCTTTATACAACTTCATGCCACAGAAAATGCGGCAAAAGCATATATTTTTAAAACTAAAGTATAATAACTCAAGCTATTTTCTAAGAAAACATATGACAATCTATTTAATTTCCTTTTTTTAATGAAAGAGATTATTTTTACTTTGTCCCCACAAGTTAGCTATATAGTTAATATTTTGTATCAGGTTTTTAGCTTATCTTTTAAGGGTAACAATTAAACTAAAGGAAGAATGAAAGATTCATTTCTCTGTTACTCATGTAGGCCCCATTTCTAAATAATTCTTGTTCATTTTAATATTATTAATTCTTGCTCGCTTTAGAAATATGATGAATTTGCTTATCTGATATTCAAAGAATTTTCAATGAGGTATGATGATTTTTATTTCAGCAAGTGCACCACAGATTATCTCATCAGAATTCTGAACCACAACCACTGGAGGAAATACTGGAGAAGAGTTAAAAAAAAAAAAAAAGATAAATGGAAGGAAGAAGATGCACTTAGGAGTGAAGTGCTTCAAGTAATGACCGTGGATCAAGTTCACAACTCTGCAGAGAACTGGGTGAACTGGGAGAAAGACAAGCAGGAACAGGACTGCAGTTCATACCATGCAAACAAACCAGAAGTCAGTGTAAATGCTTTTTCTTGCATAGGGATAAGGTGACTGCTTACTCTGAAACATAAAGTCAGTTTTCAACAACATGAAACGTTACTGATGTTTCCAACAAAATGGAACCCTTTCCGTCTGCTTTTGACTTTGTCTTCAGATCTTTGAGATTTCTAAACTCCTGTATTTCCTACTCAGAAACCAAATTCTGTTCTAAGACCATATTTACACCAATAACTTCAACCTTAATAATTGAATAATTTTTAAATAAAAAATGACTGGAAAATAAATCAAACCAAGGAGCAGAACTTGTCACCATGTTTCAAGTTAAAAAAGCATGACTGAATATTTTCTTCTATCACTGACCCTTCAATCACCCTATCGTGTTACTCAAAGTGAAATCAAATTTTGTCTCTTCTGCCTCAGATAAATATGTAACAGTGATTCTTGTACCAATTGATATGATTGCTGAAGTTGTGTAGATATTCATTTATAATTTATAAAGAAAAACTGAACTAAAAAAATCTTTTGGTGATGTCTTAGCTTACATTGGGATAGGAAAATTAACCTACAGATAATTATATTTTTCCAATATAACACACACAAATTTTTTTTTAATCTTTCCCAATTCTATCTATTCACTAAATGTAATTTCCGTATGCTTATATTTTATGAATAAGGTAATTCTGAGAGGTAGGAAGTTAAACCAGTCAAACAGTGGCACCAGGAACCCAGTGTAGGACTTTTGACCAGAGCACACATTTTTAAACTTAATTACACAAAATAAAGAGAATAGAGAACTTAGACTTTAAGACATGCATGGTAAATAATTTTTAAAGTATTAGATTTTAATCTTATGGAGGATTAAACAGCAATTAGCACAAAGTTGGTAGACAGTAATTTTTAGAACAATTAATATAAACAGTCTTATTTATATATTGTAAATGAGTAAGTGCTTTTTTTATACTATAATAAGAACAGAACTGTAATCACATTTATACTAAGAATTGTTTTAGATCTTATTTCCTTGGAAATAAACTCTATGATTTCATTTGTAATATTTAAAGAGAAGAAGTTTTAAAAATGCTTTAGATTAGATGGAGTGATAACATTTCTCAGGGCAGCCTTGGAAAGACATCTGCATTAGGGTATTCCAGAAAATATTTATATAGAATGTATGACAGTATTAAAGTTCATCACAGCACTTTGGCAGCTGCTCCAGATGCTACCCAATCTAGGGTTTTAAGATTTCAAATAAGAGCTGATGGCCAGTTGTCAAGGTAATTTCTCTTCCAAGAATTTATTTGGGCAATTTCATTACTCCAGTCACTACAGCTAAGGTCTCTTTCTTACACTGAGCATAATTTCTTTCAAATTTAGTCACAGTATGTGACACAAACCAAGCAGTGCTTTCACTGACATCTGAGAATCTATGTGATATCAAAGATGTAGCTTGAAGACAACTGCAGAAATCATGATAAAAAGTGAAAAAGGACTAAATATATTGATAATTTTATGTATACACTGACTTTTTTTGTTGTTAGGTCATAATCATTTAAAAAATTTCTCCTTGATTACTTAGTATTCAGTGTATCTTCTTTTATTATTTTCTGGTGCATTTTGTTCTGCTACTCTGTTTAATTAATAAACCATTAGAATGTACAAAAACCTTAAAGACTAAAATATATTTGAATGTATGATGATATACATGTGATTGGATATTTCAATATTTCTTAAAATTGTTCAGTGTTTTATCTCATGATAAAATCTATATACATATGTTTTAGTAGTTGTTTTTTTTTTTGTTAGACACCTCTACTGTAATGAAATATTTTTATTAAATTTTGATTTTATTAATACATTATCTATCCTCCTGTACTTTTGGAGAAGAAAAGATATTAGGTATTCATTGGTGTTTAAAGCCACATTTAGACAAACTGACCATAACCCTTATCAGCATTATCATCCTGGAAAATAAAGGATGGCAACAATGGAGCTTCAATTTAAAGGAAGTAAAACTGAGAAACCACCATTTGACAAAACCATCTCAATTACTTGGTCGCTGTGTCTAAACAGCCAAACTGAAGTGGAGAGCTGTGCAATTGCTCCAGTAATTAAGTCCCCAGGAGCTCAAAACACATTTTGCCTAGATAATCCAGGTAATTCCAACTCAAGTGCCTAAGTGTCTCACTTTAAGATTGCCCAATGTACTAGAGATCCAAACTTATGGAACAGCTAAATCAGAGAACTATTCTCCTGTCACAAAAGATTTTATCCTAGCAATTTTTTATTGTCAAAGAGGCCAGAGCTCCCCAAGGATAGGTAAATTTTTTTGCTTATTAACTATCTGAATTATTCACACATGTTGACCAATCTCCTAAAAGCAAACATAGAGTAACTAGAACAGAACCAATTTTCAACATCCTTGTTTTAGCAGTCCACAGCAGTGCCCTGGGAGTCACACACCTGATTCAATACTTAAGATCTTCACTTAATAGCTGCTTAAACTTGGAAAACATGCTTGACTTTTCAAAGCCTCTGTTACTCATCTATTACAAAAGTATAACAATATCATGTATTTTATATGAATGTTGAGAGAATGATATGACAATAAAAATAAAACAATCTAATCAGAAAAATAGTGAGTGCTCACCCAATCATGACGACTGATTTTTGGATGCTAACTGCTGTATGCTCCCTCCCTGAGGGAAGCCTAGATTAGAAGTCTCTCCTAAATGAGGTCAATTGTCAATGAAGACAATTTGCAAGCAGCAGTTTTTCAAATCTTATTTTTTATGACAATTCATTTCTGAAAATATAATTAGTAGATAGAAAACATTTTCTTCATTAATTCATTTGAAAATTACTAATGAGTATATACTTTGTGCTACTTACAGTACTGGGCACTGAACATCTAATAATGAGACAACACCCTCAGTGGTGTGCAGTCTTGTGAGGAAGACATATATTTTATTTTTAAAAATATCAGTATCTTAACAACAGTAAGTCAACCTACATGAGTCAAAAACTGATAGAACTGTAAGGAGAAATAAGTGAATCCATTAGCACAGTTGAATATTCAGAAATGGACAGACTGAGTAAGCAGAAAATCTCCAATCAGGCAGAAGATCAGTAAGGACATAGTTGAATTCATCAACATTATCAATCAAATTGATATAAATGACATCTATACGTAATGTCATCCAATAACGGCAGAATGCACATTCTTCTCAAGCTCACATAGATCCTTTACCAAAATAGACCACATTCTGGGCCATAAAACATAGCTTAATACATGTAGAAGGACAGAAATCACACAATGTCTGCTCTTTGATCAAAATAGAATTAAACTATAAATCAGTAACAGAAAGATAACTGAAAAATCTCAAAATCTCAAAATACATGGTGATTAAACAACACACTTCTAAAGATCACATGGGTCAAAGAAGAAATCTCAAGTTATTAAAAATATGAATACAATGAAAATGAAAAACGATTTATCAAAATTTGTGGGATACATGAAAGCAGGACTTTGAGGGAGATATATAGCATTGAATGAATGCAGTAGAAAAGAAGAAAAATCTAATAAAAATCAATAATGTACATTTTCACCTTAGGAAACTAGAAAAAGAGAACAAATTAAACCCACAGTAAGCAAGAAAAAAAAAGAAATAATAAGAATCAGAGTAGAAATCAATGAAATTGGGAAAAAAATTAATAAGAGAAAATTGATGAAGCTAAAATCTTGTTCTTTGAAAATATCAATAAAATAGGCCTCTAGTCAGGCTAACTAAGGCAAAGAGAGAGGAGGAAGAAAATTGCTAACATCAGAAGTGAAAGAGAGGACATCACTACAGACCCCGTGGATGTGAAAAGGATAAGTAAGGAATATTAGGAACAAATCTAGGCCCACAAATATGATAACCTGAAATTGCCAGACAAAACTCCTTAACCGACACAATTTGTCAAAGCTCAAATAAGAAGAAATTGACAATCTTAATGGACCTATAACTATTAATTTACACATTAATAGTAGTGATCATAAGTTATTATTTAATCTTTATTTTTAAAGAAAGAAAAATATCCCTAGAGCTCCCCACCCCCACCACCTAAAGTCTCACAATATGGTGTGTTTAGATGACAGAAAACCACTCCATCAAAACACATATACCTGTTGAACAGCGTATTATAAGAATAACTTACATTTATGAAGTGTTTACTATATCTCAGATATGTTTCCAAATACTTTGCATTTATTGTGTTATTTTATTTAATCTTGTCGATAACATTTGATGTAGTATATTGAGTGTAAAATAAACCACAGCCTCCAAATCACAGTGGTTTAACATAACAGTATTTATCATTCATGTCATAATCTATGACAGTCCAATTGGTGATGCCCCATATCATAGGGTGGCTTCTTCACAGGGACTCAGGTTTCTTCCATTTGGAATACTGTCATCTTCAATATGTGGCCTCAAGTCACTGGGGGATGGGAAGAGAATATGGAAGACTGTATATGGGAAATTTTCATGGGTTAGGGATGGAAATGACATATATCACTTCAACCCACATTTTGTTGGCCAGAGCTCAGTCTCAGCCCAACTTGTCCAGTAAGAACAACAAAATGTAAATACGATGAGCATAGATTTAGTTTTTACTAATACCTGCTCTTCTGAACACCACATGTCAATTTTCTGTTTTTCTCTTGAAGAGATAGGTCCCATCTAGACCTTGAACCCAGCTCAATGTCTACTACCTCTAAATGATGTTCAGTGTGTTTCTGGTCCAGTTACTCTACTTAAAGAGAGAAAGTATCTTTTAGACCAATACCCCCAACTTTCAAACACATACACATCTAGTATAAAACTGTGGCAGGGGTGGGATAACCATAATAATGAATCCAATTGAGAAAAGAGGGAATGGAATACACACAAACACCATCAGACACTTGGCTAAAGCAATTCTGAAATATTGCTGGACAGACATTGTGAAGGCTTCTAACCTTGTTTGGTAGGTATATACAGTCCCCTGATTTGCCCTGATTTTGCTTTCTTGGGAAATTCTCTTATTTTTTCCCTTGACTTCAGGCTTTACCTTCTAAGAGATTATTTACTCTCTAGGAAGTTATTTAAGGCTATCAGCCTTGAGAGAATAGACCATACCTCTTAATCTGAACTCTGCTGCAAACTTGGGTTTTAATGGAAATTTACAATTAAAGTTTTTTCACTTCTATCTGCAACTAATTGGGATATAGCAGCAGTTCACGTTTCAAAGAAAATGTTAGCACCCTATATCTTGAGGCTATCTTTCATTGTCCCTCTTATTCTTGCTGTCAATCTTGGCAATTTTCACCTAAAATCAATTTGGGTTTGGAATACCTTGCCAAACAGCCAAATGTAGATGATTACACACTATAATTTTGACTCATTCTAATTATTTCCCACAATGCTATCATAAGCAACATTTCCCCAAATGTTTGTCACCAAATATTATTGATTACCATTTTTCTGACCCTCCAATATCAACTTTCTCTCTGCCTGTCTTCTGACTGGTATGCCAATGGCCTCCTTTTTTTGTTTTGTTATGGAACCTTCTGTAACAAACTACTCAGTACCAATTACAGGGTATCAGTTTCTGTCTTAAGTAGGAAAAGCAAAACTGGTAGTTGAAAAAAAAGTAATACTCAACTCTCTGGCTTAACATAATAAAGTGTATTTCTTCTTCATGCCACAATTTAATGATGATCACACATTTCTTCTCCAAGCAGTGATTCATGGACTGAAGTTCCTTCCTTTTTATGATGTATAAATCTTAAACATGTGGTCTTTAAAATATTTGTGGAAAGGAATGAGACAATGGAGATTTATGTATGAGAGATTTCCAATTCCAAATCTGGCCCATACTATTTCTTCTTATATTCAATTTGCCAGAAATAAGGCCCCTAACAAGTCTCTGTTTTTAGAACTAAGATCTTTAGCATCTTCTCAGAATCTAATACATTTTCAAATGAAGAAACTGAATCATGAGGTGAGTTAAACAAATGAATCACAGATAGATAAACGATCATGTGTGGGTTCACAAGTAGCAAAACTGACTCTAAATTCAGAAAATCTAACTCCAGATCCAAATTCTAATCACTTAGAAATATATTCTAAAAAATTGAATCAGACAATCATTAGATGTCTAAATCAAACGGGATTCTAAAAACTGGAATGTTGAGAAAATAAGCCAAAAATCACAGCAGTCGATTAGACCCAGATTGAGAAATAAAGGATCAGGGAAAGGGCTTTAATGTTCATATCATAAAAAATGACCTTGGGGTTACACTAGTAAAATAACCTGGAACTATTATCCCTGCTTGATGCTGGAAATCTCTTAAAGTGACCCCCTCTGTGACAAGGAAACTAGAAAAATCTATAGACGCTGGCCTTGAAAAAAATTAGGTGAATTTGATGAGGAAAATATGATCATGTCTGTTTTTGTTGCAAGCCAAATTATCCCTAGCTGCATGGTGAAAGAAGGTTAAATAAGAAATTAATGTAAGTTGTCATCCAGGGATGATAAAACCACAGGTGTTCCAGCCACAAACAATATCAAAGCCTCAATATAAAACTATTTTTATATACAGAATGCAAAATAATTTCATAGGGATAGAAAAAAATTATAAGAATAAACAATGGACTTGAAGTATACCTTAGACCAAATGGACTAAAACACATACAGACATCTAAGACATATATAGAACATTTCACTCAAAAACAGCAACACATTCTTCTCAAGTTCACACAGAACATTCTCCAGGATATATCATATGGTAGATCACAAAACAAGTCTTAGTACATTTAAGAAGATTGAAATTATACCAAGTATCTTTTCTGAGCAAATGGTATGAAACTAGAAATCAACAGGAGGAAAACTAGAAAATTCACACATACTTGGCAACTAAGAAACACACTTCTGAACAACCAATGAGTCAAAGATGAAATCAAAAGGCAAATACAAAAAACTTGAAACAAACCAAAATGCCAACAGAACATATTAAAACTTGTAAGATGTAGCAAAAACAGTTTTAAGAGGAAAGTTTATATTGATAATTATATACATTTAAAAAATCTAAGAAAAAAAATCTTAAGTTTACATTTCAAGAAACTAGGAAAATAAGAACAAACTAATCTCAAAGTTATCAGATGGAAGGAGATAACAAAGATCAGAGCAAAAATAAATGAAATAGAGGATTTCACACTACTCACAAAAAATACCTCGTAATGGATTAAGGATTTAAACATAAGACCTGAAACTGTAAAATTCCTAGAAGAATACATAGGGGATAAGTTCCTTGACATTGGTCTAGGCAATGATTGCGCTGAAAGCACAAGCCACAAAGGAAAAAAATAAACAAGTGCAGTTAAATCAAACTGAAAAGCTTCTGTACAGCAAAAGAGACAATCAACAAAATGAAAAGGCAATCTACCAAATGGGATAAAAATGTTTGCAAACCATGTATCTGATAAGGAATTGATATCTGAAATACATAAGGAACTCATATACCACAATAGCAAAAAAAAAAAAAAAAAAATTGACTGAAAATTGGGCAAATAACCTGAACAGACATTTTTCCTTAGAAGACATACAAATGGTCAACAGGTACATGAGAAGGTGATCAACATCACTAATCAGCCAGGAAATGCAAATCAAAACCACAATGAGATATTATCTTTTGCCGTTAGAATGGCTTTCATCAAAAAGACAAGAGATAAGGAATGTTGGCAGAGATGTGGAAAAAAGGGAACCCTTGTGCCCTATGGGTGGGAATGTCAATTTGTGTAGTCATTATGGAAAACAGTATGGAAGTTCCTCCAAAAACTAACACAGAACTTCCATATGACCCAGCAATCCCTCTTCTGTGTATTTATCCAAAGGAAATGAAATCACTAACTTGTAGAGATATCAGTACCCCTCCATGTTCATTCTAGGGTTATTCACAATACCCAAAATATGGAAACAGCAGCATATATACACAATATTTATATCTCCATACAATTACATTAATATGTATATGTAGATATATACTATTTAGTCACACAAAAAAGAAAATGACTTTTTTGACAATGTACACAAACCTTGAGGGCATTATGCTAAATAAAATAAGACAGAGAAAGACAACCAGTACTCTCTTACTAATATGTGGAATCTATAAAAGCTGAACTCATAGAAGCAGAGAATAAGAAGATTGGTGAACGTCAGGGGCTAGGAATAGAGTAAATGAGGGGATGTTGTTCAAAGAGTATAAAATTCCAGCTATAAGAGGAATCCGTTCTGGGCATACAATGTATAGAATAGTGGTTATAGTTTAAAATGTGTATTGTACACCTGAAAGTTGCCAAGAGATTAGGTCTTCAATGTACTCATCATAACAACAGAATACAATGGTAATTATGTGACATGAAGAATAAGTTAAGTAGCCTTAATGTGGTGATCACTTCACAGTATATACATATATCAAATCATCACATTGTATGCCTTAAACTTACACAGTGTTATATATCAATTACATTACAAATACATCTAAATAAAGCTTAACTAAAATTTTAAAACAGAAAAAACCTGTAAATCATTTTTCTCATATCTTCTATGACAACCCATTCTTCATCAAGTGAAACCTAGTCTCCTTTGCCTACCACTCTTAATCTTCATATTCTTGCCCTGATCAATCTCTGTAGCTTCTTCTTTTTTTTTTTTTTTTCACTTTTTATGAGTGTGTTCAAATTTTGACCTGTTTTAACCTGACTTCTCTCTGACTCCCATCCAAAGACATTCCCATCAAGAACGCAAGATTCAGCTTAGCTCACCAATGCTTTCCTGTTTGACAAATCCCTTGGACACTCTTTCCCCCTCTGATTTTACCTGTCTGTGCAATTTGGCAATGTGGAACCCTGCCTCCTTTTCTGATTTCCACAGTAGAAGGTCACATCTTCCCATTCTAAACTCTTGCAACCATTTGTGTGTAGATCTAACAACACCTGTATTTCTTCATTTCCTTTTTTTGTTGTGGGCAAAAGTAAACCATTTCCTCCAGAACACAAGTTTCTTGAGGACAGGGACTTTATATTACTTGCCTTTGTAACTCACCTCCAACTATGACTTATGCAAACCAGATAGTTAATAGATATATTTGCTGTGTGAGAATTTTACTTTAAGTGAAACCTTTAATTTGTTGTATAAAGCTAAAAAACAGGACCATTTACTGAAACTTAAGAAATAAGTTGCACAAAACCTCAAAGAAAAATATCCTTATTATAAACATATTTTTAAAAATTTTAATCTCATGCCATGTCTTTCTTTAAAGAATAAGTACATTTTTATAAGTAAGTATATATAAAACCAAAACCTACTGTAGCATAGGCAGTCAAGGATTGTAAGAAACCAGGTCTACAATTCTGAAATATAAAATTTAAAAGTATTTGTGTTTTGAAAAAAAGGAACTGAACTTTCCAAATTTCCCTAATGAATTTTGTAAGTCAGAATTCAGTCTGGTTCTTTTTTTATCCTTTATTATTTGTAATAAAAATAACTTTACTCATTATTTTATTTTTGTATGTGAGCAGAGACCATTCTGATTTTTCAATATATTAACTTTTTTTTTATTCTTATTCTTTTTATCTTGCTAGTATCACTTTTCCTGGTAAGGTCACCAACATATTGCTATACCATTAGAGAGAAATAACATTTTCAAGAGAGGCAAAATGTCACTGAGGTTGAATGTAGAGAGAGTAGGGTTGGAATTGGAATAGAGAGCTTTCCTTGGACCACAGGCCCTTCTTTTTCTTTTTTAAGGTTTAATTTTTTTTTAATTGAAGTACAGTCAGTTACAATGTGTCAATTTCTGGTGTACAGCATAATGTCCCAGTCATGCATACACTTACATATATTCATTTTCATATTCTTTTTCATTCAAGGTTATTACGAGATATTGAATATAGTTCCCTGTGCTCTATAGAAGAAAAATTTTAAATCTATTTTCATATTTAGTGGTTAACATTTACAAATCTCAGACTCCCGAATTTATTTGTGTTGTGTTTGCTGAGCTGAGCTGGACTTAACACCCATCAAAGTTGAGGGCGTGGCTTGTGGTGGATAAGGATTAAGTACTTGGTCCTCACATCTTCTGTCCTTCCAACCTCATTCACTTCTTTTAATGATGACTCCATTTAATGATTTTTAGCACATATTTTGTCATCACTTACAGCACATTTACATATAATAATAAGCCACAAATATTTAAAAGAACATTAAAAGTCTAGGTTATTAGCTTTTTTGTAACTTTAAGGATATAACTATATTCTTTATGTTTTGTTATATTTGAAATATTATAATCCAAGGAAAAAATCATCTGCTTTAAGCATATGGCAGAAAAAAAAAAATACAGATTGCATGAGAGATCCTTTCTTTCCAAAAAAAAAAAATCTGAAATCTGCAAAGTGAAAAAGGATTTGGATTTAAGAACCTGCTACAGCACTGCTGGAAGGAAAAGGCTGGCATCTCAGAGAGGAGACCAGACTCAACCACACATTTGTCCTCAGCATTTTGAGAGGGCACAGAAATTGATGGCTTTTCCCCCTGCCTGAGTGAGGAACCTGTTAAAGCACAGCTGGAGAGCAGGGCAATTGAGAGTAACTTTATTCAGTTTCCTTGAGTCTCCTGGCATAGTTTAGCTAAGGTTCCTTTTATGTTCTTTCCCCAGTGATTGGGGACTCCAGGCTGAGTGCAAGGTCCTGTTTATGCCCAGGGTATTTGTTACTCCTTTTGTCACTTGGGACACGAGCCGTGAATGCTGGGCCATTGTCACTTTGTAGGGTTAGTGGGAGTCCAAGTCTTGGGGTTATCTTTGTTTGGTAATACTTTTGTCACTTCAGCTGCTGTTTCAATTCTAGTGGGGAATGATTCTGCCCACCCTAAAAACATGTCCAACCAGCACCAAGAGATACCTAAAGTTGCCTAATGGTCTCGGCATGACAGTAAAAACAGCCTGCCAGTCTTCTCCAGGATATGTCCCTTTGGTTTGAATGGGCCTTATCTGGGGGTCTCTGGGGGTCTGGTGTTGGGGTTGTTAACTGTGCATATGGGGCATGTCTTAACTATGGGACTGATTATACTTTTCATGCCAAGAGCTACCATGACCACAGCTAACCAATTATATAGAGCTTCCTTCCTGTATTGAGTTCCTTCATGAGTTCCCTGATGGCCTGACAAGCTGCAGTTTGGGAAAAGAAGTATTTCCCATGTTCATTAACTCTGAGATCTCTATTAAAGCCCCATTTCTGGGCTGTGTCTAATTCTTCCTTTGTATAGACTGGGGAGTAATTAGATGTATCTGACCTCTTAGGTGTGAGGGTAATTGCCACCTTACTGGTTCTAGGGTCACCCTTTTGGCAGTTGTGTCCACTTTGTTGCTACCCTTTATTCCCTTTTTGATGACACCTACAGTGAATCACTGCCACTTTTTTGCAGAGGCTGCACTGCTGCTAGGAATCTCAATATGCTTAAGCCATTTCACCTGCTTATTCTCCCCACTAAGCTTATCCCTTTATTTCCAAATAGCCCCGTGTGCGTGTCGGATGGCATACTCACACTAGGAGTCTGTGTACATATTTAAAAGCTTCACTGTCCTAAGCTCTAAGGCTCTGGTGAGGGATCTGCCTGTGTTGAGTAGGAACTCAACAGGCTTTCCCCCTATGTCCAATGTCAGCTGGTCAATTGGAGTGCTAGCTTAGGAGCTCACTGGCCCCATTATTCTTCATCTGTTTTGACTATCTGTCTTTGAGGGTAGTGGCTGGGATCTGGGTAGTGATATTTCCATCCCCCTTCAGTGGTGATAAGGGTGTTTTCTCCTCCATGTCCCTCTTGTCCACACACGGTACACTGATTGGGTTCTAGTTTATGTGGCTTTCTATCCTTCTGTGGCAGCCAGGGGTCACACATCCGAGCTGAGAGTCTCCATGTGTGGTTGGTCCAAATTCCTGTGCCAACCAGTTAATATTGCAGGACAACAGCCTATAAATGGGCTTGTCTCCGGGCCATGTTTATCTTCTGGCTTTTCTTCTTCTACATCTTGTTTATTAAATACTCAGTAGGCAACTTCGACCAGGGGAGAGATAAGGGTACCTGGTTCTCTTTCCAGTTTTTAATGTCAGGGGCACTTTGGGAAATGAAATATGACCTCAGGATTGCATTTCCTTCCAATGACTCAGGGTCAGTGGGAGTATATACATTGGGAGGCATTCTCTAAGGTGCTCTAGAAATGCTGACATGTTTTCTGTTGGCTCCTGATGAATTTCTTTTATCTTACTCCAATTGTCAAATTTCATTCCTGCTGCCTGGATTCCCTTAGGATCATATTTTTATAATGGGTCAGCCTTTGTCTACATACCCCCCTTTTCTCCATTATCTTGTTGGTCCCAGTTGGGTATCTTATCTGGGACCATTTGATGCCCTGGTCTGAAAATATCATGACCTGCATTGTTTCCATTCTCTTAGTCTACTTCCTCTTCAGCTTTTGAAAAGATCAGAGCCTTTTCTTTCCCACTAGGAGTACATTGAGGAAGCTCTGGATGTCAGTCCAGGTGGGGTCATGGTCTGAAAGATTCCCCTAATCAGATTTAGGAACCCTCTGGATCTTCCCTCAACCCCTTACTAAGACTTTCCCAGTCATGCAGATCAGAAGTGGTAGATGGAGTGTATACCTGGATACATGAACCCTCCTTCTCCATCAGGGACTGGCCTTAAAGGGAGTACATTTCCTGCTGGATTGTTGGACCCCGGCCAGTAATTAGTTGCCTTGTATACTTGCTGGACCTGCTTCTGGGGGAGGAGCCTGATATGCAAGGGGCCCCTCAGGCCTATGGCCCAAACTGGGATTTATGAAGGAAGGGAATAGGGGGAAAGCAGTAGAAGAAGGGTTAGGGAGGAGATTAAGAAGGTCTTCAGGAGGTGAGTCCAGGACTGGCTTAGTCTCCTTTGGTATAACCTCAGTGGAGGAAAGCCCACATCCCTTTTGAAGGCCTTTGTTCTGATGTAAGGCCATAAAAAATAACTGAATATAGGGAATTTCATCCCATTTCTTTTGTCTCTGGCATAGCAGGTCCAATTGTAAATGGTGTTATAATTTAGAGACCCATTGACAGGCCGACATTCCCCATTTCCCAGCTGGTACTGGGGCCAGGCCGTATTCCATAGGAAGATGAAATATTTGGAGTCGGAGAATGATACCTGAAAGACCTCCAGTTCTGCAAGACACACCCTAATGGGTGTTTGGTTCTCCATACCTTAGATATTTCTCTTTAGGATTTGTTTCCAACTGCTGAGAAGGGTGGTTGGTGTGATCTGTTGGTATAAAAATGCTACAAGATTTGACCCAAATAAGATTTCCAGTTCAGGAAATTTTGAACCAGCATCAAACTGTCAATGAATTCCTCAAAAGACCCAAATAGGAGGCACCCAAGTGGTGTGGGCTCTGAGATAACTGGGGGTCCCCCTTGAATTTATAATGGCCCATGCTTGAGAGACTTAGTTTCTCCTCAGTCAGAATATCCCACAAGAGCTTAGACAGGACCGCCTCACTAGAAACTCTGGTCTGATGTGCTGGGCGCAATGCCTCTGCAGTACCGTATGAGCAAGAGAAAGTAGACTAAGCACAAAGGAAAAGAAAAAAGTTTAGACTTTATTTTATTACCCAGTTTATATTTTTATTCCCCAAGAATTGTTAATGGGCTTCACCAGTGAGAATTTGGCTTTTTTTTTTAAAGTCTTCAGATTCACATAAATACTATAAAATCTCCACTGTCATTGATGACCCTCCCCTCCACAGTCATCAGTGTCCTCTATGATACCAAATTCAAAGGATATTTTTCAGTTCTCATATCCCTTTGTGCCTCAGGAGCATTTAACATTGTTGACTTTTTCTGCCTTATTGGAAAAACGTTCTTTCCCTTAGCTATTGACCCTGCACTGTTCCATGTTCTTCCTACCAGACTGGTGATTTCTTCCTAGCCTCTCTTTGTATCTCATCCATTCTTTCCTTGTTAGTGTTGTGCAATTTTCGTCCTACACCTGTCCTTTAATCATAATGTGTACTCTCTCTAAAAAAGTTTACCCGTACTCATAACTTCCATTGCCTCTGTATCCTTGATCTCTCTTTGAAGTTCATACATATGCATTAAAATATCATCTGTAAGTGCCCAAAGAATTTCAAATCCAACAGGTCCAAACTTAAGCTGTCATATTCTACACTAGCCAGTAGTTTGTATGTCAGTGAATGGCCCTTCATCCATCCACTCAGTTGCATACATCAGAACTCTGAGAGTCATTCTTGATACTCCCTGTGCAGTATCTGACATGAGATTAATCATCAAGGCTTTGTAAGATCTTATTCCTCACAAAAGAGGGTACAATTAAAAATAGTTATAAAAATAAGCAAAAATAAGGGTAGAAATATAAGATATTTCTGGAGAAACTATAGTGAAAGTTGATGAGAACCACAGACAAGTTCTCCCCTGGTTCTTAGTTCTTGTATACATATTTGGAACAAAGGGTAGACAGGGTCAAACATACGAGGCTCTGAAAGAAATATGTCTCCAGCTACTTTTGGGATTCTCTGAAAAAGTAACTTAGTACTTACTGGGATGAGCTTCTAAAAAGAGACATTGTTTCTCTCAATGCGAATGAATAGGTCTGCTTTGAATCATCACTTACTATCAAAAATGCATTTGGACATTAGTGTTCAGAATGCTCTTCTAACTTCAGTCTCTTCCCAATGAGGGCGAGTGTACCAGCTCTGGGAACAAATTAAAAGGTTTTAGGTTGTTTATACTCTTTTCCAGAGAACATGCTTCTGGAAAAGATACATTTTCTATTCTTTGTAAACTACAGGATAATGCATCTGGAATACCTATCCTGGTAATTTCAGAATCAGCTGGGCACGCCTTCTTGCTGCCTTAAGAGATTTTTAATTATATAGTTTTATTTCAGTAATTGCTTTATTTTATAGTGCACTTACTTCCTATAAGTGCACTTTGTGTACGTGGCAACTGTTGTTCTTTTAATTATAAGGTTAAGTATCATATAATTACAGGGTAAATACACAGTTGTTTCTGTCCTATGTGCCAGTATTTAGGTAACCTGGTATTTGTACAAAGAAACCAAATAGTGCTTGGGAGTCTTTTCTTTGATTCCCACATAAATTAAGCTCCAGTGTAAAATTCAATCATCTATTCTATTATATTCCCTTTTAAATCATTGTAAGTGCCAGACCAAAGTACACTTTTATGAAATAAATTACATTACAATGAGAACTAATATCATAGCCTTTTTAAAAAATACTGTCACAAAAAAACTATCATAACCTTCAAAGAAAACATTTATTATGGAACCTTTAACACTTCTCAATTTCAAGTTTTATCTTCTGTCATTGCTATAGTGTTTGCTTATAATCTGATACATTTAACTGAAAAAGAAAAAAAAAAACAAAGCCACAATTAAGAGTACATTCAAATACTAAATTTATGAACTAAAACATAAAACTGAAAATAATGGACACTTTCATTACAGTTTCTTTAACTTTTGCCATCATTATTAAAGATACTCTTATTTTGTGATTTTTATAAGTAGAAAATTTCTAACTTTGCATTGACTGCTACAATGATTCTAGAATTGAAAAGATTTCAAAAAATGGTATATTTTATATTTTAGTATCTTCTCATTAATCATGCTAATAACCAAGTAAATAAGGTTCATTAATCAACCTATTCTATAGACATTTATTTGATGCTTACTATGTTCCAGGAACTGAATATACTGCATTCAGTGTGTTTCATTATCTAGTAGGAGAGATAAACAGATAAACCAATAATTGTAATTTGTGTTAAAAGTTCCCTAATATTGCTCCATAGAAGGCCCAGCTGTGGCACAGATGAGAGAGTCATCAGTTATAATGAGGGCAGACAAGAGCGGAGACCAGGAGGGAAAGAAATTGGATCTTGAAAGGTGAAAAACTGCCCTCTAGAAAGGCAATACAATTTTAAAAGACACATGCATATTTACCTATGATTTCAAAAATTACGATAGTGACCACTACTTATTAAAGCTAGATAGAAAGAAATAGTAGTTCGATTTTGTAGCAGGTTGAATATCCACACGACTCTATTAGGCCAAAGACTATGTAACAGTTTACAGTCTACCAATAATAAGATTATTTAATGGCAAGGAGTATTATAAATAACATTTTCTATTGACTAAAGACTGCAACCCTAATAGAATTAAAATGAGTTGCTCACAATTAGTAATTTAAGGATGTGAATCTATGGAGGTACTGATGGTCCAGGCAACGCCCTGCAGTAGAAGAGGGACAGCAGAGAACTGACCCTAGCAGATCAGAGTCCTCTGATGGACACTTTCCTCTGATGGATGTATATATGAATTTATAGCTCCCAAGTGAAAGAAGAGCTATCTCTGTGGCCTGCTAGTCCATGTAGTGCAACAAACCAAGTTCACTGACAATTTAGTATTGAGTGAGGAGTTACACTGTGCTGTAAGTGTTATTGTAAATGTTCTGCAGTGTAATGCATTCTCTAATATCCTATGTGAATCAGAATAGGAGATATGTCTTCTACCTATGATGTGTCCATACTTAAATTCTGAAGGGATCTGAAAAGACTCAATTAAAAAAAAAAAAAGTCTCCACAATTCACCTTGGTACTTGTTTCCTCTTTTGCTTCTCAGAGTGATCATTACCTTTTAGGCTCATGGTGAATTTGAGCCCATTCATGCCAACTGGTGATTCTCAAATCCAACTTCTTGGACTACTACTCCTTTGTAGTTCTTGTCACTATTTCTTTTAAGCCAGTAAGTTCCTCCAATGTAGACTTGAAATGGAGTTAATCTACTAAAGCAGGATGGTCAGAAGAAAGAATGCCTTAAGGAGCTTCTGCAGCACACCCCACATGTGGCGTGGCTGGAGGGTTACTGGGAAACAAATGCTGTTGAAAGCATATCCTGATGCTACTTATTTATATCAAAAGACAAGATTGAAAGTGAAAGCCACAGGACAAAAGATCTTGTTAGCTACACACTAGAGGGAATTTGTCTTTACTCAACGTTGAGAAAAAACTTTTGAGTCTTTTTCAGGTAAAACTAACCATGCCTTTCAACATAAAAGACTTTAAGTTTACAGGGACCTTTCATGTCTTAATGTTGTAGACATCAGTTACTTCTAAAATTACAAGGAGCACTTTTTCTTATATAAAACACAAAGTCACAGGACAAAGTAAGCTGGGAGGTGGTAAAAAATAAAAGGTAAGTTAACTTGTCAGTAAATAAAACGATATATATAAGCCTCAACTTATCAAAATTTCAAAACTAAGGAACATACTTCCTCACTAAATGCACTTACTAGCTTAAAATCCATGTTATCATCAACATGGAAATACTGGAAAACAAAGAGAAAGGGAGAGGAAAAGGAACAAAAACTCAGAACTATTTCTTCAGTAAATATGTTAACTGAAATTCTGCTCTTTCCCTGACTTCCTATGAAATAAGACTATGTGTTGGAAATAAAGTACAGTCTTTAAATATCTGATTTATATTTAATTTATATACTTTGATGCAAAATTTTGAAACTATTTTAGGATAAGTTTGACTTTCTATGAAATATTCTTAACAATTAGATTAGATTCAAGTTGTGACTTGGGTCTGACAAGTTTACTTTAGTAAAATTACTACATAGTCTACAATCTTTTTTCTTTATACCATTTTATAACTCTTCAGATTGTCTCTTAACGAAGAATTTCAAGAGTGTGTACCATAACTGGAGGTTATATAAATAACCAGTTCTTATTAAATTTTTAGTAGCATTTGCTTAATTTTGCTTTCAGATCAAAATCACTGTTTGAATAGTTTGGGTAATACCTTGATAACCAAATGCACCAACATACACATGCACATACACACACACCACCAGAAAACACCCTGTTCAAAAATGAATGGGTTAAGCATGGCTCACAAATCTTTGATTGCCTTTGCCATTTGTCCAAGTGACTCTTCTGAAAGACATAATCACAACAGCCTACATTTCATCACTGACCAAGAATTATGTTTGGCTATACCTGGCCCTTAGGCAGCCCTAAGGTGATGTCTGTTATACTTTTCTAATGGTTAATTATGTATTCCCCTATTGTTGCTGGTTTCTAACTTGTACTAGTTAGTATAGTATTTAATTTTAGGAACAATTGGTAATCACATTTTTTTGTTTGTTTTTTTATGGTGGAGGGAATCTAAACATCTGAAACAATGCTACCTCCATTTGTTTTGTGAGTATGAATTCTGTGTCCTTAAACATAATATTTGGTTTCTGGCATAGGGGACTATGAAGATCAGAGGTTTCTTGAGGGCAGCTGTCAACACTCTCTAAAATTATTTTTCATGTTTGCCATATTCCCAACATTAGCTTTTAATAATAATACTAATGTGAAGAATTCTGAAATGTATACTCTAATCATTTTATTTTCATGTACACAATATTGCATGTCAAATGTCATAATTAACTTATTTTCTGAGTGCATAAATGAATGCTCATGATTATTTTTTAAAGGATAAATTTTATAAAGATTTCTAGAACTGGACAAACATAAAAGTTGTGGGTTTTAACCCAGGACAACACACAGGTCTCTTTTTTGCTTCCCCCTAGATCTTTTAGTTCTTCTGATTATATCAGAGAGGAAGTCTGTATTAGGAGCTGGTTTGTCTTTAGCACCTTTCCTTAATTTGCTAACCTCTCCTTTAACAAAGAACTGTGTTCCCAGCCCAGGGCCATTTATATAAAACTGTAGCAGCCAAGAGAATATGGCCAGTGGGGCTGAAGCAACCCAGAGGGGTATCAATCAATTGAGCACATGTCATGTTGATAATAAATACTGAAATCTGGGGATCCTGAGTCCACACACCCAGAGGATGTCCTGTATTTCATTCAGACATAGTAGCGTTGTCCCTTTCATCTGAATTTCCTGACAGGTTAGGCAAACATGATCTTAGCCTCTGAGATTTTGTATGAAGCTCACAATAGGCAAATGTTCTCATTTCCTAGATACGTTCCCATAGGGTACATGCATATTCTTTAGAGAATATCAGACCTTTCTGCTGTGACAACTCAACTGGATGTGTGTGTTTCTCTACTTTATGGCAGGAGAGTGTAGGAAGGGCAATAAAAGTGGCACCTGATAAAGATAGCTTTCCTTCTCCCCTCAAATCCTTGTCCTTGATACAAATGGAATTTTCCTGAAACCCCAGGATTTCTTGGGTAGTGGAAAAGGGTAGACTGTCTCTCACTTTGTGTGGAAACCTCAGCGGCTTTACAATGTATGTGTAGCCAAGGGGATTACTTTGTTAAATATTTGCTAAACCCTTAGTAGAACTAGTTGGTGCTGGGAACTGATAATAGCAGAATAAGTAAAAAAAAAAAAAAAAAAATTGCTTCTTGATGCCAACTCAGTCTAATGAGTGTAAGCAAAATTAATGTATCTCCAGCATCTGGAGCAATGGCTGTGTCATTATCACCTCTCATTATATATTTGAGTAAATCAATAGACAGTTTGACAAGATTAAGATACAGGTACATATACAAAGGTACAGAGATGTGAAAGAGCAACTCAGTTTCACTGATGAAGTAACTGAGGTGTAGAGATGTTGAGTAACTTGCAGTAGAGAGCTACCAAGTGTCAGAACTAGTGTAGAAAGCCTGTCTCTAGGGCCTGTCCCTTTGCAACTATATTGCAGTATCCTGGTCATCACAAAGGGTGATCAGGGTTGATGTGCAGTACTTAGTTGAGCTGGCTTGTTCAACTCAATGTCTCTGTATGAGCTAGCTTCCAGTGGTGGCTTCTAAGAATTATTCATTTGTTGAGCAGACTTGACCAAGACCTGTGACTCCGGGTATTTTAACAGCATCTGGGGCATGGTGTTTGCAGCACCATTATGCATTGGCAAGACAGGACTCTCCCCACCCTTTTCACATCCTGATCATCTGTAGACCTGAATAGGTTCCTGAGAGGGGAGGAGGACAAGGAAGAAGGAAAAGAAGGATTCTAAGAAACCTCTGGCTAAGTGATTATCGGCTTCCTACTGAGGCTTTCTGGTTGATATCCAAGTTTCTGAAAACAGTGAATAATCATGTGGTTGGAGGGTGGTTCATTAGCTTCCATCATCATGAAATTCACCTGCAGCCTAGTGAAATGTGTATTTAAAACATTCATTAAATGGATATAAATGGAAACAGCCAAAATCCAATAGTTTTAATACACTTCTGTTTTAGAATAATGTTAGATTTCAGAAAATTTGTAAATATAGTACGGAGTTCCAATATATATACTTCATTCAGCTGTCTCTAATGTTAATATTTTATATAACCATGGCACATTAAACAAAACTAAGAAACTTACTTGTTCATAGTAAATGTGATTAATGAATAAATGAAGATTAAATCCCATATCCTTGTTTGGAAAACTTAACATTATAGTGATGCCCATTCTCTTAGGATTAATATATGAATATAATGCAGTCTCTAAGAAATGCAAGTAGAATTTTCTTTAGAACTTGATAAAATGATTTTAAATTTTATTTTAGAAAAGTAGAGTGATAAAACATTTATTCTACTAGACATTAAAATCTGTTACTTACTTTAAATGATGTGCTATTGATGTAATAAACAGACAAAATAAATGGTCAAAAGACAAACTTTGGTAACTGATTTAGGTAAACACAAAAATATGATAAATGTTACAGTTCAAATCAGTAGAAAAGAATGGATTACTTTATAAACAGTCTGGATAAAAATGACCACAGAATTATTTTGATTTTGAGAATTATAAATCAAAATAAATTCCAAAGAGATTGAAATTCTTAAACAGAATAAGAGCACCAAAAGTATACACACTTAATACATAACGTGTGTATAATTTTATAGTGAGAAAAAATGTTAAAATTATAACCAAGGCAGAAATAATAAACAAATATCAATTTTATCAGATACATTTCTAATGTATTTCCATGTGGAAAGGAAAGAAAAACTATATTCCTGAAGGTGGTAGAAGATGACACTCCAAAATATGCTACTTTGACATAAGAATTATTTTGAGCTAAAGGCACTTAAAAAAAATAATAAAATAAACAGCAGATACAAGCAGGGCATTCTAATCTCCCCTTTTCCTCTGAAAACAGGAGATAAAAATTCCCATGTGAAAGGTGCCCTTCCCATACCAAGAGAAAAAAAACTCTCTTTAATGGGAAGTTAAAGTGGAGAGAATTCTGTACAAACAGATCTTCTGAAAATAATCCTTATCTTCCTTTAGCCTCTCCATACATTTTAGTTCCTTTTCTACCATTACCTCTCTTTGTCCAACCTAATATGAAAGTTTTTAGGTTTTGCGATTTCTTTGGGCCTCATTTCCTTATGAAGGCTCCAATGTCATGTAAAACTTATATAAATTTGTATGCTTTTCTCTTGTTAATCTGTTTTATGTCAGTTTAATTCTCAAGCCCAGTCAAGAAACTCTTAAGAGGTAAAAATTTTATCTCCCTTACATTCAAAACATACTAAATTTCCATAGGGAAAATTTATAAAAATAGATTTAAAATCTAAACTTAGGGAAGATAATTATACTTAATATATTTTAAAAAACACTTAAAATCAAGACAAAAAATGAAAATTCCATTCAAAATAAAAAAAAATGAATAAGAACTGTGCAGGAAAATAGCCAATAAACACATTAAAAATATACTGACTTAGAAAGATGGGCAGTTTTTAAGAAGATACTATGTATCATTTAGCGAATTAGGAAAGATTTAACTTAAAAATGACTACAGCCAGGGTTGTCCTGATGCAAGGACATTGTGGAAGGTCAATTCGTAGAATCCATAGAACCATTCTATGAATCACGTTGACAATATATATTTAAACCCTTAAAGACTCCACAATTCTATTTTTTGTAATCTATCCCTAGAAACTGAAACATTAGGATAAAGATTTAACCACAAATACAGTTATTGTTGCATCACTTAACAAATAAATTTAGAAGTAATGGAAAAGCCTTTCTATGACGAGTGATTGAGAAAACAGTGTTTCATTTATATGCTGAAAGATTAGAGATTAATAAAATGATTTTGAAGAAATGTATTTATTGATTTGGGAAATGTTTACAATTTATTAAATAAGAGCGCATGCTATAAAACATAACTGCATACAATATATACATGCATAAAAATGTCTGGCAATGTACAGATCAACATGAACTTTTAGTAATAATGACTTATTTCCTTGGTGTTTTTAATTGATATCATTCTTTGTCTATATATTTATTATGCATTTGATAGTTTAAAAATAAAATGAGTCATAGAAATTGTCTCCATGCTAATCAGGTAAATTTGATAGGCAAATAAATACGACACAAGTTTTTTTGTACTAAAAGTTGCCACCAGTGGCTACTAAGCAATCATTTTCCTAAGCAATGGTATGAAAGGCTTCTAAAAATTTATAGGAAATGAGAATGTGTTCCATCATTAATATCATTTGAGTTAAGTTAAAAAGTCAGGTAAGTTCCCTAAGGTCACATGGAGCCTTTAATGGAGCATATGTTTGATTCAATAGAGATGTTATAGCCAAAACATTTGCATCAATGAACTACACATGAATTAAAGATAACTGAATCAAAAGCTTTAAGTACTGACTTGGAGTCACAAAATTTGTATAATTGTTAAATGTTTCATTAATTTACCAAATGGTTCCTACTTCATGTCTTTTTCGATTTGCAAATTAGAGGTAGTACAAAATACATTTGGTCTGTGCACCATATCAAATGCTAAGCTAATACTTAGAAAACACTTAGAGATCTTTTGAAGTACATAAAATGTATATCAATAGAAAGCATATTGTCTTTTAAGAGAAAAGCATAAGCTATGAATAATTTTTGAAACAGTATTGAACTTCAAATATATCCATTCTAATATATTAACAATAATACAAAAATATAGCAGTGTATAATTTAAAATGATTTGCCTTATGATTTCATTGAAATTCACATCAGCTCTGTGAAATAGATAAGTAAATGCCATATACCAATTTGTGGAAAATTGAAGCCAAAAGAGGCTAAGATGTGAGGTATAATTCTTAGTGGGTCCAACAAAGTAGTCAGTTATTGATGTCTGTCTTTAAAGAGTCTTAACAGATTTTCAGAAGGGGATAGCCAGGCTTGTGACAAAGTCCTGAAGTTATTTCATATGAATATCAGTTGAGAAAACTGAGTGTGGAGAAGAGACTATGCTGGATATGCATGAAAGCTGGGTTCAAATGTTACCATGCTGACTTGAATAAAAGGGAATTGCATATTTATTTTTGTTTTGCTTTGAATCAAAAGAAACATTGGTTTATAGCTTGGTTCTGCCACTTAGGAACTATGAAGCCTCAGGAGTCTTGGGTTTCTTATCTTTAGAGTGGAGGTATTATTAATGGAGAAAGGGCAGATACTTGATTCAGAGTCTAAGATGGAGTTTTCAAATCATGGTAGGTTTTTCCTGTAAAGGATAGAGTCCAGGATGTCTGTAGATGAGATTACTTGGGTAAAGATTGGGAGTAAAAAGAAAAGGTAAGAGAAAAATCCTAGAGCTGCTAATGGTTACATAAGCAGAACTGTATATATGATATAGGCTCAATTCTAGTACTATGTTTATCATAACATCAAAGAATATGATAAATAATTATAATAGATACATGAAGGGAGATACAACAGGTGTCAGAAATTCTTTGAAGGATTTATGCTTTAAAGGTACATGTAAGCATTCTTTAATTAATATGTCAATTAGTGGTTTGAAATTCAAAGTATTTTCTCCTACAAAGACTGCTTTGAATTATAGTTATGTCCCATGACAACCACCAAATGTTTATAATGAGAATGTAACTGTCAAGTACTACTGAAAGCATCACTTTATACCAGTGTGTAAAAGGCTTCCTATAGTATACAAATTCAATTCCTAATTAAAGAATTAAAAAAAAACCCACACCTATTAAGTCATAAACAGAGATTATATTATTCTTTAAAATAATAAAGATTATCTGTTTGAACTCAACAGTGTGATAAACATTAAGATGAAATTCAGTAGTTAAAATCAAGTCTAGTTGTTTGGTGTCAGTATTCTGTAAGATCTAGTCATTGCAATCAGAATAAAAAATAATTGATAAATATAAGCATTGAGTAAGAAGAAACAAATGATTTTTTATTTGTATGTAGTATAATAGACATCAGAAAAATCCTACAAAATAAATGGAAATTTTTTCAGAAATAATAAGCCCTGAAAAGTAGATAGGTTAAAAATAAACATACAACATCTACCTTCCTACACAATAGAAATAATTATTTAGAAAATATAATAGATACATATTACGTTCACAATATCAACACAAATATAAAATTACTGATACTAAGTACATTTTGAGAACCTGTATCAAATTTTGAGTGACATAAGGTTAACCTATATAAAAAGTTCTATTGTAAGAATATAAATTCTCTCAGTTAATCTATATACTTTTATGTCATCCCCAATCACAACTCTAAATAATTTTTTCAGGATTAGAATGAGAACTTGAATAACCTAATTTTGCTATCTAAGTATAATAATGAGACCATGTTTATGAAGTTGTAATTATAGCCACAGGATGATTATAGGAATGTTCTAACTTATTTATTTGATTGATTTGAAAGTGTATTCATCATTTGATCTTTAGAATAAATGTGTTAGGTATGTATTATTTTCCCTAATTTTTAAATGGAGAAGCTGAAGTAAGAAAAGTACCTCACATCCCTAAGCATCAATACCACAAGAGCCGTAACCCCAGGATGTGCTTGGCAATGGCTTCTTTTCACCCTCTTTGCATGAGTGAAAAAGCCCAACCTCGAGCCCTAGTTTCAAATACTGCACTTGACTCTTGTCTCATGTTTAGCTTCTTTATTCTCCTTTGCCCTTCATGAGGCTGGTCACCTGGCTTCCTCATCCTGCTCTTTGACCGAGGATCTAGGAGCATGCGGTTCAAGCCCACTCACTGCTTTGCATTTTAATTCTGTTTTGGTCCCAGACAGCTTGCTTTGAATATTACCTGTTTTTTTCTTTGTACATTTTATGTCTAATATCCATGTGTTTGGAGCAATCTAAGAGGAAGTTCAGAATGCAAAATTCCAGTTCTATTTTCACTAAAAGTACCATCTGAGCCTGGTCCGGGAAGAGGAGCCTTCTTACTGTCCATATTCTTAAAATGTATGAAAAAGATACTATTTGATATGAAAAGTCTTTGGGATCAGATTTAGGCTAAAGTTGTCAGATAAAATGCAGGAAGCCAGTTAAATTTGAATTTCAGGTAAACAATGAATAATCTTTTTGTATGACTATGTCTCAAATACTGTATGGGACATACATATACAAAATATTTTATTTTTTAAGTGAAATTAAAATTTAACTATTTTTATTATTGTATTTTTATTTGTTAAACATGGCAACTGTAAATTAGAAATAATAAAAGATTTCTTTCTAGGGGAAATATTGGATCTTCAGGGACATTCATTGTTTTTCGAATCTTCAGGTGTTAATCTATAGGCATTATGAATCTCTACCTCCTAGGATTGTTGTGAAAATTGAATGAGATTATGTTTAAAAAACAATAAGCATAGTGTTTGCTGAGAGTGTAGTTTCACAAATGAGAATTATTAATGTATGGAATATTGAATATATTGAAACTGAAAATAAGTACTTCAAACAAAGGAATGAGAGATCAATATAAACTAATAGTTTCTAGTAAATGTGTGAAATTAGTGGATGTTAAAAATGGTTGGTATTTGGAAATGAGAGAAGCAAAGAAAACCTTCCTATTTGATGCAGTTTGGGAATAGGAATACATTGCAAATTTACAGAGTAATCACTGGATTGGGAAGAGCCAAAGAGAAGACATTTTTGACAGGTTTTCTGGCAGAAGACCATAAAATAAGTTTATAAGGGGAAGAAAGAGATAATAAAGCACAGTGAAAGGCAGGCAGAAGAATTTGGGCTTAAGGTGGTAGACAAGAGGAAACTCTTTTCAATTTTTGACCAGCAAAGTAGAATGATGAAATTGGCCCCTTACAAAATTAGTCTGTCAAAAGTATGCAAGATGTATTGGAGGAGAGAGATCAGTTATGAGGCTATCGTAGTGATCCAGCTATGAAGTGGCGAGGACCTAGATTAGTTGGTGGCATGAGTACAGGGGAAGCAAGCAAATCTCAAAGATGTGTCAAAGAGATATAACAGAAACTGAGGGAAAGTCAAGGTGATGTCAAGAAATCCTAAAAGTACAACTGGGAAAATGATAGCGATGGTCAAAGAAATAGGAAATTGCTAAAACCGGAAAATAGGACTCATTTTAGACAAACTCCAGTGCACAATTAAAGGTAACTTCTCTTGGAACTTTATGTTTTGTTTTGTTTTTTCTTTCAATAATCAACCAATGTTCAATACATAGCCTCTTTATTTTGGGTAACTCCTGTTTCCAATTCAGATAATTAAGTGCAGGAGACTGTCACCTGGCAGGGCTAACAGATCAGTCTCTGATGAAAAAAATAATCTAGATAGATCTCTATAAGCCGTAAATGGGCTGCCTATGTTTATAGAGTTATAATGAAATGTTCTCAAATATAAGACGTAAAATATTCAGCAATTCGTTTGGCATTTTAGAATCTTCTTCCTGGATTTATGCTCTATCATGTGTCCATTAATCATAAATATTTTGTATCATTATAGAAATGATAGGTAACAGCATTGTAGGGCAAATCATTCTAAAAACACTACTTTTTAAAGTTTTTTTGTTGTGTTTTGTTTTACACTCGGTCTTCATTTTATATATACATTAAAAATAACATATATTAAAGTAATTATATGTAAAAGAAACCTCTATTTTTCCTGCTCAAATATGGTAATTACTTGTAATTTCCAAGTCAGTTTCCTAAAAAATTATTATCCCAACAAATTTTATTTCCATCCTAGCAACCAGTTACAGCATACATTTATTCAAACAAGAAGAATTTTTTTTCAGTCTGTCCTCCAAAGAAATGAATTTGAGAGAATAAGGTTGGGAAGTAAGAAAAAATAATTGGAGTAGTGGTTGAGAAACAGAAAAAAAATCTACCCTTTCCAATGGAATATTCTGTTTTGAATTAATGATGACCTCCCTTACTTACGAAGCACAGTTTTCTGGCAGGTTTTGACATGTATTACAGTTGTTGTGGGATTTTTTTTTTTTTGTACTTTTACATGTATTATATCTCTATAACTACTCTTAGAAACTGATTTTTGAGAGTAGGAAATATACTGTTGTCCCCACTTTCAGAACAGGAAAAGTTAACTTTCATAAAAACTGTCAATTTTCTTATGACTAGTGGGTGTCCTAAATAAATTGAAGTCTTCTAGCTTTCTCCACGCTAGTAATTCTCGACAGAAAAGAGAAAATAATGAACAAATGTTGGTTAACCTTTGGGAAAGAAGTGGAGGCATTATTAATACTCCTTTGCAATAGTTCTCTTAAGTAGCTCTTCACAGATGCAAGACTGTTAGTCCCCAAAGTCCCCTGAGTGGTTTACTTTGCTCCCCAGGGATTATATCTTTTCTCCTCTCCAAGGAATCCCTTTCTGACATCAAAAAAAGAAAGAAAAACAAAACAAAACAAACACACACAAACCACTCGAACCCTAGCTAGTTTGCTTTTCAACTTCTCACAGATATTTTCTAGTTTTCTTTCAGACGTTAAAAATAAAGTTGAAAGCAAAGGAGATAACTTTTTCAATATGTATAGATCATACTTGGTTAAACAAGCAAATTACAAATGTGCAATACTCAGGATATAAACAATAGAGATGAACAGAACTGCTTTAAAAATGCAAATTTATTTAACAGCAGGTTACTTTCTACTTTTCATTTACATTTTTAAATAAACTACCTCATATTATTTATTCTTCAACAGATTGTGATGAAATTTGGTGAGAGCTCAGTCCATGTTCTGCTGTCGAGATCTTAACACTACATGCGCTCTTGTCTTCCTGTTTTCTTCCTCCTCCTCCTTCTTCTTCCATTTCTATCAACATTTTGAGATGATGATACAATTTATGGAGTAGTGAATTGGGGCAATGCTGGCTAGTTACTAGCTATTTTCTAGACATAAATGCTATATAAGCCTTTTTTTTTTCTTTTTGATAACCTTGTGTACTAAGGGCTTCAACTATCAGGATGTAAACATCCTGTTCCAATTTTCCAATATGTATCCAGGGAAAATCTTAGATTTTATTCATGCTGCACTTTATATTTGATGCCAGCTTACTAAATTTTGAAAGTTGGGGGCTGGGAGAGGATCAGAAAAAAATATTGTTTTGAATGGTGTATTCTGTTTTTGAATTAATGATGACCTCTGTTGCTTGTGAAGCATATTTTTTTCTCTAGCAGATCTTTTGATTCGCTCCCTGACAGACTGCTGTATAACATGTTTAATGAACATGACATAGCATGCAGTTAAGTATTCGTGACAGTGCTGAATAAATATTCATCTTACTAAAAAGGGCGATGACTTACTTTATCCCCTTCATTATTAAAGGAGCCAGGACACTTAATTCATTGTTCTATGATTACAACAAACTTCGTTGGATGAACTTATCTGGCTTGTATTTTTATTTTCTCTCTCTAAAATAAATTTCTTTGATATCCTCAGGTGACTAAAACCGTTTAAGAACAGGATCATGTAAATTCAAATAATCAGAGAAGCGAGAAAGCCAGACAGTCAACCAGGTACCTTAGACTACCCAGTTAGTTTGTGCGATGTAGATCAAAACATCTAAATGAATGGTTCTTTTTTTAAAACTTTTACTTAGGATATTTAAATTGTCCAAGGCCTTCTTTAATATCTTCCAAAATATAGCACAGACATACGGCAAAGATACAGTGTTTAGCGCAAGAACCTTTTCATAACCTTAACCTTACCACTCACACAATTTAAAGACAAAATTGAGTTAAATAACGTCGCATGTTATTTGCAATTAATTAAAAGCAAAAAAAAAAGAAAGAGTTTACATTTATTGGTATCTTTTATAATGAGATGATCTTGACTAAACTGTAGTAAAAGATAACAAGAAAATAGAACTATGGCTATCAAGTGAGCTATTAGTAATAACTTTGGAAATGCAGAATTTTCTTTCCTGTTTCAAAGTACGTTTTGTATGTAGATTCAGGGTGACCTTATTCATCACTACCTTTCAGTTAAGATAATCATTTCAAGGCAAGGAGAAAAGCTGAGTACTATTTAAAAGCATCAGTATGCGCTTCAAAAGAGACAAAGTTCAAATTAACACTAAATGGACTTTTACTAATGGAAGTTTGAAACATAATTGTAAACAATTCATCTATGAGGATGCAAAAGTTCTCCACCTTCACCTCTACCTCATTAATGGAAACACAGCTTTCTGTAATTTTTATTGAAATGAATCTATACCTGAATTTTCCAAAAAAAAATTTGCTCTGAATAGGAAATTCTGCCACTAAGAACAACTGTATTGAATTTCTTTAAGGTAAGTGTTAGAGCGGGCTACCTTTTAGAGGATACTTAGCAACAGCCAATTGGAAAAGTCAGATGTAGTTCAAGTCCAGGGCCATCTGAACTGTTAAGATACTGACAAAAATAAATATAAAATAGTGATAATAATAGCTAATGTTTATTGAAAATTTTCTGTTTGCCGAGAACTATTTTGTATAATTTTTCATGGATTAACTGAAGGAATCTCTGACAGCAATCTGAGGAAGAAGATAATATTACTTTACCTATTTTACATATGAGAAAACTGGGGCACATAGAAGTTAAGTAATTTGTCTGAGGTCCAACAGTTAATGTCAGAGCCAAATTGCAACCTCAAGGAATTTGATCTCAGAGCTTACGTTATGCCACTGTAGACAAATGACCAGGGTTGATGACTTAGGCTGAATGTAAAGTTGAAGATTACAAAATTTTTTTATATCAGTAAATACCATAATTATTTGGCAGAATTTATGCATTCATTCATTCCTGTTTTTTTTTTTCATCACATTAGTTGAATTCATTGAATTCCTAATAAGTCAGTTCCCATGAGAAATAAACTTTATATTGAAAGGCAGGGCCCAGCTTCATCTGTAGCTAAAGAACTCACAATTGGTACTGGGAACAGGTCTTTTTTTCCCTTTTAGGCTTTGTTTCTTCACCTGAAAATTTAGGATTCATTAGTTCATTCTATCAAAAGCTTTCAAATCTACTATGTGCTTAGGATACACAGGATACTCAGGAAAAAATAGGGCCCAGACTTGAGAAACATACAGTGTAGTTGGGAAGACAGATACTTAATGAAGCATTCATGATTATGTATTACTTTAGGCTGCTGTAGGGGAAATAGTGGAAGCCATGGGAGCAGATAGAGAGTTGGGTCAGGCAGGGAGGTGGGGGCTGGACCTGGAAGTGTGGCTTCCAGGTTGTGTCATTCTAGGCATCACTGTTTGCACCTGAGTCTGTCAGAGAGCATCACCTGACTGCAACCATAAGCAATTTGTTGTTCTTAAAAGCACTGAATGACAAACTGAGAGTAAAGGAAAAATGCTTTGTAAATAGTAATGTACTATGCAAATACAAAACGTTTAAATTGTTAATATTATTATTAAATTACTGTTAATAAATTACAAAACTAGATCCATTGTTTGCTTGGAAAGTACTGTTTTGTAGCCCCAAGGAGGAAATGGAAATGAGCAAAACAGACACCATGGAGTAGTAACATACCATTAGTTACTTAAATTGCACAATAAAATATTTGTCATTCTCCATAATCACAATCATCATATGAAATTATTTGATGTTAATTTATTACCTTAATTTCCATTTATGAGAAAACTAATTTTTAAATGGGCAAGGCACTGGTTGCTCAGATTTTGCCTTGAAAATATATTCTAGTATCTTCACAAGAATATTGTACAACTTGTGTTTCTTTTTTCATATGTAGATATTCCATAGGATTTCAGAAAAAGTTATTCTAGTGTGACAAAGTTTTAAAAATATATTTCTCATGTACTTTAATATTTTTACCTTTCGATTACATAAAATTAGTATTTGCTGCTGTTTTTACGTATATATTTTTCCTGTTTGCAGGAAAATTGCTGTTGTTAAAAAGAATAATTTTTAACCTATGAAAAATTTGATTTACTTTAAAATACCCTCCAAGTGGTTCAGTGTGGTATTTTATGCACAAAGAAGAATTTCTGATAAAATTGTTTACATTTGTGGACATTTTCCAAGTTCAACTTTTGGTTAGTATTAATATCAACCTGGAAAGACTTGTAATACTTAGTAGAGGTAATTTTCTAAAGCATTGGTTGGAATTTGACGCAATACTTTTTCCATTGGCTGTAATAGAAATCATGTTTCTAAAGTCTAAGCAAATGATTTGAGAATGTGATAATTAGTGTTTATAAACTGAATTTTTAAAATTGATATTTAGGAAACAATATATTACTATGGACCTTATTCCTAACATGGCATTTACATACAATTCTTAAAAACAAACGAAACAAAAGAACCCTATCTGTATCTAAAATTAAAGAATAAATTTGTTTTTAAATAAATGTTTCCCCTTGTTTGGAATTCTTTTCCTTCTTAATTATTCCCAGGTTCTCCATGAAATTGAAAGGTAGTATGTGCCAACATCCTTAATATCTTGCATGGTACTTGGAACATAACATAATGTTGAACAAATTAATAAATAAATACTTGTGCTTTCCCATTTTCTTTTCTTTTTGAATGTAAGTAAACATGAAAAATAATCAAAGAAGCAAAAGTTGTGGCTGCGTTGTGTAGGTGTTCTTACTTCCTGGGTAAGATTTTCCACTGATTTGAATGCTACTACAGTCAGGGGAAAGGAGGCTATTCCAGACTCTAACTTCAGGCATTCACCATCATGTTAGCAAAAAATGGTCCTCATTCTTTCAGCTTTCCTTCCTCCATCCCTTCAAATGATTTCTATCTCTCTGCTTTGTTTCAGAATTGATACCTTGGATAGCTCAGTTCCAAAAGTTCAGAAAGTAATTTTTCATCTGTCAGTTTTGCTGATAACACAACATGGTAGAACTTAAACTGATAATGTGAAACACTCCCCTTTGCCGACCTGCACCAAACATACAGAGAAAAATAATCACTGCCTAACAAGTCTATGATGGGATGAGTAGGCGGGAAAAGAAACCTTCTGCTTCCTGTGCACTTACTACATGCTGCATACCATCTTCATGTTTATTTCTAGGTCTAGGTATTATCTTAGTTTTATGGATATGAAAAAGAAGGTTACTAGAGGTTAAGCGATTCTCTGAAGATCTCTCATCTTTTAGGAATATAGTAACTTGTATAAGGTTTTGATAAGTGAGATCTTTAAAATCGAAGTTCCTCTTCTTGTATCATATTAGTCAATAGTACGTATGTACATAAGCATTTTTTCTCAGCCACAATGCATATAACAAAAACCTTATCTTGAAAAGAATAAAGTATAAGGCTTTAGGGAATGGAAAAAAATGTATATATAAGATACATATTTTACATATGTGCAAATATATATATACATACCATATACACATACCATATACACATACATACATAGGTATGTTGTGTACACATGTATATTTATATATTTATTAGTATTTGCAATGATATTTTGTGATTTCAGTAACTGTATTACTCATCCCAAAAATATATATTTTGGTCATTTCAGTTTTTTTCCTCCTCATTTTTGAAGTACCCATAGTGGTATACAGTAATCCATAGACTTGTAATAAATACTCTAATATTTTCTCTTTATATTCCTGTTTGCATAGGCATTAGGCTCAAAATTATATTATTGTAAGATTGCATCACCAGATCTGTAATAGATGTAAGAATCCCAGAAGATGATTGGTAGTGCTAATTTGAGGTTGCAAAGACGTGTAGAGATAATGTGGGCTCTAAAGTCATAAAGCCAGTGCCCATTCCCTGGGCTTGTGACCAGCAGCAAGTTACTCACCTCACTAAGCTTAAATTTCCTCATCTGTGAAATGGGCACAATCATTTATTCGCAAGGTTCTTGGGCAGTTTACAAACAACATATGTAAACTGCCTTGCAGAGTACCTCAGGAAACAGTTCTGGAATGAACAAATGAACCTCTTGATCACTTTTATTTTAAACTAGAGACAGACAAACTTGCCCAGCATCCCCAAGGGGTGCCAAAGATTCCTATTTCGTTATAGCTTAGGTGGGTAGAAACAAGCTATAACGAATGACAGCTAACCCTGGTTAACCGTAAATGCCATATTACCCCCCACACACTTGTTTAACTAAATTCGTAAAGAGCAGAGATACACAAACATTTAGACAAAAAAAAATCTTGACAAAAATTTATAATTATGAGAGACTGGGATGGGCAAAAACGGAAATAAGTAATTATACAGTAATATTTTTCCTTTGAAAATTCATGCGGAAAGACATTAAATAGAAACATGTATTTATATGAATATATGCACTAGCTATTATTGTCTTAAGGATATTAACATTAGCTATCTATTTAGCAGTTATTTTTGTTGCTGTAATTATTTTTTAGAAACTCCGTAGTCCTCAGCTATTTCTTCTATGAAATAAAGACACAAATACTGTATTAGTTTGAAGCCTTTGACTAGATAGAGCCAGTGATCTTCTGAGATATTTCAGCTCTGATATCCAGGAGTAAATAAATTTAGAAACAGTAACGTTTAGGTCTCTAAAGTTCATGCTTGAATTATTATTGTGCAGTAATTATTTCATTTCTACTATTATTATTTTACTTTCTGCTTCTTGTTCATGACTAGGTGAAATCTCTGAGATCCAGGTGTAAGAGCTCTTTGGACGCTTTCTGTTGTTCTGTCTCTCACCCCTTTTCACTGGCTGTGCCTTAGATCAGGGTTTTACAACGTGATCCTCCTAGAATTTCCTTCTGAATCCATCAGAAAAGAATGCTTTGCTACTAGCTACTTATTTTAATCTTTTTGCTTATTTTTAGGTTCACCCCCCCCACATGTAAGCAACATGTCTTCTTTAAACCAGCTTCCCTATCATGAATTCTTTATTTTATGCTGGGGAAGATAAAGTAGCTCTGTGTGCAGTCTGTCTTCACACTGATTAGAAACCCCTCTCAGTGTCTCCTGGTTTCTGTTTCTAGGTTGTGATCAGATAAGAATCTGTCTGTGTTATGCCCATTTCACTCTGATAGGGTAATCTGATCATTCCAAATTTCTATTTTAGGACTGCAAAATGTGTATCACTGCAGGTTTTTCATATTCTATTTTCCCCTATTTTTTAGTCAAAGAAATTGATATCTCTAAAAGGAGATATTAAATATGATCTTCTGGCATTTATAAAGCTTTCACAAGTGCTGTGGCAAGATGCTTCCTGAAATAACAAAAGTTTTCATTGGCATTAAGCTTTGCAAGGTACAAACTGTGATTGAATAAAGGTTGCAGATGAGTGTTTAATGCTAGTTCCATTGGTTAGAAAAGTAATATGTTAATTTTCTATATAAAATATTTAGTTTAGGAAATACATGAGAAGAAATACATTTGCAAATACAATTACAGTTACAATTGAGGATAAATGTTCAGGATTTGAAGCAAAAGTGAAGGTGTAGATAGCAATGTCATTTTAGGGCCTAATGTCAAAAGCTAGTCTACCTTGTATAATTCAATTTGGGAGGCAATGACCTAGATATGTGAGAGGACATGGGATGTGTGGTGAGGGACGTATGCCAATAAGAAAGAGAATGAAATTGCTGACATGAGTTAATTGTGAGAAAGATGCTTCTAATGTAATGAGTTATAAGAGAAAAAAAATTAGTTTTAACATATCACTAAAGTTGCAAATACAATATATATTGGATAATTGTCCTATCTTACTTTGCCTACTGAAGCTATGTTTTCTTGCTTTGTGTTATGTGAAAATAATCTGTTAAATTTTTATTTGGAAGAAATGTGCTTACAAATTTTTGTAATTTTTTTTTTCTCATGAAAAGATTTTAAACAAGACTTCAAATGCTGTGTTTATAACAGAAAAAAAAAAAAGTATCTACAGGAATTATTTTGAAAGCAAAGTAAGTTTCATTTTCCAGTTAAAATATTTCCTCAAAACCTTGTAGATGACATGCATCCTGGTCATTTAAAACATTCATAAAGAGCACGAGTATTTCCTTTTTACTTAAAAGCTCAGATATTTTATAGACCCGAGAAGCGATTTCTAGGTGAGGAGTAATCATTGGCCTAATAAAGGTAGATTGCTGTAAGCCTCTTTCCTCCCATTTCCCTTCTGTGTGACCTTTATGCTTCCACACTTTGCAGGTTCTTCCTGCCCCCATCATAAAATTGTCCAGCCATTCCTCACACTCATTTGTATGATTTTCCTTAATGGCCAAATGTGTCATGCTATCCCACATGGTCCCTTCATTCCTCTGAATCTGCTCGAAATTTTGCCCTTCATTTCCTTTGTCATTTTGTGCCATCTTTCCCCCTCTTTTGTTTCCTGAATATCATTTTGGTATCTAACAAATTAGCCTAAATAGATGCTTCACGTTCTGTATGTTGATACGCCACCTTTTCCTTCACTTTTCTGAATCAAAGTGAATTTTAATAGGATGTCTTTTTACAATAGAATAAAATTGCAAACTGAATCCAAGTTTTTGAAGAACGTTAAAACACATGCACAGAATCTCATTCTACAAGAGTTTGCATCACAAAATTAAAAAAAAAATAGCTTCAATTATGATAATTAAAGATTTCCAAACTTTCTGATTGCAGGCTAAATGTCTTATACTAAACCAGTAATGATAAAACAGCTTATTTAGTGGAAATGCAGGCTTCTTTTAAATGCACATCACTTTCTTTGTTAACATGGATCCTTATTTAATTTTTAATATGGTAATTAGGAGGTATGTATGTGTCACTTTACTTTATGATGTTTACTTAACATCATTTTGATTATTAGCAAGAAAAACATTCTGTGTATGCTATTGCAACCTCAAGCATTGATTAAACTCTTCACTGTTCATGAAGGCTGACAAGGATTCAAAGGAGGAAATATAAAATTTGAAGGTACAACAAAATAGTGACATTTCACTCTATAAAACTGCCAATATTTTAATCCTGTATGTAAATCATTTTTATCAGTTCAACTCCATATCTTCATTTGTATACCAAGAAAATACTCTGTTGCATTAACTTTAAGTAACGATGTGATATTAAGTGCACTCTACTTCAAGATCTTTGTGAGCAAGTCTTTTTTTTTTTCATGTTGGCCTGCAATTTCTTTACTTTCCTATGAATAGATTCTTAAGGTATATTTTTCATTTTCCTGCTGTTAACAACCTACCTTTCATTATTTTGTTATTTAGAATATTTACTTTCTCAGCTTAAGTGATGTCTTTGTCAATGATAACATTGTGTTCATTTAGAGTGATGATTGATATGGTAATAGATACAGTGTGATTGAAAGCAACCTTTGTCAATAAGAAGGCCAAATACTCAAACTGTGTATTGGTCTGAATTTGCTCATTATTGGAGACCTTTCATAGTCATATTGACTTGCTGTCCAAATGTTGTTACTTACCTGATGCTTCCATTGTTTAAATGGTATAGACATTGGTATTGAACATAGCTTCCCCCAATATTTTTCCTAAAATACACATGGCTCAATTTTGCAATGTTCGAACATGTTATAAAAGTGTATAAAACAGAGATTTTTGAGCTTAACAAGAGATACTTGAGATTATAAAAAGGACAAAAACACATCAGAAAAAAAGCTACAAGTACTGTGCTTTTATGTTCTTAGTCTACTACATTCTTAATTTTGAGATACCGCCTTGTCTATTTTTAATTAGCAAAAAAAAGATATAAAATATACAAATGAAATATTTTATCATTATTACTCAGGTATTTGATTTCATGATGTTGGTCTTCAGAAAAGTTGCAACAGAATAGTTTGTTACAAATTCCATGACATTTTAATGCATACAGACAATGACATATACATTTAAACTGGCAAAACTGCCCCTTTAAAGATTCTGTACAAGGATCATGAATGTGAAAGAACCTGATTTCTTTCTACCCAGGAAGACTTATTTCCTCTTTCCTTTGGGTGCCATAACCTCCCAACAGGATGAGTATTATCTCTCTTTTCCCTGTAGGATGCTGGGCTGCCTGAGGACATCTTTCCTTGTTTGTCTCTCTCTTCCCCCTTCCCCTCCCCTGCCCCCCGTGTTTCTGCTGTGCCTGGTACTTGGTAGAGGATCTGTACGTGTTTGTTGATTTGAAGAATATGAGTTCAGAACTTCCAAAAGAGAGATGACTGGATTACTGTTGTTTCCATATAGCACTTAACGTAAAGACAGACATGGCTAAATTTGCTGAGAAAGTGTTCAGTCCAGACGATACGACACACATACCTGATCCTTGATTATCTTGCTGCAGAAACAGTAACCTAAAAATACATTTTCTTAACCGTTATCTACTTACACATAGAACTATCCATGCTCTCAAATTTTATGGTTATCCTCATTTTTCAAAAAAGAATCAATATCCTTTAGCTTATGGTCAGATAATCCCTTCTTATTGCAGTGCACATTCCCTACGTCCAGGTGTATTAACAGACTCATCATTTACTTTTTCAGAGAATGATTTTCTGAATTGTCCAAGAACCTTGCTTTTTCTTCTTTTTTGTTGAGTTGCTAGAAAGTCGTGGTTATTTAAATAACGCTTCTCCACTGCCTCCCTTGCATGCCAATATTTCATGTGCAGTGCTTTTCACAGCCACTCCTTGTTTTCTGCTTCTGTTGTTGTCTCTGTAATCTAGGCCCTGATAACTAGTGTAACTGACTTACTGATTAGACATTGGAATCTAGCATCTCTCCTCATTTTCTGCTCTCATTTCACCCTGCAGCCTGCTTTAGATCATGTTGCTCAAAGTCTTCCGTTTGCTTACAAGGTGAAATTCAAACTCATTACACTAGCATTCATGAAATTCTTTGTTTTGATCCCTCCCCACCTATAATTTTAATTTTCTTTCTCTTGTCTACACTGTAAGAACTCAGTTTCCACACTATATCCAGCACACCTTGCTTTTTTCCTTCCCCAAGTTTATACTCAGTTACGTGACCTTGTCCAAAATAATCTCATTTCCCCAGTTTTCACCATGCTAAACTCAGCACATCTTTCAGGATCCTGTTCAGATACTAATTGTTTCATAAACCTTTCCCGATTGCCCAAGTTTTATAAAACATATCATTCAGGTTAGCTTCCAGGTGAGGGGTAGCACAGGGCACCTCCCTAGGCCCTTCCCCATTTCTCCTCAAGGTAGAAACGTCATATTCATCCTCAGTACTTCATACTGCCCAGCGGCAGGGCCAGCTGCATGGGCGTGAAAGTTGTGCAGTTAACTCAGGGCCACACTGTTAAAAGTGCCCTGTGCTTGGTTTAATGCTGTGCTGTCTCCATCTTGAAATTATTCAACTTTGAACAAGGGTCTCTAAATTTTCTTTTTGCACTGGGCCCCACAAATTATCTGGTCAGTCCTGTCTAATGATGCATTTTTCACCAAGTAATTGCTCTATAAATATCTGTTAAATGGAATGCTTGCCAATTTCCCAACTTATTTCTCTCCTTCATTGTAACAAAACCAGATAAAAACCTAAAACATAAAGCAGTCGGTGCTTTTATTTTTATAATCTTTCAAAGAGGCTTGATTGGAAAGAAAATTTTAAAATAATGGTTGAATGAAATATTTTACAGATTTTAGTATTTACTCTTATTCCAGTGTATTGTCAAAGATGGAAAATGATTTGATAAGTTTTCACAGAGGTTGGGATAGGTTTTTTATGTTTAAAGAAAATGACTTGCTTATCACCTTAACGTTAAGATAGAAGATGGTTTGGGATTTTCATAGTTGACCCTGAAATTGACAGTTATATTCAGTATTATGCTTGCAATGACTGAATTACCTAGAAAAAAAAATAAGCAGCAATATATTGAAGATGGTAGTGATTCACTATTCAATCAACTCAGTTACATTTGCTAACTTATAAGACTTTTCTTGAGGCTGGTATAGTGTTCAGGAGCACATTTGATAATTATTATTTAGAAAACAGCAATGAAACAAGATTGTGTAGGATTTAATAGAGAGAAGGCTGACAACCCTTAGATCCTATCCTGAGTGGCCCATCATTTGCAGTACTTCAAATCTCTCTGGCAAGAATTTTTCTCTGAGTTATTTTGAGAGATGTTGATCTAGAAATATTTCCACACTATTGCCTTTTTTATTATTATTATTATTCTCTATAGATTTTACCTTGAGTACATATTCAAGGCCAAATTCTCTCTGCCCAAGATTCACAACAGAAAAATCCTTCAAGGACATTGTGTGTTCTCTCTGTGTACTGAATGCCTCAACTTTATATATGATTGCACAGGAGTCCATGCACAGAAGAGGAATTTAAACACCAATGGACATACAGTAACATCTTTCTCTTCCTATTTTAGAAGTTATATATTTATATTCCATAATCCAATTTTCTTTAATTATCTCTTACCATCCAAGTGCTATAATAATATAATAAATAGAAGTGATTCTTATTTAGCTGCCATGATAGTTAATTTCCAAGGCTCAGAACACATGATTTAGAGAAATGTATATTTTAAGCCATGGACAACTTGTGTATACTAAGTATCAGGTAGATATGTACAGGCCCCAAAAATGTAGTAAGTGAATGGAGATATAATGAACTCTTTAAAATTCAAAACTTCTATATGTCTGAAAACTTCAAATTAATTACATCTAAATTAGCTTTTGTGAATAATATTTGGAATTCCCAAGTATGTGCTGAAACAATGAATTTGCTTAGTGATATTGCCAATCAATATCAATACAAAATATTTTATTTTTATATTTAAAAATATGTTTGTGTACATAAGTCTAATATTCCTTAGACTATTAACCAGTTCTTTCAGTTTGTTCTCTATAATGGAACATGAGAACCTATTTGGAAAAGAGTTCTGCTTTTTAGATGAATGCTAACTAAGAATGATTTCAAATTCTTGAAACAAATAACTGTGATTAACTCTAATTCAAGGCTTTAGATTTCATTGTTTCAGTGTTACATATAAAGGTTTAATCTACTTGGCCTAAAAATGCATTGTGAATAATTATGAGTAGAGACTTACATAGATGTAAATGGCACACTGTGTGGCACATTCTAAACAAAATATGAACCCTATGGGAGCTAGCCCAAAGATGGACTCTCTGATAATTTTTAATACTTTGAATATATGAGACACTCATAAATATTTTCTGCAAACCTGGTGAATGAGGCAGATTATACTTTAATAATTTCACTGTGAAATCTGATGCATCAAAAGTTAATAGCTTTTTAAATAGAACATATATTTGAAAAGAGCCAAGTTGAAACTAGATTATCTTTTAATAGATATGAATATTCACAATCTTAAGGTGGAGACAGAGATAGAGGTGGGGGAGGGGAAGAGGGAGAGAAAAAATATATTTAGAGGCAAATAACATAAAATAATATATATAGTCTTGCTTTCATTTCAGATGTACACCCTAAGCCTATGATGTGAAGGGATATGATTGGCTTTATATCTGAGATCCTTTAGTTAAAGTTTCTCTTAATATATTAGTAATACTTTCCAAATAGAAGAGACCTTTGAATTTTCCAGCTGAGGAAGGCAGGGTATTCAGGGAAGGGTAGGGAGAGATGGGCTCTTACAAAACTGTCATGATCATGTCACTAGTTAAAAATATTTACCAATCAGTAAAGAAATAACTTCTTCTCTAAGGGTTAATGAATCAGTTTTGAATGTTGCACTCTCAGCAGGCATTTAAAAATAAATATCTCACTGGAAACTAAGTGATCCAACTACACCTGTATGCTAATAATGTTTGCTAATGTCTCTTTTCTTCATGGCACATGCCTTGAGTAATTCTCTCTCATCAAACGTGTCTCATCTATTTAGTGCTACCCAATGTGTAATGGCATGTAGATATAAATACTAATGGAGAAAGTGCACTGCCTTAGGGAACACCCATCATGACAAGTAACTAATTGGTTTATGTACATTAGTACCAAGTGAAGCGTTTTACATCTTCTGAAAGGCACCAGCACCCTCTACTTTCTAATTTACCAAAATGTCATGTCCCTTCCTGAAAGAAAGAATTAGAAGAGCTTTTTTTTTTTTTTTTAAAGCATCACAGTAACTCCTCTCAATTCACTGTGCCTTGCAAGCTGGGTTGAAAACCATTCTAAGTCATAGAATATTTAATATTATACAACAAGTCTTTGAGTAGTACAAACATTTTAACAGTATTACTTCCTCTGATCCATGAACACAGAATATTATTTTATTTATTTGTGTCTTTTTCAGTTTCTTTCTCAAAGTCTTGTTTCCCTGTACAGATCTTTCATTTTTTTGGTTAAATGAATTCCTAAATATTTTATTATTTTTGGTACTATTGTAAATGGTATCATTTTCTTTATTTCTTTTTCAGGTACAGAATTACAATGATTTCACGAATAATTTTTCAGCTTTACAATGGCGCTAAATAAGTATGTGTTCAGTGGAAACCATATTACAAATTTGAATTTTGATCTTTTCTCAGGCTAGCAATGTGTGGTATAATACTATCTAGTGATGCTGGGCAGTAGCGGCAAGCCACAGCTCCCATCCAGACACACCATCATGAGGGTAAACAATTAACACACGTACAACCATTCTGTACCCCTACAGCCATTTATAAACATTTTTAGTACAGTTTAGTACAATGAGTTATTTAATACTTTATTATAAATAAGCTTTGTGTTAGATGATTTTTCCCAACTGAATGCTAATGTAACTGTTCCGAGCACATTTAAGGTAGGCTAGGCTACGCTATGATGTTTGACAGGTTAGGCATATTAAATGCATTTTCAACTTATGATATTTTCAACATATGATGATGGGTTTATCATAATGTAATTTTGTTATTAGTGTATAGAAATTCAACTAGTTTTTGTATGTTGATTTTGTAGCCTACAACTTTACTGAATTTGTTGATTAATTTTAACGGGGTTTTGTGTGTGTGTGTGTGTGTGTGTGTGTGGTGTCTTTAAGATTGTCTGTATATAAGATTATGTTATCTGCAGACAGAATTTTTCTTCTTCCTTTTGGATTTGTATGCCTTCGATTTCTTTTTCTTTCCTGATTGCTCTGGCTAGGATTTCCTGTGTTGTGTTGAATAGAAATGGGGAAAGCAAGCCCCCTTCTCTTATTCCTAATCTTAGAGAAAAAAGTTTCAACCCTTCACCGCTGAGTATGAGGTCAGCTGTGGGCTTGTCATATATGCCTTTATTATGTTGAGGTTCATTCCCTCTACATGTTAAGAGTTTCTGTTATGAAAAGGTGCTCTATTTTGTCAAGTGCATTTTCTGTACTTAGTGAGATGATTATAGGATTTTTATCTCTTATTCTATTAATGTGGCATATTACCTTGATCGATTTGTGTATGTTGAACCATCCTTGAACCCCAGGGATATTGCATTTTCATTTTATTCATTGTATAATTCGTCTCCTGAATTTCTGTTTGATTCTTTTTTATGATTTCTATCTCTTTGTTTAACTCCTCATTTTGTTCATGTATTGTTTTCCTAATTTTACTGAATTGTCTTTTTGTTTTGTTTTGTTTTCTTATAGCCCATCGAGCTTCCTTTAAAAAGCTATTTTGAATTATTTATCAGGCAAATCACAGGTCTCCATGCCTTTGGTGTCAGTTACTGGAAGATTTTTATGATCCTTTGATGGTGTCATGTCTCTTTGATTTTTCATGTTTCTTGAATTTTTGCGTAGCTGTCTTTGGCTTCATAGCAATAGTCACCTCCTTCAGTATTTAGTAACTGCTTTTAAGAGAGAAGTATCTTTTGTCAGCCCTGCCGCAGATTCTGAAGCTTTCTCAGATCTTCTATGCATATGCCTGTTCCAAGTTTCTTGCTTCCTTTTGTGGCAGAATTCTTAAATTGATATGCCTTCTCTCAATCCCACAACACAGCAGGCCAGGTACTGACAACCTTTATTTTGCTTCTGCTTGTAGTCTCTCCCTGGGCTGACTGCAGGTTGGGCCATCTTTCTGCAAGTGCTCACTGGTCATCTGTCAAAGCTCACTTTCTCTACCATCATGGACATGTGCAGAGAGCCAGCTACAGGGTGGAGTGTCTGTAGGGGAGTCACTCAGAGGGCTGCGGGTGCCCATGGGCCAGCTGGGGGAATTCTTGGCAAAGTAACCGTAGCAATTCATCAGTGAGCTTCTAGATGGCATCTGCAGTGTAATTAGTAGGATCCACATCCCCTTAATTTCCTCAAGAGTCCTATCTGCACTCCCCCAGCCTCTTCTTTCACATGCAGCCCAAATGAGCCTCCTTCATAATGTCCCACACAGCTAGGAAACCTGGGCACTCACTCGCATCCTCTCACTTTCCTTGCAGAAGAAATCTTGGGCTGGGAAGGTCTTTCTTGGCCCTGAGATGTGCTATCTTGGGGGAGGGTTATTGAATGCACAGTTAGACTCTTCCTCTTCCTCTGTTCAATGTATCCAAACTTGTTTTTTTTTTTCTTCTCCAGTAATATGTTGGAATTCCACTGGAAACCTGGACTTTGACAAAGGTTCTCTCATCTGCAAGTGGTTGTCTAAGGCAGTGTTCTTCAGGGGCTCCTGGACCATAGCTAAGATGGGCTGGACTCTGGCCGCTGCAGGGCCCATAACTGGGATGAGGTCTGTATGCCTATTACCTGGCACATGAATGGACAAGACTCTTCCTGGGTCCCTTGATGTATAGTGCTGTATTCCACAGCTCTTACAAAGGCACTTTTGTCCATGGATGAATGCCAAATTGTTGTTGTTAGGAGGGGCTGGGAATACAAGAAGGTATGTCTTCTCCAGCCATGTTGCTGACATCATTCCTCTGAATCATTTTTATAAAGGTTGTTGAGGGAAAGAAAGCTAAGAGGCATCTGCAGTAGAGATGTAGTGGGAGTGATAGCAGGGTCATTGTCTCAGAGACTGTAGATTTGTGCCAGGACCTTGGGAAACAAAGCTCTAAATGCAAACAAAAGAAAACAAGGACATTTTTATAGGATATTACTTTATGGGGCAAAAGCAAGTCTTCAAGAGGCAAGGTGATGAAATGTGAGGCAGCCTAGGAAAGGGTCTTTTCTGTTTCTATGCACAGTATAAGGTTCCTTCGATTCAGTGAGGCTTCAGAGAAACTGGTACCACTTTGGCATCTTGTTTGTGGCTTTTGAACATTGTAAAATTGCACCTTTACCACAAATGTCATCCTTATGTCAGTGGGTCTTAGAAGCAAGGGAAGAACCAAGGGACCCTCTGTTGGATTCTAAGGCAACCGCCATCAGCCAGGAAGGCCAGTGCTAAATTTCCTAACCGAGAACTCTGTGTCTTCCACAAGAGTTCCCAGAAGTAAGTTGAAGATTTTTTTGTGAAGGTAAGGAATGAATATATTTCATCAGCAAGTTGGAAAGATACTCACTGAAAAGTGGATTGTATTAGTAAATTATTAATGCCCTGGTGCACTGTTTTCACAATGGTTCAAAAAATGAGTAATCCTTAAATTGATTATAACGCAAATTTAAGATTCCAAGCTAATTCTCTAGAAGAATTTTGATTATTTTAACTCATCAAATAATTCTAATCTTCTTATATTTAACATCAAATATACCTTGAGAATATATCCAAATGTGGCAAACCTCATCCAGTTATGAAAATTAGTCTACACTTTTGTTATTATGAGAAATAAACTTAATATTGACTGAATAAAGTACTTACTTCTCCACAAATATAAGATGTGATTATTGTCCCAAGAAATTTGATATTCTATACTTTCAGGTTTTCAAGGTTATTGGGGAAATTTACAAGTATAATATTCTTAGAGGAAATATATGTGAATATATACACACATACAGATATATAATTTTTAGATAGATAAGACTTCTGTTAATATGCTAATTGCTGCTTTGAGAAAACTCCAGTGTCCTGCATACTTACGTGTACTACTTGCTATAATGCTTCTTTGTATTTTGCTTCAATTAAAACCTTTTTTTTTGGTTTTTTTTGCACATCTTACCCAGATTTAAATATATATATTATATATATTTAGCCTCCTTCTTTCTGCATTATGTAATTCAAGTTGCCCACACATTACTTTCTCCTGAAACTCCTGACACCAATAATTTAACCTATCGGAGGGTAAGTTAATCGTCTTCTGCTACCAACAGTCACCCGATCCTAATTTCACTACTAACATTAAAAGCTTTGTCTTCCTCCTAGTCCCCCAGGGTAGGGATCTTATAGTCATTTTTATTCTTCCTTTCTATTTTCCTCACTAGATCTAATCCATCACTAAGCTTTGACATACTTCTTCTTTTTCAGTCTGTTATGTTTCTTGAGCCTACCTTTCCAACTTAACAGCCAACACATTATCCCAGGCATCCACTATCGCTCATCTGCTTGTTGGTGTTGAAGACCTAGTCACTTGCCTCCAGGGTTTCTCCACTGAACTGTGTTCCCCTATATCCTCTGAAACAACTTTCCTCTAATGCTCTTTTGTTTTTTTCCCCAGGTAATTTGCTTACCTTTCATTATTTTAAATCTAGCTGTTTTATCCTTGCTTAGAGTTCCACTGTCAGTGGCATTTCCGACCTTACCATTCTTGCTGTTTAGAATCTCTGCTCTTGTCAGGTTAAATCCACATTCCTTTTCCACATTCCCCATCTTACCTCCCAGCCATCATGTCAGACTCTACCTTTCCCACAGCTTTTCTGTATCTTAAGCCCTGAATTCTTTGCCTTAAATGTTCAGGGAATGGTTAAGTAAAATATGGTATGTTCATAGGATAAATGACCATGAAGTCCCTGAAAATATTTCACATAGTTTTAAATCCAGAATGCCGAGTGATAGTAAATATTTTCAAGTGGGGGAACAATGACAAAAAATCATTTGAAGAGTGTAATAGGTGAGGTTTCCTGAGAAACAGATAGACATTTGCTAACAGGAAGTTTTGTGAAGACTGCGCTCTGTATCAACATCTTTCAGGGAATAAGAGAAGCAGTATTGAGCTGAGGAATATAACGTGGTTGGAACAAGAGATTCAGCCAATGTCATAAAGATATTTTTATTTGAGAGTGATTCTCAAAGAGCCACTCAACTGAGGGCTAACAGTTTCAACACCCCCCGCAGCTGGGGAGTGAATGCTTAGGGCTGAAGGGATATCTGGGAGGCATTCCACAGCATCCATCCACTCAGAAATGAAGATTATGCCTGTATGAAATTACACAATCATAGGAGCAAAAGCTGCAGAGGAACACAGGAACATGCTTATTATCTCTAGTTAGTAGGATTGTGGCTTTTGTATATTTGTATTTATATTTTGTAGTGTTTTCTATATTGGCTGTGAAAAAGAATGAATAAAATTTTGATTAGGTAAAAGTAATTGAAGTTTTAACTTAAAAAAACTCACCTTTCACATTCTTCCTTGATTCTTAATCCTTAAGTAAGCAAAGTGATTACTCTGTCTTCCTTAAGCACTTTTTTGGCAGGTCAAATTTTATCATTTTTTTGTTTATTGCTACACCTGAGCTATTCTGTGGGTTTCTCCCCCCACCCCCAAGTAGATATTGAACTTCTCAGAAATAGGTATCATGTCTCCATCTTATTTGGATTCTCTTTTTTATTGTGAGTTACCTACTTAAAGGTGCTAACTTTGGGTTCTATGCAGAGTAGATGACTGTGTTGTTGAACAATTGGAGGAAAGGAAATTCAGAGCTAGATTAGTGCTAAATTTAACAAACAGGAGCAAGTTAGTACCACATTCTGGCTCAGAAGCAACATTGTGCTTACAGTCTAGGTTTTCAGGCATTGCCTATGTAACCCTCTCATTCTGTGGTACAACATAATAGCTAAAAGAAATTCATGAGCCTACAACTCAGAGTAACTTTGGTTATTCTTGGAATTAGCCTGTTAATGTTAACATAGAAAATTTATTTCTTATATCCAGACTTCATCTTGGCCTGTTGTATGTCTGCCTCAAACATAGAATGATAAACCCCATAAAGGAGTGTAAAAACTCTTGAAAGGTTGAAATGGACCCTCATGTTTTATAAGTTCTCTGGGCCATAGAGTTTACACTCATTTTTAGAATAGCAGTTGTTCATCAAGTAATTGTGTAAGGAATTATTATGAGAGTGCTTTAAAAATAAACAAGATATCTGAAACTCTTAATAGCTTTTTTTCCTAACTTGACATTGGAGGAAGAAAAGGACAGAAATACCTATTTTGCTGTCTGTCAAACTCAAGCAAACTTGAGTCAGAATGAACTAAATATAATTGATAGAGTCATTTAAGATATTACTTAGAAATTGCTTTAAGCCCCAAGGTTATATTGAGCTTGAACATATTTAGTCCAAATAACTAAAATTTACTCTAACAGAGAACAGTTACAAACTCATACTTATCACTGAAGATTCACTAAAACTCAATAGTTACTTGGTGTACATGTCAGAAGAAACATGATTTCAAAATACAATAAGATGCCTAAGAATGAGTTCACAGCATTAGTCAACTAGTAATAGAAGTTTCAAAACGTTTACAGCAATAAGGAAGCTAATTTGAGAATTTTCTTTAAGTGTTGGCTTAAACTTAGAATTTTAAATTTAGTAATATTTTAATATATTGTATGTATTACTAAGTTCTGATAATTTTTAAAGAGTATTTCTCAATGAAAAGATAAGTTTCTTCATGGTTTCCTTTATCTTGCCTGATAAAAACATGTAGTTTATTTCATGTTAAACTTCAGATACTTGCCTAAAAATTATTCCTATTATCCACCTCCTTCCCCCAGTCTTGAAATCAATCACTTTCTTTGACTGTATTACTCTTGTATTACTGTATTACTCTTGTAATACTGTTGAATTACTATTCTCTAAACATGTTGTCTCTATTAGCCCAGAGCTAATCATTTTGTACAACTTGATGTGATCTTGGATTCTGCTTCCTCATTTAGCTGACAGTCTGTAGATTCTACATCTTCTCTGGCTTCAGGGATCACTCTTAAATTTTGCTTCTTTTCATCCTTCTTTTTCCATTGCCTTAGTCTAGACCTTCATCATTGCAATGGGCTTTAAAAATCCTTCCTTACATAGGTCTCCAGTCTTCCTTAGTTTTACCATTAGTTGACCTCCCTCTCCATAAACTTGACTATTTGAAACTTTTGTGGCTTTCTTATTGCCTAAAGAATAAAACTGAAATTATCTCATAAGGAGAAATGTCAGCCTCTACAATCTGGTTCTCCCTTTTTTCCAGGCTTGCCTCCCATTACTCTTCCGCAGGCATTTTCTAGGCTTCTTTGATCAGGAAGGTAGATCTGGGAAGGAAGCTTGTGGAGCTGTGTAGAAAGATGAAGACACCTGTTTAGTCAGCCAGAAAATAAAGAATCTTCTGGCTATATATGTGATGTCAGATGTTGTAGCACATCACTTTCCCTTCCCCAATTAACCTAAATTCCCAATGTTCTAAACTTTTATAATTTTTCATCCTACTAGCAATTTTTTGAACTTTTTATCTTGAAGCTTTTAGTTCAGGTGCAGTTTTCAGCCATTTTTTAATTTGATCAATGTCTACTGGTTCTTTGAGATCCATCTAAAATGTTACCTTTCCAGTGAAATGTCTTCAATACTTTTAGGAAGTCTAAAGTTTGTTTAGACTTGTTTTTGTTCTTGTTCTTGAAGCTGTGGGCTCATATTCCTATGACTTATGTTTCTAGCACTTATAAAGCTGTATAAATATTTGTCCCTTGGCTGGGTAGTGAGTTGATCTCCACACCTATAGTGCCTGGCTCAGGGACAGGAGCTCAATAAAATTTTGCTAATTAACTGAATAAATTAATACAACAGTTGTCCAAAGCTTGAGGAGGCCATGGGGGGTGTGCATGGCAAGGTTCTTCTTAAACAATGAAGAAACATCAACCTCTTACAAGTGTTAATTTAAGGACATAACAGAAAGGCTCAAGCAAAAGATAATGAGAGTCCTAATTAGAATTGTAACTGTGGTAATAGAAATAAGGAGATAAAAATGAATGCTATTACTGAGATAGAATCAAAATATCCAGGTGACATTTGATAAAAGGGATTAATAGAGAAAAGAAGAAAAGACAATTTTTTCCCTGATTAACTGAAATAGTTTGTAGATATATAAAGATTTTAGATTTTAGATTTATTATGTGGTCTTTTATGCCTAGTGAACAAAGCACTGAATTTTTGTCAATAATTCATAAGTTAGCCAGAAACAATTGTGGCATTTTTCAGAATATTGATAAGTAGATAATTCTTTCAGTGTGAACAAACAAATCTAAGAGAAAAAGCCAAAGTAGTCACTTTATGCAAAAGTCAAATCTTCATAATCAACAGTGGCTTGAAATGAAAAGATGTGTTAGAGGACCTGGGTCTCAGTTTCAAATCAACCTTCTGTCCCTATGCCTTTGAGAATATGAGTTAAAATTTCCATTTACAGTTACCAGCTTTGTAAAACACTGGCTTCTACAATTTTCTGTAACTCCAGAAGACTATCTAACCTTGACTTTTTAACTACCAACTTGCAAAGAAAGAAATCTATTGATTTTCATTTGGGAGAAGATTTAAAGAAAGACAAAGTCTGACTGTCAGAGGGATATTTTCTATAATTATAGCAATTTTGTAGCTTTTTTTTCAAGGAAAATTCTTTTCTCAGATAGGAAAAAGAGAGTCAACTATCTCCTTACTAGTTTCTCTTGGAAGACATCCTACATTTTGTCTGAGTCAAAGAATGTGCAGATCATTTTCAAACTAATCTAATAACTCTATCTAAATCTTTGCTTTATTTAAGCCTTTCTAACTAGTCCTAAGTTGCTACTAAAAAAAACCTACCAATCTTCCAAGAGTTCTATGCTTAAAAATTTCTAAGATAAATGTATTATACATGGATATGCCATCAAAGCTACTCAAATTTGCAAATATAAGTTAAGTTATGAAACATTCAGTCATTTATTCATAGAATTACTCAATGTATTTTATATTCTACTGTTAAAGGTGCTGTGAATATTGCAATGAACAAGACAGATATGTGAATCAAAGTAGGCTAATTGCTGTAATCAGTAACCCTAAAATCTTAGTGATAGTGCATTCAAGGCTGTTTTTTCAGTCATGTAGCAGATCAAATGAGTTTTTGGATTTAGTATTCTATATGTTGATTCAGATATCATGGCTCCTGCCCATTGTGGTTCTTCAGTGTCTGCCACTAGATTGTTCACAACAGTTTTGGTGCTGAAGAGAAAGAGAGAGAACCCCTGGAGGGTCTTGGGCTGTTTTAAAGGCCAGGCATGAAAGCACTGCAGAAAACTTCTGCCCACATTCCATTGGCTGTCACTAACCATGTGGCCATATCTAGCTGCCAGGGAAGCAGGAAATACAGTCTATGTAACCAAGAGGTGAAGAAAGTGGAACTTGTGGATGCCCATCATTATCTGTGCCAAACATCAAGGTTCTCCTTCTCATGGAGCTGGTGTATTACTGGGAGGAGCAACAGTCAAATAAATAAATGAAGAAGATAGTTTCAGATAGTGATAAATGTTCTGAAGAGAATTAAAGCTACACAATATGATACAGAATGACTGGATATGGGAAAAGTAATGTGGATTGGGTGGTCAAGAAAGTTTTCACAGGATGGAACTCTTTGAACTGAGACCTAAATCATAAAGAGAAGAAAGAAAAAAAGTGAGAGGTTTCTATGACGAGATATGGGTATCAACTGCTCCAGGGAAAGAGAACAGTGAGGATTAGGGCTCTAAGTTAAAACTAGCTTTCAAAAAAAAGAAGACTTGTGAGACTGGAGTGGAGCAATATGGGATCAAGGAGGTGGGTAAGAGCTGGCTCATGTAAAGTCTAGGAGATGGTGAAGATTTTCATTTTGTTCAGAATGCAATGGGTGACAATTGAAGTATTTATGAGAGTATTGACAATGAGATTCACATTGAGATTATATTCTTCAATATGTGGTGAGTGAATTCTAGGGGACAAGAATGGAAGTGGGAGACCAGTTAGTGGCTTATTGCAATAGTCAAGTAAGGAATACTGTTGTGGACCAAGTTGATGACACTGGAGATCTTGAAAAGATGGATGAGTCTGGAATACATATTTAAAAATAAATATAATAGATGATAGACTTGTTTTTGGGTGGGACATGGGGGTAGGTGAAGGGTAAAGAAGAATCAAAAATAATTTTCATGTCTTGACCAGTTTGATGGATAATAGTGACATGTGATGAGATGTGAAAGACTGAGAGAGTAACAGGTTTCTGGGAGGGATTGGGAAATCAAGAGTTCTAGCTTGATCATATAAATTTTGAAACACCCAGTAGATAGCCAAGGAGAAATGCCAAGTGGGCAACTGAGTGTTCGAGTGTAATGGAATGCTCTGTGCTAACTTTGTGTTGCCCAGATAGATGACTAAAGAGCCAGAGCTGAAGTAATAGGTGCCAGTATATCCACGTTCACTGAGAGCCACCAGAGTGCTGTTAGATAGATCTCCTTTCTCAAGAGTTTTGGGAGCAGGTAGGAAACAATTATAAAACTGGACATGAGATTAAACTTTAAACTGAATTTTGCTGAATTAGTATAATAGCTGAAAGAGGCTAGGAAGATCACAGTGGAAGGCAACAATTGGAGAGGGAAAAAAAACCTGTTTCATGATTATACTCTCACTAAGCTGGTCCTACTTCTGTCAAAGCGTTAATAAAAATGTCTCGAATGTCCCTCTGTAAAGAGATCAGGTCTGAATTGTTTAAAATCATGGCATGGAATGGTATTATTCAGGCAGAGATTCAATATAGAGAAAATAAAGAGTGAAATCCCAAAGCCTACCAAGATGTACAGTTTAAACAAAGGAGGACAGTCAGAGTCAGCAGAGGAGTTGCAAAAGAGCAGTTTGATTGCAGGAGAGTTATTTTCAAAATCCTAGAGAATATTTCAAAAATGAGGGACTGGTCAATTATGCTGGAAGTTACTAAAAATGGGAGGAAACTGAGAACAGAAAAGCAACTATTAGGTTTTGCAACGTGCAAGGTCCTTGTATGACTTTGGTGAGATCAATTTCATTGAAAAAGGGACATTGACACTTTATTGGACAGATTGAGGAAAGAAAATGGTATAAGGCTTGGAAAAAGGGAATACAGACATTTTGAAACATTTTATGAATGAGAGTCAAAATATGAGATAAGAGATCAAGAGTGGAATCTTTAGAATGGAAGATATGAGTATGTTTGCATGCTAATGCATAAAATATAGAAAAAAAGGAAATTTATTAACTCAAGAGGTACATTTGGATTGTTAAGTACGAAGTCTTCATTCTGAGATCCAGACCCACAGGAAAGAATTTGACTTTAGACATGAGTGGGTGCACTTAACTCATTCCAACTGAAGGAAGGTTGTTGGAAAGTAGATATATTTGACAGGAAGATGAAGGTTCTCAAAGCAAATATTAGCTGAGAGTTTGTGTGCCTCTCTGTCTGGGTGTGTATGCTGATGTGTATGTGGTAATGGTAATTGTGAGTTATAGGTGAACCACTGAAAGATTGAGGAGCATTTTGAAAGTTTGAATAGAAAAGTTGGTATGAAATAGTCATTTTTATGCAAAAGAGTATTAATATATTCAGAAAGAGTGTTAAGATGGCCTCTTTCTATTGTATGTTCACTTGAGAATTATAGTCATAAATTAGGGCTACTCAGCATTTGAAGATTTTTTTCCCCCTATCCTTGCCATCAGCCCTATTGTAGACACAGAGTAGATGAGTATTTGGGTTTAGCTTTTAACTAGTGTTGTGGTCTTGTCAGGAAATTACAAGGAGGGAGAGAAATGCAAGAAAATTGAGGTCAACTACAAAGGAGTGATTACAGAGGTGGCAGAAAAATGGCTTATTGTGAATCACCAATTTGATGATTTTTTAAATCTCCATTTCCAAACACTAGTGTAAATTTATATAGAAACCACTTTATTTAAAATTATTGGGGTTTTTTTTAGTGTTATTCAACTTAGTGCTTTTATATTATCACTTAAGTTTGTTCAGTTAATCTCCAAATTATTTTGAGGGACAATTTAAAAACAAGGAAATTAAACTAGGTGATGGTTGATATTCATATACTTGGGACTTAGGAAAACTTAACAGCAAGGAAGAAAATCTAAGTAAATTCTCATTTCCACAGTAATGATTACAATAATTTCTCTTGTAAAATTCCTTTGGATAATTTGACCATTCTGAGACTTAGGAGCATGATGAACAAGGATGTATTCATACCCCTTTTGGCAACTGGGCTGTTATTCTTGTTCCTGGTATAGTAACATTGTCCCATTCAAGTCCAGCCACAATCAACAAAAATTAGTTGGATATCAGGTATTTTGGGACTTGGATATTTTTGTGGTATTTGCTAATTAGTTGATTTCTGTTTTTTAAATTATGAACTGTTTATATGAATATGGGTAAGAAACAGTAGGAGCAAGAGGTGAGTGATTTCTGTACAGCAGATACTTTATAACCTTATTTAATCACCAAAATAATTCTACAAGGCAAATATCGTTATCCCCATTTTAGACAATGTGGAACCAGGATTAAGAAAATGTGTATCATTTGCTCAAAGGCACAGATTTAGTAAGTGACTGGACCTGGATTTGAGCACAGGTCTGTCAGTCTACCAAATCTGTGTGCTTTTTGGGTCAGAAACTTGCCTCCAGGTTTCTAACTGAATGTCTGTATCAGTTTAATGTGTGCAACCGTGTAATATTTAAACTAATGGATGTAATGAAAAAAGGCACATAAACAAATACTCTAGCTGTTTGATAGCATTTAAAGCATACACGAAGCAATTCAAATTTCTTCTTACACAGTAGTGGCTTTCAAGATTAGTCGTGTGTGGGTTTAGTATTTACAAGCTTTTGAAATGATTTTTGATACTATATATTGGCCTTAATTATCTATATTTTGTCTGATATTAAATGGAAGGTTGTGTGCTGCTGACTATAGAAACCAAGGCTGTACCGTCTGTATTTTCTCAGCTCACTCAAATGAAACCAGATAATTCCGTCTGTTTAATTCCCTTTGACCCAGTTCACAGTTACCCCTAAATGGATTCCAGAAATACCAGTTCTGCAGCTTGCAGAGTTTTCTTAAAGCAAGCCTAATGGATCAAAGTGTGTCATTCTATCTAACATCCATTTATTCATCATGCAACAAATTCACATTTTGTGTCAGTCTTAACACACAGGGCTTGGGAAAGATAAAGCCAAAAGAATCTCAACCTCAAAGATGTACGTATGTTTATATCTACATCGATATAGGTGTGTGTATATATATGCACACACACACTCACATATACATAAAATATATCATGTACATATAGATATATAGATATGCAAACATGTATATAAGCAGACATAAATACATGTGTGTTTGTAACTATATATAACATATATCATTATAAATTATATATAATTTTTTAAACCATGTAGGGTACCAAATTATAATATACAGACTTGCTATGGATTGCAATATATTTACTCCATGAAACTTCAGAAGAAAGCAAGATGAATGTGACCCACAGTAATACAATTAGCAGTTAACATTTTCTTGGTATTACTAAACTCTTTACCTGAATTATCTTATTTAGTTCTTCTTTTAGTCATCTATTGCTGGATAACAAATTATGCCCCAAATTAGCAGCTTAAAACTCCAGACCTTTATTGTCTTTCAGTTTCTGTGGGCCAAGAGTCTCGGTGTAGCTTAGCTGGTCCTCTGGCTCCAGGCATCTCACAAGGTTGCAGTCATATTGCCATTGGGTCAATGCTGCAGTAAATTTAAGGTTCAACAGGGGCTGAAGAACGCACTTCTAAATTTACTTGGTTGTTGGCAGGCCTCAAAAGATCTGCTTCCAAGCTCACTCAGGTGGGCCTCTCTGCAGAACTACTCATGACATGGCAGCTGGCTTTCTCCAAGGTGAACAATCCAAAGGAGAACTAGAGAGAGTACCCAGGATGGAAGCCACAGTCATCTGTAACGTAATCTCATAAGTGACATCCATTGCTTCTGCCATATTTTATACATTTAGAAGCAAGTCAAGAAGTTTAGCTCATAATCAAAGGGACCGCATTACACAAGTGTGTGAAAGTCAGAAAGCCAAGGACCACCGAAGTCTGTCTTAGAGATCGTCCACCACAATCCTAAAAATAGAAAATAGCCTTACAAGGTAAGTGCTGTTTTTATGTAGATAAAACAATTGAGGCACAGGTTGGTTAAATACCTTCCTCAATGTTACATAGATGAAAAAATGAGAAGGCTAGGATTCAAACTCAAAGTATTATTGCAGTCTAAAAAGATTCCCAGAAGTTAAAATTCAAACAGAAAAAGAGTACTTTATTTTAGGAAAGAAATTAAATATAAGCACAAACCAGAGATGCAAATGTGAAAGTATATATAATATTTATAATGCAGATAAATTGATTTAGAAGTTGGTAGGAAATCTAGTTGGAAAATTGATGTTACTGAGCTTTTACTATATGGCTAAAGAGTTTAGATTTATGGATAAGTGAAAAGTCATCAGTTTATTTTAAATTTTATTTGATTATAATAAGAAAACTTAGTTATTTAAGAAAGACAAGGAAATCACTTATTCAAAGACTGGCTTTATGAAGATCTGTCTGGAAGTTTGTAGGACAGTCTGGAGTGGTGTTGATACAAAAGATAAGATTTGTTTCAGTAGGTGTCTGTGCTGCCACGGGGATCTGACCAAGGGCTGAGTCAGTGGAAAGAACAGGTGATATCTACAAGTAAGAATCCCCAAGATTTATTGATGATTTGGGTGAGAAATTTAAAACATTAAGTGACATAAATTACTCCAAAGTTTTGAGAGAGGAATATTGTAAAAGAGGAAGGAGTGCAATGAAAACTTCAAAGGGCAGGATGTTTATCTGATTTTTTAGCTTTTGCTCTCTGGAGCCTAGAATAGGTCATCATAAATGCCCTTTGAATAAATAAATAACAGAAGTTGAAATTTATTGGACAAACATTCACTAAGATTAGCTCAAACAAAAAAGAATGTAAAGGAGGATTAAGAGTGTAAGTTTTCATGCTACTAAAACACAGCCAGATTTCATGAGAACTAGAGAACTTCAAAACCTAGGACTGTTCTGCTCACTTGGATGTGGTTGTATGCTTAATCGGTTTCTCGCTCTCTTTGTCCGTCTCTGTGTCTGTCTCACTCCCTCTCTCTTTCTCTCTCTATCTCTTCTCTCTGCCTTTGGGTATCATAACCTATTTATATAAGCACATTTGCACCGTTCTTTGCTGCATGCTGGCAGGCTGGGAAGATACTTCCCTGTAATTTCAACTTGCATTTAGCTTTGTCTTGCACTGATGTAGACTCTGGCTTAGATTTCATAGAATCGAAGGTTCACTCTCAAGTGTTGATCAATGCTTCTTATGTTTGTTCAAATGAGAGAGAAAGAGAAAGAGAGAGAGGATTTTAGGGTTCTTCCCTGACTCAGCCTTCGGTCAGATGTCTTCCTTGGTCTAATTAGCGTTGATAGTGGATAGGTGCGTAGGAAGGTATGAGGCTTACATCTTTAAAAATTGTCTGGAGGAGACATTCTCTGGAAAGATGGCACAAGTGAGGTAGGAGTTTAAAATTTTCTGGTCATGTGAAATGTGACACACATTATTTCTAATCCTAGATGTTGGCCCGTATAATGAGTTCTGAATATCAGAAGAGGACACTAAGCCTCTGAAGGATTTAGGTAAAAGACTGTTACATAGCTCATCAGTGGTTTTAGACAAGATTCCAAATCCACTGCTTTCTGACCCTATAGCTGCTATTTTGCTCGTTTTACTTCTCATTGCAACATACCACTAAGAAAAATAAGGAAGTTAAAATCAGAATGGCTGTTTGTTTAATGGCGAGTCATGCAGGCCAGACTATAATGGGCCAGGTGTTAGTAATTGTAGGCAACTAATATCCCTGACTCTTATCGCAGCTCAGACCCTGTATCAGCCTCATTCCACGCTGACGTATAGTGAGGCTCCAGGGTAGGTGAGGTCTGTCTTAACACTTTTCTTGCTATTAAACAGTCTGGATGTTTAATGGTTTATTTTTAGCCTTTGCCAACAGAGCTGTTCTTCAAAATGCCACGTTTCTTACAGTGGAGGCAACAGCTATCGAACACTGGATGCAGAATTTTGGCAGAAAAGTGAAAGAAGTTATGGAGTTGTATAACATCAGATCAAATGTAGGTTGGGATGGTTAATTAGTTAGTTGCTTTGTTCTATGGAGGTAGTAACCTGTTCCTTTACAAAGAAATGAGTCTATGGAAAGAATAATTGTAAACCAGAGGCAGAAAACTAATGCAGTGAGGCAAATAAGAAGGGAAGAGGGCATGGAAACAAAATCACTGCTGAGGAAATAGGTGAAGACAGGTATCTCTTCTCAAGTGACACGAGGGGAAAGATGTGGTTAAATAAGAAAAATCTCACCGGGTACTACGTTCTATGTAAAGTAGGAAATTATGGCCTTTTCTAAGAATAAGGGATGAAAAAGAATTTACAACTAAGGAATGCAGAGAAGGTTTGGCATAGAATTTATCCATAAGATTCTCTCAGGTAGATTTAAACAGAATTTCATTGACATGGATACTCCAACAGTATTAATTTACACATTTATAACAGTCTAGAGCAGGAAGTAATGTCCAATTATCTTTTATGATTCATACTTTCTACCATACTAAAATTCAGATAGTAGATGCTTACTAAAAGTTTGATGAATAAATAAATCAAACAGTGAAAAAATGAACAATAATGATGGTCCATATTTCATTTAACATGTTCTGCCATCATATTCAGAAAATATGAGCTTATGCACCTATTTAAGGAATTTCTCAAGAGTTTTTAAAATCTGCTTATGCATATTTAAGTTAGTATCATATAAATTATTATAGCAATTTATATAATGAAAACTGTTTAAGTTCTGTTTATGATATATTAAAGGGACAAGAAGAATGACTTCACTAGGAAGTATTGTTGAGAAAAATTCTCAAATTCATTTTCATAAAAAGGGAGAAATTATTGATAAACACATCTAAATTTGCAGATTGGTTATTTTCAGAGGTTATTTGGGGTCATAATTGTAAATCTCATTACCATGCTTGAAGGAGGTCTCTTTCATTATTATGGTGCTGAGGTCCATATCCCTGAAGCTAATTGCAAGGTAGAGCTGCAGAGTTCTAATTGTTTGCCATCAAAATAGCTGTGTAAGCTTGATTAACAGTGTTCAGCAACATTCATAATAGTCCAAGCCTGGCCCTGCATAAAATAGAAACTGGGAAAAAATCAATAAGATTTAATAAGATCAGGAACAATCACTTACAATAGTACATCAATCACACAAAGTAATAGGTGCAGGATTTGATAGGGTCCTGAACTGCCTGAGAGATTCATAACCAGTACTCGTTAATGATTTGTTCATTTGCATTTTATCAATCCAGTTACAGCTGACAAGCAGAAGAAGCAGAAAAGAAATATGTTGACTTAAACTCATCAGCTTTGCAATTAAAAAAATAACGTATAATAGCAGATATCTTGTCACATGGAAATCTGATGTTATTATAGAGATGTGTGCAATTGTTGGCTCTTCAGACTGGGCTGGCAGTTAGACTTGCAGGACAGCTCGCATGACACTGTCCCTGTGGTCACTAGGAAGTCTCAAAGCTTAGAAGGAATGTACATGTGAATATAAATTTCCTCTCCACCTCTCATAGACCTTGATTGCATAATAATATTTAATGCAAAATGTGCATATTTCCTGTTGTTATCTCTTTGAAATAAATGAAGCTCCCGGCTTTGCCTTAGGCAAACCCTCTATCAAATGCTAAAACAATCATAATGAGAAGGCTTTCTGGTGATTATTGCTTATCATTTTATCCTATTTCAGTTGATGTTATGACTATATAAAGTAATCATGCTATATTTACCATCTATATTAAAACACATTTGGGGAAGAAACGTAAATGGGTAAGAGAATTGTGTAAACAAATTTCTGATCCTAAATAAATGATATTATTTGATGTGAAAAAAATAATCCCCTTATAAACATCAGAAGCATAATGAAAAGTCTGAGCTATTTCCAAGGAATTTCATGTGGATTTCTGCTTAGAAAATTCCATACAGGTTTTCTACAGAGAGAATTATGTGAGTGGCGGGAGGCAGAACACATTGTCAGAAACAAGCAGTGGTACCATCCAAAATGTGGATTAATTAGTCTCTGTCCAAAACTACGGTAAATAACGTACTCCTTCAGAGAAAAACACTAGGATTCAGGTTCCTGTGAAGGTTGTTTAAATGGCTGATTTCTGTATTGGATCCTTTAATTCAATCAAAGTACAGGTAAAATCCCATTATAATAGACTCCATGGGGCCTCTGAATTGTTTTGTTGTGGTAGAATTTGGTTAAAATGAACAAATACATTTATCACATTCCCAGTATGTAGTACATACTAAAGAGACAGATTTGATGCCCAGTCTCTTTTCTGTTGAATTAACACATGTAAAGAAGTGCTTTGAATAGGAAGGGAGGGACCAGGAGCAAAATGTACTGCTCACATACCTTTTAGGCTTTCTCTAAATCCTGGATGACTTTCAAAATGGTTTTGGCATTAAGATAAAGTGTTTTTTTTTTTTTCCCCCTCTCCTTTTAAGAGATAGGATTCATTAGGCTGACTAGAATTTTGATCTCTAAAAGACTGAAGAAAATAAATAGTAATTATTATTTGTTATCCTGACAAAAACAACTGTAAAGAGTCAATTTTATGCAGTTTAATTTGCTCTTCCTACAAAGCAAACCACCCAGAATCAAGTGCTTCAATTATACAGGTTGACTCTTCTAAGGCCATTAAACAGAACACATAAGTAAATTTACCAAAAATCAATTCGTAGGTTGCCAATTTGCCTAAAAGCAAATTGATAAATGTCCAATTTACTGAAAGACCAATTCACACTAATTTTTGGCATTCAGTGATTTGTTTTTGGTGAACTGACTTGCTTCAAATATATAGTTATCAGTTGTATGGGAATCATTGTTATCAGTTCTGCTGGAATATGGAAGTAGTTTTAATTAATCTGAACATTTTTACCTTTCATTTACTGAAGAACCATTTTTGACACTGACATTGTAACAGGCCTTGGAGATGTACATACTAATAAAGTGTGTATTCTAAATGGTCGCATTGTAATAGAAACAACATATATATTACAAATATTCTTTTTAAATATTATTAATGTGCTCTCTGGGTTCAGAAGAAGGTCGATTAATTGTGGGTAGGTATCATCTCCAAATCATGGTACTCTTGATGGTGAAAACTAAGCTATTAATAATACTTATATGGAAACAGTAAGCCTATAACAAGAACTGTTCCAAGCAAACTAGATTATATCCTCACTTTAGCTATAAGAGCAGAGGGTAAAGTATGGGTTGTTGTGAAGAAGGAACTGGAGACATTTGAGCTGAAATGTTAAAAATAAGTAGAATTTCCCCACTCTGGGTAAAGAAAATCCATTTCAAAGACAAATGATCATGAACAATGATAAACCAAGGAAGTGCCTTGTGTGTCCAGTCCAGTGAATGGTGGAAGACCTAGCAAAGTGAAGTTTATTATTATGAAAGACCTTCAATTTGGATTCTTTCCTGAAGGATAGAGGAATTATTTGAAAGTGTTTGAGAAGGAAATATTAAAAGAAAAGAAAAACTTATAATATTGTTTCAATGGTTAATATGGAATGGTAACAGAGTTACCTAGGTTTGCATGCCAGCTTCTGCACGTGGGCAACTGACTTTCTTTCAAACCTGTAAGCCTCATTTTCTTCATCACATAGGATGCATATAAATCACCTACCACAATGTTTGACACAGAGTAAGCACCCAATGCTCATCAGTTGTTATTATTAATAGGAAAAAAAAGTGTTGTGATATAATGGAAAGAACGAATTTCAAATCCTATGTATTCAACTATGATAAAATTACCTAATGTATCTGAGCTTAAAACTGATGTTTTAGTGAGAATAAATACACCCACAGCTCTTTGAACTGTAACACACTCTTCAAATGATGGGGTTTCTATAAGATCTCAATTTCAAAAAGACAAAAAATAGATGCTAGTAGCAACCCTGAGAATGGATGAGGATGGAGACTGAGACTGAGAAAGGCAGAAAGGTTATTTAAGGGACTTGTGGTAGACAGTTACTTTGGTGGTCTCCAAGGAACTAAGCCTCCTGGAATTAACACCTTTGTGTGCTCTTCTTTCCCGTAGATTCCAAACTTGAACATACAACTGCATGTGATCAGCTTTGGCCATGGGGCCATTAGAGGCACAGTGCAAGCAGAAGCTCAGTAAGAACTTGCACATTAGGGCTTGTCTTCTTGGAGTACTCCTAACTTGCACATTAGGCTTGTCTTCTTGGCAACTCCAGTTGCCAAGCCTTGAGGAAAACATGCAAAGGCCAAATGAGGAGAGAGAGATGCCCAGCCTGGCTCCAATTGTTCTAACTATCCCAGCTGAGACACCAGATAGGTGACAGAAGAAGCCCTCATGGGCATCCAGCCCTAGCAGATACAGTGGGGAACACTGGCAGGCTGTTCCAGTCAAGCCCAGTCAACATTACAGAATCACAGACAAACAAATTATTGTTTTAAGCCATTAGATTTTAAGGTGGCTTCTTAATACAACAACAGATAACTGCAACAGAAGGTGGTTCCCAGAAGTAGAGTGCTGTCGTAACGAATAGTAAAATACATGGTGTATGCTTTGGGACCAGGTGGCAGGCGAAGGACTGACGAACATAAAGGAAATTGCTATTAGAGGCTAAAGTAAAGAGGACTCAAATTCTGTACTACAGAACAATTAGTGAGAATGCCATCTGCAATAACATGAAAAAGTACTAGTAGCTCTGATAAGGTTTCTGGAAAAAATATTGAAAGCACCAACCGGATACATTTAGTTTCCTGTACAAAACATGGGAGACATTAGATGAACCAAAGAAATAACCGTTCAGTATTTAAGCAAAATTAGAGGAAATGTAAAGGAGATACACCTGGTATAACTTGCTGTGTTAAAAGTAAAAATTGTTCCTGTCATCAGGGTTTCCTTGCAAAAGACTCTGAAAATTAGAAACTAATTCACATAAAGGTCATATTCTGGGCGCTGCTAGTAACACACAGCCTCATAGCGAACATCAAGCCTCGGGTGAGAGTGACGGACACTTTTTAAGGCCTCAGAAAGATTGAAAGCTGTGCTTCAGAAAACTGGATGAAGAGGCTTCTTAGAATCTTAAAGGTGTCCACACGTCCAAATCACAAAGTTTCAAAAGAATTGTATTGGGTGAACCACCACCAGCTTGGATTAAAAGAGCTGATATAATTAAAAAAAAAAAAAAGTCTATTCTGTGAGAAGGAAGAAGGTTGTAAAGGCTACTCAGTTGCAAATATGGGCCTTTTTTTTTTTTTTTTTTTATGAAAAGAAAGAAAACTCTGAGGGTAGATCCAAGGGCCAAGAAGACTGAGCTGAAGCTGTGTGGAACCACTTCAAGGCAGCAAAATTGGGCCCTAAGCAAAGAGCTTGTGAGATAATAAACAGGGATTGTTTTAAGCCACTAAGTTTTGTGCTAATTTTCCATGACAGCAATAAAAAAAAAACAAAAAAACCTCTATGCTCTGTTCTCCAGATTCTGTTATTTGCTACTGGCTTATTTTGGACACCATTTATGCATCACTTCAGAACCTGTTGGCCTTATCTGTCTTTTATTTTATCCACTAATGTAGTGACCAGTTCTGCAAACGCCCTGATAAACAGAATTATCTTGACATTCTGCAGATGCCATGCCGTCATATTGGTTCACAATATTGATAATATTATTTCAGTTGAACCCAGTGAGCAAGGATCGGGAAGGATGCTTGATGCCTAGTAAACCACAAGGCATGTGTGAAACGGTGGACTATTAAGCCTTAGAAAAAAAAAAGTGAACATTTTAGGAGTTTGAAGATACGTGGCATCCGTCCTGAGACTTCCCCTTCCTCTTTTTTTTTTCCCCCCAAATTTCTGTAGCAATTCACAATTGCCACAAAGAATTCCAGTGTTTGGAGGAATTCTGTGCATTCTGAAGGCAATTTGTACTGCCTTTGGTTACAGAAAGCTGCCAGTTGCAAATAGAGTCTCGGTTAAGTTACAGTCTTCCCTGGCCCATGGGGTATGTGCTCAAGTCAACCTGGTGGTGTTAGTAGTACCTCTGTTGCATAAAGCGTCCATGTGGCAAGCTTCAGTGGTAGAGATGAAGTATAGAGCAAAGATATAACCTTCTGTAGTTAAAAATAAGTATTCTAAAAATATCTCCAGTAGCTCTGGCCCCCGGAAGATTTTCCCCTAATGATTCTACATTACCTTTTCGCAGAAATTGTATTTGGCCAACATCTGAACTGACCCTGTGATGAACTGGCATTGTACTGCCCATCACTCATAAAAATCAGGCTCCATACAGTAGGTTCATAGCCAGATACAATGGGGGGCATGAGCAATGTGAAGGTGCCAGAGTGATCACTTCTTTCATACCACTTCTGAGACTCCATCTCACGTGCTTCTTGCCAGCCACCTCTATGGAAACCAGTTCAGCACAGCTTTATGTAATGTCCTAGTTGGTATCACTTTACCTCAAGCCCATGCTGCACACCTTTAACCTCCTTTCCTAAAAATTCTCTGTTTGATTCTACAGTGTCAGCTGAGAAGGAACCCATTCTATTCAGATGCATGTGCAATTTGAAAGAATAGGGGTGTTAATATCCATTAGGCAACCCATAAAATAATAAAAAATGGTAGCTAGTAGAAAAATGCTTTTCTAGTTCTCCTCATCAAAAGACAATCCTGAAAGACATGTCATATAGTTTATTGGAGTCTCATAGATTGACACAACTAATAATCAACAAAGGCTATCTTGAAAGCTCATATCTTTTGCAAATATAGTAAAACTACCCTTTTTAACCTATTGAGAGTAAGTTGCTGACATGATGTTTTATTACCTCCAAGTGTTTAAGTGGGGAGTTCCTGCAAAGGCATTCTCCTACATAACTACAATATAATAATCAATATTAAGAAATAAACATTGACAGCTTACTGTATCAACTGTATCTGACACCTGAATGGTGCCAGAGAGATCAACATAGGGACTCATTCTTTTTTTTGCCAATTATTTCAAAAATTTATTTTATAGGAAAAGGATCCAATCCAAGACCACACATTGATTTTAGTTGTCATGTCTTTTCAATCTTCATCAATCTGAAATAGTCACTCTCTCCCTGACTTTTATAACCTTGACATGTTTAAATATTATAGATAAGCTATTTTGCATAATGTCACTCAACTTGGGTTTGTCTGATGTTTCTTCATGATTAAATTCACATTATTCATTTTGGCAAGAACATTATAGAGGTAATCTTGTGTTCCTCTTATTCCATTTTATCAGGTAGTACATGATTTTGATTTGTCAATTGATACGTTAATTTTAATCATTTGATTAATGTGGTATCTACTTGGCTTTTCCATTGTAAAGTTACTGTTTTTACCTCTTTGTAATTAATAAGTATTCTATGGGAAGCTTCTTTGAAACTGGATAAATATTCCATTTATGAAAAAAAAAATTAACCCACCAATCTTAGTATCTGTTGATGTCCACTGTGGTAGTTGCCAAATAATTATTTTCTAATTCTAATTCCATAATTCCTATTAAATGTATTAGCATCCTATTGTAAGGAAAAGCTTCTCTCTCTCTCTCTTTCTCTCATTCTGTATGTGTATACACACACACACACACACATATATATTTATACCAGTATGGCCTATGGGTTTCTATTTTATTCAGTGGGTTATAATCCATTACTATTGTTATGTATTTTAATGTTCAAATTATCCCATATTTTGTAAGTGGGAACCCCTTCAAGCTGACTTTTGTGTCTTTTTGGCATATCTCATGATTCTTTTAGCACTTTGAAAATTTTTGTCACAAGATGTTCCCGGCTCATATTGTACTTTCTCTGACCAAGTCCTTGTCCCCCGAGAATTGCCACTTCCAAGAATTTTCATCAGTCATTATGTTCTAGTTTCTGAGCCCCAGTGCTCTGTTACTCCAGGGAAGAAATTCATACTTTTCCCACTACAGAGCTTATTAGTTTTTCAAAATTACAATTAGCTAAGTATATGTTATTCAGATTTAAAAATTTACATGCATTAAAATTCATACTGTTGGGTCAACAGTTGTATAAGTTTTGATAGACACATTTACTCCTAATCACCAGCACAATTAAGATACAGTATAGTTCCATCATTCCCACCCATGTGTTACTCCTTGTATTTAAGTCCTCCTCTCTATCTTAACCCTTGGCAACCAATAATCTGTTCTCCATTCTTATAATTTTGTCATTTCTAAAATGTCATATTAGAGGAATGGTAGAATTTATAGCTTTCTACTGACTTCTTTCACTTACCCTAATTTATTTGTGATTCACACACATAGTTGCAAGTTGCAATAGTCAATTCCTTATCATTGCTGAGTAATGTTCCTTTACATGAATACGCTACATTTTGTTTTCCCTTTCTCACTTGAGAGACATTTAGGCTGTTTCCAGTTTTGTGCCATTGCAAATAAGGCTGCTATAAACATACATAGACAGCTTTCTGTGTTAATATAACAGTATCAAACTGCTCTCCAGAATGATTGTATCATTTTCACCAGAAGTAGGATGCTGTCTACAGCTCAAGATGCTCCACATCCTTGTCATTACCTGGAGTTGTCAGTTTTCACTTTAATTTTATAGCCATTCTATTAAGTAACTCACTTTGGATTTAATTTACATTTTTCTAATGACTAATGATATTGAACATAAAGTAGCACAATTTTAGGTAGAGCAGAAGCTCTCCATGGTAATTATTCTCACACAATAACGTGATCAAGGCTTGAAACATTAGTCTCTCCTCAGTGATTGTATGGAGTTTTATAGTACTTCTGATGATTCTGATCCCACCTGCCTCCAAATCCCAAGAAGAGCATCATTCATCATGTTAAAAGTCATTGGCACCTAAAGCAAGAAAGAAAAGAGGAAAAATAGGGTAAAGGGATAAATATTCTTGAAGGTAACATAAAAGGATTGCTAAAATCAAACTACTATGAACTTCATACACTCACTTATAAAAAGAGGAGATCATCTGTTCAAAATGAAGTATGAAGGGGTTTATTACAACAGAGAGAATCTGTTTTAATATGGAAAGTCCTATCAATTTCTGGCCTTTTCCTTTTTTTTCCTTTTTTTTTTTTTTCAAGTGGATAAATGTATGAAGTAACTTCAGAAAGAGCTATTTTATAAGAATTTAATTTCTCCAGTTCCATGGCATGAACCAAGCTTACCTACAAGCCTATCCATAATGGTAAAAGCAAACCAGTTTCAGTTTACAATTTTCAAGTAGAAATTTGCTGGTACAGCATCTTTGAATGGCTTTGGCATTGTCACTGAACCTGCTGGGTATTTTTATCTGAGGAGAATGTCATTAGGTATTTTTCTTGGATGGTAGGCTATGTATAATGTGGCAGAGATTTTGATGGGTAAGGATAATTTCAGCAGCCCTCATGTCTTTCGAGGTGAAGTTGTGGCAGAAGGTGTTTGTTTCCCCAGGAACATCCAAGTGCTCAAGGATTCTTAGATTAAATCTCTTTGGAATAGTGATAAAGAGTATACACAACACTAAAGAATTATATCTGCAGTCTATGCAGGTTTGTTGATAATGAAAATCTAAAGGATGGGGAAAACTGACCATTTCCAAATAGGGAATAGCTCTTATTTGGGTCCAAATGGGTAAATGGTGTGTTTAGATGTTGACTTTCAAGCCAATTTTAGTAATGGAGAATATCTTTTTATTATAGCACCTGGTTTCTTTTTTTAGACAATTTTACCATTCTCATCAGGACTGATAGCCATAGGAAGTTTAGTTTCTGTAATAAAAACAATTTTTGAAGCCTTGTTCATCTTTTCTTCTTAAGCCCCTCCTTTAAAAAAAAAATTACCTAACCAACTAATAATTAGTTAACCACATACAGCTTTTGTTTTCTTAGAAGATTAATATAGTTAGTATTTCCTTCTTCTTGTGTTAAATTCTATTATACTTTATTCTAAAATAGTGTGCAATTCCAGAAAAAATAAACAAAATCAAAAATCTACTAAGATTTTATATCAAATAACTGTAGGTCAGAAAAAAAAATTGAATTTTACCAGAGGAAGATCAAATTCTGGAAAAGTAGTAAAATAAATCTGGCGGCATGAATTTTTTTCATATCAAGAATCACGTAGAAATTGGGCTCTGGCCAGTGATTCCTTCTGCTCTTTAAAGTGAATGCAAATTGCATAAAATGCAAATGGCAGCTGTGTATTGATTGACTAAAACATCCCCTTTAATTCTTCTCCATTTTTTTTTTTGTTTGTTTGTTTCCTTTTTATACTAAGGCTATGGGCAAATTCACATAAGGTTAGTGATGTGGAATCACTCCTCAGGATGTGAACCTTAAATGAAGGAGAAGGATGTCAGATAGGAACCTGGCATTTCCTGATTTAATAAGTATATCTTAATTATGAAATATAAACCAAGCACAATGTTTATTTCCTCATAATTTCAAGCTCTTTCACTGTCATACTTCCAATCTAGGTTAATTCCCTTTACACATTAAAAAAAAATTACTTATAGAGTATTGTCATTTCTTTGTCATGTGTAGTATTCCAGGAAGATTCAATGTCTAGAAAGTTGCATAAATTAGTTCAGGCATGGCTCTTCTTAGAAGTTTGTAACTTTATTCATAACTTAGATAGTGTGTAAATGATACACCTTCTTCTCTTTTATTTCAACATAACATGATTGGAATTGATTAAAATGATATACTTGTAAGCTGTGCTTTTTACCTACATCCGCTTATTATAAGAAGAATATTTCTTAGCAGCAGACCAAAGGTCATTTTGTCAAAAATTTCTTGCAGAGAACAAAAATTATAAATATAATGTCAAGATGTATTATTTTAAAATGGCTTCTATGATATAGCCAAATAAGCTATAGCTAAGTGATTCTTTTTCCTGTTCAATTTGATATGGGATGCTGACCCTCCATGGTGGGGACCACCTCCTCTGATGTATTATGCAATTACATTGATGGATGGTTAATTGAGTCACTGTGGCAGATCATATGTTTACTCATGACCCACATGTCATTGGTCAGGTTATGGCTTCACATCTCTGGCCTATAAACATATGTTGTTTGGGAAAATACCTGTTTTAAATATAAACTTCTGGTTTAAAATGCCCATAGTGAAATAAATGATTAACTTCATAATCAGAAATTTGCACACAATTGCTTTTGTCACCAAGATGACTTAGACTGTGCGTGTCACATGGTTTGAGACCACCAGTGAATATAATAAGACTTTTGTGTAAATAATGAAACTGTCTGAATTTAGGTGTTCTCTGATATTAATAGCAAGGTTACTTGAACTTTCATAAATACATTTAAATACAGCTGTTTAGATAGTAATCAGTTTTCTGGTTTATTGAGAAAGAATAAAATAAAATCCATCCGGGACTAGCCCTTATCAATATTGTATAGTTAATCAAGATTATCTTTGATTTTCTCAATTTTCCACTGTCTTTGATCAACATGACTTTTGTGTGTCTCAGAATATGATACATCTACTTTAAGTAATGTTCTATGATACCTATTTCGATCAAAAGGGATATTTTTTAGTTTCCCTGAATATCAGGAGGTAAGCAGCCATCTGGTTATGAGGTTAGGTTAAGTGATTGAGGTGAATGGGATCCTGTGGCTTTTAGGAGAGCTGTGTAGCAGAGAGGAATGACTGAGCTCAGGACTGTGTTGGAATCTTCACTGTGCTACCAACCAGTTCCAGGCTTTGAGCATATCTGATGACAACCCTAGTTGGTTTCCTTATTTGCACCATGGAAATAATCATAGTATCTATTTTGTAAAATGTTGTGAAGATTAATTAAAATTCTCTCTATATCTCATTGATTATAATTTCTGAAATACATTTATATGTTAATACATGTATTAGTAATTTTTGTTATTCATTGAACATCTTAAATAAATTCTTGGGTAGCAACAACAACTATAACAACAATTGCCGTTAACTGAGCACTTGGCTTTATGGAATAATTAGGCCACAGGCTTTGTCCCAGTTTTCTTCATAACAATCATATGATGTACTATTTTTATTTCTATTTTATAGGTAACAAAGTTGAAGATCAAGGGATGTATTAGCTTGTTGAAGATCACAAAGCTAATTAAGTGACAGCATAAAATCAAATTCATGTTGTGTGATTCCCAACTTGATACATTGATGCACACAACTTATCCTAGTTTAGTAATGAAAAAAATTGACTTTCTTATTCAGCTCTCTTTTGTGCATGTCCATATTTTTATAACTTGCCCAAATGTCTACCAGTAAAGAAAAAAATGATAGGAAAACTAAGGTGAGTTACATTCTTGACTAAAGTGCTTCTGTAAACTACTTGAGTCACCTTTTGGCGTCATTTGATTTTGGAATATGATTGTGGTCTTCTATTATTGTCAATATTGAAAAGGAAGAGAGGGCTTCAATTACCTTGTACCCTCTACATAATGCTGTATGAAAGCTAATAATTTCCTATATCTGTACACTTATCTTCTATTTTGGAAAGAAATTACAAGTTATTTTTTTTAATTCTTAGAAAATACTTTATTACATGAAATATACCTTGAGTCATGTCATATATATACACATATATATATAAACACACACATATACATATGTTTTATGTATAAATCCTTGTCTCATGAAATAACTAAATGTATTTGTATCACACAGTAGAATTCAGAGATGACCCCCACAATATCTACCCTTTAGTACCCACATCCTACATAATACCTAGGACTGCGAATGTAATGGCTTTTACTCCCAAAATTGCATTAATTTATATGCCACAGTTGACTTTACCAGAGGGAGATTATTTAGGCTGAGCCTGACCTAATCAACTGAGCACTTAGAAAGTCCTGGGCTTTTTGTAAACCTGGAGATTCAGAGAATGAGAGGGATTCCAGATGAGCAAGATTCTCCATCACTGGCTTTGAAGGTAGTGGGGCCTTGAGGCAAGGAATGCAGGCAGTCTCTATGAACAGAGTGGACCCCTATATGAACTAATAGCCCCCAAGGAAACACATACTTAGTGCTACAATCACAAGGAATTGAAATCTTCCAGTAACCTGAATGAATCTGAAAGTGATCCCGCCTGAGAGGTTCGAGGGGAGAACTCAGTTCGGCTGACACCCTGATTTCAGACTTGGAATGGGTGAACTCTGACCAGGACTAGGAATCTTGAGCTGAGCCTGTTTCACTGTACTGGGACTCATTAATACACCAGTGTTGTTTTAGGTACTAAACTTGTGATAATTTATTACACAGCAATAGAAAACTAATATACACCATTGATAATATAGCTTATTTATAAGCAAAGAAGTTGTTTTAGGAGCTAATAAAAATATAAAAGAATAAGCATTCTGATGAAGTAAAATGCCCACAGATTCTACTAGTACACAGGTGCTGTGCATCTTTATAATGTAAGCATAATTGGAAAGTGTGGTGTTTTAGTGAAATATTTCTTCCTTGAGCTGTGATGGTTATTTTTAAGTAGCCATTTGGATTTTGAGAGTCAGAATAAACATTTCTGCTGCTTTATCAAAATGACATAAAATGCCTTCTATACTTGTCAGAGCTGTTTTGCATTATTTCTCTCTGAACTAACAATTTTTAAAGCTATCTACATTTCCCAAATGTTTTAAGGTAAATACTATTAACTTTTTTACGTCACTGTGGTAGGACATGTATCTAAGTAATACTGCTTTATCGATGACATGTCTTTGATGATTCATCCAGTTTGACAAGTAACTCTGCTTTAAGCTCTTTAGTTTGCATCAACACTGAGATAAAATGGGACTTGAACAACGTGTACAGCTGAAGCAAAATAACATACAATCACTGTATTGTTCGAAAACTAAAGCTTTTCAGTGGACAAAAATAGCGAATGAAACAGTATCTTTGCTTCCATCATTGATTTTCTCACAAAATACCCAGAATTAGCTTAAATTTCCTCTGTCCAATGAATTTAACTTATAATAAAAAAGAGAGTTTGTCTCTGCTGTATAATTTTTTAGAGCGATATTGAGAAAGATTATGATAATATACATATAATAAAATTGTCAACAATGATTGAGTCCTGTAATTGTGAACTGAATTCAAGGAGGCTGTCTTGAAGATGAGAACTAACCGTGCTTTCATTTTGATTAGCTTACCTTTTCAAGTGTTCCGCTAGGAACCTCTGTCACACAAATAGAAGAACTTTATTATCATCACTATAGCAACTGCAGGGAAATTTATTTCAAAACAGTTGGCTACCTGAAAATTTTTTCAGGACAGAAAGAAGCGCAGATGATATGTAACATTTTAATTCATTTTTAAAACATTGCTCTGTGGTCTAAACTAGTGCACTTTTAAAAGGGCAAGATAGTCTAGCTGCTTTATATATTTTTTATTTAAGCTATAAAAGATAACACGTATATCTGTGTATATACATAAGTTGATTTCAATTTTCTTTATGAATTAATGCTTAGCAACTCTTTTGCATTTCTGAAAGCAGCTTTAAAAATTCCTTTGTAAGGAACAGTTTTAAATGGATGATTCAAAATCCGAGTATGTTACTAAACAATACTTTTCCCATGATTATTATATTTAAGTAAAAAACAGTATAGCAGGTATTAATATACATGAGCAATTGGAAAATAAATTAATACTACCTTCTTTGCCTTGTACAAGAATGATCGCAATTTTAAAGCTGATTTATTTAATAGTTTGTGCTCTCTCTCAAATTTCTGTGCAAGAAAATGCTCTTGTTCTTCCTATCGTATCTTTTCTTTCTCTAAACTTTATCATGAACATGCATGGTTCAAAGTTGCTGACAATCTGCATTTAAAATAAGATAATCATAGACTAGGGCTGCCTGGGCAATTTTTAACCTTTATATCTTTGCTGGAGCCAGAGTTCTGAGAACTTCTTTTATAATGGCCTTTTAAAAATGCCTTTCTGGACTGATAGGACTTACTTTTTAAGTACTCTTCTGGTACTTTGACTGAAAAAGACATGACAAGATTTCAAGATTCCCTGAAATGCATTCATATGCACGGATTATGCACATGCATAGGATGGTATGTCTGCCTTTAGGCTTCCCCCATAAAGCCTCCTGCTGATAGACTGAGGGAACAAGACCCTGACAAAATGTAGGGAATTGGTTGCTTTACAAGACAAATTATAATGTGCGTTCATTCTTAAAGCTTTCATAATCTTTGTGTGATTTCTTCTCTTGGAATTAAACCTTGTAAGTGTGTAAAGTTATACATGAAAGAACAATAAAAGGATAAGAATATGCTTGTAGTAAACCATTAAAATGATACATGGATTATTTTTGAAGAAGCTTATTGGTGCTCTAAAATCTAAATTTGATTTTCCATGTTCATTACTTACTTTTATTGTAGAATCAATTGAATGAAACATCTGGAATATATATATATATATATATATATACATATATATATGCACACACATACTTATAAATGTATCATATATGGTAGTGTAGTTGCAAGTTCAATATTAATTTTAACTATTTAAAAATAATGATTATATATTTGGTAACAATACATTTTTAAAGCCTTTCCTCAAAAGGCTTATTAAGTCAATTAATTACATAACTATAAAATTTCATTGTGCTTTTCTACAGCTTTTATCACAAAATCAGTTTTCAATAAAATTCTCATATCTGTGCTATGTTCAATTTCTATCAATATTCTTTGGAGATAAATATTAAGAAGTACATTGGTGACATAACGGTATATAGAAATATTAAACAATACTTTTGAACTCTGAATACCTTTTTTATTTAAGCGAGTTTTACCCCTTCAAGTTAGTAAGAACATTGGGATGTTAGCTATTTGGTAATTATATCATTCATATTATTCTATGAAAGCATTTTCCTATAAAAGGTAGCAAAATGCAATGTGCATTTAGAAAATATCTCAACTTTTAAATATGTGAACATGTTAACATGGTTGTTATTTAAAAATATAAATACTGATTAAAAATAAATATCTTATTTTAAATTGATTAAGCATAAATTGTTTTGTTTAAAGTTTACAAAATTTTGGAGGCTGCCAGTAGATGGCATTCTGGTTTCTGTAAGAGAGTTTATTAGGGTTGGGCTCTTTTCTTTGGAAAAAGGAAAAAGAATCTGTGACAATAGGATTCTGATTGAAAAGGTTATTAGATCTTCTCGAGAAACTGTAGCCATTCTAAAAACAATTAAGTCTCAAACCATGTTTCTTTTACTACCTTAGTTTACCAAACCTGGTCAGTTTCTAACTCTCAAAATTGTGATTTAGATAAAATTATTGTAATTTGACTGAACAAAAATTTAATGTTAAAATATAATGTTATGCTAGTGACAATAAACAATAAATAAACTAGTGACAATAGTGTTTTAGCTTCATTCAAAGCATTGTAATCAATAATCAGCTTATGCCAAGAACTATATTATTGCCTACTGGCCCAAATTCATACATGTTAGCATTATTTAATCATGAATAACCATATGATTTAATTTACCATTTGTAAAAATATTATTAATCTCAAATTAACTTCTTCCAAATGATAAGCATAATCTAATAAAGTCTCTTGCATATGGTAGATAATTATTTGGTATTTGTTAAATGAATAAATGGGAATGTACACCTATAACTCACTAAGAGTCTCTTTCTGGATTTATTTGTAAAATTACATAAATTGAAGCTCCTCAAGAAACTTTATATGAACATCAACTGTCCAACATGGAGAACAGGCTGCTCTTTTCCAGGAAGTCTTTCCTTAATTCTTGTATTACTTAATAGATAATTAAATTTATGCTTAATAAGCTATTCCTTTCTAAAAACATCATTCTTAGTAGTTATATGACTTATTTTAGTGCTGGGATAGTTGAGGAACTAAACCCCATGATCACTAATAAAAGCAGCAATTATTTATTTCTAACATGTTTTGAGATACCTAATAAATGAAATATATTTAAAGCCATTGAGATAACCTTTTCATATACCATGACAAAAGAGTAAGAGATAATTTTCTAAACTAAAAGTGCTAACAAGATCAAGCAAAGATGCTCATTGAAAATAATAGTCAATTTCCAAATACTGTTTTCTTCATTGCTTTAGATTCACATGCAGATAATTAACATAGTAATTTAAAAAGTCATATCCTATTAAGGCAATCATCCTTAAGAGTATGCAGTAAAGTACTTTGATAGTTTTTATATGCTGAGCAATTAAAAATGAATAAAGAATTTTTTTCCAAAAATTTAGACTTATTAATTATGAAAGCTTTTCCTTTACTGGTCTAATACAGAAAGCTCTAATAGAGTAACACTGTAGTAAAGCACAAATGATAGTCTATGTTGGAGGAAAGAACAAATTAATCTAAGTTAATACCTTAGAATTTCTGATGCTATTTCAGAGTTTTCAAAGCTATTGATTTTTCTGAGTCACTATTAGATTCTTCCACCACAGAAAGTTGAGAAGCATGGACATTTCTGGCTGTCTGTAAAATTCAAAATGGAAGTTACCTTGCTATGGTAAGGAAGGCAGTCTATTTAGAGCAAGATTATTTTAATCCACATAGTGTCAGCAGGTTTGTCCATTCTTGCTGGCCTTGCCTGAAAGCCATCTCCTTCGAAAATTCCTCCCTGATACCCTAAGTCAGAAGTTTCGGTTCTTATTTCAATTCTCATAGCATTTTATACCAATTTTTAACATAATTCTAGTTCTTACAAATTTCACATTACGTTCATGTATGTATTTTCTATGCACTAAGTCCTTTAGAGAAATGTTCCTTATTGTATCCTTCACAATGGCTACTGTAGTGCCTTTTATGTACCAGTTTCTCAATGATTATTTTCAAGTTTACAATAAAGACTACTACAGTAGTACAATAAGTATTTTTGAATTAAGCATGAAATCAATAGATATGAATAAGATGAATAAAAAGAATGCATAAATAAGTGATTATGATAGCTTGCAAGGGAACAACAAAGATTAAAGCTATTCCCTGGGGAGTTGGCATTTTATAAATGACAAATTCAGGCTAATATTTTGTTTTTGGAGGTTCATCACTGCTATTTTCCCCGTGGGTTTTGTTTCATTCTAGATCAACGTCTCAACCGTGAATGCCCATTTAGAATTGCTGGGAGCTTTAACAATCAATACTGGTTCCTGTGATCCAACCCTAGAACTTCTAATTTAATTTGTTTCACTTTTGCTTCTTCCATCAAGATTATTCCTAAATGATTAAAATATTTAGTCAGGGTAGAGAGCAACTGGTAGAAAAGTATAACAGACTGAGTCTATCTATTGGGTATGATCCTATGGATTCTTCCTCTAAATAGAGAACTAGTTGAGGAAGAGTTTTTCAATATAATTGTGTACCTGGGACAATCTTTACTATGAACATCTATGTAATTTGCTATTTAAAAAAATTCACACACTTTGCAAGACAAGTTTGAACTGTACATAGTCTCTGGAGGAATTATTGCCTGAAATAGATATTCCCTCATGGAGAGATATTCATGTGGGGCTTAGTGAACACTTGATTTAGAATTCCAAGCTTATAACCTTGGCAAGAACACATTTCCCCATTCATAAAGAGAAGGTTATCATCTCTTTCTCACAGGATTGTTAGGAGGTTTATTTTACAGGAAACTGTCAAGTGATTAGCATGCCACCAGTCTGTTGATAGGTTCTGTTATAATTAGGCTCATCAGATTGTTAGCACTATAATCATTACTGTGTTGGGTTCCTGTGCCTGGGTCTTGCTATTCTCTTAATTATTTTGATTCCTATTCAGACTTTATGTCTCATTTTCAAAGGTTCTTCCTTGAAAATTTCTTGAATTATTCCCCAGTGTGAATTAGAATCACCCAATCTGTTGTTTTCTCTCATCACATCTGTTTCAGAACGCTTGTGCAAGATTACTTGTAAAAAGATGGTCCAGTTTTCTGCCTTTGGCTGTATCTTGCTTACTATGCAACAGAAATGTGCTCTAGTCATGGGGTGAAGGTTACTTCTCCACCACCTCCACTTAGAATTTTTGTGGAATCTGTGACTTGCTTTGGCCAATATAATGTGTGGGAGATGTGTATGCCAGTTCCCAGCCAAGCCTTTAGAAACTTGAGAGCTCCCGACTGCTCTCTAGAAATTCTCCCCTGTGAGAGAGGGCCTGCACACATGGGCAGTGAAGACCCAACAGGCGTAGTAGAAAGTAAAAGCCAGGCAGACTTGGAAACTCCTTGAATTTTTAATGCATTTCTCAAATAAGTCATGTCAGAAAAAAGTCCAAAAACCCAATAGAAAAATGGGCAAAAATAGAAACAGATAATTCATGGATATATATTCTTTTAAGCCTATGAAAAGATGTTCATCCTCACTTATAATTTAAAAAAATACAAATTGAAACTACATTCAGATATCATATCTTACTTATATTGATGAAAATTTAAAAGTATGAAAACACATTCTATTAGTGAGGCTGTAAGGGAACAGGTACTCTCATGTAGTGCTCGGGGGAAAGCAAACTGGTATAAACCCTTTTAGAGTGGAAATTGGAAGCATCTAACAAAACTATTAAGCACCACCTACCTTTTGGCACAGTAATTCCTCTTCCAGTAGTTTATCCTGAAGACACACCTCCAAAAATATGAAATACACGTAACCGGGTTATTGACTAAATTGTTTGTAATTTCAGATTCTTGAAAGCAAGCAAAATGTTCATGTAAAATAAAACAGTTAGTTAAATTGTGTGAATACTGTTAAGCTGAATAACGACGAAGATTTTATGAACATCCATGTCATTCTATGACATATTGTTAAATGAAGGAAGGAAAGTGAAAATAGTGTCTATCATATGCTAGCTTTCCATAAACGATCATGAGGAAGCTGATCCCTATCAAATAACAAGCATACTGTGAAGTCTGTCTAATTAAAACATATGGTACTGGTATGTGTCTAGACAAATACATCAGTGGAATAGAATAGAAAGTCCAGAACTAGAATAATTACACGTGGTAATTTAGTAAATGACAAAATTGGCATCTCAAAGATAGCATTTTTAATAAATTATTCCAGAACAGAGAGTCTGCTCATTTATACAAAAAGAAGCAAGAAAGATAAACATGATTCAGATTGGTTTTCTACAAGCAGAGATAGGAATAGAGTAGAAAAGTGGAGGGATGGGAATAGAGTAAAAGTGATGGAGAAAATGACACTTTTCTGACTTTTACAATAATGTCAGTGTTTACATAGTTAGAAAATAGATATATAAAATCAGCCAAAATTGTAGAATGTGAAAGAGAAAAAAACAATATGGAATATAAACTAAAGCAAATAAACCTAACTATATTTCAAGTGAATATCGCCTACACAATAAAGGTGAAAAGAGTTGGTACTCAGAAAGAACTAACTGAAGTAATTTTGGAACACAGCACTTTGATGATATACACACACACATATGCACATACATACATACATGTATGTGTGTGTATATATATATATCTTTTTCATTGTAGGTTACTACAAGATATTGAATATAGTTCCCTGTAGCTAACCACTGTTTTTTCTATCTACATGACTTAGCTAAATTATAAATCCAAATTTTAACTATGGTAAAATGTTTTGAAAAAAATAAATTCATTGAAAATAATATAATGAGTCTTTTTTAAAAAATGATTTTTCATTTTATATTAACATCATCTTTGTTTTTGCTTTTGCTAAGACAAAATAAATATATTTGGGCAAATTATGCAAGCCAAGGATTAAGGATTTTGACATAAAATAGAAAGCCCCCGAGGTCTACTGATATTGGTGGTAAAGGTTAGGTTGGAATGTAGCTGTTGATTCTAGGGTTCCATTCTCGTTACACCTCTGAAGATGTGGTCCCATATTGACCAGCCGGTAATGGAGTCTACACAGGCTTAAATTACTTATTTCATTTAATAGTCTGTGTTGAAAATTTCCTGCTACAAGCTGTTTATCTTGTGACTAGCTCTTCAAAGCAATACATCAATTAGTTGTGTGTGCAGTGAGGTCTACAGTTTAGTCTCTTAAGTATGAAATGGTGACACAAGCTCTTCATATATTTGAAATGTTAGCATTTCAGTTGATTGTTATAAAAACAAATGTATTTCTCCACAAGAAAAGTGTTATTGTAAAAAAAAAGTGTTACCATTTTTGAATTCATACACATATTTCTGATTATTTGGTAGTTAAGTTGTATGCATCAAGTTTATGAGGAATTTAAGTGTTAAAGTAATTAACAGAGGATACTTGCTTCCTACTCTCTTCTTTTCCAATCCCAATAAAATCATTAATTGTTATTGGGTAGTTTAGCAAACTTGAGATTAAATAACCTCTTTTAATACCTTAATTTCTACTTTGAAATAGATGTCTTGGACTTTTATGTCTAGAATTCAGTTTAACTTTTTTGAATCTCCAGGTATTTACCCTTCAGCCCTCTATATGTAAAAGGAGAGCACAAACATTCAGTTCTGTCATTTGACTTTCATAGATTTACATGAACATATCAGGCTGCGGAAGAGGTTATCAAAGGCCTTTTCCACCAAATGCTGTTTGTGTCTGACCTATGCAAAATTCCAACAGCGCCTTGGAAAGTAGAAAAAACACAATAATTTCAAAGGAAATATCTTTCAAGACATTCTAGTGCTTAAAGAAAACAAAGTTTGTACAAGTATGCACTAAAAATACTTTAAATAGTACTAAATGTTTCAAGTTTATAGAACTATGTTGCTATTCAAACGGGCTGAAATTTTTACTAGGTCTCGATTGTGCATCAGGTCTCGGTAGCGTTGTCATTTTGCCCAGATATTTGTTTCCTGGACCCAGTTAAGGTAGGCGAAAGGACTATAGCCCACAAGAGAAGACAAACAGCTTTTCTGGTATGTGAAGGCCTTTAGGCCCTGCATTTTTTCACATCATACCCTAGGCTCCTTTGCTACTTTCCATATAAACCTATAGACTATTGTGCTATCACCTAGGACTTCATCCCTCGTTGAAAAGACTGAAAAAAGAGCATACCTTTTTTAAAAAACAGAGGTAAAGAACACAGAAGGCAAAGAAAGGTCTTTTGATTCAACCATTTCTGTATTTAAATCTGTCTCAGAATTTATATGCTTTGCAACTTTGGATAGGTTACCACCCTTTCTGATCCTCAGATTCATTCTTAATACAATGTGGATATTATCGGATGTAATATTTAAAAAATAATAATAACTATCAGTTTTGAACAATTTGAATATATAGACACAGAAGGCTGTAGGTCCTTAAGCCATTTCTTGACCCTGGGCTGTAACAAATATTAACTCCTTAGTTGCTGCATCAAAAAGAGGTGTGTGTGCCTTGTGAATGTACTAGAGTGTGAGGAACAATGGGAATACATTGAGGGGTCATGGTTAGAACAACAGCTATTTATCGACCAGAAAGACATTTTAAAAATATTTAAATTGGTGTATAAAAGGATTAGGCCACTTCTGTTCATTATGAAGATTATACATGGGTAATGCATATATAAAATAGTCCATTGAGGAGGACTGATAAATTTAACTATTAGTATTAAGGATAAAATGTCAGATAACATGGAAAGCAGAAGGGAAAATGAAGAAAGTTCATTTTTAGTAGAAAATTCCAGAGTAAATCACCAAAGATAAAACCTCTATACATTACAGAGTTTAAACTTACTCATAAGTGAAAACAAATCCATGTTAATATTTAAATATAATCAAGAGCTGTGAAGGATTTAAGATTTTGTCCCACTTTTAAAGCTAATAGGTTAAACTGCCAGAGTTTCAGAGAGGCTGACAGAAGACACGAGATCACTGAGTCAAAGAAAAAAGACATTATTACTCATGGTCCAGCAGGTAACACGAGCATCAGCGTATTTGTGTCAGTTACTCTTGCTCCAAATCACAGTAGGCAATGTTATTGGACCCAGATTAAAGCTTGCATGCTCAGTAAGTTGCATTGAAAACAAATCCTGAATTTAGGCAAAACAAAAATGCTTGCCAGCATTTTTTTTAGGAGGCAGACACTATCTCTATCTTCAAAAACTGTTAGAAAAATATCCTCAAAAAAGATAGTCTGGAATAAAGGGAAATAAATTCTACTGTTCACAAAAATGTATTAGAAACAGAGATTCATGAAGAATTGACTTCCAACAAAAATTGGAAATTTTCCTAAAGTTATAATTATCTGAATTATGTCAGATATATTAAAAGGAGATAACTGCTACCACAGTGATTCAAAGATGTGAAGTCAAGTATATAAAGTCTTTATCTTACAAATGTTCCATTTACAGAGAGATTGTAAAAATAAGATAGCGATTTGCCATATTCCACATACCTATTTGCCCCATCTAACATTACTATGGTATATTTGTTACAATTATTGAACCATTATGGACTCATTAGTATAACAAAAGCCCTTACCTAATTCAGATTCCCTTGGTTTTTACCAAAGTCCCTTTTCTGTTCTAAAATATCATTCAGGGCACCTCCTTGTGCTTAGTCATTATGTCTCCTTAGGCAACTCTTGCCATAGTTCTCAGACTTTCCTAGTTTTTAATGACCTTGACAGTTTTAAGGAGTATTAGTAAGGAATCTTTTTTGAATAGTCTCCCATTGGGGATTTGTCTGATATTTTCCTCATAATTAAACTAATGTTACTTGGTCTTGGAAGGAAACCACAGAAGTAAAGTGTCATTTTCATCACTTCAATGCACTTAGTATTATCATGTCAAGGTGCATGCTCTTAACTTAATATCACTAAGGACATTAATTTTGATTCCCTGGCTGAGGTATTGTTTGTCAGGTTTCTGCATTATAAATTGACTATCTCTTCTCCCTTTCATACTGTTCTCCTTGGAAGGAAATCACTATGCCCAGGCCACACTTACAGAGTGGGGAGTTATGCCCCATCTCCTTTAGAGCAGAATACGTACATAACTTGGAATTCTGCATGTAAGATTTGCTCATTCTCCCTCATTTATTTATTTATTCAATTACTTGTTTATTGAGTGTAGACTCAAGAGATACTTGTTCTATAGTTAGGATTATAATCCAACACTGTTTCATTTATTTTGTTCCAGTTGCTTCGGTTTTGGCATTGAGAGCTCTTTCAGTTGGCGCCTGTCTCCCTTTGACATATTCCCATTTGTGTGTGTGTGTTTATTACTTCCTTATTTTCTGACACCAAAATACTCAAGGCTCATCTTGCATATTTCCTACCCCATTTAGAATTTCTCTAAGGAGCCTTGGTTCCTTTCATTGCAGAATAGTAATAGAAAACAATATCTGGGCACTAGGTGTGCTCATTACTAGGTGTGCTATTATTATCCAGAGTTGTTGCTTCTAGCCAGTCTCAGTTGGCAATGCAAGAAAATATATGTGCATATACGAACTCATGTATATTAATATATCAATAAATATTTCTATATGTAACTATCTGTATCTATATTAAGAAAAACATGAGACCGTACTGATGGGTATAATTTCTAATGCATTAGACATGGATCATTCTAGCCTCCAGCGTTTGCTTGAATGTAACCTCTCAATCCAGCAGCGATTAATTTGACTCCCATCATTAACATAAATTCACTTATTGTTCAGTTCTGATATTCATATATAGCAGTCACAGAGTAGTTAACACACTTCTGTGGGAAACAAGGAGAACAATTTCATCAACTGAGAGGACAGTGCTTAGTACAGCTTCCACTGATTTGCATATTACATTTGAGCAGACCTTTTCCTGCATCCCCTTCAGTGAAGTTTTTCATAATTTGTAATACATTTATATTGTCTGTCACATTCTCATTCATCCTGGGAGCTCCTAAATGACTTCTGAAAAGTATCATACAGTAAAGTACACTCTTTGTGCTGGAACGTTATAAGGTTTTTGACAAAAAGATAGTGTCATGTATTCACCGATGCAGTGTCATAAAAAAGTAGTTTCCTCACCCTAAAAACTCATTTGTGCTTCACTTCATCAACCCTTTGTCTGTCCCCTAAAGTCCTAGCAACCCCTGATCTTTTTACCATCTCCATAGTTTTGCCTTTTGCAGAATGTCATACATTATGGAGACTTTTGCACTGGCTTCTTCCAGTTAGCAATGTGCATGTAATATTCATCCATATCTTATTGTGGCTTGATAGTTCATTTCTTTTTACCACTGATAAACTGCCAAACTATCTTCTAATGTGGATGTAACATTTTTAACTTCCACTTGAAATTGCCTGTTGCCTGTTGTTCTACAATCTCACCAGCAATTAGTTTTATTTTTAGCAATTCTAGTATTTTTTATATAGAATTATTCATTATCCTCATAATATTTATGGAATGAGGAGATCAGTACTGATGTCCTCTTTTCATTTCTAGTTTTGGTAATTTGCATTTTCTTTTTTTTTTATTAAACTGTCTAGAAGTTTATTGATTTTATTTATTCCAGAACGAGGTCTTGTTTTCACTGATTTACTCTTTTTCTTTTCTCTGTATTCCATATCGTTGATTTTTGCTCTAATTATTATTATTTATTTTCTTCATATGCTTTAGATTTAAATTGGTCTTCTTTTTCTAGTTTCTTAGTGGGGAAGCTTAGGTTGTAAAATGTTTTTATCTTTCTTCTCCTCTAATATGTGCACTTAATACCGTAAATTCCTCCTCAAAGCACTGCTTTTGTTGCAGAGCACATAATTTGACATGTTGTATTTTCTTTTTTCTAGATTTTTTTTCTTTTTCATGGAGGTACTAGGGATCAAACCCAGGACTATATGTATGCTAAGCACGTACTCTTACCACTGAGCTATATTCACCCTCTGTGTTTTCATTTAGGCTGAAATATTTTAATTTCTCTTGAGACTTGTTCCTTGACCATGTGTTATTTATAAGTACGTGAATTACTCCAAATATTTTGGGATTTCCAAGCTATCTTTCTGTTATTGATGTCTGGTTTAATTTCATTATGATTTGAGAACATATTTCCCTGAAAGCATGATTAATGTGCTTTTAAATTTGTTTAAGTGTATTTTATAATTCAGAATGTGGCCTATCTTGGTGAACACTTGATGTGAGCTTGAGAAGAATGTGTATTCTCCTGTTCTAGGATGGAGTAATATACAAATGGCTCTTCCTTTATTTAGGTAGATCTGAGTTTTCGACCTGTGTCATATTACTTCTGCCTGAAGAACTTCTTTTAACATTTTGCATGAACAGTATGATGGTGATGGTTTCTTTCAGTTTTTGGTTGTCAGAAAATGTCTTCACTATTTTTCACATTTTTGAATAATTTTCTGGATATAGAATTTTATGCTGGTGGGTTTTTAAATAATTTAAATATTTTAGTTCACTCTCTTGTTTCTTGCATGGTTTTTGGCAAGAAATATACTGAAATTCTTATCCTTGTTTCTCTATCAGTAAGGTGTTTTTCTTGCCCTCTGATTTCTTTCAAGATGTTCCCTTTTGTCTTCGGTTTTATGCAGTTTGAATATGGTATGTTTTGTGTAATATTTTTTGGTATTTCTGCTAGATTGTCTGTGAGCTTCATGGATTTGTGCTTGGGTGTGTGCCATTAATTTTGGAAAGTTTTCTGTCATTATTATTTCAAATATTTCTTATGCCTCATACATATTACATGTATGTTATACCTTTTGAAATTGTTCTTTGATATTCTATTCTGTATTCTTTTTTCTTTAGTTCTCATTATACTTCAGCTTCTGAAGTTTCTGTCAAACTGTTTTCAAGGTCATTGACTCTTCTTTATTTGGGCATAGTCTACAGATGAGCCTGCCAAAGGCATCCCTCATGTTTGCTACAGTGTTTGATTTAAACACTTCCTTTTTGTTAAAATTTCTACCTCTCTGCTTTCATTACCAATCTGTTCTAATGTATTGTCTGTTTTTTCCATTAGACACTTCAGTATATTAATCATAGTTGTTTTAAACTGTCTGACAATTCTGTCATCTATGTCTCGTCTGGGTCTAGTTATGCCACTATTTTGTCTCAGATTTTTCTTTCTTATATTTTGCATGCCTTGGAATTTTTAGTTGGAAGCTGGAAATCTTGTATTGGGTATTAGAAATTGAGTTAAATTGGCTGTTAGTGTAAGGATTTATTTCATTCTGGTTGGGTGTTGGGCTGTGTTTAGTAATTTACTGTTGCTGTAGCTACCAAAGGCTTCAATTCCTCTAGTGTCTTTTTTGTCTAAACCCTTTGTCTTCACTAAGTACTCCTCTTCAAGGAGAGTTTGCACTTTGAAGTTCTTTCAGATATAGTCCACCAGTATCATACTGGCACTTTGTTTTTGTGGTGACTATTGTGGAAGAAGAAAAGTTTTGTATAATCTGATTAAATCACAATTTGGTAGTTTTTTTTTTTTTCCTTGTCTCTGGGCTGTGACTACACGTGTGTTTCTTCATTTGTTATAACCTTTTTATCTCTCATGGATTAGACAGGAAACAAGAGAGGGCTGGAACTGAAGGAAAGATGTTCTTCCAGGTGTGATGAGTCCCTGGCAAGCCTTGTATTCTAGTTTGAGGCATTTATTACCAGGAATGTACTGGGCATACTCTGCGGTTATTACTCTTCACCTCTCTTTGTCAGAGCCGCAAAGAGATCTATCTTGGATATTCAGAGTGATCTCCTTGTTCATGAATGATATGGTTTGTAAATGGTAACCCCTTAAAGTGTGGAAACCCCCTAAGAATTCAGGTCCACAGAGTTTATCACTCTTCATTGTAGTTGACACTCAATTTCTAGCAATTCATCAAAATGACCATTTAAGAGCTCCAATTAGGTTATGTTTCCCATGGGCGGCTTTTGCTCTAGGTAAGCGTGTCTTGGCTATGGTTCAGAGTTTGCCTATCTTCAGATTCGGTGATGTTTTGCCCAGCAACCTCAGTTTTCTGATGGGTGCTAAAACAGTTGTATTTTCAGTTAGTTAGGTTTTCTCTTATTGTAAGGACAGAGGAAAAATTTCTAAGTTCTTCATATGTTGGAGTTAAAACCAGAAGTAAAGCAATCTAGTTTTCAAGTATAAGTACAGTCTGCAAGTTGTGATAGTATATGATGTATTGATGGCTGGGGAAGTGAGAAAATGAGGATCATCATCTTCATGATTATCATCATGATCATTACCAAAACTTTGCAAAAGAAAGAACCATAATATGACTCTTCTCTAAATTGTCATGGAATTATATGAGATGGCAAAAACAAGCCAGAATGGCTCTGTTTGTATCATCTTTTCTTAAATAAGCTTTCACCTCCTATAAGGAAAGACTACTGAAAAGAAATGTCAATCAAGAAATGTATGAAACAGTTCTTCTAACCAAGGGAATTTTATAAAATAAGAAGCCTTTGTATATTTTCTATGAATAGTAAAAAAAAAAAAAAAAAAAGTCTCTTTCTTAAATGTACATTTTTGTAAAGAATATAGGCCAGAAGGACTCAGTGAGTCTTGAGAGAAATTGAGACCTTGGCATGCTAATTTTAATCATTGAGTTGTCATCCAGCACATTCATAATTAAAGCTCTCAGCAAACTTGAGACAATAGAAACTTTCTTAACTTGAATGTCTTAATGAATGTCTGCAAAGAATCTACAGATAACATTATAGTTCATGGTGATGGATCATTATCTTGATGGTAGTGGGACACCTTCCCTTAAATTGGGAGCAGGCATATATGCCCTCTTTTTCTACTCCTATTCAACATTGTACTAGAAGTTCTAGTTAGTGAAATAAGAAAAGAAAAAGAAAAGAAAAAGGTATGTTGACTGAAAAGGAAGAAATAAAAATATCTTTATTTACAGATAAAATGATTGTCTATGTATAAATCCTGAGGAATTGACAAAAGTTTATCAAGGTTACAGGATACTAGGTTAATATACAAGGCCAGTTACTTTCCTGTATATCATCAATGAACAACTGAAGTTGGGTATAAAAAATAATGATAATAAAATCATTAGCAATAGCAAAAAGAAAGAAAATCATTATTTAAAAATAACCATAGTATCCCATAGGAGTTTTATTTGAATTTCCCTAATGACTAAGGATGTTGAGCATCTTTTCATCTGCTTTTTGGCCTTTTGTACATTTTGTTTAGGGAAATGTTTATTCAACACTGACTTTTTTAATTAGGCTTTCTTTATATCAAATTGTTAGAATTCTTTATATATTCTGGATACTAGACTCTTGTGAAATATATGACTTGTAAATATTTTCTGCCATTCTGTGTGGTTTTTTTCACTTTCTTAATAATATTCTTTCACACACAGTTTTTTTAATGTTGATAAAATCTAACTTGTCTTTTTTTTCTTTTGTCATTCATGTTTTTTATTTCAAATCTAAGAATTCTTTGCAAAATCCAAGGTTATTCAGATTTACCCCTCTTTTCTTCTAAGCATTTTATGGTTTTAGCTCTTATATTTAGTTTGTTGAAACATTTTGAGTTAATTTTTATATATGATGGGAGTTAGGGGGTCCAACTTTATTTACTTTTGCATGTGGATATCCAGTTGTCCCCACATCATTTGTTAAAGAGACTATATTTTTCCCCATTGAAAAATCTTGACACCTGTGTTGAAAAATCAGTTGACCAAATACATATGGTTTTATTTCTGGAATCTTATGTCTGTTCCATTCACCTACATGTTCATCTACACTGATTTGATTACTGTAGTTCTTGTAGTAAGTTTTGAAAGTGACGAGTGTGAGTCCTCCAATTTTATTTTTTTTCTATATTGTTCTAGCAATTTGGGAACCCTTGCAATTGCACAGGAATTTGAGGGTTAACTTTTCCATTTCTACCCAAAGAAGGTCATTAGAATTTTGATAGAGATTGCACTGAATCTATAGATCACTTTGGGTAGCATTGCCTGCTTAACAATGTTAAGTTTTCTAATCCATGAACACGGGATGTCTTTCTATTTATTTAGGTTTGTGAAATAAATCTGTTTTTGATTTGCTCCATGTGTTGTTTATTCTTCTTTTCCTCTAATAAAATTTCCTCTGAATTAATTATAATTTTGTTTAGTGTTTTTTTTCTTGCATATTTTCTTTTTTTTCCCTTTTTTATAAGTATATGTTGTGTCAATTTCTGGTGTACAGCATAATGTTCTAGTCATACATATATGTATATATATTCATCTTCACATTCTTTTTCATTATAGGTTACTACAAGATATTGAATATAGTTCCCTGTGCTATATAGAAGAAATTTGTTGTTTATCTATTTTATATTATAGTAATTAGTATGTACACTTGAACTCTCAGTTTATCCCTTTCTACCCCCTTTCTCCCACTGGTAACCACAAGTTAATTTTCTATGTCAGTGAGTGTTTCTGTTTTGTAAATAATTCATTTGTGTCTTTTTTTTTTAAGATACCACATATGGGTGATATCATATGATCTTTCTCTTTCTGGCTTACTTCACTTAGAATGATGATCTCCAGGTCTATCCATGTTACTGCAAATGACATTATTTTATATATTTTTATGATTAAGTAGTATTCCATTATATAAATATGCCACAACTTCTTTATCCAGTCATCTGTTGGTGGATATTTAGGTTGTTTCCATGTCTTGGCTATTGTAAATACTGTTCCTATGAACATTGGATTGCATGTTATTATAGTTGTCTCTCGATATATGTCCTGGAGTGGGATTGCTGAATCTTATGGTAAGCCTATTTTTATTTTTTGAGGAATCTCCATACTGTTTCCCACAATGGTTTCACCAAACTCCATTCCCACCAAGAGTGTAGGAGGGTTCCCTTTTCTCCACACCCTCTCCAGCATTTATCATTTGTGGACTTTTTAATGATGGCTATTCTGACTGGTATGAGGTGATACCTCATTGTAGTTTTGATTTGCATTTCTTTGATAATTAGTGATATTGAGCATTTTTTCATGTGTCAATTAGCCATTTGTATGCCTTCATTGGAGAATTGTTTGTTTAAGTCTTCTGCGCAGTTTTGATTTGGGTTGTTTGTTTTTTTATTATTAAGTTGTATGAGCTGCTTATATATTACGGAAATTAAGCTCTTGTCAGTCTCATCCTTTGCAAATATTTTCTCCTATTCTGTAGGTTGTCTTTTTGTTTTTCTTATGGCTTCCTTGCTGTGTGAAAGTTTTTAAGTTTAATTAGGTCCCATTTGTTTACTTTTGCTTTTATTTCTATTGCCTAGATAGACTGCCCTAGGAGAGCATAGCTAAGATTTGTGTCAGAAAATGTTTTGCCAATGTTTTCTTCTAAGGTGTTTATAGTATCTTGTCTTGTGTTTAAGTCTTTAAGCCATTTTTGAGTTTATTTTTGTGTATGGCATGTTCTAACTTCATTGATTTATATGCAACTGTCCAGGTTTCCCAACACAACTTACTGATTAGACTATCTATTCTCTATTGTATATTCTTGCCTCCTTTGTTGAAGATTAATTGATTGTAAGTTGTTTAGTTTTCCTGTTTCTGATGTTGGATTATTAGCTCTATCTCGGTTTTTTTTGTGGTTTCTCAATGGATTACAATAGATATTTTTAATTTATCACAGTTGACTTTCAAATAATACTACCTAACTTCATATGTAATGTAGCATTACTGTTAATCCTTGAACAACGTGGGGTTTAGGAGTGCCTACCTCTTTTGGTCAAAAATCTGATTATAACTTTATACTCTGTCCTCTGTATTTGTGGTTCCATACCCAAGGATTCAACCAAACATGAATTGTGTAGTATTGCAGTGTGTATTTATTGAAAAAAATCTTTCTGTAGATGAACCCACAGAATTCTAACCAAGTGTTGTTCAAGGGTCAGCTGTTATACATCAGAATCTTTCCATCTCCCTTCCATTATTTTTCCTTATCCCTTTCCATTACATTTACAATTTTTGATATTCACCAGTTTATTTGCGTAAATCCTAGTTTCTACCTAGTATCATTTTCCCCTCAACCTGAAATGCTTCCTTTAAAATTTGTTATAGTCCACCTACTAGCAACTGATTTTGTCTTCTTTATTCAAAGAATAGTTTATTAATTCATCATCTTTTTTGATATATTTTTTGCTAGTTATAGAATTCTAAATTACCAGATTTTCTTCTTAGCTCCTTAGAAATGATGTTTCATTGATTTTTGTTATAAGTGCAAATACAAATTAGCCAAGGAATAGATTTCAAATCTCTCAGGGGAGCCTCATAATTTATTCACCTGTCCATTCAGCATATATTTATGTTATATGAGTAAAAATTTTTTATAAGTAGTCATTATTTTAATTTCTTATATCAAGTTTTAATTCCTATGCCAATGTGCTGCTACATTTTTGTTATCACTAGGCTCTAGGAAATTAATTTGATTTGTTGTTTTTTGCCTACTCTGCAACTCTGAGTGCTGTGTGATTGTTCCCAACAAGAAAACTTTCAAGTGAGCCATGGTCTCCCCACTTCTCTCTTCCTGAAGGCAAACAAAAATACACCTGTTGTTTTGCTATTAAGGAACTATGCAGGGAATTTATTAACAATGGAATAGTAATAAGACTTAATAACTTTACAAACTAATTGAGGAATGTCATAATTCCCTTTCTTCTTATATGCAAGCAAAGTTTGAAAGTCTCAAAGGTTTGTTTTTACTTTTAAAATTTTTCCTATAAGAGCCACTCTGTGACTTCTGCTTATAGCTCATTGTTATGTGTCTAACTGTAAGACAATGTGTAGCTGTAAGAGTCTGAGAAAGTACTTTTACTTTCCAGCTTCCATAATAAAGTTCATCTTTCTGAACCACTAATCAATAAAATCTTCAATAAATGATTTTCTTATCTTCTGGTTAAATAGTTGCTGCCCATCTTCTTCAAATATTAAAAACCTGAAGTGGATTTGGTACAATATTGCTCTTTCATGTACCTACCATTTTAACCTTCTTAATTTAAATTAACAAATTTAGGAGGGGGAAGATTTTTTTTAAATTTATTCAACATGAAGAGCTGTGAGAGAAATTGATGCTCCATCACTGTAGTTTTTCACTAAAATTGTTTTGGAGCTCTGCTCTAAGACCATACCAACTCAGATTTGAATCCAGATAATGTATTTTAGGCAAGTGGCTCAGTTTTACCAAGTCTCACTTTTTCTTTAAAATGTAGATAAAATATATCTAGATCATAAGACTATGAGAATTAAATGAAGCAATATGTGCTTATGCTTAGTTCAGTGCCTAGAACAAATTAGATCTTAATATATGATATCTATTATTACTTTTAATGTTAATTATTATCCAACAGCTCAGATTGTGGCATATTGTTAGTTCACTCTTAATTTGTATCAGCCATCAAAGTCAAGTTGAGCAAAATTATAGTCACCCCCAAAAAACCTTATCATTGTACATATGTAAGCATAGCTGTATTTGTTTGGCACATGAAGTGAATATTTATTAATATCAAGTTAATCACACTGTAAACAACATGATCAAGATAATATGTAAATCAGTGGACACAAATACACGTACAGGATTTGGGCCATACATATAACTTCCTATTCTGACTCAGTTTGTGTATACTTGATTCCATAAACTTGCTAAGAATTTCATGAACTGAAAGACAGAACTTAGAATCAGGTCATGTGAGTAGCCTGATATGAAATCCTATTAACAATCCCTTATTTAAAAATTCAGAGATAGATGTATTCATTTAAAAGAAGCTTGAAAGTTCTGTTTCTCAAGTTTTCATGTGTTTATGTTGTGTATTAGATTTCTAGGGCTTCCATAACAAAGTACTACAGATTAAGGGTTTAAACAACAGGAATTTGTTTTTTTTTACAATCCTTGAAGCTAGATGTCCAAGGTCAAAGTGTTGGCAGGGTTGATTTCTTCTGAGGTCTCTTTCCTTGGCATTTCTTCCCTGTGTCTTCGAATGGTCTTTCCTGTGTACATTTCTTCATCTTAATCTCTTCATTTTATAAGGGCATTGGTCATATGAGATTAAGGCTCACCCTAATGATTTATTTCATTACCTCTTTAAAGATCCTATCTCCAAATACAGTCATATTCTAAGGTGCTATGGCTTAGGACTTCAACGTAAGCATTTGGCAGGGGGAACAAAATTCTGCCTATAATGTGGGTTTTAGATTGTGAAATAGTGAATACAGAATGGAGCATTCTTAACTTCATATATTCAGAACTTTGATCTATAAAGTAATTTTTAAGTCATCCTACTTCTAATGGCTTATTGTAAAGAAATAAGGCAGTGGTGCTGTAATAATTGATGGATTTCCTTTGAAAGTATCTAATAGCTTAGTTTAAAAATCATATGCAGAGTTTAATTTTTAAATTAATGTTTTAATGCTTTGAGAATATCCCATTCTCTCTGCATGATCACAAAATGGACTGCAAAACTAAAATATGGTTTAGGTAGTTATGAACACCTATTTGAAATTTATGCAAAGCTGAGAACATTTGAATACCTTGTCAATGTATTTGTAGAACTTAATGGAGTCTATCATTATTCACTTTGGAGATTAAACGTTAATTTTTAACACTAAGTCCCTAATCATAAACTTGCTGCTGATACATATTTTGCTTAACTATTTTTTACTCTTTTCATTGCATCTCTGAAAATGATATTGGTAAATTCCTATTTATCATAATTATTATCATCTGAGAATTAGTAGAATTATTTTTTAGCAGATGCTAGTATTTATAATTATTGATTGTGAGCAACTTTGTGTATACGTAGTATAAGAGGAAATCATTGAAATTACAATATTTATTTTCCTTGTCTAATGTGCCATAGTATTTCAACAATTGCAATGCTGATTAAAAAAAAAGAAGAGTAATGTTTGATGGGACCCAGGGAACTGTTCCCTAGAGGCTCACACAGAATGGCATGTGATAACTTCCAGGAAACCATCTGAAGAGTAGTAAGATTTTCTTTAATGTCTGTGAAGCTATAATACAAACTAGATAAAAAAAAATGTATAGATGTATTCTAGAGTCATTGTATTGATTTTCTCTAGTATGTATTTTTCCTGAAAGTCACTTCCCTGTAGTAGATATTTATTATGCATAATTATGTGTGTGTATATATATATATATTTATTTATTGTATAAGTATGTTTGTCTTTATAAGTTTTCCCATTAGCTGGTTATGTAACACAGCATGCAATTCTGTCCTTTGTTAAACATTTCCAGTGGTTTATGTTGTTTTCAATAGATGAATTAGAAAACCTTAGAAATCTGGTTACTGAAACTGAAACGGGAATGGTAGGATCCATTCTGAAACCTGCCTCTTGGTATTTACCTCAAAGTGTGCTTCTGTGTGTTTGCTAGATTTGCATTTAGCAAAATCTGTGTGCAAATAGTAACCATACACCAAAGTAAACGGGACTGTGTGCAGTTGTTTTCTCTGTTTCTTCAATTGCAGCTGCAATCCCATAGATTTCCATCTTGACAGGTAGCATAATTAGAAAATTCTCTTTGTCTTATTAAATGTGACTCTTCTCAATAGAATTCACTTCATTGCCAGCAAAGAACAGAAAATATACTTCAAATCTAAAATGGGAAATCAAGGGGGACTGTTTTATTTTTATCTGTCTTTGTGCCAGCGACATTATTATCAAAGGATATTGTAATGCTGAAAATGTACTTTGGGGATTTAAATCACGCATTAGCCTGGAAAGCAAAAAAGCGCTGCAGGGCCCGTGCAATATATTTTCTCATTAATCTGATTGAAAGATTATCCTTCCTATAGCTATGAAAAGTCTAGTACTCATATATCCATCTTCTATGCTAGTAAAATTCAGCTTTGTGCAAAGTCATTGTCTCTTGTGTCGGGGGGTCCTGGACTTTTCTTCTCTCGGTATAAGCCCATCTGTATTAAAATAAATTCAAAGCAGGCCGCCATTTCATGCACACATTTTGATTATTTTATAAGCTGCTGTGGAAAATGGAAGTATCAGCAAGCCATGCAGTTTCCTGGTAATGTGATGCTGTCATTACCTCAGTGGTCATGTGAGGAAGTTTAGCTGCACTGCCTTTGACAAATGTTCAGTGAGTCAAAACAGTGCATTTAAATGAAATGCAGATATGAATGAGCCATTATTGCAATCACAACTCCAGCTTCAAAATTATCTTATGTGAATATATACACTTTCTCTGTAACCTGACATTTGTAATACAGAACTAGCTCTGCACTGACTCTCCCACCACTCACCCTGCCTCTTTTTTCACATCCTCTCCCAGACTCAGAATGAAGGAAGGTATTATGATCAAAGGCTGTATGCAGTAACTGAAGACACTCTTGGTGATTCCACGCAGAGTGACCCATTATTTGTGATGAAAATTAAGTAAAGAAACAAAGCAGCTTACAGGTTGCTTTGCTATGGTCAACGCCTCTATAAAGATTAGCAAATCTACAAGAACAAGCCCCATCAACAAAAAAGCAAACACAAAACCAACGACCACTTATGTGCTCTTCCACATAAGAGAATCAACTGAAAATTCCGTATAACCTCAGTCATAACTTGCAGCACTTTGTGGTTTTAAGTTTTAATGAAACTACAGAAAATGTCTTAAACTGAATGATATCCATTCAGAGCACTTGGAGTGCTGATACCATGAACAGTATAGATGGCTCCAGCCATAATGGTCACACAGATAATATTCTTTTATGCCTCAAGATGCTAAGATGGTGCTGTAGATAACCAATAGAAATAAGCTGCCACCATCACTAATCTGCAGCTTTGAAACACTGTAGCTTTTGCATGGCTAAGAGAAGGTAAAATCACCTCCCAATGTAATAGAGAAGACATTTTAAAAGTGAACAGGACCTGGAAGAATTAAGGCATTCATATTTATTTGTAATCCATATGACCATGGATCAAATTGTCCATATCCAATTTTGTGTGTTTATGTATGACAATTGGAAATGCAAAATGAGCTGGGGACTCTCCATTCCCCCAGGACATTTTTGCTAATGTAGTGAAATGAAAATCTAAGGAGTATTTGGCCTTAGTATTCCCTTCAGAGGTTAACTTTGGAGATCTTAAGTGTGTCCTTATGGCTGGATTTGTAATGTATGTAGCATATTAGAATGTATTATGATATTCAGATGCACCACCCAAACAGCATAAAAAATTGCTGTCGGTATTTTTCTCACCCAGCAAACATTGCTTGAGGGCTTTTTACATGGATAAAATTGAATTTTACATTCCCATTGCATAATACGACTTATCAACTCCTTTCTGTATGTGTGAGCCTGGGGTTTGGTGAACACAAATCATAACCAAAGTTTGATGAACATCTTCCATAAAGCTAGGATACTAGATCCATAAAAAAGGAACATAATTAGTTTTATGTCTGGAGCTACATTTTGGAATGAAATACATCATTTTATATCACAATGGAATGCATCTTTGCTGGCAAGAAAAAATACTATTCCTTTCTACTTGTTTATAATGAAAAATATAAACATAGGATCAAAATAAATTTTGAAATATGAAAGGTATTTATTCTTACTTCATTTCAATTGTTGTTTTTTATATTCAGTTTGGATATCTCAAATCAGACAGCCTTTCATTTGAGAATACAGGCTGACATTTAAGACTCAGGGAAACAGAGAAAGCATAATGATAAACCAAATATCGTGAGAATTGGACCCTACAATAGAATCATTTTCTCATTATTTGTCCTAAGAATGTGATAGCTTTCCAAGGAAAAGAAAAATTCTACTTGAAAATGCAAAGCAACATACACAAATTTTTAAATCGAACACAAGAACTATCAATACTAATCTGCTAATTTGTGCCCCAAAATGCAATCATATTGTTGGGACAAAAACACAGTGCATTCAGGAAGCTATTAAATGCACAGCAGTATTTGAAATCGAACCACAGTGACTTGTTGTTATGGCATGCTGACATTATTGGTTCTTGTATATAGTTACATAATGATCTCTGAAGCCAGCTTTAAAAACTGTTCTATAAAACCAGTTAACAGATGTCAAAATCTGACTACAAGTCAACTTTCTAAGACAGTTATTTTATAGTTACGTTTAAGAACCTTTTGTCTACATTAAAAAATAAAAACCCCAAAGCAAAATGTTATAATATTTTCTCTCTCCAAAGGAACTCTACTGCACGGTAGACTCTGTTGCCTTTTATTTCAAATTTATTATGGATGTCATCATCTAGTGGTCATTGACCTAGAAATATGCACCACTGAAATGATGTCGATGTCAAGAAAAAAAAAAACTTTTGATATGATTTTTTTCTATACACATTTCTAATACAGCATACAGTTTTTATTTTGTATAGAAACTCAATATCTTGCCTGTAGAAAGTTTTCTTTACTTCAAAAATACTGAAGTCAATATAATCAGAAGTCACTTTATCCATAACATTGTCATACAGTTATGGTCGTACCTTGTAACATAGTAAGATCTGCTGTGAACGTCATCTTGTGATATAAAAGAACACAACAGTGATGGCATTATAGCATCCAGTGGTATTGTGGACAAATATTTGGAATCATTATTTTCTACCTCAGAGCAAATGGTTTGGCCTCAAAATAGTTAGGAGGTGAAAATGAAATTATACTTAAAATAATTAAACACTGTCTTCTCTTTTCTGGTTTCTATATAAAACAAACTCAAAAATTAGTAGACAAATAAAAGAAAATCCATTTTCAATGCTTTTGCATATTTCTTAGATGAAGAAGGTGGCATCTAGAAAATAGGATAGCTGCAGTAAAACTGCCCTCTGTTCTTGTGAAAGCTCTTGCTTTTGTAATTGTAAATGAAGCTGTTTCATCCGGTTTATATGCTGCTGTTCCTACTTTTGCAGCTCAGGGCAATACAAATGATTAGTTGCCTGATTCCAGATTCATGCAGGCCCAACTCTAAGAACTAGACTCCGGCATTTAAATGACTGAACCGATGTGAGAACATAAACCATTCCAGAACATTTATACAAATGGAATCGGCCAGGCATTTTATCAAATCTCCTATTACAAGAAATAACCCTGTATCACCTCCATGCAATTTTTTTTGTTTACTCTCACAAAATATTGGGGTGTGCGTTATGTTAATTTTTATTTTTTAAATGTTTTGCCATAAATTTCCCCTCCTTCCCAAATGATATTTTCAAGTCAGTCTCAATTGGTCAAAGCCTTATGTGTCCACTCGGTTACATTTCAGTGAAGCGATCTCTATAAGGAATGTTTCCTTCGAAGGAAAGTGTCTTTTCCTGCAAATTAAGTTTCTGAGGAGTTTCCCTAGGATACAAAAATGTGGATTTCAACTGAGCGCAAAAGACAGAATTTACATATAAAAATCAATCATTCTATTTTGGGTTGAACATCAAAATTACCTGCTTAAGCTTTCATATTGGTAATTTCATATTCCTGAAGAGTTTGAAATGTCAGTGAATACTCTCCACATCCTCATTTCTTCCTTTTACCAGAAGTTCTGGAATGTCAGTTTGAAAAATTGCAGAAACTGTAGGAAGTTTTACAAAAAAAAATTCAACACATAATTTAAACAGCCTCCTAAATTAGCACAATTGAAATTTAGACTTTAATAAAATGGTTTATGAGCTTGAGCTTCTGCCTCCCTGAAGTTAATGGAACAGTAACTGAGCAATAATATACATGGAAAAGATTAGAAAGAAATAACCCTGAATTTTGCAAGCCACCCAGGCAGATCAGTCCATTTACTTAGAATAATAATAAACACTATGCACAACATGAATGACAATGAATGGCCAAATAACAATAATAACAAAATTGAGAGAACAACTTCTGTGATGGTTTATAAGAAAAATTAAGAACCAGTCATAATTTTATTAACTGAGATGAAAAACTAGTTCCACTTCTATTTTTTTTTTTTTAAAGAATTTGCTTTTTAGAACAGGTTTAGTTTCCCAGCAAAGTTGAGGGGAAGGCATGGGAAGTCCCCATATACACTAGAGATAACTAGAGCAGGGGGTGACTTTGTGTATGTGATACCAGTAGCTTCAAATGGAAAATAACTGGTAAGCAAAGACTATCTAGAGAGTAAAATGTGTGGACAGATGGCAATATAAGTCCAAGTTTCCCATCCAAACAGTGGTGATAAGCGAATCTTGTATAGAACAAGCAGCATATACAATAAGGAATATATAAGCAGTTTGATATTAAGGGAACAAAAATAGGAAGAAATGCATTAAATGAAACTGGGAGATGAGCAAAGGTCAGGTCATAAAGGGATCTTATATCATAATAAGAATCTTTGATTTTATTATTTAGGCCATTTGGGACAAGGGGATTGTCAAGGAAGATCTTTAGTGTGGGAAATGGATGACAGATTTAGAATATTTGTGCTAGTTTCAGGTAAGTAATCAGTATGGAGTAGTTGTGTATTGAGGAGGGGGTGCCTGTTGGTGTCAAGCTAGAGCAAGGGGAAAACAGAAACCTACTCTTTTAAGCTCTTTCTCACACACTGTCTGCCGTCAGACACTTCTCTTTTGCACTTCCATAGCACCACCTACTAACCCATGTCTCAGAAATCATCGTATTTTGGGTAACGGTGTACCTGTCTATGCCATAACTCACCACGTTCCCCAGCCTCCAGCCTATCTACCAGATGATAAACTCATAAAATATAAACTTTATCTTCCTTCTCTCCATATCATACAAACCATATATACACACATACAAAATAGGACTCATTTAAATAGGTGTTTAAATGAATCAATAAAAAATTATTGAAAATTAAAAATTCACTGTGTAACAGTAGGCCTATGTTGTGTCTAGCTATTTCTGCAACCTGAAATCAGCTATGTCTTTATTACTAGTTTAAAGATACTTACTAAACTTGTGAAAATTTCTTGAGAATGGAATTTTTATATTTAGTTCCCAAGTATACCTCGTATATAGAAGTTTACAAACTTTTTGTCTTTAATACAATGAATACCTAAAGATTAACTTATATAAGAGGAAGGCAACTAAAATTGATTGAGTACTCTCTGATTCTCAAAACACTGTTAATTGGGAGTTATTTTTAGGGGTTCCAGGAATGCTTGAATTGCACAAGTATCTGAGAATCTAAGCAAAGCTTGAGTAGAAGCCGACCTGATGCTTATGGCCTAAGATCAAGTGCTACATGGAGCTTCAAACTTCTACCTAAAAATAAAACTTGGATCCACACACTTAGGTATGCTTGCAAGGAAGGGAGATGAGCAGATCCCAGGAGAGTCCCTGGGTCCTTTTAAACACTGATTACAAGGAACCAGCAGAAGAGAAAGGTTTCTTTGGAGCCCTGTCTTAACTAGTTGATTCCACTACTGCATTTGGAGTAGAAGAGACACATCCAAGTATTTGAGGTGTAGGGGTACGTAAAGGGTGGGGCGTAGGAGTTTTTCTTTTAATACAGTGTCTCTAGCCAGCGATAACTTTGGCTCATCAGTGCTTGACGATCTGGCCAAAATAAGCCAGAAGATCCTTTCTCTGTAGAGTAGATGTTACTACCATGATTTTATGGATGAATAAGGTGATGTTTAGAGAAGTTTGATGACTTGCCAAAAGGTACAGCAGTAGAGAAGCTGAAATTTTTACCATATTTGTCAGGCTATAAATCTGTGCTCTGACTGAAACCTTATGGGAGATCCCTAGTTGATACCATGTACTGCACAGGATCCACTCAGCTAAACTCTGTCTAAACACTTAGAACTGTCAGCTAATAAAATGGCTGCTGTTTAAACCATTACGTTTTGGGGAAGTCTGAAACACAGCAATAGAGAGCTGAGCTATGTGCAATTTCTGAGAGTATCTTCATTTAATATTGTGCACTTTAATAAAATGTGCATGTCCTTACTGTTTAAGAGGTTAGAGGGAAGGGAGCTCCACTTAGCTTATTGTTGAAATACATCCTAGACCCACAGTTGATCTGAGATCACTGGTAGTGGTCTGGAGAGCTTCCCAGATAGTAAAAGCTTAAATAAACAAAGTATTGTGACTTTAAAAATAAATAAATAAATAAATAAATAAATAAATAAATAAATAAATAAATAAATAAAGATCATATTACATACCTTTGCCAGAAAATTAACCCTTGACAGATGTTGAAGAATAGTCTATTGACCCAACTTGCAACAAATATATAAACTAACAATCCTATATCATTTATTTAAAAAAAAAAAATCAGTGCTTTCAAGTCAGGTCCTCATCAAAAGCAGGAAAAGTCATATTCATGTACATTTTGATTCTCAAAATGTAAATAAAGTTATGATGATTTGTCTCTTTCACACTCCATCTATGGGCCTCTCTCTTCTTTTACCCCAATACTTCTAAGCAGTTTCTCTAAACTCAAACATTTAGCTACTATATGAATTTGGCTCTTTCCAAAATACTTTTACATAAACGACAATAGTAGCAAATACTTATGTTATAGTTTGTCTGGGTGATTATTATTGTCATCAACCTTTCCTTGTGAAACATAAGATTTTTAGACTAATTATTGTGGGAAACTATATGGAACAGTCCTTTCAAACATATAAATGATTGAAATAAAGGAGATTTAAATATCTTGTGTAATCAAATGTTTACATGGTGGTCAATGGAAATCATATTTGTGATTGTGAATTATCCTGAAAGTTAGCATTATTAAAATGAAGCAAGAAACATGCTGATTAATAATTCATTAGCATTCTTTCACCTTCCTTTAAAATAAGCTATTACCTGCATTGTGGGAAAGCAGATAATAGACTATAATTTATCACTTTTCAGGAACTAGAAATGGTCCCATTTTTTAAATCCTTGTTTTAATTATCTAACCTGATATTTTGATAACCAATATTATAACATCAGGAGGCTCAGAAGGTACTGTGGGAGAGATATTTTGACATATTTAGTCTACATTTCTTGATTTCATAGGGAGATTGTAATGAGGAATTCCCATTTACCCTTGAGCTCAGCATTTAGATAATTGAATAATAAACCACAATCAATGAGAACCTTTAAAGATTGTCACTCTTATGTTAAGATTGAACTTAAAAAAAATAGCTTCTTCGCTTGCAAACATTTTTGGCTCAACCCCATTTGGTATTCAGAATGTAAATGAGATTTGTTATCAGGCAGGAAACTTGAAACTGATTTAACCTAGATATTAATCTTCATATTAAGGACATATTTACATTTCTTGCATAGCACAGTAGGTTAGCACTAAGGAGGATCTGCATTTAATTTTTTAAAAGTGGCTTAGCCCCATTGATATACAGTGCATATTTTTCATTTTAACTATTTTGTTTATTTCATAGATTCTCTTATTTTCCCATGGTCGTGTTAAGGCTTGCTGGATAGAAAATATGCTGCGAATAGAAGCCAAACCACAGTAAAATGACTCTGCCTAACCCTAAGAGTTCCAGTCATTTCCTTTTATATTTTATAATAAGATATGACAACTCAATTTAAAGAAAATACACAATAGTTGCTGACTACAGTGAAAAGTTTATATTAAAATAATGTGTTGCTGTGAGGAGGTGGATAATTGAGCATACAGTAGGTAATTTCTGGCAGGGCTCCTGAAATAAGCAAAAGTAATATCTGTTAACAGAGGAGAAATGCAGATAATGTTACTCTAGTCAGTAATTAGGATTTTACAGATCCCCGTTTAAATGCTGATGCAAGAGAAAATGAAGAAGAAGGTTGCATTTAGTCATTAAAGTTGAGCTGATCCAAACTCTCTCAACAATACCTGACCTCTGACTGGGCCCCATTTCTACTGATATATGACTCCACCAGTTTTCTTCTGCATTTTAATGAAGACTGAGCGAACTTTAGAAGTCCAAATAAAATCTAACTGAAACTGTTAATTTCTAGAAGTGACTGGGGGTGGGGAGGATTTGAAACCCTAAAGTTCTAGTAAGTTTCCCTTGCTTTCAAACAGAACCTTTGGCTATCTTGTCTCCTTCAGCCATCTTATTTTAATTCCAGGAAACAGACTTTTAACTCTTTGACATCATCAAGGAAGAGGTGAGGTAACCAGGTATCAACTTTTTCAAGGGGACAGTTCTTAGAAAATGCCAGTTGACTACTCACTCCTTTCCTTGAAGAAGACTTATAAAACCAGCATACACACAATCTTCTTGAGCAACTGTGTTCACCAAAATGATAGTAATTTGAATGATCAAGTTAGTGTTGAGAACAGGAAAACAGGTATTTTTTCCTTTAGGTACACTACAAAGTGACAGTACTTGTACACTGAATATTGACTTACAAATAAAAATCTCAAAGATAAACTTACTCCCAAAATTATAGGCCTTCCCTATGACTCTTCTCTCCTTTCCACCCTGTTACCCAAGGGGGTTGTGAAGTACTACAGTGGTCAGCCTTCATCCATCACCATTTTTGTTTGGGAATAATTACAGGAATCTAGAGATGATTAATACAGATCACCATAATCCTTTGCAAAAGAAAAGAATTGGTGACTTCAGGGTTATCATCACTTACTGTGCTTTGAATAACTTCTCCCACAATGATTCCTTGCTGCTCAGCCCAGTCAGGAGGTTTTGCAAGCATAAGTAGGATGGATTAAAGCGGGGAGAGAATAGAGTTAAGGAAGCAATTAGTAAGGTATTTCAAAATGTATTGGGGTGAAAGTCTCCATTATAATTTCTCAGTGTTCTTTAGTTGGGATCTGGAGACAAGCCTCTAATCAAGCATTATTGTAAATGATAGACACTTGAATCTCTACAATCATAATCTTCTCCATAGGACTGGAAGCTGATCATTCCATTCCCACTAAATCCCTTTTATCCACTTGATCAAGTGTCCTGTCAACCCTTGCTCTGTTATCTTAGGTCATCTGGGATGAGTATTGACCGCTTTCTTCCATTACTAGTCTATGCCTACCTCTGGTTACTATTTTCAGATTTTTTTCTATAAGGTTAATTATTATAGCTCTGCTTTTTTACTTCAATGACAGGACTTCCTTGACCTCACACTAAGTTAAATCTCTCTGTTATATAGTTTCATAGGACCTTATATTATACTCACTTGTTCTTCTACTTAATTGTTCAACAAATGCTTATGGGGTGCTTATTCTGTTCTAGGTACAACAGTGAACAGAGGCCTCATAGAGCTTATATACTATAATTACATGCTGTTTAATGCCTTCAAATCTCTCACTAAAATTAAAGCCCTTTGAAAGCAAGGATCGTAACTGTCTTCTTCTTCACTGTATTCCCAGCACTTTGCAGAGTACTTGGAATACTGAAGAATGCAATAAATATTCACTGAATTATTAAATAAGTAAATAAGCATTGCAATTTTATGGAAACATAGATATTTTATTTGTTCATGAGCAAAATTTAACTGTAAAAAATGACCAGTAAAATGTATCTGTAAAAAGTGACCTAATGGAATAATTAGACTAAAACACACTACAAGGTCACCAGCAATATAACACTGTTACCTAAAAATAAACTATTTTCTAGAAGTTTATTTGGATTTGTTCCATACTCTGTCTTTTCAACAGACATCAAGGCATTCTTTAAGCACTTCCTAATGTTCAGTTTAAGTATGACATTATACTCATTAAAGTAGCACCACAAACCCACCTTAGAATTCTAGCAGTAGAATACTGACATAAGATTAAGGCACAGTTTTTCACTTTGTAGTAAACATACACACACAGTTTTTACAAAATGCTTTGAATGAATACTGAGTTGAAGCAGTTTTATTATTAATGTGGTGTTTAAAAATGTCTGAGTCCCATAGACACAGAACACAAACTTGTGGTTGCCAAGGGGGCGGAGGGTGGGAAGGGATAGATGGGATTTCAAAATTGTAGAATAGATAAACAAGATTATACTGTAGAGCACAGGGAAATATACACAAGATCTTATGGTAGCTCAGAGGAAAAAAATGTGACAATGAATATATATATGTTCATGTATAACTGAAAAATTGTGCTCTACACTGGAATTTGATGCAAAATTATAAAATGATTATAAATCAATAAAAAATGTTAAAAAAAAAACTAAACCCCCCCAGATATTTAAATAGTTTACAGTTTTGTTTTACATATAAGCGTTAACATATAAGATACAATTCTTTAAAAATTTATTTTTGATTTTTATATTCTAATAAGTCTTATTATGAGCTAAAATTTGAGCAAAATACCGTACACTTCTTTGGCTTAATCATAATAACAAACTTAAAAGTAGATACTATTATTCTACCCATTTTACAGACAAAAGAAAGACTAAATAAATTTCCCAAAGTTAAAAAAAAAAAAGTCTGAGTCCTTTTGATTGTATTAATGAGAGCCTGGAATTCCAGTGATGAAAAAGCTAAAGTTCTGTGCCTGTATTATGACCAGATTTGCCTTCAATTGTCTTATTTTCTGTCTCCAAGCTTTTTATCCATATTAGGGTTGCAGAGAAAATAAGCAAATAGGGATATACATTAGGTTATTCACCTGCCAACTCTTTAAGCCCATGAAAATGGTTAAATCACAAAAAAAGTCATGACACTTTCTATGCATCACATATGATTCTTTTATTTTTAAAGTATCAAAAAGAAGCCCTCAAAATAGTTTTAGAGAAAAAAAGGAAATTGACTCATTTAACAAAAAATCTTTTAATAGCTAATATTTGCTACCACTTAATAGAAGGTACACATGATATCACTAGAACCCAGAACACTGAGTATATTTCGTGGAATACAGAAATAGCATTCCTGAATGAGTATTCGTTTTAGTTATGAATCAAGAGAAATGCATTAATTCTGTAAGTAATATTTTCTTACCAAGCAGTGACATATAAAAATTGTGAAATTTTGAATCTCTTTTCATTGTTATATGGAGAAGTAGTGAGAGATCCAAATTATTAATTGGATATAAATAGGGAAACTTTCAAAGTTTTGACACTAATTTTGTGTTTAGTTATCGGCTAGGTAATTGAATGATTGAGTCTGCTTTTCGTATTCAAAAGTTACACTATCAACTGTATATGTAAGCATTTTGCTTTCTTTTAGAATGAAGGTAGTGTTAAGAAGTCTCTCATTTCTTTAACAACTATTTATTTTGTACTCACTGTGTGTCAGGTGCTCTTACAGCTACTGTCGATAGAGCAACTAATAAAATAGGCAAAATTACCTGCCCACATGAACTTCCATTCATACTTTCTCAACTGTTTGTCTGTGGATCAATTAGAGCTGTGCTTCCTGCACTTTAATTTGCAAACAGATCACTTAAGGGTCAGGTTAAAATTGAGATTCTGACTCAGTTGCTCTGGGTTGGGCCCTGAGACTTGGCGTTTCTAATAAGCTTCCTAGTAAGGCTGGTGCACTGATGATGGTACTGGTCAGCCAACCATATTGTGATGAGCAGATATTACAAGACTTGTTGGAGCTATGGTTTTGGATCTAAACTGCTCCCAGTGTCAGGATATGTCTTTCCTACAACCCGACCAGACATTTCCTCTCTATCCTCATCACAAGCCAGCTTCTCCCTCCTTACAGTTCTTCCTTGTTTCCTGTCACTTAATTTAATGCTTCCCTGCATTTGGTTATGCTGTTGTCTTAGTCATGGATCTGTATTCTCCTCTCTCTGCTTCTAAATGGTGCTTTTGCCTGATTTGAACTGGACAGAACCTTAGCTGTTATCTAGTCCACTGCTCTGAACTGACAAATGAGAAAACTGATTTTTCCAGGAAAGTTTCCTTAGTACTGGTATTGCACTCAATTTATGAAAGCTTGAAATGTAAACAATCATTGTCTTAAGTTATAATGCAGTGGGAAAATAAATGTTTAGACTACTAAGTGCACATGTTAAACACAAGAGAATGAATTTTATACAATAGAATTTATAAATATAAGCAAAACAAGGAGAGAGTGTGTCAAGCACACGCAAAACAAGAAAAGGCCAAGGTTTGGCTAATTCAACATGTAAAGATGCAACATGCCACTTTTAGACTCAGACAATTTATTACTTGTATAGATGATAGAAGGAAGAGTAGCCAAAGATGGCAGCTCCCCATGAGCCTTTCCCCACACATCAAAACAGACTCCCCTGAAACCTCATCATGAGCTGTGGGATAGCCCGTCGCTGAGGAGCCAGTTCTAGACTGCAGCTAAGCAGTTTTACATTTCAACTGAATTCACAGCTTAAAGAGCAAATCTTTACTCAAATCGCTGCTAAAAATATATCAACCAGATGAAGGGAGAAGATGCAGAGAGAAATATTTCTAACCTTTCTGAAAACTTAGGAAAATAAAAATGGGATGAAGGGTAAGGGAATGGTAAGGGTATAGGTGTTAATATGCTGATATGAAAGCAAAAACATGTCAATCTCTTTTCCATAACAGACTTCAGTTAATCAGATCCTTCTTTTGGCTTTGTTCCCAAAAGTCAATATTACCTGACTCTACAAGGAACTGCAGTGAAGAAAAATTTAGCTCAAGATATCCTCAGTTCATTAAAAAAAAAAAGAAAAACTCAACTGATAGTCTTTAAAAAAAAATCTTCCGTCAATATGCAATATCAAAACAACTACCACGGTGGTTGCTCAGAGTTCAGGCGCTGGGTCTGCCTGGATTCCGTAACTGGTTGAATAATATTGAACAATTAAGTTTCTTGTGACTCAGATTGCTCATCATAGCACTTACTTGTTTTTCTAATGATTAAATGAGACAAATTATTTAAGTGTTTTTTTTAAAAAACAACTGGACTAATTGCTCAATAAATGTGAGCTCTTAGTTACGAAGTCTTTATTCTGTCTTAGAACTACTCTGTGCCAGCTGAAGGACCATAACTTATGTATTTTGGTGTAATCTATGTCGTGTAGCTGTAGGAAGCCACTAAATATTTGTTGAAAAAGTGATTTGAAGTTTTCAAATACCAGTTTATTTGACGATTGATGATTCTGAAATTTTCCGCTTGGATCACCACTCTAGATGAATTAGGCGGCAGAGAGAATTAGAGTTGTCTTGTTAGTGTTGCTAGCAGGACATTTCACTCGGGAAAATTTCTAATCATGGTGAAATAATATCTAAACCAATGTTAGCATAAATGAGTATAAGGCTGAGTAATTAAACACTTAATGTTTACTGAACATTGACTAGCAAACCGGGCATTATCTTAGACACTAGTGAGGCAAAGATAAGCCAGAAAAAATCCTTGCCTTCATGAAACATAATCTTTGTGTTACACAAGTCAAATGCAAGAAAGCAGCTAAGCCTGAGACCATGGATGTTGTGCCACAAAATGAACCGTTAAGGGGAATGGTACAATGTGAGGCGTGTTTCCTAAGGATGCCTTACCATCCATTGTGGGTGCAAAGTTCTGATCTTTTAAATGACATTCACAAATTCATAATAAATGTGACATGTTAGAATGAAGATTAAAAAGCTTCAGCTTTTGTTCTTACACTAATTTATTTTTTAAAAAAGCAGACAGTCGCAGGCCTTCCATAAGGATCATGTATGTCCATAATTTCCAAGAGAATCTGACTGCCTGTGTTACTAAACAAGTGAGGCAGAGTTTAAACTCCTTTCCCAATATCTTCTTTCCTCTAAGGACTTCGGTTGGTCACTGTGTCAGCCAGGCACTACCACTATTTTAAACAGTTTTCCTCCTTTATTGAGAGGTCAACCACAGAGCCCTGGGCAGGCTAAGGCAGAGTTCACCTTTGCTTTCTTCCTTGACTCTGTCACGTACCTGTGCAAGTGGAATCCCCAGTTAGAGTGATCCCTGAGGCCAAGAAGTTCTATTAAACTGCAGCAAGAATTGGTCAGCTGTATGCTCCTGGGAAAATCCTACTGCTGCGACTAATACGTATTTCAAAAGAAATAAATGAGCATGTCATTCATCCTATGATTACAGGATGAGCTGCAAGGGAGTTGCTGGCCAGCAGGCCCTTTACGTAACCCCAAGTTACTGAGTTCTTTCCCTAAATAGTGCAAATTGTCCCATGACTGGATTAAATCTTTTCCAACCACTACCATAGCAAATCTGGTGGAGGATCACAGCAGACAGTGAGATGAAGGGAATATTTGCTACCTTAAGGGAGAAGGAAAGAGGTGGTATTTGTGCCACTTTAGTCAACGGGGAAATTAGTTACAATGTATTCTATTCTAATTATACAAAACATGGTTGTAATTAAAATATTCAAGGGCAACACATGCAATAACCATTATTCCTAAAGTATTAACTATATACCTGAGGATGCACTATGCCAGGTTCTCTATGGAGTGGAAGATACAAACAGTGTTTACCACCACCACTCTGACCACCACCAAATCTTCACCTCATTGCTGTTATTTCAAAATAAGACACAGTATACAGATATATATGCATAACATTAATGTTTTGTCCTCACTTATATCTTTGACTTTCTATTTCCTATCTCTTCTTCAAAGTCTAGTATCCCTATAAATCACCTGTGAAGCCTTGCCTGGAAATAATTTCATTCTTTTTCTCACCTTCCTAGCATGTTTTCTGTACATCTCTTATGGTTTTGTATACATTTCTTATAAGTCACATTTACCTTGGACTCTAGATATTTTTGAACTTATCTAAATTCTCTACCAACTGAAAATAAAATCTCTTTAAGATTAAATCTGTGTTTAATTCATCCCAGCTTAAATGCCTTCCTTATGTTAGGTATTCAGATAAATATACTGCAGTAAATAAAGGAAAAGGGCAGGTTCAAGGATGGACAGTGTATCATTTTTACTGTATTTGTCAAATGTGTTTTAAAATAAGCCCCACTTTTTTAAAACTCTTTGTCATATCTATGTTTTTTTTTTATTTTTTTTTTTTCTGTTTATATTCCATCAGCTTTCCCTTAGTGGAGCCAGAATGCTAAACATCATGTCAGAAAGAACATACAGAAGCCAGGTACAGGTAGCATAGTGTTTTCCTTAGTTTTTTATAGACCCATTTTCTATTTGTCAACTGGGCCTCATCTCAGTTCTTAAAATTTAGACTTGTTCTAATCTCTGTATTGATGATTCCTTTGTACTCATTTATTTGCCTCTTCATCTTCATCTGCTTTGGTTGTAATATAACTATAGCTCTAGACAAGAGATGTTCCTTCAGAAAGGCCTCCTGACTGTATGTGTGTTGGGTGTGTGGGGGGGGTGGAGGTTGAAGCTCAATAAGACATCACGCCAACAGAAAAGGACTGAATATATATACACATATACTAAATATATATACATATATATATAAACTTTTTGAATTATGTTATTTCTACCAGATGTGAAATAACAATTTGTAAAATATCTATACCTTGACTACATTAAAAAATGAAATTAAAAGAAAAGAACATTGTCACATACAGGAAAGCAATTTACTTTTAGGTTCTGCATCTATGTTAATTCAGTTACTCAGACTGTGCCTTAAGATTTTTTTTTTTTTGACTCTCAAGGTAAAAAGTAAAATATAATGGTTCATATAGTTACCTTAATTTAAGGAAACATATTCTCAGTAGGATTAACTTTTGTTCTATTTCTAAATTCTAATAGAATTAAGAATCCTAATGTGAGGAACATAATAAACAACATGTTTGGTAGAGGTTTTACAGAAGATGCAAAACAATTTCCTCATTAAGATTTTTATGAATGTAGAAGTCAATGATATTATGTCAATGCTTAACTAAATGAAGACAATCTGTAATGAGCTAACAATTACAGACATTTCCAGGTCTCAAATTCATACAGATATAGATGGAACATCTGTAAAAACAAATGATTAGTATGTCTCTTAGATCATCTAACATTGAAAAATTGTGTCATCTTAAAATTATTTATCTGGAAAAATATTCTTTGCATACAAGGGTGAAATGAAAACATTTTCAGATGCACAAAAACTGACTTAAGATGCTGAAGGAAGTTCTTCAGGCTATGTATATGGGGAGATGTCAACAAATGGAAGTCAGATCTAAGGAAAAGAGTGAAAAGCACCCCAAAATTGTAGATATGTGTAAATGTAAAAAATTCTTTCTTCTTGTCTTAATTTTTTAAAAATTACTTGAAGATTTAAAACAAAAATGATAACATTGTATTGTGAAGCCTTTTAATGTATCTATTATTAAATTTATGTGACAAAGTACAAAAAGAATGGGGAAAGTGTAATTGTATTTTTAAGGTTTTAACATTTAATATAAAGGTAAATATTAACTCTAGTTAGATTATAACATGTTAAGATTTCATACTGCACTTTCTAGAGTAATAACTGAAAAATAAATCAAAGAGCCAATAATAAGACAATAGTGGAGATAAAATGAAATACTAAAAAATAATAAATTGAAAAAAGAGGTCAGGTAAAGAGTTAAAAAGGAACAATTAAAAGATATGTCAACTGATAAACAGCAAGATGGTAGATCTAAGTAAAATCACATTAATAATTATATTAAATAGAAATGGACTAAATACTATAATTGAAAAGAGATAGAGTCAGACCAAGCATAAAAAGAAGGCTTAGCTATATTCAGTCCACTTATAAAGATGCAGATAGGTTAAATAGAAAAGAAAGGTAAAAGACATATATGAAAATATTAAGCATAGAAAAGTTGATGTGGCTGTGTAAATATTAGATAAATTAGCTTCAGAACGAAGGACATTACCAGAAAAAAAGAGTGTCCATTTATAAGATAAATGGACAATTTATTAGGAAGGTATAAAAATTGTAAATGCCTAAACATATGAAGCAAAAGCTGGCATAGCTAAAGGTAAAAGTAGACAAACCAAAAACCATACCTGACATTTTTAACACCCATTCTCATAATTGATAGAACAAGGAGACTACAATCATTAAAAATACAGTCTTAAACAACACGATGACCAAGGTAACTTAAGATTTATATTATATTTCCCCCCAAATCTCCAGTGTACACAATGTTTTCAAATGCACATGGGATATTTGTTAACATAAATGTTAACCTAGGGCATAAAATAAGTCTTGCACAAATTTTGAAAATTTGAGCTTTACAGGGTATTTTCTCTGACCATAATGAAATTAAATTGGAAGTCAATAACAAATATTTAGATATTAAGAGGCACATTTCTAAATAACACATAGTTGACAAAGAAAAGAAAACCTGGAAAATATTTCAGCTGACTATTAGCTTAAAAAATGTAGAAATGTTTGCAATGCATATAAAGCAGGCCATAGAGGGAATTTAATATCTTTATGCTTGTATTAGTAAGACAAGAGACCTAAAATCAACGGTAGATGCAACAAGAAGAAAACTTAAAAATGAAAAAAAAAAGCAAACTATTAAAAAAAAGCCAGATATAAATGAATGCACACCCTCTGATTTTATTTACATGAAGTTCAAAATGAGTCAACATTCTGACAGTAATTGAAACCATGGTTGCCTATAGGGAATGGGGATGGCTGGAAGAGGACACGAGGAACTTCCAGGAATAAGAAAATCTCCTAATATCTTTGCTATTTGGGTGTGTATTATTTGTAAAATCTTATTGAATGGGCTCTTAAGTCTGAGCACTTAACTGTGAGTTTTACAAAAACAAAAAAAGCAAGAAGGCCAGATGAAAACAAACTCTGAATACCAAAAGAAATTTATTTACATTCTTCCAATTAGCACGTAACATTTCCACCTAAATCAAAAGGCTCCAGCTATAGTCAAGTAGTCTCAGTTGGCTTTTGATTTAAAGCCTTCAGTCTTCAGCTAATTTCAGTCATTCGGTGGTGGAAAAGTGAGAGAGTTTTCTTAAGAAGTTATTGATGCAACTAAGGTCTAACTCTCAAAAACTATTTTCCTGGTGATTCCCCCCCCCAATAGTTTGTTAACCATAAAATAGCTTCATTGTGGCACCTGCCAGTCAAATGATTTTAAACAGTTCAGTATAATGACACATTCACCGCACTCCTGAATCATGGCATAACTGATCTGCGGGAAATGGTTATGTAGTTTTGCCTATTTGTACACTGGAGAATTCTAGCTGAAAACAACTATTTGATTTTTAGCCTACATGATGTCGAACAGTTCATTAGGACGATAATTTAAAGAGTGATTTCCATTGTTTACCAGCACCCAGTCAGAATTCAATAATATGATAATACATGCTAAAGGAAGACGTTTATATTCCTAACTTCTATGGCATGCATATACACAGTATATTTAAAAGCTAAAGAAACATTTTGATCTGGAAAATAAACATTAAGGTGACTGATTTTGGAATACAAATTTATCTGTCAACATACTTAAATTAATAAAACATTTTAATCATTCTTATGTATTTTTTTTTCTTTCTGGCATGAGGTTAACTGCAACATTTACATATTGAATTAGAAAAAATGTGTTGACGTTTTATGAGGTTGTTCAATGAAAACAACATAAAAATAACAAAAGGAATGTTGCTTGAATGGCATTAGTCTTTCATGTTTGTTTAACTGTTTCTACAGTAATCATGTAATATAAAGTATAAAATAATGCAGGGTTCAAATAAAGCCAAGGACCTAGGTGGTCTTGCTTCAGCTAAGATCACGTTTTTAATAACATATTCTTTCCTTTTCGCACAGTAGCAATAACTACCTCTGGCTATTTTAAAGTATGCATTATGTGTTTACACCTTAGAGTGTTTCTCATTTTCCAAGTAAAGTAGTCATCTTGGGCTTGAGCTTGCAGCCTTTCCTCTAAAAATGTTCCCCCAGAAGCCCTTCATGCCTTCAGTAAGAGCTGTGGAATCAGGCCCCACAGTGTTGCATCTTTGCACTGTGCTCACAAAGAGGTTAGTTATGAAGCTGAACGAGGTGTCTGTGAAATAACAGGCTGATAGGAGATCCTCCCAACACCAAAAGTTGCATTTATTTTTAGACTCTTTTGATCCGTAAATCTACCTTTCAAACATACATTAGGTCTGTGATAACATTTTAAATTAATTTTCTGAAAGGCATAAAGTCTGTTTCTAGGTTCTTTTTTGTACATGGACATCTAGTTGTTCTAGAATTATTTGTTGAAAAGACTCGTTTCTCCTTTGAGTTACTCTTGCTCATTTGTTACAGATCAGTTGGCTATATTTATGGTGCTTAACCAACCATAGTTGTTTTAAATTTCTTATCTGGTATTTCCAATATCCCTGCTAAGTCTAATTCTGATGTGTATTCTGTCTCTTCAGATTTTGTTTTTGGCCTGTGGTATGCCTTGTCATTTTTTTCTTGATAGCCAAACATGATGTATAAGGCAAAAGGACCTGCTATAAACAGTCTTTGTGCTCATGAATCTGGATTGTGAACTTCCCAAGTCTTCCTTCCTTCCTTCCTTCCTTCCTTCCTTCCTTCCTTCCTTCCTTCCTTCCTTTTCTTTTCTTTCTTTTCTTTTCTTTCCTTTTCCTCCTTTCCTTCCTTCCTTCCTTCCTTCCTCCCTCCCTTCCTTCCTTTCTTTTTTCCTTTTTCCTCTCCACTTAGTTGGAGAGGATGACCAGAGTGGGTTGGGGTTGAGTATTCCCTTTCCCCAGGTCAGTTAGGCTCTGATAATACCTCAGCAGGCTAGGATCTGATTAACTAGTTTTTCTGGGGGTCCAGCCTTGTTAAGAAGAAGAGGGTGCTCTGGTATATTTCAAAATGATTCCTTTCCCCCTCCCTCTGCCAGGAGCACAAAGAGATTTTTCTCCAATATTTACTGTCAGGACCTGGTCGAGTTCCTGGGAGTAAATCTCACAAAGTTGTGAGAGACCCTCTTTGACTGAGTCCCCCTGGAGTATACAATTCTCAGGCTTGTTCATCCTTTGCCTCCAGTGATTTGTCAATTACTGCTCAGGTTTTCCTACCCCTGCACTGCTTCTCATGGAGGTTTCCTCTCATGGGTCTCTGTGCACTGCTAATCTGTTACTCCTTGTATTTGCCTTTTCCTCCAATCTTTGGGGCAGCACTTTGCCTGTGTCCTCATCTCTCTAATAAATCCTAGAAGCATTGTTTTTGTTTTTGTTTTGTTTTTTTTTTAGTTTCTTCATCTTTTTACTTGTTGTTAGGATGAGTGGTCACTTCTAAGCTCCTTGTATGCAGAAGGAGAAACTGCAGCATACTATTAAGTTTTTATTATCAATAATTCATGGATAAAGAAACAGAAGGTGAAGGAGTTTTAAAATCTGCCCAAGGTTATGGAGCTGCTAAATAATGGAGCAAGAATCAGATCCTAGATCTTCTGACTCAATAGCTAAACTTCATTAACCTCTCATTCTTGTTTAATCTGGCACATGAGTGGTAGTAAGTGTCTGTGAGGTAAGAGCTGAGGATGTCATCTGACATATACCGGGGCTACCACAGCCAATCAGGCCTGTTTTAATTCATCTTTACTCCAATAGTAAACATGGTTCAAATTCTTTCTCAAGATAACCTCAGATACCGTTAAATCCCATTAGATCAGAGGATGTAAATAAATATTTCCATAGAAGTGTTGCATTTCTTTACTCCTTTGACCCCTGACTCCTGTACAGCCAAGTAGCTCATAACTGTTGGAATCTAATCCACATTGATGTTAAGTGGCAATGTGCCTACCATGTAATATGTGTTCAGTAAATATTTATTGATGGCTGGCTCTTGGCTGACTCATGATGTAATCACATGAAACCAAAAACAGCATAAATCCTTACACTTTTATGAGTGGAACTAATCTTTTCCTTCAGGAGAACTGGAGAGGAACAGAAGAAGAAGAATGATGTGCTGTTAGTGACATTCCATTATCAAAGGTGGAATTGGGGTGGGTGGGAGTCAAATCTCTGCAACGAGCTGCGCTCCTTTTTCTCTTGGGACCACAGGAAAGTACAGAGAATGTGACAATGGTGGCAATCTCTTTTCAGGGTGATTTCAATTCTTTCTGGGTATAGCACCAAGATCTAAAATTGTTAGTCACAAATGAAAGTAATTAAGATATGAGAAGAGTACTCATCATAACATCTAATAATTTTGGTATCTTTTTTCACGTCACTATTACCTTTTGCCATTTTTCAAAAGTATCCAAATTAATGGAAATATTCTGGTCATTTACTGCTGGTACAATTTTCTTTAGTCTGGTGATATAAGAGATGGCAAGGAAACTACATTTTTAAGAGTAGAAAAGGAGAAACTTTTGTATTTATAGGTGCAAGTCATGCAAATTTTCTGAAGCAAATGGGGTTTTTATTACCTTAATGCTTTGTATAATTTAAACATATCTGTATTCGCTCTTAAGAGCAGACGTGTATTAAGCACAAATCGTTCTTTGGTGGTAGAAGTGAAATTCAATATTAGCTCTGTTGTGCAGCATGAGATTTTTCACCACCACAACTGAGCAGCAAGTTTTGCTGCTACTTGGAATTCTAGACAAAGGAGATAAGTAATAACAAATCAACTAGGTCTAGAAATGTTTAAATGCACTCAAAAGTATTTTATTTAAAATTAGATTTCCAAAGGTTTGGAATCTAAGAAGAACATTGAAAAAGCAAATTTAATAATATTATCATAAGCTTTATGAAAATATACTGTGTATTTACCTGAAATAGAGCCCACATTTCTCAACTGACTGAGAGTAATTCTGTGTGAGCATAGACGTTTAGAGCTTTTTCCTAAAAAAAAAAAATTCTAATATTTCTAATATTCAAGAAATATGGGTAACTAATTCAAAAGTGTATTATTATAAGGGTCTTTACATGATACACATCATATTTTTTTAGAATGTAAAGGGAAATGAACAATTACAGGAAATTTAATAACACGTGAAGAGAAGTGACCATTTAGATCTTTAGAAAGATCTAAAATATTTTATCCTTTGCTCAGCTTCTGATCCTCCACATAGAAATGAGACCATTAGACCTAATTGTCACCAAGAGACATAGAAGAAGCCAGGAGCTGTGATTTCAGTAATTCTGAGTGTGGGATTCAAGGAAACTATCTGCCATCTTTTGTCATTTGTATATATTCCAGAACTAGTCTCTTTCACCTTTTCAAAAAGCTGTTTATGCACCTGTCATTCTCCCTGATCAGATTGCACACTCCTTTAGACAGAGGGTATTTTGTTCATACTTTTCATCACCTTCAGAGCCTAGCCTTGTGTCTAGCTCTGACTAGGTCTTCAACAAATGTTGCATGAATGGATTAAATTCAATATTATCAAATAAACAGTATAAATCTAAAGTACCGCTGAGTGCAAACAGAGACCAATCATTAGCAAGTCTCAAGTGATCTCCAACTAAATGCAAGGGATTAATTCATAGTTGAGAATGAAATAAAAATTAAGCTGGAAACAATCATAGATTATTATTAGCAAAGTGATTGGAAAGTTAAGGACAGAATTTTTGGACAAATTTGCTCACAAATTGGAGGCTAATGAAAATGGTTAGTGGTGAAATGAAGGATTAGAGAACAATATGAACTTGAAACATTTTGGGAGCAGTGCCAGCTTTAGGTCATTAAATGCTGTTTTATGGAAAAGGGATAAGATGTCCAAATACTTAGGGAAGACAATATATTTGTATCTTGTGTTAAAGGGTATTACCCATCAGAAAGTGTAGAATGTTATACTAAACAAATAGTAAATATAATCAATTATCACAGGAAGACAGGATATTATATCTAAGGATATACAGACGACAGAATAATTTTCAGATGTAGCAATTTAGGATTCCAACTTTCTATTCCCACTTAACATTTCAAAACACACCTTTAAAAGATCAGATAGAAAGCACTATGGAGAATTTAAAAGTTGAAACAATCCCTCATTGTTTCTAACTCTCCTCTTTTTACTTAAATTCTAGGCATATGCTGCTCACTCAGAATATTGTGCTGTTTCTGTATTACTCAGAGTTGAAAAATTCAGATTTGTTTACAAACATTTATATAGTGTTTTCTATGCACCAAGAATTCTAAGTGCTTTAGAAAATTCTCTTATTTAATCCTCATAACCTTATAACAGAGATATAGTTATTACGAATCCTCTTTACTAAAGAGGGAATCTGATCTGTGTAGTAGATCAGTAACTTGGCCACAGCCACACATTAGTAAGTTCTGCTCTCTCCCCATGAACTCTCACCATTTAGTGTCTTCTTTGTCACTCAACTGGACAGAATAAATTGATTTAAATATGTCCTGTGCCCATAATGTGACAAGTTTGTATTTAAATTATTTTATTTTTAATTTTTTCAAATTTCTAATGACTGTATTGATACTTATACTTTAGAGTTCATGTTTTTCAAAAAGTACTCAATTTGGAAGCTATAGATTTACTCCAATGAATATACATTTACCACATTATTTGAGAAACGTAACTTTGCCCTTAGAACAAGTTTAAAATTCTAAGAATGAAATTGATATTGCTATTTTAAATCTTTCTGTCCCCACCCTTTGCCCCATAAAATATGTCCCAGTGAGATTCTCCTCTTTGGGCTCAGGATATGACTTTGGCTTGAGTATCTTTTGTCAGTGCCTCAAATCAAATTCATTCTCTAATAATGAAAATTTTCCACCATGAGAGCCATTCCTCAAAAATTTATCTACAACAACAATGAAATACCACTACACTCTAGTTAAAATATCTGAAATCTGGAACACTGACAACAACAAATGCTAGTGGAGATGTGGAGCAAAAGAGACTATCATTCATAGTGGGAATGCACAATAGTACAGCCACTTTGGAAGACAGCTTTGTGATTTTTCACAAAATTAAACATATTCTTACCATAAAACCAAACAAGTTCACACCTTTGTATTTACCCAAAGGAACTGAAAACTAATATCCACTTAAAAACCTGCACTTGGATGTTTATAGGAGCTTTATTCATAATACCCAAAACTTGGAAGCAACCAAGATAACTTTAGTAGGTGAATGGATAAATAAACTGTGATACATCCAGATAGTGGAATATTATTCACCACCAAAAAGAAATGAACTATTAAGCCATAAAAAAGATGTGCAGGAAACTTAAATACATATTGCCAAGTAAAAGAAACCAATATGGAAAGACTACACACTGATTCTGGAAAAGGCTAAAATATTGAGACAGTAAAAAGATTAGTAGTTGCCAGAGTTTAGGAGTGGAGAAATGGATGAATAGGCAGAGTACAGAGGATTTTTAGGACAGTGAAAATACCCTATGACACCATAATGAAGGATGCATGTCATTATACATCAAACTCATAGAATGTGTTAACTCCAAGAGTTAACCGTAACTGTATTGTAAACTATGGACTTCCGATGACTATGATGTATCAATGTAGATTCATTAATTGTAACAAATGTACCACTCTGGTGAGGATTGGTGATCATGACAGAGGCTATACATATATAGGGAAAGGAAGTATATGAAAAATATCTCTACCTTCCCTTCAATTTTTCTGTGAATCTTAAATTTCTCTAAAAATTAGCCTTAATTTTTAAAATTGTCATAAACTTATATAAGATATCATCTATAAAGGGCCAAGCACAGTGCCTTATACAAAGCAACTGATAAATACATTGTTATCCCTCAGTGGTTAACAGTTTTATTTCTTCTTTTTTTTCTAAAATCTGTTTTCAGTTCCTCCTTTCCATTTTCTCTGCCTCTGTCTTATTCTGAGACCATAACAGTTGGTTGAAGGGCTTGAGTTTGGGTCCTTTCTTAGTTTCCTATTTCTGCTATAACAAACCACCATAAACTGAGTGACTTAAAAGAATACAAATTTATTTTGTGTTCAGAATTAATGTGTAGTCCTAAAATCAAGTAGACACTAGAAGACAATCTGTCTTCATACCTTTTCCAATTTCTAGAGGTACTGCATTCCTTGGCTCATAGTCCCTTCTTCCTCCATCTTTAACTCATATCATTTCAACTATTTCTATCATTGCATCTCCCCTTTGTTGAGTCTTATTCTGCTGCTCTCTCTTTCCCTTGTAATGGTGCTTGTGGTTTTTGGCTATATTGAGCCCACCTAGATAATCCAGGATGCTTCCTGCATGTCAAGATCTTTAACTTAATCACATATGCCAAGACCCTTTGACATGTAAAGTAACATATTCACTGGTTCTGGGGATCAGAAGGAGGGTATCTATGGAGACCATTACTCTGTCTACCATAGGACCTGACTGCCTGAGTTACAATCCTGGTTCTGCTGTTTATTTGCTGTTTTTTTAAGGCAAATTACTTAAACTATCCAAACTTAAATCTTCTCATCTGTGAAGTGAGGCTCAAAATAGTAATTCATAGGATAGTTGTGAGATTAGATGAGGTAAATAGAGAACCATAATGACTGTCACAGAGTAAGTACTCAATAAATCTTAACTATTATTATTTGTGTTAACCTCATCTGATAGCGACAAACTCATGTTAAGAAGCTCACAGAAATAAATGCATAAATTTAAAATGCCCACATGCTAATTTATAATTAGAAGTACACTCTTGGGAGTAATAATACTGCTATTTAGATAAACTAAGAAAGAAGCCATTTTATAATCAGAATTTGGTTTCACGGACATCAAGTCAGAAAAAGCAGAGATAAATCAAGGCATGTCCACTGGCCATGGCCCCTTTCAGTTAAATCTTTACTCCTCAAAGTGTGCTAGCATCACTTGGCAGTTTTTTATTATGTAGAATCTCAAGCCTCACTCTGGACCTTCAGATAAGAGTCTGAATCTTCCTATGATTTCCAGGTGATTTGTATGTACATTAAAGTTTGAGAAACACTCTCTGTGACAGTGCTTAATAGTGCATAAGTGCGTTGTCCAGGTGTACCATTTGCCTCTATCTCTGTTCCTCTGTCTCTGCTTTCATAACAAGGAACCACCACCACCACCACCCCACCACCACCCACTGATACATTCTGTCTTTAAATATGTAAGTATGTTCTAAAGGAAATGCTTCTATACACTTTCCCTTTGAAATGACTTAAGGTGTTTATGGGCTGATCATTATATGTGATTTAAGCTTAATTCTCAGTGCACATTCTTAAGTTCTTCAGTTCTAAGCTGCTGAAGAGAGGAGAAGGCTTGCATAGAAATTATAACTACAAACAAACTTCCAGAAATCAAGCATCCACTCTATTTCTTAATAGCTCTATTGAATTCTATTATTAGGTTATTATTTCAAAACTTAGGTCTACAAGAAAACTCAGATAATAAAAATTAAGTGCATTAATCAATCATAGATAAATATTAAATTTTCAGTGAGAAGTAAAGAAAAAGAAACCACATGGAATAAATTTTCTCATTTTGAACAGTAATCATTGAAGTTTTCTTTTGAAAGGAAATGAAATGGTAAAGTAAAAATTAAATTTCTTTAATGAAATGTGCCCACTAACATCAAAGTATAAGTACACAGCGATTTATGCTTGTCTTCAAAGTGGATGGAGCCACAGATTAAAATTCTCAAAGATACAAAGACACTAACAATAATTCAGTGAATTACAGCATTTGAACATTACTTCAATATATACTTATTGAGCACCTGCTGTGTGTAAGGCTCTGTGCTACTCACACTTTGGTCAAAGGCTGACTTCCTTAAAAGAGACTGTACCAAACAAACCTGCAGCTAAAGAATAAACTTACCTTTGTAAGTGAGAACTCTACTCTGATGGAGTCTTCCATGTCTCAGGGAAGAGAGGAGGCAAAGTTAGAATACTTATGAGGTTTTAGAGTCTATTTATGGAGGCTGCTTCAATGTGAGGGTTGTGGGGGAAGGGGTGACTAGAATTGAAAGATAATTATGGTATGATAGTGTACATTGGTAGACACAGCAAGGGGAGGGCTTTTTACAAAGAGACTGGACGAGTAAATGTCATATGATGCTATCTATTGAAAAGTCTAATAGTTTGATGTTCATTTAAATGGTTTTTCCAGGAAGTTTCTAAATGAACAATAAAGTTACTTGCAACTTACCTTCCTGGGCAAGATTTTCCTGGAATAGTAAACTTATGTTGATGAAGACAGTGGAATAGTAAAGTGATATTGGTGAAGACAGCCTAATGGTAGAATGGAGTTATGCTAAAGTAGAGAATAAGCCATGCACTGCAGGTGGTTTCAGCTTTCATTCTAGTGACTCAGAGTTAAGTAGGATATAGTCACTATTCCAAAAGAGTATAGAATAGAATCTGAAAGTTTTACTGAGTATTAAAACAGATGTTTTTCTGATTATAAATTATATAATTATTAAGAAAAGATAGAGAAAAATACAAGCAAGAAGATAAAAAATTGTCAAATTCCACCAACAGGACAGAGCCTTTCTAATATTTTAACATTTGTGTGTTGTGTTCATATGTATTTAGTTTGTATGTATAATATAGGCATATGATAAAATATACATACTTCTTAACAAAAAATTGGGTGCCTATTATCAATAAGCTTTGTTGGCAGCTTTATTTTTCACTTAATTAAAAAGACCATGAACATTAATGTTATTAAATTTTATTTGAAAACTTGAATTTTTAATATCTGTGTTTTTGCATATATACATGTTTGTGTGTGTATGTGTATATATGTGTGTGTGTGTGTGTATATATATAAATTCAACTTATATATTTACCTAACCAGGACATTGTTGGTTGTTCGGTCTATTTTCAAACCTTTTATTACTCATTCCTATATGCAGTATCCTCATGGAATGAGGCATCACTGAATGAAAAAAAAAATGACTAAAAAATAATTATCAATGTTATGATTATTTTTTATAGAAATGTTGTGTATCTCTTTAATTATTTCCTTAACAAAGTTTCTAGATGTTGGATATGACTATTTTTAATGATCCTTTAAACAGATAGTGATGTGCTGAAATGTAAAGTGTAAGGAGACATTTTTGCTAATGCCTCATTCTGAAGCATCTTTGCTTTCTGAGAGGTAATGAAAATACTTACTTGATAGAATTGTTTCAGCACTTTTGGGGTCAGTACTCTTAGCAGTATCTGTCAATAATGGTGGAGAAGAATGAATGCAAAATCCCATTCATTTGCTGAGCTTAGATCAAAACCACTGAGTATAATCATAAAATCCCTTTAAAGCCTCACCTTTACTTTTTAAAATAATTTATGGTGTTTTCTATAATATGTCAATGTTGTTTTTTTAATGCCAGATAATGTTCTCCCAAAGTTTTGAGTAGAAATGATTTTCTAGGGAGTTGCAAGAGCTTTCACTGCTCCTAGTATAGAAGCTACATTCCCAAAGGAATATATATGTATTTTTTTGAGTTGGCAAATCAGTGATGACCAATACGATTCATAAAGTATTAAACTAATTATTAACAAAATCATTCTGGATTCTGAAGCAAAACAAGTTAGTGAGGAATGGAACCAACTTTATATATTATGTTTTAACATTTCATTCCAAACAGGAAATCTGGGAAGGAGGAAAAAAGGGAAACAATACATCTAAATTAATTGACTCCTGTTTGATTTATAAGTGTTAGCAAGAAGAGGTTAATATTTGACAAGCCCAACTGAACTGCCTTGAAAGGAATTAGGAAAAGGATCATTTAAAGGGCAAAAGGAGCTAGTCTTATAGCAGGAAAAAGAAATCATATTAGACATGATGTTTGTGTTTATCACTCTGTATCAGTAAGATGCAAAAAAATCAAAGAAAAGTAAAGTATTTTAATTTGCAATGATATTTGCAAATATAACTACCCCTTATTTGAAACATATTCTTATAATACACTTTTTTTAAAGGGGAAATCAGTTTGATTTATTTTAAGGACATTTACATAGTATCAGTGATATAAAAAAGTAGTAAGCTAAATTAGCCACATTTTACATTAATGAGATGAAATGAATTGAAAGATAAAATCTGCTTCTCAGTATGATCTTTGTTGAGATATTTAACTTCCTGTTATTTCAATGTCTCTAAATCAATTAGAGAAAAGATTGTTAACAGTTTATCAGACATATAAGAGATACAAGTGATTGATGATCATGAGGCCTTTGTGAAATATGTAGTACAAATTCTTAAACAAAATGTTAGCAAAAGATTATTTATTTCCTTTTTATGTAGCATATGAGTAATAAATTTCCAGTACAATAAGGAGATACATATGAAGATTCATATTAAAAGTTTCCCAGTTTTTATTTCCTAATAAAAATATTAAGCTTATAATACATCAAATATTCAGGAACTACTACTCTGAATTTTGGCTTTATTTACTTAATCATCTGTCTATATGGCATGCATGTCAAAGTTATAAAGGATTTCAGTGGTGCTGTAGTTGTTTGTTAATGCTTTGTGCTCTCAGAATTGACCCTGTAGAGAGAAAGAACCATACTATGTTATGCTAAGCAATTTAAGAGGCACCAAAAAAGCTTCACTTGAGTCAAATTGACATCCAATCATGGCATTTCATCTTCTAGTCTTTAATTTTCGTGGTGAAATTCATCATGAATGAATTGGGCACTTTCTCCAGAGAGTAACTAGCAAAAAACAGATGCATCGGGGAAGTGGTCCTCTGGTCATTTCTGATTAACATTTCAGCATTAGCTCCAATTAGCAAAGCATCATTTAAGGCCAGGCTTTTTAAGTGGGCAGCCTTAGAGCCTTGGAATAACCCATCCTTGAAGGCTTTTTAGGAGCAGGCATAATATTTTAAATTACACAACTCCCCAAACACTCTAACACACTTCTTTTCTTTCCCTCATACACCCTAGACATTCTCTTGATTGGGGGCCTTTGAATAGTCCATTTGCTCTGTCTGAGTCATTTTCCCACAGGTTTCCCTGAAAAGTTTCTACTCCTCTTCTAAGTCTAAAATAAAAATTTTGGGAAGCTCAAAAATTCTTCTCTTATCTGAGATTTGTAATACAAACTCTTACTTTCCCATCAGCTGATTGAACATGAGACCAGGGCAGCTGGGAAAGTGTAAGAGTCTTAGTAGGAATGTGTATTTGTATCATTTTTATGCAGAACAATTTGGCAATCTCTGTCAAAGTGTCCAAGGATATGCACATAGATTTATGTGTAAAAATGTTTTCTATAACACTGTATGAACTAGCAAAAATGAAAGCCACTGGAATGTTCCTTAACACATAATTGTTGAATAACTTTTAGTATATCAATGCTTTGGAACATTATGCAGTCTTGTGCTGCATGGAAAGATCTCCAAAATATAGTGTTAATTTAAAAAGCCAGAACTAGAAAAATATCTATACAGATTTATATGTATAATCTATATACTATATACACCCATGACAAAATATTGCACATGGATGTACACTATCAAATATCTAGATAAGTGATCCTAACAATGTTGACTGTGACTAGTTCTAGAGAGTAGTAAGGTAGGGGTGCTTGAATGTGGATGACTTTACTTTTACTCTATATAAGCCTGCATTGTTTGGACTTTTTTCAATGACTGTATATTATTTTCATAATAAAATTTAAAAATTGAACCTGTTTAGGAATTAAGCTTCAGCTTAAGTGCTACAAACATAACAGAAAGAACACTTTTTAGTAGTGATGTTGAATTTAAAGGGGGCAGAGGAATTCCTGAATGTCTTCAACTAGTCAAAACAGTGTTTCTCAAATTTCAGGAAAAAAGCTTTATAATTTCAGAAAAGAAAATTGATACAATTTTCCAGACAATTCTGGCAAAAGGAAAGGTTACTCTAAATTATCTAGGCAATAAACCTATTTTTCCACTTCCTGAGGCAGTGGGCCCAGGGACATGTTGAAATTTAAATGTTTTTAATAAAGTCATAAAGGTTCTGCATCTTATATTCCATCCTTAATAGCAACTCTTTCTGTCTAAGTAATGAGTTATCTCCAGGTGATACAATTATTTGTCCTTTGGAATACCATTTGTGGTGTTATCACATCTCTTAAGAAGCTTTCATTCTATAAAGTCAAAATAGACAAAATGCAATCAATCTATTAATTAGTCAATGTTACCAAATGGAAACTATAATGTAAGAACCAAATAAGAGTCACAATTCCAGGAATCTTTTTGAATAAAGCAGATGGCTTCCTTCATTATGAAAGAAGGCGTGTTGCAGTTAATCTTGTTTCTTTAATGGAAGTCAGGTATTATCTACCTGGCATGTCTGTTTTCTTTAACATTAAACAGTTCCAGAAATGTGACAACATATTAAAAAAATTTTTTCTTAATGATTGCATGTTGATTTTCACAGTTACTTGGTACAGCCAGTTGTAAATTTAAAATAGTTGGCTTTATAGCTGTATTTTAAGTCTAGGGACAGGTTCTTTTGTTGTACATATAAAGCCACCTTGTTAATATTGTCTCTCCACCAAATATACTTGTCAAAATAATTTGTATAGTCATAAATTAAACAAAAAATTAGCAAGTGAAATTTATTGTGTAATCTGCTATATGCTGAAAGTGATACCAAGGGACAAGCAGAAAAATGTACCTGTCAAAATGATGGGGGAGGTATCTTGAAGATTCAGACATTGTTATCATGGAGCTTCCCATACCCCCAGCCCAATTCTGTCTAGTCCTTCCAGTTATTTTGATGAACTTGTAACTACTGGTAAAGAGAGGGCTGGATAAACATGTATGTTTCTATAGCAGCCACTAGTAGCAGTGGATTGAGAGGAAAATGCATTAATCTGATAACCAGGTGAACAAGGAGAAAACAGGATGCTTTATCCTGCACGTCACATTTTAATATCTGACAGTTAAGGTGCCCTTATTACATTTCAGAAACTTAACTGTCTCATTTCATGTTTTTTGTAGAAAATCATTCTCACTAATATTTTAACTTGGCACATTTAAGTGAAAAAGGTTTGGAGGGGCCCAACTGCAAACCCCAGGGTTATTCAGCTTTGACTCAGTTCAGACTATCTCCACCCAGGACATTCAGGTCTCCTAAGATCACGGAATTTACATTTTAGGAGAGGAGACCCAAGGATCTGAGTTGCTTGATTCTGTGTGTCTCCCCTTACTTTATCTCAGCCTCTATCATTTACCTCTAGGTCTCCATTTCTCAGTACAAATGTGAATTCCTTTCTCATTTAGGATTTTGCAAAATGAGACTGACAGTATTTACAAAATTTGTTATATTTGATTGTTATATTGTTATATTGGATTCAGTCAGTATGAACACTTCTATACCGTAATCAACCAGCTGTTAGTGTTATCCATGTACACATACCATCCTTAAACTAAATTAGTGAACAGGACCATTGTTAGCATGATGCTGGCAAAAAAATAAAATAAGCCAAATGCATCACTTTCTTCTCTATATCTACTGTATGTTTGGGATTCCCGTATGTCTTGTGGTATTTTTCAGAAATTATTCAAGGATTATGGAGTTTTTGTCAAACTTAAGTCTTTTCTAAATATGATAATCTAAAATGATACTTTAGAAGATTATTTATGGGGGCTATTTACATTCACAACTTAGGACATCACTGTATAAATTTTGTACATATTACCTAAAGGTATACACTGTCGACGGAGCATTATGATTAGTTGGAGATGTCTAGGGGATTAGCTATTGGACTTATAATGAAGATGAGAAATATACTTTCTAACTTATGGCACAAAGGAACATCAAACCGAGACAAGTGCATTAGAGTATTCAAGAACCATATTCAAATGGTCTCCTTTTTTTTAGATTTCTTTAAATAAAAATTTCATGACAGTAGAAAGAGCTGGGGTGAATTCAAAGATGAAGACCATTATTTGCCCTCCTCTTACAGTGTCTCACCAAGGTATTTAGAAAGCCTGGTGAGTGTGTTATCCAAACACTTTGTAGTCTCATCTCAGCGGGCATCCACCCCCTCTGTGCCAGGTTGCCCTGCCTCTCCTGTGGTTACACTGTTTTTCGACTGTCATTTTTATTGAAAAATAAAAGCTAAATTGGAGTTTCAGAATACCTTCCATTTAACTCCTTTAATAAAATGGGAAAGATAAAAGCAACCTAGTCACAAGAGAAGTGTTTTTGAAAGCTATGCCTGGGATATCAGAGATGCAGAAATAAAAGGCTGCTTCAAAAATAGAGCCTACTGGCTTAGCTCTGGCCCTCTGCAGCTCTTCTCCTGTACGAGAGCTGCTTTTAGCTTTAATTTTTTATTCAAAAGTTAAATGGGGGACATGAAATAGTTTGGATCAAATATCACAACAAATGAAAAATGGGCATCAGATGATTCTTATAAATGCATTATTCTTATGTACCTGGGCCACATGACTTTGTCAGACAATTTTGTTTACATCTATTAGAAAAGAGAATATTACTTATGTTTCCTTATATAGAGAACTCTTCTTTCCACTAATCCCATGGAAAGATGAGTATTCACAAAAGGGTGCCCCACTTAATATGCTCATCAATTAGTGAAAATTCTAAGACACCCTAGAGTAAAACAAATAGAAAATTATTTTATTTTATATTTGCTTAACTTACTTGCCTATAGAATCCTTTAAACCTTTACATTTATTAACATCCCAGGGTGCTAGTTTGGAGGTATTTTGGTGCTGTTCCTCAGTCATACTACTAAAATAGTTTGAAAATCTTTTCAAGATGAAACAATCACTTAGCTATGTAGTTATAGCTCTATTTAGCACATTTATGTTGATCACTGAATTAATACCTATCATAGATCAATAACTCTTTGGTTAACAGTAGTATCTAAATGCAAACTGTGAGATACTAGTACTCAAGACAGCATAATTCAAAGATTTCTAAATTTGGTGTTAAATACATCATTATGCTGACAAATATAACTCAAGAAAACAGAGAAGAGGATATAGTAGAATTTGGTAAAAGAAGGGAATTGATACAGTGCTTTAATTTTAAATAAAATTTTGATTTTACTGTTAAACAGATAACCTATATCTATTCTGTTCAATAACCTCAGTGCTCTGCTCTATTGTTCCTGTAATATTCAGCTAATAATTTAGTGATGGTGATTCAAGAATACCCTCATTGTATTTTACTGTCTTAATGAACGATACAATTTGGGATTGTAATATTCTCTCTGGCTCTTCTACATCTTTAAAGATACATATAAATATATAAATTAAATATATGTGTGTGTGTGTGTGTGTGTGTGTGTGTGTTTAAAAGAAACCCTCATTTCAGACCTTTGAGAGGAGCCTAGCCAATCAAAGAGAAATGGAACATGGAAGCTATAATGATACTGAATATATCTCTCAGGATAAGAGGATAAGGCGGTGCTGATGAATGATGGTTTATGAAGGAACAGCTACTCTCCATGACTGCCTGATGCTGAGGGGTGTGCTAAAAGCACTCTAGTGGCCTTCAATTAGAGCTGTCTCATTATTGTGAGCCTAGTATTATTTTAAATTTGCTTTTTATATTTAATTAAATAACACCTAGTCTACAAAGTACCTCTTATTGTCCATTTCAGCATTTTGTATGACTACCTTCAAAATAAGTTTCATAGAATAGGCAAAGAATAAACAGAAAGCAATTATTTTTTGCTTTATGGAGAAAAAGAAAATGGAAAGAACATGGATAAATTTGGCAGCCTGTCTTTTGATCGTATGAAACAATCTCCTTTTTAAAAAGGGTCATTATACTTAATAATTACATAATTTTTTCTAGGCTCCAATGAAAAGCAAAAAAGAATGTTTCAACAATGCTAAAATGTAAATAGCTTTACCATTGTCTTACGGTCTTCAATGGGACGTAATTGATCTAACCCAAATTATGATCTTAACCAAATTATTTTGTCCATTGTGGATTCACTTACTTTCTTGCTTTAATTTTCTTTGGCATATACCCCAATCAGAGACAAAAGGATAATTTTGAAGGCTCTGTGAATACCATATTGTTTTTCAAATATTCAAAGAAAAATTTCCTTTGTGCAATAACATTGCTTTTGAAACAGTAAAGGAGATAAGCATGTAATCACAGAAATTCTAATCTAGAGTGGCTTAATTTGACATAAAGTTTTAAAATGTGGGCTAATACCTTCATTTTTATTTTTAAGGACATTAGCACATGCTATTTTCAGGATTTGCTAAAATGAAATTAATTTATTACACAGTATGAGACTTCAGTGTTTAACTTGTCATCACTTGGTTAACATGATGTACTTCTAGAATCACTGACTTTTTTTTCTTATTATCCCTTAACTAAAGGACTCTAAATACAATGGTTATTTTTCTACCTAAATTTATAGTGCATGTTCAAAATGTATTTTACTAATCGAATAGGCAAGTACATTTGTAGTGAAAGTATGTGTACATTGTTGTTGTTTTGAAAACATTTTCACACTGAAAAGGCAAGAAGAAAATGTGTGTGAGCTAATTGTACGTTGATGATGCAAACTGGTTGTTTTCCTCCAATTATTAGATATGTTTGGTAAGAATCAAACTCTTCAGCAGAGGAAACACTTACACATTATAATTAAGACAATACTTACTTTTGGCATATGTCCATGTTAAATGACACTAGGCATGGCTGGTTTTGCTTTGGGTTGATTTTGCTTTTGTTTTTCTAGATTCTTGAGGTAGGAGTTTAGATTATAAGGTTTTCTATTATGTGAACATGGTAATATAAATTTCCCTCTGAGTACTGCTTTATCTGTGTCCCATAACTGTTGAAACATTGTATTTTCATTTTCATTCAGTTCAATGTATCTTTTAAATTGTTGCTCTCTCTTTGATCCATTGCATCGGTTAGTTTGTAAGTGTGTGGATATTTTCATTATACTTCGATTATTGATTTCTAGTTTGGTTCATTTGTGGCCAGTGAACACATTCTGTATGATTTCAAGTATTTTAAATTTGTTGGGGTTTGTTTTACAGCCAGCGCGTGGACTATTTTGGTATATGTTCCATGAGCACCATTAAAGAATATGTATTCTGCTATTGTTGGAGGACAGTGCTGGCACCAGCAATTAGATACTGTTGCTTGATAATGTTGTTGAGTTTCTCTCTTGCTGATTTTCTATCTAGTTGTTCTATCAACTGTTGAGAGAGAGATTGTGAAGTTTTTAACTATAATTGTGAATTTATCTATTTCTCTTTTCAATTCTATCAGTTTTTACTTCATATACTTTGCAGCTCTGTTCTGGGTATATATACATTTATGATTACTGCTCTTCATGATGGATTGTCCTTAATATTGTGTAAGATCTCTGCCCATCTCTATTAATTTTAATATAGTCATTCATACTACCTTTTGATTAATGTTTGCCTGAAGTGACTTTTACCATCTTTTTTCTTTAACTTGCCTATTTGGTTATATTTAAGTGAGTTTCTTGTAGACATTAAGTAGTTACATCATAATTTTAAATAAATTCAGCCAAACTCTGTCTTTTAATTGATGCATTTAGGTCACTTATGTTTGACTTAATTATTAATGTATTAATGCTTCAGTCTATATTTTATTTTTTTGTTTTCTTTTTGTTCTCTCTATTTTTCATTTCTCTTTTTTCTTTTCCTTTCTTTCTATGGGGTGTTTAAAATTTTTCTAGGATTCCAATTTGATTTATGTATATTTTTGAATATATTTCTTTGTAGTAGTTTCAGTGGCCCTCAAGATATTTTATTATATACACATAATTTATAGATTCCTGGTGGTGTCATTTTACCAGCTATTGTGAAATGTAGAATCCTTACCTTCCTTTACATCCCTTTATCCTTCTCCATTTGTTATATAATTGTCTTAAATATGTCCTCTACATACATTTGGAGTCACATCAAGCAGTATTATAATTTTTGTTCCAACCATCAAACATAATTTAGAAAACTCAAGAGGAGAGGAAAGTTTATTATATACACCCATATTTTTCTTACTGTGTTCTTTCTTCCTTTATGAGTTCCCTGATTTCTTTATCACTTTTCTGTTTATAGAATTTCCTTTAGCCCTTCTATTAGTGTAGGTCTGAAGCTCTTTTAGTTTTCCTTTGTCTAGATATTCAGTGCATTTCTGAAGGATATTATCAATGAATATGATACCTACCTGACAGTTTTCTTTCAGCACTTGAAAAATATTGCACCACCTCCATGAAGCTTCCATAGTTTCTAATAAGAAAACTGCTGTCACCCAAAGTTGTTCTGCTTCTGTAGATAAGGTATCATTTCTCTCTTCATGTTTTCAAATGTTTTCTTTAGATTTAGTTTTCAGAAACTTAACTATAGTGTGTCTTATTTTGAATTTGGGGGTTATCATCTTTAGCTGAACTTCTTGAATCTATAAGTGAATGTCTCTTGTCAAATTTGGGAACTTTTTCAGCCATTATTTCTTCAACTACATTTTCATCCCTTCCCTTTTTCTCTTTTCCACCTGGACTCTAGCAACACAAATGTTAACTCTTCTATCAAGAGTGTATCACGATCCCTGTGGCTCTGTTCATTTTTTAAAAGTATATTTTCTTTGTTGATATCCCATGCTCTTGGATTGGAAGAATCAATATTATTAAAATGGTCACACTGCCCAAGGTAATCTATAGATTTAATGCAATCCCTATCAAATTACCCAGGACATATTTCACAGAATTAGAACAAATCATAATAAAATTTATATGGAACCATCAAAGACCTAGAATTGCCAAAGCATTATTTAAGAGAAAGAAAGAGGCTGGAGGAATAACTCTCCCAGGCTTCAGACAATACTATGGAGCTACAGTCATCAAGACAGCATGGTATTGGTACCAAAACAGACATATAGACCAATGGAACAGAATAGAGAGCCCAGAAATGAACCCACAAACTTTTGGTCAACTAATCTTCGACAAAGGAGGCAAGAAAATACAATGGAATAAAGACAGACTCTTCAGCAAATGGTGTTGGGAAAACTGGACAGCATCATGTAAAGCAATGAAGCTAGAACACTCCCTTACACCGTATACAAAAATCAACTCAAAATGGATCAAAAATTTAAACATAAGACAAGATACAATAAACCTCCTAGAGGAAAACATAGGCAAAACATTATCTGACATACATTTCAAAAATTTTCTCCTAGAAGAAATAAAAGCAAGAATAAACAAATGGGACCTAGTGAAACTTAAAAGCTTCTGCACAGCAAAGGAAACCATAAGTAAAACAAAAAGACAACCTACGGAATGGGAGAAAATTTTTGCAAATGAAACTGACAAAGGCTTGATGTCCAGAATATATAAGCAGCTCATACAACTCAATAAGAAAAAAATAAACAACCCAATCCAAAACTGGGCAGAAGACGTAAACAAGCAGTTCTCCAAGGAAGACATACAAATGATCAAAAGGCACATAAAAAAATGCTCAATATCACTAATCATCAGAGAAATGCAAATCAAAACTACAATGAGGTATCACGTCACACCAGTCAGAATGGCCGTCATTCAAAAATCCACAAATGACAAATGCTGGAGAGGCTGTGGAGAAAGGGGAACCCTCCTACACTGCTGGTGGGAATGCAGTTTGGTGCAGCCACTATGGAAAACAGTGTGGAGATTCCTCAAAAGACTAGGAATAGACTTACCGTATGACCCAGGAATCCCACTCCTGGGCATATATCCAGAAGGAACCCTACTTCAGGATGACACCTGCACCCCAATGTTCATAGCAGCACTATTTACAATAGCCAAAACATGGAAACAGCCTAAATGTCCATCAACAGGTGACTGGATAAAGAAGCTGTGGTATATTTATACAATGGAATACTATTCAGCCATAAAAACCGACAACATAATGCCATTTGCAGCAACATGGATGCTCCTGGAGAATGTCATTCTAAGTGAAGTAAGCCATAAAGAGAAAGAAAAATACCATATGAGATCATTCATATGTGGAATCTAAAAAACAAAAACAAACAAACAAAAACAAAGCATGAATATAGGACAGAAATAGACTCATAGACAGAGAATACAGACTTGTGGTTGCCGGGGAGGGAGGAGAGTGGGAAGGGATAGATGGGATTTCAAAATTGTAGAATAGATAAACAAGAGTATACTGTATAGCACAGGGAAATATACACAAATTATTATGGTAGCCCACAGAGAAAAAAAAATGTGACAGTGAGTGTGTATATGTCCATGTATGACTGAAAAATTGTGCTGAACACTGGAATTTGACACAACATTGTAAAATGATTATAAATCAACAAAAAATGTTATAAAAAGTATATTTTCTTTGTCTTTCAGATTAGGTAACTCTATTGTTCTTCTGATTCTCAGATTCTTCCTCTGTCCCCTTTCCTCTGCTTTTGAGTCCATCCACTGAGGTTTTATTTCAGTTATTGTGTTTTTCAGTTTTAAAATGTCAATTTGTAGAAATTTCCTATTTTTCAAATTTATTTCAAACATCTTTGTAATTGTCTACTGAAGGAATTTTATGCTTTTAAATCTTTGTCAGGTAACTCTAACATCTCTGTCATTTTGGTCTTGGCATCTACTGATTCCCTTTTTTCATTTAGTTTGAGATTTTCTTTGTTCTCACATGGCAAATAATTTCATATTGAAACCTGAACATTTAGGTATTATGTAATGAGATTCTAGATCTTATTTAAACCAGTTTTGGGTGCCTTCCTCTGATACCTAAAAAGGGAAGAAGAGGGTGCAACCTCCCACTACCAGGTGATGATGAATACAGTACACGTCCCCCTTGTGGCCTCCTCTGAGACTCTAGAAATGGGTCAAAATTACTGCAGAGTAGGGGTGGGAGTTCATGTTCCCCACGAGACCTCCACTGGTCCCTCCTTGGATGGAAGATGTAGGAGTACTTTGTCCTCCTCACTTGACTTCCACTAACCTCACTCCACTAGCCCTCAGGGGTGGTGTTGTGCCCTCATTACCACTAAACAATGTGAAATTTCTGATTTTTTGACTAGTCCTCCTCTGATATTACCCCTCTAAGGTGGGGGAAGTATACCTTATTACTGCTAGGTGATGGTGGAATTCCAGACTCCCCATATGGGAGCTGTTATCATCAAGAAATATACAAATGAACATGGAGATGGAAAGATGCAAACACATTAAGTGCAGTAAACATGTCTGCTTCGATGAGCTTGTCAACATTGTCTGAATGATGAAGCACAGATACAGATATTTACCTAGAGGGCTTCCCTGCACCATTACATGTTCTGGGGGCTAGTCAGTCTCTGGGTTTCAAAATATTGACAACATTTCAACATTTTCTACAACTCAATGGCAGTGCAGATTATCAGCTAGTTAAGGGATACAAAAATGACTATATCACCTTAACAGTATATTTTGACACATCAAAAAAGTTTAATTTAATTGCTTAAAGAGTTTTTTTCTGTAAGAAGACAAAAATATTTTTGTCTTTACTTTTCTTTCAGAAATTATTTTTTTAATCTTCAAGAACCAGCTGAGACAAGGGTTTAGGAAGTCATAAAAACTCATCAAACATCATAGTTTTCATTGCAACCATATTGATACAGAAGGGTAGAAAGAATTCCCTTCATTGGAATAAAATATAAGGATGTTTATGTATAAAATCTGGGTTATCAAAGACCAGTTGACACTAAATGTTCTTCCTTATGTCTTACACCCATCTCAAAGACATACAGTTAAATACTAAAACAAAAACAAAACTTGGTTCTTTGAGAGTCCTGATAACAGAAGAGGCCTAGTGATTTTTCTCTACTAGAACACCATAGAGAACAGAAACAAAATAAGTGATTTCCTTGCAATATATTAATAAATGGTTATGGGATATGTATGTTATCATGCTACTTCTCTTTCTTTGGGTCCTGTTAGTGTTTGGTCTCAGTTAGGTACCTTCATGATTGTGTTGAATGAAGTGTACTGTAGCACAATGTAGAGCTTTCACTTGTGATGAAGCTATGGATTGAAAGCAGTTCATCTTCTACCTGTTTATTAAAGACTTAAACAGCACCACACTCATTTTTCTCATATCCAAGCTGACCTCAACTATCAAGTTTCTATAAAGATCCACTTTCTTTGGATCCAAATTCTTTGGGTTGGCAGAGAGTTCTGAAAATTTTTACATAGAATTTATTTACTTCAGTTGTGTTCTAATCTGTTGACTAACTATATATATTTGAAGCAAACTTTCTATATCTCTGAATTTTATGATTTTACAGCATAGATAAAATCACAGAAAAAAATAAGGATTTATGTTCTTTGCTGAGATCTTGGTTTTCACTAATCCCTCTTACCCTCAAGTAGTAGTAAAAAAGTAAAAACAGATTTAGTGCTCTATTTCTATTGCTGATGAAATGCTTCAATTCTTTGAATGCTATTTCTTTGAGAGACACATCTATTTATATGATGGCAAGGTTATACTGTTTGTAATTCTACTTGGAATGTAAGTAATAGTTGATGGGAAATCTATGAAATATGCAAAGCAGTAGCACAATAAGCACAGTCAACAATATAGAATGAATTTTGGTATCTATATGAGATTGAGGTGGACCCCTCCAAGAGATGTTAGGGAGGGAGACTGGAGGGAATAAATTCTGACCTAATTTTTTTTCTTACACAATTAATTATCATTCTATTGTTTAGAGAAAAAGTTAAAAAAAGAATCCAAAACCCACAAGCCTAATGCTGTAATTGTATGTCTAATGAATCATCAATATTTACAGAGAACATCTTGCTAATAATACTGGTGAAGAATTAAATACATATTAAATGCATATGAACTGTAAACATATATCATATGGGGCAAGCAAATAACCATCAGAAGCATGTAGGGATCCTACATACAGAGTGAGAAATTTTCCTTCTTGGAGTCTACTAAAGGAAAATAGAGTTAGAAAATAAAATTAAGTAATTGTGCTGTGTTTAGGCTATGGGGAAGAAATAAATAAAAAGCTAATTGGACAGAAGAGTAGCAAGAAATCAAGGAAACCAGATTTCCTTGTTGCTTGGGGTGTTTTGCTTCAATAAATTAGAAAGGTGTAAATTACACTCCAAATTGAAATTCAATCTACTACCATAAATAGAAAACAGCAAGTATGTATATTCATCTTTGCATTTTTATCCATGGCCCCCTTAGTTCTATGACAAAGGGACCACCTAATGTCAGAGCTCTTTCAAAAAAATCACTTCAGAAGCACATAGTTTTCAACAAAATGAGAGTGTGACAGAGATGGAGTCTTGATGATGTCTGTTTTAAAATTGCTGTTTAAAAGAAGGGTTAGAAAAAGTGAGACTTGTTCAAGGACATGGGAGAGAATTAAGAGGCCAGCTAGAATCAATTGTAGGCCAGTTGCTAAGGAGTGGGTAACTTATAGATTAGACAGGAGTGGAAAAAATTGGTCAATACTAGAGCATAATTACATCAGTAGTGATAGTACACTGCATCCCAAACCAAATTTTTTTATATATGTTTTTTACCATGATTCCAAAAATTCTCCAAAATCTGAAACTGTCCCCAAACTTAAAACCAAAAACTTGGTCTAAGTGGCAAAGATCACTTTTAGCTTAAATGTGCTCTGATTTAAATATATACATGAAGTGAAGTTTAGTAAAAGAACTTAAAAGAAAGTAATTTAAAGCATGTAGTGAATTTAGGGAATTGGCTTGGTTATCTTCATTTAACAAGTTATCAAATTTTCACTTTCATTCTAAGTCTATAAGCTGATGAATTTTAAAAATAAAAACCATCAAAGAATCTCATGAAGATATGTTCAAAATCATTATAAATTTCTATGATTATTCAAATTGAAATAACAACATGTTTTTTTACATCAATTGACTGAAAAATTGGCTAACACCAAATATTGGTGGAGAGGTAGAAAGTAAGGAACCCTCTGGAGGTGCTGATGAGAGCAGACATCAGTACTGTCAGCCTATGGAACATGCTGGTAATGCAAATTAAGCATTACCATCCCTGTGAGGAGTGGAGCAACTTTACTTACAATATTCATATCCCAGAGAAATGCAGTGCAAGCCCAGATCGTGTACAAGATATTCATGAAAATGTCATTTGTAGTGGCAAATTGAGAAGCAATCTCTGTGTCTCTCAGCATAAGAATAAGTAAAATGCCATGGATACACACTGTTGATCAAGGCAATGGTGACTATATACAACAGAGGGAAATCTTTAAAAATGTACTGTGTCATGAAAAAGGTAAGAAACATTGTCACATTACATGAAACCATTAGACAACTTAAAAATATATGCAAAGAAAACAACAGGAAATCTTATTGTTAGGATGCAAACATGAAACATACACATTAAGCACCATAAAATGGTTTTCTTTTGTGACAGGAGGAGAAAGGGATTGAGGTATGGTGGTAAAACAGAATAAATAAACTTCAACAATAATAAATAGAAAAGTAAATAATAGATAAAGTGGAACAATACAGATACTGTTCCATAATCTGAGAAATGCAATGAACAAATCCTCCATATTTGAGGTCTAGAAGAAGTAAACATAAAGAAAATTGAATAAATATGTTATTCAAGATGAAATAAATAGCAAAAAATTACACATAAAAACAAAACAAAAAGAAAATTTCCATAAAATCTGTGCATATTAATCACTGTATAATCACCATATGCCAGGCACATGCTCTTTACTTTTAACATATCATCTCTCTTAAGCCTCAGAGTAACTCCATAAAATGAACTTTATATTCAGGGTAACTGACTCTTAAGAGTATCATGATTTCCCAAAGGCAATCTTTTCTGAGAAACAAGATTCCAACTCCAGTATCTTTACACTGAAGTTCATCTGTTTAACCTTTATAAAATATAAACTCAAGCTTTTCAAAAGAGTAGTCCATATTTGTTATATTTTCTTCCTATTTGCTCCCCCCCCACCAATTTGTTTAATTTCTGAATAGACGTTTTTCCAAAGAGCACATGGAGGTGGTCAACAGACACATGAAAAGATGCTCAACATCAGGGAATGCAATCATCAGAGAGATGCAAATCAAAACCACAATTAGATATCACTTCATACCTATCAGAATGGCTATCATCAAAAAGAACTCAAATAACAAAATGTTGATGAGGATGTGAACAAAAAGGGAACCCTCATACACTGTTGGTGGGAATATAAATTGGTGCAGCCACTGTGGAAAACAGTAAGAGGTTTCTCAAAAAACTAAAAATAGAACTACTGAGTATGTATCTGAAGAGAACCCACTAGTTTGAAAAGATACATGCAGCCTAATGTTTGTAGCAGCATTATACAGTTGGCAAGATAGAGAAGCAACCCATGTCCTTCAACAGATAAATGGGTAAAGAAAATATGGTGTATATATACAATAGAATATACAATGGGATACTACTCAGCCATCAAAAAGAATGAAAAGTTGCCATTTGCAACACTATGGATGGACTCAGAGGGTGTTATGCTAAGTGAAATAAATCAGACAAAGACGAATACTGTATAGTATCACTTATATGTGGAATCTAAAAAATAAAACCAAATAGTGAGTACAACATAGTGGAAACAGACTCACCAATATAAAAAACAAACTAGTGGTTACCAGTGGGGAGAAGGAGGATGGGAGAGGCAATATAAGGGTAGAGGATTAAAAGGTACAAAAGGTATAAAATAAGTGGAAGTATATATTGTACAATACAGGGAATATAGCCAGTATTTTGTAATAAATACAATGGAGTATAACCTTTAAAAATTATAATATCACTATATTGTACACCTGTAACTTATATAATATTGCACATCAAGTATACTTAAAAAAAAATCCTAGCACACTTATCTGTAGCAAATGATAAGGTAATTATAAAATTTATATTGAAAAGCAAGGAAAAATAGCCAAAATGATTTAAACAAAAATAACATAATTGGAGAACGTCTTGTACCTGATTTCAAGACTTACTGTGAAGCTACACTAATCAAGGAGGTGAATAGGAATTAATGGGACAAAATAGTGTGTCCAGAAATAGAGCCACACATGTGTGGTCAATTGATTTTCCATAAATGTGCTGAGGTAATTTAATGGAGAAAGAATAATCTTCCAAAAAACAGTTAAATAATGGGATATCCACATGAAAACAAAACAACCTCAAAGATACCACACACAAAAATAAACTTACAATTTATCACATACATAAAAGTGAAACTAAAGCTATAAAATTTCTAGAAGAAAACAGAGGAATATCTACACAACCTTGGTCTAGACAAAGATTTCACAGGACACACAGATCACTAATCATGAAAGGAAGGAAAAGATAAATTAGACTATAAAATTTCAAAACTTCTGCTCTACATGGAAAAGTGCTAGGTGAGTGAAAAGGTAAGTCAAATACTAGGATAAATATTTACAGTATGTATGTCTGACAAAAAGGATTTGTATCTAGACTATATAAATAAATTTAAAATTCAAAAAGTGAAAAACCCAATTAAAACGTGGACAAAAATATTTCAACAGACAAGTCACAAAAGAGTAGTTATGAAGGGTTACTAAGAGTTTGAAAAGATACGCAACATCATTGCGGGGAAATGCAGATTAAAATCACAGTAAGACACCACCAGACACCGACAGGACTGACAACACTTGTCCGTTAGGACATAGAGCAAATGAAACTCCTGTACCAAAGTTTTCAGAGCCCTTTTATTCATAAAAGTCCCGATGTGGAAGCAATACAAATTCACATTCAGTCTATTATGAGGTAAAGTATTGACTGAGAAAGGGCATGAGGGAATTTGAGGGGTACTGGAAATGTTTTGTATCTTGGTTTGAGGGGTTAATTACTTGGTATGTGTGTGTGTGTGTGTTTGTGTGTGTGTATGTCAAAACTCATCAAACTGCACACTTATTTTATGTAAATTATACCTCAATAGAATTGATTTTCAAAGTTGCAAAAAATGATTTGTGTGATATAATAACATAATAATCACAATTTATCTGACCATCAGGAACAATTTTTTAAGAAGTTGAATAGAGGTTATGTAATAAAATGTCACTCACAAACACTTTTTGAGAATTTAAGTGAAATACATTTGAACTCTAATTTTAACGTGTTTAGTTAAAAAGGGGAAATGGAGCAGTAATATTTACTGATTATATACTACCTAGTAAATTATTTTCACATTTCCCTTCATCAATCTTTCTCCCACTTTACACATGAAAAATTCACAACTCAAAAAATTTGAGAAAATTGACCAAGATCCCCTTCTAAACTGACAGAGCTAGTAATAAAATCAAGTCTATCTGATTTTACAAATTAATTCATTTTGTAACTCCATGCTGAATCCCTTTACAAAGACTTAGCATCTTTATGAATATTCTCCATAATATGAAATGATATTTTTGGGTTCCCAGGATTTCCATGAGACACTGGGCAGTAGCCACAGTTTTAGAAATATTTAAATAACAAAGTTTTTTTCTACTTTTCTTTGAAGTTGTTTTGTTTTGTTTTTTTTCTGTTCTGCCCAGAATTTCTGAATTATCCTAAATTTCAACATTAAACCTCACTAATTTGGATCATAGAGGTAATGGTTTGGCAAAATGAGCGAAAAGTCCAAATCATAAGATATTCTTGAAGAAATAAAGCTTCACCACTTTCAGGTAGAGCGTAATTTGAACTGTCCTAATCAAGGCCACCTAATAGAAATTCTGTGGTTGAACAGATTAGAATGATTTCCAATTAACATACCAAAGCACTCTCCAAAATCCTGTTGATTGAAGGTTATACTGTGAATTCCTTTCATGTGAAAGACACTAAATGTTTTATTTAGTTTTTATCCCTAACTTGATAAAAAAAAATTATACCTGATTCTTTTAGGAATCCGTGTATGGAGAATGAAAAAATAAAATAAAAATAAATGAACCTCTCCTAGAAATGCGTAAAAAAATGTCAAATCAGGAAAAGCAAAAAATAGAGAGGCTTAGCTGCTGCAAAAGTTGTTGTTGGTTTTCAATCAAAGGTAGTTATTAAGATGTCTAAAATCCAGAGTGATGCCAAAAGGCAGGTTTGAAAGTTAGCCCCTTGGAGTTAAAAGAGAATTCATATGTATGACAAGTTCCAAGGATTCCTCCTGCAAAAGAAAATATTTGCAGTAGGGGACAGAGGAAAGCCTTTTTTATATTAATTTCTTGAGCTACTTGTAGCCAGCACCATCCCCTCTGCTGTTCCCTGTCACTTTTGGAGGTCTTTGAGCCAAGCCCAAGCTGCACGCCTGTCCCAACAGTGGTGTTTTCTCTTCAAAGAACCGTTGCTACAGTCTCTCAGTTCTGTGCAGGAACTGAAAAGCCTTTGAAATCGGTGCAGCCTCACTGCACAGCTAGTAATAAGCATTAGAGAAAAACACGCAACTCATTTGTTTAAAAGTTCATTCGCTTCAGTGTGATTTAGACAGATGTGGGGTGGGTTTTGCTTAGTGCCACTCAGCCCCATGGCAAAGTAGAGCAAGGTCTCCTTTCAAAGAGTTCCTTGGTCCCTGCCCATTGCTGAGCTTCTGCAACAATGGGGCTTTGAAAGGAGAAGAAAAAAAAAAAAAAAAAAAAAGGAAAGAAAAGAAAAAGAAAGAGAAAAAGAGAAAGAGATGACACCAGTGGGAGAGGCTGACAGCTGAGTCCAAACTCAAACAGCCCTTCTAGTGTCCAGGACAGAGGTGCACATCTGAAGGTGGGCTGAGGTCTGGGTTCAGAACAGCCCAAAGAATTAATTTAAAAGAATTTCCCCGCCCCTTCCCTGTAAAAGCAGCAGCAGCAGCAGCTCTGGTAAAATACTTCCCAGATCACAGGGCACTTAGCCATGTAGATTCTACCGCATTCCCAGAGAATGCTGTTTCTGGGAAATAAATCTGGGAAACTGGATTCTGGGGTTATTTTCTACCAAATACAAATAACAAATAAAAGCCATTGATGTTTTTCATTGAATAGGGGATCTAAACAATCAACACACATTACTAACGACAGTTTATTTCCTCCGAAACAATGCTCTTTGCAAAAAGGCGTGTGCTCATTAGTCACGATGCATGCAAAGTAACAGTCATTTTGAGATGTGGAACATGCATTGCAGTCAAGATATGTTTTTGCTAACCTACACAGACATACTGATAGCACTGAGGTATGATGCTAATTCCACAAGCAAATGGATCTATTGTTATGATCTTGCTGAAAGCTTAGAAATTGCTTTTATATTTAAAACCTTATTTTGAGAGCTGTCAGGCTACAGATAATACAAATCCAGTTGTTCAAGTATGCCAGATACTTTTCAAGTAAATCTGAATCGGTACAAATGATAAAATAAATGTCTATAGAATGTGTTTGATGTATTTAAAAGCATATTTCGGGGTCATCATTTTAGACCACACTAAATTTGTGTGCACAATTAGAACAGTCATACAATTTAGCCACTTGTAAGCTAAAATAAAGCTTCAAAGAAATAAGGAGGCTAATTAGAAATGGGACTATGAGGAAACAATAATTTAATTAGTACTGAAATTGCCATATGCCTATAATTAGGCAGTGTGTGATAATTTGTGACAAAGTCCATGAAAATTTATTCATCCACTGGAATACTTGATAAACAGAATTTGAAAATAACTGGAAGAGTCAATGAAACAGAATTATGCTTTGTAGGATAAGAAGGCTGTAACTATAGTGTAGAAGAGGAGCAGACCTAGAGCTATGTAAACCTGAGTTCAAATCCTATCCTCATGACCGACTATCTAAAAACCTTGGGCAATAAGTAACCAGCTGCAGGATGGATTGCTCAGAAAACAGACTATGAGAAAGTCTAGCATCTAGGTGTGCCTTGGAACCAACACTTGTGGAAGAGAGAGAAAGGGAACCAGAGAGGGCAGAAGGGAGAGGCCCAGTTAAGATGCCCATCTGCCCAGATGAACACAGGCGGTCCTCTGGAGCTCAAAAGGCTCCTCAGTGATGGGCAGGTCTTGATACTCCTGTGTGCATCAGTAATTGGGTGAGGACCACTGAGGAAAGGGGCATGACCTTGCATGAGAAGCTCTCTGCAGCTGAAAAAGTCCTCAAAGGGCTCTCAGCTCAAGGCTGTCTTCCACTAGCACTCCCAAAATTGTGGGATCTAAGCAGTGTGTGACAAGGTCCACCAGAATCATGGTTTTAAGCTGCAATCAATACCCTGTAAAATGGAGATAATGATACCTACAACACATAGGTTTGTCCTGTTGGGTGGTGCCTGATGGTTGCAACTACTATAGCTTTCAAAATGGGCATGATTTTTTTAAGTAGCAGACTACTTAAACAGACAATCAATTGTAGGAAAACATAGCAATTAAAGTAAAATTTTATTTACTAAAAAATATGTTGAAAGTATGCCACAGGCATCTACTAAGTGGTAACTACTAATCTCTTTATTATTAGTAAACATTACAAAAGAAAAAGCAGTAAGTGAGTAGCATCTCAGGACATTTAATGGGATTAGTTTCACTTTCCTATGAATAGGAAAAGTGCAGCTAATTCCCAGCTCTCAGCAGTTTGTATATGTATGGTGATGCTTAATACATTGTAATATTGTTTGATATCTTTAAAGTAGCTTTTTTGATGCTGTCAAATATTACAGTATACACAGTGTAATAAATCAAATATATAATAGTTATATTTTTCTGAAGCATTACAATACTGTGTGGTGTCTTCTCCAGACCAAGCCTTAATATATTTTTTTCCCATCCATATTTCAATAAACAGGGATATTTGCTATTCATTTAGCTCTAAGCTTATTCACTTTTTAATGGTACTGTTACTTCACGTGTAGACTCTGCTTGTACATTTTTTGAGTATCGGATACAACATTGCTATCGACTGAATGGGTTTGTCCCCTCAAAATTCATACATTGAACCCACCCCCAATGTAATGATATTTAGAGATGAGGTCTGTGGGAGGTGATTGTATCACTTATAAAAGAGAAGCCTCCCTCCCTCTTCCACTTCTCAAAGACGCAGTAAGAGGGCTGTCTATGAACCAGGAAGCAGGCATTCACCAGACATCGAAGTTGCCGGTGCCTTGATCTTATACTTCCCACCCACCAGAACTGTGAGAAATATAAGCTGCCCAGTATAAGACATTTTGTTATAGCAGCCCAAATGGACTATGACAAGCACTGTGGAAGCAAAGTATGTGTAATGTATACCTTCCCTATCTTTATTTTCTTGCTGAGTTTTAATATGAAAGCAAAGCTTATTAAGACAGAAATATCTATAGAAAACATATTACCTATGTTCTTACCCAGTGCTTCAACAGCACAGTATTTTAAATTCTGCGGGAGTTCTGAAATCTTTTAAGCCTCACTTTAGATTTTGAGCAATTATCACTTGGTTAAAAATATAAATCCACAAAACAAAAACATGCCACAAGAAGGATCCTGTCTTTTTGCAGATTCAGAGCAAAAGACTAGAAGTTTGCCTTAGTCAGAACATATATTCCTTAGAACTTTAATGAGTTTGAAAAAAATATTGATTGTTCAATGAAGAGAGTGATCTTGCATATTGTCTTTCTTTATCAATAATTTAGTTTATTAATTTCAGGGAAAAGCAAAATTATCCCTGATATATGATAGTATATTTTTCATAGTCAAGTTTGTCACAAGATTCATCATATAGAATAAATTGTTGACAGTGATAAGATTCCCCTGCTTCTTTTCTCATGAATATAGATATTTTAAGTATTAGGTAATATATAAAAATTCCATATTCTTTTGAATATTCATAGATGTTCAGATATATATATTACAGTATTTTCAGTTGCTTTGCATGAAGTCTGTAACATTACTGTATGTTGACTAAACAATTTTATGCGTGAGGCAGGATAAAATAAAACTTTTTTCAGCTAGGACGTTATTAAATTAAGTCTACATTATAATGATCAAAGCAGTTACTGTAATGAAAATGAACTTGTCTTGAACGTCATAGTTTAATAACAAAAACATTTTGGAGTCGGGGAAATGATTTAACTTCAGTAAGGGAACAGAAGGAAACACAGATGATCTTAATGAGGATGAAAGGATGCTGAAAAAGCACACATTGAAAATAAAGGTGCACAGAAAGAACTGTGTGTGATGAGTATGATGAGGTGGATGGAGGTCAGCAGTTCATTCCTACAAACTCAAGTGCGGCACCTTCTCTGTGCCAGACCCTGCCCCACATGACATGGGCATTTGATGGATGCATTAGGATGACAGGTGGGGGAATTTTAACAGGGAAAGGAACTCATCCTCTTTATAGTATGACAGACAAGAGGCTGAGAAAACTTCGTGGTGTTTCTAAAGTAATAACTTACTTACCAGATTTGGGACCAAAATTCAATCTTCTGACATCTAGTTTTATACTTATTTTCTTCACCATTCTGGTTTCTATTATTATGGATAGTTGTAAAAATTAAATGTAGCATTTCCTACATTGACTCTATGTAGGATATATTTGAAGAGGCTTTCTTGGAGCATGCTCATGTTAACTTAGATCTTAATTCAGCCGACCATTTTAATATGAGATTCAAAAAATAGTGAGATTGGCTTCTGTGTTACAAAATATTTGAGAGTGTTACAAAATAATACACAAAAAAGTATTTGTAAGAACGAGGTTAGAATGACAGATCAATGAAGCTGTTTTAAAATGAAAGTTTTATTATTACTAAGGTATGGTGAGGCCAAAAGATCAGTAGATGACAAGCATTGAAAAGATAATTTGTGCCTCACAGTTCCCAAGAGAAAGGGTCAGGCCATGCCATGTGGGGCCACATGGGGAAACAGCAGGGTCAGGTAAGAGGCAGAAGGTGTGGAGGAACATCCTAGCGAGAGCCTTTACTGTGGATTCCTGGGAAGGCGTGGAGTAAGCAGGCTTGTGATTGGCTAGTTTGAGTAATTTCAGCCAGCTGCAGGATGCAGGAATTGTTTCCAGTTGTCTGTCGTCTAGCCTTGGGATAATTAGGGCAAGGAAACAGTGGCCCAAAGTGTAAGAGCCCAGTAGCAGAAGTTGGGTGGTGGTCTCTGAATTGGTTGGTTTGCTGGGAAAGGCATGCTCCCAGGCAAGTCATTTACTATCTCTGGGAACTGGCTAGTCTTGGGAGGGGCAGTCCCCTCAGAGTCATCAAGGCCCCAGATGTCAAAACATCAGAAGCACATAGTCAACACAGGACCAGAATAGAAAGTCTATGAACAGACCCAGAGTACCTGTGTATTTATTATAGGATTAAGACAACATTTAAAACTGGCATCAATAGGACTTTGAAAAATGTGGGATTTACCTTTTCATGTAAATTTGTATTTACATATAGCATTCTAGCTACCAATAGGAAAAAAAAAAACACAACAGTAGGATCCTTATCTTACACCTTACACATAACTTATAGAGGGATTTTTTTCTAATAAATTCTAAAATGCATTAGAAAACATAGTAAAATGATTTTAAAATGTTGAATTGAGAAATAATTATGCATATTTTATTTTGTCAATGTACTACCTTTAAATGTCATATATTCAAATCCATGTTCTTTTTCATTATAATTTCTGCATTTTTGGTCACTCCTAGAAAGTGTACTGTCATTTTTATATATTGATATTTGTTTTTTGCATAACCAGTATAAACATTCAATTAAAATAAGGGACTATCATTTCAAACAAAAAGATGGCTAATTTCTAAGATTTTCTGTCCCTGTAAAATAAATATTGTGTTGATGTGACAAATGACTATGGATAGCTAGTGTTCAGTTGCCAGTGTTTCCAATGTATGTGTTATTAGGCACTACTTTAATCTAGAAAATTGGTATTTTTAAATTGTTCAGTATATAAGCGCTGTTATCTCATTTGTTTTAATCACAAAAATTAAAACAGATTTTAACAGGCAGCTCCAGCCTTTCAAGTGAACTACCTAAGACTGACTTACAGTAACTAGTATACTTGATTTCTCCTAGACGATCTTATGACTCTGTTAACATTTTTACATTTTAAACACAATGATGACTCTGTTAATGTCTTTACATTTAAATACAATGAAGTCCTTAGATACTCTTTCTCTGGATCAGAGTCAGTTCTCACCCAAGAATGCTGTGTTTGGCCTGGATTAAATGGCAAGTAAATGTGAATGTGAATTTCTCCATGCAGTAGCAAAATGCATATTCAAGACAACTTTCCTTAAGACCAGTCTAGGAGAAAATTTAATGGTCTCCAAAATTTCGACAAGAAGAGTTTGGATATTTTTTTCTGGAAGGTGTCCTTGTGAACTATAATTGATTTCTAAATACTACAGGATCAGAAGATATCTTGCCATGATTACTCCATTAATTCAATATTACTTTGTCTCTCACCCACCAACTGTACAGTCTAGATTGCCTAGATCCAGGGGGTAAAAATACTCTCACAGGCTTAATTCTCTGAGATTTTCACATAGTAATTTTCCCTCAAGGTGTCCAGTTGTGAATAAAATCCTCACATCTTTTAATTTGTCCCTGGGACCTTAAAGAACTCTGTAATCCTAGCAGAAATTGTAATATCTAAATAGATCTGTAGGGGTTCTGGTATAAAAAAGGTCTTAAACATTTGGTAATAGTTCATTCCTTCCCCGCAACAAACAGTATTTCCATAGGAATCTGCCCCCACATTTCTGGGGCATTTTCCTGGCCATTTTAAGATGTCAAATTTGGTTCTGTCGACTGAAATAAATGCACAACCTAAAAGTTGAGAGTTATGTTTTATTTAGTGGACAGTTCTGAGGACTCAGCCCAGGATGACAGCCCCTCAGATGGCTCAGAGGGGCTGCTCTGAAGAGGTAGGGGAGGAGCTAGGATGTACAAGAGATTTACAGCAAAGACCAGGTAGTCGGAACATTAAAGATTACTTGTTAACTAAAGAAAACCAGGCATCTCAAGTTAAAGAATTTAGCACTTTTCTGCATATGGGAGGAAGCAAACATTTGGGCTCATTGAATTCATTCCTTTGAAAAGCACCTAGCTATCTAGGGCCAGTGTCCTGTCCTTTCTTGTTCTGAGTCCCTTCATGGTGCACCACTGTGAGTGGCTGCAGAGGCCGGGCTGCAGGCTTGTCTTCACTGGGGGGTGGCTGCAGAGGCTGATGACTTGATGGCTTCAGCATTCTTTGTTTACTGGTATGGTTTGCAGTATTTTTTGTTCACAGGTCCATGGAAGTACCCAAAGTAATCCTATGACATATTCTGCAAGAAAGCCCCCCCCCAATTACAACTGTTGGCAAAATCTATCTCCATAACTCTGTGTATTTCATTACCAAAATTTCTTCAAGAATTTGATACTTCCACCAACTGTACTCATTCTGGATAAAAGGAAAGGGCTAAATGACCTTAACATTTATTTCTTGGGCAATAAGCACAGCAAGTTTCTCTACAGAATATTGTTCCTTAATTTTGGTAACAAATTTCCATAGTCTACTTTGTAATTCAAAGTCTTCTTCGAGAATTTCACTTTAGAAACTCTAGAAAAATTCTGAAACACCATTAATTAAGAAATTGGCTTTAAAATAAGCTGTTTTTGAATTTTTTATGCCTGTTCTACCCCACATGATGGTTCCCATTAATTCACACATGGTATTAAACAGCTGTTTCATAAAATTCAATATCTTAATAGCAACTAAGGCAGATTACACCCAAAATAGAATCAGTTCAAGGTATTATATTAGGGGCAACACCCTGGCTTCAGAATGAAGTGGATGAGAAAGTTCTTGGCCACCTGACAAGACTCCATATGCTACTAAATATGCAAAACGAGATTGTGGGATTTTGTGTCTTGCATCTGTAGGCAGTGGTGATTCAGGAATATTTAGCACTAATGAAGAACATCAGACCAGTTCAGGTCAATTAGCATTTATCTTTCATCCTTCACAGAGCCCTTCTATCATGCCTCATTCAGCATTAAATCTAAGCATGTACTATTAGGAATAAAAATGGAACTCAAATTTCCTATCCTTGGGAAAAATTGGCAGCTAAACACCAGCTTTCTACATTGATTTGTCAGCATCATCAGTGTGTTTACTTTACAGTGGCACGAACTTTTTCTGTTTAAAAAGATATTTCCACATTTTAAATATGATATTTATATGTGATAATATTTAATTCATAAAGCAAGATATTAATCTCTCAAAGTCCCAACCAAGGAAATAAAAGACATAGTCTTAATTTTCTACCCTAATCCCTCAACTAATATTCTAAAATATTATGAGTGTAAAACAGTGTTTTTAAGGTCAGAGTCTATATAATTATTTAAGTTGTTATATTTGTGTCTTATTTTATGAACTTAAACTATTCTTTGTGGAAAAAATTATGTTTAGCATTTTCTAAAAGTAGAAAATCTTTCCTATTTGAGTAGTATGAGTAAAAACCAAAAACTTTTGTGTAACTAAATTATTTTTTATTTCCAAACTCCTTTTTTATGTCTATTTGAATAAAGAATTAAATATTTTATGAAGATACTTTGTTCTTTAGATTCTGTGTAATGTTCTCTTTTCCAGATCTTCGTGTACTTTTCTGAACAAGAAACTCAAATCCCTAGAAACTCGTTAAAGGTATAGTTGCAGTAATTGGATGATTTGATTCATTATTTACTTCATTTACTCATTCTTTACATATTGCTGAGAATTTACTATTAATTTTACAACGTAAGAAATGCTCTTCCTTGCACTGTGTAAGCCAAACCAAAGTGTTAGCTTTTCAGAAAATTTTATAATATAGTTTCAGTTGTATTCTTTGTTGGGACAGTGGAGGGGGTAACTTCTTCAACTCCTTTACTTAGTAGAGGTGTGACTTTGGGTGTGTGGATAACTTACTGAGCCTCAGTTCTCTTACCGAATTGCTGTGAGGATTTACGAGATGACGTATAGGGAAGTACTATTACAGTTTAAAACTAAACTGGAAACTATTATTATTGTTACTGCTATTATTACTAGTTTGTTATACTCAGTCAAAGGTATCAGAATTACTATTGTCACTATTAATGTCACCATGATATGCTCAAAGGTTTTGTGTATTGAAAAAAAAAATTCCTGGTAAGTGTTAAGAGGAAAGAGAAAAGATGGCAGGAGAGTACACAGAATTTATTCTCGTAGTGATCAGTTTTTCCAAGAGATGGTACTAATAGTCTGTTCTTTGTTGTTAATTTCCACATTAATGGTGTGACATGCACATTATTTTAAAGCAAAGAGAAGTATAATTTACATTTTACAATTTAGGTAGCTTATTTTATATTCTTCATGTTTCATGTTCAGTGCCCTTCTTGACAATGACAATATATTTTTCCTCTGGGAATTACATTACATCAGAACATTATGCAATACTGTGGACAATATTGTGCATAATTTGAAGGAGTTAGAATACCAATACTGAATTCAGACCTATTTGTCTTCAACTGTTAAGAAAGCCAAAGTGATACACTGGAAGTCTAGGAGACAGCAATGGTTGTAGGTATGAGGAAAAGCTTCAGTCATTTTTAAAAGATTATACCTTTACATTTGCTAATTCATTAATACACTTCAGTCTTTCATTCTTTTTATCTTGAAAAAAAAAAAAAGTCTACTTATTCTCAACCAGAAGATGTCATTCAAGCTCCTTTTATCATTGAGTTGGGTAGGTTAAAATGATCTGTTCTAACCCACTTTAAAATATGTGTTATTGTCTAGGCCAGAGAATTTTCCCCTCATTATCACCTCATAAAACAACTATGAGAGGAGACTAGACTTTTTACCCTAATGCAGTTGTAATGAAGTGAAAGTTTTCTGGTTTGCTTTGGATTCTTCCTCACAGAATTTTGCAGCCCAAGCCAGAACATACCTTGGCTCCTGTATTAGTGCATTTTTTTTCCCTTCCCCAGAAATTAGAGGTTAGAGACTAGAGAGCTTAAATGAAAACAAAGAATTCTTAAACACTTTGTGGTTAGTCATTTACTATGAAAATTAATGAAAATCACAAAAAGAAAAATCACCGTTGGTTTCAAGAAATCATCATAATACTGAGTGCTGATTAACGTGTCAGAGGGCATGAACGGAAACTCTGTCACCTTCAGTGGGTAGTAGATTCTCAAAATCAGAGAAACCGTGTCCACAAATATGTGTGTAAATTGGTGACGTTTTAGGGAACTAGAAACTACTGAAAAGAGACTTTGAATATTTGTGTTGTAAAATCTACATCTATCTTATTCTAAATAATACTAATTGAAAATCATTACCCCCACTAAAGAATTCTAATTGGCAGTAATGAAATTTTCATTGGTCTTACCCTAGAATCTTATATCAACACCCCAGTCTAAAAAGTCATATGAGTTAATCATAATCTCTACTGAATATTAAGAAAGAGAGGGAATCAACTCTTAAAAAGAGTCATGCTCCTCTACTTCACGGACTAGCAATTTCTGTAGTACGGGTTTTATAAACATGCTCCTTCACTATTCATGGAAAAATTCTAGTTCCTTAATAACTACCACATTATGAGCTGCTGAAGTCTTTCTTAAAAAACCACACAACCGCACACTAATGTAGCATATAAACTATGATTTTTAGAGTTATTTCACAGAACTTGTACAATAGTGAATACACATACTTTTCTAATTTGTGAAATTTAAAGAAATCCTTGGCTGGACAAAATTAGGAACCAGCTTATTCTTTATTTTATCATTTCCATATCAATATTTTGGAAACAAATGGAAAAAGCAAAATGGAACAGTAGCCAAGAAGGGTGGGGTATTTTAACTTCACATTTTCTTGCTTTCTCTGGGAAAAATGCCGTAGACAAATTTTCTTTTTGTCTTCCTGAGTAAACGCCACTTTATCCTGGAAGATCCTTATAAACTCTAAAAGAACTTACGTTGTCTATTTTCCTAACTTAAGTTTAAAAACACATTAAATATCTATTGTGTTTCAATGCTGAATATAGTTTATGAATTAAGACAATGTTAAATTTTTGTGAAGATTTCCAAAGGCTATATATATTTGAATATTGTCCTCTAAGGGAAAAAAAATTACTGTCTATGTGTCAAATTCAATATAATTTCTGAATGAGTGGCAACTTAATATTGGATCAGAATATTCTGCCTAATTTGAAAGGAAGAAAAGTGGATATAAGGAATTCTTCAAGTCTCTGGTATTATAAAGCTTTAGAAAGGAAAAGCACACCCTAATTGATAAAATTGCTCATGGACACAAGCAGAAGGTGTTTGTTACATAATATTTGTGAGTGCTGGGGAATCAGTCTAAATACGTGGGGAAAATAAAGCCGTCCGAGATGCAGGGACTGGCCATGAAATCAAATATCATCGGTTGTATTTGGAGGGCTAGCAGTGGCAGCCTACTGGAGAGTTGAAATATGTAAAATATTATAAAATATGTAAAATCATTATTTTTAATAAATGTGGTTAAATATTGGTAATTTCTTTTTGTTGAACCCTACGTCTACACTTGAGAACTAAAATTCTCATAGGCGATCTCTTCACTGGGTAAAAGAAAAACCAGAGGGAGGACACTTTTAAATGGAATAGCATTAAGAGTGAAACATCTGAGGGGGAGAAAAAGAGCTCTAGCACGATAGTATATTTAAGAAAGAGAAAGGTACCAAGCAACACTGATTTATGAAGATATTTTTGTGGAGGATATTCATCCACCTTAGTGTGGCAGGGGAACAAACCATTACAAAAAAATATTCATGAGCAATTATATTTTTACAGGATAATAATTGATTTCATGATTATTCACTGAGCCATTCGTTTATTCTTTCATTTGCTCAACAGATATTTACTGAGGTTTCTCTGTGTATTAGGAGCAGTGAAAGGTTCTGGAAACAGGATACAATGTTCTATCATATTCTGGGTGGTAACTCACGTTAGGAAACAAAATTATAGTACAGTGTGCAAATGTTGTAGGCAAGTATTAAACTCTCTCCCTCCCTTCCTTGATGGCTTGTAAAGCTCAAAACCCTTCCAGCTGCAATAAAAAGCAACTGATGAATCTTACTCATGATTTTGATTAAATTTTTATACACTAATTCTCTCTTTGCCCAAACTTGCTTACCAATTTATTTTCACTAGTCTATCATTTTGGAATAAGGGAGTAAGCAAACAAACAAAGAAATGAACAAATAAATACTAGGAAATAGCCCTAGTATAAATAGATGTTATTATGCTCTAAGAATCAGTTACTTTTCTCGTCTAAAAGAAACTGTTATTTTGAAAGATGGCCAAATAAAGTAGAAAAAATGCAAAGCTTGAAGTCATAGGGCTGGAATCACACTTGTGAAATGTTGCAAATCGGTTATCCTTCGTGGGGACAGCAGTGGTAGGAGTTGTTATGAATACGAGATGAGGTGATGCCTCACATTGTGGCTGGTACACAGGAGGCCTTCAGTAATGCTTGAATCTGATTCTGTGATGCCTAGATTTACATAATTGTGGGAGGACCTTAAGATTTTCTGCTGTAAGAATCACTATTTGGTGGTCTTACATACTTATGTAGATTGTGATCTACATCTCTATTTCACTCACTGAACTGTTTTCCAGGCATCAAAAGAATTGAAACTACTCCCAAATCTCCAATAACATAACTCATTTCATCTCACCATTAAGACAGTCACTCAGGATCTCTGACAAATGTGCACCCCACAACTGTCTTGGATGTGACCAGGCATGACCTACTCATGGCCCCAATATGAATACCTTCCCACATTAGGAGACTGACTTGCTTCCCCTTAGTCTCAGTCATCATTCCAAATTTTCTGTGTGGAGAACCCAATTACCTTAATTTACTCTAGTTAGAAGATCAACTATCTGATCGATTGATAAAGAAACAAAACTATGTTTAACTTAAGATAATTTATAATAAATGTGTGTGATAACAGTTGGTAGGCAAGTCACTGTTCTAATACTATTCTTATGCCCATGATTATAATTATTTTATTATTGCTTGGATCTAGGGCTAAGTAACATATTGAGCTTTATCATAATTATTTCCCTGCAGACATTCTCCTCAATTGCATCTACCAATAAAAATTCTTACTCTGGGTGAAGTTAGAAAATATTTTATTTGATCTCTCTCATAGATAAGCACCTTCCTGTCTACTTAACCAAACAGAAACAGGGATTGTGTAGGCTTGCATTTTAAAGACTGAGAACTTCTGCTATTGCACTTGCTACCTATTTTTCTTATTCTCTCTAAATATGTTAGTGCCCCTCCTGCTGAAGCTGCAAGTTCTGCTCCCTCAGGTGGCAATGTGTCATGTGAAGGTGGTTTCTTTTTTGGTGGTGGTGTTAATTGTTCCGGTCTGGCTTTAGGATCTGTTCCGATTTTATGTATGATCTTTCCTCTTTCCTTTCAAGCACTTCTGAGGGCAACTTTGGGAGATCTGATTTTTGGCAGGATTAATGTAAATATCATTTACATTGACGGCATTCTTTCCTTTGTCTTTTTCCTATGAGACAGTGCTAGAAGCTGTGTAGCACTCCTCCAACACCTTTATATTTTAGTTTGTTTTTTAAGGAATTTCTAATATATTTCTAAGTTAGCTGTTTAGCATTCAGGTTTTACTAAAAGCAAAATTTTGTCAGAAATTTGTTATAAAGATACATTTTTGTAATTTCCACTAGTCACAAATATTTGCAAAATGGATAACTATTCATTTCTCTTGAATTTGATGTATTATGGTATTGAAACTATTGACTCTGTTTGTTAACACAGGTTAATATTCCTTCTCCTTGCCTCACTTGATTTCCTATCCTATTTTTTTTTCTGCCATATTTTGAAGTCTTTATCCAGTGTTGGGTGGACTCAAATGCACATTTTTTTAAAATCCTGACTCTAGGGTTGTATGTATTTATGGGGAAAAAAAAAAGTATTTAAAATGGTTACACTCTAAATTCATACTAACCAATCATAATTAGATTCTAAAAGCTACTCTGTAATCTTTTACTCCTATTTTGCACATCAGCTGTTTCAATCATCTTGCCTTAACATATACAGTTGGTGCTCTGTATACATGAGTTCTGCATCCACAGATTCAACCAACCGTGGATCAAAAATATTTGAGAAAAAAAAAGTTTCAAGACAGTTACAAAAAACAAAACTTGATTTTGCTGTGGACAAACTATTTACATAGCATTTATATTGTATTAGGTATTATAAGTGGAGATGATTTAAATAATAGGGGAGATTATATGCAAATACTCTGCTCCATTTTATATAAGGAACTTGAGCATCCTCAGATTTCAGTGTCTGTGGGGCATCCTGGACCCAAGTCCCTGCAGTTACTGAGGGACTATATAGTGTTTCATATACCTCTGAGCAGATACCTTCAACACCTAATGTACTGAAAATTTGGATAAGACTCTTTTCCCTATTATTCCCTGTTATTCCAATTCTTCTTGTATGTAATAGCCATTATTTTTGTTCTTTTTCCTCCAATATTGAAGAAAGGAAAAAAACACTTATTTTCAAGACAAGGGCTTCTATTTGTGGGATATTGATGCCATATTTTTTAGAGTCCTTCAAAATTATCCCCCTTGTCTATCATATGTATTTATTCTACCCAAATTTTTTCCATCATTCTTCAAATATTTCAAATTTTCCTCATGCTAACACTTCCTATACCATGATTCACCCTTAATCTATCCCCCACTGTCTAATTTTCTGAATTCCTATCAGCATTATTTAACATGTTTTAAACTTTCTCCTTTCAGTTACTCCTCTCGCTTGCTGCAGATCTGCAATCTCTGTGTATATTTCTAACTCTGATCTTTTTCTTTCACTTTCCCTCCCATCTTTGCCTCACTTTTGCACATTTTGATTTGGCAATTTCAAACAGTAGTCACCATTTCAACTTTCACTTCTGTACAAAAGACTGTGAAAACTTTGTCTCTAAGTGTGCCTTACTCCTAACTCTGTGTTTTGACTGCATTATGAAATGTTGCTCATGGGGAATCTGGAGAACTTTCAAGCTCTACGTGTCTCTCCTTCAAAACTGTCCTTCTTCCTTGTTTCCAGTCCTCAGGCATGACAACTCCCATTCTTTCCTTACACAGTTAATTCCTTGAAACCATTGGTTCTGCTTTTACAATATCTTTGCATCTATTTCTCAGTTTTTCATTAGTATAAGTTAAGTCCTTATTATTACTTGTAGATAATATTATACCTATTCTTAAAGTAAAACCTTAAATTATATACTAAAAATAAGTAAGGTGAAAAAAGATGGGATTAAAAATAATTTAAGCAAAAGGTCATTGTTTCAATTGGGTATGTTTTACTTCATCCCTAAACTTCAAATTGCTGTCTCTCTCATTATTTCAGAAAAATGTGAAAACAAAAATGTTTTCCCATATAAAACCCAGATCAGTTACCTAAGTACAATCACAATGACTTTTTTTTTTTTTTTTTTTTTTTTTTTTTAGTGCCAGACAACACAAAGCCTTCTAAATAAACATTTTTCAGTGTTTGTCTCCCAAGGAAAATTCCTTCCAAAAACTTAATTTTTTCTATAAAAGTTGACAAAAATGGGTGTCCTAGCTCTTAGTCTCTTCCTATTTCTCTCTCTTTCCCTTCATTCAGAGTTTAAAAGAAAGTATATGTATTTTTAGTAAATTGCACTTTATAGTGAGAGAAGAAAGACTGAATTTTGAGAGAAGGCATATGGAAGGTTTTCCTGAAACAGCAGAATGGAGAAGTCTCAAAACTCCTCTACACCCTCAACTTTCACATCTGTGTCCCACTAGAGTTCTGTGTCTGAGTGCTGTGTCTCAAAATGTAAGACTTTTAGAGGAGGAGAAATTGCTGAAGTTCATCTGCTCAAGAAGGCTAAGAATTCTGAACCTGAGAGGTAAAAGCAGAAGTAGAACAGGAGGCAGTGAGAGTAAAATAATCATCTCACGTTGAAAAGATGTCACGCACATGTCCCAGCATAAGTACTGAGGGAAGAGCCCATATAAGTGAAGAGCCACGGCCATGATACTGAGCACTGAATTCCTCCTGAGATGTCCCATGATAGATTAACTTAAGAGTGTGAATTGCAGTAAAGAGTCAGAGACAAAGTTTCTTTGTTTGATCAATAATGGAGGGGAAAAAAACTAGCTATGAGAATGCTCATTAGCAGAGAAATTCTATTACTAATGAGTCTTTCCTCAGGACTTTTTTTTTTTTTTTACCAAGAATTCAAACATGGAAGGTATCCAATCAACAGAATTGTTCCAAAATGATAGTTAAATGGTCATCCTCTTCAAAGAAAAACAAAACATTTTCTGTATTTTTTTAAGCCTAATAGTGGTATGATCTGTTAGGCTTCCACTATTGGTAGGGGATGTTAGAGAAGGCCAGACCAAACAATGTCTGTGTCTCAAATCTTTGGTCTATTTGTGTATGTCTCTCCCTCCCTGGAGAGGGAGAATGCCTTAATAACTTATTTATTCTTGTGTGTCACCCAGTGTCTCGTGCAATGTCTTGGATAATAAATGTGCTCATACTAAATTATTTAACCTAAATATTTGATGCTTTCAAAAATTTTTAAATGCACTTTATTCATAGCAGTTGCTACAGAAATAAAATTCAAAATACAAATTCTTGAAATATTGCAAACATCTTCAAAATCTCAGTTACTATGACTATATTTCTGCGTCACTGAGTGTAGTGTTGAAACTTTAGGTAGGAACACTTGGGAGTGGGTTAGTAAATTTTACTTGGCACTTTGTTGCTGAAGTTGTCTGAAAACACATGACGAAATTGCCCTACTTTGGTATAACCAACAAGTTCTTTAAAATGTATGTTAGAAAAATTCATAAAGTAAGCCAAACTCAGACAGATATAGCTCATCACTATTAGTTTATAAAATACTAGCTTTTGATAGGTAGAGTATATAAAAATCTAGTAAATATAAGTGAAGTGAATTTCTAGTGTCCTAGGTTTAATATGACTAAAAATAACTGTTTTATTCTATGTAAATTCATTAACTTCCAAAAACTTTAGACTTTTCAGTTTTCTGAATTTGGATCTGACTGTGTCATTTCAATTACTGCATTTTTTTTTGTTGATATTATTATTTTGTCTTCATTTGTTGTTGGGTTTATTCAATCATTTATTCAACATGTATTTACTGATCGTATTTATAGGGCACATCATGTGTTACTGAATTTACAAAGTTGAAATTCTCTGCCCTTACCTATTTCAGTTCAGACTAGAGTCAGACATGCAAACATTTACAATATTATGTGTCAGCTGCTTTAGTGGAGGATGGCAGGACCCACTGAGCAAGCAGATGTCTGTGCCAGGCTGCTTAAGGCTGGGGATGTATCATAGAGGAATACACACTTGAGTTGAAACTCACCTAATGAGTAGAATTTAAAGAAACTTATTCCAGGCAAGGTATCACAAGGAAGAGTTATCCAGGTGAAGTTCTACATAAGGGCTCCCAGCCAAGGAGGGAGGGAAAAAAAACTAGGCTGAAATATGGCTGTCTGTCCATCTGCAAGGCCATCTTCCCTGCAGCACAGCTATCTCAATCAAATAGAGAGGTCCTTTTACTAATTCATTTGTTCAGAGCAAATGCCTTATTGTAATCCATCTGCCCAGAGGGGGCATTTTAAAATAATGTGTATGAAAGCAACCTTTGTGCTATCAGAAGCTCTGGCCAGCTCTGCCAGAACATGAAAGGGCAGAGAGGCAGCAGAAACTGGTAGTTTGATGAGTGAGGAATAGTGAGAGACAGAAGAGCAATAAATGATTTGAAATGTGGCCAAGAAGTTAAGGAATATTGGAATTAAAAAATATTCATTGAATCTTGCAAAACGGTTGTTATTGATGAACATGATTACTATAGCAGGTACAGTGGCATGGTGAGGGGTAGCGCATAGTGAAGTGGTGGCAGTGAGGAATTAAGAGACAGTAAATACAGAGAGAAAGAGAGAGAGAGAGAGCGTGCACTTCAGGGAACAGGCTCAGTGAATACTTACGTTCAGATACACGTGTCTACCAATCACCCAACTCAAGACAGAAAATTTCCAACACCTCGGAAGTCTCCCTTGTGTCTTTGTTTGATCATAACCTCTCATCTCAAGAAGAAAGTCTCTATACTGATTTTTATCATGGTAGATTATATTTGCCTATTTTTCAACCTCATCCAAATAAGATCTTGTAAAACATACTATTTTGTGTCTAGCTTTTTTCTCTCAAATGTTGAGCGCAAAATTCATCCATGTTGTTGAGTGTGGCTATAATTTACTATTTTGCATTTCATTATATTCCACTGTATGAATATACTCAAAAATTTACAATCACTTTTTTTTAGTCATATTGGTGGAAAGTTGTTCATTGTTAAAGTTGCTGTTTCCCAATTATTATAACCATTGCTGCTATTAACATCCTTGTGTATATCTTTTGGGAACTGTGTACTCTTTTCTCTCCAGTATATATCTAAGAATGAAATCATTACATCATAATGTAGGCATACATTTAGCTTTAGTAGGAAAACACAAAGGTTTCCAAAGTTGTACTAATTTACACTCCATCAGCAAAATGTGAGAGTTGCTCTGTATCTTTGCCAACATTTGTGTTTTCCATCTTTTTCATTTTAGCCAGCGTGGCAATTGTGTCTCTATTTCTTTGTGACAGTATGTTGGTGCATCTGTTTCTTCATTGCCCATGTTTATTTCTTTGTCTTTTTGTCTGTTCTTGCATTAATCCAATACTGTGTTAATTGCTGTAACTTTATAGTAACTCCTCAAGTCAAGTAGCATAGTCTTCCTTTACTGATGCTTTTTCAATATTGTATTAGCTATACTTGGCCTTCTGCTTTCCTATACAAATAACAGGACCACTTGTCAGTCTGCACATATAACTTGAATAAACTGGGAGGGAGTTGTATAGAGTTTTTAGAACAGCTCAGATATTTTAAGAGTAGTAAATGTTCCTAATATATCATTTTTATCATTTTTCATTTATTGCTTTTTTGGATTATTAAAATGCTTTAATTCCATTTTTTCTCATTTATCAGTTTTTTTAAAAGACATTTGCTTAGTATAGCTAAGCAGATAAATGTGTTTTATATACTTGAAAAGAATAAATATTCTTCCACTGTTGGACACAGTATTTGATATATGATAATTAGTTCAAATCAGTTGTGTTGCTCAAATCAACTTTAATCTTGCTATTTTTTTCTGCTGTTCTTTCACAATTATTGACATTAGTGTTTTTAATTCTCTATGTAGGATTGTAGATTTATTTAAGTCTACTTTTGATACTATAAATTTCTGCTTTATAAATTTTATCATTGTGTCAGGTGTATGTAAATTTGGGATTACTCTTTCTGTTGAATTGACCTTTCTTAAAATCAAATGTCTCTCTTTGTATCTTACAAAATTTTTGCTTTAAAAACCACTTTTTCTACAGTTAACACAGCTGCCCTAGCTTTCTTCTGTTAGTGTTTTCATGTTTAATATTTTTCTTAAATCTTAATTTTCTCTTATCTTTAACATATGTTTCTTATCAACAGCATGTATTTGGATTTTCTTTTTTTTATTCAGACTGACAATCTTTGGTGTTTAACTGAATTATTTATTCAGTTTACATTTCATGTAAATACTAACAGTAATTAAAAAATTATTTTTGCTTGTTTTCCTTTCCTCCTATTGTTATTTTGTTCCATCATTTCTCCTTTATTTACTTCTTTAGGATTATTCAAATTTTTTTATTTCATTTTTCTCTTTTACTAGTTGGTTAGTTGAAATTTTATTAAAGAATATTTTAGTAGTTATTAGATGAATTGCAACATGCATGTTGTAGCATGTGAATACTTCATTTCTATTTATTGCCAAATGATGTTTCATTTCTGGGTTTCATCTTTTGCAGTTCCCTTCTCTGTAGGATTTTTTCCCTCAAGTACTAGCTACTTGGGCGGCCCCTAACTCTAGTCACTTTATGCTCAGCCCAGAGTCTGCCTCTTTTCAAAGGAAATTTTATTCTCGTGTAACAAGTAGTGGTGAATCACCCTTGGTAAAAAGCAGGCGTTAGTGTAAAACTCCATTTTGTGCGCCCTCTTCCTTCTAGAATTATGGCTCCTCAGATCCTCTTTGCATTGGTTTTCCATAATGCTTCTAAGCAGTTTTGTTGTGTATTTTGTTCCACTTTTGTTGTTGTATCTGGTGGAAAATTAGTCTGATACAAATAACACCATTAAGGCTGGAATTGGAAGTTAATCTACTCTTTCTATAAGCCTGACTCAAAAGCAGAGGTATACGAATACAGCTAGAGAGGAGAGTGAGTTGGAATGGGTGTAAAAGTGGAAGACGTATCAGCATGCTTGAGTACTAAAGGATTCAGTGGAAAGTGAAAAGTCGAGGACTCAGGAATCAAGAGCTCATGTGAATAAATTAGCATTGCATTAGAGGAAAAGCTTTGTATAAGAAGAATTCCTGAGATGGGTGCCAGTGCTAATAGATGTACAAATGGGAAGGGCAGAAAACTGAGGTAGTTCATGTAACCTCCATTTTCTATGTGAAGTAAAAATAAAAGTCATTGTTTTGAGTAAGAGAGGAGGAGTGGTAGACGAAGGAAGTCTCAGAATAGGAATGAAGCTTTAGAATACACGCTGGGATGATTACAGAGGAAGCTGGCCAGAGAAATTTAGCAGGATTTCTGAGCTGTTTTGAAGGGCAAGCCAAACATTATGCCACAAGTTAAAATATCTTTTATCTCCACAGATCAAATTTAAGTGGAAGCTCTTGGACCACAGAGCTTTTACCTTTGTCATCCCATCTTGAACTTGGGCTATGGTCATATGGGAATTTATGTTGAGAACTTTGTGCATGGGGACGCATCAGTTCTAATTCCTGAGAGTCACTGCTGGAAGTCCTGTGAGTTAGCTGGAGGATATAGCTGGAAGTTAGAGAGAGCAGTGACCAATTTTAGTGTCCCACTTGGGCCATATAACTTCACGATATCAATTCCTTGTAAAGGACCACATTTGATTTCATCTCAGTACATCATCCTTCAGGGAAGGATGTTATACACTAACACATTAACTCATTGGAGTGACTCTTTCTTCATACCACCCCATCTATACTATGTCACCAAGAGCCCAGCCAGTTCTTTGCTGATCTGACTCCTTTACGTTTAAGTCAGAAGTAGAAGATTAAATCTGATCATTAAAGCATTTTTCTAATTATCACGAGCTCAATGACTTTATGTTGCTTATGGAGGTGACATTTAGAAATAGTAAGAATCAAAATATCATGGTGGCAAGGTCTTACTGACCAATACTATGCTATTCTTGTCTTATTTACTAAGTGCTGAACTAAACACTAACTCAATGTGATTCTTTCTTTACACATGATGAGTCAGTCACAGATGTTGGTGCACAGCAGAAGGACAAAGTACATCAAAACCCCATGGCTTAAAGCAACGATCATCTAATATTTCTCACATGTCTGTGGGCCAGCTGGGGTTCAGCTGCTCTGAGCTGTGTCCACCTGGACAGTTTTGTTCTGCATCTTCCTGTGGTCAACAGTGTAGCAAGGGCATATTCTTCTTGGGGCAATGATAGTGGTGCAAGAAAGCAAGCAGAAATGCGTGAGACCTCTCATGGCCCAGGCATGAAACTAGCAAACAGTCACTTGTGCCTATTTATTATTGGCCAAAATAAGTCACATATCCAAGCTCAAAGTCAAGGCATAGAAATGTATACTTCATCTATGATGAGATCATGGCCAAACGATTTGTGAATGGAGGAGTGAAAACTGGGGCCGATTATGCAAACTACCACACATACCAGTGTACTCTCCTTACCTTCCCTGCCAATTTCTCATACAAGGCTCAGGAAGGAGCCTTCTTAGAAGTGACTCATTTGATCTGTGCATGGAGAATCAAAGTGAACAGGCTTGGTTTGTTTTGTTTTCTGGGTTCTTTAAGTGGACAATCTGGAGCAGAAGGGCTTTTCTAACAGAGTGGTATTATGACTCATGTTCCTTTGAACTAAACCTATATGACTTTATATCTTGGACTAAAGTAAGAAACAATATAGAAGAATGATTAAAGAGAATGAACTTTGCAATTAGAAAGACCTGGAGTACAAATCCAGGCTTCACCACTTTTCAACTGTCGACTTTGCATATTTGCCTTTGTTAAGTTGTCCTCATTTTGAAATGAGAATATCAGTAGTGCTTACCTCTTGTTGAAGCAAATTCAATAACACATACATGCCTGGCACAGAGTCAATGATCAAGAATGATAGTTATTAAGATATCCATAGAAGCTGTCACAAAATGTGGAGGAGATACCAGAGTAGTGAAGAAAGAAATTACTCTTGCAATGAGAATGAGAATGTCTTCAAAGAGGTAATGGCATTTGAGATGGTTGTTGAAGGCTTTTGCTAGCCAGTGAAGTCATTTAAAGGTAATTGAGAGATTAATCATTGTTAGATTAAATGTGAACAGAAGTGAATAAACTTATGATAGCAGAAGACATGAATTTCTAAACTTTTCAGGAATTTTTACATGTCCTGTGCTTCTGCTCATGAAGTATGCTGTGTATAACCTTATCACTCTATCCAGTGCCTGTGCGACATCCATATTTTCATTTTCTCTTAAAACCATGCTCTATAAAGTAAGTTAAGGCTAAGAGGAGCATGAGATTAGGGTCCTGGGTAACTAGCAAAGCTGATAAAATGTTCAGTCACTAGACACTAAAATGCAGCTGTAAATAGCACTCATTAAATTAAACTACAGAGTAGTTTTCCTCAAATGCTATTGCCCTATAGGTTTATAGGAAATTATATATAGCATATAGATAAGCACATTATTATTATTTTTTTTTTGGCTGAAGAAATAATGATTTAAACTACAAAAATGTTAAGCTACAATAAAAGGCCACTTTCAACTTTGCCATTTAGAGGCTAACTTATTGTTCATAACTCTTATAATTGAAGCCTTATTATATTATCCTGCTGCACAGCGTGATTTCCTGTTATTTGTCTAATGTTTTTTAAAGAACAGTAATTTAATAACTATAGTGATATTCATCCTCGGCTTCCAACAAATGTGCTATTTCATGAATCCTATTTATAAAACACAGTTGTAGTCAATGTATATTCCAGGCTAGCCATTAGGTGACTTTGAAAACAATGCAAAGCTGAAAAAATAATCCCAAGGCCCTGTGATGTTACTTTTAAAAAGAAAGGAACTTTAAATTTTAGGGCATTGCAGTTTTATTTCTCTTGAAAGCACTCTCAGTTTATATTTGCTCCTAAGAAAATTGATTTTATTCCTTTCTCATAGAAAAGTCTGAACTGTGTATTTCAGTTCCAGGGAAACATTGTTAAGTTTTATTATCTACACAACACACAAATATCCTAGCACTGTATTGCTCAACCCAAAACAAAAACTCTGAAACTATACGTAACATATGTTCTGTTTTGTTTTCATATTATTAAAAATATAGATCAAATATAATTTTTGTAGAAAGGTTTGAAATATTTACCCTTCTAGTTCAGATTTTGCAATGAAATGGATGCATTTAAATAACTGTTTAACTTACTTAGTAGGGAATGGATGAGAAAAGACACAAGATAATTGTTTTACGTAACCATTTCTTTAATTGTGTGTACACTCTAAATATGAAGCTCTAAGATGATAGCTAAGATAAGTGGATATCAGAAGCCTAAAATGATACAATATTTACATATTTTTAAAATGCCCCTTTTAATCTTAGAAAGCAAAAGTTCAGATTTAAGGTGTGTTTCGTTCAATCACTTAATAACATTCTGAATAAACCTCACAACTGAGACAGTCTGTTTAACCACAGGACTTTCCTTTCCCCAAGCTCTCCACCTCTTAACTTTTACACTTACTTTACCATATGTAATTATTGAAACAAATAATCTGTTGACAAAAACTAGAATGGAATGCCTTTGGTTAGCAGTCAAAATATGATATAAGATTTCAGAGGAAAGAGGTTTTTATGTGGGCAACACCATGTTGGGATAAGACTAGATCTTCTTGAGAATTAAAGCAAACATGATTTCTCTTAACCTATATTTTACTTTTACTTTTAAATGTAGGTTTTGCTCCAAAATAGTACTTTCCAATTTTTTTAGGTAGAAATCTATATCTGGATGTTTCTAAATACATTAAGTAAATCCTTTAATGCCATGTTGTTATTTTGGAAATTTTAAATAAAGTATAAAAAATTTTATTCAAATGGTTATCTACCCTAAAGCCAAGGAAAAATTGTATTTTTAAACTCTGCCATAATTTATTTTTCAAAGGATTAGAATTTAGGCATTTCTTTGTCATAACATTTTATTTTGGAATGGTTTCACAATTCTAGTCAATTTAATCATACTTTCAATGGGTCTCAGGAAAAAATTCATGACACTTAGCTGAACCAAGTTAAAATTTTTGAGTTCACATTTTGGGTCTTACTTTCACTTGAAAGCCATTTTATTTTGTGGAATTCTAATATGGTGGCTACAACTTCAAATCTTTTAAGATATATTTTCTTTGTTTTATATTGGATGACTGAAGTCTTTAATTTGCTTTGTTTAGTTTTTGTAAATTCTATATGCAAACTCTTTAAAGTTCCATTATTCTATCATGTGAACTCATAACTAGATGGCTGGGAGCTCTCATTCAGATCATTGCTGTAAACATGAATGACATTTGGCTCTGTTGCAAGCATACTCTCCCTTCCTAATGAACACTTGTTCCCTGATCACCTTTGAAGTGACGAGCATTAGCTGGAGTTGTGGTTTCTGTGGCCTTCACTTGCTGGTAGTGACCAACAGCAGAACCAAAATCAATCTCTGTCAGGCTTGTAATTGAGCACTTCCCTAATTTATGAGACAGTTTTCCCATTAACAACAAAATCTTGAGAATTAAATAAAAACAGACCTTCACAAGTGCTGCTGCATAGGTGAATGAGGGATAAACATTGATAAATGCGCATGCCTTGTGCAAGCCTGACTTTGAAAAATTCTGTGTCAGAGTTTTAGGTCACATTTTGACAACAATTAGGAACACTGAAATAAATAGTTGGCAATTCTTCTTTGTTATGACAGGGGATGTAAAGCCATCTTTACCAAGAAAAAGCCCATTTCATGAATATGAATTGTATTACTGCTCAGCCATCTTGCTGTGACAGAGAATCTGTGGGCACTTCTATTATAAACCAGAGTAGACTCCTTTCGAAGATTTGAAAAATTTGGTTAAGCTGTTTTCACTTGATATGTAAAATTCCTGTGACACTGCAATTCTATCCTTCATATAGAACTCGCACTTAAAAAAGTTAAATGTCCAGTTGAAGTCTATTTTTAGAATGAAAAAATAGTATTTTGCAAAATGTTCTGACAAAGTCTAAAGGACTGAAAACTGCTGGCTAAATGCTAAGTCTTTAAATTTTATTGTAATTTTATCTAATTAGAAACTTCAGAGAGTCTCCTATTGGTAGCATGAATTAATTTTTAATTTTTAAAATTATATGTATCTGTATATCTAAATTGATCTAAAGAATAGAGTCTGTAACAAGAAGGAGTGATATTTCACAGACTGGAATGAATCAATATGGATACAAAACTACCAGCCTGTCTAGTCAGAAATTTGAACAAGTCCCAGCTGAAACTACTGGTTGATTATTTGAACTGAGTTTGTCAATCCATTTAAAAACTGACTAGTAAACCTGCATCTCATAGAGTCATTGCATTTATCTTTACCCAGGATTTCTCTGGAGGAAACCAATGAGAGCAAAAAAAACAAAAACAAACAAACAAAAAAACAAAATAAAAATGAAAGGAAGCTTTTAAAAAATATACTCAAGAATAAAATCATTGAGAAGTCTAGAATTTGAAATATGGCATACATAACCTTTAAAGTTAGAACCAGTACCAAGTATGTACACGTATGTATGTATATATATCCGTATATACCCATTCACACATAGCATGTTGTACTAATTTAAGTCACCTAGCTCAAAGTACTGTCATAAACACCTTATAAAATCATACAGCACAACATCTGGGTATTCCAGGTTGGTGAAGGTGCAAGCTTAGGGAGAATGGTTCTTCTATACACAATGATTTAGGACCTTTGAACACCTCCCATCTTATGGTTCCAGCACCCACTAGGGCCATGTTATGTAGTCTAAAGAAGAGCAAAGAGAGCAGGGAGGTAGACTCACATCTCAAAGGCCATTCCCAAGGAATGGCACTCATCCTTTCCTTTCACATTCTGTTGACTGGACAGTCGCAGCCAACCACAAATCTAGCCCTGAAATCAACTAGAGGAAAATATGGGTTTATCCTGCTGTAGTTACACAATGACTAAAAATTCCAGTTTAAATTTCTATCTCACCCCTCTGAAGTAAAGAATATAGTAACTTCCTATAAATGGAATGCAGCAATAATGGAGCAAAGAGGTACTCACAGCCTCTAAAATTTATATTGTGAAGAACGTGAAAGTACCTACACTTTACATGTAACAAAGCCACTCAGATTCTAATTACTTTTTGCTCCTTGTGTTGTTCTGATGTCTGTTACTTGGTTTCCTAGTCTATCATGAATGAAATGAATGAGGATGAGAGAAAAATAGATGTTACCATAGACAAGGACACACAAAACAGCCTCCTATGCAGGGAAGACTGTAAGACAGGTAAATAAATACATAGACAAATCAGTTGATCAATCCATTAATCATGGCAGTTGAGGCTGTTTGGTATATGGTCAAGCTATCTACTTATGTTTCAAAACATAGATCCAAAATATAATCATCCTCTGTCACCTGTGGGGGATGTTCCAAGACCCCCAGTGGACACCTGAAACCGCAGGTAGTACTGAACTGTGTATATCCTATAATTTTTTCTGTACATAATCTACCTATAATAAAGCTCAATTTATAAATTAGTCACAGTAAGAGATCAGTAACAACAATAAAATAGAACAATCATAATAATATACTGTCATAAAAGTTATGTGACTGTGGTCTCTGTCTCTCAGAATATCTTACTGTACAAATGTAATGCCTTTTCTATCTTAACAAGGTACTTACCACCCACCGTGGCTGTGATTTTTGCAGTTTGGGGTGCAACAGCAAAACTAGTACAGAGTTCTTTTCCTTGGTTCACAATTTCATGAATGGAGGATTCAGTCTTACTGTAGATCTTAGCAATCGGAGCGTACAATTCTTTACCTTTTCTTCCTAAGTCGAGAACTTTCACCTTTTTATTTAAAGGAAGCACATTATGACTTCTCTTGGGTATATGTGCATTGCCAGCATCACTACTCTTGCGTTTGGGTGCTGTTATTAAGTAAAATAAGGGTTCCTGGAAAACTAGCACTGCAATACCTCTTCAGTCAATCTGATGACCTAGAAGGCTAAGCGACTAATGGGCAGGGATGTGCTGGACAAAGGGAAGATTCACGTTCAAGGTGGGAAAGAGCCAGAGGGCATGAGTTTTCAGCCTGCTACTCAGAACTAAGTACAATTTAAAACTTATGAATTGTTTATTTTGAAAATTTTCCATTTATTATTTTTGCATTGTGGTTGACTGTGGGTACCTGAAACTGGGGAAAGTGAAACCACAGATAAAGGAGACATTACTGGAACATCCTTTATAAAGCTTTTCTTGACTCTATTTGCTAGAATTATCACCATCTCCTCTGGGCTTTAAATCTCTAAATATTTTTTGCTTACCTCCACTATGGCATTTTTAACATTTTCCCTTTTACTAACTTGCAAGCTTTTGTAGATAAGGGATTTTTAAAAATCTTTCCCTATTCTGTACTTGGCACAGTGCTTGCCATAAAAATAGGTGAAATGGATGAAACAAATCCCATTTCAATAATATCAGGTGAAATCTTGTATTACGGTAGGAGGAAGGATAGTAACTGATGTGTAATTTGATTTAGAAGTAAATGTTCAGGTTATAACTTCATTTTCTTTAGAGAAGTAAATTTTAGATCATCAGAAAAGCTAATCCATCTATGTATATATTGCACATTATATATTTTATATATAAATTAAAAATCATATATAATATTACGCATGCTATCAATTTCTCATACTGCCGTTAAGTATCAAAACGCCAAAGCCAAAGTGTCTATTATGTGAATTTCATTTTACCATGGCTTAATTAGAGTTTGCCTAGCATAAATACAGATGTGGAAAATTCAAAGATCATGAGATAACCATTCTACAGATTTCACTTTGAATCTTTAGCACCATCTTCCATCATGTCTAAGAATGATCAGAGAACACACATGTAATCTAGCAGGGAAGTATTGGTATGTTCTAGAATTCATACTGAGTTCATAGCTCCTAGGTCACACTGCCTCAGTGAAGTGTCCATTTATAGGACATTACTGTTTAATGTCTCAGATGCACATCCATAAATTGAGTGAGTCATCTATGACTAGATCACCTAACTCCAAATTAACCATGATGTTTCAGAGATAAGACAATTTCATATTTTTACATATATGAAAATACAAAAAGAACTTCTACCAGTCAGTTGTTCAAAATCTGTATATCTTAAATTTTGCAAAATGAGCAAAATTGTCCTACATAGGCCACATTTCTTTCTTTATATACTATGCTATAATATTTAGAAAGAGATGTCAATTATGAATATTTCAGTAAAAGATCATAGATGGGAACTTTTCTATTCAATGTACATTATTTCTGTCAAATCTCTATCTGTTTAGCAGATAAATGTATTTACTTAATCTTTGGAGCCTGGGAGTCATCATACTTTTTGTAGATGAAAACATAATCATACATGCTATTTATAAAATATTTAAAATTATAAAAGCCACCTCTCTTGATACCACAACTGAACTGTGTGTCAAATTAGTTGCTAAGTCAAAGATCCCTAAGAACAGAAAATATCATTTGTTTTCCGGAAAATGTCAAAAGTGTGACAAGGATAAAGACTTCAGTTTTATTAACTTTTAAGGGCAGGAATACGTGAATCTTGGATGACACAAAGCCAGTATTTTTTTTTCCCCTTTAAATAAATTAAAACTGCTAAGATATAAGCTCCCTGAAAAATGGGGGTTATAATAGAAGTAGAAACTGACCCTTTGCTATAGTGGCACTACCGGATGCCGTTATAATAAGCTCCCCTAGATGCCATGGTGTAAATGTATTAGCTGTGCTAAGAGACCCACTCCTGCTATAATTATGTTAGGAACCAATAAGACAGCTCAGAAATCAATATGCTAAGACAGATAGAGTAAAAGACCATGGCCAGCCCACTGGGAATAGATCAGTCTGGCATGTTCCTAGCTGAGCCATGAAGAGGGGGATATCTGTGCTGTTGTAGAAAGCCATTAATTGTAAATTTTCCTGAACAAGGAACTTGAAGGGAAAGCTTAGACCGCGTTGTTCATACCACTCAATGAAAACTGCAACTCTTATTGATCAAGAGTTAAGCTTTTTATTCTTCTTTCGAAATCCAGCAGTGCAAAAATCTAAATGTTCAGAGGGATTTTTGAAGCTTTACCCATGGTGCATCTAATAATACTCTTTCTTTGGTTATTAATTTGTTTTAATATTTTTAAAACTTCTAGACTAGATCGATAAAATCGCATTTAGACAATGGCCCCACATATGGACAAGTTTACTAGTGTGATATCAGTTATCTAATCAATTAACTTTCAAATGTCATGGAAGTGAAGAGGGACATTCTCTGCACTATTTTCTACAAGTTGGCAATCACCTAACTATTAGATCTTACTAAGTGTAATGCTAATGAGGAGGAAGAGCTGCTGCAAATTATTTTAACTATATCAAATTGAATTTTCTTAATACTGTTAGCCTAATTTGAGTAATTTGCTTAATAGACATAAGCAGTGTAATTTAGTAGTTTTACTAAGAAAGAAAAAGAAAGAAAAAAAGAAAGGAAGAAAAAGAAAGAAAGAAAATAAAATAAAGAAAAGAAAAAGAATGAGGAAGGAAGAAAGGAGCAAAGAAAGGAAGGAAGGAAGAAAGAAATGAGAAGAAAACAAAAGGGCAACCTTTTGTGGTTACAGTTTGGCACATCTGCTCATGTCCAATCAAGCTTTCAAACACAGGGTAGTAAACAAAAGCAGCGATCAAGCAAGGACAAAGTCAGAGACGTAAGTGGTTTGAATGAGTGTGCAATTTCTGCCCATATGACCATCCTGACACAATTGCTCTAATTTTCTTTCCAGAAATGACTGATAAAAGATTTAGGTAATTGCTATGGAGACAGATTTCCTTCCATCACGGGGTATCTTGAATAATGCAGCCTCAGGGTCATAAGATGGAGTGTCAGTTTCTGCAGAGTCCTAAATTAATACTTGTCCCTGCTTTAGCTACACTTCCTGTACATCTAATGAAGTGAATGTAATTTATTTTGACAATGTATTGAAAATCACTTGATCAAATGACTATTCCATAATGAACACAAAAGGCAGTAAAGGCTTGGAAACAATAAACTTCAAAAATAACATAAACATACATCAGTTTCTCAAAGCATGCTTTTTTTCCCTAAAAAGTGCATATGGAGTCTGAATAAATATGAAATAAAATAGTTTCAAAAAAGCATAATAATTCATGCAAATGTAAAAAAAAAACAACGTGTTTTTTGCTCTGATGCCTGAGATTGACCTGTCTCCATTCAGCACGTGACCTTGTCCCCTCTAATCAAACTTAATTTATCTGGCTGATCTTTGCATTTCTAACTATTAGGTAGCACACAGAAAGAAGACCAGAGAGCAGCAAACAAGCTGGTACTCAGAAGGAAATTCTGAACATATTGTAGATCAAAACTGCCAGAAATTTTATCTTCATTCATGAACAGTCAATTTACAGGAGAATCTTAAACGCCTCCACTAAAACATCATAACATCAGAAAGACTGCAGTTCTGAGGTCTCCTGAATGTTATGACATTTTCAATAGTTAATGAAATCAGCTGTGTGCTAATAAAAACTCCATAGACTGACATCATAAATGATCTGCAGGCTATATAATTTGTCCAAAGATAGACATGTAAGATTAACATACAAGATAGTTTCTTTCTCAACATGAAAATTTTTCTTAGGTCTTGTAACAGGGTTTTCCTTTTTCCACTGGTGGAAAACAGTACCTAAGATTTGAAAAAGTTCAAACGCTTGAATTACACATATGTTTGATTGTACCAAGAACCAATTTAGTAAATTTGCATGATTTTCTTTCTTCAGAAAACTAGCAGAACACCTTGGAAACTGCCAAAAGTAGTGTGATTGAACTATGTAGCTTGCACTAAAAAGAAGTACACTTGGTACCATCTTGGCAAGCGGGCCAAAGCAAGGCGAGTGTCTGTACAGTGGCCCCGTGAAAGTACAATGTAGTGTTTAAATACAGCCAGGCAGAAGCCAGTGGATAATGCTCAGTAATGGGTTAATCAATACTTATTATGGTTTTATTGGTTCACTAAAGAGAGAACAGAATCTAGTGAGCACAGAGTCGAAAAAATCACTGCATCTGATCTAGATAACATCTACTCTCCCTAAGGGATTTCCCTATTCAAGAATCCAATTTACCATGCCTGATTGACAAGGATTGGATCCTAGGGAATCACATAACTCTTTTTAGGACCCAATAAAATCCTAATGGATTTGTCTGACTGGCCAGGAGACTTCTAGTTTTACTAAACTGAGGTGGTTTGCTGCAATTAGCCTTTATTCCACTTGCAGTTGAAAAACTAGGCTATTAGGAGTCATCCCCCCTCTGTAAATGCTGGTGTCATGCTGGGATGTGCCCGCTGGAAGGAGGCACTGTGTTGTATAAAAGAAGGCCCTTATGATAAATTGTAAACATTTGAAAGCTTCTGAAAAATGGTAATCAAAACAGGCTTCAAATGAAAAAGGGGAAACTTCCAACTAAATTGCACATTTAAAATCCATTTATTGGTCAGTTAGCCGTTACAATTTATTTCTCATTCAGGTAATGGTAATAGAAAGAAACCTCTCTGTTTGAAAGCAGCTTTGAAATATGTACCATTTGCTATCTAAGCTTCCCCTTTAATATCTGAAATTTGAACAAAAAATATTCTTCCACAAAACAAATCTTGTAGACAGTTGTCCCTGGACCAGCTCTTTTTTTTCCTAGAGATAGTGTTTTTACTAAGCAGTTAACTTGTTCAAGCACACTGGTTTTTGATCATGGCATACTATCTTGGTAGCTCTTAAGAAGTCAGAAAACACTGGGAGTGTGATGATGATTTGAAGTGAGGGCTGAGGGGAGGGTATAGCTCAGAGGCAGAGCACATGCTTAGCGTGCTTGAGGTCCTGGGTTCAATCCCCAGTCCCTCCATTAAAATAAGTGAATAAATAAATGAAGTGAGGGCTGAATCGTAGCTCAAGAATTTTAAAATAATATATAAATCGTATTTTGAAGCAAACATCCCTCTAATATAAAAGTCACTGGTGCAACCCATTTTCCTCTAAAATCATGTGTGCTCTTTCAGAAGGCAGAAGGCATACTTTAACTATGTTTAAATTAAGTGGATTTCATAATCAGAAATACATTCACTTATTGTCTTTAGATAGACATCATGATTTACTCTTTTCCTCTCTTCTCTTTGGAGGAACCTAAGTGATACACAGAGGGTACACATAAGCTCTCACTACCAGCATCCATCTGTAGTTTCCAATTCCAAAATCTCCAGCTAAAATGCTATGCTAAGTGAGTGCAAAAAATCAGTTTCCAATAAGAGAGGCATGATGATCTATGATAATGGATGTTTAAACATAAAACGGGCATATAAACGTCATATGTTCAAATGACTCATATGAAGTTATTTAAATGTAGGTTTAGCATATTATCACATTTAAATATATATAAATTTTTATCATAATATTCTAGCTCAGTGACTGTTAAAAAGATTAAAAAAATGCTGTGTATAATAATTATATACAAAAGCTGAGAAAGAAAGCCAAAAAGAAAAAGAAAAAAAGAGAGGCAGGGAGGTAGAAAAAGAGCAAGAAAGTAATTAAATAGAAAGATTGTGATAAAATTATAGCATGATTACTTCTTTCAGTTAAATTATAAATAATTCTACTTTATTTATTTATTTTGTTTTATTCTAGTTTTTAAATGAAAACACTTGTGGAATAAGGAAAATGTAAATTTCATTAAAAATGAAAAAGTGATATGTGGTTAAGTATGATAATGCAGAAATTATATTTGTGAACATTATAATTCTAAGGAAGCTCAAGATAGCTTCAAAAGTGTTAGGGTGATATTGCAGAAGATAAGTGGAATTGGTGTTTTTCTCCTTACCAGACTAGATTTATGTATGGTTCAAGATTATTTTATAAGCATCTTGTTAAAGTTTGTAGGGTTAATTCCACATAACTCTGACACTCTAAGGGTGAAATATCTTATCCAGAGCTAATATATTTACTTCACCTTATCACACATTGAAGTGTTTCCAGGGACCAAGGAATGAATTTAAGATGTCAGCAGAAGTTACTGCATTAGTTTTAATCAGAGTATAGAAAAAAGTATTTTTGAAATATTGTTGAAGTATTATTACAGTTTGAAGAGAATTATGTAGTCGATGATTAATTTGCCCCTCATTAGAATTTTTTTACATTTGTTACTATTGTTTTTTTGGGTTGCTCTAGGATTTAAATGATTTATTGTTCTTGGTTAAGAATTTAGTAAGAATTTTTTTATACTAGATAATTTTGATATCCTTATCCATACATGCTTTGCTAATTATTATTTAAGTTTTTATTTGTTGCTAATTTTATTTTTATCGTTAGCACAATTAGTGGTATTTCACTTACGCATTGTAATGCAATTTTCACTTTTAATATAAAATTATAATTATAAAAGGCAAGGGATTTTAATTCAAAATCATAAAAATAGCTGGTTAGAGTAAAATGAAAAAATTTCCAGTTTAAAATGATGGTCTGAGCCTCACATTTACTTATTTTATCCCATGAAACTCAACTGTAATGTCAGCAAAGAAATAGCCAACTGTAAAAATTCAAAAAGGAAACAAGAATTAGAAATAAGTGAGAAAATCAGAACTTGAAACACAGGTAATAAATGAAAACATAGCAATGCATCAATGAAGCCTAGATGAGGCAGGCAAATTGAATTTTCCAAAAGTGATCCCAGTAATATTTTCAATTCCAGTTGCCATTTCAGAACTTTGCTATTCCTTCATCAAATGAGGGAGTCTGTTTCCCCTGCCTTAAAATTATTTCACTGGGTGGATATAGAATATGGCAGGTACGATGCTTTGTAACCTCTGAGGTGATATGGCTTCTGTCCAGCTCTCTTCCTGGGATGCTTGCCCATGGGACATAACCCCCATATTGTGAGGAAGCCAGGTCAAATGGAGACGCCATATGTAAGTATTTCAGTCACCACCCCGAGCTAAGGTCTCAACTGACAACCAGCATCGACAGGCAGATACGTGAATGTGCAAGTCTTCAGGAGATAACAGTCCCTAACCTTTGCCCCAGTGGACACTAAACGCAGCAGAAATGAGAGATTTCTCTTAAGTTTTCACCAAATTGGAAAATCATCATCAAAATTAATGCTACTTTTGTTTTAAGTCACCAAGTTTTGGGGTAGTTTTTAGGTAGTAATAGATAATCACAATCAATTTTGTTAATTAGAAGTATGGTGCTATCATAACAAAATATAAACCATGTTGCTTGGGGTCCAGGTAGCAGGTGGAAGCTAGAAGGACATTGAGGAAGGTATTAGGGAAAGATTAAAGAGCCTTGAAGAAATTATTAACAGATATTTGATGACTCAGGGAGACTGTTAGTGATGACTTAAAGGATATGAGAAAAATATTATTGGAAACTGGAGGAAAGGGGACCCTTGTTACATAGTGGCAAAAAGTATAACCACACTTTGCTTTTGATAATGTTGAAGATAGAATATATACCTAATGAACTGGATGATCTAGCTGAAATGATTTCTAGGCAGACTAGTTAAATTCCCATCTGGTTCCTTCTCACTGATTTTGATAAAATGAGAGAGAAAAGAAATGCGTTTAGAAATTAGTGTTTAGTTTTCAAGTGAAATTAAAAGGAGATATAAACTGCCAGGTCTTGTGAAGTTCAAAAATAAAACATTTCATATTTCAGGGCTCTCCAAGATTCTCAGTGAGAATGGGCTTCAGAGCAATTATAAATCCAAGGTGGGAATATGGCATCATTTTTAATACCTCTGAGGATTTAAGGATTGCCTCAGAAATTCACTCAGATCAAGTTCTCTAATAATCTGAGGAGTACAGCTCACAGATCTTCTCCATTAAACAGCAGGGCTAAAATTCTCCAGAGCTCTACATATCAGAAGTCTGACAAGAAGCCAAAGATGGAGAAGGACTTGCTTAAAAAGATTTCTGGGTATCCTGGCAGGATGAACAATAAGAGATCAAAAAAAAACTGAAATTCTAAGGGAATTTTGTGGTTGAAAACACTGCTGCCTTGCGCTAACATAGACAGTGACAGAACAACTGAAAATGAAAAGTGACTTTTAGACTCCTAGACCACTGAGCTAAAAGCAGGCTGAAAAAACTACTCAGGGGCAAACAACAAGAAAGGATGACTTGAAAGGTAAAGCCAGGCCAGGAACCTTCAGGTCAAAACAAGAACTTCTGGAGTGGGAGTGGGTATATTCAGTGGTAGAGCACATGCTTAGCGTAAGGTGCAGGGTTCAATTCCCAGTACCTCCAGTAAGGAAAAAAATAAAATTAATGCACAGGAACCCATGGAGACTCATTCCCTGACAGTAGTACTAAGCCCTAAAAAGTGAATTGGAATATGTGCCTGGATAGATTTTTAGTAAATGAATTGGAATTTGTCCCTGGATAGATTTCAGAATTACTATGGAACAGTAAATATACTCAGAAGAGAAGTATGAAGGATTTGATAAATCCGGAAGGGAATGTTAACTTTTTAAAAATAATATTCCAGTTCCCCAGATTGGATGATGATATTTCAGACTACCAATGAATTGTACCAGATATAGAGAATTAGGTAACATTTGAATCCTATAGATTTGGGGGGAAAATCAAAAAGTGAGGTTTTATTGTTGGGTCAACATCTACATGCAGAAACCAAGTATAAACACCACAAAAACAAAATTAAAAATTTAATAAGTTGATGTATTATAGATGATCTAGTAATTTTAAATTACTATATATCATAGGTTAATTTCATTTAAAAATTATTACAAAGTATAGGTCTATAGGAAATTAATATGTAATGGAGAGATCTAGAACAAGTTTACATTTCTTATAAGTAAATCCTAGTTTTAGTTAATTTCCAAACCAGGCAACTAAATTAAATATTTTGTTTTCTTTACACTAGGCTACAGCTTTACTTCATGCAGCGCAGGGACTTTAGTCAACAGTTAAAATTCTCTCTAGGGGAGGAGAATGAATGAGGGAAAACAGAAAACAGGAGACTCAATTAGCAAAATAAAGTTACATGGTTTATTTATCAAAGACAATGAAATAAATGATAAAATACTGAGAAATACAAAAGTTACAAAGCATAATAAAGTTTATTTTTCAAAAAAAAAACCAGAAATTAGCCAATGGATGTTACAATGCATGGATTCTCAATTCCCTTATATAAAATGGGATGCAGACATACAATTTACACAATCCTCGCATTTACTTTAAATCATCTCTATGTTAATTACGATATGTAATATAATGAAAATGCTATGTAAATAGTTGGCAGTATGTAGCAAATTCAAGTTTTGCTTTTTGGAACTTTCTGGAATTTTTTACACTATTTTCTATCTGCAGCTGGTTGAATCCATGAATGCAAGACACTAGGGTATGGAGGGTAGATTATATACTATATTTAGGGAATATTAATAATCTCAGTAAAAAAGTTTTCTTTTTTTCCATTATTGATCAGGTAGGGGAGGGGTGAATCAGTGCAGGTGGAAAACCATGTACATTTTGGTGGCACATACTTATCTGAATGTGTTTTGTTAACAGACATTAAGTCAAATACAAACACACCATACGTAATTAAGTTGCTGTTTTGTCAGTGTGACACAGTGTGTGTTTTTCTGTGTTTTGTTGTTGTTGTCATTTAGTACAATGAGACTATGGGTTTTTCAAAGCCACCCAGTCTCTTTCATAGTATCTTCCTTACAGATCACAGGACTCTGCTATAAAATAAATAATTAGATAAATATTTGATGAGGGAAAAAGTGATGGTGGTGATTAGAATTGGAGAGGGGGTGAAATTCCCTCAGACTGAAGCTATTTCTCTACTTACCATGCTTTTGATTGCCCAGAAAAATGACACTAAGCACAGCATCCCTATCGATGTTGCAGAAAGATAGCACATTTCTGAGCTTTACTTTTGGTTAAACCAAAGCACAGCAGCCTCGAACACATCTAATTACAGCAGTAATTAAAGTTCTTACCTTACCTGTGTAGTCAAGGACACAGGACTTCTAATGGGAACAAATCTAGATAGAAAGGCTTGCTGTCAATTAGCCCTGATGGTTTGAAAAAAAAAAATAATGAAGGAGAATGAGGGTTGAGTTACAGCTCTGTACAATAACAAATACAGTAATTCGGCACCTCTCTCTGTTCCTGGATCCTACCCAAGAGTTTTGGAGAAGAAAGACAAGAAGATTATCTGGGTAATATGATCGTTAAGACCATCAGTGGATAATGGTATCCTCCTTCAACTTTGTGCTAGTTCTTACCTCTAACAAAGGATGGGAATGCTACAAATACAAGCTCTCCAATCTGGGAACAGCACAACTATTCAGTTTCTTGTCACAGTTTCTGTCAATAGAATGCTGGCCAAAGAAGGAGAAAAGAAACGGGACTCTGCTGTGGGCAGAGTTTTATGCTCAGTCCACTCCCAGTAACATGGTCTTTCCTCATGCGCCTCTCTCACGGGGTAAAAATATTTTAATAATATCCTTTTCTTGAGTTTTTTAAATCACTGTTTTTCTCTTCCAATGTGGAAATAGCTATATTAAATTCTGGGAGAGCTAAGTTTATGTGCTGGGAATTGTTAAGGATTGTTTTAAAAAGAAAGTCTTAGTAAACTTTTTATCCTTAGAATATCCCGTGAGGGTTGTGTATTGATCTGAAATATACCAATATTATATGTGTTTTTTGGAATGTTGCTCCTTTATAGCCTCTCAAACTTGCCACTTGATGCTGAAGGTAATCTACGTGCTTGTCTCCTAGACTGTAAAGTCATTAAGACTATATTACAGACAAATTCCAGAGCCTTTGTGGCTAGCAAAATTTAGATGCTCAGTCTGTGTCTTGATCTGAACTTGAACTTTGCATTAATTACATTAAATTTCCATTCCATTGATTATAATGAATGTTAAACATTCCATCTGGAACAAACATTTCCACTCTTTTTTGTGTGCATGGCTTTTTTTTTTTTTTTTTCTTATTTTCTCACTTTCATCATACAGGAGGAAATGCAGTAGCATATTGTGATGGTTAATGTTATGTATCAACTTGGCTAGGCTAGAGAACCCAGTTTCTTAAATCAAACACTAAGCTAGGTGTTGCTGTGAAGGTATTTTATAGATATGGTTGAGGTTTGCAATTAACTGACTTTAAAGGAGATTGTCCTTGATAATCTGGGTGGGGCCACATCCAAGCAATTAAAGGCTTTAAGAGTAAAAACTGAAGTTTTCCAGGGAAGAACTTCTGTCTCAAGACTGCAGTATTAAATCCTGCTTGAGTTACCAGCCTTCTGGCATGTTCTACAGATTTCAGCCTTGCCAGACCCCATAATTTCAATTCCTTAAAAATCTGTGTGTGCGTTTTTCTGGACAATCCTGACTGTATATGTCCCTGACTAATAAGTATGTTTAGGACACATGGAGCTTTCAGGGAATACCGTGGGTTTTTCTTTGTTTCCACGTTTGCTGTTTATCGTTTTATATTTTAATACTACATTTTTGTAGTCACTAATAGAAATGCAAACATGTACTTTAAAAAGATCTAAAGTTTTTAAAAGAGCAATATGAGAAACTCATAAATTATACATTTTACCATATTAATTAGGAGAATGATTTCAATTTTTTCCATGATACTGTTAAACATTAATTTGAGCTTTGATTTGTTACAACTTAATGCAGAAGTTGCTATGAGTTTAAAAGAGTATGAAGGATGTTTCTTTTCTATCCTAAGAGAAAGGAGTTTTTCCCAAATTAATATGGGCAAATAAACTGGAACAAACTCATGCAGCATTTGTAAATCTAAGTACATTGATGTTCCAGTAATAATTTTCAACTTAAGTCGGAAAGAACTTTAGGACTTTTCATAACATATCAAAATATCATTTAGTTTAAAAAGAAGAATTCTGTTTTATCTCCTATACCAACTTTAATGAACTGAGAGAAAAATAATAGATTATCACTGTATTGAAAAGAATTCTGAAGCTTAATCCAGCATCATTTGGAAATGATTAATACATCTGGTGTGGACATGGGTAGGAAGATTGGGTAATAGTACCTGGTTAAGAGATTTGTCAGCACTGATCAAATCTGTACTAATCTGATCATAAAATCATTTCGTACTTTTTCTAAATTATCTGTTACATTCTTATCCAAATTAAAACATCCAAAATGAGCAAATACTATAACTTATTCAGAAAATCAATTCTATTATCTCACTAGTCTTTTACGTTAAAAAAATAGGAAGAAATGTATTTTATAAATTCTAAGACCATGGAGTTAGGACTTTTATTATTAACATAGCTTTAAATGCCTTTACTGTAATTAAAACATAGTTTGGGGTAAATACCTATTCACATTCACTGTAATTTTTGGCATTGAAACTCATTAAGCTAACACAAAAAATAATAATACAAAAATATTAGAAAGAAATTGACTGCAAGACTATGTAAAGCACATATGTAAACTTGGAGAGTCTATGCACAGGTGTGTGTATGTGTGTATATATATATCTCCTATAGAGAGATATATAGATTATATATTTGGTAGATTAAATGTTTTTTGGAGACAATAGTAGCAAAATTGGAGATTCTAAACTGATGGATCCTTCCAGGTAACACCTTGAATGACACTGCGGGACAGTACACATTCAGCAGGATGTAAAATATAATGTTCTCATTATTATCATTTTAATTTATGTTGATTTATTTTCATAAAAGATAGACAAGAAATAAAATGGGTGAGTAACCTTATAAATTTTCCTAAAAATTCCACTTTTATCAGGTCAATTCTACTGGTATACAAGTCTGCTGTTTTCCTATTACACAGTGACTTAAGTTCAAACCCTTCTGATAATCTTTTAGGCTCCCCATGGAACACCCAACTTGATTTCCTCCTAATTCATGCTAACGTCCTCCCTCCTTTTTAAGCTGGATTATCTCCCTGTTTGTTTCTTGGAATTTTTTTTTTTGAACTTTTCCTCTACTTATAAAGCCTTTATTATCTACTCTGCTGCCAGTCATATCTCTCCATATCATCTTTGTTCTTCAAGGCCCAGCCCTAAATCTCACCTAAACATAGAGCACCCAGTCAATAAATAATTGTTGATTGATTGCATCTTTGAAAGAATAAAACTATAAAACAAAATGATCCCAGGCTATAAACCATAGGCAAGTAAGTGATGGATGGTGAGGTGGATATTGCATGTGAGTCAATCGTAAAATATGACATAAAATCTACCACAATATAAGGTATATTATGCACTCTGTTGATAAAATTTCATGTCTCATAAAATAATAATAAAGCCAATAATGGTCTAATAATTTTATAAGTAGGGAAAGCTGCAATTTTATAATGAGAGTGATAATAGAGAATGTCTATAATTTAACCAAGTATTTCCTCTGGATAGTTTCAATTATTACATGTTCCATTTTGAACTTCTTTTTCCTGATGTGGTCCCACAGTGGCAATTGAGCTCATTGAGGGCAGGGACTTTGCCTGTCTTGTTCATCACTGGATGCCAAAACCACCTAGCAAAGGTCCTGGCCATGGTAGATGTTCAACAAATATTTGTGAAATACATGCATATGTACATAATTACACTTTATATTCCATATATTGCAATGTTCTCTAATATATCATATTTCACTTATGTTTATTTCTTCCCCAGTCTCATGTCTACTCCTCTATCAGCTTATGAATTGGAATTTATCTTTGATGCTCCCTAAGTTTGAACAGTATTTATTGCCCTTGCCATGCTATTCTCATTCTTTGGGGTTTTGATCTTACTGTTTCTCCAAACAATAAATTATCCATCATTTTTCTCCATCTATTCAAATCTTACACTTCCAACAAGGACCTTGAATCTTACCTCCCTGAAACTTTCAAAAGATAATTACAATGAATGTCAGTCTTTCCCTTACATTTTAAATCTTTTTTTTTTTTAACTTAAGGCACACTATTTGTGTTCATATGTGCCTCATAATTCTTTGGTAATTTGATGTGTTATTTTCTACCAACTAAAATTAGTGTCCTCCATCATCATAGTATTTATTTCATTTACAATGACTACAAAAAATACAGTAAATATTCAATAAACTGCTCTTTAATTAAAATGAAAAAGACTTAGGCCAAAAAAAGTTGCTACATTCTAATTTTGGGGAGATGACATACTCTAAGCTGTGTTTGGTTGCTGTGTATAGCGACATGAAGTCTGCATATGGTAAGCATAATTTTTGCAATAATAAGCAAAATGGTTTCAAGATTATGAGCAAAAATCACATGGTTAGTCAATTTGACAATGTTAACTAGAATCAGATATTCTTAAATTTTAGAGAAACCTGGGAGAATTGCTGAAATAAAATACATATGAGGTATAGATATTTTTAATAAAAAAGATATAAAAAATAAAAGGACTGGTCATTTTATCAAGGAACATTTGACATAGAGGTTTATAAATGCATTGATCTCAGAATTCCTGTATGAAGTGGCACCTCTCAAAGGGCATTTTTAAGTAGAGAAATAACTAAATAAATAGAACAATAAAGGATAATTCAAGGGCAATAAAAATATAAGTTAAAAATGTGGGTCACAGTGATTGCAAACCCACTACTCATAAAGTATGTAATACTTTTTAGCTGATCAGTAAATCATTGTTGTTATTTAATGAGGATTTCCCTAGAAAAAAAGTTAAAATAGACAAAGATTATCCTAATTTAAGTTGGAGTCTGTTAAAAAATAAATTGAAAAATACTTCTGAGGGAGAAATTTTAAGTTTCTTTCGTCCATGAAGATTTTATAGATTTACTCAAATTCAAACAACTATATGACAGTAAACAACTGTATGCCAATTAATTAAAAAACTAGAAGAAATGGAAGAATCCCTAGAACACACAGCTCACCAAAACTAAATCATAAGTAGAAAAACTGAACAGACTCCTTACTCAATAATTAGTAAGGAGACTGAATTAGTAACAAAAACTTCCCAACAAAGAAAAGTCCAGGACTAGATGGCTTCACTGAAGAATCCTACCAGATGTTTGAAGAATAATTAACCCCAATCTTCCTGATGCTCTTCCAAAAAGTGAAGAGGAGGGAATACTTTCAAGCTCATTCTATAAGGCAGCATTACCCTAATACCAAGCCAGACAAAGACTACAAGAAAAGAAAACTACAGGATAAAATCCCTGGTGAATATTGATTCAAAAATATTCAATAGAATATTAGCAACCTGAATTCAGCAGCTCATTAAAAGGATTATACACCATGACCAAGTGGAATTTAATCCTGGAATGCAAAGATGGTTCAACATGCAAAAATCAATCAGTGTAATTCACCATTTTAACAAGATGGAAAAAACACTTAATCTTCTCAATTGACGAAGAAAAAGCATGTGATAAGATCAGTACCTTTTCATGATAAAAGCACTCAATAAGCTAATAATAGAAAGAAACCACCTCAAAACAATAAAGTTCATTAATGAAAAGCCCACAGCTCACATCATACACAATGGTTAAAAAAACAAAACAAAACAAAACAAAAAAAAACCTGAAAGCTTTGCCTCTAAGATCAGGAACAAGGCAAAAATACCTGTTCATACCACATATATTCAACATAGTATCAAAAGTTCTGGCCAAAGCAATTAGGTAAGAAAAAGAAAAAAAGGCATCCAAATTGGAAAGGAAGAAGTAAAATGATTTCTGTTAATAGATGACATGATCATAAATGTAGAAAACCCTAAAAATCCCACAACAAAAAGTTAGAACTAACAAATAGATTCAGCAAAGTTGCAGGATACAAAATTAACACATACACACAGAGGGAAAAAAGGTGCATTTCTATGCATTTTAATAAATAAGTCAAAAATGAAATTAAGAAACCAACAAAAAAATACAATTTTTAAATAAACATAACCATAAAATCTTGTAAACTACACAACATTACTGAAAGAAATTAAAGATGCAAGTAAATAAAAACATATCTTATGTTAATGGATTGAAAGACTTAATATTGTTAACATATTCATGCTATCCAAAGCTATCTATAAATTCAGTGAAATCTCTACCAGTATCCCTATAGCACTTGTTTTCAGAAATAGAAAAATTCTTCCTAAAATTCATATGGATTCTTAAGAAACTCTGAATTGCCGAAACATTTTTTTTAAATTGAAGGACTTGTACTTCCTGATTTCAAATCATATTACAAAGCTACTGTTATGGTTAATTTTATTTGTCAACCTGACTGGGCCACATTATGAACAGACATTTGACCAAACATTACTCTAGATGGGTCTGTGGCAGTTTCTAGATGAGATTAACATTTGAATCAGTACATTGATTAAAGCAGATTGCCTTCCCTGATGTGCATAAGCCTCATCCCATCAGTTGAAAACCTGAATAGAACAAAAAGCCTGAACGAGAGGGAGCTCCTCCTGCCAGACAACGTAAGCTGGAATCTTGGTCTTTCCTGGCCTCTACACTTAGACCAAAACACTGGCTTTTCTTGGGTGTCCAGTTTTCCGGCTTTTAGACTAGGATTACACCATCAGCTCTCCTGGTTCTCAAACCTTCACACTAGGACTAAAATTACACATCGGCATTCCTGGTCTCCAGCATGCTGACTTGCTACAACATGGATGAACCTTAAATATTATGCTCAGCAAAATAAACCACAAAAGGCAAATACTGCAACATTCCACTTGTATGAAGTCTTTCAAGGACGCAAATTCATAGAAACAAAAGTAGAATGGTGGTTACCAATAGCTGGGGGTTAAGAAAAAGTAAGTTGTTGACTAATGCACATAAAATTTCATATTTTCAAGATGAAACGTTTTTGGAAATCTGTTTCACAGCGATGTGAATATACTTAACCCTGCTAAGCTGAATATTTAAAAATGATTAAGATGTAAATCTTATGTCGTATGTTTCTTACCACAATAAACAACATATATACATAAGATTCTAGCTTTGCAAAGCCTGAAAGCCCATAGAATTTAAAAACAACTCAGATTTGGTAGGATTATTTTCTAATCATGTTCTGTACCTGGACATTAGTATGTTTTGGAATTTTACATTGGCTCCATACACAGTTACCATTACGCCTAACTCCAACTTGATTTCCTTGGTTACAATGCCTCTCTGGTTCTTCTGTCTTAAGAATGTTTCAAGCTAAAATGTATTCTCCTATGACTCTAATTGCCTGCTTAGTCTTTGATCTTGAACTGTATTGACCATTTTGAACAGTTTCCATTGGTGCATGAGCTGTATCATACCAAAGTCTGCAGATTTAAAGTTCTTTCCTAGACCATAAAGAGATCCTGTGTCTCCCTTTGCTGCAACTGTCTACATGATGAGCAGCTATTTTTTTGATCTTATAAATGCCACATGCTGAGGTTTACCACTATGTCACTTCCATACTTGAAAGTACATAAAATCTTTGTTGCTTGGACTCACGACATGAAATTTGGACCACCTACCATTGCAGTCACCTAATATTTCCTTCATATTAGTGGGGAAAAATGCTTTAAAAGATTAAGGTAGTTTTATATCTAAAGATGATATTATTTTACTAATAAATATTCATTAGGTGGGTCATTTAATAGCAACTCTGTCTATCACCATTATTATCCAGTTCACTCAATTCCATCTTGTACCAAAAAAATGATAAAAATACTTTGTTAATCCAGATAGGTTATTTCTATATCAGTACTCTGAAAACACCAACCTAGAGATTATGTCAAAAATAGGGAATGAATACAGTCTGCCATATCTTATTCTTGGTGAACACGTGCTGACTGGTGCTAATCATGACCTTTCTCAGTACTCAAAAACCATCCATCCATTTAGTATTCCCTTCAGATATTTTACCGAGTATAAATGTCAAGGTCCCTGGTCTATAGTTTTAAGACACTGCCTAACCTTTTCAGAAACTTGGACATTTGCCTTTCTTTATTCTCATGGCAGCTCTCCTATTATCAATAATTCCTCAAAGATTACTGGCATTGATCTTATATTCAAAATTACTCAGTGCCCTAAATTAGATACTTTCTGAGCCAGAAAAGTGAAGTGTTTGGAGAATTATTACACTTTTTTTCCATTCTTATCTCTTCAACTATTTTGAATTTTATTTCTCTTCATCATTTTAGTTTCACCTTTTCAACATGAAGATTTTTCTCCTTGACATAAAAAATGGAAGTAAAGGTGAAGTTAAGAAGATAATCTTTCCCTCTTTTGTGGTTTATTATTGTAGTATTTGGCTCAAGAAGAAGAATTTTCACAATCTTGCTCACTGTATAACCAAAAGCTTTGTTTTCTATAACAGTTGAAAATGATAATACACTGTGAGAATTAATCTTCCAATTTCTGTTCTGAAATACACCTGCTAATGTTTTCTCATATTCACTAATTTTTCTTCTTTGAATTTTTTGGTGTATTTTTATTTTTATTTTTGATCTGTGCGTATTAAAAGACTTTGGTGTTCATGGATAATTCTCCGTGTTCTTTTTCACCAAAGTCATTCATGATTGTATTGTCAAAGCACCATTTTGAGAATCTTTTGTAGAATAATTTTCCCAAGTTTATTTATTCACTTATAATAGGTATTGAGAATACCATGTGTAACAGCACATACACCCACATATGATACAGTAAGTTTCTCTTAAAGTCACATCATTATCATTTGATAAAACAGATTTTCTGTACTGATTCATTTATATCTACATTAGCAGTTCCTATTTTTTTTCCCCTTATTCTCCTGAGCTAGGAAGTTGTTAGCAAGGGAAAAAAAAATTTTTTTTAGTACCTCACAGATATTTGAAGGTCCCCGTGGTATCACTGGCTCTTTGCTGCTCAGTTTCATGACCTATATCTGGCCAAGTATTTATAGTAACAGTTCCCATATGTCCATCTGCAGGCAGTTTTAAAATTATCTAAAAACTAACACTAGTTAAATCTATCAATTCTAGAACCTAATCCCAAACACTTAAATGCAGAAGGTTAAGGCCAAGGGATGAATGTCATTTTAAATAGCTCCCCATATAATTGTGAAGATAAGCCATGTTTGGAAACATTCATTTAGATTATTCTCCCATAAAGATCTAATGTTTACCCTGTATAGAATCTTTGCACCCATATATTTTCTTTCATGCTTCCACCATCAAAATTGGAAATTTCCACCTAACTTGATATTACCACTCTCCTATCAGGTATATTTTTTTTCATGGTGCTTACAAATCATTGTTATCTTCTATTTGTGGCTCTAACTTTATCAATTCCATCTGCACCTTCAAAGTCAAAAGTTTCTTCTTCAGGAAATATTGTTCATTTTTTCCATTATTTATATTTTCATCATTTTTATTTGGTGATCTCTTTTAAGAAATTACCTATGGCTTTCTTCAGTCAAGCAACACACCAGAGAATCTCACCTTCATTTTCATTATGTTTTCCTTGATCTCTTTCTGTTTTTATTTTGAAGCCATTTTATTTGGAGTAACAAGTCTCCCGAGAATTATGTAGTCCAGGTCTATGTTTTAACTGTTATTGATAGGCAGCTGGGAGAGGATAAAATCTATTAATTTGGAAAATGAAAGGAACTAGAAGAAGGATAAAATATTCAAGCCATCACAATTTCCAAGTATTCTGTAAGAGAAAAATAGCAACTTTTTTGGTAAATGTGAATAAGCAAAATCTGAAAGTTTAAAAAATTATTTATTAGTGTAGCTCTCTTTTCCTTCCCTTATATGTCTCCTTGCGTGGCCATTGATATATACACAAACCTAGGTCACCCTTAAGTAAAAAATAATTTGCACATTAAATCATGCAGATGCAACAAATTCCATTTGTTAGTAGATATTCCCTTCTCATATTCACTTTTCTTTTCCAAAGTTTTGATTCCTTCCCCTAAATTTAGTTTTCTGCTCAAACCACTTAATTTAACATGTTTTCTTAGACTCTTCCAGCTTTATTATTTGTACCTTTATAAAAAATTGAGATTTTGGAATATTTGGCAATTTTGAGGCTGGGGGATGGCAGTATCTGTCATTGCATAGATAGGTCAGAAAAAGAATACAGTTCAGCTCTACATGTGAGTCTGTTAACATTCTTCTCAAAATCCATTCAAAAATTTGTATTCAGAATATTCTTTGAATAGGGGATTGGGAATACCATAATGCACAGAAGAAGAAAAAAAAAACCTCACATCTACACAGAGCACACAGTCTAGTTTGGAATTCCAACAAATGATCAGGAATTACCAAACAGTGCAATAAATTCTAGGGTAAGAAGAGGCAATGTGCCTAAGTACCATAGACAGGACATCTAAATAGTACTTGGCAATCAATTAGCCGGCATCATTTTGAGGTCGATCACAAATTTCCCAAGATTCCCTTTATTTAAAAAAGAATAAATGCTTTTTTTTTCCCTCTTAAAAGTAAGATTCACTATTTATGGAGAAAAGTCTTATATATGTTTTTATCTTTTCCTCCACTTTCTTTTTGGCAACCATGTGCTCTCCCATGCATGCAGTTCATAACCCTGGCCTTGATTCCCTGCATACCCGTCTTCACTTTAAATTTAGTTTTTGGTAGTACTGTAATTGAAGGCCTGAATTAAATGCTAAGTTCATCAACTCACAATAATGAAAATACTTAACTTTATTTAGATCTCAAATAGGCTTCACAATCATCTTATGAGATGTTATTCTTGTTGTACAGATGGGAAAATTGAGGCAGAGAGAAGTTATGCTTGTCCAGGGTTACCCAGCCAGTCAGGGGTAGAAGCAGACTAGCTTGAGTATCAGAGCTTTCATCCACTGTACTAAGCTTTATGTCACATCTCACATAAAGAGAATATAAAAACAGAAAATTAACTGCACTGGTGAAGTGACTTGAAACAAGAGTAAAAAATAAAATTTATGCAATCTGGATATGTTTAACACAGAGAAGAGAAGACCGAGTAGAAAAATGGCATCTGGTTTGATGTCTAAGAAGCATCGACTAATCACTCTTGTCACTTTTTCACTTGGCTTCCAGGACACCACACCTTTTTTTCTGCATATGCATCATCTGATTGACTTCTAAATATTAGCATGTCCTATATCTTGCTTCTCAAACCTCTCTTCTATCCTGCGCTTTCATGGTTTCACATGTGCTGGTGACTTCAGTTTATACATCTACCCTGATCCAGGCAGGCACATGCGAGTGCTTATTCAACATTTCCATTTCCTCAGACAACACAAATTAAAGCTGTCCAAATCAAAGCCCTTATGTTCCCCTATTCCAAACAGCCCACCCCCAATCTTCATCTCAGTAAATAGCAACTTTATTCTAATTCCTCAGGCCAACATCTTGGATTCTTTTTTTTTTTTTTTTATAACCAATACCTGATCGGTCAGCAAATCCTATCAGTTGACATTAAAACATATTTAGAATCTGAACACTATTCTTCGCATCTACAGCTACTACCCTTGTCTAAACCACAGTCTTTTCTCCCCTGGATCAGTATAAAAATTTTCTAACTGGTCTCCCTGATTCCATCATTGCCCCTCTTTACCTATATTTAATACAGAAGCCAAAATGCATTAAATCATTAGTCTGATCTTGTCTCTCTTCTGCTCAAAACTGTCCAATAACTTGCTACCTCAGAATAAAAAGTAAAGGCTTTAAGATGGTCTTCAAAGTCCTATAGAATCTGACAACCCGTCCCCCCAAACCACTTAATCTTTCTTTCCAGTTACTCTAACCTACTCCATCCTTTTCACAAGCAGAACACATCCCCCCCCAAGAAACTTTATACTTGTCCTTCCCTCTGAATGAGACACTCTTCCATCTGATATCTGGATGACTCAACCACTCACCTCTTGTAGTATTTATTCAAATATCACTTTCTCAGGATAACCTTCCCTAGTAATTCTGCCTAAAACTGCACCCCTTTATCCCTGCAGTCATAACTCTCTTTTATTGATTTATTTTTCTCCTATCCGATATCTCCATCTAACACATTGTTTATTTTATTCATTGACACCACCCCTCAAAACACATTCATACTATATACCTTGTCCTGTAACAGTAGAGGTTTTTAATCTGCTTTGTTCAAGGCTATATCCCCAGTACCTACAACATTTAGTAATATATACATTACTGAATATATGGTGAATGAATACACAAAAAAAGGATCCATTTTATTTCAATAAACTTCAAAGGTTAAGCATATTTAAGGGTACCATTAAAAAGTTAAGACAAGCTATAAACTGGGAAAAAAATATTTGCTAAAAAGGTAACAACCAGAGGGTTAGTACAAAGAATAAAAAGTAAATTCTTATAATCAATAAGAGAAACCTACAGTCAATTTGAAATCCAATCAAAATAAGAACAAAGATTCCAAACAGATTTCTACAGAAAATAAAACAAGGGCAAGCAATAAAAATATGAAAAGATGTGTCATCTGAATGATAATTAGGTAAAGAAATTAAAATCACAATAACATACTATTTCACAGTCACCAGATTGGCAAAAAATTTAAAAGTACCAGTGTTAACAAGGATGTAGCAGAACAAGATTTCTTATAATGACATGTGTGTTTGCAAAACTTGGTGTAACCTTTTGGAAAGCAATTTTGCATTCCTCCAGCAAAACTAAAGATGAGTTCACCTATGACTTAGAAATTCTTATCCTGAACATACATCCTAGAGAATTTTTACAGGTGTGCAAGATGTGTTTATGTACAGATTGTAGGTAATGTAGCCACATTATAGGTAACAGCAGATCTGGAAAATATCAAAGTCTTCTTCAATGGGAAAAGCATAGCTCTATTGTGTGGTACATCCATAGGTCTACTGAGAATTAGTGAAAATAACTGAATTACAGCCAGATGCATCAGTATGAATGAATATCACAAAAAATGTTTGTTAGTGGAAAAGCAAGTTACAAAAGATTAAGTAAGTTTTAAAGAGTGAGTGATTTTTACTTTTTCTTACTTGTATTGAGTTATTCAACATATGAGAATATTATATATAAAACCTATGCTAAATATTTTGAAAGCAGAGATGAGTAAGGTATATCCCTTCTTTAATGGAAGTTACTATTTAGAAGTTTTTTTTTAAAAAGTCAGAATTTTGTTCTTCCGTGTTCACACATAGTGAATGTGTGTCATACTGCCATTCTCCTCTCTGTTGCCTGTGGCAGTCAGCACTGAACAGTCAGGGCCATCTTCACTCTGACTCCGAATACAGGCAAGAATTTTCAACACCGTGCTTTAGGCACCCAGTGTTAATAGCTTAGAGTTGATATGCAATTTTAAATGTGTGCCCTCCTAACTTTTTCACGTTTATAGACTCTCACAATGTATCTTTTCCACATTTTGAAGTAAAAGCATCAATATGCACGTTGTGCAAAGTGAAAAATAGTGTTAAGAATCATTTAATTATTTTTCTATAAAAACACTATTTTCCTACTACATTTAAGAATGCTATGTAAAATGTGATTATTTTTGTGGCACAAATAAACCTATTTGTGAAAGATCATTGTTGAAATATAGACAAGCACAATCTTAAAAGAAATCTAGAGGCTACATTTTATTTATAATTGAGGAGTCATTTCTATGCATGTTTAGTATATCATTTTTTACAAATTAAATTTTGATAAGGGAACTTTTATAATATGTTCCCTAACTGATTCAATTTGATCAAATCACAAAATATAAAGCATCATATCAGAGCCTAAATGCAAAATAAAAACAATAATGAAAAACACATAGTATATTTTTAATACAACAGAATACATCAGCCAGTTATTTTAAAGGCACACGGACAGAATATTCTAAGGAATTGGATGTAGGATGTTAGAAGAGTAAAGTCTGGCTCCATGGTTTGGGACTGAAAAATACTGACTGAATGGTATGTAATTTACTAAGATGAGCAAGTCTAGGAGAAGACCCAGATGTTAAGAAGTCAAATGTGATTCTAATATCACTGTTCAAATAGTGCATTTGTTGGGTACAGTAAAATTATGCATGTTCTAGTTAGTATCATTGACTACTCAGAATACCAGAGTGTTTTAAAACACAGGCCTTGGAAGCATACAAACTCGAACACTTTCAAGACAAACATACTTGCAACTCTACCACCTTGTTCAGTTAGCTTTGCCACCAAGTATTAATTTCCCTACTTGGAATAAAGGATATTTTCTCTGCTTCAAAGTTGTTTTTAAGAATTAATGAAATAATTCATGCTGATAATATATTACAATGCCCAGGAAGAGCTATAAAATGTAATTACTGTCTAATTTTCTCTGGGCACATGGGTGGCATTAATTTGATCACTGAGAAGCAGGTACAAAGAGTTAAAGTAACATTCACAGTAATGCCTAAACGTATATGTCTGCCACGATGGGGCTTACTTGATACTGAAGTCTTACTCCACATTTACATTTCATCCATTATAAAATTCTACTTTTATACAGATTAATGAGTGCCACTAATTAAGTCTCAATGCACATCTATCATGCATTCATTTTTGAAATCCAGAACCACAAAGCATTCCTTCATTCCTTTTCTGGGTAAGGTCAATGAGGAATAGAGTTATAATAATCATACTCAGTATAAAAATTAGCTGTAGTACTGGTAAGAATTATTGGCATAAATAAAGTATGGCTTTATTATCATTCATAAATTAAATGACATCAATTTTCCCCAATATTAATGTCCTTCAGAAATGCCACATTCATCATATTCATGTTTAAAGGAAATGTACGTAATCATAGACTACTTAATTTAGAGTCTTTGATTTTAGATTCATGCATCATCACTTTTGGTTAATTTGTATTTGAGAACAATTTGTACAATAAGTTTAACTATCTCATCCTGGCTCATCATACTAAGAAAACAGATGAAAATATAACCAGTTATCAAATGATCAAGAACAGTTTTGTGTGTGTGTTTTCATTAGTTAGGACTTACTAATGATTATTGTCAAGTCTGTGTGAGAAGAGAACATAATTAAGATGACTACTGAGAGAATTCAAGGAAGGATAGAAGTGATTTTCAAACAATAATGCAAATGTATGCACACACACATACGCATATATGGTCAAAAATATAAGGAGTAATAAAGCTTAAGAGGCTTACAAGAGTTATTCAGTTAAAAGATATGACTATTAAAGAGGTATCTTTTTTATTTTTTCTACAACGTACTTGGGTTTATGTAATTATAATGAATACAAATATATACCATTCATAAACAATGATTGCCTCACATTCCACTTTTCTATTTTTTTCCTGTAAAAGTTTGTCATAAATCAGGAAGATATCAATTTTCATCTGGAAACAGGGAAAACTCAAGTTTCTGAATAAAGCACCTTACCCCAGCATATGCTATTTGTTACCTTTGGCAGGCTTTGATTCAGAATTAATTAGATTGGACTATATCAAAGTTAATAAACAAATCAACCTAAGTGTAAGCTTTTCCAAAGTAACGTTTGAACTCTTTCTTCCCTTTAGAAAATCAAAATAACGTATATTTTTTCTTAGGAGAGCAAATTTACCTTTGAAGGAGCCACTTTCTTCTTACCTGAACTTTAGTCATAGAATCTAAAATTTCCTTAAATATTTCTGTTTTTCTGTCGGTATTTGGTAATCACAATATTTCTGATAAAAAAGATCTAACTCTATAAAAGAAAAAGAATGGAATTTAAAATATAGACATAAAATTAAAATTAAAAGGGAGCTATAGTTTACTACAAAGCCCAGAACAAACTGCATCTGAAAGTAAGATACATAGGGAGAGACCTCCGAGTCTCCCAGACAACACTGCCTGTCAGACCGTTAGTTTGAGCTGAGTAACATACTGCTTTAATTTGTGATTGTACCAAAAATTATCATAGTTCATTTTTTGCCAATTACCTAGTAAATCTAAGATACACCAGTCACTCTTTGTTACACGTAAGTGCTATTTTTCTGGAGGATAATGATGAGTAGATGGTAAATACATTGCCCTTTTGAGTACGAGATATTGGTTACTAATGATCTAGAGATGAAAGACTTTGGAACCCAATTATTGCTTCTTTTCCTATCCAAATCTTTTATACATAGCTTTTTAAATAATAAACCATATTTTCATGTTTATTATAGAATCATGAAGGGAATATAAAATGAACAAGATACCTTCTCCAAACTGCATATATATTTTATGAGATCATTCATTGGTTTTGAGTGGACGTGTTATGCAGTCTTTGGGCATTCTTAAACTCACAGCCTAAAAGAAGAAATGACCTAAACATTAAAAATGAAATACGAAAATAGTACACTTTTAAAGGATCTGAGATTTGAGGCCAAGATTTTACGTCTTCCTCCTTTGGCTCAATAAGGCCAGAATCTCCAATATTCTAAACAAGCTATATGATGTGATAAGAGAAACTGCAGGAATACCACATGAAACATCTTAAAGTCTGGTCCAAGGAAGTGTTTTAATGCTATTGACGGTCTCCTCACTCTTTAAAACTTGATCTCTGTTGCCAATATAATTTTTAAAGCACATGAAAAATTTATACTCAAAAATTGTTCAAAACAAAAGCATGCTCAGTATTACTGTTAATGGTTTCTTCTTTCTCTTAGTTTACAGGATATTATTTTATTGGTTAAAATAGAGCATTGATTCCATGTGTTAAGCTCTTAAGATTTTTTCTCTTTTGATAAAAGTTACTTTAAATATGGCCTTATAAAAAAGTGAATAGTATTGTCTTCACAATATACTAAATAAAGAGACATTTCAAATGCTAATGCATATAATACGTTCTTATAATAAGATGCGTGCTTGGATAAAAATGATCCCTTAAATAAGGTGGTGATTTGACTTGATGGCAAAGGATTTTAATATTTTAGCAGAAATCATTAATGTATCATCGTGTTCCTCATGCTATAAGCAGCAATAATTTTAATAGCTCTTTTGTTGTTCAGTGTTTATTTATTATTATTATTATTATTATTATTATTATTAATTATTATTTTGTAGTTGAGGTTAACTGAAAAGAATTTGTGTCCAGATATAATTTTTCACTTTTGTGTTCCAAAAATAGCCCATATATGAGTACATTTAACCAGTTATTGAATTTTTTAATGACTTTCCATTTAGGGGCAAAATAGTATGACCACTTAATACCAGATTACAAAGAAAAGCCTATTTCTGAAGGAATTTTGATTTTATGAGAGTAGCAGTGTCTGGAAATTACATGAATGGGCTTCATTCTCCCTTTCAGGTCTGAGTGGATGAGAACAAGATGTTTCATGTATGGAGGAAATGTCTCCCCCTGTTCATCTCTTAACAGAATTTTCTTGAATAGGGAGAAGCATGACTTGTCTCAGTGAAGATACGCAGCTGTTAAATATATTTCTGCTACATTTCTCAGATAAGTAAGCATATATTCACTTGTTTCCCTGAACTTTTGGGTAAACATTTTATTATGAAAATTTTCAAACATACTAAAAGCAGAGAGAATAGCATACTAACCCCCCGACACACCAATCACTCACCTGCCACTCAGCTTCCATAATTATTAACATATGTCCCAAAAGATTTTATCTATAACCCTCACACCCCCTCCCTCCAATTATTTCAAATAAAACTCCAGACCACATATCTTTGATCCATAAATACATCAGTGTGTATTTCTTAAATGGAAGGGCTTTTTGAACTGTATTTCAATATGTTATACACTTAAAATCTTTTAATTCCCTGATGTCATTAAATATCCAATCAGTTTGCATGATTGTCCTATAATATTTTAAAGAGTTAGTGTGAAACCATATCCAAATTAACTTTGTATGTTGCAATGGGGCAATATGTTTCTTAAGTCTCATTTGATTTACAGGATCTGCTGCCTATTTCTCTGTTTTTCCACCCCCTTGCAACTGGGATTTAGGCCTACAGTTTCCCACAGTCTGGACTTTGCTAATCTCCTCCTTAGGGTGTTATTTAACATGTTTCTTCCTCCCTTGTATGTCTTGTAAACTTGTGATTAGAAAAGATGAAAAAAACAATAAAGTTGGTTACATTTAAGTTTTTGGCAAAAATATTTCATAAGTGACGTGCCATAATTCCAACAAAAATGATATAATATCTGACCAGCTCCCTTATTGATAATAATTACCTAGATTCATTTATCAAATAGAGGTTGAAAAACTGTTGATTTTAAAGTTCTATCAATATTTATTCATTAGTTAGCTGAAATACTTTATAATGAAAACCTCTGTCTTGACTACTAGTTATTCTGACGTACAGTGTTAAACAAAAAAATCAGGATAAAATGCTTTTTGCTTTCTATTTGCAATTTTAAAATTTAGTATGTTGTCCCTCTGGCATCCGACAAAGGTAAATTGAATATACAAATTATTGTCCAAACCTGGACATTTTTTAAGAGAAAGGAGACACTGTTAATAACGATACTGGGACAACACAATAATCCAGAATGCCTACCTTTGACAAACCAGGATGGATAGTCACATTGTTCAAAGATAACTGGTGAGGTTTTAGGATTTGATTTTTTTTTTTTTTGCTTTGCTTTTTACAGTATCATTATAAACACATATATTCAAAACTATTTGATATATTTATTATATATATTGATGCTCCAATATGGTTTGTGGCAAAGTTCTCTGGCCATGACCCTAGAAGTCCTTATTTTCCTTCTAGTATGACAAAATTTTCCAGGTTAATCTAATGTATTTCATGCCCTGAATTTTGAATCAGCCATTTTTCCAAGGAGCTCTGATTCCTTACTGTTGAAAATGGCATTTAGACACCAAAACCTAGATAGGGATTTTTTATTATTACTGGTGTGGTTATTGTTTCTAGCTCTTTTTGTGGACAGAGAAAATAGTTTTTATAACATAAAATAGATTATAAAATCTTACTTTGATTCTGTACTCAAATTCAGAACTATAGAGACTTTTCTTAATCTTGTTAATCTTATTTTTGTATTGTTCCCCCTCAGTGAAAAGCCACTCTTCAACTACACCAATATAGTCAGTCATTCGTTTTATCCCACGATACACATACTATTGCAATTGTGAAACTATTGTTAACACTACCTCTGATGATATGATTATTGAAAAGAATTTAAATTTTTGCTTTTGGGCTTTGTTTGCAGTTATTCTTCCTTTTTTTCTTTCATTTAAATTTTATTTATTTAGTTTTTTAAATTTAAATTGTCTTGAAATAATTCCTCTTTGGTGGTTATTTGTTATGTCATTGGTTATTATTTACATGTTTGCTCAGTTCTAGTATAACGTACAGCGGTTTCAGAATTGTTAACCCATACTCACGTAAGAAACCACTTTATCATTTGGATTACAGGTAGTATGTGCAGTTCCTTTTGTGTTTAGTTTTACAATGTCTAGTCAAAGCATTATTTTCTGATGTTACTTAAGTCAGCACTCTTGTTTCCCCACCCTGCTTCAGTGATGAGTGCTTTGTTAAGTTGCTGAGTTTGTAGTTGTTTGTTACACAGTGATTAAAAAAAAATAAACAAAAAGCTAATATATCTTTATCTTGAGAAGTTTCATTGGCTAGTTTTAAGATCTCATGGGCCACAGACCACTTCATAATTATTCCACCTTACTGCAGTTTCCGTGCCCTCACCACACCCAGAAGCTTGTATTGTTTGCTGCTCTGACTAACCCACTGGGCATCTCAGTGAAGCTGTTGGTGAATGTGAGGCCCACCAGCTCTTCATGGTCTATCTCCAGCCAGGAGTATTTGGGGTTCATGAGCTATCCCCCCATCTACATTTGTTGTTAAAGTTTTGTGGATTTTTATTTTTCTATCTTATTTCTCTGTTTCTGTGCAGTTTTGAGAAGGTTTAAAAACTACACTACCAACTCTGCCATCTTCCCACATTTTTGTATTTTTTGTCAGAAGTATTTATTCTTGATTGTTGAGCTTGCAAGGGGCTTTTGTCATCATCAAAAAAATGACAAGAAATAACTGAGGTCCCAGAAGAATCCAAGGTTCCACAGTTAATTAGAGAAATATTAGAATCAGGGGCTCCAACTTAGTAACCTAACTACACTTAACCACTCTGCTGCCTCCTTTATGCCATATAGAAATTTCTTTTTTCTGGTGAGGAGTAGGACTGTTGTCTTCAAGATGTGTTTCCTAAAACAATTGTTTTAGGAAAATAATTAAGCATTCCAGGAGTAGAATTTCTCAAAGACAGGCGAATGTGGCATAGCTTTGCATTCCATTATTCTGCTTCTGTAGTATTTTGATCATTGTTTACTATGGTGTTTTAACTTCAGGCCTAGATCAGTAGTTCCCAAACTGGAATGTATATGGATCATTTGATACCTTTTTAGAATTCTAATCCGCTAAGTCTGAGGTGTTACCTGAGAATCTGCATTTTTAACAAGCTCCAGGTGATACTAACAGACCTCACTTTGAGTAGCAAGGGTATGAAGGACCTAATAATGGGCTTCTGGTAGCTACGCAGTCCTCAATTTTAAAGGACATTTTGGGGTATAAATACACACACACACACACACACACACACAGAAAGAGACAGAGACAGAAATTTCTCGTGAGATTTAGAAGGATTTATGTACTAAAAATCTTAGGAATCTTTAACTACAAGATAAAGTTCAAAACTCCTTAGAATAAACTGTAATGGCTTTTGTAATCTTTCTCATTTTATTTTCCTCCACTACTCTCTATTTCAGTCTAGCCACGTCAGAACTTAACATAAATTCTAAAATCATATATGATTCCTAATAGCTAACACTTCAAATAGAATTATCATGTTTTATTATCACAAATCACCTTCTAGATACTTCCATTTATTCTTGAGCTAATGTTTACTAAATCCTTTATGTATATATTACATGTGATACCAAGCCTTAGGGATATAAAAAAATGCAACAGTCTCTACTTGTGGCATTACTGTAATTATTTGTTAAAAGATAATTTACCCTAAAGAGCATGTTCCCTTGCATGAATATTTACCAAGTGTTTTACCAATGAACACTTGTAAACAAGAAACAGAAAGAAAGAAAAAGAAGAAAAGAAGGAAAGAAAGAAGGAGAGAGGGATGGAGGGAGGAAAGAAGAAGTAGAGGATGGAAAGAAAGATGAAAGGAAAGGAAAAAAAGAGCAAGAAAGAGAGGGAGAAAGAAAAAAAGAAGAAACAGACTACAGGGAGGAAGGTGATGAGGGTGGTAGGTATGAAAGGTCTGGATTGCAAAGTCTAAGGAGTAATGTTATTAGTTAGGAGTAACACAACTTGTAGGGAGTGCATTTATCATAAGATGTTATTTTAAAATATTTTGATGTATTTTATATTACTTTAAAATATTTTTTGAAAGTGATAACCTATAGACTCAGAAATCTGTACAAAAGTCTTATTGAAACCATCACAGCATTGCATTTTTCCCTATCATATGCAGGAAAGAACCTTAAGAATAAAAATTAACACTAATCTTGTTCCATATTTATGATTTGGAAGAACATTATCCAATAGAATGGACAAGCAGTAGGCAAGGAAACACATGTTCATGTGGACAAAAGGGAGCTCTTGTACGTTGTGGGAAGTAAATTGGTGCAGCCACTGTGGAGAACAATATGGAGGTTTTTCAAAAAAACTAAATATAGAACTACCATATGACCCAGCAGTTCCACTCCTGAGTATATAGCTGAAAAAAAAAAAACCCCACTAATTTGAAGGGATACATGTAACCCAATGTTCATAGCAGCATCATTTACAATAGCCAAGACATGGAAGCAAATTAAGTGTCCATTAAGAGATGAATGTATATATATATACATCATATCTTCTTTATGTATATAAACACATACATACATTGGAATACTAGTCAGCCTTAAAAAAGAATGACATTTTGCTATTTGCAGCAACATGGATGGACTTGGAGGTCATTATGCTAAATGATATAAATCAGACAGAGAAAGACAAATGCTGTATGATATGACTTACATGTGGAATCTAAAAAACACAACAGACTAGTGAATATAATAAAGATGAAGCAGACTCACAGATGTAGAGAACAAACTAGTGGTTACCAGTGGGGGGAGAGTTGGGGAGAGACAATCTAGAGGTGAAAGAGTGGGAGATACAAACTACGGGGTGTAAGACAGGCTCAATGATGTACTGTACAAGGTGGGGAATATACTAATATTGTGTAATAATTGTAAACGGAAAGTAATCTTTAAAATTATATTGGATTGTTTTTAATTTAAAAAAAGAAAACGTGTTCATGATGGTTAAGTGGGATTGACAATATGTTAGTGATACAAAGGTTGTGATCACTGACAATCAATAATGATTTTGATTAACAGAGAACGAATGTCACCAAAAACATCTTATCACTAGCTTTATAGCTATGTCAGATGGGGTTTACAAATACTGCCTTATAATTTGTAACAGGTTATTTCCAGGAAGGGATGGATTCCTGGGAGTTGCTGCTACATGTGTGCCCCCATCACTAAGGTCCTCACACAGGTAGGAGGAATGAAGATAAGAAACTGACAGCAGATTTTGCAATTCAAGGCACAAAATTCTACCAGGGGAGAGTTTTCCTTTGTTTTGGGAATCCATGTGGTATGTATTCCCTGGATACAACTAAAACAAATAATTACAGCACCGTGCTAAACCAGGTGAGGAAGTGTGGTGAAAGGCAGATTGATAAATAAGAGCAAATACTACCTGCAATAATATACGAAAAGCTTACAAAAATAATTTACCAAACACGCATAGAAGGACTTGGAGTTTCATCGAGGGGTGTAGGGTTGAAGCGTTGTGGAGAATATTCCTTGTCCACCTCAGTGTGTTTAATTCCCTTCTGCTCATTGTGTCAAGGTCCGGCCTCATCAGATGCATGCGCCCCTGGTGAACTGAAAAGGATTTGCATCGATACCTTGCCATTATTAATCACTGCCTCTATTGTCAAAAGCTATTTGCAGATATTTTATCTCATTCGATCTAAAAATTATTCTGATGTATTTATGGTTTGCTCTTCTTTTGTACTACAATTTGGCATATGAAAATGGTGCTCTACAAATCAGGGAGCAGTGAAAGTAATAATTTGTCCACACAAATTAGGCTCTGACGTACTACTATTCTCTAATGTCTCTCACATTTGCCTTTGTATCTCCAACCACTGTGGGTTTTTTTTTTCAGATGTGCAAAGAAAATTGCAGCTATTTAAAATAACCTAGAGAGGGAGAACGATGGGCAATATCCTAACTACCTTAGCCCTTTACATTTCAGCAGCCTTGTTGCCAAGGAAACCACTTGGGACTTTAGGGAAATTTGTGGATATTTAAAATGGATTGTGCCTGTACGTAGATAGACATTTGCACAATTCACGTTGCAGAATAAAAAGCTTCCAGTCCTGCAATATTCAGCCTGGAATTTCAGGGACCGAAGATGGGAAATAACAAAATGCAAAGGTTTATTCACCAAAGAATGTACTGTCTATGGTATTTCAGATTATTATCGGACTAGGCTGTTTGAATAAAAAAAAAAAGTGGAATCTAGCTGGGAGAGTAAAGAATGCAATATAAATGTTACAAACCTTACATTTTCATTTGTATTTGTGATTTGCAGTTTTAACATTGCATCACCATCTTGACAGTTAATTCTCAAGGTATATTTCAGTTTCTAAGATCTAAAAATGAAAGCAAATGCATCCTTTGCTGGGGCTCTGGTGCAAATTGACTGAATTCCACACAAATGCAGACACGAACCTCCACTCACAGTGCTCTGAGAAAAGAGCAGACATTAGAAGGGAATAGAGACAGACTGACATATCAAAACCCTTGAGCTACTGTTTCACTTGCTAGATGTTTGTGTCTGTCCCTTATGTCTATCCCCTTACAAATTTCTGCTGAAGGTGTGATGTTCCTGGTGAGACAAGTGGCTGCAGAGTGGAAAGCTGGTATACAAATTCACTTCCAAGTGCTATTTTCACACATGTTCATGGTTCATTTTTGACATACAGCTTGACTCTTCCGTGCACTCCATTCACTCTTGTCACATGAGAGGTTCAGCCTCACCCTGAATGTGTAAGGAATACACAGTCCCCACCAGTTCATCCTGATGGACTCCAGAGCATCTCTGCACGAGGTCTGCAAAGCTGCACATCTGTGCCCATGTGCTTCGTTTTAACAAAGATCTGACTGACGCATGGGGCCATGGGAGCGTCTACCTTTCATAGTTTCAGAGTGTGAGTAGCGAACATCCAAAATGTCAGAAGTAAAGGACCAGATGCAAGAACTCAAAAATATGCAGTTTCTATATATTCTAATAATCTTACATTATGGAGGTATTACAATGTCTATCACAATCATTCACAGACCTGTTTTCAATGAAAAAATCAACAATTATATAAACACGACTTTTACCTACTAGCTGAAGTTTCATAATGAGTCCAGGTGACTAAGTTTCCTGTTCCAGCTGCCTTCTGAAGTTATTAGAATGATACAAAAATTGGAGGAACCATGTATCAGTACCAGAAGTTAATGAAAAGTATTATTTCACTGCAAATAACACAAAAGAATTTCAGCTAGATACTCTCTGGATAGTTTTTTGGAAACAAAAATTAATGAATAAAGCAGAATGACAATACAGAAAGACAAGAGACAAATATTTGGACCCCACAGAAGCTAATTGATAGGGACACTGAGCTGGAAACAAGGTTAACCCACGGGAAATGCAGGGAGCATTTGCTGTAGGATCTTTTTCTCCACTAAGGACAAAGAGCTTTAGAAAGTAACTCCATGGGAAAGCTGAGGGTACCTCCAAATTAAAAAAAAAAATTAGTGGGCTTTAACGGTTGTTTTCCCCCAACTACCCTGACTGGGTTTTCCTCTGCATTAGTAGTCTTGCTCCCAGATACAGTGGGCAATGACACCACACAGAGAGAAAAAAGGTTAGCATACCCACTCAGTTTTGGGGAAATGTTGATTACTGATAATATCTCATCATTCAAGGTTGGGCAAGGAGGAAAAAATCATAAAATGTAGCCTAGAATAGGATTACTCATGGTAAGATAGGGTGAGCCCACAACCTCTAAAAACCAGAGGAAAAAACGACTTTAAAAATAAAACAAATACTACAGAATAAAGAAGTAGACTTTAGAAAGCGCCTGCTTTGTCTTGCAGTAAAAAGAAAAAGAAATGAACACCATGAAATAAGAGATGAAAGATGAGAGGATAAGACAATAGACAGAGATACAAAAAGGAGTGAGCTGGGAGCCAGACAGAAGGGCAAGCAGAGCTGAATGAGATAAGGGGAAAAAAATGAAAGGAAACAAAAGATACAATAACTAATTTTAAAACTGCTTTGAAAGCAGTAAAGAATCCATATTGTAAAAATTGAATCAGTGATGTGAAAGCTGAAATTTTCAGCTTCTTAAAGATTTTACTATTCAGCAACTATAAATTACTTACTTTTAGACTAAATTTTAAAAATCACAGATATAAGATTAACCAGAGGAAACAAAAGAGGATTATAGCAGAAGTTGACATATTTTAAGAGAATCTAATACTACCTCATTAAAAACAATGGAAAAGCCTGATGTAGTTGAGAAGGTCCTAAATAAAATCAAGAAAAAAAAGTACATAAAATACATACGTAAAATAAACTAAAAGTGAGCAAGAGAAAATAGATATATAAGAACATTAGAAAGGAATACCTAAGCTAATGCTTTTGAACAGCTTATTGAAATACATAATCTTCCAGGAAAATGTAAATTAATAAAAATAATTTCCCCAAGTTCAGTGATTTAAAAGAACAATTATCACAAAAGACATTTAATGACCAATGTTTCAGATTTCCTAAAGAGAGTTTTTAGACTCATTTGGTATTTTAATTTCTTTCAAATTTACAAGAAACAAATAATTGTCTCCTAAAAATAGTTCAAGGGCATAGAAAAAGAAGAAAGCCATATTAATTTGTTTCAAATTAATGTGTTTTGTAACAAAACCCTTTAGCAAAAACTGACAGAGAGACTAAAGAGAGGACTCATTTAAGAATGAATATTCTTGATGAAATACTAGCAAAACAAATCTAGAATGTTATTAATCAAGTAATAAAAACATATCCAAGTGGGAGTGTGTTCCAGTAAGATTATAAGGAGTCCGTATTAGAAAATCTTATTAATATGTAATCATATATGAAAAACAAAGAACAACAAATACGTAATCATCAAAGGTGATGAAAAGACGTTTGACAATATTGAATATTCATTCCTGGAGTAAAACTTGCTTCAGGCAACAGAAAAATAAAATCTTTCTTCATATAAAAACTGTATAAAACCCTTAATAGTGTAGTAGTGTCAGTTCTCAAAATTATCTACAGATTCAATTGCATCCCAACAGATGTGTACGTGTGTGTGTGTGTGTGTGTGTGTGTGTGTGTGTATTGTAGAAATTGACAAGCTGATTCTAGGTGTATATGATCAAGCCAAGAATAGAACTAAGTCAGTATGGAAGAAAAAGGTTGTGAGTTTTACACGAATGGGTATCCAAGCCTATGTAAACCTGTAGTAAAAAAAAGATAGTGTGGTATTTGCAAAAAGATAGATAAATAAAAAAGAGACCAGAATATGGAGTCCAGAAGTTAGGAGAAGAGTGGTTGAAATCAAAAAGGAGTTAGGGGCCAAATCTTCAAGGGTATTGTAGACACTGTAAGGACTTTGCCTTCACTCTGAATGAGACTGCAAGCCAGTGGAGTACTTTGAATATAGTGACAAAGTTTTATTTATATTTTAAAATTACTACTGTGGCTGTTGTGCTTAGAACAGGTGGTAGAAAAGGCAGGGATGAGAGCAGAGGAATGGTTTGAAGGCTAGTACAGTAATCTAATCAGGGGTCATGTTGGCTCACACTATTGGAGCTGGTGAGAGGCAGTCAGATACTGAATTAACTTAGAAGAATTTGCTGATGGATTGGGTAATGTGAAGGAGAGAAGTCAAGAACCACTCCAAAGTTTGGATCCTGAGCTAAAGGCATAAACAAGTTGTAAATTACTATACTGGAAAATAGTGTGGGGGAAAAAAATATTGAGTGGGGAATCAAGAATTCCTTTTTTCACAAAACAAGTTTGAAATAGCAATTAGATACCTGAGTGAAGATTACAAATAAACAATTGGTTATCTGAATATAGAGTTCAGGAGTAAGGTATAAATGGGAAGTCATTTAGTATATATTTATGTTTAACACCATGATATAGTTCCTCACCTAGCGGATAAGAAATGTGTGGACTTAGTTCTGGGTCATTTCATACATGGAGGTAGTAACCTGCTCCAACAAAAACTACTTCTGCCTCAAGGAGAATAAAACTTCAAGTTGGCCATTGGTATTGACTATCTGGAAAAATTACTAACTTTGATAAAAGTTGTGTTGATGGAGGAGTGGGGAAAAAGGACTGACTGGAGTGATTTAAGGAAAAAGTAGGCTGGAATATAGCTTTTATTATTAGATAATATTAACGCATATATTGAATTTCCTTAGATGTAAAAAAAAGGCATTGTGGTTTTATAACAGGATATGCTTGCTCTCAGGTGATATATGCTGATATATTAAGGAGGGGAGGGAGTCATGATGTCTGCAACTTATGTTTAAAACATTCAGTAAAAAATACATCTTGAGGGACAGATACAGCAAATGTGGTGACATATAGTAGGAAGAAAAGAATTGGTGACATCGACAAAGTCCTGTCTTTAAAGGAATCTGGTGAAAAGGAGAGGAGGAAAAGAGATGAGTGGAAAGGGACAGTCAAGAGAAGATCTTTAAATATGAGTGATATGACATCATATCTGAAGACTCATAGAAATAATCCAAGGGAGTATAAAAAATTGGTGATGCGCTAAAAAAGTTCCATTGCTAAAGCAATGCCATTGAGTGGGCTGGATGAGATGGGATCTGGGGCACACGTGGAAACATTAGCCTAATTTTTATTTTCTTCTTGAATTTCTCTATATTTTCCAGATTTCCTATAACAAATGCATATCACTGTTGCACTGTGGCTCCTAACACAAATCCCATTTTATATCATGAGATTATGTAAATTTGGCTGTAAATATTTTATCACCCTCTGTAATACCCTAAAAAAAAAAAAAAAAAAAAGAAGGTATACTGAAGTAACTTTTAAAAAGTGAAAACAGAAGTAAAAAAGACCTAATAACAGAAGATGAGAAAATGCCAAATAACATATTATGAAATTATTTCATGCAAGTTGAAAGGGTGTCATGAAAGGGGTAGATGCAATGGCTAGTGGGTAAAGAAAGGAGAGACTCGAAGAGAGCAAGCTCCTGGCCTGTGCATAAGTGCAGCCCTCTGTCTGTCTGTGTAACGTTTCCTGGAGCACCGCTGCCCTGCCGTCTTTCACTTGCATGTTGTCTGTGGTTGCTTTCACACTAACATGGCACTGTTGAGTATGTACAGACTACAAAGCCTGGAATATTTACTACCTGGAACTCTACAGAAAATGTAAGTTTGCAAACATTTGAACCTTGCTATTCAAAACTGCAGTCTCCAGATTGGCAGCATCAGCATCCCTTGGCTGTATGTTAGAAATGCAGGATCTCTGGCTCCACCCCAGACTTAGTGAGTCAGAATTTCTAATGTCAATGCACTTCCCAAGGGATTCAAATGCACATTACAATTATAGCAGCTCTTACGTAGAGTGCATCCTGAGACAGAAAATAGTATTTCTTCTTGGGCTCAGGTGAAGAGAGTTGAGTTCTTTGTCAGCCTTAATCACCAACATCATTAACACTGGGTACACTTCTTGCAATTCTTACTTTATCATCCATTAATATAAATGACACTTTAAAAACTTCTCATTACTTAGTCTGTAACATATTTTGGATTATTAGCCGCTGAATGCCTCAACAGGAAGAGGGACCGAAGTGATAATTTTCCTAGGGCTGTTGGTTGCAGAGAGATTTCATCACACTGGCATCGCAGACTGAGCTAGTAAATGCTGTTCAGCCTTAATTACTTCAGCTCATATGCTTTGCAAATTAACTTGGCTGAGTTTTAGAATCAAAAGTTCAACCACTACCATTACATTTAGATCACCTAACTGAACTTTCCTGCTCAAACACATGTGCGTATATGCACACACACACACACACACACACAGAGCAATTATGCAGCATTCCAGCCAGTGTGCTATGTTGGAAAGGTGAAACCAGAGTTTGAATGGGTCCATCCAAGTCAGCTCTTAATTATCCAGTGGGAAGTCAAGAACACTACTTCTGTTTGATATTGGAATGTGATATATAATATCATGCCAAATTTACTTTCCTTGTTATAGTCGATGAAGTTTCTATCTCAATCGCATTACAGAGTAGTGTATGTGCTAGCTGGAAGGTTCAGGAAGATACAGAACAACACATTATTTCAATATATGATAAGCAATTAAATTTAAAACAAGAATGTCTTGTGCTCTACATGGAGCAAGATAGTGTGTACATATTAAAGAATTCTAAAAGGAATAACTGAAAGTTGAAAAGTTTATCTAACAAATGAGAAATCATATACATTGGAATTATTTTCAAACCCTGATTAACCACAAGAATAAAACAAATTTTAAATTCTATTTGGTATATTTCAATATCTTAGAATTGTGCCTTCTTTTGAAATAACTGGAATCCATTAGGCATTTTTAAGTCAAAGTAATAATTTAGAGTAGTGACATATTTTATATCTTGGAAGATAAATTTGAAACTGTTTAATTTTTTCTGTTGGGTTGGGGAAGAGTGACATGGCTGTATCATGGCTGATTCTCTGAAAATACATGGCACTAACAGAAAATTTTAGTATCTAAAATAAAGTTATATTTAAAATCAATTTTATCATGTATTTAATTTAAATATAAGTAATTTAACAATAGCTTTTATTTTTATTTCAAAAATTTTATGACAAACTTCAAAAATATAGTTAAGCACTATTAAACAAATGAAATTAAAAAGTTACATGTTTCATCTTCTCTAGAGTTCTCTGGAGTTTCTTGTATTCAATTAGCCATTTTAATTTTAACTTTATTTCCTTTTCAATTGATTCCTGTGAGGCCTTTATATTTTTGGATAAAATTTAAAAATAAAAAAATACCGAATAAAGCTGAAGAGTAAAACTGTGGCATATTTAAACTTAATCAGGCCCAGGTGGGAAAATTACAAAAGTGAAGTGTCAAATCAGCGGCTCCTGTTCTGAGCTACATAGATGTGGAAGTCTTTAAATGCTCAAACTTAGAAGGGTGAAAGAAATATAACCTGCTGTTTCCATGTGTGCATATCAGGGTCCACAAGGGTTTATATGGCAGTCATTAATTCATGGGCAATAAAAATAAACAAAAGCAGCAATGCACTGTGTACAAGAAACATATTTTCAAAATACGTATTCAAACAGGCAAAACTTAAAAGATGAAAATTAAAATCTGGGTACAGTTAAGAGACTGAACACAGCAATTTGAATAAGAGAAATTTAATATAATGAATAATTAAATTCTGATAAAGCAGTAACTATAAAGATGTAACAAGAACTCTAAAGGTTAGCCAAGGGCATAAGGAGAGTGTCCAAGGAAGGGCTGACTTGGAAGAGGAAAGAGCACCTCAAGGCTGGATATCAGACCTCAATGAAGAAGGTATCTCTGTAGCCCATGGATGGCACAGGAGTTTGCTGGAATTCTGGAGCCAGAGCTTGATCACCATGGTCCAGTCTCTGGATTTCTACTTCATTTATCCCTAGACACTAATGGAGCAGAAGGAGTCAGAGAGTTTCAAGGGCTGCGATTATGACTATGTAGATAGGTAGACAGTACTCTTGCCCTCATGAAGCCTACAGTGTAGTCTTTGGCCCTCTGTGGGGGTAACAATGTAACACTCCCGAAACAGTACTCCCGACCCCCGCCCCATAGTAAAGACAATAATTCAATTATCCTTTAGCTTTTATCTTATTTAAACATTGCAATTGGTTTAACTTCTATTGAATCAGTTTTCTGTCTTTAAACACCTCTGCTTCTCTTCTGTGAATCACCTGTCATATCCTTCGTGTATTTTTAGTGCATTGAAAGTAATAGAACACAAGATTAAAAGATCATCCATTCTTATATGATTCATTTTTTTAATGTATTTAGAAATATGCTAACCTCTTGTACAAGCAGTCTATCCCAAACCTACTTTTGTCCTGGGGTTTGTGTTTTTTCCTTCTGCTCTATCTTGTTATACACATAATCTTAATTAGAGAATCCTTGTTTTCTCCACTTACTGAAATTCTAAGTAGAATGACTCTTAAGACATTTAACGTGGAAGACACCCTTGAACTAGCAATACATGCTAGCCCAAGGTGACTCTCAGCTCTCATCTGTGGCTTCAGCACTCAAGCTATGTATATGAAACATCTAAAAACAGGATGGAAAATATTCAAGAGAGATACTGGTTTAATCAAAGTGTCATGTAGTACAGAATTTAAAGCCTCCCTAAAATCAAGCTCTACCACTTTTATGTCCCTTTGCCTGTATAACTGTTATTTGTCTGTGAGACTACAAATACATTTCACGAAAATATGTGTTGTATCTCAGACTTTTCTAAGTGATCACTGGATTGTGTGCTAATTATTCTGTTATCTTCACAGTCATTCCCACTGAAACTGCCCTATCTATAATTTACAGATTCAACTTTCCTTCCTTTTCAAGCATGGAAACAATATTCTCTTCTCAAATTCTTCCAAAAATTAGCAGAAGAATAATAGACTTTTATTATTTCCCACCTTCTAAGTAATTTTTAGATGAAAGCTAAAGCACTTTAGAATCTTGGACTTTCTCAACTATACTTTTGTTTGTCTCTTTTTTGAAAACCATTTCATTCAGAAAGTTATTTATTTTTGTGTGTGTGTGTGTGGAACAAATAAGATAATAAATGTAGCAACCAAACATGGTCTCTGCCAAATGCCGAGAATCTTACTACGTGATTCACATCTATTAAATCTAATCCTCCTGATACTGCATACAAGCATTATCATGCTCATTTTATAGTGAGGAAACTGAAGTTTATAAAAGTTTAGAATATGTAAGTGACAGAGCTAGAGTCTCAGGCTTTCTCTCGCTTCCAGATTCCACTTCCATATTACTCTTCTAGTTTTTTGTTGCCCCTTTTTACTCACCACCTTCACTTAAAATATTGGAGGAATGTTTAAAATGTTTGTCATCATTTCTACACTCATTGTACATGGACAGCACCTTTAATATTTTTATTCTTAATCCCAAAACACTTAAAATATTCTTTAGAATCTATTTACTTATTTTTGTAAAGTGTTATAGAGAGAAGTACTTCATTCACCTTCAAGATACATTCATCAGTTATTCAGCATTTCGTGGAAATATCTTAAGTAAATGTAATTCATGAGACAGTTCTAATCTTGTCTCGAATACCTCCTAGTTAAGTGACTCTGGCTGCTTCGCTGCATTCTCCCTGAGCCTCAGTTTCCTCCTCCATCAATAGAGGCAGTGGGCTTAATAATCAGAAATACAGTTCAGCTCCAGGGATCTGTATTGTTTCATACTTCCTTTATTTAGACCAGTGGGTTAATTTCATTGTATCCATAAAAGTTGATTTAGTTCAGCTTGATCTAGGCCAGCCAAACTACTGCATTTGTATGTCTATGTAGACACAGCCAGGTGGAGAAGGATACCAGTAACTGACAGCAACACAGGACCTTTGCCTTCCACCCAGCACGTGGGTGAGTGGAGGAGGTATATTTTGTATTTGATCAGTCCTAGCAGAGTTACATTTGGTGCTCTCATTGCTCTACTTAAAATTCTCTTAAGTTTTTGTCCAAAAAGTGACCTGTTCTATTTCATATATGAAAGCTTCACATTAAAAGAATATGAGGTAGCAGATATCTTTACTGAAGCACTGTTGGCAGCTGAAATCACTGACAACTTCCTGGCTGAGATTCACAATCTATATTGGTGCCTTCGAGACAGCAGTCTATTGATTTTTCCCTGCCCATAATCCAAGACCATATACAGAGCTTGTAAGACATCTGTGGGAATATAAACTGAGTTTTGATACAAGTTAGGAAGGTTCTCTTAGTGGGGCACTTAGTTTTTGTCTTAGAGAAAATCTTTACACAACTGTAATCCTGGTGAACTTTTTAAAAACAAACAATTCAGTATGTTAGGTTGCAGGCTTTGGGATAGAGGACCTTGGCAAGACTTTTTCTCATTCTTTCTTTGCTTTTTTTTTTTTTTTTCATTTGTTTGCCCAGAGTTTAGATAAAATAATTTTCTCCAGGGGTTAGCACACTATTAAATAAAGATTGGGCTTTTCCTCTTCATTATACCTAAAGATACTTTTTATTTGATGAGACTAATTAAGGTAGATTTCAAGTGCTTTAGGAGATCAATGTAGGGCATAGACCTAAATAAAACTGTTAAAACAGTCATATGGGATCAACTATAAAGCCATTACTGAAAAAATGAATAGGACTTATACATATCAAAAAATGTATATCTATTTCCCTGAAAAAAAGGTATGACTATTTCTAAATCATTGCATATATGTCTGACCAAAAAATGCAAATGGCTTTTTTTTAAAAGTCGATGTCTTAGGGAGGAAAAACAAAACTATTAGGTTTTTTTCTTAAAGTAGTTTCTTAAGTGAAAGAGTAAATAATGTTTATCTAGTCCTGTTACTTTACAGGAGAAGCTATGTTACAAAGTAAAGTGTATACACATTTGAGTATAGAAATTGAAGAAAAATAGTATTTGAAGTATATGTATTAAAAAGTCAGACAACTAATACTGATACAAAACATAATTTCTAGAAAAAAATTCACCTAAAATGTGCTCTTTGCACTTTTTATGCTATTGCTATTTTTTGTCAAAGATTTTATTTTAATAAAAGTAACATCTGATATCTACAGATAATATACTATGTGCCAAGAACACTTTTAAACATTTGACCTGGGTTACTCATTGACCCTCATAATAATCCTGAAATGGGGAATATAATACTATTATATTAATATAATGCTATTAATATACTATAATAATATTATTATTATCCCCATTTCAGATGTTGACATTGAGGCACAGGGATGTTAAATAGCTTGTCCAAGTTCAGACAGCTGGTAAAGGTTGGAATCAAGATTCAGACCCAGATAGCATAAATCAAGAGATTATACTCTTAAATTCTGGTTATCTATCTTAGAGTATTTTAAGCTACTTGAAGGCAAACATTTTTATTAATTCACTTTTCAATCACCTGCAGTATCTAACATATTACCTTGTACATACATTATCAATACATTCTTACTAAAATAAATTAAATCATAGATAAAATATGTACAGAAAATAAAACTAACTTAGATTAAAAAATAATCAGTGAGGCATTCCTGCACTTAGAAGAAAACACAGCACTTAGAATAATGTTTTCCACTGTTTCTTTAACCAATACTGTATTCCAATCAAACCGTTTATGCCAATTTATCTAGTTTCTGCAAATCCTCTAGATTATATTTTTTGAAGTTGAAATAATAGGAAAAATGGGAATTTTTTCCAAATATTTTTTGAATGTTACCTCATCCTATGTCCTGGCTGTGGATCACTTAGGAAAGTATTTTAAACTTTCCATGGGACTTAGGAAAACTCAGTGAAATAGATGTGTAAAGCCGTAACAAAAGGATGAATTGACATGTAAAGACCAGTTGATGACATGAAGAGAAAGAAGCATGCGATTAAGAAAAAAATATCCGAGTGAAGAGAAAAGAATAGAAGCAGAATTAAAATCTTAATTTGAGTCCATGAAGACAAGAATAGACATGTAAAAATAAATTATGATAAAATACCATATGCAGTCGAACTAAAATAAATTTGAAAAACCTAACTTAAATAAATACCTCGAAACATAAAATTCCCAAAGTGACAGAAAATAGAAACATGAAGAAACTAAGTCACAATAAATATACAGCAATAAAGAAATAAAGATTCCAAGCTAGCATGGTTTTGTAGGTAAGTGTTACAAATTGTCAGGAAATAAATAATCCCTATTTTACAAGTTGCTACAAAAAAATTAGAAAAAAAATTAGCTAACTTAATCCTCCAGGGCTGGAGGCTGGGGGTGGGTCATGGGGGGGTGGAAGGCACAATAAAACATTTCTCATCCCAGAAAGAGAACAGCCAAACATCGGAAATCTGTCATTGAGATGCATCATTATAATGAACTAAGAACAAAATTTATGTCAGTAAAAGACTATATTTACTATACAATACAATGTTATTAAACTACTAAGTGTTATTTAACTTAAAAGTTTTCATACATTTAAAAATTATAAAGCTTTATGAACTTCAAAACCTGTTTATGATTTTAAAATAGCATAGCATATGGAGAATGCAAGGAATGAGAGATAATGTCCTTGAGGTCATTCCACCAAAACTTGCAGCAAATATTACATTTAATGAAGAAATTTGGGTCACATTACCTTTAAGATGAGGATAAAGGCAATGGTGAAAAGGATGACTATTGTTTTCTTACAGCACTGGAGATCCTGTCTACCACAACAATGACAGAGATGGAGAAAGAGGTTAAAAAAGTGTAATCAGAAAGGAGAGCCAATTCTTTTTGATTCCTGCCAAGTTTGTGAAATAGCACAGGCTGGTTATTTCTTCTCTGAAGCCTGAAGAAACTCTTGAGGAAAATATGGAACCAAGGAAACAATAACAGCGAACTAGACATCTCTGAGACCACAGGTGATGGCTCCGCTGAACGAATACGTGTAGAACTGGGAGAGGGTGGTTACGGTTGCTGGATGCCACTACGGAGGTTGTACAGCGCAGGCCCCCAGAGGAAGCTAGTCACGTAGACTAACCTTACATAGCCCAGAGGCCTCGAGGGGACGGCTGCAACCTGGATCAGAGACTGGATGACAGAGTTCTGGTGGTATGAAGTTGAGACACACAGTTTGATTTTGCTCTCTTTTCTTTCACCCACTGTTGCCTTATGCCAATAACTTCCTTCTCCATTCCTGCAGCAATATGTAATAATGGTGCATACCTTGTGTGCAGCTGTCTAGAGATGTAAAATCACAGCAGAGGAAAATGTATGAGGGTGAGAAATTGAGAAAAATAAGTGTGTTTCTTGAACATTTATTCCTTCACCCTCTCACCTTCAATCAGCCAAGGTGGAAAGAGACTGCTCTTCCCAGTGTTACTTCTCTTTGGGTGACAAGAGTGATTAACTGGAATTCTGTTATGCCTGGGCACTTGGACCCTATAAATAAGCTCTTTCCTTTGTACTCCCCAGAGACTACGGTGTGGCCTTCTAACTTCCCCCAAATACTTTCTTGGACAGAGAAGCCTCTAGCCTAAAAGGAATCTATCCCCACAAGCCAAAATAACAAAACATCACAAACCAAGCAAAATATATCATCTAAAGCAGAACGATTGCAACAGATGGACAAAGAACATAAGTTCAGTAATTTACTGAAATAGATTTTTTTAAATATTAGCAAAAATAGATCATTAAAACCAATAGGTATAAAAATTAGCATAAAATATTAAGCAGTTAATATTACAGGACTAATTGTTCTTATTTCAGATAATATGACTATCAACTTAGAAAATCCAAAAGAATTAATGAACTAATAAAGCAAACAAGAGATTTCAGCAAGATTGTCAGATACAAGATCAACCTACAAAAACTAACCATCTAGAGATTATAATAGATAATAGGATTCTCTAGCAACTAACTTAACCACAAATGCACATGTCCTTTATGATGACTATTTTAAGACTATTAAAGAACATTAAATAAATGAAAAGAGACATGATGTTCATGGATGGAAAAACATGATTAGTATATATAGACTTCAATTGCCCCCAATTAATCTATAAATTACATTAAATTATAATAAAAAAAAACCCACAGGATTCTTGGCATTACTTTACAAACTGATTCTAAACTTTATATAGAGGAAAAAAAGTTCTATCAATAGATGAGGTAATTAAAAAATTACAGGAATATAATTTGCTTATTGGATATTAAGATATACTACAAAGCTAAAAAATAAAAAAAATAAGTAAGCCACACAATATACCCACACAGTACACCTCTAAACTGTAAAGGCCATCAAATAGAAGGGAAGTCTAAGACGTGTCACATCCAAGAGGAGCCTAAGGAGACATGACCACAAAGTGTAGTGTCGTATCCTGGATGGAACCATGGAACAAAAAAGGAACATCACACTAAAACTAAGTAAATTAACAAATCTTGGACTTTAGTTAATAATAATGTATAACAAATGTACCATATTAAGTAAGTTGTTAGTAATGGGGAAAACCGTATTGGGGGTGCAGGAACTCTGTACCATCTCCTTTGTGTTTTCTGTAATCTAGAACTGTTGTAAATTCTATCAGAAAAAAATTTTAGCCTATATTCTACACCTGGTACAATATGACACATGGCAGAGGCTCAGTAAATTCGATATCTTGTAGGTTAATTTCAGGCAAGGACAACAGAATAGCCTGAAATGAGTGAGGACAACTCTCCCTGAGCTAGCAAATTGTTACCAACTGAAGCTCAGGTACAGAGCTGTAGATTGTATTGTTTACGGAGTAAGGAATCATGCTATGTGTAATTAGCTGCTTAGTAAATATTACTGCAATTTTATCTAGATTACTGATACTAGATTCATCTCAAAGAAATGTTTGCTGTTTTTGTTGATGTTAAGTAACTCTATCTTCAAAAAAAATGTTTCCTTGTGAAATAATTTAAAGTATTATTCACAGGGATCTTATATCCTAGAATGAACTGTAGTCACCTAGAGACAGTGTCATCTTTACATAATAGGGAGAGAAGAATCTATGTGTAGTGGATGGGGTTCAGGGAGAGAAGGAGGCTGAAGGATAGGGTAGATTTCAAACAGAATGCAATAGGAACAAGTAATTCTGGTTAGTGAAAGATTTTTTAAACCATTTTTCCTATATGAGGAGATCCAGATGTACCAGTAATGATATATTTATTTTCATCCTCAAACCGGATAGAAAGAGGCTGCCTGATTAAAATCCCGGTAATGTCCCATTTCTTAGAGGAAGCAGTAAGTGGGGTCACATGAAAAGTTTGCATCAAATCATACACATTGTTCTGCTATTCAAGGAATTTATTCTCAATTTCTTTAGTCTTTTTTGATGGAGTTGCTGTCTAGTAACTGATATCTATGCATGTTGGTGGACAATTTAAAGTTTTTCTTTATTATTCAAGAAATTCTAGAATATCACTTATTGTGAAAACAATTGCATTTCATCAATGATATAATTAATTTGTACAAACAGAGAAATTCAATTATGAGAAAGTTCCGTATGAAAAAATATGACAATGTGGCAGGGGAATAGGAAGAAAGAATAAAATTTTAAAATACTCCTCTGTTGAAAGTTAATTCCCTGTTTAAATTATTTAAGAATCTGAAAAATGTTTAAAATAGCAGTTCTTAGAAAATATGTTGGCTTACCTAAAGATATAAAATAAAGTAAAATTTATTCTTACTCTATATTTAAAATAATTAATATTAGTTTTCTCTTTTAACTTAGAACTATACTTACTAATAGATGAATAACCAGGCATTTTTCACAGTGTTAACAGAGAATCAGTGTCTGATGGACTTTATCTTCAAGTGGAATTCACTGGGCTCTCTAGCCATTTTATAATACGAATAACAAGAACCAATTCTGGAACATTATCCTAAGATCATATATTTCTTTAATGGTCACTGTGAAACAGTACCATTCACATCCAAGTCATAAATGTTGGCTGTTTCTGAAATTTGTCTGCTTCACTGGGCACAAATGGCCAGAGCAGAGGGATTCAGCTGGGCTTCTATTCTTCAGAGATTAAAAAGACATGCTTTATTCTTTCTCTCTCCAGTTAAACCAAGAACATTCCCTCTTTTTTTTTCTTTTCCTTCCTTTTTTAATTTTTTCTTTAAGCGCACTTTAAAAGAAGTCATTTGGCCTTTTTTCAAAACTGAAATTCACTAAGTGACTGTTTTTCTATTCGATTCTAATCATATATATGATATCTAACATCTAATCTCTTTTCTAGATATAGATAGATAGATACATAGATAGATAGATATTAAAGAAATGTTATGTATGTATATGTGTGTGTGTATGTTTTATGTGTATGTATTTAGAGAGACCCAGAGATAGAAAGAAAGAGAGATGACCCTTTATTGTGGTCTTGATCTAGTTTGCATATCTGTGAATACATTGCTGTTACTTATTGGCAACTTAAGGTGCCACCCTGAAACCTGCCACCACATTCAGCCTAAAAAAAAAAAAATTCAGTCTAATTAATTATTGATCCCTTGCTGCTTATTTAGGGCCATGCTGCTTGCTTGTTGGAGAAGTCATAAAAGGATTACAGGGGATGCATATGACATAATTTCCCACATCAAAAGGCCTGTGATTACAAGGAAGTAAGTCTTACATGCAAGCACTGTAACAAGTAGCACATTATGGCATAATGAATAATATGAGAGCTAAATGAACTTCCTTCTATTCTCATTTTCACTGATTCCTCTTTTTATTTGTCTCTCTGGGATGCTGCAGATCTATTTACCTCTTTGTATATTTCTCTTTTATTTTGTTTACAATTAAATTCCGTTAGTAATTTCAAAGGACACTGTACTGGAAAGTGCAGTTTGCAGTGTGTGCGCCCATGCACACATAGGCATGCCCCATACTTGCCAAATATACTAAGTAAGTGTATCTCTCAGATTCAAGTCCAGTAAGAAAGACTGTGTGTTTCTAAGGCAGTAGTGTCAGCAGTCTCACGGCATCCTGGCTTCCAGGAGGCCACATACCTACTTTCCATCGATTACTAAGGCTAGGGAAGGGGAGACACTGACAAATCAGGGGTGCCTGAGATTCCATTCCATCCTCAAGCTAAGGGTAGAGCCAGCTCTACCTGAGCAGCATGAACTGAGTGGAGAGGATGGGCCCCCACACAAAATTAAGGGATGTTACTGGGGTTCTTGGAAATAAATATGGAGTGGTGTAAGGAAATCCCCCTTCACGTGGTTCATTAACCTGTGTAAGATTATCTTCTTCACACCTCTCTGTCTCTCCTCTCTGGCCACCCTTTCCCATCTCCCTCTTTCTCTGTGCTTTATGCATATCAATCTTTTAGTTTTTTTCTAACCCCGGTGCTCTTACCCATGGAAAGACTTTTGAATATGATTTTTCTTCTTCTTGGAATGATCTTCCTACCCTAATCCCCTCATTTCCCCCTTTACCCTCCATCTCTTTCTCTATAGATGACTACTTCTTATTCTTTAAGTCTCAGATTAAAATACACTTCCTCCAAGTCCACTCAGCTCTTTTAATCTACTGCAGCCCATATTAGTCCCATATTTCATTCTCTCGTAGCACCAGTACACTTCAACATACTCGTCACTGTATTAAAACAAATATATAATTTATGGTTATCATCAGTATTTTTAATGACTGTTTCCCCTGCTACAATTTATAAGCTTCATGAAAGTAAGAACTTTCTCTCTTTTGTTCACTGCTGTATCCTGAATTTGTAAAACAATATTTTGCTATAAGGAGTGCTCAACCCCTATTGTTAAGTGTATGCATGCATGAATGAAGAGAAGCACTAATATGAGTTTTTTTGCAAACTGTATATAACATTTCATAAATGTGAGACTTTGTCATTATCTTTATGATTATTATTAGCTCGGTAACAGTAAAACTATCTACAAGGCAAACCAACAAATATTCAAAGTCCTTCCAAGATTAAATACAAAGGTAAAACACTGTGACTGTTGTAACACATATACACTGCTGTGAGAAAAGCCGGCTGTGAAAACTTTGAACTGTCAGGGTTTTGTTGTTGTTTGCTTGTTTTTTTAACAGCTATTTTAATTAAGTAGCTACAGGTAAAGGTGTGCTGAGGAAAAATCCTAGGGAAAAGTAAAATAGTGTAGATGCAGAATAAAAGAAACCATCTGTAAATCAAGGTAGCATGATGGCAGTGACAGGGGACACTTTTATTAGCATGCCAGACTCCTGAGAAGCAACCTCAAACCAATCTTCAAGAAGTAATGTCCCATCACTCTGCCCAGTATTTGCTCTCTACCATCCTGCTTCCTTCTCCCTCAATTTGTTTTCTCATGCCCTAGTTCTTGAATGTCATTTCACAGCCATGGCCCTACTGCCTCCAATGGTTAAAACTAGTCAGACTCACATTAATTAACAGCCCTGGTGTTATTACAGACTCTTTCCTACTTCTTAGACTGGATCCTGTACTGTTTTCCTGGTACCCAAACCCCATCACCACATTCCCAGTTTCACTCTTGTTCTGTCCAGTGTGACACCTTGTGCACTCAAATTGGTGGCAATTGTGTAACCATGACATGATTGTTGTGCTCAACACTACAGTGTTTGTCCCGTGGTAAAAATCAATTGTGCATTTATGCCCTTGTAATGGGATATCATCACATAGATTATTTTGTTTTTTTTTCCCTCAACTTATTTATTGCATTTATTTTATTTTTTTAACCGTAACATATGTTTTAAAACTATATTTTACACATTGTATATTTATGAGTGTGTGAATTGGAAATTGTACAGTTCTGTTTCAGTGAATGACTACCTTTGATACCAAAGTAAGTGTTAGAGCGTAAAAGACACCATAATGGGAGCCAGGAGAAGGGGAGTCATTTACCTCTCTTGCATCTGTGGTTCTTCACATGTGAACCAGGGTTTAGACTAATGATCACAAGTTCTTCCTGCTCTAATGTTCACCAATCCCACATGTGCCATACCTTCCCTAAGGAGGCTTCTATACAGGACGGAGGACTTCCAGACTAAGTTGATTTGATATTTCAGTATGGCTCTCTCTCCTTGGCATAGAAGTCTCTGCATACTCTCTTTATGGAAATATGGATAATTGGACCCCTCTTTCCCAAACTGTGGTTTAAGGAGAGCTAATAGCACATAAGATCATTTAAGCAGATAAACTTTTTTTATTTTTATTTTTTTTTGTATCTTAAAATTTTACATATATATGATATGTGTATATATATATATATATATATGAAATATGATCAAATCAAGCTCCTGATTTTATACATATTAACATTTAGGTTGAGGCTAAATTTATTTAAGTTTAAAAAGTGAGTAAATCCAAGGAAAATTATTGAATAAATATATTACCTGGTTCAAGCTCATACTGTTTGCCACTCAACAGGCCAATAAATCAGGAGGTGAACTGTTGAGTCAAGGAGTAGTGACTTTATTCAGAAAGCCAGCAGACTGAGAAGATGGTGGACTAGTGTCCCAAAGAGCCATCGTGCCTGGGTTTGGATGCTAGTTTCTTTTATAGAACAAAGAGGAAATGAGGTGAGGAGGTAAAGGATCAGGGAAGTGAGGAGGTAAAGTAAAAAGGTGATAAGTTGTTGCTAGTATTTCCTGGTTCAGTCCAGACTCCAGAGGGAATGTATTAATTTCTTCTTTCCTGCAGCCATTCACGGATGGGCTTGGTCAGGATGCTTCCTGTGTGTTAAACAAAGGTAGTTTAGCTTAATGTTCAGGTATAGGAGGCAGGGTTCCCAGAGATGGGCCATTATGCATATTTTAAGTTAAAGGCAACATCCCTTTAGTGATTAACTTGTAGCAAAAGCAATAGAATACAAAAGTTAAAATAAAAGAAACAGATCCAATATGTAATAAGATTTGTTCTTCCTTATTACAAAATTATTTTATGCAATCAATTCCACTGATAACTTGTATATGGCAAAAACTATGAAGGTGCTTTACTAAAATCTGCAGGCTTGGAAACCTTGGCTACATCAGTTCTAAAAGGGCTAAGCAGATCCTAACCTGTTGGCTTTCTGTAATTTTATATTTTATATTCTTCTACTGTTGCTTTCAAAGTTTCAGAGACTATCTTTGTTTTTCTGTGTACTCCAGTCTCTCATCAAGACACAGAAGAGTTTGTTGATGATGTTTGTTTTACCTATGTGTATGTTTGAATTTATCGTTATTAAAATCCCTGTTAGTGTTGCTTCATTGGAGAATATAACATACATAGCCCCTTCAACATTAATGGGTTTTCTACCCTACTGAATTTTATTGTGACTTTGCCCTGTCTCTAAAAATTGATCTGACAGCAGAGGCAACACCACTACGCGGGAACTGACAGTCAGTGACAGTTACTGGGAGGAAGAGAGGGCAATGGAATGTAGCATTAAATAGAAATCTTTTTTCAGAAATACATCTTCAAGGCTACAAAAGGCTTCATTGTTTTAGGAAACATCGCTTCATTAATAGACTAGGGGGCCTGAAGCTGAATTCAGCAATATTTTGAAAAATTCAAGTTCTCTTCATTAAATTATTTGTATCTGAGTTTTAAGGGAGTTTTTAAAGGGCCATTACATCACAACTTTTGTAGATAGGGTAACTGAAATTCATTATCTTCTCAACTCTATTCCCAGACTAACTTTAATCAAAGGGAGTTTTATACTGAAGACATACAATTTCTATTTAATTAGATGGTCTAGGGCATATAGATGAGCTAGTATTTCTAGAGGCATCTCTAAGGCTTTTTACAAGGGCCATTGTGTTTTACAGTGTCACAGAAAAAAAGGGAAGTTAAATCATGATTTTTACTAGAGCTATAGGGGGAAAAAAAAAAAGCAATTTCCTTGCATTGTAAACAGGATTATTCAAACCCCTTCTGCCTTAAGCGAAAAGTTTAAGGGCGGCTCTTAATCAGGTTATTATATAAGGTTCAGTAGTTCTCAGTGTTTAGAGGATGGAAATCTAATGCACTGCACAGCTAAGTTTGAGAATAATATGTAGATGTTCAATAATAATATGTATCATTAAGCAAAAGAACCTATCTGATTTCAGGTGGCTAAAGACGTTGAGCTATTTGGTTGGGTTTCTCAGTCTTTACATATGTGTGTTACCTCTTTATGGTTCTCTGTTTAAGGTAATCTTAATAGTGAGAGATATAGCTGATACTAAATCAATATTGAATGGAGTTTGATAAATGAGGCTCTCTGCATTCCCTCTGGTCTTTACAGTATCCCTCAAACAGCTTCCTGGACTTTCTGAAAGTGTCCTCAGTTACTGTAATGTGGGGGATGCTCACAAAACCAGTAATATACATTAGTGTTTTATGTGAATGGTACTTGTTCTACAGCCAGTCTTGGTGTTTTAATCCAGCTGTTACACTGATCATAATCATTTTGGAATTCTCTCTGACTTTTAAAATCATTAGAATAAATCCAAAGCAATGTTTCTGTATGGGAGGCCAATTGAATCATTGTTTTCAAATTTCATTTAAATTATCCCTCAAGCATACTCCCTTTTCTTTTTCTTTTTCTTTTTTTATATCTTACCCATAGATGTAATTCGGTTTCTGTTTGATGAGGGAGCAAGTGCAGTACCTTTGATACTGTAGTACCCTCTGATGTATTGCTATGCTCAGCTCTGTCTTAATTTTGCTACAGATAAACTCTTACTCTTTTAGCCTAATAGTCTTGTTTAAGTTTAACTTTCCAAAAAATGATGAAATCTTTGCTAAGGAAAGAAAATTGGCTTTCTTCTTATTTAATACTAACATAAAATGTGGAGGAAAATTTAATATATTGTATTAGCCAATAAATCAACTCCAATTTATTGAACACTTAGTATGTGTCAATAACCATGCTACAAGAAACATATACAATATTTCCAGCTGTTAAACAGCTACTTTCTGGTTTTCAGATATAACAGTAAAAGAAAATAAATGGACAATATTCTAAAAGAATTTATTACTGAGCAATAGATTACCTGGACAAAAATGGTATAGGCTTTGAAATTAAGCATATGATAAGAACAGATGGAGACAGCTTACACAGGGAGAAGAAAGATTTAAGAAAAGTGGAGAAAGAAGGAAGAGGAACAGAAATTTTTCCCATAGTGAAGGTAGTAGAAGTGGTAAGGGGTATCTCAAATGTTAAACTGACAACCACATCACTAAAAATGACTGTGAACTCCTTAGCCACATGCCAGAACAAGCATGGAACTACTATGAGGTAGGTATTACTGGAATTTAAGTTTGCTTCCACTTGATGGTGCTATTTTGTTATCCAAGATTTTCTATCTAAAATTAATTGATTACATTTAGAAATAAACATTCCAAAGTTATTTTTTTGTGTGTCACAAATAAAATAAATATTGATACTAATGTCTTGGCAAACCATTAGAATACTTGAAACTATGAAAATAATGTAACAAAAGAGATACCAATTAAGTATGAACAGGTTAGATATAAAATATAGACCTAATTAAATTTGTTATATCTATATTCAATGGTTCCTAAAACAAACCTATGACATATACTGTATTTTCTTGTAAAAATTATCTTCCTCTCATTTAAATTCAGGAACATCATTATTGCATTCTTTCTAGTAAAGCAGAGTTCAAACAATTGATTTGGCTGCCAACAGCTTTGGCTACAGTTTCATTCAACTTATCTCAAATGGCAAATAATCTTTATATTATTCTCATTTATATTTTTACTTCTGTTTGTCTTGTATCCAAAATATACATGTTCATATTTGAAAATTTGGAAGATGCAAAGGAATATAAAAGACCAGAAAAATCAAAACCCGTTCATCGATTCACTGTTCAAATATTTACTTAACACTCTACCCGCACTGGCAGTTCAACAGCAATTCAGATGCCATAGCTGACCACAAGTCACCAGAAGTCTAGCGGAGGAGGCAAACCTGCAAGCCAGCTTTTCAAAGCAGGTTAATATAGACACAATAGGAGCACAGAGAGCTGTGTCAGCTGGGCATAAGGAAGGTTTTCAACAGGAGGCAACATACAAACTGAATCTTGGCAGTATTACTCCTTTTATTCTTCTTTCCTTTGTTGGTTTATAGGAAGGGGGGAGTCAAATAGGTGTTTTGACTGAAAGCCAGATGAAAGGAAATAGGTAGGCGATTGGAGCCCAGAGTTTGGATGGAGTGCAGAAAGAAACTCTTGTGAAGGGGCTGGGCTTGAGTAGGCAGAGGGCCATTCTTTTTTGATGTGGTGGGAGGCAAGTTGGAAACGATGGAGGTAAATATTGAATAGTGACTTCTCGAGAAGAGTAATGAATATTTTAAGTAGTCATTGAAAGAGATAGGGGAATAGGTTAATCAAGTATTACTATAAAAAATTATCCTGCAAGGTGAGGATCTAACTGAGATTTTAAAAGATGAATTTGCAGTGATCCTGATCATCATTGTTTTTGTGTTTCATTAGGAGCACTGGCTATTTTTTTTAAAGGTACATAGTTGGCATGTGAAACCTAGTAACCATTTACTGTTATCATAGTATGCCTACCTTATTTTGAACAACTCTACAATTACATGAGTTACATGAATTAAGATAGGCTCTGTCAGGGAATTTTCTCATTAATATAGTATTTCTTCATCACACTGTCTCCCCAAAATGTTAATAATAAAAATACCTTGTGTCCTCAACTCTACCCATCTTTCAAGTCTAAGCTTGGATCTAACCTTCTGCATGAAGCCGCCCTTATGTCTTCATTTACTCCTTGACATCCCATTTCAGACAAAATAATTCCCCCTCATGTAAAAATTCAGTATTTTATTATATTTTGTCAGTTTCAAGATAGAAGATGGTATTGAGGTTAGTAGTGAACAGACTTAATTTTCTCTAACATCTATAAACATATTTAGGATTAAGTGCTAATCTATCCAGCGCAAGCCATGTACACAGCAAGGGTCCCTAGACCAATCAGTGACCTTATAAACATTGTGAGTGGACCAAATTGAGTACGTACTTGTTTTCATTCCTAAAAATTCCGGGGCTGATGAAAAAGGCTGAATAGAAATTTGGGTTTTAAGGGAGGAGTTCAATCAAAGTGTAGATAAAGTTACTTTCTGTGAACCACTGTATCAATTTCCAGCCACTGACACAGTGAAAATTGTAGTTGTCAAGGTAGTGCAGTGTTTTTAAATTTTGAGAAAGGTGAATAATATTCTAATGCATAGGAAGTACACACTACGAAAAAACTTTATTACTTCATTGCATTTAAAAATGCAGAATATTAGTTCCCTCAGAGGACAAGTTAAAATCTATCCTGAACCTACTACATTCTTCCTGTTGGCACTAAGCTTGTTTATGTAATACAAACTGAGCTGTGTTTTTATTCTTGTTTGTATCTCTAAGAATAATCTGGAATTTCATACAAAACTGGGTCAGTTACTTCTGATCCATCAATTTCCAATGGATTGATTTTTCCTTGATAGCTTGATGGCTTTATTGTAATGAGAGATGTCCTTTACATCGAATTTGAATATTTGGTCCAACAAATGCACTTTAATTTCCAAAATTAGAAAGGTCTCTCAAGGACATTTCCAATAGCTTCATCAGAGGAAAAAACTAAAAATAGGTTTTAATTATGGCTTGTCAAAAAACCAAAAAACAAAACATCTGAATTTAAACACTGAATTTCATATAGAACAATAGAAACTGTTTTTTTATATATATTTTATTTACAGTAGTATCTCTGGATTGTAATTTTACCCTAGTACCATTGAATCTTTGTCTTTGTGTTTCTACCTCCAGCTTGTCAGTCATATATGCTAGATTGGAATAAGCAAACTGTGGAGAACAACAGGGATATTTTGAATAATCACCATGGTATATTGGGAGGATTGTTTGGGTAAATTGGCACAGCATTCACCAGTTCTGTTTATATTATTTGCCTGCTGATTTTGTTACAGTATTTCTTATTGTTTAATATATAGCAACAAGCTCAGGCACCTGCAGAGATACTCGAAATCAAGCAGGCCTCCAACCACAGAAAAGCAATTTGTTTGCATTTTCTTAATTCAAATAAAGAAATTTACTTTCTCCGGTTTTTCAAAGTGTATGGCACAGCATGTTCAATTTCTACAAAATTTCATCCAAAGAGTGTTGCAGTAGCGATGTTGGTTTTTCAAGCAAGATTGCTCTGAGAAGAAGGGGAAAAAAGCAGCATTCTTTTCCTTGAAAACACAAGCATCTCCCAGGCCACCCAGGTGGGTCTGGCTCCGGTTTCCAGAGGAGTAGCAGCATAACCTAGTGGAAAGACTCCGGACAAGGGCCCTAAGATTCAAGTTCTCAAGTCTAATCTCTGGGCTGCTAATCACTCATTCAGGATGGCTTTCTAGTACAGGGTGAGACGACTAACTGCTATAATCCACTCACAGAGAGAAAATAGAACACATTGGTTTTTTTGCCATTAAGAATTTTATACATCTAACAGAGCTTTTCTTAAAAAACATAATCTGGTCGACATAATCAAGTGAAATTATCCAGGTAATAATATTCTAAATATTTGCTTCTAATCTCAGAAAAATAATAAATATTGTTCACATCTGTCTATGAAACAAAACTTTGCATAAAAGGCAAGTATAGATTCAAATGAATTTTATTTGTCGTAATAGCTCACATAACGTGTGACTTCTATGGTATTTTATTTTTTAAACTATTTACTTTCAAACATGATATGTGTGTGTAATATATTATATATAATCTTAGGTCCACATTAAGCCACAGAGTACATTTTCTTGAATTTAAACCTCCTAATTTTATTAGGCTACTAGTTAGGAATATATTTTAAATTTGTTACTTACAGGGATTAGAATTCTTAGTAAATAATTCATTTTTATGTAACCTAGAAATTTCTTTATATAAATTATTGCAAAATATTCATCTGCATTAGATGGTCCAGAAAAAATTTAAGACAAGTGAGGGAAAAATATATTTCCTAAAATATTTTTTCAACCAGGAAATAGATTTAGAAAGTTTACCTTTAATTGTTATAAAATTGTTATGTTTATAAATGCATGACTAAAATATAAGGACATTGGAGACTGAAAAAGAAATTGTGTTGCAGCTCCAAATCTCAAATCCTATCTATATATATTGAGGGGAAAAGACAGCAACATTAGCAGCCATGAATATTCTATATTTAATCTACAAATCCAATTGAGAAATACTAGATATCTCATTTCTGGATGAAGAATTTAGGAGCAAAACATGCTACAGGATCAGCTAACAAATACAGCATGAATAGAAAAAGTACCTTTCAAATTACAGCAATCACCCTGCCATTTTTATCCTTTTCTGGCTGGTTCTTTAGTCAGTGGTTCATAATTTCACTGGGATTAATTTGCCAGCATTCTGAAGACACTTATCTTATTTTCTGGAATTCAGAAAGGGATCAGCCTCCATGCAATCTATTTCACTTATCTTTCAGAACAGCAGCACATGATGAAAGGAGATTCATGTTGAATGAATATATTTGTCATTGTCCATGGTGCCTAGATTATATGAATATGACCTAGATGATTTTTTTTCTGAACACAATGGTATGTACTTCTGCATAAATAAATCCTATGCAATTTAAGAACTGTCCTTTTTACTAATTCCTATTTTTCATCATAATTGATATCCTCACCTTGATCATAAGTCATTTGCTCTATAAGAAAAATATTTTCTTGATTAGGAAAGAAAAAGTAGAGCTTCATATAAGCATTTTTATGATAAACCATTAGATTACCTATTTGAATTCATTCATTTTTGAACCCAGATCAGAACTGCAAACTGCCTTTTCTCATTCAGAGTCTATTTAGATGTCAAAATTAGTGTTTATATATATATAGCCATGTGTACATATACATATATAATGTAAATGGTAGAGAACTAGAGATAAGATAAGTTATTTATAAATATTTATGGCCTTCCTTTTTCATAAATGAACCTGGTTTCGTTGGGTTTTCTTCATTTTCTCGATGAGAAGGAAGAGAGCGAGTGAGAGACAAGCAGACTCAATAAAACATAAATCAGTGCTAAACTTGGGAAATCCTGATAGATGCAACTTCTCGGGAGTGACAATATAGGGGACACATTTCACTTTTAAACTTTTTTCCATTAGTTTTTTGACAGGAGTACACTAGTTCAGCTTTAATGAGATTCTAGTGTAAAAACTTCAGGGCTAAATAAAAGAAACAAATCAAAAGGACCGAATGATTGCCATTTAATGTGAGAGAATGAAAGTGCAAACAATCATCGTATGACATCTAGCTGTGCTAGTCACTGCGGAGTGACAGGTAGAACAATTCAAAGTTACTGATCTAAAGACGGAATAACAGCTCATATGTTTGAAGTGCTTAGAAGATGAAGAAATAAAACAGACTCTGAGATAAGACATGGTTAAACCTTTTAAATTCCATGCCCTATTGTCAGTATCATTTGAATGGTTTTGTATACATTTTTTTTTCTCTGAAATCATGTGATTGAAGGAATTAATTTTAGAGCTCATTTTATGGCTTTATGCTTTAGGCTTCAGAGATTTTGTTTATTAAGTTAAATAAGAATATCTCCTATCATATGCTTGCATAATCAAAAATACATTTTGCTGGTTTGCTAGTCTGCCTTGTGAGAATTCATGTTTGGGGTTGTATTTGTAGGTAAACTTAATGCCATCTGAGTTCTGTTTTGGTATGAAAGAAGCCTTATTATTTTCACACTTAAAAAACAGTTTTAATTTCATGTTTTCCTTTTACTTATTTTTTTTTTATTTTAGAAAATAAAGAAAATCACCAATCCTTTCTTTCAGTAAGCCTTTTTATCAGTGAAATAACCCATTCTAGTTACTGCTGGAAACAATAATCTGTAATTGCTGCTTTCAGTCCTAATTTGGCCTGTCCTTACTTTTTCATCTCAATCTAATCTAAACCTATTTGAGCAAATAAAATGATATTTACCTCATCCTCTGTTACAAGCTTTCAAGATTACAGGCTTCAGGAAAAATCAATACAAAATACCATCTTAGCAGCGGGTTTGTGCTCGGTAAGAATGCTAACTTTTCTCCCCAGTATTTCTGACTCTTAGCTATCCTGGAGTGAAAGCAGAAGTCATACCATTAAAAAGAGAAAAAGAGAGAGAGAAAAAAAAGAAAGAAAGAAAGAAAGAAAGAAACACAAAACCACTTCAGTGATGCACTTGGTGCTGGGTTAGTAGCCACTGGCAGCTTACAAGCCAAAGTGGAGTGTGTGGTCAAGCTCCCAACCTTTGACTCTTGTTTCTGCATGACACGTCTTACAGAGTTCACAAAAAGGAGGTTCTTGACCTCGAGGAAGATTTTTTCAGACTCAAATACCATCTTCATTTATTATTTATTTGCTTCAAGCAGTTGGGACTGGAGGTATCATCATACCTGACTGGTTGATTTAAGGAAGTGGCCGCCTCTCTGTGGGGGAGTCTCATGAGAATAAAATCCTATTACTTTCCAAAAAGATTACTTCATTTACTTCCCAGAATAAGCTTTTGATGAAAACATTAGAATGTTGAGTTTGTAAACAACTGAGAATTCTCAGAAGTATTGCCTTTTTTTTTTTTTGATGTTTCAAATGGAAGCTTATTTTGCCCTTTTTTTTTTTTTTTTTTTTTTGCGTGTGTCTCTTTTAAACTTAGGACTTAGTGAGCACAGATAGGTTAGATCTTGTAAACAGACCTTGCTGGAATATTAGATGGTGGCACATCTATGTTCTTTATGGTCTAAAAGGTAGAACTCCTACCTTTTCAAACTTCTGGTGAAATTTTGCTCTTACAAATATCAACTTCCTTTGCTTTTTGAGTAGACCATGTTTTGAAGTTTCTATGTGGGTAGAAGTGGAGAAAAATGTCTGGCAATTTTTTTTTCCTGAACATTACAACAGAATGGTAAATACTATAGAATTCTTGGTAAGTTGTTGAATAAGGAACATGTGATATTTCTTGATGCTTAATTGTTATTACTTTTAAGAATATCATATTATACACAATTATATAAACTACTACTTGGGATTAACAGATACAAACTATTATACATAAAATAGATAAGCAACAAGGATTTACTGCACAGGAACTTATATGTAATATCTTGTAATAACCTATAATGGAAAATAATGTGAAATAAATGTATATATATTTATACAACTGAGTCACTTTGCTGCACACCTAACTAACACAATATTGTAAATCAACTATGCCTCAATTAAAAAAAAAAAAGAGAGAAATAGGTTATTAGATTTTGAATAACCCTTCCTAAAGTGGGACCTAGGGCCCTGAAAAGCCCTTTAATTTCAAGAAATATTGACATATCTACAGTTAAGAATAAAATTTCCCCAATCCTTATTAAAGGGTTTTTTTTTTCTTCTAGAAAAATAAATAAATAAGCTACTACTTCAAAAGGCTAATAGTAAAAATAGTATTCATTTTCATAATACAGACAAATTCCACTGTAACAAATGCCATCATATAACTGCTTCTGATTAAAATATATGATATTAAAAAACACGTTTTTCAAAGTGGCTTTTATTGAGGATTGTTACTCTTTTTATAAAGATGATTTTAAAGATCCAAATGGTATAAATATATAGTGTCATCAGATAATATGAGTCTCATTAATTGATAATTATTAAGTTATCCAAAAAAATTGATTAAGCACCATTTCCTGATGATATTTTATATTAAGGAAAACATGTTTTCATTGGTAAAAACCTCAGGTTAAAAATTTTCAGACTTAGTTTGTTACATAGTTTCAGAAGTGTTCATTTCAGTACAGCAAAATAATAGTACAGGAAACAAAATAATTTTGATTATCTATTTGGTCTTGTTTTAATGCAATTTTACATCTGCATTTACTGGATAAATACATTGAAGCATTTTTAGAATTCTCCAGTGTTAATTCCTACATCATAACTGAAGAGTCATATCTCATAATGAAAAATTGTACACAAAATGTTGGATAAATATACAATATATCCATTTTGAAAATTCTAAAACTAAAACATGGAAATTTTAACAATTACATAAAGACAGAGAAAATGTTCTGGGTTTTTAACTTATTGCCAACAGTTATATTCATCACTATTATAACGACCCAATATCAAGCAGAATAGAAAATATAAATATATAGACATGTTTTCTGTTTTATTCCATTGCGTGTATACACACGTGTAATCTCTTATCTAAACGCACTGAAACAGACTTAAATTAATATAAATCTAAACACAGAATAATAATTTCTGTAATTCTTTCTGAAGTATCTATCTTATATGACAAATTCTATCTATACATCATTTTAAACAAACAGCTAATAAAAATGGTTGAATCACAGGAACTGTTTCTTTTGGTAAAACATTTATACTGCTGCAAATAGTGCGTAAGGATTTTTCATGTCACATACTGTCATTTAATGTGAAAACTATTGTGAGGCATTACTTTACTGGTCATCATTTCTAGTGAGTTGATCACCATATCACCTAGGCATAAAAAGTAGCTTTATATATTAAAGGTAATAAATATCATTTAAAAAGCATCTTAGTTCTACACTTACTCTATACCATGTTTTTGTTGTTGTTGTTACAGACCTTAGTCATCATTTGTGGAAAGCAGACAAGAATCTATTTCCTAGTTTGGTAACTATAAAGGTAGAGTCCTCATCTAGATAAATAATGAGCTCTAATTAATGCCAGAATCTTTTTAGGGCCCTTGAAATTACGGAGCAAATTAATTTCGAAAGCTTGGAGTCATACTTTAATATTAGACTATAGTGAAATTCAAGAAATTAATGAAGGAATGTCTTCTAAATTTCAAATGATTGGTAAGAACATACCATATAGTGTTAGAAATTGTGTAGGGGTGTATTTATCAAAGTGAATTTAATACAATCTAATCTTTAATTTCCTTTTCTTTAATAGAAGGAAATAATCATTTCCATGTGCTTTGATGTAAAAGCACATAAATAATATATATGCTCATATATATAGATTCGCATACACACATCTGGATACAGAAACATTGTCATCATCAGAGTTCAGTGGAATACGTCTTATGTTTGGCCACTGCAGTGTGTGAAAAGTCACCATTTGGTGATGACTACCGCACATTATTTAACAGATGACACTGAGAGTTAGGTAGTGGCTGTTCACATAATACTATCCATTTGGGGGCCCTTATAAATTTAAGGTTAGAATTTCTATTATGTGGGATATTAAACTCAATATCTATTAGAATTTAGTTTTTGTCCATAGAAAGTTTTTAAGAACTGGATAAATTTCAGAATATTTATTCTCTTACTAAGAAAAAATATTCTTATTTTAGAGTTTTCTTTTATTAAGAGTTAACCCCATTAACAGTTGTAGAATTATTTTTAACATAATTATCATGGCTTTAAGTATCTAACTAAATTAACAATAATTCCTTAATATCCGTTCCACATTCACATTTCCCTGATTGACTCAAATTTTTTTTCTTATAATGTGTTGGTTCAAATAAGTACCCAACATCCACTTGCAGCATTTAGCTAATTTATTTCTTTCTTTCCAGTTTCATTGAGATATGATTGACATACAGCACTGTATAAGTTTAAGCTATACTAGCTGATATATTTTTAAAGTCTCTTTTATTTTGTAGGTCTTCTCTTTTTCTATTTTTTTTATTTTTCCCCTTTTTTGGTTTTGTTTTTTTTTTTTAAAGTGGAGTCTTAACTCCATTCCACTTGACTTGTGAAATATTCAACTGTTTCTTTATGGCATTGTTTAATTTGTTCTTATATTCTCAGCATTTGAATATATCAGGTTAAGGTGCAATTATTTTAAGAAAGAATGATTTACAGATTGTGTAACATCCCTCCTATTGTAATACAACATAAGGCACACAGTTTTAGCTCATCTCCCTTTGTGTCAGTGAGCTTATTAATACAAAAGTGTTACTGAACATTTTTGTGTGTGAACAAGAAAGCCACAAAATATCAGTATTCACAACAAGAGAAGCGCTTATGCTCATCGATCTGTGAGTCAGCTGTGCTTCAGCTAACCTATGTGTCAGGAAAGTTGTTACATATTAAGTTCAAAGTTCCGCTTCAAATATCTCTCATCTACTTTGGAACACCAGGCTTAATTCTTCTCAGTAGAATGGAAAAGGCACAGAAAGGTGGCGAAACCCATTAAGCTTCTTAAAGCCTAGGTCTTTAAACTGACATAGTATTTCCACAAATATGCCATTGACCAAAGCAAGTCCCATGGCCAAACCAAGACAAACTTGGCAATAAAATGGTATCAAGTGGGTTAAAGAATTGGGACCATTCATTCAAGACACCAAACACATCCAGTAATGATAAGATGGACCATTGGACTCATGTAGTGTTAGGCTTATTTCTCTAATAAAATTGTTTTCAAAAGGTTTTTACTCTGTGGATTTAGCATCCATGAATAACTCCTATCTAAGTGTATGTTTTTAATTTTTGATTTTTTAAAGTTGTGAAATGCTTTATCTGTATTTTACCATTCCTTCTGCATTTAGCAACTAGAATTCTTAAAAAAAAAAAAACTTTCATTGTTATGGATTAAATGTTTGTGTCCCTCCCCTAAAAATTTATTGCACTCATTTAAAAGAATTCTTATTGTTACGGGTTAGGCTATATAAACTCACTAAATGATGAATCTTTTGCCATGATGAACCCATCGGTATTTGATGTTTTTTTCTTCCTTTTGTAAAAGTAAGTTACTTCAATCTCATCTTGTATGTTTCCTATCTTACATCTGGAATTAGCCATTTGTCAAGAATTTCTGATTCCTTTCACTGGGAAATAGTGTTTAGAGACCACAATCTGAATGTCTAGGCTGGAAATACCTTTTTAAGAGGGAAAAAAAACACAAGTTATTACCAATTAGAAATTTAAGATTAGAAAGATTTTCTTAGATTTGTCAGCAAGTAGTTTTTTTACTTACATACTAAGATGATGCTACTACTAACATTGATATGACATGAAATTATGTTTATCTTTTCAGTGATTTATTGAAACTTTCTTGCTGGAGTGTGTGTGTGTGTGTGTGTGTGTGTGTGTGTGGTGAGTGTGTGACCAATGGCATGCCTAACTAAAATGACTGATCTGGATTATGGTTGATGTCTACAGCCATGAAGTAGTAAGCAGCTGGTGATCCGTGCAGTAATCAAACTCATTACATAAACATCATTAAGTCCCAGAACTTTGAGTAGGAAATCACCTAAGAGAAAATCTAGTTTAATAATCAAATTGAAATATACAGAGAAGACAAGTAAGAGATGTAGGGAGCAGGGACAGAGAATACATGAATCAAAATTCAGTAGAGAGTGGGAATGGGAGAATAACTCACCACAAAGGGTCATGAGGGAAGTCTTGAGAGTGATAAAAATGTCCTGTATATTGATTGTGGTGATGGTTATCTGGGTGTGTGCTTTTATGACCTCATCAAGTGCATTTAACGTGAGCTAATATTATGGTATGAAAATTACTATATCACAATAAAGTTGATTTCAAAAACTGCTGTGGAGATTACAGTCAAAATTCTTATGCCAAACATTGCCTTCTCAGACATGGTAGATTCTGAGCAGGGTTCCCCAGACGATTCTGTTGAGGACTGGTTACCTCATTTTGCAGATGAAATAAGCAAGAAAAGGGGAAATTGAGTAACCGGAGTCATAAAGGCAGAAGCTAACCAGGACTAGGATGAGTCTCTTGACTCCAGTTCAGTGCTTTGCCTGCACTGATGACAACAGACTTGGCTCACTGCTGTCTGTGTCTATAATCAAAGTCATTTTTGAGCTTTATAATAATAATAAAATTGTTCAAAAACTATTGTGAGGAACAGTCTGGAACTGTTGTCAAAGTTAACTGTTTTTTAAATCTATTTTCATAGGAATCTGTGGCTAATATTTTTAAAACAGATCTTTGTTCTTACATAATTGTAGAGTAAAAAGTTCCAAGTATCAAGTATTTTTCATGCATTTGGAACATTATGCTGGCTTTGTCAGGAGGGGAAATACTTTCAAAAGCTATTAGAATGTTTTGCCTAAAGTTAATGGATTTAGAGAAGACTGTTAAATGGAGAGGAGATGAGGTGATAAATGAAATGCTTATGTGAGTATTGTAAATCAGTTTGAGAGAGACACACATAGTAAATGTATAAACAGAACATCACTGTATTTGAATGTTGTACAAATGTAATTTAAAAATAGAAATATTGAGAAGTTGAAGAAAATATGTTTTCCATGACAATGGAACCAATAATACGGTGGAGTCATTTACATTTGTTTAACTGCTAGTCATACCTGACATTATTAAATTATGAACAAATTAAGTGAATTATGTCAACAGAGTAAAAGACTTGTTCAAATGTTAGTCCCTACTGTTAAGTTCTCTTCATGGTGAGGGTCAGGTGCCTTCAGTTCACCTGAACTACCACTAGATGGTGGTCTGGCACTCATGGGAGCATAAACCAATCACCTGCTTAGACTAGTTCTGGGAATTTGGAACGATCAACTATCCCCCACCCCCCAAAAAATTGCACTTTTTTTTTTGGCAAAGTATAACTATGGAAATACTAATGACTTCGAGTTCTCTTGAATCCTTTCTTCAAAGTCCTTTACAATTGTTCCTAATGGTAGGTAGTGAGCACACTCTTTCCTGGTACTTAGCTTTGATGAAGGGTAATTCTGGCTACATTCTTAGGTATGCAGGAGTTTCCACTCTATTAAAGTCTCTCAAACAGACCAGGGGTTCTTCCAAACTTATTTCACAATAGTTAGATCTTCATAATATCAACAATAAAAATATTATCCATAGCAAATTTCTAGGGACAATCCTAATACACACCCAAATCTAAAAGAAGCACTTATTTTCTAGGCCAATCTTTAAAATACTTTCTGAAATTCTCTCAGTAAAATATTCCTTATATTTACTATCTGTCAATAATCATTTTTCTTGATGTTATTACTTTTAGCATCAGTCTTTCTGGATTTCATGATTCCAAACTCTGTTGAAAAAAAAAAATCTTGTCTTAATAGCCTATTGCATCACGATAACTGCATTTTTCACCTAATTAAAGAGCGATTTAAATTTTACCATCTGTAATCATTAAAGGTTTAAGAGAATCTTGTCTCTTTGGCCCTACTCCAAATCTCTTACAAATTCAATTATGTAGGTCAAAATATGAGGATTTCTGTTGCCTCCTAAAACCCTGGACGCCTCGCTCCCCCTTTCAGGGAAAGTGGGGCAGGGATCAGCCTGGTCCGTGTAGCTTGTGCTTTGTGCACTCTTTCACATTATATCTGGGATTCAATTTTTAAAAGAATAATCTAATTAACACAGTGTGGTTGAAATAAACAAAATCTACCAAAGCTAAAAATGCTTTTATGCTGTTTGAAAAACAGTCTGCTTGGTAATAAGAACATCTCTATTTCTCAAAAATAAAACATAAGCAATGATAGAAAATACCATTTGCTCCACAGAGTTTCTCATCAGTGGGTTTTCAGAGCAACCATTTTCATGTGAAAACTGTTTAGACTAAGGAAGACTAAGTGTTTAGTTCAAATGCACTTTTGGAACTCTGTGCATAACAGCCCAAAGAATATTTTAAGTAACCATTTCAATTGGAAAAAAAAAATGGATTGACAACTTTGCTACTTAGCAAATTATTCAAATCCGATTTCTTCTTTGGTATGTAGAAATTTCCTCAACAATATTTCATATAAAGTTATAATTACATTGTAATTGAAAAGAAATGAGCAATTTGGCTTCATTCTTGAGTTGAGGATGGTAGGACAGGACTTCTGAGGGAGATTGAGGCATTTATGTGTGTCGCTACATTGTCTATAAATTCACTGCACTAAAAAAAGCTGTTTATCCCTAAAACTGTGACTTTAAATATGGCTTTCTCTCACCTTCTTTTAGCAATAATCATGTTAATTTTCTCCCAGGTAAAGTATCCAGTGAATTCAGAATTCTATGATTTTGCTGTTGGCTTGCTCTTTTTTTTGTTTGTTTTTTTGCTTTTCAATAAAGACGATTTTGAAAGTAACTCTCTATAGCACTGTATAGCTAAGGCATACCTAAATGAAAGGATGGAAAAAGAATCACTAAGACCTTCCTGGGAAATTTCATAAGAATAATAGACATGAAAGGACTAAAGGTAACAGATGTTTCAACCAAGGCAATATAAAGCCCAGATGTTTGGCACTTCACATAGTGGTAACTGGGCAAATGAGAGTCATATTTTCCTTTTTCTGGCAATCACTATGCTTCCTCTATTTAAAAAATCTTTTTAAATAAGTAATGTTAGAGAAAGACAGAAATGAAAAAAGAAAAACAACAACACAACAAACTAATTTATTTTTGACAATTGTGTGGTGAATTCCAGAGAAAACAGATATTCATAGGTAGGAAATTTTTTTTTAAGTAAGCATTACTAAAATTGAGATAACATAAAAGGAAAAAAAATTTACTTTTTCTGCAGTTATTATTTTAGGCATATATTGGAATTAGGCTGGCACAATTAATTGTTCTGTAAAATTTGTTCATTTCTGTACACCAAGTTTAGAGAAAACAAGTTTGGAATCATTTAAAAATATTGTATGTTTCTTAGGAGTGGAAAATAGAAGCCTTAGTCAGTGAATAAAATAATGTACATAGGTAAGTTAATTTATAAGGCAAAACTTCTGCCTAGCTGTCTTATATGTTCCACTGATGTAAAAGAAATAGAGTTATAAAAACAGCTTTAACTATTTAGAATATTTCACTTTAAGTTCTCTAGAAAATTTGTAATTACACAGTTTCCATATTATCCACTGCAGAATTAGGTTAAACATACAACAGCATTTTAAATTTCCCCTTCTACTCTGTCCAGGAAGTCATTTTCTAACAAAATAATTTTCAGGAGATTATTGAATATATTTCATATGTAACCCTTGATTTTTAAGTAACTACTCATCATGTTTAAAAAAAGAAAGAAAAGAGAGAACCACTCAATATAATATTGTGTGCACTTAAAAACTATGCTTATTTAAATAGAGTAAATATCAGATTCTGAAGTAGAGTTTTATTTCCGTTATGGGATGAAAATAAAGTTTTTCCTTTAATAGACTATGCATCCCAAGATGACATCTAATATTTTCACTTAGAAACGCTAACTGCCATTATATATGAATTTTCAAAGCTCACCGAAGCTTTGGAAGGAATGATGAAAATGACTATTGCACGACCTTCAGGTTTCCTTTGTTTCGTAAAGGGCTAAGATAACATTTTTGTCATTTTTCTTTCAGCTCTGGTCTTTCATCATAAATATCAAAGCATGCAATTATGCCTTCTCATATCCTGCTATGTTCTGCCTGTTTTTCTATTCGTCGTGATGATGTTTTGTCTCTTTTTCATAAGACTTGTATTTTGTTTACTGAAACTCTGAAAACCATCTTACAATTTGTTGAATAAAATAAACTGAATATTAGAATGATAAAATAACATTAAAACAGTAGTAATATTTTCATCTAAGGCAACACCAGAAGCTAAGAGATTCCTTTACCAGGCTTAGTGTCATATATGCCATATTTGTACTGGAATGATCTGACCCACAGGTGGGGTTTTATTATTAATGTTTATTATGAGATGTGGGCTTGTCTGACCCCAAGAAGTCTTGAATTTTTCTACTTTCACTTTACTTTGCATGTTGAATCTGCCTTCTAAATGTGTCTTATTATTCCATCTCAATATATATTCCAGATATTTTACCCTAGATCTACGATTCCTACAGGTTTATTTATTATATTTACCTTAACTTAGAACTATCCTAAATAGGTCAATGTGGTAAATTAGCAATACTTTTCTATTTAATTCTAGCAACCACAAATTAAAATAGCATACAAGATAGATTAAGACACAATAATACAGTGTCCTCTCTCCAAGCATTGATAAAATCCTGAAGAGTTATGTCAGGTGAATATATATATATGAATTTATTTCCGCACTTGCTTCCACTAATATTTCAGATTACAGTTATAAAAAGATAAGTTGTCCCTTAGTTATGATAGAAATCACACTTAAGTATCTGATTATTCACCTAAAGGAGGAATAGATGATAGTTGGGCACTGGAGCCAGATACACCTGAATTGAAATCACTGTTTCTTTTCTTATAAATGAATATCTTTTGCCAAGTTATTTAACCTATAAAATGGACACAATAATAGTGATCACTTCACAAAGACATCGGAGGGATTAAATAAGAATATGCATGTGAAGAATTGGGCCCGGTGCCAGGCAAGTAATGAGTTAAATTTATTACCACTATTAACGGTAATTACTTTGTTGACTTTTTCAGTTTGTCATACTCAGTTTATGCATGTGGCAAAATTGATATATAATTATGTGCAACAGGTGCATTTAATAAAGAAGGATGATCAGGGTGATGGTCTCTGCTTGGCTAGGTGAGAAAGCTGGCATTAGGAAGCTGAGCTGAGAGAGAGAACAGGCTGATCTAAAGTTGGGGGATCCTGCAAACAAGGATGAGAAAGACAAGTGCAGAGAGATCAGACAACACGTACCACAAAAACAAGATCACTAGAGATTTAAAAAAGCAATGAGAAAGCATGCTGAGCTTGTTTAAAAAAAATGGACAACATTCCAACACATGAAATAAGGGAAACGTCACAGTCATGTTGGAGTTTTAGAACATCTTGAAGAAAAATGCCAGATTTTCTTGCAGGGGCTATAAACAATCTGTTATTGCTGGGTTAGAGCATCTAAAATGATATTTTATATTGCATAAGACGGCCAAAGACATGATTTGTGTGGGAAGAGAACTAGGTTTGGAATCTGGGCTTGCATTCAAGTTCACCCTCTCCTTTACCAATGAAGTCTTTTTCCAACAAATCAACAACCTCTGTGATCTTGTTTCTTGGTAGAACTGAGATCTAGGGCTGTGGTGAGGAGAGAGGGAGCCATGGTCAAGAAAAGACACGACAGGGGTGGCAGGTACAGAGGGGTCCTTTACAGCATTTTGCAAGAGTAATGACCTATTCAGGTCCTTTGCCCATGTTTTGGTTGGGTTATTGTTTTTGTTTGTTTGTTTAGGCTGTTAAGTTATATTAGTTCCGTGTATATTTTGGGTATTAACCCCTTATTGGATATGTGATCAGTGTGCCCATCACTGGAGGAATATTAAGACAGAAAATCTGATCCTGTACTGTTCAATATTATGGAGCCATTGAAAACAGCTAGTCATAACTGTGGTTCCCAAAATGAAACATTTATGTTGGAGGGAAAAAAAAGCAAGATGGAGGAGAACCTGTATGCCAAGACCCCATTTTCGTTTATCAAAAAAAAAAAAAAATGTTCTGGAAGGATACGTAGTGAAACACTCATAACAACTGAGGCTGGGGATTGGAAAAGGAAACAATAGTTGGAGGCAGGAGAAAACTATCATCTTTTTATTCTAAATGTACTCCTGTATTTTAATTTTTTTATCAAAAAGAATAAAGCACTGTGTAACTGTTAGTAAGTTATTTACATGTACATTGACATTATCTATCTATGGCTGTATCTATATATATAGCAAATTTTTAAAAAGCTGGCATTACATTTAAATTCAGAACTAAATAAGCTGCTAAATATTACTAAGTCAGTTGACAATTAAATATCATAAATTACCAATTATATGGACAAAGATTAATGTCATTGGCAGTGCCCAGTGCTCAAGAATATAAGCCTATTGAGAGGTCAACTTGCTAATATGTGTCAAATTTTAAAGAGCATACCATTTTATTCAGCAATTTCACTTACAGAAATTTATCCCATGGAAATGAATCATAGAGTGCACTGTACACATAATGATTCACTGCAACATTTTTTCCTAATTTGGAGAAAATCTACATTTTCTTCAGTAGGGGATTATGTGTAAATCATGTATATTCTGTACAACTGAGTTCTTTGTAGTAATTAAAATAATATGGTAATTCTCTACGTATTAACAAAGAAACATGCCCATGATAATTTTGGTGTGAAAAAATCTGGCTAAGCACGAAATTTAAGGTGTAATACCTTGCCATTATGTTTGTGCTTTGTTTTAAAATACAATGTAAATCCTTGAAAAGAAGGATTATCATTTTTTAGGGTAGGGAGTACAATATATGTTTATTAAATATTGCTAATTGTGTCATGAAAATTCTATTTTTCACTTATTTGGTCTGTAATATTCCAAGAGAGTTTAAATAGTCTAATGTAGATTTTTCATTGTATTTCTTGTAGTTTTTGCTTCTTGTATTTTTATGCTATATTATTTGAAATTATGCTTTTTGAGAATTACATGCCTTGGGTCTCATTTAATGCTTTATTTCTTGCATTCAATCTTGTCTGTTATCCATATTGATTCCTACTTTTTTATTGGTTATTTTTGCCTCGTACATTTTGACCACCTTTTTACATTAAAAATCCTTAGGTGTATGTATTTTATCCAAATGAAGTTATTTATTAAGTTAATAATTTATTTCTGCCTCATTTTAATTTATTGTCTTACCATGTAAGTGTGGTTTTAAGTGTCAGATTATTAGGTATTAGTTTTTTGTGTTTCTGATTATTTGCAGTGCTTTATATAAAGGCATTTGCCAATTTACATTTCCTCTCAACTCCCTCATGCTCCCTCCCTAGCTCTCTTATTTTGAAACGAGATTTTTATTTCAGTTACTTACGGTTGTAATAGTTTTCTGTGTTGTAGCACTCCTATGAATTATATATCACAGAGGCACTGATTTCATAATAGGAATTGCCAGTCACCTGGATTCTGTTACCTATTCAAGGATTCCAATGTCCCCCACTAGTCTTTGCCATGATAAGGCCCCACTTCAGTGTTCCTCATTGGGTACCAAATCTTGATTGGCTAGGGTAGCTTATTGAGGGGAATTTTCCAAGAAGGACTCATGGGTGCTATAGTCTCATATTTTCAGATGTCTGTTGTCCTTATACATGAATGACATATATATATGTATATAGGATTTGGAGGGGTACTTCCCTCAAGACTCTGTAGCTTAGCACTGTCCAGTGGAACTTTCTGATCTATATGCCTGCAGTGTCCAATAAGTGGCTATTAGTTTTGTTTTTTCATTGCTTGCTTACTCGCCTTATGAAATTTGAAGCTCAATTATTACATGTATATGTAACTGTATTGTTATGATTTTATGGCAAATTGATCCCTTTATCATTATAGTAATATCTTATCACTTGTGGTACTTTGATTGTGTATTTTGATATTAAAAGCTTTCTAAGGCCGACTTTTTGCATGCTACCTGTTTTTCCATGCCATCCCTTTAACCTATCTATGTGTGTCTATGTTTAAAGTGTGAAGATACTGTATAGAGGGACGTGGGGAGGAATGAAGAGTGGAGTTAAAAAGGGTCACAAGGATGATGTTACGCTTCAGGAAATATGTTGAAATTTACCAAATCTTACAATTTATTTTCTGCTTTATTATTCCCCTCAGTACTTCTCTTTTTTTTTTTTTAAATCTGTTTATAATTTGTTTCAGCTTTATTGAGGTATAACTGACAAATGAAACTGTGATATGAAGTGTACAATGTGATGATATATGTATACATTATGAAAAGATTTCAAATTTAGCTTAACACATCTATCAACTCAGATATTTACCTTTTTGAGGGGGGAAAGTGGGGACAACACTTAAAGTACACTCTCAGCAAATTTCAGTAAAATAATACCGTATTATCAACTATAGTTACCATGCTTTACACTATATCCTCAGAAGTATGTACCTTTTATCAGCATCTCTATTTCCCCTTCCCATCCTCCCCGTTTGCCAGAGTAAACACCGTTTTACTCTCTGCTTCTATGCGTTTGATTTTTTTTCAGATTCCATAGATAACTGATAGCATGCAGTATCTCTCTTTCTCTGACTTATTTCACTTTTAGGATATTGCCCCCCTGTTAATCCATGTTATTGCAAATGGCAGGATTTCCTTCTTTCCCAAGGCTTAATAATACTCCATTGTATATATACCACACTTGCTTTATCCATCATGATTTCTATATCCAATATAATTTCTATATATTGGCTATTGTGAATAATAAAAAGAACTTGGGGGTGCAGATATCTCTTCAGTATAGTGATTTTTTTTTTCCTTTGGATATATACCAGAAGTGGGATTGCTGAACCCTATGATAGTTCTGTCTTTAATTCCTTGAGGAACCACCATATTGTTCTCCATAGTGGCTAGACTAATTTACATGTCCACCAACAGACTACACATGTTCCCTTTTCTCTCCATACTCACTAGCATTATGTTATATCTTGCCTTTTTGATAACAGCCATCACAACAAGTGTGAGATGATATCTTATCATGGTTTTGATTTGCATTTCCCTTAGAATTAGTGATGTTGACCACCTATTCATGTACCAGTTAACCATTTGTTAATCTTCTTTGGAAAATTATCTATTCAGGTCCTTTGCCCATGTTTTGATTTGATTATTGTTTTTGTTTGTTTGTTTAGGCTATTTAAGTTGTATTAGTTCCTTGTGTATTTTGGGTATTAACCCCTTACTGGATATGTGATCTGCAAATATTTTTTTCCCATTGCATAGATTGCCTTTTTATTTTGTTAATGGTTTCTTTTGCTGTGCAGAAGCTTTTTATTTTAATGCAGTCCCACTTGTTTATTCTTGCTTCTGTTGTTTTGTTTTTGGAGCCAAATCCCCCAAAAATCATTACCAAGTCCAAAGTCAAGGGAATTTTCCCTTAAGTTTTCTTCTGGGGGTTTCATGTCTTATGTTCAAATCTTTTTCCATTTTGAGTTCATTCCTGTGTATGATGTAAAATAAAGGTCTAGTTTCATTTTTTGCATGTGGCTATCCAGTATTCCTAGGTCTCCTTCTCTACTGTTTTTTATTTCAAAATGAATTTTTTTTTATTCTTGCTTGCTGAGTTTTTCTTCACCACAAAAAAAGATAACTGATAGTTTATTTCGGGCTATTTTCCTTGAAATTGAATTAAATTTGAAATTATTTTGAAGAAGAAATATTGTTATTATAAATTAATTGTGGCATTAGAATTGTAATCATTTTTAGCTAGAAAAAATTAACAATAATTAAATCATAGGACAATTATTTGTTGATATGATGCCAAACAGCTGGTTTAACTTAATTTTTAACACTTAAATCTGGTACGCATAATTACTGTAGTAATTGGGCTTAATATACTGATTAAATGTGTGCAATAGAATCACCTGTTTTGACTTTAAAATTGCTTCTGCTGTTGTTCACCATTTCACAGATCCTACCATTTTAGCCTGCTTTGAAAACATTTTGTAGGCAGATGACAAGCATCCCTGCATTTAGTTATCAGAAAATTATTTTTCCCCAGATTCTCTCTGAAGTAAAACAAAAGACCAAATATAAATCATGGGAAATTTCTCTTCCAAAATATTAACATATTTGACTGATATTTGTACTATAGTCCATAACTAGGAGTTAACACATCGGAAAGAGTTTTTAATAAAGGCCAGTTAGTATCTCACTATAAAATTACAATAAAACTGAGATATTAAGTGTGCTTCTGTAACAAAATGATTAGAATACTTGGACGCAGCTTATTATGGAACCTGCTGTGGCTCTGACTGAAGTCAAGAGACTGATAGATGAGCTTTGCCTATTCGGGTCTTAAGGGCCTTGAAGTCACTTAGATGGATGACTGCTTAATGAGAACAACATAACATTTTTGTACAGGACAAGAAATCTAGCTCGGCGCCAATAGACTGTGATGCTTGCCTAAACTCAATATTCAGATCATGACTATTTAATTTATCTGTCAATGACTTGCTCCTGATTTGCATTACACCTACTTGGCATCTCTATGCAGACAGTTCAGCACAGCAGGTTCATATTCAAGGTGATGTACGAGTGTTCTGAGCATTTAAGGAACATTTTTTTTTCTAATACTATTTTTATTTCGAGACATTATATTTTAATTGATGTGGCTAGAAATTAGATAAGCTGATGTAAGAGATTAAACTTGTAAATATTCCAATAACTTGGCAATTTCAAGATGGTTTAAATTAAGGTATGGAATTCAAGCACTAAACCAGCACATCAAACAAAAGAGGGTAAGAAAGAGAGATTATTGCAAAAGAGGTCAAATATTCATACAGAAGAATACGCTTTAAATTTTATTTAATAGACACATATTTATAATTAAACAGAATATAAGGCCATATTCCTATAAACTTTGGAATAATACACTCCTTCTAAGTTATTATAGAAATATGTTAAATCATGCATTTCTTATATCAAACAATGTTTGGCAATGGCTTGGATATATGAGGCATGTTTGGTATTATTTCATTTTAATAATACATGTTTGAGATTTATTATTAACTTGCTTCCTACTGATACCATGGATATGTTTAAAAACCTTTGAGAAAACTAAGAACTGGCATGCAAGATGATGGTTAAGATAATAAATTCTGATAGATGCAATAAATAGTCTGCTCAGGCTACCAAAACAAAGTACCAACGATTGGGTGTGTTAAACAACAGTAATGTATCTCACAGTTCTGGAGGCTGAGAAGTCCAAGATCAAATTGCAGCAGTTAGGGTTTATTCAGAAGGCTCGTTGGCTGCCACCAGCTCTCAGTATACTCAGGGGACCTCTGCTTTATGCACATGCAAGGGGAGAGAGATCTCTCTGGTGTCTCCTTTAAGAACATCAGTTCCATCAGATGGGTGCCCCATACTCATGAGCTCATTTAACCTTAGTTACCTTCCAAAGCCCCATCTCCAAATAGCATAACACTGAGGATTAGGGCTTTAACCTATTAATTTGGAGGGAAACAAACATTCAGTCCATAAAATGTAATAAGAGATTAATTGACTAAACCATTCCAAATATACAAGTTTGTAGTAAGCAATGTACCATGTGTTACAGGAGGTTTCAGTAAGTAGTATAAAGATGAACTTGATATGGTTCTCATCCTGTGGGAGTTTATAGCCCAGTGGAGAAGGCAAATGTGTATGGATCCAATTTTCATATGAGTTGAACTAAATTCTATAAGAGAAATACAAAGTAAACGTTTTCACTGCACTGAAGAGGGAAAGGCTGGGTTTGCCCGAGGCAGTCAGGAAAAGTTTACTGGCAGTGATGTCACCTCTGTTTGCTCCTAAAGTTCAAGTGGAAAGAGTATAAAACCCTTATCTAAGAGGATACACCTATGTGGTTGAGATTAAATCCAGTTTAAAAAAGCAAAAAGCACTGCACGTATTTTATTTTAGTATGACTCACTACTCTTGCTGTTCTGCAAATCAATCAACCTACATACTAGTGGATGCAACTACATGGGTAGGTTGTGGTAGATTTTTTAAGCATTTTTTTATTATTATTTGTGCTTTTATTCTCTTCTCAATACATATTTGATGAAATTTTCTTCATTTTTTTTTTACCAAAACATGTTGATAAACTAAATAAGTTTGTATGTAAGTTATGTACTGTGTAACCATGTACCTACCCTACACACATTGACCATGAGTGGCCTTGACAAATACTATCGAGAAGGCATTGTGCTAGGACTATGAGCCTATTACACTAAAATGATAAATCCCTAAAATCTAACTCTGAAATTAGTGCGATCTTGGATTGAGAGAGAACTTGGTTTGAAAAAAAAATCTATTCTTAAAATCCCGCTTACCTTCTTAGTTTATCTACCTGTTAAAGATGAAAATCTAGGAAAAAATTGAGTTATACCCCTTGACCTGCCAGTCCATGATATATGCTGTGCATTTTACTTTTTCCTTCCATGCAAAATAAATGCATCATAATTGAGAAACTATGTTTAGAAAACAAAGCAAGCATAAAGAAGAAAATTTAAATTCCACTAATTCTACTCAGAGTTGTCACTGAGTATTCTCCTAGTTGTTTTCTATGGATGCATATAACATTTAACACATATAGATTTATTACCAGATTTTAGTATATATTAACACCTTTTCCTGTCAATATTATTCTGCATCATCAATCAATTCCACCGTGTCCATGTACCTTAATTTATTTAATTAATTATATAACAGTTGGACATTTATTTCTATTTTTCTCTACTATAAACAACACTGTAATGAACATGTGTATAATTAAATCTTTCACAGATTATTGTTTAACTTCATAAAATGGATTTCTTCAAGTGAAATTACTGGACATTTTATTTGGATGTTTGCACATTCGCTAAGCACATTTTACAAACTTTAATATAGTTCACAATTGGCCTTTAAAAAGACAGTGTTCATGTGTGCTATACACACAGCATATGAGTGCCTATTCCTCTGAACCTTCACTGGCTTTCAGCATACATATTTCAGGTTGTGTCTATTGGTTGAAAAAGCTAAATTTGGGTCTTAAAACAAATCTGATGGCTCAAGTATTTGTTGAACTCAATTTAGTTTGGTTTGCTCTCCCTGATTCTGTCTCTGCTCTTCCAACACCAAATCTACTAGTCAGTTTATAAACTTCAAGAAACATGTTAAAGTTTATTATATATTTACTATATGTATGGAAACAGATGTGGTAGATATGATGAAGAAGAAATATTTGCAAACTTACAACTTTCAAACATGAATTCTTATAAGCCACGGCAAATAACTTGTAAATATCACTTTCTTCCTAATAAAAAGGGATTTATACCCTTTTTCACTTCTACTATAATCTTAATCCTGGCAGAACAAATTACCACCATGGCTGGAAACTAAATAATGATTATGATTTACTTTCAGTATTGCCACCTTTGGTGGCAAATAAAGCATTCCATGGTGTTATTATTAAGCCCTATTCTGAGTCTTTCTTGCCTTCCATACCATCAGTTGAAATTACTTTGTGTGTAGAAATTAATAGGTAAACTGTGACAGGGGTAATTTGAAAAATGTCCAGCTGCCTCTCAGATAAAAGTCTGAACTTAACCATCTACTAATTTAAACATCCTTTAAATTTATTTTTTGTAAACATCTGGGAAATTGTTAATATCCTATAGAAAGTATGACAGTATCTACAATATTTGAATCTTTGTGATGACTCTTCCAGAATTGGTTTAATATGATCTGAGGTGTTCAATTAATATAAGCTCTTCTATTGTTCTGGCTGAATAATGATTTGATTTTCCAAGCCTACTAATCCATTATTTTAATTAGCATTAAATTCATAAAAAAGAGAGAGAAAAACTAAATAGGCTTTAAAAGATCTTAAAAACCCTAAAATAAATACCACAAATGCAATTATCAGAAGGAAAGACAGTAATAACTCTCATTTGGGTAATAAAGTAGAACTGCTTTCACAGAAAGTAATCAGAGCAATAAACCCACACTTTAGACATATTTGGAAGTGTTTGAGTGCCACTTAGATTATTGCCACCTTTATGAAGATACTTGGGAACATAGTTGACGAGGAAGATGTGTATTGATTTATTCAGTCCGTTCTGCGGAGTTCACCTAGAAGCAGCAATCTAGGGTGAATTAGAAAACACCAAAAGGCTCTCGTGGACAAAAGTAAAAACAAAAACAAAAACAAAAAAACACTGAATTCCATGTGAATTTTAGGAAAGGCATTAAGAAGAAATTTCTTAATCCAAAGAAGTTATTCCAATGTTGGAGGAATATAAGGCACCATGGAAGAGTGGTGGAATGGTTCATTTACGTATTAAACTATATGTTACTGTAGCTATTTATTATCAAGGCAAAAGCATCACAATGTGGAGAATTTGTGGAAAGAGTAAACGCAGCAATAAAGCATTGATAAGTAAATAATTACAATATTAATACTCCCAAATGTATTGCTCACATTTATTGTTTTCATTTTCTTGTCACCTATTGACTTTTGACTTACATCAATCCCTTATTTGAAAATGTTTTTTTACTTTATACTAACTTATTCTATTATAAATAATGCTAAAATAAACATTATTTTAGCTAAAGCTCTATGCACATTTTAAATGTTTCTTTTATTTAAGATAAATTCTTAGAATGTTTAGGATAAGTGCATAAATGCATCAGTGAAGCCATAGAATAGACAGGTGAGCTTATGAGAAGAAACAGACCTCAGCTTTGCTTTGAGTGTTTAATAGGGATTCCTCATGAATCAAGAGATTGCTGTAGGAAGGGTCCCTACTATTAGCGTCACCTGAATCAGGTTGGTGCACAGTCATGTAGAAAAACACTAAGTAGGTCAGTTTCCCTATGAAGCAGATGCTAAACTGAAGAATCATGGGCAGGAGGTTTATTAGGTAGTGCTCTGAGCAATAACACTGAGTGAAACAAAGGGAAAACAAAAGAATAATGAGGAGTAGTTAAATATAAACACCAATTTGTATTAGTATTCTGCGGCATTTAAATAATTATTTCACAAATCTCTTCATTTATTAAACAGATTTCTAAATTACAAGGTCCTTAGTATATAATGCAATGTTCTAAAATCAGCATTCTTTCTAAAGCCACGTCATATTATGGCACACTCATTTGTAAAACAGGAGAAAAAATATCATATTACATTCATGACTTTGAACCTTACACATAAATATTAATGAAGAGACTCTTTGTTTCCTTCCATTCAGAGAAAACCAATATTTACTTTAAAGCTACTTACTTAGACAACAGGACACCATCATGTCACCCTCATCAACCAAAGTGTTTTATTAAGCACACGTAAATACTTTCTTTGAGGATCATCTGATACAGGGCTCAAATTCTCTCTCCACGGTAGTGTGTGATACAGGAGAAATAACAAAAGCACATCCTGCCATGCCCACAACAGACACTGTGTTTAAGTACATGCGTCCTTTACACAATGGGACCATCTACATTTCAGAGCCTGGGCCAGACCCTTCATCATCATTATTATATTAATAGTCAGTGATTGTGCTATTTACAAATCCTAAATCAGGCTCTGAAAAGCATTGGCCAGGGAATTACTCTTCTCTAAAATAAAATAGTTAGAAGGGCACTGACCAGTATCTGATGCAGTCATCCTCACTCTATGCCCATTAAAAAATTCATGTTTTTAAAAAATTGAGATCTAATTGATGTATAACATTACATTCGTTTCAGATGTACAACTTAATGATTCTATATTTGTACATAATTGTGAAATAGTCATCAAAATAAGTCTACTTAACACCTGTCATCACACATAATGACAACCTTTTTTTCTTGTGATAAGAACTTTTAAGATCTACATCCTCTCTTAGGAACTTGCAAATATACAACATGATACTGTTAACAACAATCACCACGATGTACGTTACATCCCCAGGACTCATTTATTTTGTAACTGGAAGTTTGTAACTTTTGATCCCCTTCACCCATTTCACTCCCCTCCCACCACTGACAGCCATCCACTGATTCAGACTTTAACTCTATTTGAGACCTTTTATCCACTGACCATATCAGCTTCTCATTATCTTTCAACTTCCTCCAGGTATCACTAGCCTTCTCATCTCACACAGATTTCACAATCTATCACTGTCTTCACTTTTTTCCCCAATACTCCCAATTTCCTTGCCCTTTACCCCCATTATTTTCAATGGAGAAAAGTTCAACCTGGAATGATTCCTACTGGACATCTTTTTGCTAGCATCGTGGACTTGTTATGTAAAAAATTACCGAACCAGCTGCTCTCTGATTTAAATATCACATTCCATCAATGGGCATTTCATACTGTTTTTCCTCTTTCTAAATTTCCCCAATGCCTAATATTCCTAAGCCCCTTTCTCCTCTTTTCTTAAATCACTCACCCATTCTTCACTCTCACCTAATGTTCCATTCTTGCCTAATATTAGACTGAGAAAATAGCCATCATCAAATGTGAATTCCCTCATCTCCTTACCACCAAATTTAGAAATCTGGCATCTCCAAACATTATCTTTCTCCTTTCCTCCTACAATGGAGGTAGTATCTGTCTTTACTGTATCAAATGCCAGTGCCTTCTCCTGTGCTCTGGGCCATTTCCCACCCTGATCAAGAGCTTTATTACTCTTCTTCTCAAGGATTTCTTTTCCTGAAAGCATGTCCTCTTCTGTTATCAACCTCTGCTCCCTTCTTGTTCATTCCCATTGTTTTCATAGCATACATCATACCACAATGAACCATGTTCTTTTAAAAAAAAAAAAAAACAGCAAGAAAACTATCCTTTTGTTCCTGGTGTCCTTTCAAGTCCCATTTCATTTTTCAACTTCCTCTCTAGGTAAAACTTCTTATCTGTGCTGTCTTAATCCCTGACACCATTTCCTTACCTCTGTTGGCTTTTTGACTCATTGCAACCTGGTTTCCATCTCCACCACATCATCAAATTGTTGTCTTCAAAATACCAATCACCTCTGTGTTGCCAAATTAAAAGGGACTTTTTCTATCTTAAATTTATTAGAATCTCCTATCAAAAATTGCATGTTGACTCTTCCCTTTTTCTTGAGATTCCTCCCTCCTTGCTTCTATGACACTGTATTTTCCTGTTTTTCTTCTGTCTTTTTTCTCTGTATCTTTTCTTAGTTTCTATTTCACTGTCATCCCATAAAAGACCATATTCTATGGCCATGAACCTGGATTCCCTTTTTTTAGTTCCTGTGCTCTCTTCCTGATTATTTCATTTAATTCCATAGTTTTAAATGCCATTATATGGTGCTATTCCATAAATTTTTATTTTTATGCAAAATCTTTCTTCTGAGCTCTAGATTAATATATTCAACCTACTATTTAACATTTCCAGTTATATATCTCACCAATATCTCAAGCCTAGCCTGTTTAAAATGAAACACTTGATTCACAACACTGTTCTACAGTCAATCCACAGAGAGCACTTCCTTCATTTTAGAAAATGGCAAACATCATAATCAATCGTTCAAGTTGTTGAACTCGGAAACCTAGCAGTCGCACTTTCCCACAGTTCACGTATCCAATTAGCCAAAGTATCTTCAATTCTGCCTTCTAAATATACCTTAAGTCCACCCACTTCTTTCCATCAAGTCGGCCTCCATCCAAGCGTGGTCAACATCATTACTTACCCCTCTTCACAACAGTAATCTTTTGTCATATAAATTGGATTATGACACTGCTCAGCATAAAGCCCTTCAACAATTTCCTATTGTACTTATAATAGAAACCTGAATTTTTCCTGGTTTTCCATAAGTATATACTCCCACTTTGAGGGAATTTTGGCTTCACCACACCCCGTAAATAGCCTTCATGATCCACCTCCATCTTGATTTTTATCATTCTCTCTGGGCTCACTCTGCTCCAACCACATGGACTTTCATTCATTTCCTTAATCCTCTTTCCCACCTTCTGGTCTTTTCAAACTATACTAAGAACATTTCCACCCCTCAGCTGGATTTTTGCATCACTTACTCTATCTTACATATGTCTCAGTTTAAATATTATCTCCCTGTGTGCCTTATCTAGAATATATCCCCTGTTTATTATCAAACTTAAAATTTATTTGATTAAAAAATTATTAAAATTTTAATGTATTTTCTGTTTACTTGCTATTGTTTTATTCTTTTTTATCATTTCTCCCATTAGAGAAATAACTACCCTGTTAAGTATTATGAGTGAAGCATTTATGTCAGTTCTTTTCAACACAGTAACCACAGTCTCATAATTTCTTACCTTATGTATACCGAGCACTTAATATGAGTTAAATAAATGACTATTATCTGAGTGTTATATCTATTTACACTATATTGTAATTATAATTATTTTATACTATATACTATATGTTTTAGTCCGTTCTGGCTATAACAAAATACCATAGATTGGATGGGTGATAAACAACAGAAATTTATTTCTGACACTCCGGGAGGGTGAGAAGTCCCAGATCAAGGCACTGGCAGATTCAGTGTTTGGTGAGAGTCTGCTGCCTGGTTCACAGCCTGGCACCTCTCACTGTGTCCTCACATAGCAGAAGAGGGCACACAGCTCTCTGTGGCCTCTTTTATAAGGGCACTAATCCCATTCATGAGGGCTCTGCCCTCATGACCTAATCACCTCCTAAAAGCTTCACATCTCAATACCATCAAACTGAAAACTAGATTTCAACATATGAATTTTGGGGAAACACAACATTCAGTGTATAGTACTATATACACTATATATCATTAGTGTTTTCCACAGGATAGAATGTTTCCGCAGTTGGTATATTAGGTGGCACGTGAGTAATCATGGGTTTTTTATTTCTTATTTTAATAAATAAATACAAAATTTTGTATAACTAATTAAATTTTATGCAATTATAGTTTAAATAATAAACTTCACATTATATGCATAAATAATATATGCAATAAGTGAATATTTGGAAAAAAATAGAGATTGCTTCTGAAACCCATGATTTTCTAGGTAATAGTTATGAGATATCATTGTTCTTTAATTTGAAGAGATATTAGATAAGTTACAATGTAGGTGAAAAGTAGTCAAGCACACATTTTGAGAGCAGCACATGTATTTTTAAAGTGTGGGGACACCAGTTTAGGACAAGCTGAAAACTTGACTCTGTGGTGAATCCACTTGGCTGAGGAGACAGTGGGTAATTAAAGGTCCAGTGCATCTGCTTTGGTAGACTATGTTATTGTGCTCAGGTCTTCACTGCCTCTCTCACTCAGGTCAGGCTTGGCCATGTGACTTGCTTTCAAGAATGAAAAGTGAGCAGAAGTTATGGGTTTAAAAGAAACTGGAAAGGCCAGAACATGACCATTGTGTTCTCTTTTGACCCTCTGCCCCAAGAACCAGCAATATTCTGGATGGAGGCTGCTCCACCAGCCCAAGTCCCAAAGGGACTTTAGCATGAAAGAGCTTGTGAAACACATGAAATTGTGCTCTCCTTCCTCGCTAACAAATTGGCCTGCCACAGTGTCGGCATGCTGGCAAACAAACACTGTCTGCTGGGTCAGAGACAAAGGAATTTATTACCCAGAATAATAACGATAGCAAGACTGTCATGGTTTGCTCAAGTTTCCTGAGCCTCAATTTTCACAGAGTGACACAAAGAAGACAGGGATGCCTACATACCCAGTGGGGTGTTTGACAGGAGAGGAACCACTAACCTAGGGAACCCGAATATTTTTAATGGCCTGACGTTCGCCCGAGAGATAGACATCATTATTGTCCTGGACAGTCCACAAACCTGCCCTTTTCTCTAGAGACATATCTGTCTGTCTCTTCAAGGTCGTTAGCTATAGTTCATGAGAAGATAGTTCAGGACAAAAGCAGTCATGCCTGTTTGAAGACATGCAAAAATGAAGAGGCCTGTGGAGAATTCATCACTCAACACAGTCAAACAACAACGGAAAGGCAGTACGAGTGGGAATTAAATCCTTTTTATTGGTAGTCCCTGAGATTTGGGGGTCATTCGTTACCCCAGCATAATCTAGACTACTTTGAATACTATATCTAGACTTGTTGATTTTACAAGGATCTTTTTATGGGAAGGGACATGAGAGTAGTCTTCTGAAATAACATTAGGCTCCCTAGCTCTTAACCCTCCTTCTGAGTATGTTTGGCTCTGGTTTTGAAGCACCAAAACCAGGGAAAATAGTGTAGATCAGGGGATCTTAAGATGGCATCCTGGAATTTGGAAAAACATTTAACATCTTTATTTTTATGAACTCTAACTGAAATTGAGCCTTTTATTTAGAGAGAATATAGACAACACTACAAAAGTATTAATATTAGCAATATCTGTGTCTTTATCACCAGATATTTTATGTCACATTATAGTTGTTTCATCTATCTTGAAATACCTTTTTATTCATGACTACTTTGAAATCATTGCAGCTACTAAACTCACTACTAGATAATATTTAATGTTACTATCTACACACATGTATTATTTTATCAAAACTGATTTCTTAAATAACAATAACAATTTTAACAAAATTGGCTTTTTTGGTAACTTTGTAATGCTTTATGAATTCAAAATTTTATTCTGAGAAGTCCATGGCTTCATTAGATTATCAGAGGAATAGATGACACACAAAAAGTTTAAGAACCACTGATAAGAATGGATAAAGTTTTAGATTATTCAAGAATATTTAGTTTTAGGAACTGGATTGTTTTTACCTTCTGAATTATAAGAGAAGGCTTCTGAATTTGCATTGAAAGTTTAAAACTGACAAGTGCATTCTGATAAATATTGAAAATTCTGAATTTATTTTTGTCAGAAGGACATGGATTTCTTACATATGCACGTATGTATTAGTAATGAATATTTTCAAAATCATTGACAACCTAAATAGTGTTCATAATTTCATCAATATGCTGTGTGAAAAGAATCCTGGATTAGGAATTCAACATTCTGCTTTCCCAGTTCTACCTCTAATAAACTCTGGGCCTCAGGTTCTTCACCTGAGTTGACTGGGCTACGTGATCTCCAAGGAGTCTTCCAGTTCTATGATTAGTAATTTTTAGTATTTACTAAAGAAGTTATTTCTCCTTTAAATTTAAAAGCATAATGGGTAAAAAAGAAAAGGATTAAAAACTTTCAACTTGACATAAAATAACCAGTTTGATTCAAATAGGAAAAAAAAATATGTACCTATCTTTTTTAGTTAACATAAATTTATCGCCGCATAGACCAATCTTTCTTAATTATATACTCAACCTACAGGTTGCTTTAGTGCCCCTTGGGCTAATTCACAGAGGCTAGCAGCTTTACAAGAAGCTGCCTTTGCTCTGCAGAGATACACAATCCCTTTAAGACAGAACTCTTCTGAGCTTAATGCTTCACAGAATAAGTATTACGGTTCCCATACGTCAAATAGACATTTCCTAGACTTGAAAGATCAATTTGACGTTCTAATTAAATACCTGCCCTCCCTCCAAAAAAACCCGGAGCTCCATGAGCTGTAACCGATTAGAGAACAGCACTAAACTTTACCTATTGCCTGAGCTTTAAGAAATACATGCTGATGAAAAACTGTGACTCAAGCAATAAGTCAGGTCTCTGTCATGCCTAATTCTCCATGTTGTTAGATTAAAAATTGCTACTCCAAAATGCCATGACACAGAGCATTTGCAGATGAACCTGGATGGGAGATCTAAAAGTCATCAAAGAAAGGATGGAAGAAGATTTTTTTAAAGAAATCATTTGAAACATTTTCCTTCTAAAATTCACAAGATTCAATGTTATCTGAATGAAAGATCTCAAAATCTGTTAGCAAAGCAAGATGGAGTGAAATGCAGTTAATGCATCTCAAATTGTAAAATTGTTTTAAAAGTGGCTTTCTTATTACACCCAAATGCAATTTTCAAGATAGAGGCATTGTACCATGACTCTGTGTGCTGTGCTGTGTGTACAGTAAAGCAGCAAAATTAATCCCTTCCCCTGACGACCTCTAGAAATGAAAACCCATTATAGTAATAATATTTGTACTTAGGTCATGATGTTTTTGTGCTGAATTTGAATGCCATGAAATGATTATATATAGTGGCTGATGGGGACATATGTGCAAATAATTACATAAATAATCCTCTTTACGTAGGTGCAAGGTGACTTTTTGAATCAGATGGAAACTAGTTGCAACCTAATAAAACTCATAATAATGTTCATTACTGCTGAGGCATGGCCCTTACTCTCCTGAAGCCTGATTAGAAATATTTTACTTTCCATGGGGATCCAATGAGAGAATTTGACTAGAATCCATGCAACTTCAAGGCCAGAGTCTGTCCTCAAGGTAAAAGTCTCCACTTGGCTCTCGAACATCCTTAATAGGATCGAGGATTTTTCAGTGTTGTTTTTTTTCTGAAAAGGGAGGTAACCTTCAAGATTATGAAAATGGTCTTGCAAAAACTCATGTTTAAAAACTAGGGTATATTTCTCACTTCTGAGAGATCTCCTCCTGGAACCTAAACACTGGAACCTACCACTCAAGCTACTTTCCATTTTCCCTTACCCATCATAACTTCTGTTTTTTAACCTGTAAAATGAATGTTCCTTAGATTCTTTGAATAATTTATATAAAAAAATATTCTACCCTGTTGCTTCACTTTCTGTTTGTTTCCTCTTTTTACTTCATTGCAAGTTAGCTTGCACACCTTCTATTGACCAGAATACCTACTTTAAATATAGCCAATTATTTCCTAGTACAACACATTGTCTTTCCCAAGCCTTAGTCTATGTGGCAGCTTTTTAACATTTTCCATGTACAACTCCTGCTTTTTAAAATTTCTCACTTTCTCTATTTTTCATAGCCACTCAATAGTTATTTGCTAAATGAGTGAATGCATGATTATACTCTTCTGGTTTACCTTCTCCGTTTTTTAAGTACTTCTCTGTCATCTGAAGCACAACCATAGTTTTACCTTCTGCCTTTATATGTGATGGTTAATTATCTTACTCTTTGTTTCTCCGGGCCTCTTTACCAAGTTCCAGATGCCTAGGAAAATTCTCCGTGTGATTTCATCACCAGTAGATTAAGTTCAGTATGTCTCCTGAGCATCGCAACCCCAAATAAATTCTACATTCTCTATTTTTGTTAATAACACTAGTATTCCTTAGTCATTAAAGTTCAACAGTGCAGTTTTATCCTGAACTTCTTACTTCCTGTTCAGACATGCAGTCTTGAAGATTCTGTCCCCATATTTTCTTTCCTGTTTCCTTCCATTGCCAACACTACAGTTCAGGTCAACAATAAATTCTCCCTAAGCCTTCTTCTAATCACATAGTTACTACCTTGAACCCCTAGCTTAAAAACTGTTTGTAGCATACTGTAATTGCTCAATAGAAAGTGCATGAAATTAACACATTTTTCTACATAGCCTCAGCCTTTCCCAAACCACTTATAATGAATTTTTCTTCCTATTAAAAAAAAAATACTCTGATAATGTCATTCTTCAGCTAAGAACAAACCAAGCATTGCATGGGTTCTGCATTACTTACTGAACAAACTCACAAACTCTTTGGTCTAGTATTCCACAGGCTTTTCCAACACTAATCTTATTTTCTGTACTTATAATTCCATTTAACTTGATCTCCATTCCTTAATTACTGCTATTAACATGTTTAATATTTCGGTCCCCACCAAGACTGAAACCCTCATTTAAATTTTGCCAATGTCTTTTCACGAGGTTAGACCTTTGATTCTGATGCTAAGGCAGTGAGTTTGAGTTTGTGCCGATCCTAAGGAAGATGTGCTACTAGCTTGGACTCCCTAATGAACAATTGGCATTCCTGCCACCTCACTCCATACATTTCTTTCTACTTGTATGTGCCATGACCAGAAAATGCCATAATACTCAAACACCAAAGGTTACTTGCCCATCAAATTGAACTATGCTTTCAGCACAAGGAATAAGTTAGCTTCCTCCAAAAGGATGAATCCAATACCAGGTCTCACTGCTTGCCTATCCTACTATAACTGACTATGTCTACAGATATGTTACTTCTGCTGAAATATTCTAGCACGTTTCAGTTGACTCACATAACAGATATAACAAGCTTCTGCATGAACCCAAGAACCCATACATTTATTAAGGGCAAAGACTATGATTTGGTCTCTATTATGTCAGTCACTATAATTTGTACATTGCCTCCTACAAAGAAGATACTCAAATATTTATCAAACGAGAGCTATACTCCTCATCTTATCTCTTTTTACCCCTGCCCCCTCTGTAACTAGGTTGGAACTATCTTTCTGGCTGTTGACTTAGAGAGGAATTTAGTACAAGTACTCTGGACGTGATTAGTCTGTGACTGAAAACATGTCCTAAAATAACTTTGGTGTTAAGAATTGAAGAATCAGAGCTCTTGAAGATCACAGAGAAGATTGAGAATTACTGGTGAACTTCAATGTTTTGAAGGATTTTGAGAAGAAAGTTGCCCTTCATAAGACATTGTAAGGTTGCTCAGTACTACATTTTAACTTGGAGACATTTTTATGCTTGTGTGAAAATTATTTTGTGTCTGTCCAGTGAACACACTATCTCTAGTGTGTTGAAAAACAAAGAGAATCACAGAATTTTAGAGACAGTATAAAATTTTGTAAAAAGCTCATTCAAACCTTTTATTTTGCCAAAGAAAAAAACTAGTGATTTCTAGGACCAAATAGAGCCGGAATTTGAACAGCTATCAGGAGAAACCAGTGGGATTCATGGATCAGAAAAGAGAAAGCTGTTAGGGAGAAGGCCTCAAAGTAGACCTTGTTAATTTTGCCCTGGTTCCCATTCTCTCCCTCCACCCAGTAACTGCACGTGCTCATCCCCTGAAAAACCATATTTTGAAGGGTCCCTTATAATAGGTGTGGCCATGGGATTAAAATGCTTGTTATTCACTTTCTCTTTTCACACCTTCCCATCAATTGGAATACAGACCTGGTTCTGGGCAACAAGACAGAAGGAAACAGGGAGCCCCTGTGAGCTTGTTCAGCTGCCTTCTCTCCCTGGACTGCCTCCTTTCCTCCTGACTGTTCCACGAGGAATGATCTTCTGAATGGTTGAACCACTATATTCTGGATCTCTTTGTTAGAGCAGCTTAGCCTACACCCTAATGCAGTCTTCAGGCCAACTGTATGGACACAAAGAACACAGACGTGTAGTGGTAAATGGGACCTTCAAGAATTCCTGATCCAACCACTTATCAATTGGTTGATAGATGTACAGTTAGGCAGAGGGTTACCTTCACAACTTGCAACTCACAAGTCAAAGAAAATATTTCATACACCGATTATCTTAAAGTTGAGTTGTCATGGTTCCCTCCACTGAAACATTGTGTTAAAACTGTATACCAATGAGAGCCCGACTAAATTGTCAGAGAAATTTATGCTTTAGCACTACCTGCTGTTCCTCTGAAGCATCTATAACTTTTCTTCCAAAATTTACTCATTAATTCTATCCTCAGAACTATTCTTTCATTCAAACACTAATTCAAAAATAGTTAAAGAATAATTACCACATAGTGGGAACTGTGCTTCATGAATGAGATAGACAATGCTCCTGTCCTCATGTTTGGTAAAAAAAAAATACAGTCATTAAAAATAATTAAATTAACAAGTCTTGGCACCACTGTGAAGAGGAAGCACAGAGCAGCACCGGTGTGTGAGACAGGATGACCTAATGCAGTCTGGTGTTGAGAATGCTGAACATTTTGTTTTGAAAATTTTTTTTAGCATGGAATTTGTTGTGGCAATAAAGTTTTCTTATTTCTCCTTTTATCTCAGCAAGTCAATTAAAGTTTTGGAAAGTCTGGAGAGGAATGTAAAGACAAGGCATCGTCTTCTGTGATGTGGTGAAAAGAGCCATAGCCGTGGAGAAAAGTGGCAGTTGGAGCTTGTGCACCCCTTTATTTTTAGGGCAGGATGAGGGGCACGGGGAATAACTGAAGCTGAAACCAAAAGTGAGGGAGACGAACACACAAAAGGTGTTTGAGGCTGGCTACACATGGAACACTGCCTGGCTTCCAACTGGCCTTTAGCTTAAATAGGCCCCATTAGGTAATGTTTTGAGAGTGTGGTTGTCACCAACTTTGAGCTTCAGAATTATTTAAAAAAATGAAATTTTGTGTGTGTGTGTGTGAATGAATCTTATGTAAGATGTAGCCATTACAATACAGTAAACGGACTAATTTTATAGATTAAAATGATTTCAATCATTTAAAATAACTTATAATAATGAGTGTTATATGCCTAGACATGAAAATTCAGTGAAGACACTAAATTAAAATGTGACTAAAAGCACATATTACCTAAACGTTGGTTTGAACTTTTGAACTCTACTTACTATTCCTAAATCAAAAGTAATAATAATAATAATAATGATAATAATAATAATAATAATAATAATAATAATAATAATAATAACACAGGAGAGGATAGAGAAAGGAAAAGCCAATGGTCCTTCACGCTCTTCCCTTTAAATCCATTGCTATATGTGCCCTGTAGGATGGCCTGTGAAGTCAAAAGAAAAACAAAAGAACAGATGGTAAATCAGAACCCAACAGAAGCTTGGCTAGTATCCACTGAGAGGAAAATGCTTTATAATGGTAAATGCTATAATGAAATATGTTAATTCATATTACAGGGATTTAGGAGTCAAGGCCCATCTGTGTGAAACAAATATCACCAATAAAGATGTTTTCCCACCTGGATTATCAAAGGATCATATAGTGATTTTGACCGCATTTCAGAAACAAGCTGTATGTTGAAAAGTCTCTCACTTCTCAAGGGCAGTAGCATGTTATGTGAACACATTTTCAGAATGATTAGAGGCTACTTTCGGGCAGCTCTTCATTCTGTCCCAATATTTTATTTTTCAAAACCTTTGCTCTGCTCTTTCAGGGGTGGCTCTACCTTCGCGCTCACCATAGTGTCCAAGGTACTGTTGAAACTCGCTAGATTGAAAAAAGGATGCTAATGGGATTGACATAGTCCTCTCTCGTGTCAGCCTCCCCTCTCCTTTATTTTCTTTTAAAACATTTCTGGAAGCCTAGGAAATCTACAATTATTTCTTTCTGGGCACTTTGCAACACTACTAAAAGTATATTTTGAAGTAGAGCATTGCTCATGCAAAGATGGTTATTAATTATGCAAAAAAGGCTGCTTGTTTGGGGGCATATTTTGTGAAGAAAATGCTATAGTAGGTGGACCACGTTAGCTGCTGATGGAAAACATGTCCCTGCTTACAGCTTTGAGTCCAAAGGCCCAATTTACTAAAAATTAGCGATCCATCAGATTGATGGGCATAAAGCAATCTGCACTGTTGGCGCCTTGAAATTTCTTGCATCAGTCACCAGATCATGATTTACTAATAGGGTTTCAGGGCTTGCAAAATAGCACAACTCTAACCACATATTAATATTTAATCTGGCATTTTAAGTGCACCTAACAAAAGACCCCAGAGCTGCTGACAGAACCCTAAATTGTGAATTTCTTAAAAGGGAATTGAGCAGGTCCACAGTGATTTCATGAAAAAAAAAGAAAAAGGAAAATAAATGAGTCCCCACGTTTCTTATGTAGACTTCACCAGCCAGGGCTCTCATTTTTCTTAAAAGTATTTATCATGCATTTTTAGATGCTGTATTAGAGAATCACAAGGCTGTTTCTGGCAGCTGACTACAAAATCCACAATTAGATGACAGCAGATGCATTTTGGTTAATAAATTTTATATTAGACAATTTGCTCCTAAAATAATTCATTGGCACTTCCAAAATGTTGCTAAATGAGAGAAGATCTAGCCTATAAATCACTTGGATCACCTTATTACATGCTTTTAAGTAACTATGTCTGTTCTGCAATAGTGAGTTGGAGAAGGCACTCAGTAGGAAAGAGGCTTTGCTTTGCAAGCCCATTTTCAAGGCTGAAGATGACCATTAATGCCAAGTTCCAGAGATATCTAGACACATTTCAAGTGAGAGAGAGCAAAAGAAGAGGGAACGACAACCTGCTGATGATAATGAAAACATATAATCACTATATCTAATGCATGTGATGAGTATACAAAATAGGTGTTGAATTACTTCCATTTGTGACAAAAATATACCATAATTTATGAAGGATGTTCCTGTAATAACAGGATGCCACCTGTAATAACAGAATGTTTATTAGTGCACAAATGAGGGTTATAAATGATGTTTCTTATCTATGGAACAAAACACAAAAGACAACTTATTAGCAAAAGATAAATTGCTTAGCAAGATCTCAATGAGATGCTAGGTTTGTCAAGGAAAAAAACAAAAAGCTTTTTATTTGCACAGACCAATGCCTTTGTAATCCATTTAAAATAATATACTTGCCACTAGGTGGCTATTTCTGATCAGATCACTTTACCATTTTAATTACATTTTTAATATCCTGGCTGCATAAACAAAGATAAATTACAAGCCCTGCACAATCTGGCTGCTAGCTCAGGCATAGTCAGTAATAATATCAGCTTTTGTTTGTGCCTCCTCTAATTAGATTCTGAAATCTAGGCTTTGTCACTCAATAATTTTAATTTTAGAATCGCCTTTTGATCTCGCATTTCATGTTTGTTTGGGAAAATGATCAGTAGGACAAAGCTGATAATTTATGCAGAAACAATCTCTCAGCAGCACTCCCCACACATTCCTCCCCATCAGCAGAAGCCTGCAGACTAAGCTTGACACAGGTCTAATTAGCATGCAGATATGTGTCGCCTCATTGGCAATTCAAATTGCTTTTTTATAATGTACCTCAAATTGTGCTACTCAAACATTGTATTTGATTTCCAAAGCCCCCTGGGCATCCCATAATGTCTCCCTTCATCCTGGGTATGAAGCATTTATTGAACAATCTGCTGAGACTGGCTGTCTTTTCGAAAACACCAAAACATCGTAACCCTGGGACCAGCTTTTCTTGTTGTCAGGGAGCAACTTGTTCTTCCGAGGGATTCCTCATGCCCCATTTGTAGATTTAGAGATGATATGTCTCCTCAGGAGTTGCCTCTCCCACGTGGCTGATCTATAAGAGCCTCACTTCTGTGCCACTCATTTTTAAAGTGGGGGAGGATGTCTGGTGAGCACACATTAATATGCGACACATAACCACATCTCTGAATGCCAGTCTTCCATTCTTCATTAAACAAAAACGGCTGGATTGCAAGGATTGTTTTCCCCTTTCTCACACATGCGCACGCACACGCACTCACACCTACGTGCACGCAACCTTCTCCAGCACTTTACACGCCCACCCAAGACCCCCGGAGCCTATCATGTCAGGACTGAGTTGTATGTGAAAGTTGCCTGCTGCACAGATGCCAAATAAGGAGATTCTAGCATACATACACTAGGGCTTTTTTCCCCCTTTTCTCTTTTTTTTTTTTTTTTTTTTTTTTTGCCACGCAGCAACAAGTGGCAGAATCAATGGTGTACAGTTATTCAGCAATGTAATTCATTTCACTGGCTTTGGCTCCTAGCCAGATCCGCCATCTGTCTCTGGCTCTCCCTCTCCCCGTCTCTCTCCCTCTCCCTCTCTTTGGCTTGAATTTGTCCTACATTTCGTAATACTACGTGCCTGCCATCCTTATCCTATGCCAGAGGTACAACACCAGTCTCACCCCCATTCCGGCGTGGAGTTCTCTGAGTTCGGTGGCACTTGGGATATTCCACTTCAGTGCCACGGGAAGAAAAGGGTAAGGAAAAAGCAAAAGGATGAATGCAAAAATATATACATAGATGTAATGTTCTGGTATCCAATTGCTCCTGCTTCAGCCTTTTATCCAAAGCCTTGAGAAGGATCTGCCTCATCCAGGAACTTTCCCTGCTTCGTTAGAGTATCTTCGTTTTCTCTATCAGATGCTGGCACCCCACGCCAGCGCACGGCTCCATGGAATGCTTGCTGTTGGACACTTGCAGGGCTCTGCCACCAAACAACCTCCTGCATTGGAAATCGGGGGACTACTCCAGGATCTTATGCGTGCTTGCTGTTTGAAGCTGCAGAAAAGTGAATAATCAATTAAGTATTGATTTCTTGTAAGATTTGGTAAATTTCAAAGGCAAGACAAAGAGGATGGCTTAAGGAAACACTGCAGGGACTTGGCGTAAATTAGACAACTCACGGAGGCGCAGAATAAAATAACACCTCAACTGAAGATTTCCTTGGAAGAATTAGCACTAGCTATTGGAAGACAATGGTGGATTTAATCAAAACAGCAGGCATGCAAGAATTTTACCCGTGAACCAGAAAAAGGAGCTAATTATAACCACCTTTTTAATGGAGCTAATTTGACTGAATGGATGCAAATGTGCTTTATTTATGGATGAAGAAGCAAGCCTTACTGCAATGATCTTGGGATCACCGTATCTGCTAAGCTTTGCAGCTCCTGTTCCCTTCAGTACATTTTTATTTCCGGAGAAGGTATTTATATGTAAACAACAGCTAACCATGCAAAAGATTCATCGGAACAATCTACTGTGGTATAGGATATATAATCATAATTTTGCAGCCTCTCAGGATTTCCCCTAACTTGGGGTTTTTCAAGCTTTCATGCAATGGGTTATGGTAAACAATAAATGAATGATGTTAAACTGTTGTGATTTTCCAATGTGTATTTTATTAATTTTAGCTTTCTGAACATGTTGATTCAGAATTTTTGGCAATTAATCCATAATGAAAGGAAAGGAATTGTTGGGTGGGGTTTTTTAAATGCATTTGCAGTCTTCTTAGAGATCGGAACGTGTAGGTCCCACCAGCTCATGAGCTCTATAATTATTTAAAAATGGTAAAAGATTTTTGACAATTTAAAGAATTGGTTTATAATGGGAACAATGTGTTATAATCAGTAAAAAGAGAAGTGTTATGTTTTCTCTCTGGGTAGAATGTTCTTGAGTGGTTAACTCCTCTGTTGCTGATGAGAAGTAAATATCTTGTAAGTGGCAAGAAGGAGAGAGTGTAATGACAGTGCTTTGTTCCTATGCCTCCTCACATTTCAGGCTGAAGTGCATTTTAAACATTTCCTTCGATTTCTATTATTTTCCCTCTCTATTTTTCTTTTCATCATTTTGTGCTGTCTTGCAATCTACGTTCCCTGAGCAACCATAGGAACCAAGTTACATTAAGCTTCAACACAAAGACCTTGTAAGAATAATGAATCCTCATTTGCATCGACATTTGTATTCAGATTTGCCAGGCTATAAACTTGGCAGATCAAGCGGAATATTAAGTAGAGGCTTCCATGGTAAATTGTGGCTCTTGAAATTGCTATGTTCACCCCCACCCCCCTTTTTTTCCTATCTGTGGTGGCAGGTGAAGTCTCATGACTACTTGCTTCTTCAGAAGCACATTGGCCCCTTCATCTTTCAGTACATGATGTCAGTTTCAAGCAGAAGAGGGGAAAACCAGTAGTTGGTATTCTGGCTGAAGTTACAATATGACGTGTGACTGGAGAATTTGCTCTAGAGACAAGAGACCGGGAGAGAGGCTCCTTTAAGCAATTGAAGGATATGGGAAATTCAACTATCCTATGTGGGCTAAGGTTTGATTTTCCTGGTGTTTTCAAAATACACTAAACTCATAAAAGTTCATACACATTTTTTTTTAACATTTTTAAATGTTATAGGAAGACCAGCATAGCTCTTCACTCACAATAATTCAATTATGCTATTCTGAGTCATTGTCACTGGTCGACTCATAGTCATTCTTGAAATACTTGAGATGCCTTATTTTAATAAGTCACTATGGATTGACTAACTCAATCCTTAGCTTTGCTTGATTCTGAAATAGTAGAATAGGAATAGTCATAGCTACTTCTGTATGAGTTCAGAAATATGACCTATAGTACAGTATTTTATCTGTATCTTTTACTTAGTAATATATCTACAATACAGTAAACAATGGGGTGAAAAATGTAGACTTTAATTTCCATGTTTGGTCCAGTCTATATGATGCCAAACAAGTGAGTAATTGGAAACATTTGTGCATGACTTAATGTTTCATGCCTTATCCCACTGTTTCAGAATCTTGTAAACAGAGCCTAAATCTACGACCTATTAACAAACGCTCACTTCTTGCCATCTTTTTTTCTCTCAAGAATCCTTCACTAGTGGGAGCAGTACGATGTGTTAGAAGATCAGCCTTGCAACAAACTTACAATGGCCACCTTAACAATGGCTTTCCTTTTTAATTTACATTTTACTTAAATAGTGTAAATGATGAAACATAGACTGGATCTACTATAAAAACACTTCTTTCTGGTATAAAGAATTGTGAAATCTTAGTAACTAGTATAAGCAACTGGCTTAAATAACTCAATTTAAGTTTAGGTAAGGTTTAATTGTGTGTGGAGAAATGGGAGCTGTTCCATGAAAGATGCCTGACTGTTTTTCTTTTCTTTTTTTTTTTTTTTTTTTTTTGGAAAAAAATGTACTGGTAAATATTTAGATTGAAAGATAATATTTCATAAGTTTTCGTAAACCTGTAAAAATATTTATAAGAATCTTGCCAAAAATTCGTATATTAGAATGATTTATATTAATATATCACAATGTGGTATATTCTAAAGCAGGTATTAGATATCTTAACCGTAACTGAGTTTTAGGATCTGAAAAGTAAAATGCAAATCATGACTTTCGAGAATGACATATTTGCATTCCACAAACTCACCATTTTTAAGGAAAGTAAACTACTAGACACTTTGATACTAATCAGAACTTTACTGAAAAACAAGGCTATTACCACTAATTGGCAAGATTTAACTTTTATATTTATGCTTTAGTGTGAAAAAGATGAAAGCATGGTAACTATCATTAAGTTGCCTTGATCTAGTGCGATCAGGTACAAATGACATTTAAATAGAGATCTTCTCCTTGGGGCTTTTAATGATAGCAACTTCTGTCGAAGTATAACCATCAACTTTATAACAAAATTGCAAGCAAAAGCTAGAGGCTGATACGTTACTTTGAAATCATGTTGTTTATACTTGTCAAGCAAAGACATCAATACATCTTTTTTTTTAAAAATATACCTGCTATTTCACATGAGTATGAAATTCAATTTAATTTCAAAATGATATTTTACCAACGTGGATCGGGTGGGTGGGTGAGGGACTATGTATTAACCCCTTTCTCATAAAAAAGTAAAAATACATTTGATTGTATCCAAAAATTTATTTTGGTTATATATTCAAGTAGGATTTAGAAAGGAAGAGATGTATATTTATACCTTTCTTCAAGACTGCCGATCAATTTGAAACTGTCTTCTTTAATAAATGCTAATGATCTGGTTGATTACATTTGTGCATGTACTTACCATGCAGTTTTGGGAATCAACCACTGATGAATCTTATCAAGAAGAGAAATTATAGCATTAGCTCATTTGCTTTCTAAACAGCAGGAGCGAGAATTCTATCCAAAATGCTATTAGTGGCATTGCTTTAACATCCACACAGAAAAGTGTGCACTATTTCTTGCCTGCCTTCTCAGTGTTTCTTGGACAAGGCTCTCATTTATTAGCTATGGTCTCTTCCTTCTTGTGTGGGAGTGCAATTGGATGTATATTCCAAATTGAAAATCAAAACTAACACCAAGAACAAATTAAAACACATATTTCAATTGAAGTACCTTATCTAAGTTTGAGAAGGGAGCAAGTGGAGCTGGGAAGGCTTTTTATTTTTTTTTCTCCTTACAGGGAAGATAGCAAAATGGTATGTGCCCAGGGGAATTTCACTATGTTCTGTTTCTGTTTATATTAGAGAATTTTTTTTTAAAACTAACTGGTGAAAATGCACATGTCCATGAGGTTTTCCCCACCATAACTTCTATAACCACAGTTACACTAACTTGCAAGGTTGTTAGCCGCTGGCAAAAGCCCAGAGGACAGGGCGGGGCTCCCAGGCAGGCTGGTCCTTCTGGATAGATTAGACTAGGGGAGCCCTGTGTGCCTTATCCGGAGAAAGTGAGCTTCACTGGGTTTAAAATCAACGTATTTCACTGGTCTGTTTCAGTAGGATGGCTGAGAGCTTTGCCGTATTTCTGAGGCAAGCAGAGTTGTGAGCTTAGACCACAGCACAGAGTGGTTCACACAGTTCAAGATTCTTCATGACTTGACAGTTCAAGATTTTCACTTCTACCTGAGTGGGGAACAAGCAACAGCACAGTCTTGATTATATTTTCTTCATCTTCTTCTAGGCAAATAATGAAGGGCGAATTTCTGAAACTATAGATACAAACGTAGACATAGATAGATGTGGATGATATAACTATGTCTCTATATTTGGAAGAAAAGATTATGTATATATAAGTATAGATATTACAGGAATATGTAAGATATATATCTTTTTTCTCTCTGATTTTTAAGTGTATGCATCATTGTTGCTTAGAGAAATATTAACAGTTCATAACCACAAACTCTCTAAATTTACAATAGAAAATGTGTGTATACATATATGCCGTATGTATATACAAAGCCAGAGTATGTTTTGATGGTAAGAATGGCTGATAGATGTGTATAGACATCATGAAATTAAGAGATAGAAGGAAAAAAAACCCCAAAGCTGTAAGATCGGTGAAAAATTATTCTTACCTATTGTATCACTTGATGATCTCTATACTTAATTTAAAACCTGGGTTTAATTTTATATTTAAATAGTTTGCTCCTTTTATAGATGATTCACTGTAGAGGCTATTTCAAGAATGAATAGAAAGGCTTACTAATATTTCAGTAATTTTGAGATTATTGGAGGGGTTTTGTATTAATCATGAAATAATACATGTTGGTAATGATTAAAATGATGTAAGTAAATTAGATTAATGTGCATTTCGTTCTCTGCTCTAAGAGTTCTGTTTAATACTATAGTTACCAATAAATTGGAGTGAGACTTGATCTGCTTTATGTTACCAAATTTTAGTGTAAAAAATTTAAATAATAATTCAAATAGTCTTTTAATAATCTGTTTCTGACTATACTAAAAATTATTATGCATAACAACACTCAGCTAGAAATTTCTATTTTTATTATTTTTTTTTCAAACTGGATCACAGACCTTCTTTCCCAGCTACCTCAGATGTAAGGTCAAATAACTCTCCCTTACAGTCCTCACAAAAATGCATCTAAATCTAATTCAATAAAATCATGGATTGGTTTCTCTCTCACCTGTTGGATATTCTGACGTCAGTAGGCAAGTTTCAATGTCAGGATCCAACTTGAGATTTACTGCTTCTCAGAAGACAAATTTCCTAATTTTCTTTTGGATTAACCTCCAAGATATTAGGCTAGGTTAGTGAGCTATAATTTCAGAGGTGTGTGCTTTAAATTTTAAAATATGCAGCCAACCTCACGGTTTCCTCTGAGGATGCTACTGGCTCTTGCCTTGTCTGCACAGGTGACCGTTTCTCAGCTGACCCAGTGGTACGTGTTCAACCAGTAGCTGTACTCTTCATTCCTTAGTCCTCTCCCTAAGTGAATATACCTTTTCTCCTTCACTAAACTGTTGACTTTTTTGAATACTATTGCACACTGTCCATTAGTCTTCTGTTCTTCTTACAGCTATTAATGCTTGAAATTATCCTTTTTACTTTTAAAATCCTACCTCTTTCATGAAGCATTTATTAATCAAGGGGCTATTACAAGGTGACACTATTTCCTCCAAGCTCATGATGGCGGATACAAATTTTCCAAAATTTTAATTTTCCTAGAAAGCTTAAAGTTTATCAACAGCAAATGTGACAAGTCATTTCCCTTTGTGTTACAGGCACTCTTTGTTTATTTTCGAGTAGATAGCTCTATATACTCAAGTTGGAATAATCATAGTTTGTCGGCCTTGAAAAATGGGTCTACTATAGCTCCAACTCAAATACGTGCTTTACCTCGAGAAAACCATTATAATTTGTACTTCAGTAAGCAGCGTAAGTTCTATGTGGGTACTTCCCATCTTGTCATAGAAAGTATTAAAAAAGATATGTAACTAATAGAGGAAATTTAATGAAAATGGATTCATTAAGGATCAAGGATTTTTTTTCTTCCTTAGTTCAAATGTATAACCCTGAAGAATACAATAATCTTCCATACAGTGTCGCGGTACTTAATTTATTCTAAGAAGCCAGAACTGCTAAGGCTCTAGTATTATGTGCAAATTTCAACCCCCCGAAAAAAAGAAAATAATAAACGTATTATTATGAAAATAGTTTTGACTTCAAGGACTCCCTGAAAGTATATCTCGGGCTTTGAAAACCACTGACCTCAAAGAACCTAAAACATAGATGTTCACTAATCTGTTATCTGATATTCAGCGTCATCTAATGATTGATGAAGATTCCACCAATAACAACACCTAACACTTCCAAATTGTTTTGCAAATAATTTCATATGTATTATCTTGTTTAATCATTTCAGCACATCAATAACCTATTATTATATCTTAAAAGAGAAAATTACAGCTGCGCTTAACAACTTTTCCAAGGTCACAAGGCCTGTAAATGACAGCATCCAGGTTTTTCTCCAATTTTGTGAAGTCCAGAGTTCTCATTTTACTGTAGCTGATCGATATCACTCTTTCACATCCTCCCCTAAATTAAGGCATAGTGAATAAGTCCTGTACCATCAGCTTAATAGCAAGTCCCTAAGCACTCTGAGAATATTATATGTATAAATCTTATTCCCATTCCAAATCACTTATGGCATGGAAGCCCAATTTTACATCTATTTCATCGCAATCCAAAATAGCACTTTTAGTTATGTGACGTCCCTTAACAGACCTAGTTAGCTTTATTTAACTGCTGTAATGATTGACTGCTGATTTGCTCATTATATTGGCCAAAATAATAACCATTTCAGTGACTCACTGACCAGTTATTCCAACCTTCAAAATGAGTATATCAGTGCAATCTTGTGATCTAATCGGCTACATACTTCTTGGCTGCAATTGTGTTGAGCAAAAAGAACTTCTTTAAATCTTAGGAGGCACAAGAATACAGGGAACAGAAGTTTAAAAAGTAATTCCTAAAATTTATAAAGAGCTCTTGCATAAGACTTTAAGTCAGACCAACAGAAGCCCTGGATCCCAGCCTTGGTGCTAACTAAATCAGCCCCATAAGTTAAAATACCTAACATTACTTTGCCTTGGTTCCTTGTCCATTTAATGAGAGGGAATTACTATATGTTCTCTTGTTTTGCTTACAGTTGTAATATGATATGATTATGACACAGAAATAAAAGTATTTCCCTTTCCAGCAGTTTTGATTTTCTTAATTTATAAGTTCTCTTTTCATGTCAATCTGTCTTCACACTCTATGCTGAAATCTTTAAAATCTAACTCATTGCTCAAATTTACAGATGAAAGTTATATAGAAGCTATTTATTTTATCAGTCATTTAAACCCCTTAAGTATAATACTTAATAAAATCTACTGAAACTCTTTGTGTGTTCTTCCACTAAGCAAAAATGAGATTGGTTTTATAACATTTATATTATGATAAACTGGGGGTGGGATTTATGGGGATTGATTTCCTCCTGAAAGATTCATTGTATCCCAACCTGATATTTTAATAAGAAACCCATAAAAGCTATATTAGGGGAGGGAGAGAAGAGAAGAAAATTGTTTTGTTTGTTTGCAATTATTGAAATTATAGAAGCAGAGGTCTTCCAGAGACAGAAATATAATTACAATTATCTGGCCTTTAAAAAAATTGTTTTTATTTCTGCAGTGAAGGGACAGCAAATTATTGGTATGGGAGCCCTTTTTATAAAGACTCCTCCATTGCATAGCTATAATTTTTTTCAAATTTATCTCATGACAACATTTATCCCTTTCTATCTGATATTGAAGTCAGAGACACCTGATTATCAGTGAGAGTGTGTTTTAGATCAGCTATGCTCTGGAACTTGGCTTTGCTGCCTGCAGTCCACCTGAGTGTGGGCTGGTGACCTGAGCTTTCTAAATCTCTATGGAAGAAAACAAATCAGGTGTCTCCTGGCTGCTGAAGGCCACGTGGACAGGATGGACATGCATGGCCAGGTCACTGCTGTGTCCCCAACACTTCTTAACTGACCAAAGCAGCAGTACAAGAAAGGGGCTGGTACATAGTAGGTGATCAATGCACGTTGGTTTCCCTGGAGCATTCATGTCTATCCCTAAAGCTAAATTGCAAACTATTTAAAAATGGAAATAATATTTTCATTTGTGGAGCAATGTGAAAATGTTTTTATGAAAAGCATTAAATAAAAATAGCAAATATTGGTTTTATGCTATGATTTCAACTATATACATCAAACAAAATAAACAGTGAGGAGAATCCATTGAATGGCCATCATTAGGGGACTGTTCAAATAAATTAAGGTGTATCAGTATAATAGAATGCAATTCAAAATAATAATATAAAGTTATAATGTGTGTGTATGGTGTGATTTCCAAGATACGTCAAGTGAAAAAAACAAGGTGCAGAAGAATGTATAGAGTATGTTCTCATGTGCATAAAGATGTGTGCATACGTACATTTAAATTCACAAATGACAGAAGAATCACAAACTGATAACACAATTAACTCTGAAGAGAGATGATTTTCACTGAATATACTTTTACATAGCTTGCTTTTTTTTAACAACATGAGTACACTAATAACACTAGTTTTAAAATAAACAACAGTTAATTCCTAATGTAAAGTAGAGACGATTTGTAGATTTATAGGCAAATCCTTGATATGTTCTTCCCCAAAAAACAAGCAAAAGTTGACAAAGGATCACTTTTATCATTAGTTGCTTAGCGTTCTGTAAACCCAAAGAAAAGCTATTTTTAAATATCTTAATCTATGAATGAATTAATTCAGAACAGACATAGCCAAAATTTACTGTTGATAGGACTGCCAGATAAAATATAATATTTTTTCTTTGCCAAATCTGGCCTCCTTAATTGTTGAAAATAGAAAAGTGTTCTGAATTCTTAGGATACTATGTACATTCAGTGGCAAACATAAAGGTGTCTCTGGGTAGTCAATTTTCTATTACTGTTTAGGTAAAATATAATGCTCTTTTAATTAAAATTTTAAATAATATTTTTGAAAGTTGATGAGAAAATAATAAATGATTCTCCGAAGTTTAAGATACTGAAATTCATACAACATGTAATCTGGCTCTAATCTATCTTTTCACATTTATATTCCAATGCTTACTCTTTTTTTTGATTGACTTATAGTCAGTTTATAATGTTGAGTCAATTTCTGGTGTACAGCATAAGGTTTCAGTCATACATACACATACATATATTTGTTTTCATATTCTTTTTCATTATAGGTTACTACAAGATACTGAATATAGTTCCCTATGCTATACAGTATAAGCTTTTTGTTTATCTATTGTATATATAGTAGTGTGTATCTGCAAATCTCAAACTTTCAGTTTATCCCTTCTCACCCACCTCCTCCCTGGTAACCATAAGTTTGTTTTCTATGTCTGTGAGTCTGTTTCTGTTTTGTAAATAAGTTCATTTGTGTTTTTTCCATCACCTTCTTAGTCAAATGTGATACCAATTTATTACAAGCAAATTAATCCTATCTATTGTTCAGTGAACGTGTGTTCTTCCAAAAATACTCACTCCAACTCTGACTCCTATATCTCCCTGATCTCCTGCCCACGTTTATGTTGTCCGTGGATCTGAGATGTCCTCACAAGTTCTATTCTAGCTGCTTTAGTTCGAAGACTCTTTTCATTCTCTGACCTCATTTGCGCAGTCCTTGTTTTATAACGCCTTCTATTATTGTAGTATGTATACAAATCCGTGGCCCTAACAGATAAATAGAAGCATCATGAAAGTAGGATGCAACCACTTCCTCCACATCTCTGATCTTTAATCACTCTATATGTGCCAGGATCCTGGCCCAGTATCCTACACAGAGAATGTGTCCAACAGAGTCCAACAGATGTGTGGGTGAATGGCAGTAGACTGTTCAGCCCCTCTGAAGATTAAACTCCAGTCAGTTTGGAATCTCACACACACACACACACACAAAACTACCCTCATTCAGCATTATCATATTCCCTTCATAGTTGAAAATAGTTCCTAAAATGATCTTAACCATATTCTTTCCAAGTTAAAATTATAAGTTAAATTCCACGTCCTTCACTTAAGATTTCTACTCTATTTCCTTAGCCCTCTGTCATTCTGACATTGTTCACATCAGTCCTTCCATTGTCCTTTAGGCTGCAGAATGCAGAGCTGGGCATTATATTTAGAGAATCAGAGCAGTGCTGAATAATTTTTTCCTTCACTTTCAACTCCTTTTGAGTCGTCTCAATGTAATTTTTTTTTACAAAATAGCATATTAATTATTCTTTAGAACTATACATAGTCATTTCCTGTATTCTGCTTGAATAATTTATTCCTCTTTTAGATGGCTTTTATTAAACGATCCTTGCAGATTAATTTAGTCCTTTTTTTCTAAGCAAAGACATTTTGATTGCTACTTCTAAACTACAAGGGGCCATTTCTCTATTACCTTGATGCTGTTGTAAAATACGCTGGGTGTGCAATTTGTCCTGCCTTTCAGTCAACGATGTTTAAAACAATGATTCTCAAATCCCACACTGGTGCTATTTCTTGACAAAGTTTCTATTGCCCCATGGTAAAACAGAATAATAAATATATTGTAAAGAGTTTTTTATAAAGCCATCTTTGTTCTCTTTTTGTGTCTAAAAATATTTCTCTCATATACTGCGTAGCAGATGGTAGTAATTATTTTTCTACTATCACTATAATGTGGGATGCCTTATACCAGACCCCTATTTTTTCATTTTTATTCTTTCACAGAATACCAACTTTGAGAACCACTAAGTTAATAATAGCTGTAGAAGTATTAATGATAAAAATAAGAGTATCTAATACTTAAAAGTTAGCTATTATACACAAAGGATTGTTCTAAGAACTTTAGATATATTAACTCACATAATGCAACAACTCTCTGAGGAACTGGTTATTATTGTTCAAACATTAGAGATGAGGAAATTAAAACAGAGAGAGGTTAAAAATATGTCCAAAGTCATGTAACCACTGCATGGGGGAGCTGGAATTAACCCAAGGAAGGGCACCCAGAGGTCATGCTCTTGTTCACTGCACTAAAGTGAAGCCAGTGTTAGATTTTAAGTCAATTTTTATGTCCTGATATTAAAATTGAGCTACTAAACTCTTAATTCTACTATGTTGCATGTAATAACATTTTCTACATATTTTTTCATATTTTAAAGGTTTTAAAATGGGGTAGAATCCAAAATGACACTGTATTTCTGTCCATTTTTAATATGCATGCCCACCTCACAACATCATATAGAAATCTCTCTCTTCTAGAACTCTGTTGATTTTTTAGGTCTATTCCTTCAGAAATTTCCTCTGAGTACAAAAAAAAAAAAAAACTGAACTACAACTAATCAGGGGAAAACTGGACATTTATCCTAGGGCTCTAAAATTTAGAGTGCATAAGCTTTTAAAATCAGAATTTTAAAAGGTTATCATGTCATTAGCAAAGGTTAAAAAAATAGGGAGCATGTAAGTGCCAGCTCAAAATGACTGAACAGACCCACCTCTAGTATAAGCACATAATATAAATGTATAATTGAGAAAAAAATTAGGAAAGGTCAGTACTAGGAAATTTAAATAGGGGATTTATAGCTAGGGTGTAGGGAGTTATCCAGCTCTTCTCCCAGGGGACAAGAAGCCTATTGGATATAGACCCCAACTTTTTGGTGTCAGTATTTTAATGGCCATTCCGGAACAAGAGATAAGAAAAATCTTGAGTCTGAGTAAAGAATGGGGCATGAAGCTGTGATCCTAGCAGGCCTGATCCAGACACACAATAGACTCTAGAAAATGCAGCAGCTCAGGGAAATAGACAGGATGCTTATCTGGACCTGGAACTCTGAATGGGAAACAGTTCTCCAAATAAATTAAAATCCCTAGCTGACTCCACACAGGTATATGCAGTCTGCATTTATATTTCACAAAATGCAGGTATCTCAGACTGAGAAATTAAGCTAAACTGACCTAAAAATGTGAAACCTCTGGGCCCTTAACTATCCAGGTCTCATCGCAGGGGGTTTGGAGTCAGGGAAGACAGGTGAGTCAACTTGACCAGAAAATGAGTTCACAGAGAAAAAATTACAAACTACACAATAAGATGGGGTAATGATATTCAACATTAGTACTCTTAGAACATAAAGTAAGTTATCTGAAAGATAACCCTACATAAACAGTAATTAAAGAGATGATAAAAGAGAATTCAAAACCCTAATGAAAGATCAGCACACTATGGGGAAGAATGGAATTTCTAGGGAAAAAAAAATCCTTCTTTCTCTCTTCGAATGTGTCAGGCGTGTGTTGAAGTCTGAGAGGTCTCTTTGGCTTTTCCTGCTCCCTCCACCTTCATGCTTCACATGAATTTCCACCAATCTGTCTCATGTCTAATTTTGTCTTAGCATCTGTCTGCATCTTGAAGGAACCAAACTGACATAGCAAGGCAAGAGGGTGGACACCGAGTCAGGCCTACTAGGTAAACAGCAGGGCCCTTCATCTGAAGGAACAGCAGTCATGAGTAACTGGGTCCACTCAGGAAGCAGACTTTCTTGAGTAGAAAACCTGTAATATAATTCTTACACGTGGTTAACGGCCTTACGCTTAGGAGAGCTGAGGTAGCCTTTGAGGCAACAGAATCTACCTGAGTAAGACTTGCTTATTTACATACTTACTTACTCAATCTGTCCTCTAAGTTGGGAAGGTGGTTCAGTCTTAAGAACTTTAAAGACTGTTTCCCCTCTGTATTTTTTGGGGGAGGTGGGGTGCATGGCAATAGGCTCTACCACCTCAACACTGTCATGGACGGACAACCTCTCACCCATTAAGATTCTGGAGACGGGTCAGACCTTCTGGCCCCTTCCAAACCTTGCCATCCCCTGCTGAAACCATCACATTGGCCAGCCATCTGTACAACACTCTAGCATCTAAATTTCATGCCCCTTAATATTCACCGTGATGCAGTCACTCAGTGTTTCAGTTACATCTGGACCATAAACTCTCCCTGATGATTTCAATCCAAAATTTCCAAGTAAATGCAACCTCGCAGGCCTCCAGCTTGCTAACACCATTATGTCACCACATGTGTTTCTGACTCCTTAGTACCTGCAGCCAAGCACCTGTTCCTATTCTTCCCATGTCTTAGTACCCTGTCCTCCCCACGTCCTACGGTATCCAGTCTTTTCAGTCATTTTCATGTTCTGAATTCTTTATGTCCTTGAAACATACTATAAACAATAAATTGGTTAACAGCAGAATAACAGAACATTAGAAAATAAATAGCTAAAAATGTGGAATTTTTTGTTTTGACTTTTTTTTTTACCCTCACCACAATGAGATCCAGCATTTTGAATGTTTAGTTGCATGTAAGAATCACTGGTCTAGGTCTCATCCTTTATGAAAAACACATTTGTTTCTGTTGTTCACTATCCAAAACAATATTATTTGATTGTGTGTCCATTGCATGTATCTTTATTGAAAACTATTACAGATGATACTATGTCTAAATGCAGAGTCTAGTGAAAAGTGTAAGTGGTTTCTGACTTGCAATTTGCTTAAATATTTTTTCATTAGTTGTTTCAACTCTTAGTTTTCTATCTACCATGGCCGTAAGATGCCAGGTTTAGTTTCGAATTCTTAACTCAGTTGTTAGTAAATACTGAATTAATTAAAATATATTATCAAAAAGCTCAGCCTTTTTTGAATCATCTTTCTTTCATGCACTTTGTTAAAAGTACCAAAAGTTGTTTTGACATTTTTATGGTTATGTTCCTCTCTGGTGTATTACTGGAGCCCCAAGGATTGAAACACTGTAAGAAAAGAACCCCCTGTGAGTATAAAGTCTATTATTTACATGACAAAGATAAAAACATTGCCCAAAATAATTATATCTTAACTTATAAACATTTTTGAATTTGTTCAGAAAACACAGGAAAACCATTGAAACATTGTGGCTGCTAAGGCTATTCATGGTCATTAACTTCTTTGAGGCTATTTCATCACATATAGAAGCCCATCACTGTTAGGGTTATTTATGAAAAGTCTAGTTTTGCAAGGTCAAGATAATCTAACGATGGAATAATTTTAGAAACATAAATTATCCAGAATTCATGAACTATTGAAACTAGCTCTTTCTGCTCTGCCTTTTCTTTTTTACTTTTTTTCATTTTAAAATTTCTTTTTATTGAACTATAGTTGCTTTACAATGTTGTGTTAATTCCCATGTAGAGCATAATGTTTCAGTTAGATATATATATATTCCTTTTCATATTAATTTTCATTATAAGTTATTACAAGATATTGAATATGGTTCCTTGTGCTATACAGTAGGACCTTGTTATCTATTTTACAGTTAGTAGTTAGTATCTGCAAACCCCAGACTCCCAATATTTCCCCTTACCCCACCCTTATTCCCCTGGTAATCATAAGTTTGTTTTCTATGTCTATGAGTCTGTCTCTGTTTTGTAAATAGGTTTGTTTTTGTCATTTTTTTAGATTCCACATATAAGTGATATCATATGTTATTTTTCTTTCTCTTTATGACTTGCTTCACTTAGTATGACAATCTCCAGGCCCATCTATGTTGCTGCAAAGGACATTACTTTATTCTTTTTTATGACTGAGTAGTATTCCATTGCATATCTTCTTTATCCAGTTATCTGATGGTGGACACTTAGGTTCCTTTCATTTCTGACTCTAACTCTTAAAAGTAGAGTATCTACTGTTCTGTCCCTTTATGTCTACTATCTATGATAAAACAGCTAGTCTGGGAATTAGAACATGATTTATTTTCTATGAATGTGAGAACTTAAAACTTTTTTTCTACAAATTACAAAGCAAGTCTTATTATAACCTCCATATAAGTAATTTGGTATCTCTAATATATACAAGGAAGCTTTTCATTTTTTAAAAAAAGAACCCATACATATCAGGGAGAACTAGTCATATTCTCATGAATATAAGGAAAAGTAACAATTGTTATATTTGTTCTGGTAATAAAGGTAATGACAGATTTTTTTGCATATCTTCCTTTAATAGAACATTATAGCCTTATTAAATAAAATAAAGCTAAGGCTCCAGATATAGAAGATTACACAACAAACACTTAAAAGACTTCTTCCAAGTTGTTCAGTCCAAAAACACGTGGACCCCAGATTCTTATTTATAAACTATGTCAGATTAGCCTTTGACTTCTATGGCTAAAATCACCCTTTTTTTTTTTTTTAACATTTTTTATTGATTTATAATCATTTTACAATGTTGTGTCAAATTCCAGTGTAGAGCACAATTTTTCAGTTATACATGAACATATATATATTCATTGTCACATTTTTTTCTCTGTGAGCTACCATAAAATCTTGTGTATATTTTTAAAGAGGACAAATAATACATTCTGTTATATTATCTCAGCCATATTATAGAAACCTAAAATAATGGACTAAAAATAGATATTACTTGAAAACTGTCACTTGAAATTCAGTTTGATGATGTGAACAACAACTAAAAGAAAAAGAAGTCCCCCCAGAAACCCGCTCAGCCCAGTGGGCTGTGAATGTTTCATAGTAAAGCGAAGCCACAAAGGCTTTTTCCCACTTCTGCTACATTTTTCTATCTCAAACATGCTGAGTAAATCCCTGCTCAGAGAATCACCCAACCAGAGAACACAAAACCCAGGCACACTCACCACATTAACCCTGCCCCCGAGTCCAGACAGCTTATTGTAAATCACAAAATAAACAGATACACTGAAAAGCCCCTCTACTGCAAAAGCCTTACAGAGTCATGTCAGAAGGTCTCAGAAACTAGTCACTAGATTAAAGAAAGGAAAGTGGTTAGATCATGTGGCATGTGGTTAATCTAAGTCACAAATTTCATAGTGTTTGTGGGAAATCCTCAGAAGCAGAAATTCTAAAAAGAAAAGTAAAAAAGTATCATCATGGGCACAGGCATTTCTAGAATAAATTATGGCTTCTATTTATATGAAAATCTAAACTTATTTAACCCAAGTTAATAATATGTTTTGTAGAGGTTTTTTTAAAAAAAATTTACAGGGAGAAATATATGGGAAAATTCTTATATTTTCTATTTTGTAATATAGTATGGTATTTTACTTTAATTCCCTTTTGAGTTACTCTTTTACCATCTGAAAACTAAGATAAATTATGCATTCATCACATCTGGTACATGATTAATTTACCAAATACATATGTGTGTGTAGATATTCACACACATGTACATTCACATGCGCATACATGTGTGTAAATAGCCAGTTTATCGTATTTGCTATGAATTTCCTTTTATTTATTTCACAAAAATTATTCTCTCATGCTATACAAAATCCCAACTGGAAAGTCAGACAGACAGAGGTTTCAGTGACCAGGTAATCTCAAAAGGATACTATCTGGGGACAGTGAGTAACTTTGTCCTAAGAATAGCAGTTGGTCTCCTGGCAATCATAATTCTTCCTAAACTTCACCTTATCATTTATTTATTTGCTTTACACTAAAGGTGAGCTTAGATTGATAGATGAGTAAACTACCATGTTTTGTAATAAATATATACTTGGAGTTGTTGGCTAAATGTATGAGAATCAAGGAAGGACACAGGTATTAGATGAATAAGACCAGTAGTAAATTAGGTTAAAGGCTGCCAAATTGTACTAGTAAATGCTAAGTAAATATTTGCTTTGTGTCATGTACTGCTCTAAATTTTATTTGTATATAAATAGTTGATATCATCAACTAATTTAAAAGTCAACCATGACACAGGTATTTTTACCCCCTTTTGCAGATGAGTGTATTGAAAGACAGATTAAGTAAACTGAACAAAGACACACGACTAATAAGTGGTGGATCTTGGATTTGAACTTAGGCAGGCTGATTCTAGAGTCCACACTCTTAACTCCATGAGGCTGCTTTTCAAAATCAGATGTTCATGAAGGTTTTCAACATGAAGGTTTTCAGAGAAAGTTCTTGGTGGATTTGTTGCTCAAAAATATAACAGTAAATTCTACCTTTGACATCCCTCCCCATCCCATCCCCAAATCCTAGGCATCATTTTAACTAGAAGTATGAAACCATAGTAAGGAATAAGAAAAGTGTTTCCTGTTTTAATTAGAAGGTGTGGAAACAGAAGTAGAATTAAATAGGTTTTTCCAGGAATTAACATAAAGCAAATTTACATAGCATTTTTATTGGTAATTTGAAAATCTGATCAATGCTAAGTCAACAAGGCACTTCAGATAACACTAGCAACTGAGTAAAAGGAAGATGCAGCACGTTAATTAAGCCAGGCCAAGTGAGGTGGTCCAGGCACGGGTGCATAAACATCCCTGTGTGAGTCGGCAGAGAGCATGGCCATCTAGAGAGGTCGTGCTGCCTCTCACAAGCACAGCTGCTCCTCAGCTCCAAAAAGATTTTACCTCCTGGAAATCTAGGCCCAGTGCTGACTTCTGATTTTTTTTTTTTTTAAGGAAAAGCTGTAAATCCAATTTTATATGTTAAATCTTATGATTTTAAAAATTTGGTTCAAATTTTAAAAGCGCTAAGTACTATAAATATAGGATATCTATCAAACTAAAAATGGCCTCTGGTCTTCAATGTTTCCATCTATTTTATATATATAGAGAGAGAGATGGCTAGATACATAGATGATAGAGGTAGAGACAGATGTAGATAGATAGGTAGATAGATAGATAGATAGATAGATAGATAGATAGATAGATAGATAGATAGATTTAAATTTCCTTATTTGGACATTGAAAAACATTACAAAAAATTACAGATATAGTCATATGGTTAGAGAAGCATAGAAACACCCAGTAGATACTTTCAAATAGGCAAACCCCATTGTATTAGTTTCCTTTTGCTGCTGTAACAAATGACCACAAACTTAGTAGTTTACAACAACACATATTCATTTCTTACAGCTGTGGAGTTCAGAAGTCCAAAATCAGTCTCATTGGGCTAAGATCAAGTTGTTGGTACGGCTGAATTTTTTCTAGAAGTTCCTTGCGAGAAGCCATTTCTTTGCCTTTTCCTGCTTTTACAGGTCATTTGGCATTCATAGGCCTGTGAGCTCTTCCTCCATCTCCAAATCTATCATCATAACATTTTCAAATTAAATACGTTTATATAAAATCAACTGATTATATATATATAATTATATATGTATATATAGTCACTCAGCTATTCATCATGGGAACAATTCAAAGAAATAAATATATGTATTAGAATAGATGTAACTCAACCTTTAAGAAATTTACCATCTGCTGCACACTGAGTATTCATATTCCCCCAAAACTTCATATGTTGAAACTGATTCCCCAGTGTGATAGTACTTGTTGATGGGGCCTTTGGGAGGTGATTAAGTTGTGATGGTTGGGCCCTCCTGAATGGAATTAGAGCTCCCTTGCCCCATGCACCATGTTAGTCCATCGGTGAACCAAGAAGCAGGCTCTCACCAGACACTGGATCTGCTGGTGCCTTGATCTTGAACATCCCAACCTCCAGAGTTGTGAGAACTAAATATTCGTTGTTTATAAGCCAACTATCCATGGTGTTTTGTTACAGCAGCCCAAGTGTACTAAGACGCCATCTAATGGAGAATAGTTTAAACTGGATATTCAAGAGTTGAAACAATCCATAGGGATTAGCCAGAATTTGCCTATTATGCTTACTGGCCCCACCTAGTCATTTATCAAGGACGACACACAACCTGGAGTTTGCTGTGGATGCTCTGGTGCTTGAACTAGTTCTCACCTCCCTTGAGGACCAAGCTTCTCATCTCCCCAGATGCTGGGAATGTTGCCTGCCTGTGACTTAATACTTAGTTCCTCCTCCGAAATTGCCCTTGGCCAAGAGAGCTGCCTCAGTTATGTCACCTGAAGAAGGGGGAAGATCTGCGGAGGGGGAGAAACCCATAACTATGGCTGGACATTGCAGGGACAAAATGTTGGCTTCTTTTCTCCATTTGGATGTCTCTGAAGGGCCACCTCAACTCCAGAGCTCTTTCTGAGTTTTAATATGGCCTCAGTGGTAAATGCATTACAACTTATCTTCTCTTTCTGCCCCATTCAGCTTCCTTGACTCTCTCTCAGAAGTTATGCCTCAAGGCACTTACTTGTGAACATCCTGCATGGTGTCTCAGAATCTGTCTCTCCAGGAATCTGAACTATGACAAGGGTGTTCCATTACAGAAGAATAAACAAACAAATAAAATATTTAGTCTTTCTGTTTTTTTCACACACATTCCATAAAGGATTTGAAGCTTTTTGGAAAGGTTGAATAAACAATCATATTAAAGGCATTGATTTTGTGGTTTGGAAACTCTTAGAGAGACCCAGATCAGAATTCTTTAATCATCAACTCCACCTCTGTCCCAATACACATACATATAACTTCGTACAGCAGTCAGAAGTCAAGCCAGTTGAAAAGTTCCAAAAGAATAAATTAGGTCAAAGATACGATTTCCTTTCCGACTTGGCCTTCAGCTTTATTTGCAACAATTAGTATTGAGCAGTTGATGATTTAAGAAGAAATTGAGCTGGAGCAAATATTTAAATGTTTGGAAATCACTATTCAAATCCATTCCAAATCCATTTTAAGAAAAGAGAAGTTGAAAATTATAGTTGTATATAGATCCAAATTTAACTCAGTGGATGGGAATGCTGTGAATTATTATGCGACATAGTTATAGTGCTGTTGCTTATCAGCGTTGTCCTTCTCTGTTCTACGTTTTAATTACTTTACAACCTGGTGGACTTACACGGCAAAAGCTTGTTTGTGGGTTGGCAGGATTATTTTTAATTCTGACTCTTCTTCAGAAAGCAGGCCTCTTCTTACTGTCTTTTCATGCAATTTCATAGGAGTGACTATGTTGTATCAGTGCATAATAGCACAAAGAGTAAGGTAAAGTATCAACTACAATGGCTTTTAATAATGAAGAGAAGCCTTGGGAGATGACCTTATTATAAGAGTCAGGATCAACTTTTGAAAGTTACCCATCATGCAATCAATTGGATTGCTGCCCACTGATCCAGCTGAACAATTACACTAACCTTAAGCAATCAGTCCTGTATTTCAGTGATTTAACAATGAAATAAGATAAAATATACTACATTGAAAATGACTGCTCAAAGTTTAGTACTTTTATTGTTTAGAAGTGAAAAAAAGTAAAGGAAAAAAAACTTGACCATATTTTAGTTAACATTTACTCGATGTAGGATAAATGACAAACATCTACATTTGTATTGTTCTGTTATGATTGTAACTACCAACATTACTAACTATTTGCTCTCTGCCAGAGACTTTGATAGGCAATGAGAGACAAAAGTCTCATAAGATACTATTCTTCACTTATAAGGAGTAATACCATAAAAATTTACAATATAGTATTTGTGTGTTGCAGCATAAAGGTATGGGGAGGCAAAGTGCAAGGAGTTCACAGAGCAGAGACTAATGCTTCCTAGGAGAACAGGGAAGTGGAAGATTGAAATAAGATGAGTAGGATTTTGCCAGATGAGGTGGGAGGGTAGGAATGTCAGCCTATAATAATGTGTTCAGAAGGGCAGAGTTTTGGAAATGCATCTGGGCTATAGAGGGCAGGAAATATATTTTGGCATAAATTTATGAAAGGTTTGACATGACTTGCTAAGAAACGTGGGTTTTATCTTGCAGACAACAAGGTGAACCATAACAGCTTATATGAGTTAAGGGTATTCAGTGACTCTTGAGCTAGGGAGAAAGCTAAAAGATGAGAAATATGTGTACAAAGCCTTACAGGGGCTGCACAGCAACAACTTTGCACAATAAAGAAAAGAAAGAGATTTATTTATTACTTTTTTATAATAAAAAAAGGAAAAGAAGCAATCAATTCCAGCACTATGTAGTTATTACATAAAATTATGGAATACATAGATATGATATACTAGTATAATAATATACTATACTATATAATAACATAGATACTTACATAGTATATAATATAAATCCATCACTGGTGTCATGTGTAAATTATAGATCAGATGCATAACTTTAATGCCTTCTATTTATATTGACCTTTATAGTTTACAGTCTATGTTCATGGTTATAAACTTATTTAATTGTTAGAGTTTCTTTGAAGGAAGGCACCATCTCCAGGTAGGTACGGAAGTCGGAGAACTCACTCAGAGCCACCCAACAACTAAGTGACAGAGCTAGATTATGAACTCAGATCTTAGCCTCAAATCCCGGTGTTCTTTCTAGCAAAGCAACAATATATACACAGAGAGATACATTAGGGAAACTTTGAAATGTGCATAAATCCAGATTTAGTTTATGTAAGCAAGTGCCAGACAGCCCGATACCAAAATATGAGTAAAGGAGGGACCAAAAAGAGACCTGGGTACATCAACAAAGAGAGGAAACAACTCAGAATTCTGTATACTTGTTGTTAGAATTTGCCGTCTTTGGGGGAATAAAACTGATTCTTCTCTCTCTTTACATTTCCCCATCCTCACCTTCTCACACTAAGCCCAGATAGTCCGAATGGATGAAATGTTACTTTATAATCACTGCCTCACAAACAGAACTTGAAGGTTCTAAACATACACACACACACACACACACACACAGAAAGGGAGGACTGAAAAAAGTCTCGTTAACTTGACCAACTTTCTCATTTTTATAATAAGAAAAATAAAATCCAAGGAGTCTAATAGCTTGACAAATACGGCCCCCTAATTGGTGGTATAGCCGAGTGTAAACCCCACCCAACTTAACCGTCCACCCACGGAAGTTTCTGCAGCCTGTGGCCAAGAATCATGGAGGGTATTCTGCCAAGGAGGCAGGGTTCACAGCAGTGCCCATCTGGGATGGGGGAGTAAGGAGTGGGGGTCTAGTGCAGTGCTTCCCAGATTTACAGATTTCATGGAGCAGTAAAATTTCAAATAAATATGTATGTCCCATCATGGGGTTGTCAAGAGTCGAATTTTGCCAAAAAAAGACATTTGAAAACAAACAAAGGCAAAACAAGTATTAACTGCTTTCACCACCATTTCACACAAGAACCGACACTGCCGTACCAAGTCAGCTCTATGAAAAATTCACCTTCTTGTGGCATTTCTTCATTCTGCATTCTTTGTCACGGACCAGTCCCAGGCTGATGGCCAATATTTAAGAACTATCGGAATCTGGGAATAAGCCCTAGAATGAGGGTCAGAGAACCAAGCGTTAGTCTGTCCCTCCAAGACTGTGTGACATGGACCAGTCATTCCACACCCTCAGACTTCCTCATCCTAAATGAGATGAGACCTACTGACCAGCTCTGCAGGGCGGGCGTTCTGAGGACAGTCAGCCCTCTGAAACAGACCACCTCAGCTGAGGCTCCTGAGAAACTGGGTCCTTCAGAAAGCCTCTTTCCCAACTCCTGTCCTCTGAAACCTCAGGAGAAAATGCTGGCAAGTGAGGAATGGCCTAAAGTTGTCCTACCTGGCACTGAACATTCCACAAACATCCACAGAAGCTTTTAAATTGCCTTTTATGAGAGAAGATGTCAGACTGGGCAGGACTGAGTGTTTTAAAATTATCAATGTCCTATTTTTTGTGGGAACTATTATTCCCAAGGCCACTATTGCTACTGTCTTTATAGGAAAAAAAAAAAAAAAAAGAAAAAGAAAAGGAAACAGAAGAAGGAGGGGGAGGGGAGCGGGGAGCAGGCACTAAGGTGTGGAGAAAGTTGGAAGAGAAGGGTGGGTTGAAAGATGTGAACCTTATTTAAAAATAAACACTAGGCACTGCTCTTACAAAACATCCCCAATCTCACAGTCACTGCTGGTCATTCATAGCCTTGTGTGTTCCTAAATGAAAAAATGTAAGCAGGAGAATAGAGTAGACCTTGACAGAGTATCATCAGCAGAATGCTATTTCATCCTTACTGTCCTGGGGTCTGCAGAAGGGATTATGAAAACCTGCACATGCGGCTAAACCTTAACGAAGTTTTGAGGAGTGAAGTTAGACCCTTTGGATCAAACACAGTTTAAAAGTTGAGAGAAGAACCCACAGGAAACCTAGAAACAACAAGGTAGAAGCAGATTTAACGAAGGATTTCCTTAGCTCAGTCTGTTTTAGTCACACCCGTAATATAATTATAACCTAGCATTTGCATTTAATTATATAGTGTTGAGAAACACTGAATTTTATAGCAAAGCTGAACCAAAGACAGAGCTTTATTGCCAATGGTTTTTGTACTTCTGACGTGAGGAATGAATTTCAGAGCAGGCAAATACAAATCTTGGCTAAATAAGACAGAAAGAAGAAGTTTATGGTCATGCCAAACATAGACATATTTGTACAAAAAAATGGCACAAATACCAAATGTTACAAATTTGCTTAGGCAAACAGTAAGCTCTCAATAAGTCTTAGGTGTTATTATCATCATCATATTTGCAAAAAAAATGATTCAATATTTTTTTTTGCTCCCATGCCCATAAAATAAAATCTACAGAAGGGTTTACTGTAAGGCCTTCAAGCTGCTTTTTTTCCCGAAAACCCACAGCAATCAGTGGAACCATATACACCTCCTTTGGTCTTATTCCACTTCCTCTTTCTTCTGTCCTAAACTCCAGAGGTGTTAAAAAGAGGGTAAGGTCCTTTCTTGGGGTGGATTTTGTGGTACTGACCACAGGAATTTCGCATGACTTTGGTGCATAAGTAATTGCCATCATGAAAATTCCTGATTTTTCAAAAATAAATGATGCATAAAAGGCACATAAAAGTTCAGTTAATAAGTCCCACCGCGTTCCAGAACACATCTTAGCTCAGCCAATGGAACTAGTTTTTTATTCAGTGGAGACCTCTTAAAGGCATTGCCTCAGTGCACAGTAAATCTATTCTTTTAGCAGGTTTATTTCTTTATCTGGTAGTCAATTAACTGGCCTTTCATGAAATGTAACAATGACATACATTGTGGAGGGAGGTATATTCTTATAACTTGCCTGATGATCTTTCGGCTTTACCATGTATTATTTATGAATATTATTTCTTGAGCAGGTTTATGCCTTCATCGAGTAATCATGAACACATTTTAAGTATAAATGTGAGTCTACAGCAACTGGAAACCACCATGATTTTAACAAGATTCATTCTTGCACAAATATCTCATTCAATTTGGAGGGAATTGTGTTTTGAGAATAAAATTTATTTTGTCATTTTCCCTCCTCACTTTCCAAATTGTAATATCTGCACTACAAAGGAAAGCAATCATCACTGTTGCATGCATTTGACTTAATGTTTCCAGCTATAGAAATGCCATCCGCTTGTTTCATACATCTAAGATGAACTGAGAGAAAAGCATTTAAAATGCAACAGCATCGCTGATAATTCCTCAACCTGCGAGGAACTTCACAGAATAAATGTCAGAAAATGTACTGATACACTTGTGGGAGACAGAGTGTAATCCGTTTTTTAATGTTCTGGATATTCAATTTTTGTTGTTGCTTGTTTCTGCTGAACTTTCAATCTGACAGATGAATCAAGTTTTCCCTGCTGCAAAATTTTTTTTAAGTTAACAGTAAGTTATTATTCTATCTTAGTGGGCAAATCTTTAATTAAATTCTGCACAATTTATTTTGCACACGAACAAAACAATTGAAATAGCAGATGTATCAAAAATTGTATTTTTACCTAATCTGCTTATTAAGCTACTATGTTAAGCAGCCACCCTTTGTTTAATTGAATATTTTTTTGACATTAATTTGGAAATAATTAAAGCAGGAATGTGGTTGGATAATCTCATAAACCAGCACTGCTATCATCTTTATATGTAGACACCATGCCCAATCTACAGATGAATTAGCTCTTCTTAAATTAAGGAATATTATATGAGTCAGTAATGGTATGACATTCTTTTTTATGACTATAGCTTGGGTTATAATGTGACAAGAAAAAAAATGTAATGTTTCCAAAATGACAGTTTTTTAGATTTGTGTTGCCTGAGGTAGTTCAGCTGAACAATAAACTATAATTTGATTGATGGAAAATTGAAGTGGTTCATCTAATCTGCCAGTCTCGCCTACCACAGCTTCGGTTTTGCATGTCTGATGATGTATCACAGTTCTGGAGATAATGTTGTTTGTATTAGACAGGAGATTATTTTTCCTCCCACGCAAAAAAGGAGAACTTTATTACATAGGAATGATCAAAATATGCCATGGATTAGCATGGAATCAAATTTGGTGGGGTATAAATTTGCAAGTTCAACCGTACAAAACTAAATGACATACGTTAAGCCTCAAAGCAGCATCATTTTGGGGGTAATCTGGCCATCTACGGGCTGTAGAATTGTGTGGGCTGAAGCTGATTGACATCTGCACCTGACAAAAGTAGTAAGACTAGATCTATTTCACTCCTATTTTAAATGAATACTGCGTTGATCAAGAAAAATCTTACAAATATCAATCCTATTAAGACCCCTAAATTCTAAAGAGAAAAATCATTTGAAAAAAATAGTAAGAGTAATAAACATAGCTAAACACCTTAAACATATGCAAATCCAAATAACAAATTGGTAATCAAAGAACAGGAGGCTATTTATAATTAACTGCTGAATATTGATGATTTCTCAGATTTAACCGCGGCAAACTGAAATTAAGATTCCTGAGTTAATTTCAGGGTATAATTTTAAACGGAATGGTTCTAGTTCATCTTCTGTTATTAGCAGATAGTCAAAACAATGTTTGACTATTATGTACGTAACTCAAAAATAAGAAGAAGGGCGTCCAACTATTTTTGCCTTCAAATTAATTCAGAAAATTGAATGCATAAAGATGTTTCAAAGTTACTAAAAGTTTTACTAAAAATGTCCAGGAAGGCTAAGCAGTGGATTTCAGAACATTCCAGTTATGCCTACATCTGCAAGCAAGAAGATAAATATTTTTAAAGGAAAGTTATAGGATTAGAATGGGAAATTTCATACATAATTTTCTCTTTAATTCAGGAATAAATAATGATATTGGAAAGAAAACCATCAAAAAATTGGGAGTTTGATATCATCTCCAGCCTACACAATTTATTCAAAGTAAAATAACAATGGAAACATTTTTCATCTATCAATTTATACAGCATTTAAATGTTTATTAACATCTAAGCAGTCAGTACTAGCTGGTTCATTGTGAAATGAGCACTCATACAACACGGATGGAAGTGTAAATTTTACAACTTGTCTCGAAAGCAGTTTGAAAATATAAGTATCATTTCTTGAGTGTGTACAATGTTCTGGGCATTGTGATATCCATGTATTTGCTCAAGTATGAATTTTATCAGTTTCTGTCAAGAGCCATAAAAATGTTCATAGCTCATGACTCAATTTTAATTTTAAGAATGTATCTTATGAAAATAAAAAATAATAAGAGATATATATATATTCATTGAAACAGTACTTGTGTGGGAGGATTGAAGATAACCGTAGTGTTCAGAAATTATTTCATTATGCCATATCCTCAGTCTCATATTACGATTGTGCAGTCACTGAAAATTATTTTATTTAGAATATTTTATACCATCAAAATTGTTTATTGTATGTTAGGTTAGAAAAGCAGGGAACAAAAATATATTCATTATATATTAACAGAAAAGTATGTAAAATTAGAACAGCAAAAGAGTCCAAGGAAATAGTTGGTGGAAATATACAGTTTTCATTTTCTTCTTTAGGCTTTCCTATAGTCTGAAGTTCCTAGCAGACTCTACTTCCGTGGTTGAACAGGTCAGGTCGTGATGTCCATCACTTTGACTTTATCCCTATCTGCCTACATAGTTGTATAAGGGTCCGCACAAGACAGTGGAAATAGTAGAAGGTTTGGGGTCAGGCAGACCAGGCTTCCAATGCTCGCTCCACTACCTACTAGCTGTGTGGCTCTGAGCATGTTCTCTAGCCTCTCTGGGCCTCAGTTTCCTCATAAGTGAAATAAATTAATCAAGAGACATGTAACAGATTCAGAGAGGAGAGACTGATCAACTGATTAACTTTAGTGAGCAAGAGGTCCCAGAAAAAGTTTCAACAAGAAGATAATGTTTAAGCAGTCCTGGAGGATGCGCTGGCTGTCTACCTGTGACACCAGAAGAAAGGCATTCCGAGCAGAGGGCAAGTAGTGAAAACGGATAGAGACAAAGGATAGAATGATGCAGTCTGGAACCCACTGCCCGTCTCTGGGTGCTGCAGAGTAACAGATGCGAAAGGGGTACACGATTGAAAGAATTTTAATGCTCCATATCCGAACATAAAGGAAGTTTCCCCAGATTTAGGTATCACTACATTCAGATACCAATTTTTAATTTTGTTTAGTTCCTAAGTCAATTGGCATGTGTTCTTCTGGAAAATTGTTTTGAGTTTTGCCTCTCCTGGGATTCATAAAACATAATGGAATTATGCAAATTTAGAGATAGAAGAGACATCACACCACCACCAAGACAATGTCAACAGATGAGAGAAATGAGATCTAGAGATTTAGGATTTGCCACAATGCTTGATACTATATAGTGAGAGAAAGATAGAGAGAGAGATAAAGAGACAGGGACAGAGAGCTGCTCTAATGGATGAAAGAGGCAGGACCCCACTTACGACACTCTCCTCCCATCCCAGGGACAAGTTCTGATGTAGGGCAGTGGAACTCAGCACTCTAGAGACCATGGCAGGACACTCCCTGGCACAGAGATTCCATTACAGGAGTTTACCATCAGTTTGGCCCTAGGAATAGCTGTCACTGTACAAGCAGACATAATTTGTTAATACGATTGTCATTCTCTCCAGTGTCTCTACCCTAACTTCCTCCACTCTTTCCCTACTTGTCCATCTGTAGTCCACTTTAATTTACATAATCCTTTAGAAGTAGGAAAGGTGTTCAATCTCCCTTTTTCAACACCTCCTAACAACATCTACTAGAATTCAGCCAAAAGAATGGGCCCTTCACCTCTCAGCTATCCCAGAAGTAAACAGCAGAACACTTTGTCATTTACAGCTGTGAAAATTCCTAACACCAATAATATATTCAGGAGAACACTAAAACTTCAAATTAAGTTTCAATTATCATAAGATTTTTTGTTTGTTTGTTTGTTTTTAACATTTTTTATTGATTTATAATCATTTTACAATGTTGTGTCAATTCCAGTGTTCAGCACAATTTTTCAGTTATACATGAACATGTATATATTCATTGTCACATTTTTTTCTCTGTGAGCTACCATAAGATCTTGTATATATTTCCCTGTGCTATACAGTATAATCTTGCTTATCTATTCTACAATTTTGAAATCCCAGTCTATCTCTTCCCACCCCCTGCCCCCTTGGCAACCACAAGTTTATATTCTATGTCTGTGAGTCTATTTCTGTTTTGTATTTATGCTTTGTTTGTTGGTTTTTTTTTTTTTTTTTTTTTAGATTCCACATATGAGTGATCTCATATAGTATTTTTCTTTCTCTTTCTGGCTTACTTCATTTAGAATGACATTCTCCAGGAGCATCCATGTTGCTGCAAATGGTGTTATGTTGTTGGTTTTTATGGCTGAGTAGTATTCCATTGTATAAATATACCACAGCTTCTTTATCCAGTCACCTGTTGATGGACATTTAGGCTGTTTCCATGTCTTGGCTATTGTAAATAATGCTGCTATGAACATTGGGGTGCAGGTGTCATCCTGAAGTAGGGTTCCTTCTGGATATATGCCCAGGAGTGGGATTCCTGGGTCATATGGTAAATCTATTCCTAGTCTTTTGAGGACTCTCCATACTGTTTTCCACAGTGGCTGCACCAAACTGCATTCCCACCAGCAGTGTAGGAGGGTTCCCCTTTCTCCACAGCCTCTCCAGCATTTGTCATTTGTGGATTTTTGAATGACGGCCATTCTGACTGGTGTGAGGTGATACCTCATTGTAGTTTTGATTTGCATTTCTCTGATAATTAGTGATATGGAGCATTTTTTCATGTGCCTATTGATCATTTGTATGTCTTCCTTGGAGAATTGCTAGTTTAGGTCTTCTGCCCATTTTTGGATTGGGTTGTTTATTTTTTTCTAATTGAGTCATATGAGCTGCTTATATATTCTGGAGATCAAGCCTTTGTCGGTTTCATTTGCAAAAATTTTTTCCCATTCCATAGGTTGTCATTTTCTTTTACTTATGGTTTCCATTGCTGTGCAGAAGCTTGTAAGTTTCATTAGGTCCCATTTGTTTATTCTTGCTTTTATTTCTTCTAGGAGAAAATTTTTGAGATGTTTATCAGATAATGTTTTCCCTATATTTTCCTCTAGGAGGTTTATTGTATCTTGTCTTATGTTTAAGTCTTTGATCCATTTTGAGTTGATTTTTGTGTATGGTGTAAGGTAGTGTTCTAGCTTCATTGCTTTACATGCTGCTGTCCAGTTTTCCCAACACCATTTGCTGAAGAGACTGTCTTTATTCCATTGTATATTCTTGCCTCCTTTGTCGAAGATTAGTTGACCAAAAGTTTGTGGGTTCATTTCTGGGCTCTCTATTCTGTTCCATTGGTCTATATGTCTGTTTTTGTACCAATACCATGCTGTCTTGATGACTGTAGCTCTAAGATTTTTATCTGTGACAAATCTATTCTTAGATACAGCTACCCAAATTTGCATCATTTCATTCTACTAACCATATTTTAGAATAAAATCTTATTGGCAATTTTCCCAAACACTCTGGGCTGGCATGATATTCTGAAAAAAAGAGGTGTTTCTCATAATCTCCTTCAGTGGCTGTATCCCAAGGACACAAAATGGGGTGTTTGAGTAGGTCAGGCACTAGTGCAGGACAGGAGGGTAGTGTCAGGCCTCCCTGCTTGGAATATCATTCTATTTGGAAAAAAACAAAACATTTTTTGGAAAAATAACATAAAACAAAGCAGCACCCCTTTACATGTATAATAATATTGAGAAGTAGAATTAGAAATTCTCATTACTTTTTAAGAATATACAAGATAAACTGTATGGACTGTGCCTGTAGCTCTCCCCTCCCCTTCTTACCCTCCCCCCACCCCCACTAAGAATTCACACTTTGCATCAGGACACACTTCAGTAAAGAAGTTTTCAAAGATAGCCGTACTAAAAGCATTTTGTATACAATGGTGAAATATATTCTGCATGTGCAGGTAAGCCAGGTGATCCTGGTCAAGTCATTTAGCTTTTTCACACTTCTGCTACCTCATTTCTTAAATAAGCAAATAATATGACTCTAAAAACAAGTAAATCATTAAACTGTTATCAAAAGATATGTTGAGAATGAAAAAAGATGCTCAGTATCGCTAATTATCAGAGAAATGCAAATCAAAAAACTACAATGAGTTATCACCTCACACTATTCAGAATGGCCATCATTAAAAAGTCCACAAATGATAACCTCTGGAGAGGATGAGGAGAAAAGGGAACCCTCCTACACTGCTAGTGGGAATGTAGTTTGGTCCAGCCGTTACAGAAAACAGTATGGAGATTCCTTAAAAACCTGAAAATAGATTTACCTTATGATCTAGCAATCCTACTCCTGGGCATATATCCAGAGAAATCTCTAATTTGAAAAGATATATGCAGCCCAATGTTCATAGAAGCATTATTTACTAAAATAGCCAAGACATGGACAACCTAAATGTCCATTGACAGATAGCTGGATAAAGAAGTTGTCATATCTAAATATATATATATATATATATATATATACAGTGGAATACTACTAAGCCATAAAAATAATAAAATAATGCTATTTGCAGCAACATGGATGGATCTGGAGATTGTCATACTAAATGAAGTAAGTCAGACAGAGAAAGAAAAATACCATGTGATATCACTTACATGTGAAGTCTAAAATCTGATACAAATGAAATTATTTACAAAACAGAAACAGACTCACAAACATAGAAAACAAACTTACCGATACCAGGGGGAAAGGGGATGGGAAAGGATAAATTGGGAGTTTGAGATGTGTAGATACAAACTACTATATATAAAGTAGATGAACAAGGTCCTACTGTATAGCACTGTATATTCAATACCTTATAATGGCCTATAATGAAACAGAATATGAAAAGGAATATATATATATGTAAATGAATCACTATATTCTATACAGGAAATTAACACAACATTGTAAATAGACTGTATTTCAAAAAAAAAAGTTATGTAAGAAAAAAAACCTGTTGCCTTGACAACCCACCCTTGTCCTACAAAGAAACAGAAATCAGAAGGAAGATTTAAAGAAAGCAATTTTGGAGCCCCTGAATGAAAGGGAAAAAGATCACAAGTAACATCTCACCAATTTCTCCATCAGACTTACAATGTGCTCTCCTATCTTTGTATCAGAAGACATTGCTCACTATTTACACATGCAAAGATTTAATATCTAAAAAGCACATACTTGTTCATTGGCATCACATGAAATTATGGATGCATTCTTTTATGTACTTTAAAAGGCATGTAAAGTCTACCTGCCATATGAGGAAGTCAGTGGATGGTGTTTGGCACGGGTATTTAGATACAGAATCACATCCATGGTTTTAATCCTTTAAGCGCAGAGAGTGACTTAACATCTGGAGGTTTTACAGGGCAGGTAGTGAAAGCTGCTGAGTTAGAGAGGAAGGCTCCTTATTATTCAGCACAAAATAATACTGACACGATAACATTTGGATAAGCCATTTTTTGTTAATTTTACAAAACGTATGCTCCGAAGCAATTTAGCGTTTCTGTGTTTGTTGATATTACCTTTTAATGTGACAACCATGACACCATTTTCCAAAACAGATGGATTAATGTCATTTTTTTTTCTAATTTACTGCACCTAGACAGGTGTTTCCTGTGTGTGTTTGACATGAAATTAAACATGGCTCCAGATGTTCTGTTTGTAGCAAAGCCAGTTAATTTTATTAGAACATTTAATCACAGATCAACAGTGTAATAGTAGGGCCGAAAATGTGAAGTGGAGATTTAACAGAACTTCCTAATGAATTGTGAATTAGTTTATACGGGGGGATCTACAGAACTACAGTGCTGCTCGTGTGAATCCCATAAAGGTATTGATTTGAGCGTGTTATTTTTCCTGAATTCTAATACTCTTCATGTTTAGAAGTTTCACTAGAATTGTCAAGTTGTGTGTGTATGTGTTGTGTATGTGTGTTTTAAGCCGGCCATGTGATTATTCTGAAGCTACTTAGGGTGAATGGAACCATGTTTTTGAAAGTCCAGCATCCACGGTGTTTTGTAAACAGTGCTGCTTAGGCATGAGTGGGCTGGGTATCCACTCATGTGCCCCAAAGGGCATTAGGGTGATACTCACAGTAACTGCTCCGCCTGTGATGCACACACTCCAGAGATGGCGGCACAGAGTTCGGCTATGCCAGCCTTAAACATCGTTACATGCCTAGTTATTTTTCCTTTAAGATTAGCTATAGATTTCCCATTAATTATAACATCAGGTTGATTCATCATTAATAAAATAAATCTCAGTGAACTGTCACTGACTTCTTGACTAAAATGAAAACAAATGAAGAAAAATCAGTTCCTGTCTTTGTTATGCTCTTATCAAATTTGTCTTTGTAGCAGCGTGGTCATTCCAGAGCAAGAGCGAAATATTCATAATTTTCTACTTTGAAATATTAGTGTGCCCATATGCACTAATAAAAACTTAAAGCCCTGCTATGATTGATGTTTTTTGTTGGCCCGTCACCTCATTGTATAGAAGTTTGTTTTAATGAGTTTCTCTAATGAATATTTTATATTGCTACTTGGATGAATGGCATATGGTAAATGCAAGGTAAATTACAGCTCTTTAAATAAATATTTTTCATAAATTATTTATTTTGCGATGCCTGTATTGGTAAGATGTCATGTCAGATAAAGATTGGAAAGCATTTACTGTAATACCTATTTGTAACTTGAAGAAGTAAAATTTTTTAATTATTAACAAGCCTCCAATATACTCATGAAACTTAACAGCAAAATTAGCATAAACTCTATCACATTACAAATCTGTGTGGACAGCTTCCATTCTAAAATGCAAAAATAAGATAATCTCTTATGTTTATAAGAATTTTTATACAATACTATGCAAATAAGAAAAAAATACTATTTCTACAAGGATAGAAAAAGAGAACTTGGTAGGAACCAAACCTAAAATAAGCTTTAATGTTGGAAATTATTTAATCCTAAATTATATTTAAAAAATTATACTCTAATTATTTCAATTGAGTAACTGCACATTTTTCATGATACTTCTTATTTTCTTTGGGGACATTTGAGTGAATGGGTTTTTATCTAATACACATTAATAGCTAGTATTTATTGACTGCTTTTATAAACATTAATAAATTCTTACGATAATCATGAAAATATGGTAGTATGATCTCTATTTCTACATATAAGAAAACTGAGACTCACCTGGCTAGGTGGTAATAAAGATCTGAACCCACAGTAGATTGGCTATGATGCTTAGGGCTTTCTAGCTGCATTGACACAGCTCCAAAATATGCTATCATCTCTTACAAACAGATTTTATATATGGGAAAGGTAAATATCCTCTCTTCCTCTACTATTTTATTTTCATTAACAATGGTAGTAATAGTAACAGCTAACAAAGAGCGATTACTCTGTGCCTGGTACTAAGTACTAGGAGTACATCAAATTACTGAATCCCCACAATGATGTTAGGAGATGGGTACCATCACGACCGCCCACTGTACAGATGACAAAACTGAGGCACAGATTGTTTAGGAACTTGCCCAAGGTCAACAGCTGGTAGGTAGCGGAGCAGGCATTCAGACTCAGACATTGGGCCAAAATCTGTGCTCCAACTAATGCAGCCTACCATGTTACCCTGAAGCATGTTCACGTGTCTCTCTCTCTCTCTCTCCTGAAACTGTAAGCACCCTAAAAGTATGATCGTGTCTTATGCATTTATATAATTCCAGAACCTACAACATTGCCTGGAAAACTGTAGATGCTCAGCAAATATTTGTTAAACTAAACTGACTCATCAGTGTCTACTGTTTACACAGATATTCAAAATGGAATGTATTCCAATGTTTTAATTCCAAAAAGAAGAAAAATAAGCAAACGCTAATAGCCGTGTGCTGAAATTCAATCACATAGAGGCCTATCCTTGCTTACCCCAAATTAAATAATAATATAATTTGTGTGTATAGGTGCAACAACTATTTGGGACAAAAAAAGAAAATAAGGTTTACACTTACTTGCATGTTGGCTACACTCATGTCTCCAGTTTTTTTTTTTTTTTTAATATACGTTTGTCCATTTAGGCTGATTGTGTTCACAACTTCATTGCTCCATGAACATTTACAGTTCTATCTCAAGTACTCCAAACATATTAACCTAGAAGATGTATAGATACTGTGCTAACAATTATAATAAGTAAGATAAGAAGTCATACTTGGCCCCTCAGAATAGTATACCCAGTACTAACTCATAATAAGCATTGTAGAGTAACAGAATATAAAGCCTTTTCCTTAGAGTGGCCAATAAGGTGAAGCATCGTTATTAATTAAATTAGGTTGATCCACATGAAATAACTCACATGCAACCATTTTTCACCCAGAAAAATGGCCATTTTACGTGGTTCAACCTGACAGGTAACTGAGGGTCGACTTTCATACCAGACCTAGGTTACAAATTTTAAAATACAACAAAGCATTCATGTTACACTAAACTCTACAAAGTGCAATTTAATCTTCCTTTAGTAATTTCAAAAGGAACGTGAAGATTTGATAGCAGTTTCAGGGATATCTTTACCAAAAAGTCCATTTTTTAAATCTATTTTAAGCACCATTTCTAATTACTCTAACATCTTGGTTTTAGAAAATGGAAATTTACTTTACTATGCATATCTCTTATTATTAATACATAGACTACTTCCTGTATAGTTCACATTTTACCTTTTATTCTCTGCAAGTTAATTCAGAGATCCAAGTGCAAGAATTGACAATCAAAATCATCATGTAATTTGGCAACATGTTTTGAAACATGTTGATTCCAAAATATCTAGATAAACAAAAAGAATTCATCCATATGTTGTTGTTGTTTTTCTTTCCTTTCTGACAGATGGCATGCTTGAGAATAAATAAAAACAAATGCCATAAATCAGAAGAGTTCTTATAATTATATCTCAGTTCTGGCTAACATTATCAATGTGAAATATTATTTTACTTTTTTAGATTTAAAGGTAAATGCAAGAAAATACACAACAAATTGTCATTGATCATGAAAGAGGGGGAAAGAAGCAAAGTAGAGTTTGCACTTTAGGACCTGCTTTTTCCCTCCTTGTCCAGTGGAAGGCATGTCAATTGTTTTGTGATGGACTCCAGCCACAGCCTCGTAGGCATGTCATGTCTGCAAAGCCACATTGAGATACTTGCCTTCACTTCTCCGAAGACAACTTTGCAAACTATTTCAGCTTCCATTGCAATAGACTACCAGAGGGCTTTGATTTTTTTTATCACATTTTTATTTAATGTCATTTAAAATTTTTGTTCCAGCAGCCAGATACCAGGGGAATAGCTACATGAACATACTGATACTTGCAGGTGAGGTGAATGTTGCTTGAGAGGCAGGACATTTTGCAAAAGACTCACGGATGTTTTAAAGTGGTTACTTCTGATAACTGGTTTGAAAGTGTCGGTACCATTGTACATAAATAGATAAGAACGAACACCAAAAGTGGAACTGGGAAAACAAATACAGCATTGCATGCTTGCGGGAGCAGAAAGCAAGGCTACCGAGGAGGGCAGAGATTAAGAGTAAGCAATGCCCAGCTCTCCCAGCCTCACGTCCTGCTCTCCCTTCCTAGCACCACAAGCAGTCCTTTCTTTCTTGCCACATTTGAAACCCTAAGGGAACATGCCGGAAGACTGCAGGGAACACAGGCTGCTCGGCTGTGGGCCGCAGCTCTGGGATGGAGGTGGGGAGCACTTGCCCCTGCAGAGCTCAGCGCTGTCTCTGTCGTTGGCCATCATCAGATTCCAAGTCTGTGCAGGGCCGGCTGCAGCGGCGTTGACTGCTTCGATGGAGGAGTTTGGGAGCACACGGGAAAGAGCCAGAGGAAGAGACACTCTCTCTAACCACTGTAGGAATGAATACATTAATGCTAAGTGAACAGAGACCCAAATTTTGGAAATCAAAATGTAAGGTTTATCCCATCTGATCACAGACTAGGGATCTCAAAGTAAGTATTTAAATAAAATATAATGCCAAATAAAACCTACTTTTAGGAAGTCTAACATGGGGACGTGTGGGCTCTGGTTGACTGAGGTCAGGACGATTCTGTATCTGAGTCCTTTCCTCTCATTTTGCTTGAGGCAGTTTATGAATAAAAAGCATTTATAAGGTTGGCCAGGATCAATTACCACCACACTTAGTAAACTGGAATTGTTTACAAATGATCTACATTCTGAGATTATTATCAATGAACTTACATGAACAACTATTATTAAACGTATTTATTTTTAAAAAAATGACTTTCTGAGGGTCATTCACATTTATAAAGGATTATTTGTCCAAGGTCCTGAAGTAATGTTATAGAATTAATTCATATATATATATATATATATGTACATATATATACACACGTATATTTTAATTTATAAAAAACTTGCATCCTATTTTGGCCACATTCACTACATGATAAAAGATACTCTATTTTATAAATAGAACATCCTTACCTAAGACATTTTCTATCTTTCCTAAGCAACCATAGACAAACCTGAGGGAGAAGAAGTGGTGAGGAGGGATGTAAATCAGAGCACTTGGACAATCACTGTCTTCAGACCTTCTAAATTATAGTGGTAACTCAATTGTTGGGAGGAGGGAGCGGTATCAAAATCACCTGGGAACTCTTTTCAAATTATAGGCATGCCAGCATTGTCCCCACCTTCCCACACCACTCCTGTAGGAAACTATTATTAATAAAAAGTATGTTACATCACTCAGGTGTTTGGTGTGTGGGCAGGAGGGGGCGGGGTAAGGTGTTGCAAAACCCCAGCAGATCATACTGAAATTCCAAACACTGTGATTTGCAGGTTAAGGCCATCTTAAAACTCAGGTTCTAAAGCAGGGTTTCTCGAACATGGCACTCCCCACGTTTCAGATGAATCATTCTTTGTTGTGCGGGACTGTCCTCTATTTTGGAGCATATTTAGCAGTATCCCAGTCTTCTAACCTCCAGGTGCCAGTAGCTAACCATCCCCCTCTCCACACAGGTAATACAATCAAAAATGTCTCCAGATTTTCCAAAGACTCTGGCTAGCGGGGAGGAGGATCACCCCTGTTAAGAACCACTGAGCTAAAGATATGTGAGGTATAAATAGGGAAATTTTGAATACTGATTTGAACCAGGGAGGAGACATCTTATATACTATCACAATTAGAGACCAACATAGCAATTGGAACATCAGATCCAGGAACAAAGGGCTCATTCCAACAGTAACAGTGTACTTTGTCAGGACTGGGGGAAAAAAAAAACACAAATAAACACAGTTGCTTTAGTTCTACTCTAATTTTGAGAGGAAAGTCCTAATTCTAGGATACAAAAGTTGTCTCTTGTGAAAGAGAGGAGTACCCACTTTGCCCTGAAAACTGTGCTAGCTGTCGATTAAAAAACAAAATGTAAAAGTCCTTTTTCCCAACAAGATAGACATTGTGAGGATGTATATAATCTTTTATGTGGGAACAGAACCCCATACTAAAAACAGACTTACCCTAGGGAGACACTGAGTCATGGTAAATTTTTGAGGTACCCAGTTTTGCAAGGACCGTCCATCACTCAGTGCCTCTAAACACGCTGCATCCTTTGCGTAACTTCCTTATATTTACTATTACAAAATGAGCTGTGATATGAACAATTTATAAAACAAAAATTATAACTAGAAAGTATAAAATTGAAATGAGGCACAACTTCACTAGCAATCAATACCATAAAACATAAACAGCATTAAGATCTGATTTTCACCACCTGTTGGACTGGAAAATGCCACATTTCATTGACACTGAGGTATCATCAATGACAAAACACAATCACGATTTCATGTATCAAAGAGAAAGTGAAAACGCTACCGACTCACCTACTATATGTCATTGATTATAAAACATTAAATTTCAGAGCTGCTAAAACTGGAAGAAAGAAATGCATCTAAGAATCAATGAAATCTATACTTTAAAAACTGACATGGTCCAATGTCAGTAAGG